>NC_141816.1:5801649-7110994 GCF_057944985.1 Cucurbita pepo subsp. pepo | reverse complement strand
AAAACTTTCGTGGGGAATGATCAAGGATAATAATTTAGAAGACAATTTCGAAGAAATGGACTGCATAAAACAGTAATAGGGTGATTAAAATCTAACCCTAATCTGGGACGTTTGAAGTACGTGCTAAAAAAACTGAGTCACGGTCGTAGTTTTTTTAAACTTTCGTTGCGAATGATTAGGCTTGCTGATTTAGAATAGAATGTCGAAGAAACGGAGCGTAAAAAACAGTAAAAGAGTGCTTAAAATCGAAACCCTTATTCGAAAACACTAATCTGTGACGTTTGAAGTACATGCTAAAAAAACCGAGTCACGGTCAACGTTTTTCAAAACTTTCGTGGGGAATGATCAAGGATAATAATTTAGAAGACAATTTCGAAGAAATGGACTGCATAAAACAGTAATAGGGTGATTAAAATCTAACCCTAATCTGGGACGTTTGAAGTACGTGCTAAAAAAACTGAGTCACGGTCGTAGTTTTTTTAAACTTTCGTTGCGAATGATTAGGCTTGCTGATTTAGAATAGAATGTCGAAGAAACGGAGCGTAAAAAACAGTAAAAGAGTGCTTAAAATCGAAACCCTTATTCGAAAACACTAATCTGTGACGTTTGAAGTACATGCTAAAAAAACCGAGTCACGGTCAACGTTTTTCAAAACTTTTGTGGGGAATGATCAGGGATAATAATTTAGAAGACAATTTCGAAGAAATGGACTGCATAAAATAGTAATAGGGTGATTAAAATCTAACCCTAATCTGGGACGTTTGAAGTACGTGCTAAAAAAACTGAGTCACGGTCGTAGTTTTTTTAAACTTTCGTTGCGAATGATTAGGCTTGCTGATTTAGAATAGAATGTCGAAGAAACGGAGCGTAAAAAACAGTAAAAGAGTGCTTAAAATCGAAACCCTTATTCGAAAACACTAATCTGTGACGTTTGAAGTACATGCTAAAAAAACCGAGTCACGGTCAACGTTTTTCAAAACTTTTGTGGGGAATGATCATGGATAATAATTTAGAAGACAATTTCGAAGAAATGGACTGCATAAAACAGTAATAGGGTTAATCTAACCCTAATCTGGGACGTTTGAAGTACGTGCTAAAAAAACTGAGTCACGGTCGTAGTTTTTTTAAACTTTTGTTGCGAATGATTAGGCTTGCTGATTTAGAATAGAATGTCGAAGAAACGGAGCGTAAAAAACAGTAAAAGAGTGCTTAAAATCGAAACCCTTATTCGAAAACACTAATCTGTGACGTTTGAAGTACATGCTAAAAAAACCGAGTCACGGTCAACGTTTTTCAAAACTTTCGTGGGGAATGATCAAGGATAATAATTTAGAAGACAATTTCGAAGAAATGGACTGCATAAAACAGTAATAGGGTGATTAAAATCTAACCCTAATCTGGGACGTTTGAAGTACGTGCTAAAAAAACTGAGTCACGGTCGTAGTTTTTTTAAACTTTCGTTGCGAATGATTAGGCTTGCTGATTTAGAATAGAATGTCGAAGAAACGGAGCGTAAAAAACAGTAAAAGAGTGCTTAAAATCGAAACCCTTATTCGAAAACACTAATCTGTGACGTTTGAAGTACATGCTAAAAAAACCGAGTCACGGTCAACGTTTTTCAAAACTTTCGTGGGGAATGATCAAGGATAATAATTTAGAAGACAATTTCGAAGAAATGGACTGCATAAAACAGTAATAGGGTGATTAAAATCTAACCCTAATCTGGGACGTTTGAAGTACGTGCTAAAAAAACTGAGTCACGGTCGTAGTTTTTTTAAACTTTCGTTGCGAATGATTAGGCTTGCTGATTTAGAATAGAATGTCGAAGAAACGGAGCGTAAAAAACAGTAAAAGAGTGCTTAAAATCGAAACCCTTATTCGAAAACACTAATCTGTGACGTTTGAAGTACATGCTAAAAAAACCGAGTCACGGTCAACGTTTTTCAAAACTTTTGTGGGGAATGATCATGGATAATAATTTAGAAGACAATTTCGAAGAAATGGACTGCATAAAACAGTAATAGGGTTAATCTAACCCTAATCTGGGACGTTTGAAGTACGTGCTAAAAAAACTGAGTCACGGTCGTAGTTTTTTTAAACTTTTGTTGCGAATGATTAGGCTTGCTGATTTAGAATAGAATGTCGAAGAAACGGAGCGTAAAAAACAGTAAAAGAGTGCTTAAAATCGAAACCCTTATTCGAAAACACTAATCTGTGACGTTTGAAGTACATGCTAAAAAAACCGAGTCACGGTCAACGTTTTTCAAAACTTTTGTGGGGAATGATCATGGATAATAATTTAGAAGACAATTTCGAAGAAATGGACTGCATAAAACAGTAATAGGGTGATTAAAATCTAACCCTAATCTGGGACGTTTGAAGTACGTGCTAAAAAAACTGAGTCACGGTCGTAGTTTTTTTAAACTTTCGTTGCGAATGATTAGGCTTGCTGATTTAGAATAGAATGTCGAAGAAACGGAGCGTAAAAAACAGTAAAAGAGTGCTTAAAATCGAAACCCTTATTCGAAAACACTAATCTGTGACGTTTGAAGTACATGCTAAAAAAACCGAGTCACGGTCAACGTTTTTCAAAACTTTCGTGGGGAATGATCAAGGATAATAATTTAGAAGACAATTTCGAAGAAATGGACTGCATAAAACAGTAATAGGGTGATTAAAATCTAACCCTAATCTGGGACGTTTGAAGTACGTGCTAAAAAAACTGAGTCACGGTCGTAGTTTTTTTAAACTTTCGTTGCGAATGATTAGGCTTGCTGATTTAGAATAGAATGTCGAAGAAACGGAGCGTAAAAAACAGTAAAAGAGTGCTTAAAATCGAAACCCTTATTCGAAAACACTAATCTGTGACGTTTGAAGTACATGCTAAAAAAACCGAGTCACGGTCAACGTTTTTCAAAACTTTCGTGGGGAATGATCAAGGATAATAATTTAGAAGACAATTTCGAAGAAATGGACTGCATAAAACAGTAATAGGGTGATTAAAATCTAACCCTAATCTGGGACGTTTGAAGTACGTGCTAAAAAAACTGAGTCACGGTCGTAGTTTTTTTAAACTTTCGTTGCGAATGATTAGGCTTGCTGATTTAGAATAGAATGTCGAAGAAACGGAGCGTAAAAAACAGTAAAAGAGTGCTTAAAATCGAAACCCTTATTCGAAAACACTAATCTGTGACGTTTGAAGTACATGCTAAAAAAACCGAGTCACGGTCAACGTTTTTCAAAACTTTCGTGGGGAATGATCAAGGATAATAATTTAGAAGACAATTTCGAAGAAATGGACTGCATAAAACAGTAATAGGGTGATTAAAATCTAACCCTAATCTGGGACGTTTGAAGTACGTGCTAAAAAAACTGAGTCACGGTCGTAGTTTTTTTAAACTTTCGTTGCGAATGATTAGGCTTGCTGATTTAGAATAGAATGTCGAAGAAACGGAGCGTAAAAAACAGTAAAAGAGTGCTTAAAATCGAAACCCTTATTCGAAAACCATAATCTGTGTACGTTTGAAGTATATGCTAAAAAAACCGAGTCACGGTCAACGTTTTTCAAAACTTTTGTGGGGAATGATCAGGGATAATAATTTAGAAGACAATTTCGAAGAAATGGAATGCATAAAACAGTAATAGGGTGATTAAAATCTAACCCTAATCTGGGTCGTTTGAAGTACGTGCTAAAAAAACTGAGTCACGGTCGTAGTTTTTTGAAACTTTCGTTGCGAAAGATTAGGCTTGATGATTTAGAATAGAAAGTCGAAGAAACGGAGCGTAAAAAACAGTAAAAGAGTGCTTAAAATCGAAACCCTTATTCGAAAACACTAATCTGTGACGTTTGAAGTACATGCTAAAAAAACCGAGTCACGGTCAACGTTTTTCAAAACTTTTGTGGGGAATGATCAGGGATAATAATTTAGAAGACAATTTCGAAGAAATGGACTGCATAAAACAGTAATAGGGTTAATCTAACCCTAATCTGGGACGTTTGAAGTACGTGCTAAAAAAACTGAGTCACGGTCGTAGTTTTTTTAAACTTTCGTTGCGAATGATTAGGCTTGCTGATTTAGAATAGAATGTCGAAGAAACGGAGCGTAAAAAACAGTAAAAGAGTGCTTAAAATCGAAACCCTTATTCGAAAACACTAATCTGTGACGTTTGAAGTACATGCTAAAAAAACCGAGTCACGGTCAACGTTTTTCAAAACTTTCGTGGGGAATGATCAAGGATAATAATTTAGAAGACAATTTCGAAGAAATGGACTGCATAAAACAGTAATAGGGTGATTAAAATCTAACCCTAATCTGGGACGTTTGAAGTACGTGCTAAAAAAACTGAGTCACGGTCGTAGTTTTTTTAAACTTTCGTTGCGAATGATTAGGCTTGCTGATTTAGAATAGAATGTCGAAGAAACGGAGCGTAAAAAACAGTAAAAGAGTGCTTAAAATCGAAACCCTTATTCGAAAACACTAATCTGTGACGTTTGAAGTACATGCTAAAAAAACCGAGTCACGGTCAACGTTTTTCAAAACTTTTGTGTGGAATGATCAGGGATAATAATTTAGAAGACAATTTCGAAGAAATGGACTGCATAAAACAGTAATAGGGTGATTAAAATCTAACCCTAATCTGGGACGTTTGAAGTACCTGCTAAAAAAACTGAGTCACGGTCGTAGTTTTTTTAAACTTTCGTTGCGAATGATTAGGCTTGCTGATTTAGAATAGAATGTCGAAGAAACGGAGCGTAAAAAACAGTAAAAGAGTGCTTAAAATCGAAACCCTTATTCGAAAACACTAATCTGTGACGTTTGAAGTACATGCTAAAAAAACCGAGTCACGGTCAACGTTTTTCAAAACTTTCGTGGGGAATGATCAAGGATAATAATTTAGAAGACAATTTCGAAGAAATGGACTGCATAAAACAGTAATAGGGTGATTAAAATCTAACCCTAATCTGGGACGTTTGAAGTACGTGCTAAAAAAACTGAGTCACGGTCGTAGTTTTTTTAAACTTTTGTTGCGAATGATTAGGCTTGCTGATTTAGAATAGAATGTCGAAGAAACGGAGCGTAAAAAACAGTAAAAGAGTGCTTAAAATCGAAACCCTTATTCGAAAACACTAATCTGTGACGTTTGAAGTACATGCTAAAAAAACCGAGTCACGGTCAACGTTTTTCAAAACTTTCGTGGGGAATGATCAAGGATAATAATTTAGAAGACAATTTCGAAGAAATGGACTGCATAAAACAGTAATAGGGTGATTAAAATCTAACCCTAATCTGGGACGTTTGAAGTACGTGCTAAAAAAACTGAGTCACGGTCGTAGTTTTTTTAAACTTTCGTTGCGAATGATTAGGCTTGCTGATTTAGAATAGAATGTCGAAGAAACGGAGCGTAAAAAACAGTAAAAGAGTGCTTAAAATCGAAACCCTTATTCGAAAACCATAATCTGTGTACGTTTGAAGTATATGCTAAAAAAACCGAGTCACGGTCAACGTTTTTCAAAACTTTTGTGGGGAATGATCAGGGATAATAATTTAGAAGACAATTTCGAAGAAATGGAATGCATAAAACAGTAATAGGGTGATTAAAATCTAACCCTAATCTGGGTCGTTTGAAGTACGTGCTAAAAAAACTGAGTCACGGTCGTAGTTTTTTGAAACTTTCGTTGCGAAAGATTAGGCTTGATGATTTAGAATAGAAAGTCGAAGAAACGGAGCGTAAAAAACAGTAAAAGAGTGCTTAAAATCGAAACCCTTATTCGAAAACACTAATCTGTGACGTTTGAAGTACATGCTAAAAAAACCGAGTCACGGTCAACGTTTTTCAAAACTTTTGTGGGGAATGATCAGGGATAATAATTTAGAAGACAATTTCGAAGAAATGGACTGCATAAAACAGTAATAGGGTTAATCTAACCCTAATCTGGGACGTTTGAAGTACGTGCTAAAAAAATTGAGTCACGGTCGTAGTTTTTTTAAACTTTCGTTGCGAATGATTAGGCTTGCTGATTTAGAATAGAATGTCGAAGAAACGGAGCGTAAAAAACAGTAAAAGATTGCTTAAAATCGAAACCCTTATTCGAAAACACTAATCTGTGACGTTTGAAGTACATGCTAAAAAAACCGAGTCACGGTCAACGTTTTTCAAAACTTTTGTGGGGAATGATCATGGATAATAATTTAGAAGACAATTTCGAAGAAATGGACTGCATAAAACAGTAATAGGGTTAATCTAACCCTAATCTGGGACGTTTGAAGTACGTGCTAAAAAAACTGAGTCACGGTCGTAGTTTTTTTAAACTTTCGTTGCGAATGATTAGGCTTGCTGATTTAGAATAGAATGTCGAAGAAACGGAGCGTAAAAAATAGTAAAAGAGTGCTTAAAATCGAAACCCTTATTCGAAAACACTAATCTGTGACGTTTGAAGTACATGCTAAAAAAACCGAGTCACGGTCAACGTTTTTCAAAACTTTTGTGTGGAATGATCAGGGATAATAATTTAGAAGACAATTTCGAAGAAATGGACTGCATAAAACAGTAATAGGGTGATTAAAATCTAACCCTAATCTGGGACGTTTGAAGTACCTGCTAAAAAAACTGAGTCACGGTCGTAGTTTTTTTAAACTTTCGTTGCGAATGATTAGGCTTGCTGATTTAGAATAGAATGTCGAAGAAACGGAGCGTAAAAAACAGTAAAAGAGTGCTTAAAATCGAAACCCTTATTCGAAAACACTAATCTGTGACGTTTGAAGTACATGCTAAAAAAACCGAGTCACGGTCAACGTTTTTCAAAACTTTCGTGGGGAATGATCAAGGATAATAATTTAGAAGACAATTTCGAAGAAATGGACTGCATAAAACAGTAATAGGGTGATTAAAATCTAACCCTAATCTGGGACGTTTGAAGTACGTGCTAAAAAAACTGAGTCACGGTCGTAGTTTTTTTAAACTTTCGTTGCGAATGATTAGGCTTGCTGATTTAGAATAGAATGTCGAAGAAACGGAGCGTAAAAAACAGTAAAAGAGTGCTTAAAATCGAAACCCTTATTCGAAAACACTAATCTGTGACGTTTGAAGTACATGCTAAAAAAACCGAGTCACGGTCAACGTTTTTCAAAACTTTCGTGGGGAATGATCAAGGATAATAATTTAGAAGACAATTTCGAAGAAATGGACTGCATAAAACAGTAATAGGGTGATTAAAATCTAACCCTAATCTGGGACGTTTGAAGTACGTGCTAAAAAAACTGAGTCACGGTCGTAGTTTTTTTAAACTTTCGTTGCGAATGATTAGGCTTGCTGATTTAGAATAGAATGTCGAAGAAACGGAGCGTAAAAAACAGTAAAAGAGTGCTTAAAATCGAAACCCTTATTCGAAAACACTAATCTGTGACGTTTGAAGTACATGCTAAAAAAACCGAGTCACGGTCAACGTTTTTCAAAACTTTCGTGGGGAATGATCAAGGATAATAATTTAGAAGACAATTTCGAAGAAATGGACTGCATAAAACAGTAATAGGGTGATTAAAATCTAACCCTAATCTGGGACGTTTGAAGTACGTGCTAAAAAAACTGAGTCACGGTCGTAGTTTTTTTAAACTTTCGTTGCGAATGATTAGGCTTGCTGATTTAGAATAGAATGTCGAAGAAACGGAGCGTAAAAAACAGTAAAAGAGTGCTTAAAATCGAAACCCTTATTCGAAAACACTAATCTGTGACGTTTGAAGTACATGCTAAAAAAACCGAGTCACGGTCAACGTTTTTCAAAACTTTTGTGGGGAATGATCAGGGATAATAATTTAGAAGACAATTTCGAAGAAATGGACTGCATAAAATAGTAATAGGGTGATTAAAATCTAACCCTAATCTGGGACGTTTGAAGTACGTGCTAAAAAAACTGAGTCACGGTCGTAGTTTTTTTAAACTTTCGTTGCGAATGATTAGGCTTGCTGATTTAGAATAGAATGTCGAAGAAACGGAGCGTAAAAAACAGTAAAAGAGTGCTTAAAATCGAAACCCTTATTCGAAAACACTAATCTGTGACGTTTGAAGTACATGCTAAAAAAACCGAGTCACGGTCAACGTTTTTCAAAACTTTCGTGGGGAATGATCAAGGATAATAATTTAGAAGACAATTTCGAAGAAATGGACTGCATAAAACAGTAATAGGGTGATTAAAATCTAACCCTAATCTGGGACGTTTGAAGTACGTGCTAAAAAAACTGAGTCACGGTCGTAGTTTTTTTAAACTTTCGTTGCGAATGATTAGGCTTGCTGATTTAGAATAGAATGTCGAAGAAACGGAGCGTAAAAAACAGTAAAAGAGTGCTTAAAATCGAAACCCTTATTCGAAAACACTAATCTGTGACGTTTGAAGTACATGCTAAAAAAACCGAGTCACGGTCAACGTTTTTCAAAACTTTCGTGGGGAATGATCAAGGATAATAATTTAGAAGACAATTTCGAAGAAATGGACTGCATAAAACAGTAATAGGGTGATTAAAATCTAACCCTAATCTGGGACGTTTGAAGTACGTGCTAAAAAAACTGAGTCACGGTCGTAGTTTTTTTAAACTTTCGTTGCGAATGATTAGGCTTGCTGATTTAGAATAGAATGTCGAAGAAACGGAGCGTAAAAAACAGTAAAAGAGTGCTTAAAATCGAAACCCTTATTCGAAAACACTAATCTGTGACGTTTGAAGTACATGCTAAAAAAACCGAGTCACGGTCAACGTTTTTCAAAACTTTTGTGGGGAATGATCAGGGATAATAATTTAGAAGACAATTTCGAAGAAATGGACTGCATAAAATAGTAATAGGGTGATTAAAATCTAACCCTAATCTGGGACGTTTGAAGTACGTGCTAAAAAAACTGAGTCACGGTCGTAGTTTTTTTAAACTTTCGTTGCGAATGATTAGGCTTGCTGATTTAGAATAGAATGTCGAAGAAACGGAGCGTAAAAAACAGTAAAAGAGTGCTTAAAATCGAAACCCTTATTCGAAAACACTAATCTGTGACGTTTGAAGTACATGCTAAAAAAACCGAGTCACGGTCAACGTTTTTCAAAACTTTTGTGGGGAATGATCATGGATAATAATTTAGAAGACAATTTCGAAGAAATGGACTGCATAAAACAGTAATAGGGTTAATCTAACCCTAATCTGGGACGTTTGAAGTACGTGCTAAAAAAACTGAGTCACGGTCGTAGTTTTTTTAAACTTTCGTTGCGAATGATTAGGCTTGCTGATTTAGAATAGAATGTCGAAGAAACGGAGCGTAAAAAACAGTAAAAGAGTGCTTAAAATCGAAACCCTTATTCGAAAACACTAATCTGTGACGTTTGAAGTACATGCTAAAAAAACCGAGTCACGGTCAACGTTTTTCAAAACTTTTGTGGGGAATGATCATGGATAATAATTTAGAAGACAATTTCGAAGAAATGGACTGCATAAAACAGTAATAGGGTTAATCTAACCCTAATCTGGGACGTTTGAAGTACGTGCTAAAAAAACTGAGTCACGGTCGTAGTTTTTTTAAACTTTCGTTGCGAATGATTAGGCTTGCTGATTTAGAATAGAATGTCGAAGAAACGGAGCGTAAAAAACAGTAAAAGAGTGCTTAAAATCGAAACCCTTATTCGAAAACACTAATCTGTGACGTTTGAAGTACATGCTAAAAAAACCGAGTCACGGTCAACGTTTTTCAAAACTTTCGTGGGGAATGATCAAGGATAATAATTTAGAAGACAATTTCGAAGAAATGGACTGCATAAAACAGTAATAGGGTGATTAAAATCTAACCCTAATCTGGGACGTTTGAAGTACGTGCTAAAAAAACTGAGTCACGGTCGTAGTTTTTTTAAACTTTCGTTGCGATTGATTAGGCTTGCTGATTTAGAATAGAATGTCGAAGAAACGGAGCGTAAAAAACAGTAAAAGAGTGCTTAAAATCGAAACCCTTATTCGAAAACCATAATCTGTGTACGTTTGAAGTATATGCTAAAAAAACCGAGTCACGGTCAACGTTTTTCAAAACTTTTGTGGGGAATGATCAGGGATAATAATTTAGAAGACAATTTCGAAGAAATGGAATGCATAAAACAGTAATAGGGTGATTAAAATCTAACCCTAATCTGGGTCGTTTGAAGTACGTGCTAAAAAAACTGAGTCACGGTCGTAGTTTTTTGAAACTTTCGTTGCGAAAGATTAGGCTTGATGATTTAGAATAGAAAGTCGAAGAAACGGAGCGTAAAAAACAGTAAAAGAGTGCTTAAAATCGAAACCCTTATTCGAAAACACTAATCTGTGACGTTTGAAGTACATGCTAAAAAAACCGAGTCACGGTCAACGTTTTTCAAAACTTTTGTGGGGAATGATCAGGGATAATAATTTAGAAGACAATTTCGAAGAAATGGACTGCATAAAACAGTAATAGGGTTAATCTAACCCTAATCTGGGACGTTTGAAGTACGTGCTAAAAAAACTGAGTCACGGTCGTAGTTTTTTTAAACTTTCGTTGCGAATGATTAGGCTTGCTGATTTAGAATAGAATGTCGAAGAAACGGAGCGTAAAAAACAGTAAAAGAGTGCTTAAAATCGAAACCCTTATTCGAAAACACTAATCTGTGACGTTTGAAGTACATGCTAAAAAAACCGAGTCACGGTCAACGTTTTTCAAAACTTTCGTGGGGAATGATCAAGGATAATAATTTAGAAGACAATTTCGAAGAAATGGACTGCATAAAACAGTAATAGGGTGATTAAAATCTAACCCTAATCTGGGACGTTTGAAGTACGTGCTAAAAAAACTGAGTCACGGTCGTAGTTTTTTTAAACTTTCGTTGCGAATGATTAGGCTTGCTGATTTAGAATAGAATGTCGAAGAAACGGAGCGTAAAAAACAGTAAAAGAGTGCTTAAAATCGAAACCCTTATTCGAAAACCATAATCTGTGTACGTTTGAAGTATATGCTAAAAAAACCGAGTCACGGTCAACGTTTTTCAAAACTTTTGTGGGGAATGATCAGGGATAATAATTTAGAAGACAATTTCGAAGAAATGGAATGCATAAAACAGTAATAGGGTGATTAAAATCTAACCCTAATCTGGGTCGTTTGAAGTACGTGCTAAAAAAACTGAGTCACGGTCGTAGTTTTTTGAAACTTTCGTTGCGAAAGATTAGGCTTGATGATTTAGAATAGAAAGTCGAAGAAACGGAGCGTAAAAAACAGTAAAAGAGTGCTTAAAATCGAAACCCTTATTCGAAAACACTAATCTGTGACGTTTGAAGTACATGCTAAAAAAACCGAGTCACGGTCAACGTTTTTCAAAACTTTTGTGGGGAATGATCAGGGATAATAATTTAGAAGACAATTTCGAAGAAATGGACTGCATAAAACAGTAATAGGGTTAATCTAACCCTAATCTGGGACGTTTGAAGTACGTGCTAAAAAAATTGAGTCACGGTCGTAGTTTTTTTAAACTTTCGTTGCGAATGATTAGGCTTGCTGATTTAGAATAGAATGTCGAAGAAACGGAGCGTAAAAAACAGTAAAAGATTGCTTAAAATCGAAACCCTTATTCGAAAACACTAATCTGTGACGTTTGAAGTACATGCTAAAAAAACCGAGTCACGGTCAACGTTTTTCAAAACTTTTGTGGGGAATGATCATGGATAATAATTTAGAAGACAATTTCGAAGAAATGGACTGCATAAAACAGTAATAGGGTTAATCTAACCCTAATCTGGGACGTTTGAAGTACGTGCTAAAAAAACTGAGTCACGGTCGTAGTTTTTTTAAACTTTCGTTGCGAATGATTAGGCTTGCTGATTTAGAATAGAATGTCGAAGAAACGGAGCGTAAAAAATAGTAAAAGAGTGCTTAAAATCGAAACCCTTATTCGAAAACACTAATCTGTGACGTTTGAAGTACATGCTAAAAAAACCGAGTCACGGTCAACGTTTTTCAAAACTTTTGTGTGGAATGATCAGGGATAATAATTTAGAAGACAATTTCGAAGAAATGGACTGCATAAAACAGTAATAGGGTGATTAAAATCTAACCCTAATCTGGGACGTTTGAAGTACCTGCTAAAAAAACTGAGTCACGGTCGTAGTTTTTTTAAACTTTCGTTGCGAATGATTAGGCTTGCTGATTTAGAATAGAATGTCGAAGAAACGGAGCGTAAAAAACAGTAAAAGAGTGCTTAAAATCGAAACCCTTATTCGAAAACACTAATCTGTGACGTTTGAAGTACATGCTAAAAAAACCGAGTCACGGTCAACGTTTTTCAAAACTTTCGTGGGGAATGATCAAGGATAATAATTTAGAAGACAATTTCGAAGAAATGGACTGCATAAAACAGTAATAGGGTGATTAAAATCTAACCCTAATCTGGGACGTTTGAAGTACGTGCTAAAAAAACTGAGTCACGGTCGTAGTTTTTTTAAACTTTCGTTGCGAATGATTAGGCTTGCTGATTTAGAATAGAATGTCGAAGAAACGGAGCGTAAAAAACAGTAAAAGAGTGCTTAAAATCGAAACCCTTATTCGAAAACACTAATCTGTGACGTTTGAAGTACATGCTAAAAAAACCGAGTCACGGTCAACGTTTTTCAAAACTTTTGTGGGGAATGATCAGGGATAATAATTTAGAAGACAATTTCGAAGAAATGGACTGCATAAAACAGTAATAGGGTTAATCTAACCCTAATCTGGGACGTTTGAAGTACGTGCTAAAAAAACTGAGTCACGGTCGTAGTTTTTTTAAACTTTCGTTGCGAATGATTAGGCTTGCTGATTTAGAATAGAATGTCGAAGAAACGGAGCGTAAAAAACAGTAAAAGAGTGCTTAAAATCGAAACCCTTATTCGAAAACACTAATCTGTGACGTTTGAAGTACATGCTAAAAAAACCGAGTCACGGTCAACGTTTTTCAAAACTTTCGTGGGGAATGATCAAGGATAATAATTTAGAAGACAATTTCGAAGAAATGGACTGCATAAAACAGTAATAGGGTGATTAAAATCTAACCCTAATCTGGGACGTTTGAAGTACGTGCTAAAAAAACTGAGTCACGGTCGTAGTTTTTTTAAACTTTCGTTGCGAATGATTAGGCTTGCTGATTTAGAATAGAATGTCGAAGAAACGGAGCGTAAAAAACAGTAAAAGAGTGCTTAAAATCGAAACCCTTATTCGAAAACCATAATCTGTGTACGTTTGAAGTATATGCTAAAAAAACCGAGTCACGGTCAACGTTTTTCAAAACTTTTGTGGGGAATGATCAGGGATAATAATTTAGAAGACAATTTCGAAGAAATGGAATGCATAAAACAGTAATAGGGTGATTAAAATCTAACCCTAATCTGGGTCGTTTGAAGTACGTGCTAAAAAAACTGAGTCACGGTCGTAGTTTTTTGAAACTTTCGTTGCGAAAGATTAGGCTTGATGATTTAGAATAGAAAGTCGAAGAAACGGAGCGTAAAAAACAGTAAAAGAGTGCTTAAAATCGAAACCCTTATTCGAAAACACTAATCTGTGACGTTTGAAGTACATGCTAAAAAAACCGAGTCACGGTCAACGTTTTTCAAAACTTTTGTGGGGAATGATCAGGGATAATAATTTAGAAGACAATTTCGAAGAAATGGACTGCATAAAACAGTAATAGGGTTAATCTAACCCTAATCTGGGACGTTTGAAGTACGTGCTAAAAAAATTGAGTCACGGTCGTAGTTTTTTTAAACTTTCGTTGCGAATGATTAGGCTTGCTGATTTAGAATAGAATGTCGAAGAAACGGAGCGTAAAAAACAGTAAAAGATTGCTTAAAATCGAAACCCTTATTCGAAAACACTAATCTGTGACGTTTGAAGTACATGCTAAAAAAACCGAGTCACGGTCAACGTTTTTCAAAACTTTTGTGGGGAATGATCATGGATAATAATTTAGAAGACAATTTCGAAGAAATGGACTGCATAAAACAGTAATAGGGTTAATCTAACCCTAATCTGGGACGTTTGAAGTACGTGCTAAAAAAACTGAGTCACGGTCGTAGTTTTTTTAAACTTTCGTTGCGAATGATTAGGCTTGCTGATTTAGAATAGAATGTCGAAGAAACGGAGCGTAAAAAATAGTAAAAGAGTGCTTAAAATCGAAACCCTTATTCGAAAACACTAATCTGTGACGTTTGAAGTACATGCTAAAAAAACCGAGTCACGGTCAACGTTTTTCAAAACTTTTGTGTGGAATGATCAGGGATAATAATTTAGAAGACAATTTCGAAGAAATGGACTGCATAAAACAGTAATAGGGTGATTAAAATCTAACCCTAATCTGGGACGTTTGAAGTACCTGCTAAAAAAACTGAGTCACGGTCGTAGTTTTTTTAAACTTTCGTTGCGAATGATTAGGCTTGCTGATTTAGAATAGAATGTCGAAGAAACGGAGCGTAAAAAACAGTAAAAGAGTGCTTAAAATCGAAACCCTTATTCGAAAACACTAATCTGTGACGTTTGAAGTACATGCTAAAAAAACCGAGTCACGGTCAACGTTTTTCAAAACTTTCGTGGGGAATGATCAAGGATAATAATTTAGAAGACAATTTCGAAGAAATGGACTGCATAAAACAGTAATAGGGTGATTAAAATCTAACCCTAATCTGGGACGTTTGAAGTACGTGCTAAAAAAACTGAGTCACGGTCGTAGTTTTTTTAAACTTTCGTTGCGAATGATTAGGCTTGCTGATTTAGAATAGAATGTCGAAGAAACGGAGCGTAAAAAACAGTAAAAGAGTGCTTAAAATCGAAACCCTTATTCGAAAACACTAATCTGTGACGTTTGAAGTACATGCTAAAAAAACCGAGTCACGGTCAACGTTTTTCAAAACTTTCGTGGGGAATGATCAAGGATAATAATTTAGAAGACAATTTCGAAGAAATGGACTGCATAAAACAGTAATAGGGTGATTAAAATCTAACCCTAATCTGGGACGTTTGAAGTACGTGCTAAAAAAACTGAGTCACGGTCGTAGTTTTTTTAAACTTTCGTTGCGAATGATTAGGCTTGCTGATTTAGAATAGAATGTCGAAGAAACGGAGCGTAAAAAACAGTAAAAGAGTGCTTAAAATCGAAACCCTTATTCGAAAACCATAATCTGTGTACGTTTGAAGTATATGCTAAAAAAACCGAGTCACGGTCAACGTTTTTCAAAACTTTTGTGGGGAATGATCAGGGATAATAATTTAGAAGACAATTTCGAAGAAATGGAATGCATAAAACAGTAATAGGGTGATTAAAATCTAACCCTAATCTGGGTCGTTTGAAGTACGTGCTAAAAAAACTGAGTCACGGTCGTAGTTTTTTGAAACTTTCGTTGCGAAAGATTAGGCTTGATGATTTAGAATAGAAAGTCGAAGAAACGGAGCGTAAAAAACAGTAAAAGAGTGCTTAAAATCGAAACCCTTATTCGAAAACACTAATCTGTGACGTTTGAAGTACATGCTAAAAAAACCGAGTCACGGTCAACGTTTTTCAAAACTTTTGTGGGGAATGATCAGGGATAATAATTTAGAAGACAATTTCGAAGAAATGGACTGCATAAAACAGTAATAGGGTTAATCTAACCCTAATCTGGGACGTTTGAAGTACGTGCTAAAAAAATTGAGTCACGGTCGTAGTTTTTTTAAACTTTCGTTGCGAATGATTAGGCTTGCTGATTTAGAATAGAATGTCGAAGAAACGGAGCGTAAAAAACAGTAAAAGATTGCTTAAAATCGAAACCCTTATTCGAAAACACTAATCTGTGACGTTTGAAGTACATGCTAAAAAAACCGAGTCACGGTCAACGTTTTTCAAAACTTTTGTGGGGAATGATCATGGATAATAATTTAGAAGACAATTTCGAAGAAATGGACTGCATAAAACAGTAATAGGGTTAATCTAACCCTAATCTGGGACGTTTGAAGTACGTGCTAAAAAAACTGAGTCACGGTCGTAGTTTTTTTAAACTTTCGTTGCGAATGATTAGGCTTGCTGATTTAGAATAGAATGTCGAAGAAACGGAGCGTAAAAAATAGTAAAAGAGTGCTTAAAATCGAAACCCTTATTCGAAAACACTAATCTGTGACGTTTGAAGTACATGCTAAAAAAACCGAGTCACGGTCAACGTTTTTCAAAACTTTCGTGGGGAATGATCAAGGATAATAATTTAGAAGACAATTTCGAAGAAATGGACTGCATAAAACAGTAATAGGGTGATTAAAATCTAACCCTAATCTGGGACGTTTGAAGTACGTGCTAAAAAAACTGAGTCACGGTCGTAGTTTTTTTAAACTTTCGTTGCGAATGATTAGGCTTGCTGATTTAGAATAGAATGTCGAAGAAACGGAGCGTAAAAAACAGTAAAAGAGTGCTTAAAATCGAAACCCTTATTCGAAAACACTAATCTGTGACGTTTGAAGTACATGCTAAAAAAACCGAGTCACGGTCAACGTTTTTCAAAACTTTCGTGGGGAATGATCAAGGATAATAATTTAGAAGACAATTTCGAAGAAATGGACTGCATAAAACAGTAATAGGGTGATTAAAATCTAACCCTAATCTGGGACGTTTGAAGTACGTGCTAAAAAAACTGAGTCACGGTCGTAGTTTTTTTAAACTTTCGTTGCGAATGATTAGGCTTGCTGATTTAGAATAGAATGTCGAAGAAACGGAGCGTAAAAAACAGTAAAAGAGTGCTTAAAATCGAAACCCTTATTCGAAAACACTAATCTGTGACGTTTGAAGTACATGCTAAAAAAACCGAGTCACGGTCAACGTTTTTCAAAACTTTTGTGGGGAATGATCAGGGATAATAATTTAGAAGACAATTTCGAAGAAATGGACTGCATAAAATAGTAATAGGGTGATTAAAATCTAACCCTAATCTGGGACGTTTGAAGTACGTGCTAAAAAAACTGAGTCACGGTCGTAGTTTTTTTAAACTTTCGTTGCGAATGATTAGGCTTGCTGATTTAGAATAGAATGTCGAAGAAACGGAGCGTAAAAAACAGTAAAAGAGTGCTTAAAATCGAAACCCTTATTCGAAAACACTAATCTGTGACGTTTGAAGTACATGCTAAAAAAACCGAGTCACGGTCAACGTTTTTCAAAACTTTTGTGGGGAATGATCATGGATAATAATTTAGAAGACAATTTCGAAGAAATGGACTGCATAAAACAGTAATAGGGTTAATCTAACCCTAATCTGGGACGTTTGAAGTACGTGCTAAAAAAACTGAGTCACGGTCGTAGTTTTTTTAAACTTTCGTTGCGAATGATTAGGCTTGCTGATTTAGAATAGAATGTCGAAGAAACGGAGCGTAAAAAACAGTAAAAGAGTGCTTAAAATCGAAACCCTTATTCGAAAACACTAATCTGTGACGTTTGAAGTACATGCTAAAAAAACCGAGTCACGGTCAACGTTTTTCAAAACTTTTGTGGGGAATGATCATGGATAATAATTTAGAAGACAATTTCGAAGAAATGGACTGCATAAAACAGTAATAGGGTTAATCTAACCCTAATCTGGGACGTTTGAAGTACGTGCTAAAAAAACTGAGTCACGGTCGTAGTTTTTTTAAACTTTCGTTGCGAATGATTAGGCTTGCTGATTTAGAATAGAATGTCGAAGAAACGGAGCGTAAAAAACAGTAAAAGAGTGCTTAAAATCGAAACCCTTATTCGAAAACACTAATCTGTGACGTTTGAAGTACATGCTAAAAAAACCGAGTCACGGTCAACGTTTTTCAAAACTTTCGTGGGGAATGATCAAGGATAATAATTTAGAAGACAATTTCGAAGAAATGGACTGCATAAAACAGTAATAGGGTGATTAAAATCTAACCCTAATCTGGGACGTTTGAAGTACGTGCTAAAAAAACTGAGTCACGGTCGTAGTTTTTTTAAACTTTCGTTGCGAATGATTAGGCTTGCTGATTTAGAATAGAATGTCGAAGAAACGGAGCGTAAAAAACAGTAAAAGAGTGCTTAAAATCGAAACCCTTATTCGAAAACCATAATCTGTGTACGTTTGAAGTATATGCTAAAAAAACCGAGTCACGGTCAACGTTTTTCAAAACTTTTGTGGGGAATGATCAGGGATAATAATTTAGAAGACAATTTCGAAGAAATGGAATGCATAAAACAGTAATAGGGTGATTAAAATCTAACCCTAATCTGGGTCGTTTGAAGTACGTGCTAAAAAAACTGAGTCACGGTCGTAGTTTTTTGAAACTTTCGTTGCGAAAGATTAGGCTTGATGATTTAGAATAGAAAGTCGAAGAAACGGAGCGTAAAAAACAGTAAAAGAGTGCTTAAAATCGAAACCCTTATTCGAAAACACTAATCTGTGACGTTTGAAGTACATGCTAAAAAAACCGAGTCACGGTCAACGTTTTTCAAAACTTTTGTGGGGAATGATCAGGGATAATAATTTAGAAGACAATTTCGAAGAAATGGACTGCATAAAACAGTAATAGGGTTAATCTAACCCTAATCTGGGACGTTTGAAGTACGTGCTAAAAAAACTGAGTCACGGTCGTAGTTTTTTTAAACTTTCGTTGCGAATGATTAGGCTTGCTGATTTAGAATAGAATGTCGAAGAAACGGAGCGTAAAAAACAGTAAAAGAGTGCTTAAAATCGAAACCCTTATTCGAAAACACTAATCTGTGACGTTTGAAGTACATGCTAAAAAAACCGAGTCACGGTCAACGTTTTTCAAAACTTTCGTGGGGAATGATCAAGGATAATAATTTAGAAGACAATTTCGAAGAAATGGACTGCATAAAACAGTAATAGGGTGATTAAAATCTAACCCTAATCTGGGACGTTTGAAGTACGTGCTAAAAAAACTGAGTCACGGTCGTAGTTTTTTTAAACTTTCGTTGCGAATGATTAGGCTTGCTGATTTAGAATAGAATGTCGAAGAAACGGAGCGTAAAAAACAGTAAAAGAGTGCTTAAAATCGAAACCCTTATTCGAAAACACTAATCTGTGACGTTTGAAGTACATGCTAAAAAAACCGAGTCACGGTCAACGTTTTTCAAAACTTTTGTGTGGAATGATCAGGGATAATAATTTAGAAGACAATTTCGAAGAAATGGACTGCATAAAACAGTAATAGGGTGATTAAAATCTAACCCTAATCTGGGACGTTTGAAGTACCTGCTAAAAAAACTGAGTCACGGTCGTAGTTTTTTTAAACTTTCGTTGCGAATGATTAGGCTTGCTGATTTAGAATAGAATGTCGAAGAAACGGAGCGTAAAAAACAGTAAAAGAGTGCTTAAAATCGAAACCCTTATTCGAAAACACTAATCTGTGACGTTTGAAGTACATGCTAAAAAAACCGAGTCACGGTCAACGTTTTTCAAAACTTTCGTGGGGAATGATCAAGGATAATAATTTAGAAGACAATTTCGAAGAAATGGACTGCATAAAACAGTAATAGGGTGATTAAAATCTAACCCTAATCTGGGACGTTTGAAGTACGTGCTAAAAAAACTGAGTCACGGTCGTAGTTTTTTTAAACTTTCGTTGCGAATGATTAGGCTTGCTGATTTAGAATAGAATGTCGAAGAAACGGAGCGTAAAAAACAGTAAAAGAGTGCTTAAAATCGAAACCCTTATTCGAAAACACTAATCTGTGACGTTTGAAGTACATGCTAAAAAAACCGAGTCACGGTCAACGTTTTTCAAAACTTTCGTGGGGAATGATCAAGGATAATAATTTAGAAGACAATTTCGAAGAAATGGACTGCATAAAACAGTAATAGGGTGATTAAAATCTAACCCTAATCTGGGACGTTTGAAGTACGTGCTAAAAAAACTGAGTCACGGTCGTAGTTTTTTTAAACTTTCGTTGCGAATGATTAGGCTTGCTGATTTAGAATAGAATGTCGAAGAAACGGAGCGTAAAAAACAGTAAAAGAGTGCTTAAAATCGAAACCCTTATTCGAAAACCATAATCTGTGTACGTTTGAAGTATATGCTAAAAAAACCGAGTCACGGTCAACGTTTTTCAAAACTTTTGTGGGGAATGATCAGGGATAATAATTTAGAAGACAATTTCGAAGAAATGGAATGCATAAAACAGTAATAGGGTGATTAAAATCTAACCCTAATCTGGGTCGTTTGAAGTACGTGCTAAAAAAACTGAGTCACGGTCGTAGTTTTTTGAAACTTTCGTTGCGAAAGATTAGGCTTGATGATTTAGAATAGAAAGTCGAAGAAACGGAGCGTAAAAAACAGTAAAAGAGTGCTTAAAATCGAAACCCTTATTCGAAAACACTAATCTGTGACGTTTGAAGTCCATGCTAAAAAAACCGAGTCACGGTCAACGTTTTTCAAAACTTTTGTGGGGAATGATCAGGGATAATAATTTAGAAGACAATTTCGAAGAAATGGACTGCATAAAACAGTAATAGGGTTAATCTAACCCTAATCTGGGACGTTTGAAGTACGTGCTAAAAAAACTGAGTCACGGTCGTAGTTTTTTTAAACTTTCGTTGCGAATGATTAGGCTTGCTGATTTAGAATAGAATGTCGAAGAAACGGAGCGTAAAAAACAGTAAAAGAGTGCTTAAAATCGAAACCCTTATTCGAAAACACTAATCTGTGACGTTTGAAGTACATGCTAAAAAAACCGAGTCACGGTCAACGTTTTTCAAAACTTTTGTGGGGAATGATCATGGATAATAATTTAGAAGACAATTTCGAAGAAATGGACTGCATAAAACAGTAATAGGGTTAATCTAACCCTAATCTGGGACGTTTGAAGTACGTGCTAAAAAAACTGAGTCACGGTCGTAGTTTTTTTAAACTTTCGTTGCGAATGATTAGGCTTGCTGATTTAGAATAGAATGTCGAAGAAACGGAGCGTAAAAAATAGTAAAAGAGTGCTTAAAATCGAAACCGTTATTCGAAAACACTAATCTGTGACGTTTGAAGTACATGCTAAAAAAACCGAGTCACGGTCAACGTTTTTCAAAACTTTCGTGGGGAATGATCAAGGATAATAATTTAGAAGACAATTTCGAAGAAATGGACTGCATAAAACAGTAATAGGGTGATTAAAATCTAACCCTAATCTGGGACGTTTGAAGTACGTGCTAAAAAAACTGAGTCACGGTCGTAGTTTTTTTAAACTTTCGTTGCGAATGATTAGGCTTGCTGATTTAGAATAGAATGTCGAAGAAACGGAGCGTAAAAAACAGTAAAAGAGTGCTTAAAATCGAAACCCTTATTCGAAAACACTAATCTGTGACGTTTGAAGTACATGCTAAAAAAACCGAGTCACGGTCAACGTTTTTCAAAACTTTCGTGGGGAATGATCAAGGATAATAATTTAGAAGACAATTTCGAAGAAATGGACTGCATAAAACAGTAATAGGGTGATTAAAATCTAACCCTAATCTGGGACGTTTGAAGTACGTGCTAAAAAAACTGAGTCACGGTCGTAGTTTTTTTAAACTTTCGTTGCGAATGATTAGGCTTGCTGATTTAGAATAGAATGTCGAAGAAACGGAGCGTAAAAAACAGTAAAAGAGTGCTTAAAATCGAAACCCTTATTCGAAAACACTAATCTGTGACGTTTGAAGTACATGCTAAAAAAACCGAGTCACGGTCAACGTTTTTCAAAACTTTTGTGGGGAATGATCAGGGATAATAATTTAGAAGACAATTTCGAAGAAATGGACTGCATAAAATAGTAATAGGGTGATTAAAATCTAACCCTAATCTGGGACGTTTGAAGTACGTGCTAAAAAAACTGAGTCACGGTCGTAGTTTTTTTAAACTTTCGTTGCGAATGATTAGGCTTGCTGATTTAGAATAGAATGTCGAAGAAACGGAGCGTAAAAAACAGTAAAAGAGTGCTTAAAATCGAAACCCTTATTCGAAAACACTAATCTGTGACGTTTGAAGTACATGCTAAAAAAACCGAGTCACGGTCAACGTTTTTCAAAACTTTTGTGGGGAATGATCATGGATAATAATTTAGAAGACAATTTCGAAGAAATGGACTGCATAAAACAGTAATAGGGTTAATCTAACCCTAATCTGGGACGTTTGAAGTACGTGCTAAAAAAACTGAGTCACGGTCGTAGTTTTTTTAAACTTTCGTTGCGAATGATTAGGCTTGCTGATTTAGAATAGAATGTCGAAGAAACGGAGCGTAAAAAACAGTAAAAGAGTGCTTAAAATCGAAACCCTTATTCGAAAACACTAATCTGTGACGTTTGAAGTACATGCTAAAAAAACCGAGTCACGGTCAACGTTTTTCAAAACTTTTGTGGGGAATGATCATGGATAATAATTTAGAAGACAATTTCGAAGAAATGGACTGCATAAAACAGTAATAGGGTTAATCTAACCCTAATCTGGGACGTTTGAAGTACGTGCTAAAAAAACTGAGTCACGGTCGTAGTTTTTTTAAACTTTCGTTGCGAATGATTAGGCTTGCTGATTTAGAATAGAATGTCGAAGAAACGGAGCGTAAAAAACAGTAAAAGAGTGCTTAAAATCGAAACCCTTATTCGAAAACACTAATCTGTGACGTTTGAAGTACATGCTAAAAAAACCGAGTCACGGTCAACGTTTTTCAAAACTTTCGTGGGGAATGATCAAGGATAATAATTTAGAAGACAATTTCGAAGAAATGGACTGCATAAAACAGTAATAGGGTGATTAAAATCTAACCCTAATCTGGGACGTTTGAAGTACGTGCTAAAAAAACTGAGTCACGGTCGTAGTTTTTTTAAACTTTCGTTGCGAATGATTAGGCTTGCTGATTTAGAATAGAATGTCGAAGAAACGGAGCGTAAAAAACAGTAAAAGAGTGCTTAAAATCGAAACCCTTATTCGAAAACCATAATCTGTGTACGTTTGAAGTATATGCTAAAAAAACCGAGTCACGGTCAACGTTTTTCAAAACTTTTGTGGGGAATGATCAGGGATAATAATTTAGAAGACAATTTCGAAGAAATGGAATGCATAAAACAGTAATAGGGTGATTAAAATCTAACCCTAATCTGGGTCGTTTGAAGTACGTGCTAAAAAAACTGAGTCACGGTCGTAGTTTTTTGAAACTTTCGTTGCGAAAGATTAGGCTTGATGATTTAGAATAGAAAGTCGAAGAAACGGAGCGTAAAAAACAGTAAAAGAGTGCTTAAAATCGAAACCCTTATTCGAAAACACTAATCTGTGACGTTTGAAGTACATGCTAAAAAAACCGAGTCACGGTCAACGTTTTTCAAAACTTTTGTGGGGAATGATCAGGGATAATAATTTAGAAGACAATTTCGAAGAAATGGACTGCATAAAACAGTAATAGGGTTAATCTAACCCTAATCTGGGACGTTTGAAGTACGTGCTAAAAAAACTGAGTCACGGTCGTAGTTTTTTTAAACTTTCGTTGCGAATGATTAGGCTTGCTGATTTAGAATAGAATGTCGAAGAAACGGAGCGTAAAAAACAGTAAAAGAGTGCTTAAAATCGAAACCCTTATTCGAAAACACTAATCTGTGACGTTTGAAGTACATGCTAAAAAAACCGAGTCACGGTCAACGTTTTTCAAAACTTTCGTGGGGAATGATCAAGGATAATAATTTAGAAGACAATTTCGAAGAAATGGACTGCATAAAACAGTAATAGGGTGATTAAAATCTAACCCTAATCTGGGACGTTTGAAGTACGTGCTAAAAAAACTGAGTCACGGTCGTAGTTTTTTTAAACTTTCGTTGCGAATGATTAGGCTTGCTGATTTAGAATAGAATGTCGAAGAAACGGAGCGTAAAAAACAGTAAAAGAGTGCTTAAAATCGAAACCCTTATTCGAAAACACTAATCTGTGACGTTTGAAGTACATGCTAAAAAAACCGAGTCACGGTCAACGTTTTTCAAAACTTTTGTGGGGAATGATCATGGATAATAATTTAGAAGACAATTTCGAAGAAATGGACTGCATAAAACAGTAATAGGGTGATTAAAATCTAACCCTAATCTGGGACGTTTGAAGTACGTGCTAAAAAAACTGAGTCACGGTCGTAGTTTTTTTAAACTTTCGTTGCGAATGATTAGGCTTGCTGATTTAGAATAGAATGTCGAAGAAACGGAGCGTAAAAAACAGTAAAAGAGTGCTTAAAATCGAAACCCTTATTCGAAAACCATAATCTGTGTACGTTTGAAGTATATGCTAAAAAAACCGAGTCACGGTCAACGTTTTTCAAAACTTTTGTGGGGAATGATCAGGGATAATAATTTAGAAGACAATTTCGAAGAAATGGAATGCATAAAACAGTAATAGGGTGATTAAAATCTAACCCTAATCTGGGTCGTTTGAAGTACGTGCTAAAAAAACTGAGTCACGGTCGTAGTTTTTTGAAACTTTCGTTGCGAAAGATTAGGCTTGATGATTTAGAATAGAAAGTCGAAGAAACGGAGCGTAAAAAACAGTAAAAGAGTGCTTAAAATCGAAACCCTTATTCGAAAACACTAATCTGTGACGTTTGAAGTACATGCTAAAAAAACCGAGTCACGGTCAACGTTTTTCAAAACTTTTGTGGGGAATGATCAGGGATAATAATTTAGAAGACAATTTCGAAGAAATGGACTGCATAAAACAGTAATAGGGTTAATCTAACCCTAATCTGGGACGTTTGAAGTACGTGCTAAAAAAACTGAGTCACGGTCGTAGTTTTTTTAAACTTTCGTTGCGAATGATTAGGCTTGCTGATTTAGAATAGAATGTCGAAGAAACGGAGCGTAAAAAACAGTAAAAGAGTGCTTAAAATCGAAACCCTTATTCGAAAACACTAATCTGTGACGTTTGAAGTACATGCTAAAAAAACCGAGTCACGGTCAACGTTTTTCAAAACTTTCGTGGGGAATGATCAAGGATAATAATTTAGAAGACAATTTCGAAGAAATGGACTGCATAAAACAGTAATAGGGTGATTAAAATCTAACCCTAATCTGGGACGTTTGAAGTACGTGCTAAAAAAACTGAGTCACGGTCGTAGTTTTTTTAAACTTTCGTTGCGAATGATTAGGCTTGCTGATTTAGAATAGAATGTCGAAGAAACGGAGCGTAAAAAACAGTAAAAGAGTGCTTAAAATCGAAACCCTTATTCGAAAACACTAATCTGTGACGTTTGAAGTACATGCTAAAAAAACCGAGTCACGGTCAACGTTTTTCAAAACTTTTGTGGGGAATGATCATGGATAATAATTTAGAAGACAATTTCGAAGAAATGGACTGCATAAAACAGTAATAGGGTGATTAAAATCTAACCCTAATCTGGGACGTTTGAAGTACCTGCTAAAAAAACTGAGTCACGGTCGTAGTTTTTTTAAACTTTCGTTGCGAATGATTAGGCTTGCTGATTTAGAATAGAATGTCGAAGAAACGGAGCGTAAAAAACAGTAAAAGAGTGCTTAAAATCGAAACCCTTATTCGAAAACACTAATCTGTGACGTTTGAAGTACATGCTAAAAAAACCGAGTCACGGTCAACGTTTTTCAAAACTTTCGTGGGGAATGATCAAGGATAATAATTTAGAAGACAATTTCGAAGAAATGGACTGCATAAAACAGTAATAGGGTGATTAAAATCTAACCCTAATCTGGGACGTTTGAAGTACGTGCTAAAAAAACTGAGTCACGGTCGTAGTTTTTTTAAACTTTCGTTGCGAATGATTAGGCTTGCTGATTTAGAATAGAATGTCGAAGAAACGGAGCGTAAAAAACAGTAAAAGAGTGCTTAAAATCGAAACCCTTATTCGAAAACACTAATCTGTGACGTTTGAAGTACATGCTAAAAAAACCGAGTCACGGTCAACGTTTTTCAAAACTTTCGTGGGGAATGATCAAGGATAATAATTTAGAAGACAATTTCGAAGAAATGGACTGCATAAAACAGTAATAGGGTGATTAAAATCTAACCCTAATCTGGGACGTTTGAAGTACGTGCTAAAAAAACTGAGTCACGGTCGTAGTTTTTTTAAACTTTCGTTGCGAATGATTAGGCTTGCTGATTTAGAATAGAATGTCGAAGAAACGGAGCGTAAAAAACAGTAAAAGAGTGCTTAAAATCGAAACCCTTATTCGAAAACCATAATCTGTGTACGTTTGAAGTATATGCTAAAAAAACCGAGTCACGGTCAACGTTTTTCAAAACTTTTGTGGGGAATGATCAGGGATAATAATTTAGAAGACAATTTCGAAGAAATGGAATGCATAAAACAGTAATAGGGTGATTAAAATCTAACCCTAATCTGGGTCGTTTGAAGTACGTGCTAAAAAAACTGAGTCACGGTCGTAGTTTTTTGAAACTTTCGTTGCGAAAGATTAGGCTTGATGATTTAGAATAGAAAGTCGAAGAAACGGAGCGTAAAAAACAGTAAAAGAGTGCTTAAAATCGAAACCCTTATTCGAAAACACTAATCTGTGACGTTTGAAGTACATGCTAAAAAAACCGAGTCACGGTCAACGTTTTTCAAAACTTTTGTGGGGAATGATCAGGGATAATAATTTAGAAGACAATTTCGAAGAAATGGACTGCATAAAACAGTAATAGGGTTAATCTAACCCTAATCTGGGACGTTTGAAGTACGTGCTAAAAAAATTGAGTCACGGTCGTAGTTTTTTTAAACTTTCGTTGCGAATGATTAGGCTTGCTGATTTAGAATAGAATGTCGAAGAAACGGAGCGTAAAAAACAGTAAAAGATTGCTTAAAATCGAAACCCTTATTCGAAAACACTAATCTGTGACGTTTGAAGTACATGCTAAAAAAACCGAGTCACGGTCAACGTTTTTCAAAACTTTTGTGGGGAATGATCATGGATAATAATTTAGAAGACAATTTCGAAGAAATGGACTGCATAAAACAGTAATAGGGTTAATCTAACCCTAATCTGGGACGTTTGAAGTACGTGCTAAAAAAACTGAGTCACGGTCGTAGTTTTTTTAAACTTTCGTTGCGAATGATTAGGCTTGCTGATTTAGAATAGAATGTCGAAGAAACGGAGCGTAAAAAATAGTAAAAGAGTGCTTAAAATCGAAACCCTTATTCGAAAACACTAATCTGTGACGTTTGAAGTACATGCTAAAAAAACCGAGTCACGGTCAACGTTTTTCAAAACTTTCGTGGGGAATGATCAAGGATAATAATTTAGAAGACAATTTCGAAGAAATGGACTGCATAAAACAGTAATAGGGTGATTAAAATCTAACCCTAATCTGGGACGTTTGAAGTACGTGCTAAAAAAACTGAGTCACGGTCGTAGTTTTTTTAAACTTTCGTTGCGAATGATTAGGCTTGCTGATTTAGAATAGAATGTCGAAGAAACGGAGCGTAAAAAACAGTAAAAGAGTGCTTAAAATCGAAACCCTTATTCGAAAACACTAATCTGTGACGTTTGAAGTACATGCTAAAAAAACCGAGTCACGGTCAACGTTTTTCAAAACTTTCGTGGGGAATGATCAAGGATAATAATTTAGAAGACAATTTCGAAGAAATGGACTGCATAAAACAGTAATAGGGTGATTAAAATCTAACCCTAATCTGGGACGTTTGAAGTACGTGCTAAAAAAACTGAGTCACGGTCGTAGTTTTTTTAAACTTTCGTTGCGAATGATTAGGCTTGCTGATTTAGAATAGAATGTCGAAGAAACGGAGCGTAAAAAACAGTAAAAGAGTGCTTAAAATCGAAACCCTTATTCGAAAACACTAATCTGTGACGTTTGAAGTACATGCTAAAAAAACCGAGTCACGGTCAACGTTTTTCAAAACTTTTGTGGGGAATGATCAGGGATAATAATTTAGAAGACAATTTCGAAGAAATGGACTGCATAAAATAGTAATAGGGTGATTAAAATCTAACCCTAATCTGGGACGTTTGAAGTACGTGCTAAAAAAACTGAGTCACGGTCGTAGTTTTTTTAAACTTTCGTTGCGAATGATTAGGCTTGCTGATTTAGAATAGAATGTCGAAGAAACGGAGCGTAAAAAACAGTAAAAGAGTGCTTAAAATCGAAACCCTTATTCGAAAACACTAATCTGTGACGTTTGAAGTACATGCTAAAAAAACCGAGTCACGGTCAACGTTTTTCAAAACTTTTGTGGGGAATGATCATGGATAATAATTTAGAAGACAATTTCGAAGAAATGGACTGCATAAAACAGTAATAGGGTTAATCTAACCCTAATCTGGGACGTTTGAAGTACGTGCTAAAAAAACTGAGTCACGGTCGTAGTTTTTTTAAACTTTCGTTGCGAATGATTAGGCTTGCTGATTTAGAATAGAATGTCGAAGAAACGGAGCGTAAAAAACAGTAAAAGAGTGCTTAAAATCGAAACCCTTATTCGAAAACACTAATCTGTGACGTTTGAAGTACATGCTAAAAAAACCGAGTCACGGTCAACGTTTTTCAAAACTTTTGTGGGGAATGATCATGGATAATAATTTAGAAGACAATTTCGAAGAAATGGACTGCATAAAACAGTAATAGGGTTAATCTAACCCTAATCTGGGACGTTTGAAGTACGTGCTAAAAAAACTGAGTCACGGTCGTAGTTTTTTTAAACTTTCGTTGCGAATGATTAGGCTTGCTGATTTAGAATAGAATGTCGAAGAAACGGAGCGTAAAAAACAGTAAAAGAGTGCTTAAAATCGAAACCCTTATTCGAAAACACTAATCTGTGACGTTTGAAGTACATGCTAAAAAAACCGAGTCACGGTCAACGTTTTTCAAAACTTTCGTGGGGAATGATCAAGGATAATAATTTAGAAGACAATTTCGAAGAAATGGACTGCATAAAACAGTAATAGGGTGATTAAAATCTAACCCTAATCTGGGACGTTTGAAGTACGTGCTAAAAAAATTGAGTCACGGTCGTAGTTTTTTTAAACTTTCGTTGCGAATGATTAGGCTTGCTGATTTAGAATAGAATGTCGAAGAAACGGAGCGTAAAAAACAGTAAAAGAGTGCTTAAAATCGAAACCCTTATTCGAAAACACTAATCTGTGACGTTTGAAGTACATGCTAAAAAAACCGAGTCACGGTCAACGTTTTTCAAAACTTTCGTGGGGAATGATCAAGGATAATAATTTAGAAGACAATTTCGAAGAAATGGACTGCATAAAACAGTAATAGGGTGATTAAAATCTAACCCTAATCTGGGACGTTTGAAGTACGTGCTAAAAAAACTGAGTCACGGTCGTAGTTTTTTTAAACTTTCGTTGCGAATGATTAGGCTTGCTGATTTAGAATAGAATGTCGAAGAAACGGAGCGTAAAAAACAGTAAAAGAGTGCTTAAAATCGAAACCCTTATTCGAAAACACTAATCTGTGACGTTTGAAGTACATGCTAAAAAAACCGAGTCACGGTCAACGTTTTTCAAAACTTTTGTGGGGAATGATCAGGGATAATAATTTAGAAGACAATTTCGAAGAAATGGACTGCATAAAACAGTAATAGGGTTAATCTAACCCTAATCTGGGACGTTTGAAGTACGTGCTAAAAAAACTGAGTCACGGTCGTAGTTTTTTTAAACTTTCGTTGCGAATGATTAGGCTTGCTGATTTAGAATAGAATGTCGAAGAAACGGAGCGTAAAAAACAGTAAAAGAGTGCTTAAAATCGAAACCCTTATTCGAAAACACTAATCTGTGACGTTTGAAGTACATGCTAAAAAAACCGAGTCACGGTCAACGTTTTTCAAAACTTTTGTGTGGTATGGTCAGGGATAATAATTTAGAAGACAATTTCGAAGAAATGGACTGCATAAAACAGTAATAGGGTGATTAAAATCTAACCCTAATCTGGGACGTTTGAAGTACGTGCTAAAAAAACTGAGTCACGGTCGTAGTTTTTTTAAACTTTCGTTGCGAATGATTAGGCTTGGTGATTTAGAATAGAATGTCGAAGAAACGGAGCGTAAAAAATAGTAAAAGAGTGCTTAAAATCGGAACCCTTATTCGAAAACCCTAATCTGTGTACGTTTGAAGTATATGCTAAAAAAACCGAGTCACGGTCAACGTTTTTCAAAACTTTTGTGGGGAATGATCAGGGATAATAATTTAGAAGACAATTTCGAAGAAATGGAATGCATAAAACAGTAATAGGGTGATTAAAATCTAACCCTAATCTGGGTCGTTTGAAGTACGTTCTAAAAAAACTGAGTCACGGTCGAGGTTTTTTGAAACTTTCGTTGCGAAAGATTAGGCTTGATGATTTAGAATAGAATGTCGAAGAAACGGAGCGTAAAAAACAGTAAAAGAGTGCTTAAAATCGAAACCCTTATTCGAAAACACTAATCTGTGACGTTTGAAGTACATGCTAAAAAAACCGAGTCACGGTCAACGTTTTTCAAAACTTTTGTGGGGAATGATCAGGGATAATAATTTAGAAGACAATTTCGAAGAAATGGACTGCATAAAACAGTAATAGGGTTAATCTAACCCTAATCTGGGACGTTTGAAGTACGTGCTAAAAAAACTGAGTCACGGTCGTAGTTTTTTTAAACTTTCGTTGCGAATGATTAGGCTTGCTGATTTAGAATAGAATGTCGAAGAAACGGAGCGTAAAAAACAGTAAAAGAGTGCTTAAAATCGAAACCCTTATTCGAAAACACTAATCTGTGACGTTTGAAGTACATGCTAAAAAAACCGAGTCACGGTCAACGTTTTTCAAAACTTTTGTGGGGAATGATCAGGGATAATAATTTAGAAGACAATTTCGAAGAAATGGACTGCATAAAACAGTAATAGGGTTAATCTAACCCTAATCTGGGACGTTTGAAGTACGTGCTAAAAAAACTGAGTCACGGTCGTAGTTTTTTTAAACTTTCGTTGCGAATGATTAGGCTTGCTGATTTAGAATAGAATGTCGAAGAAACGGAGCGTAAAAAACAGTAAAAGAGTGCTTAAAATCGAAACCCTTATTCGAAAACACTAATCTGTGACGTTTGAAGTACATGCTAAAAAAACCGAGTCACGGTCAACGTTTTTCAAAACTTTTGTGTGGAATGGTCAGGGATAATAATTTAGAAGACAATTTCGAAGAAATGGACTGCATAAAACAGTAATAGGGTGATTAAAATCTAACCCTAATCTGGGACGTTTGAAGTACGTGCTAAAAAAACTGAGTCACGGTCGTAGTTTTTTTAAACTTTCGTTGCGAATGATTAGGCTTGGTGATTTAGAATAGAATGTCGAAGAAACGGAGCGTAAAAAATAGTAAAAGAGTGCTTAAAATCGGAACCCTTATTCGAAAACCCTAATCTGTGTACGTTTGAAGTATATGCTAAAAAAACCGAGTCACGGTCAACGTTTTTCAAAACTTTTGTGGGGAATGATCAGGGATAATAATTTAGAAGACAATTTCGAAGAAATGGAATGCATAAAACAGTAATAGGGTGATTAAAATCTAACCCTAATCTGGGTCGTTTGAAGTACGTTCTAAAAAAACTGAGTCACGGTCGAGGTTTTTTGAAACTTTCGTTGCGAAAGATTAGGCTTGATGATTTAGAATAGAATGTCGAAGAAACGGAGCGTAAAAAACAGTAAAAGAGTGCTTAAAATCGAAACCCTTATTCGAAAACACTAATCTGTGACGTTTGAAGTACATGCTAAAAAAACCGAGTCACGGTCAACGTTTTTCAAAACTTTTGTGGGGAATGATCAGGGATAATAATTTAGAAGACAATTTCGAAGAAATGGACTGCATAAAACAGTAATAGGGTTAATCTAACCCTAATCTGGGACGTTTGAAGTACGTGCTAAAAAAACTGAGTCACGGTCGTAGTTTTTTTAAACTTTCGTTGCGAATGATTAGGCTTGCTGATTTAGAATAGAATGTCGAAGAAACGGAGCGTAAAAAACAGTAAAAGAGTGCTTAAAATCGAAACCCTTATTCGAAAACACTAATCTGTGACGTTTGAAGTACATGCTAAAAAAACCGAGTCACGGTCAACGTTTTTCAAAACTTTTGTGGGGAATGATCAGGGATAATAATTTAGAAGACAATTTCGAAGAAATGGACTGCATAAAACAGTAATAGGGTTAATCTAACCCTAATCTGGGACGTTTGAAGTACGTGCTAAAAAAACTGAGTCACGGTCGTAGTTTTTTTAAACTTTCGTTGCGAATGATTAGGCTTGCTGATTTAGAATAGAATGTCGAAGAAACGGAGCGTAAAAAACAGTAAAAGAGTGCTTAAAATCGAAACCCTTATTCGAAAACACTAATCTGTGACGTTTGAAGTACATGCTAAAAAAACCGAGTCACGGTCAACGTTTTTCAAAACTTTTGTGGGGAATGATCAGGGATAATAATTTAGAAGACAATTTCGAAGAAATGGACTGCATAAAACAGTAATAGGGTTAATCTAACCCTAATCTGGGACGTTTGAAGTACGTGCTAAAAAAACTGAGTCACGGTCGTAGTTTTTTTAAACTTTCGTTGCGAATGATTAGGCTTGCTGATTTAGAATAGAATGTCGAAGAAACGGAGCGTAAAAAACAGTAAAAGAGTGCTTAAAATCGAAACCCTTATTCGAAAACACTAATCTGTGACGTTTGAAGTACATGCTAAAAAAACCGAGTCACGGTCAACGTTTTTCAAAACTTTTGTGGGGAATGATCAGGGATAATAATTTAGAAGACAATTTCGAAGAAATGGACTGCATAAAACAGTAATAGGGTTAATCTAACCCTAATCTGGGACGTTTGAAGTACGTGCTAAAAAAACTGAGTCACGGTCGTAGTTTTTTTAAACTTTCGTTGCGAATGATTAGGCTTGCTGATTTAGAATAGAATGTCGAAGAAACGGAGCGTAAAAAACAGTAAAAGAGTGCTTAAAATCGAAACCCTTATTCGAAAACACTAATCTGTGACGTTTGAAGTACATGCTAAAAAAACCGAGTCACGGTCAACGTTTTTCAAAACTTTTGTGGGGAATGATCAGGGATAATAATTTAGAAGACAATTTCGAAGAAATGGACTGCATAAAACAGTAATAGGGTTAATCTAACCCTAATCTGGGACGTTTGAAGTACGTGCTAAAAAAACTGAGTCACGGTCGTAGTTTTTTTAAACTTTCGTTGCGAATGATTAGGCTTGCTGATTTAGAATAGAATGTCGAAGAAACGGAGCGTAAAAAACAGTAAAAGAGTGCTTAAAATCGAAACCCTTATTCGAAAACACTAATCTGTGACGTTTGAAGTACATGCTAAAAAAACCGAGTCACGGTCAACGTTTTTCAAAACTTTTGTGTGGAATGATCAGGGATAATAATTTAGAAGACAATTTCGAAGAAATGGACTGCATAAAACAGTAATAGGGTGATTAAAATCTAACCCTAATCTGGGACGTTTGAAGTACGTGCTAAAAAAACTGAGTCACGGTCGTAGTTTTTTTAAACTTTCGTTGCGAATGATTAGGCTTGGTGATTTAGAATAGAATGTCGAAGAAACGGAGCGTAAAAAATAGTAAAAGAGTGCTTAAAATCGGAACCCTTATTCGAAAACCCTAATCTGTGTACGTTTGAAGTATATGCTAAAAAAACCGAGTCACGGTCAACGTTTTTCAAAACTTTTGTGGGGAATGATCAGGGATAATAATTTAGAAGACAATTTCGAAGAAATGGAATGCATAAAACAGTAATAGGGTGATTAAAATCTAACCCTAATCTGGGTCGTTTGAAGTACGTTCTAAAAAAACTGAGTCACGGTCGAGGTTTTTTGAAACTTTCGTTGCGAAAGATTAGGCTTGATGATTTAGAATAGAATGTCGAAGAAACGGAGCGTAAAAAACAGTAAAAGAGTGCTTAAAATCGAAACCCTTATTCGAAAACACTAATCTGTGACGTTTGAAGTACATGCTAAAAAAACCGAGTCACGGTCAACGTTTTTCAAAACTTTTGTGGGGAATGATCAGGGATAATAATTTAGAAGACAATTTCGAAGAAATGGACTGCATAAAACAGTAATAGGGTTAATCTAACCCTAATCTGGGACGTTTGAAGTACGTGCTAAAAAAACTGAGTCACGGTCGTAGTTTTTTTAAACTTTCGTTGCGAATGATTAGGCTTGCTGATTTAGAATAGAATGTCGAAGAAACGGAGCGTAAAAAACAGTAAAAGAGTGCTTAAAATCGAAACCCTTATTCGAAAACACTAATCTGTGACGTTTGAAGTACATGCTAAAAAAACCGAGTCACGGTCAACGTTTTTCAAAACTTTTGTGGGGAATGATCAGGGATAATAATTTAGAAGACAATTTCGAAGAAATGGACTGCATAAAACAGTAATAGGGTTAATCTAACCCTAATCTGGGACGTTTGAAGTACGTGCTAAAAAAACTGAGTCACGGTCGTAGTTTTTTTAAACTTTCGTTGCGAATGATTAGGCTTGCTGATTTAGAATAGAATGTCGAAGAAACGGAGCGTAAAAAACAGTAAAAGAGTGCTTAAAATCGAAACCCTTATTCGAAAACACTAATCTGTGACGTTTGAAGTACATGCTAAAAAAACCGAGTCACGGTCAACGTTTTTCAAAACTTTTGTGGGGAATGATCAGGGATAATAATTTAGAAGACAATTTCGAAGAAATGGACTGCATAAAACAGTAATAGGGTTAATCTAACCCTAATCTGGGACGTTTGAAGTACGTGCTAAAAAAACTGAGTCACGGTCGTAGTTTTTTTAAACTTTCGTTGCGAATGATTAGGCTTGCTGATTTAGAATAGAATGTCGAAGAAACGGAGCGTAAAAAACAGTAAAAGAGTGCTTAAAATCGAAACCCTTATTCGAAAACACTAATCTGTGACGTTTGAAGTACATGCTAAAAAAACCGAGTCACGGTCAACGTTTTTCAAAACTTTTGTGGGGAATGATCAGGGATAATAATTTAGAAGACAATTTCGAAGAAATGGACTGCATAAAACAGTAATAGGGTTAATCTAACCCTAATCTGGGACGTTTGAAGTACGTGCTAAAAAAACTGAGTCACGGTCGTAGTTTTTTTAAACTTTCGTTGCGAATGATTAGGCTTGCTGATTTAGAATAGAATGTCGAAGAAACGGAGCGTAAAAAACAGTAAAAGAGTGCTTAAAATCGAAACCCTTATTCGAAAACACTAATCTGTGACGTTTGAAGTACATGCTAAAAAAACCGAGTCACGGTCAACGTTTTTCAAAACTTTCGTGGGGAATGATCAAGGATAATAATTTAGAAGACAATTTCGAAGAAATGGACTGCATAAAACAGTAATAGGGTGATTAAAATCTAACCCTAATCTGGGACGTTTGAAGTACGTGCTAAAAAAACTGAGTCACGGTCGTAGTTTTTTTAAACTTTCGTTGCGAATGATTAGGCTTGCTGATTTAGAATAGAATGTCGAAGAAACGGAGCGTAAAAAACAGTAAAAGAGTGCTTAAAATCGAAACCCTTATTCGAAAACACTAATCTGTGACGTTTGAAGTACATGCTAAAAAAACCGAGTCACGGTCAACGTTTTTCAAAACTTTTGTGTGGAATGATCAGGGATAATAATTTAGAAGACAATTTCGAAGAAATGGACTGCATAAAACAGTAATAGGGTGATTAAAATCTAACCCTAATCTGGGACGTTTGAAGTACGTGCTAAAAAAACTGAGTCACGGTCGTAGTTTTTTTAAACTTTCGTTGCGAATGATTAGGCTTGGTGATTTAGAATAGAATGTCGAAGAAACGGAGCGTAAAAAATAGTAAAAGAGTGCTTAAAATCGGAACCCTTATTCGAAAACCCTAATCTGTGTACGTTTGAAGTATATGCTAAAAAAACCGAGTCACAGTCAACGTTTTTCAAAACTTTTGTGGGGAATGATCAGGGATAATAATTTAGAAGACAATTTCGAAGAAATGGAATGCATAAAACAGTAATAGGGTGATTAAAATCTAACCCTAATCTGGGTCGTTTGAAGTACGTTCTAAAAAAACTGAGTCACGGTCGAGGTTTTTTGAAACTTTCGTTGCGAAAGATTAGGCTTGATGATTTAGAATAGAATGTCGAAGAAACGGAGCGTAAAAAACAGTAAAAGAGTGCTTAAAATCGAAACCCTTATTCGAAAACACTAATCTGTGACGTTTGAAGTACATGCTAAAAAAACCGAGTCACGGTCAACGTTTTTCAAAACTTTCGTGGGGAATGATCAAGGATAATAATTTAGAAGACAATTTCGAAGAAATGGACTGCATAAAACAGTAATAGGGTGATTAAAATCTAACCCTAATCTGGGACGTTTGAAGTACGTGCTAAAAAAACTGAGTCACGGTCGTAGTTTTTTTAAACTTTCGTTGCGAATGATTAGGCTTGCTGATTTAGAATAGAATGTCGAAGAAACGGAGCGTAAAAAACAGTAAAAGAGTGCTTAAAATCGAAACCCTTATTCGAAAACACTAATCTGTGACGTTTGAAGTACATGCTAAAAAAACCGAGTCACGGTCAACGTTTTTCAAAACTTTAGTGTGGAATGATCAGGGATAATAATTTAGAAGACAATTTCGAAGAAATGGACTGCATAAAACAGTAATAGGGTGATTAAAATCTAACCCTAATCTGGGACGTTTGAAGTACGTGCTAAAAAAACTGAGTCACGGTCGTAGTTTTTTTAAACTTTCGTTGCGAATGATTAGGCTTGGTGATTTAGAATAGAATGTCGAAGAAACGGAGCGTAAAAAATAGTAAAAGAGTGCTTAAAATCGGAACCCTTATTCGAAAACCCTAATCTATGTACGTTTGAAGTATATGCTAAAAAAACCGAGTCACGGTCAACGTTTTTCAAAACTTTTGTGGGGAATGATCAGGGATAATAATTTAGAAGACAATTTCGAAGAAATGGAATGCATAAAACAGTAATAGGGTGATTAAAATCTAACCCTAATCTAGGTCGTTTGAAGTACGTTCTAAAAAAACTGAGTCACGGTCGAGGTTTTTTGAAACTTTCGTTGCGAAAGATTAGGCTTGATGATTTAGAATAGAATGTCGAAGAAACGGAGCGTAAAAAACAGTAAAAGAGTGCTTAAAATCGAAACCCTTATTCGAAAACACTAATCTGTGACGTTTGAAGTACATGCTAAAAAAACCGAGTCACGGTCAACGTTTTTCAAAACTTTCGTGGGGAATGATCAAGGATAATAATTTAGAAGACAATTTCGAAGAAATGGACTGCATAAAACAGTAATAGGGTGATTAAAATCTAACCCTAATCTGGGACGTTTGAAGTACGTGCTAAAAAAACTGAGTCACGGTCGTAGTTTTTTTAAACTTTCGTTGCGAATGATTAGGCTTGCTGATTTAGAATAGAATGTCGAAGAAACGGAGGGTAAAAAACAGTAAAAGAGTGCTTAAAATCGAAACCCTTATTCGAAAACACTAATCTGTGACGTTTGAAGTACATGCTAAAAAAACCGAGTCACGGTCAACGTTTTTCAAAACTTTTGTGTGGAATGATCAGGGATAATAATTTAGAAGACAATTTCGAAGAAATGGACTGCATAAAACAGTAATAGGGTGATTAAAATCTAACCCTAATCTGGGACGTTTGAAGTACGTGCTAAAAAAACTGAGTCACGGTCGTAGTTTTTTTAAACTTTCGTTGCGAATGATTAGGCTTGGTGATTTAGAATAGAATGTCGAAGAAACGGAGCGTAAAAAACAGTAAAAGAGTGCTTAAAATCGAAACCCTTATTCGAAAACACTAATCTGTGACGTTTGAAGTACATGCTAAAAAAACCGAGTCACGGTCAACGTTTTTCAAAACTTTCGTGGGGAATGATCAAGGATAATAATTTAGAAGACAATTTCGAAGAAATGGACTGCATAAAACAGTAATAGGGTGATTAAAATCTAACCCTAATCTGGGACGTTTGAAGTACGTGCTAAAAAAACTGAGTCACGGTCGTAGTTTTTTTAAACTTTCGTTGCGAATGATTAGGCTTGCTGATTTAGAATAGAATGTCGAAGAAACGGAGCGTAAAAAACAGTAAAAGAGTGCTTAAAATCGAAACCCTTATTCGAAAACACTAATCTGTGACGTTTGAAGTACATGCTAAAAAAACCGAGTCACGGTCAACGTTTTTCAAAACTTTCGTGGGGAATGATCAAGGATAATAATTTAGAAGACAATTTCGAAGAAATGGACTGCATAAAACAGTAATAGGGTGATTAAAATCTAACCCTAATCTGGGACGTTTGAAGTACGTGCTAAAAAAACTGAGTCACGGTCGTAGTTTTTTTAAACTTTCGTTGCGAATGATTAGGCTTGCTGATTTAGAATAGAATGTCGAAGAAACGGAGCGTAAAAAACAGTAAAAGAGTGCTTAAAATCGAAACCCTTATTCGAAAACACTAATCTGTGACGTTTGAAGTACATGCTAAAAAAACCGAGTCACGGTCAACGTTTTTCAAAACTTTTGTGTGGAATGATCAGGGATAATAATTTAGAAGACAATTTCGAAGAAATGGACTGCATAAAACAGTAATAGGGTGATTAAAATCTAACCCTAATCTGGGACGTTTGAAGTACGTGCTAAAAAAACTGAGTCACGGTCGTAGTTTTTTTAAACTTTCGTTGCGAATGATTAGGCTTGGTGATTTAGAATAGAATGTCGAAGAAACGGAGCGTAAAAAACAGTAAAAGAGTGCTTAAAATCGAAACCCTTATTCGAAAACACTAATCTGTGACGTTTGAAGTACATGCTAAAAAAACCGAGTCACGGTCAACGTTTTTCAAAACTTTCGTGGGGAATGATCAAGGATAATAATTTAGAAGACAATTTCGAAGAAATGGACTGCATAAAACAGTAATAGGGTGATTAAAATCTAACCCTAATCTGGGACGTTTGAAGTACGTGCTAAAAAAACTGAGTCACGGTCGTAGTTTTTTTAAACTTTCGTTGCGAATGATTAGGCTTGCTGATTTAGAATAGAATGTCGAAGAAACGGAGCGTAAAAAACAGTAAAAGAGTGCTTAAAATCGAAACCCTTATTCGAAAACACTAATCTGTGACGTTTGAAGTACATGCTAAAAAAACCGAGTCACGGTCAACGTTTTTCAAAACTTTTGTGGGGAATGATCAGGGATAATAATTTAGAAGACAATTTCGAAGAAATGGACTGCATAAAACAGTAATAGGGTTAATCTAACCCTAATCTGGGACGTTTGAAGTACGTGCTAAAAAAACTGAGTCACGGTCGTAGTTTTTTTAAACTTTCGTTGCGAATGATTAGGCTTGCTGATTTAGAATAGAATGTCGAAGAAACGGAGCGTAAAAAACAGTAAAAGAGTGCTTAAAATCGAAACCCTTATTCGAAAACACTAATCTGTGACGTTTGAAGTACATGCTAAAAAAACCGAGTCACGGTCAACGTTTTTCAAAACTTTCGTGGGGAATGATCAAGGATAATAATTTAGAAGACAATTTCGAAGAAATGGACTGCATAAAACAGTAATAGGGTGATTAAAATCTAACCCTAATCTGGGACGTTTGAAGTACGTGCTAAAAAAACTGAGTCACGGTCGTAGTTTTTTTAAACTTTCGTTGCGAATGATTAGGCTTGCTGATTTAGAATAGAATGTCGAAGAAACGGAGCGTAAAAAACAGTAAAAGAGTGCTTAAAATCGAAACCCTTATTCGAAAACACTAATCTGTGACGTTTGAAGTACATGCTAAAAAAACCGAGTCACGGTCAACGTTTTTCAAAACTTTTGTGTGGAATGATCAGGGATAATAATTTAGAAGACAATTTCGAAGAAATGGACTGCATAAAACAGTAATAGGGTGATTAAAATCTAACCCTAATCTGGGACGTTTGAAGTACGTGCTAAAAAAACTGAGTCACGGTCGTAGTTTTTTTAAACTTTCGTTGCGAATGATTAGGCTTGCTGATTTAGAATAGAATGTCGAAGAAACGGAGCGTAAAAAACAGTAAAAGAGTGCTTAAAATCGAAACCCTTATTCGAAAACACTAATCTGTGACGTTTGAAGTACATGCTAAAAAAACCGAGTCACGGTCAACGTTTTTCAAAACTTTCGTGGGGAATGATCAAGGATAATAATTTAGAAGACAATTTCGAAGAAATGGACTGCATAAAACAGTAATAGGGTGATTAAAATCTAACCCTAATCTGGGACGTTTGAAGTACGTGCTAAAAAAACTGAGTCACGGTCGTAGTTTTTTTAAACTTTCGTTGCGAATGATTAGGCTTGCTGATTTAGAATAGAATGTCGAAGAAACGGAGCGTAAAAAACAGTAAAAGAGTGCTTAAAATCGAAACCCTTATTCGAAAACACTAATCTGTGACGTTTGAAGTACATGCTAAAAAAACCGAGTCACGGTCAACGTTTTTCAAAACTTTTGTGTGGAATGATCAGGGATAATAATTTAGAAGACAATTTCGAAGAAATGGACTGCATAAAACAGTAATAGGGTGATTAAAATCTAACCCTAATCTGGGACGTTTGAAGTACGTGCTAAAAAAACTGAGTCACGGTCGTAGTTTTTTTAAACTTTCGTTGCGAATGATTAGGCTTGGTGATTTAGAATAGAATGTCGAAGAAACGGAGCGTAAAAAATAGTAAAAGAGTGCTTAAAATCGGAACCCTTATTCGAAAACCCTAATCTGTGTACGTTTGAAGTATATGCTAAAAAAACCGAGTCACGGTCAACGTTTTTCAAAACTTTTGTGTGGAATGATCAGGGATAATAATTTAGAAGACAATTTCGAAGAAATGGACTGCATAAAACAGTAATAGGGTGATTAAAATCTAACCCTAATCTGGGTCGTTTGAAGTACGTTCTAAAAAAACTGAGTCACGGTCGAGGTTTTTTGAAACTTTCGTTGCGAAAGATTAGGCTTGATGATTTAGAATAGAATGTCGAAGAAACGGAGCGTAAAAAACAGTAAAAGAGTGCTTAAAATCGAAACCCTTATTCGAAAACACTAATCTGTGACGTTTGAAGTACATGCTAAAAAAACCGAGTCACGGTCAACGTTTTTCAAAACTTTTGTGGGGAATGATCAGGGATAATAATTTAGAAGACAATTTCGAAGAAATGGACTGCATAAAACAGTAATAGGGTTAATCTAACCCTAATCTGGGACGTTTGAAGTACGTGCTAAAAAAACTGAGTCACGGTCGTAGTTTTTTTAAACTTTCGTTGCGAATGATTAGGCTTGCTGATTTAGAATAGAATGTCGAAGAAACGGAGCGTAAAAAACAGTAAAAGAGTGCTTAAAATCGAAACCCTTATTCGAAAACACTAATCTGTGACGTTTGAAGTACATGCTAAAAAAACCGAGTCACGGTCAACGTTTTTCAAAACTTTTGTGTGGAATGATCAGGGATAATAATTTAGAAGACAATTTCGAAGAAATGGACTGCATAAAACAGTAATAGGGTGATTAAAATCTAACCCTAATCTGGGACGTTTGAAGTACGTGCTAAAAAAACTGAGTCACGGTCGTAGTTTTTTTAAACTTTCGTTGCGAATGATTAGGCTTGGTGATTTAGAATAGAATGTCGAAGAAACGGAGCGTAAAAAACAGTAAAAGAGTGCTTAAAATCGAAACCCTTATTCGAAAACACTAATCTGTGACGTTTGAAGTACATGCTAAAAAAACCGAGTCACGGTCAACGTTTTTCAAAACTTTCGTGGGGAATGATCAAGGATAATAATTTAGAAGACAATTTCGAAGAAATGGACTGCATAAAACAGTAATAGGGTGATTAAAATCTAACCCTAATCTGGGACGTTTGAAGTACGTGCTAAAAAAACTGAGTCACGGTCGTAGTTTTTTTAAACTTTCGTTGCGAATGATTAGGCTTGCTGATTTAGAATAGAATGTCGAAGAAACGGAGCGTAAAAAACAGTAAAAGAGTGCTTAAAATCGAAACCCTTATTCGAAAACACTAATCTGTGACGTTTGAAGTACATGCTAAAAAAACCGAGTCACGGTCAACGTTTTTCAAAACTTTCGTGGGGAATGATCAAGGATAATAATTTAGAAGACAATTTCGAAGAAATGGACTGCATAAAACAGTAATAGGGTGATTAAAATCTAACCCTAATCTGGGACGTTTGAAGTACGTGCTAAAAAAACTGAGTCACGGTCGTAGTTTTTTTAAACTTTCGTTGCGAATGATTAGGCTTGCTGATTTAGAATAGAATGTCGAAGAAACGGAGCGTAAAAAACAGTAAAAGAGTGCTTAAAATCGAAACCCTTATTCGAAAACACTAATCTGTGACGTTTGAAGTACATGCTAAAAAAACCGAGTCACGGTCAACGTTTTTCAAAACTTTTGTGTGGAATGATCAGGGATAATAATTTAGAAGACAATTTCGAAGAAATGGACTGCATAAAACAGTAATAGGGTGATTAAAATCTAACCCTAATCTGGGACGTTTGAAGTACGTGCTAAAAAAACTGAGTCACGGTCGTAGTTTTTTTAAACTTTCGTTGCGAATGATTAGGCTTGGTGATTTAGAATAGAATGTCGAAGAAACGGAGCGTAAAAAACAGTAAAAGAGTGCTTAAAATCGAAACCCTTATTCGAAAACACTAATCTGTGACGTTTGAAGTACATGCTAAAAAAACCGAGTCACGGTCAACGTTTTTCAAAACTTTCGTGGGGAATGATCAAGGATAATAATTTAGAAGACAATTTCGAAGAAATGGACTGCATAAAACAGTAATAGGGTGATTAAAATCTAACCCTAATCTGGGACGTTTGAAGTACGTGCTAAAAAAACTGAGTCACGGTCGTAGTTTTTTTAAACTTTCGTTGCGAATGATTAGGCTTGCTGATTTAGAATAGAATGTCGAAGAAACGGAGCGTAAAAAACAGTAAAAGAGTGCTTAAAATCGAAACCCTTATTCGAAAACACTAATCTGTGACGTTTGAAGTACATGCTAAAAAAACCGAGTCACGGTCAACGTTTTTCAAAACTTTTGTGTGGAATGATCAGGGATAATAATTTAGAAGACAATTTCGAAGAAATGGACTGCATAAAACAGTAATAGGGTGATTAAAATCTAACCCTAATCTGGGACGTTTGAAGTACGTGCTAAAAAAACTGAGTCACGGTCGTAGTTTTTTTAAACTTTCGTTGCGAATGATTAGGCTTGGTGATTTAGAATAGAATGTCGAAGAAACGGAGCGTAAAAAATAGTAAAAGAGTGCTTAAAATCGGAACCCTTATTCGAAAACCCTAATCTGTGTACGTTTGAAGTATATGCTAAAAAAACCGAGTCACGGTCAACGTTTTTCAAAACTTTTGTGTGGAATGATCAGGGATAATAATTTAGAAGACAATTTCGAAGAAATGGACTGCATAAAACAGTAATAGGGTGATTAAAATCTAACCCTAATCTGGGTCGTTTGAAGTACGTTCTAAAAAAACTGAGTCACGGTCGAGGTTTTTTGAAACTTTCGTTGCGAAAGATTAGGCTTGATGATTTAGAATAGAATGTCGAAGAAACGGAGCGTAAAAAACAGTAAAAGAGTGCTTAAAATCGAAACCCTTATTCGAAAACACTAATCTGTGACGTTTGAAGTACATGCTAAAAAAACCGAGTCACGGTCAACGTTTTTCAAAACTTTTGTGGGGAATGATCAGGGATAATAATTTAGAAGACAATTTCGAAGAAATGGACTGCATAAAACAGTAATAGGGTTAATCTAACCCTAATCTGGGACGTTTGAAGTACGTGCTAAAAAAACTGAGTCACGGTCGTAGTTTTTTTAAACTTTCGTTGCGAATGATTAGGCTTGCTGATTTAGAATAGAATGTCGAAGAAACGGAGCGTAAAAAACAGTAAAAGAGTGCTTAAAATCGAAACCCTTATTCGAAAACACTAATCTGTGACGTTTGAAGTACATGCTAAAAAAACCGAGTCACGGTCAACGTTTTTCAAAACTTTTGTGGGGAATGATCAGGGATAATAATTTAGAAGACATTTTCGAAGAAATGGACTGCATAAAACAGTAATAGGGTGATTAAAATCTAACCCTAATCTGGGACGTTTGAAGTACGTGCTAAAAAAACTGAGTCACGGTCGTAGTTTTTTTAAACTTTCGTTGCGAATGATTAGGCTTGCTTATTTAGAATAGAATGTCGAAGAAACGGAGCGTAAAAAACAGTAAAAGAGTGCTTAAAATCGAAACCCTTATTCGAAAACACTAATCTGTGACGTTTGAAGTACATGCTAAAAAAACCGAGTCACGGTCAACGTTTTTCAAAACTTTTGTGGGGAATGATCAGGGATAATAATTTAGAAGACAATTTCGAAGAAATGAAATGCATAAAACAGTAATAGGGTGATTAAAATCTAACCCTAATCTTGGTCGTTTGAAGTACGTTCTAAAAAAACTGAGTCACGGTCGAGGTTTTTTGAAACTTTCGTTGCGAAAGATTAGGCTTGATGATTTAGAATAGAATGTCGAAGAAACGGAGCGTAAAAAACAGTAAAAGAGTGCTTAAAATCGAAACCCTTATTCGAAAACACTAATCTGTGACGTTTGAAGTACATGCTAAAAAAACCGAGTCACGGTCAACGTTTTTCAAAACTTTTGTGGGGAATGATCAGGGATAATAATTTAGAAGACAATTTCGAAGAAATGGACTGCATAAAACAGTAATAGGGTTAATCTAACCCTAATCTTGGACGTTTGAAGTACGTGCTAAAAAAACTGAGTCACGGTCGTAGTTTTTTTAAACTTTCGTTGCGAATGATTAGGCTTGCTGATTTAGAATAGAATGTCGAAGAAACGGAGCGTAAAAAACAGTAAAAGAGTGCTTAAAATCGAAACCCTTATTCGAAAACACTAATCTGTGACGTTTGAAGTACATGCTAAAAAAACCGAGTCACGGTCAACGTTTTTCAAAACTTTTGTGGGGAATGATCAGGGATAATAATTTAGAAGACAATTTCGAAGAAATGGACTGCATAAAACAGTAATAGGGTTAATCTAACCCTAATCTGGGACGTTTGAAGTACGTGCTAAAAAAACTGAGTCACGGTCGTAGTTTTTTTAAACTTTCGTTGCGAATGATTAGGCTTGCTGATTTAGAATAGAATGTCGAAGAAACGGAGCGTAAAAAACAGTAAAAGAGTGCTTAAAATCGAAACCCTTATTCGAAAACACTAATCTGTGACGTTTGAAGTACATGCTAAAAAAACCGAGTCACGGTCAACGTTTTTCAAAACTTTTGTGGGGAATGATCAGGGATAATAATTTAGAAGACAATTTCGAAGAAATGGACTGCATAAAACAGTAATAGGGTTAATCTAACCCTAATCTGGGACGTTTGAAGTACGTGCTAAAAAAACTGAGTCACGGTCGTAGTTTTTTTAAACTTTCGTTGCGAATGATTAGGCTTGCTGATTTAGAATAGAATGTCGAAGAAACGGAGCGTAAAAAACAGTAAAAGAGTGCTTAAAATCGAAACCCTTATTCGAAAACACTAATCTGTGACGTTTGAAGTACATGCTAAAAAAACCGAGTCACGGTCAACGTTTTTCAAAACTTTTGTGGGGAATGATCAGGGATAATAATTTAGAAGACATTTTCGAAGAAATGGACTGCATAAAACAGTAATAGGGTGATTAAAATCTAACCCTAATCTGGGACGTTTGAAGTACGTGCTAAAAAAACTGAGTCACGGTCGTAGTTTTTTTAAACTTTCGTTGCGAATGATTAGGCTTGCTTATTTAGAATAGAATGTCGAAGAAACGGAGCGTAAAAAACAGTACAAGAGTGCTTAAAATCGAAACCCTTATTCGAAAACACTAATCTGTGACGTTTGAAGTACATGCTAAAAAAACCGAGTCACGGTCAACGTTTTTCAAAACTTTTGTGGGGAATGATCAGGGATAATAATTTAGAAGACAATTTCGAAGAAATGGACTGCATAAAACAGTAATAGGGTGATTAAAATCTAACCCTAATCTGGGACGTTTGAAGTACGTGCTAAAAAAATTGAGTCACGGTCGAGGTTTTTTGAAACTTTCGTTGCGAAAGATTAGGCTTGATGATTTAGAATAGAATGTCGAAGAAACGGAGCGTAAAAAACAGTAAAAGAGTGCTTAAAATCGAAACCCTTATTCGAAAACACTAATCTGTGACGTTTGAAGTACATGCTAAAAAAACCGAGTCACGGTCAACGTTTTTCAAAACTTTTGTGGGGAATGATCAGGGATAATAATTTAGAAGACATTTTCGAAGAAATGGACTGCATAAAACAGTAATAGGGTGATTAAAATCTAACCCTAATCTGGGACGTTTGAAGTACGTGCTAAAAAAACTGAGTCACGGTCGTAGTTTTTTTAAACTTTCGTTGCGAATGATTAGGCTTGCTTATTTAGAATAGAATGTCGAAGAAACGGAGCGTAAAAAACAGTAAAAGAGTGCTTAAAATCGAAACCCTTATTCGAAAACACTAATCTGTGACGTTTGAAGTACATGCTAAAAAAACCGAGTCACGGTCAACGTTTTTCAAAACTTTTGTGGGGAATGATCAGGGATAATAATTTAGAAGACAATTTCGAAGAAATGAAATGCATAAAACAGTAATAGGGTGATTAAAATCTAACCCTAATCTTGGTCGTTTGAAGTACGTTCTAAAAAAACTGAGTCACGGTCGAGGTTTTTTGAAACTTTCGTTGCGAAAGATTAGGCTTGATGATTTAGAATAGAATGTCGAAGAAACGGAGCGTAAAAAACAGTAAAAGAGTGCTTAAAATCGAAACCCTTATTCGAAAACACTAATCTGTGACGTTTGAAGTACATGCTAAAAAAACCGAGTCACGGTCAACGTTTTTCAAAACTTTTGTGGGGAATGATCAGGGATAATAATTTAGAAGACATTTTCGAAGAAATGGACTGCATAAAACAGTAATAGGGTGATTAAAATCTAACCCTAATCTGGGACGTTTGAAGTACGTGCTAAAAAAACTGAGTCACGGTCGTAGTTTTTTTAAACTTTCGTTGCGAATGATTAGGCTTGCTTATTTAGAATAGAATGTCGAAGAAACGGAGCGTAAAAAACAGTAAAAGAGTGCTTAAAATCGAAACCCTTATTCGAAAACACTAATCTGTGACGTTTGAAGTACATGCTAAAAAAACCGAGTCACGGTCAACGTTTTTCAAAACTTTTGTGGGGAATGATCAGGGATAATAATTTAGAAGACAATTTCGAAGAAATGAAATGCATAAAACAGTAATAGGGTGATTAAAATCTAACCCTAATCTTGGTCGTTTGAAGTACGTTCTAAAAAAACTGAGTCACGGTCGAGGTTTTTTGAAACTTTCGTTGCGAAAGATTAGGCTTGATGATTTAGAATAGAATGTCGAAGAAACGGAGCGTAAAAAACAGTAAAAGAGTGCTTAAAATCGAAACCCTTATTCGAAAACACTAATCTGTGACGTTTGAAGTACATGCTAAAAAAACCGAGTCACGGTCAACGTTTTTCAAAACTTTTGTGGGGAATGATCAGGGATAATAATTTAGAAGACATTTTCGAAGAAATGGACTGCATAAAACAGTAATAGGGTGATTAAAATCTAACCCTAATCTGGGACGTTTGAAGTACGTGCTAAAAAAACTGAGTCACGGTCGTAGTTTTTTTAAACTTTCGTTGCGAATGATTAGGCTTGCTTATTTAGAATAGAATGTCGAAGAAACGGAGCGTAAAAAACAGTAAAAGAGTGCTTAAAATCGAAACCCTTATTCGAAAACACTAATCTGTGACGTTTGAAGTACATGCTAAAAAAACCGAGTCACGGTCAACGTTTTTCAAAACTTTTGTGGGGAATGATCAGGGATAATAATTTAGAAGACAATTTCGAAGAAATGAAATGCATAAAACAGTAATAGGGTGATTAAAATCTAACCCTAATCTTGGTCGTTTGAAGTACGTTCTAAAAAAACTGAGTCACGGTCGAGGTTTTTTGAAACTTTCGTTGCGAAAGATTAGGCTTGATGATTTAGAATAGAATGTCGAAGAAACGGAGCGTAAAAAACAGTAAAAGAGTGCTTAAAATCGAAACCCTTATTCGAAAACACTAATCTGTGACGTTTGAAGTACATGCTAAAAAAACCGAGTCACGGTCAACGTTTTTCAAAACTTTTGTGGGGAATGATCAGGGATAATAATTTAGAAGACAATTTCGAAGAAATGGATTGCATAAAACAGTAATAGGGTGATTAAAATCTAACCCTAATCTCGGACGTTTGAAGTACGTGCTAAAAAAACTGAGTCACGGTCGTAGTTTTTTTAAACTTTCGTTGCGAATGATTAGGCTTGCTGATTTAGAATAGAATGTCGAAGAAACGGAGCGTAAAAAACAGTAAAAGAGTGCTTAAAATCGAAACCCTTATTCGAAAACACTAATCTGTGACGTTTGAAGTACATGCTAAAAAAACCGAGTCACGGTCAACGTTTTTCAAAACTTTTGTGGGGAATGATCAGGGATAATAATTTAGAAGACAATTTCGAAGAAATGAAATGCATAAAACAGTAATAGGGTGATTAAAATCTAACCCTAATCTGGGTCGTTTGAAGTACGTTCTAAAAAAACTGAGTCACGGTCGAGGTTTTTTGAAACTTTCGTTGCGAAAGATTAGGCTTGATGATTTAGAATAGAATGTCGAAGAAACGGAGCGTAAAAAACAGTAAAAGAGTTCTTAAAATCGAAACCCTTATTCGAAAACACTAATCTGTGACGTTTGAAGTACATGCTAAAAAAACCGAGTCACGGTCAACGTTTTTCAAAACTTTTGTGGGGAATGATCAGGGATAATAATTTAGAAGACAATTTCGAAGAAATGGACTGCATAAAACAGTAATAGGGTTAATCTAACCCTAATCTTGGACGTTTGAAGTACGTGCTAAAAAAACTGAGTCACGGTCGTAGTTTTTTTAAACTTTCGTTGCGAATGATTAGGCTTGCTGATTTAGAATAGAATGTCGAAAAAACGGAGCGTAAAAAACAGTAAAAGAGTGCTTAAAATCGAAACCCTTATTCGAAAACACTAATCTGTGACGTTTGAAGTACATGCTAAAAAAACCGAGTCACGGTCAACGTTTTTCAAAACTTTTGTGGGGAATGATCAGGGATAATAATTTAGAAGACAATTTCGAAGAAATGGACTGCATAAAACAGTAATAGGGTGATTAAAATCTAACCCTAATCTGGGACGTTTGAAGTACGTGCTAAAAAAACTGAGTCACGGTCGTAGTTTTTTTAAACTTTCGTTGCGAATGATTAGGCTTGCTGATTTAGAATAGAATGTCGAAGAAACGGAGCGTAAAAAACAGTAAAAGAGTGCTTAAAATCGAAACCCTTATTCGAAAACACTAATCTGTGACGTTTGAAGTACATGCTAAAAAAACCGAGTCACGGTCAACGTTTTTCAAAACTTTTGTGGGGAATGATCAGGGATAATAATTTAGAAGACAATTTCGAAGAAATGGACTGCATAAAACAGTAATAGGGTGATTAAAATCTAACCCTAATCTGGGACGTTTGAAGTACGTGCTAAAAAAACTGAGTCACGGTCGTAGTTTTTTTAAACTTTCGTTGCGAATGATTAGGCTTGCTGATTTAGAATAGAATGTCGAAGCAACGGAGCGTAAAAAACAGTAAAAGAGTGCTTAAAATCGAAACCCTTATTCGAAAACACTAATCTGTGACGTTTGAAGTACATGCTAAAAAAACCGAGTCACGGTCAACGTTTTTCAAAACTTTTGTGGGGAATGATCATGGATAATAATTTAGAAGACAATTTCGAAGAAATGGACTGCATAAAACAGTAATAGGGTTAATCTAACCCTAATCTGGGACGTTTGAAGTACGTGCTAAAAAAACTGAGTCACGGTCGTAGTTTTTTTAAACTTTCGTTGCGAATGATTAGGCTTGCTGATTTAGAATAGAATGTCGAAGAAACGGAGCGTAAAAAACAGTAAAAGAGTGCTTAAAATCGAAACCCTTATTCGAAAATACTAATCTGTGACGTTTGAAGTACATGCTAAAAAAACCGAGTCACGGTCAACGTTTTTCAAAACTTTCGTGGGGAATGATCAAGGATAATAATTTAGAAGACAATTTCGAAGAAATGGACTGCATAAAACAGTAATAGGGTGATTAAAATCTAACCCTAATCTGGGACGTTTGAAGTACGTGCTAAAAAAACTGAGTCACGGTCGTAGTTTTTTTAAACTTTCGTTGCGAATGATTAGGCTTGCTGATTTAGAATAGAATGTCGAAGAAACGGAGCGTAAAAAACAGTAAAAGAGTGCTTAAAATCGAAACCCTTATTCGAAAACACTAATCTGTGACGTTTGAAGTACATGCTAAAAAAACCGAGTCACGGTCAACGTTTTTCAAAACTTTCGTGGGGAATGATCAAGGATAATAATTTAGAAGACAATTTCGAAGAAATGGACTGCATAAAACAGTAATAGGGTGATTAAAATCTAACCCTAATCTGGGACGTTTGAAGTACGTGCTAAAAAAACTGAGTCACGGTCGTAGTTTTTTTAAACTTTCGTTGCGAATGATTAGGCTTGCTGATTTAGAATAGAATGTCGAAGAAACGGAGCGTAAAAAACAGTAAAAGAGTGCTTAAAATCGAAACCCTTATTCGAAAACACTAATCTGTGACGTTTGAAGTACATGCTAAAAAAACCGAGTCACGGTCAACGTTTTTCAAAACTTTCGTGGGGAATGATCAAGGATAATAATTTAGAAGACAATTTCGAAGAAATGGACTGCATAAAACAGTAATAGGGTGATTAAAATCTAACCCTAATCTGGGACGTTTGAAGTACGTGCTAAAAAAACTGAGTCACGGTCGTAGTTTTTTTAAACTTTCGTTGCGAATGATTAGGCTTGCTGATTTAGAATAGAATGTCGAAGAAACGGAGCGTAAAAAACAGTAAAAGAGTGCTTAAAATCGAAACCCTTATTCGAAAACACTAATCTGTGACGTTTGAAGTACATGCTAAAAAAACCGAGTCACGGTCAACGTTTTTCAAAACTTTCGTGGGGAATGATCAAGGATAATAATTTAGAAGACAATTTCGAAGAAATGGACTGCATAAAACAGTAATAGGGTGATTAAAATCTAACCCTAATCTGGGACGTTTGAAGTACGTGCTAAAAAAACTGAGTCACGGTCTTAGTTTTTTTAAACTTTCGTTGCGAATGATTAGGCTTGCTGATTTAGAATAGAATGTCGAAGAAACGGAGCGTAAAAAACAGTAAAAGAGTGCTTAAAATCGAAACCCTTATTCGAAAACACTAATCTGTGACGTTTGAAGTACATGCTAAAAAAACCGAGTCACGGTCAACGTTTTTCAAAACTTTCGTGGGGAATGATCAAGGATAATAATTTAGAAGACAATTTCGAAGAAATGGACTGCATAAAACAGTAATAGGGTGATTAAAATCTAACCCTAATCTGGGACGTTTGAAGTACGTGCTAAAAAAACTGAGTCACGGTCGTAGTTTTTTTAAACTTTCGTTGCGAATGATTAGGCTTGCTGATTTAGAATAGAATGTCGAAGAAACGGAGCGTAAAAAACAGTAAAAGAGTGCTTAAAATCGAAACCCTTATTCGAAAACCATAATCTGTGTACGTTTGAAGTATATGCTAAAAAAACCGAGTCACGGTCAACGTTTTTCAAAACTTTTGTGGGGAATGATCAGGGATAATAATTTAGAAGACAATTTCGAAGAAATGGAATGCATAAAACAGTAATAGGGTGATTAAAATCTAACCCTAATCTGGGTCGTTTGAAGTACGTTCTAAAAAAACTGAGTCACGGTCGAGCTTTTTTAAAACTTTCGTTGCGAAAGATTAGGCTTGATGATTTAGAATAGAAAGTCGAAGAAACGGAGCGTAAAAAACAGTAAAAGAGTGCTTAAAATCGAAACCCTTATTCGAAAACACTAATCTGTGACGTTTGAAGTACATGCTAAAAAAACCGAGTCACGGTCAACGTTTTTCAAAACTTTTGTGGGGAATGATCAGGGATAATAATTTAGAAGACAATTTCGAAGAAATGGACTGCATAAAACAGTAATAGGGTTAATCTAACCCTAATCTGGGACGTTTGAAGTACGTGCTAAAAAAACTGAGTCACGGTCGTAGTTTTTTTAAACTTTCGTTGCGAATGATTAGGCTTGCTGATTTAGAATAGAATGTCGAAGAAACGGAGCGTAAAAAACAGTAAAAGAGTGCTTAAAATCGAAACCCTTATTCGAAAACACTAATCTGTGACGTTTGAAGTACATGCTAAAAAAACCGAGTCACGGTCAACGTTTTTCAAAACTTTTGTGGGGAATGATCATGGATAATAATTTAGAAGACAATTTCGAAGAAATGGACTGCATAAAACAGTAATAGGGTTAATCTAACCCTAATCTGGGACGTTTGAAGTACGTGCTAAAAAAACTGAGTCACGGTCGTAGTTTTTTTAAACTTTCGTTGCGAATGATTAGGCTTGCTGATTTAGAATAGAATGTCGAAGAAACGGAGCGTAAAAAACAGTAAAAGAGTGCTTAAAATCGAAACCCTTATTCGAAAACACTAATCTGTGACGTTTGAAGTACATGCTAAAAAAACCGAGTCACGGTCAACGTTTTTCAAAACTTTCGTGGGGAATGATCAAGGATAATAATTTAGAAGACAATTTCGAAGAAATGGACTGCATAAAACAGTAATAGGGTGATTAAAATCTAACCCTAATCTGGGTCGTTTGAAGTACGTTCTAAAAAAACTGAGTCACGGTCGAGGTTTTTTGAAACTTTCGTTGCGAAAGATTAGGCTTGATGATTTAGAATAGAAAGTCGAAGAAACGGAGCGTAAAAAACAGTAAAAGAGTGCTTAAAATCGAAACCCTTATTCGAAAACACTAATCTGTGACGTTTGAAGTACATGCTAAAAAAACCGAGTCACGGTCAACGTTTTTCAAAACTTTTGTGGGGAATGATCAGGGATAATAATTTAGAAGACAATTTCGAAGAAATGGACTGCATAAAACAGTAATAGGGTTAATCTAACCCTAATCTGGGACGTTTGAAGTACGTGCTAAAAAAACTGAGTCACGGTCGTAGTTTTTTTAAACTTTCGTTGCGAATGATTAGGCTTGCTGATTTAGAATAGAATGTCGAAGAAACGGAGCGTAAAAAACAGTAAAAGAGTGCTTAAAATCGAAACCCTTATTCGAAAACACTAATCTGTGACGTTTGAAGTACATGCTAAAAAAACCGAGTCACGGTCAACGTTTTTCAAAACTTTTGTGGGGAATGATCAGGGATAATAATTTAGAAGACAATTTCGAAGAAATGGACTGCATAAAACAGTAATAGGGTTAATCTAACCCTAATCTGGGACGTTTGAAGTACGTGCTAAAAAAACTGAGTCACGGTCGTAGTTTTTTTAAACTTTCGTTGCGAATGATTAGGCTTGCTGATTTAGAATAGAATGTCGAAGAAACGGAGCGTAAAAAACAGTAAAAGAGTGCTTAAAATCGAAACCCTTATTCGAAAACACTAATCTGTGACGTTTGAAGTACATGCTAAAAAAACCGAGTCACGGTCAACGTTTTTCAAAACTTTCGTGGGGAATGATCAAGGATAATAATTTAGAAGACAATTTCGAAGAAATGGACTGCATAAAACAGTAATAGGGTGATTAAAATCTAACCCTAATCTGGGACGTTTGAAGTACGTGCTAAAAAAACTGAGTCACGGTCTTAGTTTTTTTAAACTTTCGTTGCGAATGATTAGGCTTGCTGATTTAGAATAGAATGTCGAAGAAACGGAGCGTAAAAAACAGTAAAAGAGTGCTTAAAATCGAAACCCTTATTCGAAAACACTAATCTGTGACGTTTGAAGTACATGCTAAAAAAACCGAGTCACGGTCAACGTTTTTCAAAACTTTCGTGGGGAATGATCAAGGATAATAATTTAGAAGACAATTTCGAAGAAATGGACTGCATAAAACAGTAATAGGGTGATTAAAATCTAACCCTAATCTGGGACGTTTGAAGTACGTGCTAAAAAAACTGAGTCACGGTCGTAGTTTTTTTAAACTTTCGTTGCGAATGATTAGGCTTGCTGATTTAGAATAGAATGTCGAAGAAACGGAGCGTAAAAAACAGTAAAAGAGTGCTTAAAATCGAAACCCTTATTCGAAAACCATAATCTGTGTACGTTTGAAGTATATGCTAAAAAAACCGAGTCACGGTCAACGTTTTTCAAAACTTTTGTGGGGAATGATCAGGGATAATAATTTAGAAGACAATTTCGAAGAAATGGAATGCATAAAACAGTAATAGGGTGATTAAAATCTAACCCTAATCTGGGTCGTTTGAAGTACGTTCTAAAAAAACTGAGTCACGGTCGAGCTTTTTTAAAACTTTCGTTGCGAAAGATTAGGCTTGATGATTTAGAATAGAAAGTCGAAGAAACGGAGCGTAAAAAACAGTAAAAGAGTGCTTAAAATCGAAACCCTTATTCGAAAACACTAATCTGTGACGTTTGAAGTACATGCTAAAAAAACCGAGTCACGGTCAACGTTTTTCAAAACTTTTGTGGGGAATGATCAGGGATAATAATTTAGAAGACAATTTCGAAGAAATGGACTGCATAAAACAGTAATAGGGTTAATCTAACCCTAATCTGGGACGTTTGAAGTACGTGCTAAAAAAACTGAGTCACGGTCGTAGTTTTTTTAAACTTTCGTTGCGAATGATTAGGCTTGCTGATTTAGAATAGAATGTCGAAGAAACGGAGCGTAAAAAACAGTAAAAGAGTGCTTAAAATCGAAACCCTTATTCGAAAACACTAATCTGTGACGTTTGAAGTACATGCTAAAAAAACCGAGTCACGGTCAACGTTTTTCAAAACTTTCGTGGGGAATGATCAAGGATAATAATTTAGAAGACAATTTCGAAGAAATGGACTGCATAAAACAGTAATAGGGTGATTAAAATCTAACCCTAATCTGGGACGTTTGAAGTACGTGCTAAAAAAACTGAGTCACGGTCGTAGTTTTTTTAAACTTTCGTTGCGAATGATTAGGCTTGCTGATTTAGAATAGAATGTCGAAGAAACGGAGCGTAAAAAACAGTAAAAGAGTGCTTAAAATCGAAACCCTTATTCGAAAACCATAATCTGTGTACGTTTGAAGTATATGCTAAAAAAACCGAGTCACGGTCAACGTTTTTCAAAACTTTTGTGGGGAATGATCAGGGATAATAATTTAGAAGACAATTTCGAAGAAATGGAATGCATAAAACAGTAATAGGGTGATTAAAATCTAACCCTAATCTGGGTCGTTTGAAGTACGTTCTAAAAAAACTGAGTCACGGTCGAGCTTTTTTAAAACTTTCGTTGCGAAAGATTAGGCTTGATGATTTAGAATAGAAAGTCGAAGAAACGGAGCGTAAAAAACAGTAAAAGAGTGCTTAAAATCGAAACCCTTATTCGAAAACACTAATCTGTGACGTTTGAAGTACATGCTAAAAAAACCGAGTCACGGTCAACGTTTTTCAAAACTTTTGTGGGGAATGATCAGGGATAATAATTTAGAAGACAATTTCGAAGAAATGGACTGCATAAAACAGTAATAGGGTTAATCTAACCCTAATCTGGGACGTTTGAAGTACGTGCTAAAAAAACTGAGTCACGGTCGTAGTTTTTTTAAACTTTCGTTGCGAATGATTAGGCTTGCTGATTTAGAATAGAATGTCGAAGAAACGGAGCGTAAAAAACAGTAAAAGAGTGCTTAAAATCGAAACCCTTATTCGAAAACACTAATCTGTGACGTTTGAAGTACATGCTAAAAAAACCGAGTCACGGTCAACGTTTTTCAAAACTTTTGTGGGGAATGATCATGGATAATAATTTAGAAGACAATTTCGAAGAAATGGACTGCATAAAACAGTAATAGGGTTAATCTAACCCTAATCTGGGACGTTTGAAGTACGTGCTAAAAAAACTGAGTCACGGTCGTAGTTTTTTTAAACTTTCGTTGCGAATGATTAGGCTTGCTGATTTAGAATAGAATGTCGAAGAAACGGAGCGTAAAAAACAGTAAAAGAGTGCTTAAAATCGAAACCCTTATTCGAAAACACTAATCTGTGACGTTTGAAGTACATGCTAAAAAAACCGAGTCACGGTCAACGTTTTTCAAAACTTTCGTGGGGAATGATCAAGGATAATAATTTAGAAGACAATTTCGAAGAAATGGACTGCATAAAACAGTAATAGGGTGATTAAAATCTAACCCTAATCTGGGTCGTTTGAAGTACGTTCTAAAAAAACTGAGTCACGGTCGAGGTTTTTTGAAACTTTCGTTGCGAAAGATTAGGCTTGATGATTTAGAATAGAAAGTCGAAGAAACGGAGCGTAAAAAACAGTAAAAGAGTGCTTAAAATCGAAACCCTTATTCGAAAACACTAATCTGTGACGTTTGAAGTACATGCTAAAAAAACCGAGTCACGGTCAACGTTTTTCAAAACTTTTGTGGGGAATGATCAGGGATAATAATTTAGAAGACAATTTCGAAGAAATGGACTGCATAAAACAGTAATAGGGTTAATCTAACCCTAATCTGGGACGTTTGAAGTACGTGCTAAAAAAACTGAGTCACGGTCGTAGTTTTTTTAAACTTTCGTTGCGAATGATTAGGCTTGCTGATTTAGAATAGAATGTCGAAGAAACGGAGCGTAAAAAACAGTAAAAGAGTGCTTAAAATCGAAACCCTTATTCGAAAACACTAATCTGTGACGTTTGAAGTACATGCTAAAAAAACCGAGTCACGGTCAACGTTTTTCAAAACTTTTGTGGGGAATGATCAGGGATAATAATTTAGAAGACAATTTCGAAGAAATGGACTGCATAAAACAGTAATAGGGTTAATCTAACCCTAATCTGGGACGTTTGAAGTACGTGCTAAAAAAACTGAGTCACGGTCGTAGTTTTTTTAAACTTTCGTTGCGAATGATTAGGCTTGCTGATTTAGAATAGAATGTCGAAGAAACGGAGCGTAAAAAACAGTAAAAGAGTGCTTAAAATCGAAACCCTTATTCGAAAACACTAATCTGTGACGTTTGAAGTACATGCTAAAAAAACCGAGTCACGGTCAACGTTTTTCAAAACTTTTGTGGGGAATGATCATGGATAATAATTTAGAAGACAATTTCGAAGAAATGGACTGCATAAAACAGTAATAGGGTTAATCTAACCCTAATCTGGGACGTTTGAAGTACGTGCTAAAAAAACTGAGTCACGGTCGTAGTTTTTTTAAACTTTCGTTGCGAATGATTAGGCTTGCTGATTTAGAATAGAATGTCGAAGAAACGGAGCGTAAAAAACAGTAAAAGAGTGCTTAAAATCGAAACCCTTATTCGAAAACACTAATCTGTGACGTTTGAAGTACATGCTAAAAAAACCGAGTCACGGTCAACGTTTTTCAAAACTTTCGTGGGGAATGATCAAGGATAATAATTTAGAAGACAATTTCGAAGAAATGGACTGCATAAAACAGTAATAGGGTGATTAAAATCTAACCCTAATCTGGGTCGTTTGAAGTACGTTCTAAAAAAACTGAGTCACGGTCGAGGTTTTTTGAAACTTTCGTTGCGAAAGATTAGGCTTGATGATTTAGAATAGAAAGTCGAAGAAACGGAGCGTAAAAAACAGTAAAAGAGTGCTTAAAATCGAAACCCTTATTCGAAAACACTAATCTGTGACGTTTGAAGTACATGCTAAAAAAACCGAGTCACGGTCAACGTTTTTCAAAACTTTTGTGGGGAATGATCAGGGATAATAATTTAGAAGACAATTTCGAAGAAATGGACTGCATAAAACAGTAATAGGGTTAATCTAACCCTAATCTGGGACGTTTGAAGTACGTGCTAAAAAAACTGAGTCACGGTCGTAGTTTTTTTAAACTTTCGTTGCGAATGATTAGGCTTGCTGATTTAGAATAGAATGTCGAAGAAACGGAGCGTAAAAAACAGTAAAAGAGTGCTTAAAATCGAAACCCTTATTCGAAAACACTAATCTGTGACGTTTGAAGTACATGCTAAAAAAACCGAGTCACGGTCAACGTTTTTCAAAACTTTTGTGGGGAATGATCAGGGATAATAATTTAGAAGACAATTTCGAAGAAATGGACTGCATAAAACAGTAATAGGGTTAATCTAACCCTAATCTGGGACGTTTGAAGTACGTGCTAAAAAAACTGAGTCACGGTCGTAGTTTTTTTAAACTTTCGTTGCGAATGATTAGGCTTGCTGATTTAGAATAGAATGTCGAAGAAACGGAGCGTAAAAAACAGTAAAAGAGTGCTTAAAATCGAAACCCTTATTCGAAAACACTAATCTGTGACGTTTGAAGTACATGCTAAAAAAACCGAGTCACGGTCAACGTTTTTCAAAACTTTTGTGGGGAATGATCATGGATAATAATTTAGAAGACAATTTCGAAGAAATGGACTGCATAAAACAGTAATAGGGTTAATCTAACCCTAATCTGGGACGTTTGAAGTACGTGCTAAAAAAACTGAGTCACGGTCGTAGTTTTTTTAAACTTTCGTTGCGAATGATTAGGCTTGCTGATTTAGAATAGAATGTCGAAGAAACGGAGCGTAAAAAACAGTAAAAGAGTGCTTAAAATCGAAACCCTTATTCGAAAACACTAATCTGTGACGTTTGAAGTACATGCTAAAAAAACCGAGTCACGGTCAACGTTTTTCAAAACTTTCGTGGGGAATGATCAAGGATAATAATTTAGAAGACAATTTCGAAGAAATGGACTGCATAAAACAGTAATAGGGTGATTAAAATCTAACCCTAATCTGGGACGTTTGAAGTACGTGCTAAAAAAACTGAGTCACGGTCGTAGTTTTTTTAAACTTTCGTTGCGAATGATTAGGCTTGGTGATTTAGAATAGAATGTCGAAGAAACGGAGCGTAAAAAATAGTAAAAGAGTGCTTAAAATCGGAACCCTTATTCGAAAACCCTAATCTGTGTACGTTTGAAGTATATGCTAAAAAAACCGAGTCACGGTCAACGTTTTTCAAAACTTTTGTGTGGAATGATCAGGGATAATAATTTAGAAGACAATTTCGAAGAAATGGACTGCATAAAACAGTAATAGGGTGATTAAAATCTAACCCTAATCTGGGTCGTTTGAAGTACGTTCTAAAAAAACTGAGTCACGGTCGAGGTTTTTTGAAACTTTCGTTGCGAAAGATTAGGCTTGATGATTTAGAATAGAATGTCGAAGAAACGGAGCGTAAAAAACAGTAAAAGAGTGCTTAAAATCGAAACCCTTATTCGAAAACACTAATCTGTGACGTTTGAAGTACATGCTAAAAAAACCGAGTCACGGTCAACGTTTTTCAAAACTTTTGTGGGGAATGATCAGGGATAATAATTTAGAAGACAATTTCGAAGAAATGGACTGCATAAAACAGTAATAGGGTTAATCTAACCCTAATCTGGGACGTTTGAAGTACGTGCTAAAAAAACTGAGTCACGGTCGTAGTTTTTTTAAACTTTCGTTGCGAATGATTAGGCTTGCTGATTTAGAATAGAATGTCGAAGAAACGGAGCGTAAAAAACAGTAAAAGAGTGCTTAAAATCGAAACCCTTATTCGAAAACACTAATCTGTGACGTTTGAAGTACATGCTAAAAAAACCGAGTCACGGTCAACGTTTTTCAAAACTTTCGTGGGGAATGATCAAGGATAATAATTTAGAAGAAAATTTCGAAGAAATGGACTGCATAAAACAGTAATAGGGTGATTAAAATCTAACCCTAATCTGGGACGTTTGAAGTACGTGCTAAAAAAACTGAGTCACGGTCGTAGTTTTTTTAAACTTTCGTTGCGAATGATTTGGCTTGCTGATTTAGAATAGAATGTCGAAGAAACGGAGCGTAAAAAACAGTAAAAGAGTGCTTAAAATCGAAACCCTTATTCGAAAACACTAATCTGTGACGTTTGAAGTACATGCTAAAAAAACCGAGTCACGGTCAACGTTTTTCAAAACTTTCGTGGGGAATGATCAAGGATAATAATTTAGAAGACAATTTCGAAGAAATGGACTGCATAAAACAGTAATAGGGTGATTAAAATCTAACCCTAATCTGGGACGTTTGAAGTACGTGCTAAAAAACTGAGTCACGGTCGTAGTTTTTTTAAACTTTCGTTGCGAATGATTAGGCTTGCTGATTTAGAATAGAATGTCGAAGAAACGGAGCGTAAAAAACAGTAAAAGAGTGCTTAAAATCGAAACCCTTATTCGAAAACACTAATCTGTGACGTTTGAAGTACATGCTAAAAAAACCGAGTCACGGTCAACGTTTTTCAAAATTATGTGGGGAATGATCAAGGATAATAATTTAGAAGACAATTTCGAAGAAATGGACTGCATAAAACAGTAATAGGGTGATTAAAATCTAACCCTAATCTGGGACGTTTGAAGTACGTGCTAAAAAAACTGAGTCACGGTCGTAGTTTTTTTAAACTTTCGTTGCGAATGATTAGGCTTGCTGATTTAGAATAGAATGTCGAAGAAACGGAGCGTAAAAAACAGTAAAAGAGTGCTTAAAATCGAAACCCTTATTCGAAAACACTAATCTGTGACGTTTGAAGTACATGCTAAAAAAACCGAGTCACGGTCAACGTTTTTCAAAACTTTTGTGGGGAATGATCAGGGATAATAATTTAGAAGACAATTTCGAACAAATGGACTGCATAAAACAGTAATAGGGTGATTAAAATCTAACCCTAATCTGGGACGTTTGAAGTACGTGCTAAAAAAACTGAGTCACGGTCGAGGTTTTTTGAAACTTTCGTTGCGAATGATTAGGCTTGATGATTTAGAATAGAAGGAAGAAGAAACGGAGCGTAAAAAACAGTAAAAGAGTGCTTAAAATCGAAACCCTTATTCGAAAACACTAATCTGTGACGTTTGAAGTACATGCTAAAAAAACCGAGTCACGGTCAACGTTTTTCAAAACTTTTGTGGGGAATGATCAGGGATAATAATTTAGAAGACAATTTCGAAGAAATGGATTGCATAAAACAGTAATAGGGTGATTAAAATCTAACCCTAATCTGGGACGTTTGAAGTACGTGCTAAAAAAACTGAGTCACGGTCGTAGTTTTTTTAAACTTTCGTTGCGAATGATTAGGCTTGCTGATTTAGAATAGAATGTCGAAGAAACGGAGCGTAAAAAACAGTAAAAGAGTGCTTAAAATCGAAACCCTTATTCGAAAACACTAATCTGTGACGTTTGAAGTACATGCTAAAAAAACCGAGTCACGGTCAACGTTTTTCAAAACTTTCGTGGGGAATGATCAAGGATAATAATTTAGAAGAAAATTTCGAAGAAATGGACTGCATAAAACAGTAATAGGGTGATTAAAATCTAACCCTAATCTGGGACGTTTGAAGTACGTGCTAAAAAAACTGAGTCACGGTCGTAGTTTTTTTAAACTTTCGTTGCGAATGATTTGGCTTGCTGATTTAGAATAGAATGTCGAAGAAACGGAGCGTAAAAAACAGTAAAAGAGTGCTTAAAATCGAAACCCTTATTCGAAAACACTAATCTGTGACGTTTGAAGTACATGCTAAAAAAACCGAGTCACGGTCAACGTTTTTCAAAACTTTCGTGGGGAATGATCAAGGATAATAATTTAGAAGACAATTTCGAAGAAATGGACTGCATAAAACAGTAATAGGGTGATTAAAATCTAACCCTAATCTGGGACGTTTGAAGTACGTGCTAAAAAACTGAGTCACGGTCGTAGTTTTTTTAAACTTTCGTTGCGAATGATTAGGCTTGCTGATTTAGAATAGAATGTCGAAGAAACGGAGCGTAAAAAACAGTAAAAGAGTGCTTAAAATCGAAACCCTTATTCGAAAACACTAATCTGTGACGTTTGAAGTACATGCTAAAAAAACCGAGTCACGGTCAACGTTTTTCAAAACTTTTGTGGGGAATGATCAGGGATAATAATTTAGAAGACAATTTCGAAGAAATGGACTGCATAAAACAGTAATAGGGTTAATCTAACACTAATCTGGGACGTTTGAAGTACGTGCTAAAAAAACTGAGTCACGGTCGTAGTTTTTTTAAACTTTCGTTGCGAATGATTAGGCTTGCTGATTTAGAATAGAATGTCGAAGAAACGGAGCGTAAAAAACAGTAAAAGAGTGCTTAAAATCGAAACCCTTATTCGAAAACACTAATCTGTGACGTTTGAAGTACATGCTAAAAAAACCGAGTCACGGTCAACGTTTTTCAAAACTTTTGTGGGGAATGATCAGGGATAATAATTTAGAAGACAATTTCGAAGAAATGGACTGCATAAAACAGTAATAGGGTTAATCTAACCCTAATCTGGGACGTTTGAAGTACGTGCTAAAAAAACTGAGTCACGTTCGTAGTTTTTTTAAACTTTCGTTGCGAATGATTAGGCTTGCTGATTTAGAATAGAATGTCGAAGAAACGGAGCGTAAAAAACAGTAAAAGAGTGCTTAAAATCGAAACCCTTATTCGAAAACACTAATCTGTGACGTTTGAAGTACATGCTAAAAAAACCGAGTCACGGTCAACGTTTTTCAAAACTTTTGTGGGGAATGATCAAGGATAATAATTTAGAAGAAAATTTCGAAGAAATGGACTGCATAAAACAGTAATAGGGTGATTAAAATCTAACCCTAATCTGGGACGTTTGAAGTACGTGCTAAAAAAACTGAGTCACGGTCGTAGTTTTTTTAAACTTTCGTTGCGAATGATTTGGCTTGCTGATTTAGAATAGAATGTCGAAGAAACGGAGCGTAAAAAACAGTAAAAGAGTGCTTAAAATCGAAACCCTTATTCGAAAACACTAATCTGTGACGTTTGAAGTACATGCTAAAAAAACCGAGTCACGGTCAACGTTTTTCAAAACTTTCGTGGGGAATGATCAAGGATAATAATTTAGAAGACAATTTCGAAGAAATGGACTGCATAAAACAGTAATAGGGTGATTAAAATCTAACCCTAATCTGGGACGTTTGAAGTACGTGCTAAAAAACTGAGTCACGGTCGTAGTTTTTTTAAACTTTCGTTGCGAATGATTAGGCTTGCTGATTTAGAATAGAATGTCGAAGAAACGGAGCGTAAAAAACAGTAAAAGAGTGCTTAAAATCGAAACCCTTATTCGAAAACACTAATCTGTGACGTTTGAAGTACATGCTAAAAAAACCGAGTCACGGTCAACGTTTTTCAAAACTTTTGTGGGGAATGATCAGGGATAATAATTTAGAAGACAATTTCGAAGAAATGGACTGCATAAAACAGTAATAGGGTGATTAAAATCTAACCCTAATCTGGGACGTTTGAAGTACGTGCTAAAAAAACTGAGTCACGGTCGTAGTTTTTTTAAACTTTCGTTGCGAATGATTAGGCTTGCTGATTTAAAATAAAATTTCGAAGAAACGGAGCGTAAAAAACAGTAAAAGAGTGCTTAAAATCGAAACCCTTATTCGAAAACACTAATCTGTGACGTTTGAAGTACATGCTAAAAAAACCGAGTCACGGTCAACGTTTTTCAAAACTTTTGTGGGGAATGATCAGGGATAATAATTTAGAAGACAATTTCGAAGAAATGGATTGCATAAAACAGTAATAGGGTGATTAAAATCTAACCCTAATCTGGGACGTTTGAAGTACGTGCTAAAAAAACTGAGTCACGGTCGTAGTTTTTTTAAACTTTCGTTGCGAATGATTAGGCTTGCTGATTTAGAATAGAATGTCGAAGAAACGGAGCGTAAAAAACAGTAAAAGAGTGCTTAAAATCGAAACCCATATTCGAAAACACTAATCTGTGACGTTTGAAGTACATGCTAAAAAAACCGAGTCACGGTCAACGTTTTTCAAAACTTTTGTGGGGAATGATCAGGGATAATAATTTAGAAGACAATTTCGAAGAAATGGACTGCATAAAACAGTAATAGGGTGATTAAAATCTAACCCTAATCTGGGACGTTTGAAGTACGTGCTAAAAAAACTGAGTCACGGTCGTAGTTTTTTTAAACTTTCGTTGCGAATGATTAGGCTTGCTTATTTAGAATAGAATGTCGAAGAAACGGAGCGTAAAAAACAGTAAAAGAGTGCTTAAAATCGAAACCCTTATTCGAAAACACTAATCTGTGACGTTTGAAGTACATGCTAAAAAAACCGAGTCACGGTCAACGTTTTTCAAAACTTTTGTGGGGAATGATCAGGGATAATAATTTAGAAGACAATTTCGAAGAAATGAAATGCATAAAACAGTAATAGGGTGATTAAAATCTAACCCTAATCTGGGTCGTTTGAAGTACGTTCTAAAAAAACTGAGTCACGGTCGAGGTTTTTTGAAACTTTCGTTGCGAAAGATTAGGCTTGATGATTTAGAATAGAATGTCGAAGAAACGGAGCGTAAAAAACAGTAAAAGAGTGCTTAAAATCGAAACCCTTATTCGAAAACACTAATCTGTGACGTTTGAAGTACATGCTAAAAAAACCGAGTCACGGTCAACGTTTTTCAAAACTTTTGTGGGGAATGATCAGGGATAATAATTTAGAAGACAATTTCGAAGAAATGGACTGCATAAAACAGTAATAGGGTTAATCTAACACTAATCTGGGACGTTTGAAGTACGTGCTAAAAAAACTGAGTCACGGTCGTAGTTTTTTTAAACTTTCGTTCCGAATGATTAGGCTTGCTGATTTAGAATAGAATGTCGAAGAAACGGAGCGTAAAAAACAGTAAAAGAGTGCTTAAAATCGAAACCCTTATTCGAAAACACTAATCTGTGACGTTTGAAGTACATGCTAAAAAAACCGAGTCACGGTCAACGTTTTTCAAAACTTTTGTGGGGAATGATCAGGGATAATAATTTAGAAGACAATTTCGAAGAAATGGACTGCATAAAACAGTAATAGGGTTAATCTAACCCTAATCTGGGACGTTTGAAGTACGTGCTAAAAAAACTGAGTCACGGTCGTAGTTTTTTTAAACTTTCGTTGCGAATGATTAGGCTTGCTGATTTAGAATAGAATGTCGAAGAAACGGAGCGTAAAAAACAGTAAAAGAGTGCTTAAAATCGAAACCCTTATTCGAAAACACTAATCTGTGACGTTTGAAGTACATGCTAAAAAAACCGAGTCACGGTCAACGTTTTTCAAAACTTTCGTGGGGAATGATCAAGGATAATAATTTAGAAGAAAATTTCGAAGAAATGGACTGCATAAAACAGTAATAGGGTGATTAAAATCTAACCCTAATCTGGGACGTTTGAAGTACGTGCTAAAAAAACTGAGTCACGGTCGTAGTTTTTTTAAACTTTCGTTGCGAATGATTTGGCTTGCTGATTTAGAATAGAATGTCGAAGAAACGGAGCATAAAAACAGTAAAAGAGTGCTTAAAATCGAAACCCTTATTCGAAAACACTAATCTGTGACGTTTGAAGTACATGCTAAAAAAACCGAGTCACGGTCAACGTTTTTCAAAACTTTCGTGGGGAATGATCAAGGATAATAATTTAGAAGACAATTTCGAAGAAATGGACTGCATAAAACAGTAATAGGGTGATTAAAATCTAACCCTAATCTGGGACGTTTGAAGTACGTGCTAAAAAACTGAGTCACGGTCGTAGTTTTTTTAAACTTTCGTTGCGAATGATTAGGCTTGCTGATTTAGAATAGAATGTCGAAGAAACGGAGCGTAAAAAACAGTAAAAGAGTGCTTAAAATCGAAACCCTTATTCGAAAACACTAATCTGTGACGTTTGAAGTACATGCTAAAAAAACCGAGTCACGGTCAACGTTTTTCAAAACTTTTGTGGGGAATGATCAGGGATAATAATTTAGAAGACAATTTCGAAGAAATGGACTGCATAAAACAGTAATAGGGTGATTAAAATCTAACCCTAATCTGGGACGTTTGAAGTACGTGCTAAAAAAACTGAGTCACGGTCGTAGTTTTTTTAAACTTTCGTTGCGAATGATTAGGCTTGCTGATTTAAAATAAAATTTCGAAGAAACGGAGCGTAAAAAACAGTAAAAGAGTGCTTAAAATCGAAACCCTTATTCGAAAACACTAATCTGTGACGTTTGAAGTACATGCTAAAAAAACCGAGTCACGGTCAACGTTTTTCAAAACTTTTGTGGGGAATGATCAGGGATAATAATTTAGAAGACAATTTCGAAGAAATGGACTGCATAAAACAGTAATAGGGTGATTAAAATCTAACCCTAATCTGGGACGTTTGAAGTACGTGCTAAAAAAACTGAGTCACGGTCGTAGTTTTTTTAAACTTTCGTTGCGAATGATTAGGCTTGCTGATTTAGAATAGAATGTCGAAGAAACGGAGCGTAAAAAACAGTAAAAGAGTGCTTAAAATCGAAACCCTTATTCGAAAACACTAATCTGTGACGTTTGAAGTACATGCTAAAAAAACCGAGTCACGGTCAACGTTTTTCAAAACTTTTGTGGGGAATGATCAGGGATAATAATTTAGAAGACAATTTCGAAGAAATGGACTGCATAAAACAGTAATAGGGTGATTAAAATCTAACCCTAATCTGGGACGTTTGAAGTACGTGCTAAAAAAACTGAGTCACGGTCGTAGTTTTTTTAAACTTTCGTTGCGAATGATTAGGCTTGCTGATTTAAAATAGAATGTCGAAGAAACGGAGCGTAAAAAACAGTAAAAGAGTGCTTAAAATCGAAACCCTTATTCGAAAACACTAATCTGTGACGTTTGAAGTACATGCTAAAAAAACCGAGTCACGGTCAACGTTTTTCAAAACTTTCGTGGGGAATGATCAAGGATAATAATTTAGAAGATAATTTCGAAGAAATGGACTGCATAAAACAGTAATAGTGTGATTAAAATCTTACCCTAATCTGGGACGTTTGAAGTACGTGCTAAAAAAACTGAGTCACGGTCGTAGTTTTTTTAAACTTTCGTTGCGAATGATTAGGCTTGCTTATTTAGAATAGAATGTCGAAGAAACCGAGCGTAAAAAACAGTAAAAGAGTGCTTAAAATCGAAACCCTTATTCGAAAACACTAATCTGTGACGTTTGAAGTACATGCTAAAAAAACCGAGTCACGGTCAACGTTTTTCAAAACTTTTGTGGGGAATGATCAGGGATAATAATTTAGAAGACAATTTCGAAGAAATGGACTGCATAAAACAGTAATAGGGTGATTAAAATCTAACCCTAATCTGGGACGTTTGAAGTACGTGCTAAAAAAACTAAGTCACGGTCGTAGTTTTTTTAAACTTTCGTTGCGAATGATTAGGCTTGCTGATTTAGAATAGAATGTCGATGAAACGGAGCGTAAAAAACAGTAAAAGAGTGCTTAAAATCGAAACCCTTATTCGAAAACCCTAATCTGTGTACGTTTGAAGTATATGCTAAAAAAACCGAGTCACGGTCAACGTTTTTCAAAACTTTTGTGGGGAATGATCAGGGATAATAATTTAGAAGACAATTTCGAAGAAATGGAATGCATAAAACAGTAATAGGGTGATTAAAATCTAACCCTAATCTGGGTCGTTTGAAGTACGTTCTAAAAAAACTGAGTCACGGTCGAGGTTTTTTGAAACTTTCGTTGCGAAAGATTAGGCTTGATGATTTAGAATAGAATGTCGAAGAAACGGAGCGTAAAAAACAGTAAAAGAGTGCTTAAAATCGAAACCCTTATTCGAAAACACTAATCTGTGACGTTTGAAGTACATGCTAAAAAAACCGAGTCACGGTCAACGTTTTTCAAAACTTTTGTGGGGAATGATCAGGGATAATAATTTAGAAGACAATTTCGAAGAAATGGACTGCATAAAACAGTAATAGGGTGATTAAAATCTAACCCTAATCTGGGACGTTTGAAGTACGTGCTAAAAAAACTGAGTCACGGTCGTAGTTTTTTTAAACTTTCGTTGCGAATGATTAGGCTTGCTGATTTAAAATAGAATGTCGAAGAAACGGAGCGTAAAAAACAGTAAAAGAGTGCTTAAAATCGAAACCCTTATTCGAAAACCCTAATCTGTGTACGTTTGAAGTATATGCTAAAAAAACCGAGTCACGGTCAACGTTTTTCAAAACTTTTGTGGGGAATGATCAGGGATAATAATTTAGAAGACAATTTCGAAGAAATGGAATGCATAAAACAGTAATAGGGTGATTAAAATCTAACCCTAATCTGGGTCGTTTGAAGTACGTTCTAAAAAAACTGAGTCACGGTCGAGGTTTTTTGAAACTTTCGTTGCGAAAGATTAGGCTTGATGATTTAGAATAGAATGTCGAAGAAACGGAGCGTAAAAAACAGTAAAAGAGTGCTTAAAATCGAAACCCTTATTCGAAAACACTAATCTGTGACCTTTGAAGTACATGCTAAAAAAACCGAGTCACGGTCAACGTTTTTCAAAACTTTTGTGGGGAATGATCAGGGATAATAATTTAGAAGACAATTTCGAAGAAATGGACTGCATAAAACAGTAATAGGGTGATTAAAATGTAACCCTAATCTGGGACGTTTGAAGTACGTGCTAAAAAAACTGAGTCACGGTCGTAGTTTTTTTAAACTTTCGTTGCGAATGATTAGGCTTGCTGATTTAAAATAGAATGTCGAAGAAACGGAGCGTAAAAAACAGTAAAAGAGTGCTTAAAATCGAAACCCTTATTCGAAAACACTAATCTGTGACGTTTGAAGTACATGCTAAAAAAACCGAGTCACGGTCAACGTTTTTCAAAACTTTCGTGGGGAATGATCAAGGATAATAATTTAGAAGATAATTTCGAAGAAATGGACTGCATAAAACAGTAATAGTGTGATTAAAATCTTACCCTAATCTGGGACGTTTGAAGTACGTGCTAAAAAAACTGAGTCACGGTCGTAGTTTTTTTAAACTTTCGTTGCGAATGATTAGGCTTGCTTATTTAGAATAGAATGTCGAAGAAACCGAGCGTAAAAAACAGTAAAAGAGTGCTTAAAATCGAAACCCTTATTCGAAAACACTAATCTGTGACGTTTGAAGTACATGCTAAAAAAACCGAGTCACGGTCAACGTTTTTCAAAACTTTTGTGGGGAATGATCAGGGATAATAATTTAGAAGACAATTTCGAAGAAATGGACTGCATAAAACAGTAATAGGGTGATTAAAATCTAACCCTAATCTGGGACGTTTGAAGTACGTGCTAAAAAAACTGAGTCACGGTCGTAGTTTTTTTAAACTTTCGTTGCGAATGATTAGGCTTGCTGATTTAAAATAAAATTTCGAAGAAACGGAGCGTAAAAAACAGTAAAAGAGTGCTTAAAATCGAAACCCTTATTCGAAAACACTAATCTGTGACGTTTGAAGTACATGCTAAAAAAACCGAGTCACGGTCAACGTTTTTCAAAACTTTTGTGGGGAATGATCAGGGATAATAATTTAGAAGACAATTTCGAAGAAATGGACTGCATAAAACAGTAATAGGGTGATTAAAATGTAACCCTAATCTGGGACGTTTGAAGTACGTGCTAAAAAAACTGAGTCACGGTCGTAGTTTTTTTAAACTTTCGTTGCGAATGATTAGGCTTGCTGATTTAGAATAGAATGTCGAAGAAACGGAGCGTAAAAAACAGTAAAAGAGTGCTTAAAATCGAAACCCTTATTCGAAAACACTAATCTGTGACGTTTGAAGTACATGCTAAAAAAACCGAGTCACGGTCAACGTTTTTCAAAACTTTTGTGGGGAATGATCAGGGATAATAATTTAGAAGACAATTTCGAAGAAATGGACTGCATAAAACAGTAATAGGGTGATTAAAATCTAACCCTAATCTGGGACGTTTGAAGTACGTGCTAAAAAAACTGAGTCACGGTCGTAGTTTTTTTAAACTTTCGTTGCGAATGATTAGGCTTGCTGATTTAAAATAGAATGTCGAAGAAACGGAGCGTAAAAAACAGTAAAAGAGTGCTTAAAATCGAAACCCTTATTCGAAAACACTAATCTGTGACGTTTGAAGTACATGCTAAAAAAACCGAGTCACGGTCAACGTTTTTCAAAACTTTCGTGGGGAATGATCAAGGATAATAATTTAGAAGATAATTTCGAAGAAATGGACTGCATAAAACAGTAATAGTGTGATTAAAATCTTACCCTAATCTGGGACGTTTGAAGTACGTGCTAAAAAAACTGAGTCACGGTCGTAGTTTTTTTAAACTTTCGTTGCGAATGATTAGGCTTGCTTATTTAGAATAGAATGTCGAAGAAACCGAGCGTAAAAAACAGTAAAAGAGTGCTTAAAATCGAAACCCTTATTCGAAAACACTAATCTGTGACGTTTGAAGTACATGCTAAAAAAACCGAGTCACGGTCAACGTTTTTCAAAACTTTTGTGGGGAATGATCAGGGATAATAATTTAGAAGACAATTTCGAAGAAATGGACTGCATAAAACAGTAATAGGGTGATTAAAATCTAACCCTAATCTGGGACGTTTGAAGTACGTGCTAAAAAAACTAAGTCACGGTCGTAGTTTTTTTAAACTTTCGTTGCGAATGATTAGGCTTGCTGATTTAGAATAGAATGTCGATGAAACGGAGCGTAAAAAACAGTAAAAGAGTGCTTAAAATCGAAACCCTTATTCGAAAACCCTAATCTGTGTACGTTTGAAGTATATGCTAAAAAAACCGAGTCACGGTCAACGTTTTTCAAAACTTTTGTGGGGAATGATCAGGGATAATAATTTAGAAGACAATTTCGAAGAAATGGAATGCATAAAACAGTAATAGGGTGATTAAAATCTAACCCTAATCTGGGTCGTTTGAAGTACGTTCTAAAAAAACTGAGTCACGGTCGAGGTTTTTTGAAACTTTCGTTGCGAAAGATTAGGCTTGATGATTTAGAATAGAATGTCGAAGAAACGGAGCGTAAAAAACAGTTAAAGAGTGCTTAAAATCGAAACCCTTATTCGAAAACACTAATCTGTGACGTTTGAAGTACATGCTAAAAAAACCGAGTCACGGTCAACGTTTTTCAAAACTTTTGTGGGGAATGATCAGGGATAATAATTTAGAAGACAATTTCGAAGAAATGGACTGCATAAAACAGTAATAGGGTGATTAAAATCTAACCCTAATCTGGGACGTTTGAAGTACGTGCTAAAAAAACTGAGTCACGGTCGTAGTTTTTTGAAACTTTCGTTGCGAATGATTAGGCTTGCTGATTTAAAATAGAATGTCGAAGAAACGGAGCGTAAAAAACAGTAAAAGAGTGCTTAAAATCGAAACCCTTATTCGAAAACACTAATCTGTGACGTTTGAAGTACATGCTAAAAAAACCGAGTCACGGTCAACGTTTTTCAAAACTTTTGTGGGGAATGATCAGGGATAATAATTTAGAAGACAATTTCGAAGAAATGGACTGCATAAAACAGTAATAGGGTTAATCTAACACTAATCTGGGACGTTTGAAGTACGTGCTAAAAAAACTGAGTCACGGTCGTAGTTTTTTTAAACTTTCGTTGCGAATGATTAGGCTTGCTGATTTAGAATAGAATGTCGAAGAAACGGAGCGTAAAAAACAGTAAAAGAGTGCTTAAAATCGAAACCCTTATTCGAAAACACTAATCTGTGACGTTTGAAGTACATGCTAAAAAAACCGAGTCACGGTCAACGTTTTTCAAAACTTTTGTGGGGAATGATCAGGGATAATAATTTAGAAGACAATTTCGAAGAAATGGACTGCATAAAACAGTAATAGGGTTAATCTAACCCTAATCTGGGACGTTGGAAGTACGTGCTAAAAAAACTGAGTCACGGTCGTAGTTTTTTTAAACTTTCGTTGCGAATGATTAGGCTTGCTGATTTAGAATAGAATGTCGAAGAAACGGAGCGTAAAAAACAGTAAAAGAGTGCTTAAAATCGAAACCCTTATTCGAAAACACTAATCTGTGACGTTTGAAGTACATGCTAAAAAAACCGAGTCACGGTCAACGTTTTTCAAAACTTTCGTGGGGAATGATCAAGGATAATAATTTAGAAGACAATTTCGAAGAAATGGACTGCATAAAACAGTAATAGGGTGATTAAAATCTAACCCTAATCTGGGACGTTTGAAGTACGTGCTAAAAAAACTGAGTCACGGTCGTAGTTTTTTTAAACTTTCGTTGCGAATGATTAGGCTTGCTGATTTAGAATAGAATGTCGAAGAAACGGAGCGTAAAAAACAGTAAAAGAGTGCTTAAAGTCGAAACCCTTATTCGAAAACACTAATCTGTGACGTTTGAAGTACATGCTAAAAAAACCGAGTCACGGTCAACGTTTTTCAAAACTTTTGTGGGGAATGATCAGGGATAATAATTTAGAAGACAATTTCGAAGAAATGGAATGCATAAAACAGTAATAGGGTGATTAAAATCTAACCCTAATCTTGGTCGTTTGAAGTACGTTCTAAAAAAACTGAGTCACGGTCGAGGTTTTTTGAAACTTTCGTTGCGAAAGATTAGGCTTGATGATTTAGAATAGAATGTCGAAGAAACGGAGCGTAAAAAACAGTAAAAGAGTGCTTAAAATCGAAACCCTTATTCGAAAACACTAATCTGTGACGTTTGAAGTACATGCTAAAAAAACCGAGTCACGGTCAACGTTTTTCAAAACTTTTGTGGGGAATGATCAGGGATAATAATTTAGAAGACAATTTCGAAGAAATGGACTGCATAAAACAGTAATAGGGTGATTAAAATCTAACCCTAATCTGGGACGTTTGAAGTACGTGCTAAAAAAACTAAGTCACGGTCGTAGTTTTTTTAAACTTTCGTTGCGAATGATTAGGCTTGCTGATTTAGAATAGAATGTCGATGAAACGGAGCGTAAAAAACAGTAAAAGAGTGCTTAAAATCGAAACCCTTATTCGAAAACCCTAATCTGTGTACGTTTGAAGTATATGCTAAAAAAACCGAGTCACGGTCAACGTTTTTCAAAACTTTTGTGGGGAATGATCAGGGATAATAATTTAGAAGACAATTTCGAAGAAATGGAATGCATAAAACAGTAATAGGGTGATTAAAATCTAACCCTAATCTGGGTCGTTTGAAGTACGTTCTAAAAAAACTGAGTCACGGTCGAGGTTTTTTGAAACTTTCGTTGCGAAAGATTAGGCTTGATGATTTAGAATAGAATGTCGAAGAAACGGAGCGTAAAAAACAGTTAAAGAGTGCTTAAAATCGAAACCCTTATTCGAAAACACTAATCTGTGACGTTTGAAGTACATGCTAAAAAAACCGAGTCACGGTCAACGTTTTTCAAAACTTTTGTGGGGAATGATCAGGGATAATAATTTAGAAGACAATTTCGAAGAAATGGACTGCATAAAACAGTAATAGGGTGATTAAAATCTAACCCTAATCTGGGACGTTTGAAGTACGTGCTAAAAAAACTGAGTCACGGTCGTAGTTTTTTGAAACTTTCGTTGCGAATGATTAGGCTTGCTGATTTAAAATAGAATGTCGAAGAAACGGAGCGTAAAAAACAGTAAAAGAGTGCTTAAAATCGAAACCCTTATTCGAAAACACTAATCTGTGACGTTTGAAGTACATGCTAAAAAAACCGAGTCACGGTCAACGTTTTTCAAAACTTTTGTGGGGAATGATCAGGGATAATAATTTAGAAGACAATTTCGAAGAAATGGACTGCATAAAACAGTAATAGGGTTAATCTAACACTAATCTGGGACGTTTGAAGTACGTGCTAAAAAAACTGAGTCACGGTCGTAGTTTTTTTAAACTTTCGTTGCGAATGATTAGGCTTGCTGATTTAGAATAGAATGTCGAAGAAACGGAGCGTAAAAAACAGTAAAAGAGTGCTTAAAATCGAAACCCTTATTCGAAAACACTAATCTGTGACGTTTGAAGTACATGCTAAAAAAACCGAGTCACGGTCAACGTTTTTCAAAACTTTTGTGGGGAATGATCAGGGATAATAATTTAGAAGACAATTTCGAAGAAATGGACTGCATAAAACAGTAATAGGGTTAATCTAACCCTAATCTGGGACGTTGGAAGTACGTGCTAAAAAAACTGAGTCACGGTCGTAGTTTTTTTAAACTTTCGTTGCGAATGATTAGGCTTGCTGATTTAGAATAGAATGTCGAAGAAACGGAGCGTAAAAAACAGTAAAAGAGTGCTTAAAATCGAAACCCTTATTCGAAAACACTAATCTGTGACGTTTGAAGTACATGCTAAAAAAACCGAGTCACGGTCAACGTTTTTCAAAACTTTCGTGGGGAATGATCAAGGATAATAATTTAGAAGACAATTTCGAAGAAATGGACTGCATAAAACAGTAATAGGGTGATTAAAATCTAACCCTAATCTGGGACGTTTGAAGTACGTGCTAAAAAAACTGAGTCACGGTCGTAGTTTTTTTAAACTTTCGTTGCGAATGATTAGGCTTGCTGATTTAGAATAGAATGTAGAAGAGACGGAGCGTAAAAAACAGTAAAAGAGTGCTTAAAATCGAAACCCTTATTCGAAAACCCTAATCTGTGACGTTTGAAGTATATGCTAAAAAAACCGAGTCACGGTCAACGTTTTTCAAAACTTTTGTGGGGAATGATCAGGGATAATAATTTAGAAGACAATTTCGAAGAAATGGACTGCATAAAACAGTAATAGGGTTAATCTAACACTAATCTGGGACGTTTGAAGTACGTGCTAAAAAAACTGAGTCACGGTCGTAGTTTTTTTAAACTTTCGTTGCGAATGATTAGGCTTGCTGATTTAAAATAGAATGTCGAAGAAACGGAGCGTAAAAAACAGTAAAAGAGTGCTTAAAATCGAAACCCTTATTCGAAAACACTAATCTGTGACGTTTGAAGTACATGCTAAAAAAACCGAGTCACGGTCAACGTTTTTCAAAACTTTTGTGGGGAATGATCAGGGATAATAATTTAGAAGACAATTTCGAAGAAATGGACTGCATAAAACAGTAATAGGGTTAATCTAACACTAATCTGGGACGTTTGAAGTACGTGCTAAAAAAACTGAGTCACGGTCGTAGTTTTTTTAAACTTTCGTTGCGAATGATTAGGCTTGCTGATTTAGAATAGAATGTCGAAGAAACGGAGCGTAAAAAACAGTAAAAGAGTGCTTAAAATCGAAACCCTTATTCGAAAACACTAATCTGTGACGTTTGAAGTACATGCTAAAAAAACCGAGTCACGGTCAACGTTTTTCAAAACTTTTGTGGGGAATGATCAGGGATAATAATTTAGAAGACAATTTCGAAGAAATGGACTGCATAAAACAGTAATAGGGTTAATCTAACCCTAATCTGGGACGTTGGAAGTACGTGCTAAAAAAACTGAGTCACGGTCGTAGTTTTTTTAAACTTTCGTTGCGAATGATTAGGCTTGCTGATTTAGAATAGAATGTCGAAGAAACGGAGCGTAAAAAACAGTAAAAGAGTGCTTAAAATCGAAACCCTTATTCGAAAACACTAATCTGTGACGTTTGAAGTACATGCTAAAAAAACCGAGTCACGGTCAACGTTTTTCAAAACTTTCGTGGGGAATGATCAAGGATAATAATTTAGAAGACAATTTCGAAGAAATGGACTGCATAAAACAGTAATAGGGTGATTAAAATCTAACCCTAATCTGGGACGTTTGAAGTACGTGCTAAAAAAACTGAGTCACGGTCGTAGTTTTTTTAAACTTTCGTTGCGAATGATTAGGCTTGCTGATTTAGAATAGAATGTCGAAGAAACGGAGCGTAAAAAACAGTAAAAGAGTGCTTAAAATCGAAACCCTTATTCGAAAACCCTAATCTGTGTACGTTTGAAGTATATGCTAAAAAAACCGAGTCACGGTCAACGTTTTTCAAAACTTTTGTGGGGAATGATCAGGGATAATAATTTAGAAGACAATTTCGAAGAAATGGAATGCATAAAACAGTAATAGGGTGATTAAAATCTAACCCTAATCTTGGTCGTTTGAAGTACGTTCTAAAAAAACTGAGTCACGGTCGAGGTTTTTTGAAACTTTCGTTGCGAAAGATTAGGCTTGATGATTTAGAATAGAATGTCGAAGAAACGGAGCGTAAAAAACAGTAAAAGAGTGCTTAAAATCGAAACCCTTATTCGAAAACACTTATCTGTGACGTTTGAAGTACATGCTAAAAAAACCGAGTCACGGTCAACGTTTTTCAAAACTTTTGTGGGGAATGATCAGGGATAATAATTTAGAAGACAATTTCGAAGAAATGGACAGCATAAAACAGTAATAGGGTTAATCTAACCCTAATCTGGGACGTTTGAAGTACGTGCTAAAAAAACTGAGTCACGGTCGTAGTTTTTTTAAACTTTCGTTGCGAATGATTAGGCTTGCTGATTTAGAATAGAATGTCGAAGCATGGATCGTAAAAAACAGTAAAAGAGTGCTTAAAATCGAAACCCTTATTCGAAAACACTAATCTTTGACGTTTGAAGTACATGCTAAAAAAACCGAGTCACGGTCAACGTTTTTCAAAACTTTTGTGTGGAATGATCAGGGATAATAATTTAGAAGACAATTTCGAAGAAATGGACTGCATAAAACAGTAATAGGGTGATTAAAATCTAACCCTAATCTGGGACGTTTGAAGTACGTGCTAAAAAAACTGAGTCACGGTCGTAGTTTTTTTAAACTTTCGTTGCGAATGATTAGGCTTGCTGATTTAGAATAGAATGTCGAAGAAACAGAGCGTAAAAAACAGTAAAAGAGTGCTTAAAATCGAAACCCTTATTCGAAAACACTAATCTGTGACGTTTGAAGTACATGCTAAAAAAACCGAGTCACGGTCAACGTTTTTCAAAACTTTCGTGGGGAATGATCAGGGATAATAATTTAGAAGACAATTTCGAAGAAATGGAATGCATAAAACAGTAATAGGGTGATTAAAATCTAACCCTAATCTGGGTCGTTTGAAGTACGTTCTAAAAAAACTGAGTCACGGTCGAGGTTTTTTGAAACTTTCGTTGCGAAAGATTAGGCTTGATGATTTAGAATAGAATGTCGAAGAAACGGAGCGTAAAATACAGTAAAAGAGTGCTTAAAATCGAAACCCTTATTCGAAAACACTAATCTGTGACGTTTGAAGTACATGCTAAAAAAACAGAGTCACGGTCAACGTTTTTCAAAACTTTTGTGGGGAATGATCAGGGATAATAATTTAGAAGACAATTTCGAAGAAATGGACTGCATAAAACAGTAATAGGGTTAATCTAACCCTAATCTGGGACGTTTGAAGTACGTGCTAAAAAAACTGAGTCACGGTCGTAGTTTTTTTAAACTTTCGTTGCGAATGATTAGGCTTGCTGATTTAGAATAGAATGTCGAAGCATGGATCGTAAAAAACAGTAAAAGAGTGCTTAAAATCGAAACCCTTATTCGAAAACACTAATCTTTGACGTTTGAAGTACATGCTAAAAAAACCGAGTCACGGTCAACGTTTTTCAAAACTTTTGTGTGGAATGATCAGGGATAATAATTTAGAAGACAATTTCGAAGAAATGGACTGCATAAAACAGTAATAGGGTGATTAAAATCTAACCCTAATCTGGGACGTTTGAAGTACGTGCTAAAAAAACTGAGTCACGGTCGTAGTTTTTTTAAACTTTCGTTGCGAATGATTAGGCTTGCTGATTTAGAATAGAATGTCGAAGAAACGGAGCGTAAAAAACAGTAAAAGAGTGCTTAAAATTGAAACCCTTATTCGAAAACACTAATCTGTGACGTTTGAAGTACATGCTAAAAAAACCGAGTCACGGTCAACGTTTTTCAAAACTTTCGTGGGGAATGATCAAGGATAATAATTTAGAAGACAATTTCGAAGAAATGGACTGCATAAAACAGTAATAGGGTGATTAAAATCTAACCCTAATCTGGGACGTTTGAAGTACGTGCTAAAAAAACTGAGTCACGGTCGTAGTTTTTTTAAACTTTCGTTGCGAATGATTAGGCTTGCTGATTTAGAATAGAATGTCGATGAAACGGAGCGTAAAAAACAGTAAAAGAGTGCTTAAAATCGAAACCCTTATTCGAAAACCATAATCTGTGTACGTTTGAAGTATATGCTAAAAAAACCGAGTCACGGTCAACGTTTTTCAAAACTTTTGTGGGGAATGATCAGGGATAATAATTTAGAAGACAATTTCGAAGAAATGGAATGCATAAAACAGTAATAGGGTGATTAAAATCTAACCCTAATCTGGGTCGTTTGAAGTACGTTCTAAAAAAACTGAGTCACGGTCGAGGTTTTTTGAAACTTTCGTTGCGAAAGATTAGGCTTGATGATTTAGAATAGAATGTCGAAGAAACGGAGCGTAAAAAACAGTAAAAGAGTGCTTAAAATCGAAACCCTTATTCGAAAACACTAATCTGTGACGTTTGAAGTACATGCTAAAAAAACCGAGTCACGGTCAACGTTTTTCAAAACTTTTGTGGGGAATGATCAGGGATAATAATTTAGAAGACAATTTCGAAGAAATGGACTGCATAAAACAGTAATAGGGTTAATCTAACCCTAATCTGGGACGTTTGAAGTACGTGCCAAAAAAAACTGAGTCACGGTCGTAGTTTTTTTAAACTTTCGTTGCGAATGATTAGGCTTGCTGATTTAGAATAGAATGTCGAAGAAACGGAGCGTAAAAAACAGTAAAAGAGTGCTTAAAATCGAAACCCTTATTCGAAAACACTAATCTGTGACGTTTGAAGTACATGCTAAAAAATCCGAGTCACGGTCAACGTTTTTCAAAACTTTTGTGGGGAATGATCATGGATAATAATTTAGAAGACAATTTCGAAGAAATGGACAGAATAAAACAGTAATAGGGTTAATCTAACCCTAATCTAGGACGTTTGAAGTACGTGCTAAAAAAATTGAGTCACGGTCGTAGTTTTTTTAAACTTTCGTTGCGAATGATTAGGCTTGCTGATTTAGAATAGAATGTCGAAGAAACGGAGCGTAAAAAACAGTAAAAGAGTGCTTAAAATCGAAACCCTTATTCGAAAACACTAATCTGTGACGTTTGAAGTACATGCTAAAAAAACCGAGTCACGGTCAACGTTTTTCAAAACTTTCGTGGGGAATGATCAAGGATAATAATTTAGAAGACAATTTCGAAGAAATGGACTGCATAAAACAGTAATAGGGTGATTAAAATCTAACCCTAATCTGGGACGTTTGAAGTACGTGCTAAAAAAACTGAGTCACGGTCGTAGTTTTTTTAAACTTTCGTTGCGAATGATTAGGCTTGCTGATTTAGAATAGAATGTCGAAGAAACGGAGCGTAAAAAACAGTAAAAGAGTGCTTAAAATCGAAACCCTTATTCGAAAACACTAATCTGTGACGTTTGAAGTACATGCTAAAAAAACCGAGTCACGGTCAACGTTTTTCAAAACTTTCGTGGGGAATGATCAAGGATAATAATTTAGAAGACAATTTCGAAGAAATGGACTGCATAAAACAGTAATAGGGTGATTAAAATCTAACCCTAATCTGGGACGTTTGAAGTACGTGCTAAAAAAACTGAGTCACGGTCGTAGTTTTTTTAAACTTTCGTTGCGAATGATTAGGCTTGCTGATTTAGAATAGAATGTCGAAGAAACGGAGCGTAAAAAACAGTAAAAGAGTGCTTAAAATCGAAACCCTTATTCGGAAACACTAATCTGTGACGTTTGAAGTACATGCTAAAAAAACCGAGTCACGGTCAACGTTTTTCAAAACTTTCGTGGGGAATGATCAAGGATAATAATTTAGAAGACAATTTCGAAGAAATGGACAGCATAAAACAGTAATAACGTGATTAAAATCTAACCCTAATCTGGGACGTTTGAAGTACGTGCTAAAAAAACTGAGTCACGGTCGTAGTTTTTTTAAACTTTCGTTGCGAATGATTAGGCTTGCTGATTTAGAATAGAATGTCGAAAAAACGGAGCGTAAAAAACAGTAAAAGAGTGCTTAAAATCGAAACCCTTATTCGAAAACCCTAATCTGTGTACATTTGAAGTATATGCTAAAAAAACCGAGTCACGGTCAACGTTTTTCAAAACTTTTGTGGGGAATGATCAGGGATAATAATTTAGAAGACAATTTCGAAGAAATGGAATGCATAAAACAGTAATAGGGTGATTAAAATCTAACCCTAATCTGGGTCGTTTGAAGTACGTTCTAAAAAAACTGAGTCACGGTCGAGGTTTTTTGAAACTTTCGTTGCGAAAGATTAGGCTTGATGATTTAGAATAGAATGTCGAAGAAACGGAGCGTAAAAAACAGTAAAAGAGTGCTTAAAATCGAAACCCTTATTCGAAAACACTAATCTGTGACGTTTGAAGTACATGCTAAAAAAACCGAGTCACGGTCAACGTTTTTCAAAACTTTGGTGGGGAATGATCAGGGATAATAATTTAGAAGACAATTTCGAAGAAATGGACTGCATAAAACAGTAATAGGGTGATTAAAATCTAACCCTAATCTGGGACGTTTGAAGTACGTGCTAAAAAAACTGAGTCACGGTCGTAGTTTTTTTAAACTTTCGTTGCGAATGATTAGGCTTGCTGATTTAGAATAGAATGTCGAAGAAACGGAGCGTAAAAAACAGTAAAAGAGTGCTTAAAATCAAAACCCTTATTCGAAAACCCTAATCTGTGTACGTTTGAAGTATATGCTAAAAAAACCGAGTCACGGTCAACGTTTTTCAAAACTTTTGTGGGGAATGATCAGGGATAATAATTTAGAAGACAATTTCGAAGAAATGGAATGCATAAAACAGTAATAGGGTGATTAAAATCTAACCCTAATCTGGGACGTTTGAAGTACGTGCTAAAAAAACTGAGTCACGGTCGTAGTTTTTTTAAACTTTCGTTGCGAATGATTAGGCTTGCTGATTTAGAATAGAATGTCGAAGAAACGGAGCGTAAAAAACAGTAAAAGAGTGCTTAAAATCGAAACCCTTATTCGAAAACACTAATCTGTGACGTTTGAAGTACATGCTAAAAAAACCGAGTCACGGTCAACGTTTTTCAAAACTTTCGTGGGGAATGATCAAGGATAATAATTTAGAAGACAATTTCGAAGAAATGGACTGCATAAAACAGTAATAGGGTTAATCTAACCCTAATCTGGGACGTTTGAAGTACGTGCCAAAAAAAACTGAGTCACGGTCGTAGTTTTTTTAAACTTTCGTTGCGAATGATTAGGCTTGCTGATTTAGAATAGAATGTCGAAGAAACGGAGCGTAAAAAACAGTAAAAGAGTGCTTAAAATCGAAACCCTTATTCGAAAACACTAATCTGTGACGTTTGAAGTACATGCTAAAAAATCCGAGTCACGGTCAACGTTTTTCAAAACTTTTGTGGGGAATGATCATGGATAATAATTTAGAAGACAATTTCGAAGAAATGGACAGAATAAAACAGTAATAGGGTTAATCTAACCCTAATCTAGGACGTTTGAAGTACGTGCTAAAAAAATTGAGTCACGGTCGTAGTTTTTTTAAACTTTCGTTGCGAATGATTAGGCTTGCTGATTTAGAATAGAATGTCGAAGAAACGGAGCGTAAAAAACAGTAAAAGAGTGCTTAAAATCGAAACCCTTATTCGAAAACACTAATCTGTGACGTTTGAAGTACATGCTAAAAAAACCGAGTCACGGTCAACGTTTTTCAAAACTTTCGTGGGGAATGATCAAGGATAATAATTTAGAAGACAATTTCGAAGAAATGGACTGCATAAAACAGTAATAGGGTGATTAAAATCTAACCCTAATCTGGGACGTTTGAAGTACGTGCTAAAAAAACTGAGTCACGGTCGTAGTTTTTTTAAACTTTCGTTGCGAATGATTAGGCTTGCTGATTTAGAATAGAATGTCGAAGAAACGGAGCGTAAAAAACAGTAAAAGAGTGCTTAAAATCGAAACCCTTATTCGAAAACACTAATCTGTGACGTTTGAAGTACATGCTAAAAAAACCGAGTCACGGTCAACGTTTTTCAAAACTTTCGTGGGGAATGATCAAGGATAATAATTTAGAAGACAATTTCGAAGAAATGGACTGCATAAAACAGTAATAGGGTGATTAAAATCTAACCCTAATCTGGGACGTTTGAAGTACGTGCTAAAAAAACTGAGTCACGGTCGTAGTTTTTTTAAACTTTCGTTGCGAATGATTAGGCTTGCTGATTTAGAATAGAATGTCGAAGAAACGGAGCGTAAAAAACAGTAAAAGAGTGCTTAAAATCGAAACCCTTATTCGGAAACACTAATCTGTGACGTTTGAAGTACATGCTAAAAAAACCGAGTCACGGTCAACGTTTTTCAAAACTTTCGTGGGGAATGATCAAGGATAATAATTTAGAAGACAATTTCGAAGAAATGGACAGCATAAAACAGTAATAACGTGATTAAAATCTAACCCTAATCTGGGACGTTTGAAGTACGTGCTAAAAAAACTGAGTCACGGTCGTAGTTTTTTTAAACTTTCGTTGCGAATGATTAGGCTTGCTGATTTAGAATAGAATGTCGAAAAAACGGAGCGTAAAAAACAGTAAAAGAGTGCTTAAAATCGAAACCCTTATTCGAAAACCCTAATCTGTGTACATTTGAAGTATATGCTAAAAAAACCGAGTCACGGTCAACGTTTTTCAAAACTTTTGTGGGGAATGATCAGGGATAATAATTTAGAAGACAATTTCGAAGAAATGGAATGCATAAAACAGTAATAGGGTGATTAAAATCTAACCCTAATCTGGGTCGTTTGAAGTACGTTCTAAAAAAACTGAGTCACGGTCGAGGTTTTTTGAAACTTTCGTTGCGAAAGATTAGGCTTGATGATTTAGAATAGAATGTCGAAGAAACGGAGCGTAAAAAACAGTAAAAGAGTGCTTAAAATCGAAACCCTTATTCGAAAACACTAATCTGTGACGTTTGAAGTACATGCTAAAAAAACCGAGTCACGGTCAACGTTTTTCAAAACTTTGGTGGGGAATGATCAGGGATAATAATTTAGAAGACAATTTCGAAGAAATGGACTGCATAAAACAGTAATAGGGTGATTAAAATCTAACCCTAATCTGGGACGTTTGAAGTACGTGCTAAAAAAACTGAGTCACGGTCGTAGTTTTTTTAAACTTTCGTTGCGAATGATTAGGCTTGCTGATTTAGAATAGAATGTCGAAGAAACGGAGCGTAAAAAACAGTAAAAGAGTGCTTAAAATCAAAACCCTTATTCGAAAACCCTAATCTGTGTACGTTTGAAGTATATGCTAAAAAAACCGAGTCACGGTCAACGTTTTTCAAAACTTTTGTGGGGAATGATCAGGGATAATAATTTAGAAGACAATTTCGAAGAAATGGAATGCATAAAACAGTAATAGGGTGATTAAAATCTAACCCTAATCTGGGACGTTTGAAGTACGTGCTAAAAAAACTGAGTCACGGTCGTAGTTTTTTTAAACTTTCGTTGCGAATGATTAGGCTTGCTGATTTAGAATAGAATGTCGAAGAAACGGAGCGTAAAAAACAGTAAAAGAGTGCTTAAAATCGAAACCCTTATTCGAAAACACTAATCTGTGACGTTTGAAGTACATGCTAAAAAAACCGAGTCACGGTCAACGTTTTTCAAAACTTTCGTGGGGAATGATCAAGGATAATAATTTAGAAGACAATTTCGAAGAAATGGACTGCATAAAACAGTAATAGGGTGATTAAAATCTAACCCTAATCTGGGACGTTTGAAGTACGTGCTAAAAAAACTGAGTCACGGTCGTAGTTTTTTTAAACTTTCGTTGCGAATGATTTGGCTTGCTGATTTAGAATAGAATGTCGAAGAAACGGAGCGTAAAAAACAGTAAAAGAGTGCTTAAAATCGAAACCCTTATTCGAAAACACTAATCTGTGACGTTTGAAGTACATGCTAAAAAAACCGAGTCACGGTCAACGTTTTTCAAAACTTTCGTGGGGAATGATCAAGGATAATAATTTAGAAGACAATTTCGAAGAAATGGACTGCATAAAACAGTAATAGGGTGATTAAAATCTAACCCTAATCTGGGACGTTTGAAGTACGTGCTAAAAAAACTGAGTCACGGTCGTAGTTTTTTTAAACTTTCGTTGCGAATGATTAGGCTTGCTGATTTAGAATAGAATGTCGAAAAAACGGAGCGTAAAAAACAGTAAAAGAGTGCTTAAAATCGAAACCCTTATTCGAAAACCCTAATCTGTGTACGTTTGAAGTATATGCTAAAAAAACCGAGTCACGGTCAACGTTTTTCAAAACTTTTGTGGGGAATGATCAGGGATAATAATTTAGAAGACAATTTCGAAGAAATGGAATGCATAAAACAGTAATAGGGTGATTAAAATCTAACCCTAATCTGGGTCGTTTGAAGTACGTTCTAAAAAAACTGAGTCACGGTCGAGGTTTTTTGAAACTTTCGTTGCGAAAGATTAGGCTTGATGATTTAGAATAGAATGTCGAAGAAACGGAGCGTAAAAAACAGTAAAAGAGTGCTTAAAATCGAAACCCTTATTCGAAAACACTAATCTGTGACGTTTGAAGTACATGCTAAAAAAACCGAGTCACGGTCAACGTTTTTCAAAACTTTGGTGGGGAATGATCAGGGATAATAATTTAGAAGACAATTTCGAAGAAATGGACTGCATAAAACAGTAATAGGGTGATTAAAATCTAACCCTAATCTGGGACGTTTGAAGTACGTGCTAAAAAAACTGAGTCACGGTCGTAGTTTTTTTAAACTTTCGTTGCGAATGATTAGGCTTGCTGATTTAGAATAGAATGTCGAAGAAACGGAGCGTAAAAAACAGTAAAAGAGTGCTTAAAATCGAAACCCTTATTCGAAAACCCTAATCTGTGTACGTTTGAAGTATATGCTAAAAAAACCGAGTCACGGTCAACGTTTTTCAAAACTTTTGTGGGGAATGATCAGGGATAATAATTTAGAAGACAATTTCGAAGAAATGGAATGCATAAAACAGTAATAGGGTGATTAAAATCTAACCCTAATCTGGGACGTTTGAAGTACGTGCTAAAAAAACTGAGTCACGGTCGTAGTTTTTTTAAACTTTCGTTGCGAATGATTAGGCTTGCTGATTTAGAATAGAATGTCGAAGAAACGGAGCGTAAAAAACAGTAAAAGAGTGCTTAAAATCGAAACCCTTATTCGAAAACACTAATCTGTGACGTTTGAAGTACATGCTAAAAAAACCGAGTCACGGTCAACGTTTTTCAAAACTTTCGTGGGGAATGATCAAGGATAATAATTTAGAAGACAATTTCGAAGAAATGGACTGCATAAAACAGTAATAGGGTGATTAAAATCTAACCCTAATCTGGGACGTTTGAAGTACGTGCTAAAAAAACTGAGTCACGGTCGTAGTTTTTTTAAACTTTCGTTGCGAATGATTAGGCTTGCTGATTTAGAATAGAATGTCGAAGAAACGGAGCGTAAAAAACAGTAAAAGAGTGCTTAAAATCGAAACCCTTATTCGGAAACACTAATCTGTGACGTTTGAAGTACATGCTAAAAAAACCGAGTCACGGTCAACGTTTTTCAAAACTTTCGTGGGGAATGATCAAGGATAATAATTTAGAAGACAATTTCGAAGAAATGGACAGCATAAAACAGTAATAACGTGATTAAAATCTAACCCTAATCTGGGACGTTTGAAGTACGTGCTAAAAAAACTGAGTCACGGTCGTAGTTTTTTTAAACTTTCGTTGCGAATGATTAGGCTTGCTGATTTAGAATAGAATGTCGAAAAAACGGAGCGTAAAAAACAGTAAAAGAGTGCTTAAAATCGAAACCCTTATTCGAAAACCCTAATCTGTGTACGTTTGAAGTATATGCTAAAAAAAACCGAGTCACGGTCAACGTTTTTCAAAACTTTTGTGGGGAATGATCAGGGATAATAATTTAGAAGACAATTTCGAAGAAATGGAATGCATAAAACAGTAATAGGGTGATTAAAATCTAACCCTAATCTGGGTCGTTTGAAGTACGTTCTAAAAAAACTGAGTCACGGTCGAGGTTTTTTGAAACTTTCGTTGCGAAAGATTAGGCTTGATGATTTAGAATAGAATGTCGAAGAAACGGAGCGTAAAAAACAGTAAAAGAGTGCTTAAAATCGAAACCCTTATTCGAAAACACTAATCTGTGACGTTTGAAGTACATGCTAAAAAAACCGAGTCACGGTCAACGTTTTTCAAAACTTTGGTGGGGAATGATCAGGGATAATAATTTAGAAGACAATTTCGAAGAAATGGATTGCATAAAACAGTAATAGGGTGATTAAAATCTAACCCTAATCTGGGACGTTTGAAGTACGTGCTAAAAAAACTGAGTCACGGTCGTAGTTTTTTTAAACTTTCGTTGCGAATGATTAGGCTTGCTGATTTAGAATAGAATGTCGAAGAAACGGAGCGTAAAAAACAGTAAAAGAGTGCTTAAAATCGAAACCCTTATTCGAAAACCCTAATCTGTGTACGTTTGAAGTATATGCTAAAAAAACCGAGTCACGGTCAACGTTTTTCAAAACTTTTGTGGGGAATGATCAGGGATAATAATTTAGAAGACAATTTCGAAGAAATGGAATGCATAAAACAGTAATAGGGTGATTAAAATCTAACCCTAATCTGGGACGTTTGAAGTACGTGCTAAAAAAACTGAGTCACGGTCGTAGTTTTTTTAAACTTTCGTTGCGAATGATTAGGCTTGCTGATTTAGAATAGAATGTCGAAGAAACGGAGCGTAAAAAACAGTAATAGAGTGCTTAAAATCGAAACCCTTATTCGAAAACACTAATCTGTGACGTTTGAAGTACATGCTCAAAAAACCGAGTCACGGTCAACGTTTTTCAAAACTTTTGTGGGGAATGATCAGGGATAATAATTTAGAAGACAATTTCGAAGAAATGGATTGCATAAAACAGTAATAGGGTGATTAAAATCTAACCCTAATCTGGGACGTTTGAAGTACGTGCTAAAAAAACTGAGTCACGGTCGTAGTTTTTTTAAACTTTCGTTGCGAATGATTAGGCTTGCTGATTTAGAATAGAATGTCGAAGAAATGGAGCGTAAAAAACAGTAAAAGAGTGCTTAAAATCGAAACCCTTATTCGAAAACACTAATCTGTGACGTTTGAAGTACATGCTAAAAAAACCGAGTCACGGTCAACGTTGTTCAAAACTTTTGTGGGGAATGATCAGGGATAATAATTTAGAAGACAATTTCGAAAAAATGGACTGCATAAAACAGTAATAGGGTGATTAAAATCTAACCCTAATCTGGGACGTTTGAAGTACGTGCTAAAAAAACTGAGTCACGGTCGTAGTTTTTTTAAACTTTCGTTGCGAATGATTAGGCTTGCTGATTTAGAATAGAATGTCGAAGAAACGGAGCGTAAAAAACAGTAAAAGAGTGCTTAAAATCGAAACCCTTATTCGAAAACACTAATCTGTGACGTTTGAAGTACATGCTAAAAAAACCGAGTCACGGTCAACGTTTTTCAAAACTTTCGTGGGGAATGATCAAGGATAATAATTTATGAGACAATTTCGAAGAAATGGACTGCATAAAACAGTAATAGGGTGATTAAAATCTAACCCTAATCTGGGACGTTTGAAGTACGTGCTAAAAAAACTGAGTCACGGTCCTACTTTTTTTAAACTTTCGTTGCGAATGATTAGGCTTGCTGATTTAGAATAGAATGTCGAAGAAACGGAGCGTAAAAAACAGTAAAAGAGTGCTTAAAATCGAAACCCTTATTCGAAAACACTAATCTGTGACGTTTGAAGTACATGCTAAAAAAACCGAGTCACGGTCAACGTTTTTCAAAACTTTCGTGGGGAATGATCAAGGATAATAATTTAGAAGACAATTTCGAAGAAATGGACTGCATAAAACAGTAATAGGGTGATTAAAATCTAACCCTAATCTGGGACGTTTGAAGTACGTGCTAAAAAAACTGAGTCACGGTCGTAGTTTTTTTAAACTTTCGTTGCGAATGATTAGGCTTGCTGATTTAGAATAGAATGTCGAAGAAACGGAGCGTAAAAAACAGTAAAAGAGTGCTTAAAATCGAAACCCTTATTCGAAAACCCTAATCTGTGTACGTTTGAAGTATATGCTAAAAAAACCGAGTCACGGTCAACGTTTTTCAAAACTTTTGTGGGGAATGATCAGGGATAATAATTTAGAAGACAATTTCGAAGAAATGGAATGCATAAAACAGTAATAGGGTGATTAAAATCTAACCCTAATCTGGGACGTTTGAAGTACGTGCTAAAAAAACTGAGTCACGGTCGTAGTTTTTTTAAACTTTCGTTGCGAATGATTAGGCTTGCTGATTTAGAATAGAATGTCGAAGAAACGGAGCGTAAAAAACAGTAAAAGAGTGCTTAAAATCGAAACCCTTATTCGAAAACACTAATCTGTGACGTTTGAAGTACATGCTCAAAAAACCGAGTCACGGTCAACGTTTTTCAAAACTTTTGTGGGGAATGATCAGGGATAATAATTTAGAAGACAATTTCGAAAAAATGGACTGCATAAAACAGTAATAGGGTGATTAAAATCTAACCCTAATCTGGGACGTTTGAAGTACGTGCTAAAAAAACTGAGTCACGGTCGTAGTTTTTTTAAACTTTCGTTGCGAATGATTAGGCTTGCTGATTTAGAATAGAATGTCGAAGAAACGGAGCGTAAAAAACAGTAAAAGAGTGCTTAAAATCGAAACCCTTATTCGAAAACACTAATCTGTGACGTTTGAAGTACATGCTAAAAAAACCGAGTCACGGTCAACGTTTTTCAAAACTTTCGTGGGGAATGATCAAGGATAATAATTTATGAGACAATTTCGAAGAAATGGACTGCATAAAACAGTAATAGGGTGATTAAAATCTAACCCTAATCTGGGACGTTTGAAGTACGTGCTAAAAAAACTGAGTCACGGTCCTACTTTTTTTAAACTTTCGTTGCGAATGATTAGGCTTGCTGATTTAGAATAGAATGTCGAAGAAACGGAGCGTAAAAAACAGTAAAAGAGTGCTTAAAATCGAAACCCTTATTCGAAAACACTAATCTGTGACGTTTGAAGTACATGCTAAAAAAACCGAGTCACGGTCAACGTTTTTCAAAACTTTCGTGGGGAATGATCAAGGATAATAATTTAGAAGACAATTTCGAAGAAATGGACTGCATAAAACAGTAATAGGGTGATTAAAATCTAACCCTAATCTGGGACGTTTGAAGTACGTGCTAAAAAAACTGAGTCACGGTCGTAGTTTTTTTAAACTTTCGTTGCGAATGATTAGGCTTGCTGATTTAGAATAGAATGTCGAAGAAACGGAGCGTAAAAAACAGTAAAAGAGTGCTTAAAAGCGAAACCCTTATTCGAAAACCCTAATCTGTGTACGTTTGAAGTATATGCTAAAAAAACCGAGTCACGGTCAACGTTTTTCAAAACTTTTGTGGGGAATGATCAGGGATAATAATTTAGAAGACAATTTCGAAGAAATGGAATGCATAAAACAGTAATAGGGTGATTAAAATCTAACCCTAATCTGGGACGTTTGAAGTACGTGCTAAAAAAACTGAGTCACGGTCGTAGTTTTTTTAAACTTTCGTTGCGAATGATTAGGCTTGCTGATTTAGAATAGAATGTCGAAGAAACGGAGCGTAAAAAACAGTAAAAGAGTGCTTAAAATCGAAACCCTTATTCGAAAACACTAATCTGTGACGTTTGAAGTACATGCTCAAAAAACCGAGTCACGGTCAACGTTTTTCAAAACTTTTGTGGGGAATGATCAGGGATAATAATTTAGAAGACATTTTCGAAGAAATGGATTGCATAAAACAGTAATAGGGTGATTAAAATCTAACCCTAATCTGGGACGTTTGAAGTACGTGCTAAAAAAACTGAGTCACGGTCGTAGTTTTTTTAAACTTTCGTTGCGAATGATTAGGCTTGCTGATTTAGAATAGAATGTCGAAGAAACGGAGCGTAAAAAACAATAAAAGAGTGCTTAAAATCGAAACCCTTATTCGAAAACACTAATCTGTGACGTTTGAAGTACATGCTAAAAAAACCGAGTCACGGTCAACGTTTTTCAAAACTTTTGTGGGGAATGATCAGGGATAATAATTTAGAAGACAATTTCGAAGAAATGGACTGCATAAAACAGTAATAGGGTTAATCTAACCCTAATCTGGGACGTTTGAAGTACGTGCCAAAAAAAACTGAGTCACGGTCGTAGTTTTTTTAAACTTTCGTTGCGAATGATTAGGCTTGCTGATTTAGAATAGAATGTCGAAGAAACGGAGCGTAAAAAACAGTAAAAGAGTGCTTAAAATCGAAACCCTTATTCGAAAACACTAATCTGTGACGTTTGAAGTACATGCTAAAAAATCCGAGTCACGGTCAACGTTTTTCAAAACTTTTGTGGGGAATGATCATGGATAATAATTTAGAAGACAATTTCGAAGAAATGGACAGCATAAAACAGTAATAGGGTTAATCTAACCCTAATCTGGGACGTTTGAAGTACGTGCTAAAAAAACTGAGTCACGGTCGTAGTTTTTTTAAACTTTCGTTGCGAATGATTAGGCTTGCTGATTTAGAATAGAATGTCGAAGAAACGGAGCGTAAAAAACAGTAAAAGAGTGCTTAAAATCGAAACCCTTATTCGAAAACACTAATCTGTGACGTTTGAAGTACATGCTAAAAAAACCGAGTCACGGTCAACGTTTTTCAAAACTTTCGTGGGGAATGATCAAGGATAATAATTTAGAAGACAATTTCGAAGAAATGGACTGCATAAAACAGTAATAGGGTGATTAAAATCTAACCCTAATCTGGGACGTTTGAAGTACGTGCTAAAAAAACTGAGTCACGGTCGTAGTTTTTTTAAACTTTCGTTGCGAATGATTAGGCTTGCTGATTTAGAATAGAATGTCGAAGAAACGGAGCGTAAAAAACAGTAAAAGAGTGCTTAAAATCGAAACCCTTATTCGAAAACACTAATCTGTGACGTTTGAAGTACATGCTAAAAAAACCGAGTCACGGTCAACGTTTTTCAAAACTTTCGTGGGGAATGATCAAGGATAATAATTTAGAAGACAATTTCGAAGAAATGGACTGCATAAAACAGTAATAGGGTGATTAAAATCTAACCCTAATCTGGGACGTTTGAAGTACGTGCTAAAAAAACTGAGTCACGGTCGTAGTTTTTTTAAACTTTCGTTGCGAATGATTAGGCTTGCTGATTTAGAATAGAATGTCGAAGAAACGGAGCGTAAAAAACAGTAAAAGAGTGCTTAAAATCGAAACCCTTATTCGGAAACACTAATCTGTGACGTTTGAAGTACATGCTAAAAAAACCGAGTCACGGTCAACGTTTTTCAAAACTTTCGTGGGGAATGATCAAGGATAATAATTTAGAAGACAATTTCGAAGAAATGGACTGCATAAAACAGTAATAACGTGATTAAAATCTAACCCTAATCTGGGACGTTTGAAGTACGTGCTAAAAAAACTGAGTCACGGTCGTAGTTTTTTTAAACTTTCGTTGCGAATGATTAGGCTTGCTGATTTAGAATAGAATGTCGAAGAAACGGAGCGTAAAAAACAGTAAAAGAGTGCTTAAAATCGAAACCCTTATTCGAAAACCCTAATCTGTGTACGTTTGAAGTATATGCTAAAAAAACCGAGTCACGGTCAACGTTTTTCAAAACTTTTGTGGGGAATGATCAGGGATAATAATTTAGAAGACAATTTCGAAGAAATGGAATGCATAAAACAGTAATAGGGTGATTAAAATCTAACCCTAATCTGGGTCGTTTGAAGTACGTTCTAAAAAAACTGAGTCACGGTCGAGGTTTTTTGAAACTTTCGTTGCGAAAGATTAGGCTTGATGATTTAGAATAGAATGTCGAAGAAACGGAGCGTAAAAAACAGTAAAAGAGTGCTTAAAATCGAAACCCTTATTCGAAAACACTAATCTGTGACGTTTGAAGTACATGCTAAAAAAACCGAGTCACGGTCAACGTTTTTCAAAACTTTGGTGGGGAATGATCAGGGATAATAATTTAGAAGACAATTTCGAAGAAATGGACTGCATAAAACAGTAATAGGGTGATTAAAATCTAACCCTAATCTGGGACGTTTGAAGTACGTGCTAAAAAAACTGAGTCACGGTCGTAGTTTTCTTAAACTTTCGTTGCGAATGATTAGGCTTGCTGATTTAGAATAGAATGTCGAAGAAACGGAGCGTAAAAAACAGTAAAAGAGTGCTTAAAATCGAAACCCTTATTCGGAAACACTAATCTGTGACGTTTGAAGTACATGCTAAAAAAACCGAGTCACGGTCAACGTTTTTCAAAACTTTCGTGGGGAATGATCAAGGATAATAATTTAGAAGACAATTTCGAAGAAATGGACTGCATAAAACAGTAATAACGTGATTAAAATCTAACCCTAATCTGGGACGTTTGAAGTACGTGCTAAAAAAACTGAGTCACGGTCGTAGTTTTTTTAAACTTTCGTTGCGAATGATTAGGCTTGCTGATTTAGAATAGAATGTCGAAGAAACGGAGCGTAAAAAACAGTAAAAGAGTGCTTAAAATCGAAACCCTTATTCGAAAACCCTAATCTGTGTACGTTTGAAGTATATGCTAAAAAAACCGAGTCACGGTCAACGTTTTTCAAAACTTTTGTGGGGAATGATCAGGGATAATAATTTAGAAGACAATTTCGAAGAAATGGAATGCATAAAACAGTAATAGGGTGATTAAAATCTAACCCTAATCTGGGTCGTTTGAAGTACGTTCTAAAAAAACTGAGTCACGGTCGAGGTTTTTTGAAACTTTCGTTGCGAAAGATTAGGCTTGATGATTTAGAATAGAATGTCGAAGAAACGGAGCGTAAAAAACAGTAAAAGAGTGCTTAAAATCGAAACCCTTATTCGAAAACACTAATCTGTGACGTTTGAAGTACATGCTAAAAAAACCGAGTCACGGTCAACGTTTTTCAAAACTTTGGTGGGGAATGATCAGGGATAATAATTTAGAAGACAATTTCGAAGAAATGGACTGCATAAAACAGTAATAGGGTGATTAAAATCTAACCCTAATCTGGGACGTTTGAAGTACGTGCTAAAAAAACTGAGTCACGGTCGTAGTTTTTTTAAACTTTCGTTGCGAATGATTAGGCTTGCTGATTTAGAATAGAATGTCGAAGAAACGGAGCGTAAAAAACAGTAAAAGAGTGCTTAAAATCGAAACCCTTATTCGGAAACACTAATCTGTGACGTTTGAAGTACATGCTAAAAAAACCGAGTCACGGTCAACGTTTTTCAAAACTTTCGTGGGGAATGATCAAGGATAATAATTTAGAAGACAATTTCGAAGAAATGGACTGCATAAAACAGTAATAACGTGATTAAAATCTAACCCTAATCTGGGACGTTTGAAGTACGTGCTAAAAAAACTGAGTCACGGTCGTAGTTTTTTTAAACTTTCGTTGCGAATGATTAGGCTTGCTGATTTAGAATAGAATGTCGAAGAAACGGAGCGTAAAAAACAGTAAAAGAGTGCTTAAAATCGAAACCCTTATTCGAAAACCCTAATCTGTGTACGTTTGAAGTATATGCTAAAAAAACCGAGTCACGGTCAACGTTTTTCAAAACTTTTGTGGGGAATGATCAGGGATAATAATTTAGAAGACAATTTCGAAGAAATGGAATGCATAAAACAGTAATAGGGTGATTAAAATCTAACCCTAATCTGGGTCGTTTGAAGTACGTTCTAAAAAAACTGAGTCACGGTCGAGGTTTTTTGAAACTTTCGTTGCGAAAGATTAGGCTTGATGATTTAGAATAGAATGTCGAAGAAACGGAGCGTAAAAAACAGTAAAAGAGTGCTTAAAATCGAAACCCTTATTCGAAAACACTAATCTGTGACGTTTGAAGTACATGCTAAAAAAACCGAGTCACGGTCAACGTTTTTCAAAACTTTGGTGGGGAATGATCAGGGATAATAATTTAGAAGACAATTTCGAAGAAATGGACTGCATAAAACAGTAATAGGGTGATTAAAATCTAACCCTAATCTGGGACGTTTGAAGTACGTGCTAAAAAAACTGAGTCACGGTCGTAGTTTTTTTAAACTTTCGTTGCGAATGATTAGGCTTGCTGATTTAGAATAGAATGTCGAAGAAACGGAGCGTAAAAAACAGTAAAAGAGTGCTTAAAATCGAAACCCTTATTCGAAAACACTAATCTGTGACGTTTGAAGTACATGCTCAAAAAACCGAGTCACGGTCAACGTTTTTCAAAACTTTTGTGGGGAATGATCAGGGATAATAATTTAGAAGACATTTTCGAAGAAATGGATTGCATAAAACAGTAATAGGGTGATTAAAATCTAACCCTAATCTGGGACGTTTGAAGTACGTGCTAAAAAAACTGAGTCACGGTCCTAGTTTTTTTAAACTTTCGTTGCGAATGATTAGGCTTGCTGATTTAGAATAGAATGTCGAAGAAATGGAGCGTAAAAAACAATAAAAGAGTGCTTAAAATCGAAACCCTTATTCGAAAACACTAATCTGTGACGTTTGAAGTACATGCTAAAAAAACCGAGTCACGGTCAACGTTTTTCAAAACTTTTGTGGGGAATGATCAGGGATAATAATTTAGAAGACAATTTCGAAGAAATGGACTGCATAAAACAGTAATAGGGTTAATCTAACCCTAATCTGGGACGTTTGAAGTACGTGCCAAAAAAAACTGAGTCACGGTCGTAGTTTTTTTAAACTTTCGTTGCGAATGATTAGGCTTGCTGATTTAGAATAGAATGTCGAAGAAACGGAGCGTAAAAAACAGTAAAAGAGTGCTTAAAATCGAAACCCTTATTCGAAAACACTAATCTGTGACGTTTGAAGTACATGCTAAAAAATCCGAGTCACGGTCAACGTTTTTCAAAACTTTTGTGGGGAATGATCATGGATAATAATTTAGAAGACAATTTCGAAGAAATGGACAGCATAAAACAGTAATAGGGTTAATCTAACCCTAATCTGGGACGTTTGAAGTACGTGCTAAAAAAACTGAGTCACGGTCGTAGTTTTTTTAAACTTTCGTTGCGAATGATTAGGCTTGCTGATTTAGAATAGAATGTCGAAGAAACGGAGCGTAAAAAACAGTAAAAGAGTGCTTAAAATCGAAACCCTTATTCGAAAACACTAATCTGTGACGTTTGAAGTACATGCTAAAAAAACCGAGTCACGGTCAACGTTTTTCAAAACTTTCGTGGGGAATGATCAAGGATAATAATTTAGAAGACAATTTCGAAGAAATGGACTGCATAAAACAGTAATAGGGTGATTAAAATCTAACCCTAATCTGGGACGTTTGAAGTACGTGCTAAAAAAACTGAGTCACGGTCGTAGTTTTTTTAAACTTTCGTTGCGAATCATTAGGCTTGCTGATTTAGAATAGAATGTCGAAGAAACGGAGCGTAAAAAACAGTAAAAGAGTGCTTAAAATCGAAACCCTTATTCGAAAACACTAATCTGTGACGTTTGAAGTACATGCTAAAAAAACCGAGTCACGGTCAACGTTTTTCAAAACTTTCGTGGGGAATGATCAAGGATAATAATTTAGAAGACAATTTCGAAGAAATGGACTGCATAAAACAGTAATAGGGTGATTAAAATCTAACCCTAATCTGGGACGTTTGAAGTACGTGCTAAAAAAACTGAGTCACGGTCGTAGTTTTTTTAAACTTTCGTTGCGAATGATTAGGCTTGCTGATTTAGAATAGAATGTCGAAGAAACGGAGCGTAAAAAACAGTAAAAGAGTGCTTAAAATCGAAACCCTTATTCGAAAACACTAATCTGTGACGTTTGAAGTACATGCTAAAAAATCCGAGTCACGGTCAACGTTTTTCAAAACTTTTGTGGGGAATGATCATGGATAATAATTTAGAAGACAATTTCGAAGAAATGGACAGCATAAAACAGTAATAGGGTTAATCTAACCCTAATCTGGGACGTTTGAAGTACGTGCTAAAAAAACTGAGTCACGGTCGTAGTTTTTTTAAACTTTCGTTGCGAATGATTAGGCTTGCTGATTTAGAATAGAATGTCGAAGAAACGGAGCGTAAAAAACAGTAAAAGAGTGCTTAAAATCGAAACCCTTATTCGAAAACACTAATCTGTGACGTTTGAAGTACATGCTAAAAAAACCGAGTCACGGTCAACGTTTTTCAAAACTTTCGTGGGGAATGATCAAGGATAATAATTTAGAAGACAATTTCGAAGAAATGGACTGCATAAAACAGTAATAGGGTGATTAAAATCTAACCCTAATCTGGGACGTTTGAAGTACGTGCTAAAAAAACTGAGTCACGGTCGTAGTTTTTTTAAACTTTCGTTGCGAATGATTAGGCTTGCTGATTTAGAATAGAATGTCGAAGAAACGGAGCGTAAAAAACAGTAAAAGAGTGCTTAAAATCGAAACCCTTATTCGAAAACACTAATCTGTGACGTTTGAAGTACATGCTAAAAAAACCGAGTCACGGTCAACGTTTTTCAAAACTTTCGTGGGGAATGATCAAGGATAATAATTTAGAAGACAATTTCGAAGAAATGGACTGCATAAAACAGTAATAGGGTGATTAAAATCTAACCCTAATCTGGGACGTTTGAAGTACGTGCTAAAAAAACTGAGTCACGGTCGTAGTTTTTTTAAACTTTCGTTGCGAATGATTAGGCTTGCTGATTTAGAATAGAATGTCGAAGAAACGGAGCGTAAAAAACAGTAAAAGAGTGCTTAAAATCGAAACCCTTATTCGGAAACACTAATCTGTGACGTTTGAAGTACATGCTAAAAAAACCGAGTCACGGTCAACGTTTTTCAAAACTTTCGTGGGGAATGATCAAGGATAATAATTTAGAAGACAATTTCGAAGAAATGGACTGCATAAAACAGTAATAACGTGATTAAAATCTAACCCTAATCTGGGACGTTTGAAGTACGTGCTAAAAAAACTGAGTCACGGTCGTAGTTTTTTTAAACTTTCGTTGCGAATGATTAGGCTTGCTGATTTAGAATAGAATGTCGAAGAAACGGAGCGTAAAAAACAGTAAAAGAGTGCTTAAAATCGAAACCCTTATTCGAAAACCCTAATCTGTGTACGTTTGAAGTATATGCTAAAAAAACCGAGTCACGGTCAACGTTTTTCAAAACTTTTGTGGGGAATGATCAGGGATAATAATTTAGAAGACAATTTCGAAGAAATGGAATGCATAAAACAGTAATAGGGTGATTAAAATCTAACCCTAATCTGGGTCGTTTGAAGTACGTTCTAAAAAAACTGAGTCACGGTCGAGGTTTTTTGAAACTTTCGTTGCGAAAGATTAGGCTTGATGATTTAGAATAGAATGTCGAAGAAACGGAGCGTAAAAAACAGTAAAAGAGTGCTTAAAATCGAAACCCTTATTCGAAAACACTAATCTGTGACGTTTGAAGTACATGCTAAAAAAACCGAGTCACGGTCAACGTTTTTCAAAACTTTGGTGGGGAATGATCAGGGATAATAATTTAGAAGACAATTTCGAAGAAATGGACTGCATAAAACAGTAATAGGGTGATTAAAATCTAACCCTAATCTGGGACGTTTGAAGTACGTGCTAAAAAAACTGAGTCACGGTCGTAGTTTTTTTAAACTTTCGTTGCGAATGATTAGGCTTGCTGATTTAGAATAGAATGTCGAAGAAACGGAGCGTAAAAAACAGTAAAAGAGTGCTTAAAATCGAAACCCTTATTCGAAAACACTAATCTGTGACGTTTGAAGTACATGCTAAAAAAACCGAGTCACGGTCAACGTTTTTCAAAACTTTCGTGGGGAATGATCAAGGATAATAATTTAGAAGACAATTTCGAAGAAATGGACTGCATAAAACAGTAATAGGGTGATTAAAATCTAACCCTAATCTGGGACGTTTGAAGTACGTGCTAAAAAAACTGAGTCACGGTCGTAGTTTTTTTAAACTTTCGTTGCGAATGATTAGGCTTGCTGATTTAGAATAGAATGTCGAAGAAACGGAGCGTAAAAAACAGTAAAAGAGTGCTTAAAATCGAAACCCTTATTCGGAAACACTAATCTGTGACGTTTGAAGTACATGCTAAAAAAACCGAGTCACGGTCAACGTTTTTCAAAACTTTCGTGGGGAATGATCAAGGATAATAATTTAGAAGACAATTTCGAAGAAATGGACTGCATAAAACAGTAATAACGTGATTAAAATCTAACCCTAATCTGGGACGTTTGAAGTACGTTCTAAAAAAACTGAGTCACGGTCGTAGTTTTTTTAAACTTTCGTTGCGAATGATTAGGCTTGCTGATTTAGAATAGAATGTCGAAGAAACGGAGCGTAAAAAACAGTAAAAGAGTGCTTAAAATCGAAACCCTTATTCGAAAACACTAATCTGTGACGTTTGAAGTACATGCTAAAAAAACCGAGTCACGGTCAACGTTTTTCAAAACTTTCGTGGGGAATGATCAAGGATAATAATTTAGAAGACAATTTCGAAGAAATGGACTGCATAAAACAGTAATAGGGTGATTAAAATCTAACCCTAATCTGGGACGTTTGAAGTACGTGCTAAAAAAACTGAGTCACGGTCGTAGTTTTTTTAAACTTTCGTTGCGAATGATTAGGCTTGCTGATTTAGAATAGAATGTCGAAGAAACGGAGCGTAAAAAACAGTAAAAGAGTGCTTAAAATCGAAACCCTTATTCGAAAACACTAATCTGTGACGTTTGAAGTACATGCTAAAAAAACCGAGTCACGGTCAACGTTTTTCAAAACTTTCGTGGGGAATGATCAAGGATAATAATTTAGAAGACAATTTCGAAGAAATGGACTGCATAAAACAGTAATAGGGTGATTAAAATCTAACCCTAATCTGGGACGTTTGAAGTACGTGCTAAAAAAACTGAGTCACGGTCGTAGTTTTTTTAAACTTTCGTTGCGAATGATTAGGCTTGCTGATTTAGAATAGAATGTCGAAGAAACGGAGCGTAAAAAACAGTAAAAGAGTGCTTAAAATCGAAACCCTTATTCGAAAACACTAATCTGTGACGTTTGAAGTACATGCTCAAAAAACCGAGTCACGGTCAACGTTTTTCAAAACTTTTGTGGGGAATGATCAGGGATAATAATTTAGAAGACATTTTCGAAGAAATGGATTGCATAAAACAGTAATAGGGTGATTAAAATCTAACCCTAATCTGGGACGTTTGAAGTACGTGCTAAAAAAACTGAGTCACGGTCCTAGTTTTTTTAAACTTTCGTTGCGAATGATTAGGCTTGCTGATTTAGAATAGAATGTCGAAGAAACGGAGCGTAAAAAACAATAAAAGAGTGCTTAAAATCGAAACCCTTATTCGAAAACACTAATCTGTGACGTTTGAAGTACATGCTAAAAAAACCGAGTCACGGTCAACGTTTTTCAAAACTTTTGTGGGGAATGATCAGGGATAATAATTTAGAAGACAATTTCGAAGAAATGGACTGCATAAAACAGTAATAGGGTTAATCTAACCCTAATCTGGGACGTTTGAAGTACGTACCAAAAAAAACTGAGTCACGGTCGTAGTTTTTTTAAACTTTCGTTGCGAATGATTAGGCTTGCTGATTTAGAATAGAATGTCGAAGAAACGGAGCGTAAAAAACAGTAAAAGAGTGCTTAAAATCGAAACCCTTATTCGAAAACACTAATCTGTGACGTTTGAAGTACATGCTAAAAAATCCGAGTCACGGTCAACGTTTTTCAAAACTTTTGTGGGGAATGATCATGGATAATAATTTAGAAGACAATTTCGAAGAAATGGACAGCATAAAACAGTAATAGGGTTAATCTAACCCTAATCTGGGACGTTTGAAGTACGTGCTAAAAAAACTGAGTCACGGTCGTAGTTTTTTTAAACTTTCGTTGCGAATGATTAGGCTTGCTGATTTAGAATAGAATGTCGAAGAAACGGAGCGTAAAAAACAGTAAAAGAGTGCTTAAAATCGAAACCCTTATTCGAAAACACTAATCTGTGACGTTTGAAGTACATGCTAAAAAAACCGAGTCACGGTCAACGTTTTTCAAAACTTTCGTGGGGAATGATCAAGGATAATAATTTAGAAGACAATTTCGAAGAAATGGACTGCATAAAACAGTAATAGGGTGATTAAAATCTAACCCTAATCTGGGACGTTTGAAGTACGTGCTAAAAAAACTGAGTCACGGTCGTAGTTTTTTTAAACTTTCGTTGCGAATGATTAGGCTTGCTGATTTAGAATAGAATGTCGAAGAAACGGAGCGTAAAAAACAGTAAAAGAGTGCTTAAAATCGAAACCCTTATTCGAAAACACTAATCTGTGACGTTTGAAGTACATGCTAAAAAAACCGAGTCACGGTCAACGTTTTTCAAAACTTTCGTGGGGAATGATCAAGGATAATAATTTAGAAGACAATTTCGAAGAAATGGACTGCATAAAACAGTAATAGGGTGATTAAAATCTAACCCTAATCTGGGACGTTTGAAGTACGTGCTAAAAAAACTGAGTCACGGTCGTAGTTTTTTTAAACTTTCGTTGCGAATGATTAGGCTTGCTGATTTAGAATAGAATGTCGAAGAAACGGAGCGTAAAAAACAGTAAAAGAGTGCTTAAAATCGAAACCCTTATTCGGAAACACTAATCTGTGACGTTTGAAGTACATGCTAAAAAAACCGAGTCACGGTCAACGTTTTTCAAAACTTTCGTGGGGAATGATCAAGGATAATAATTTAGAAGACAATTTCGAAGAAATGGACTGCATAAAACAGTAATAACGTGATTAAAATCTAACCCTAATCTGGGACGTTTGAAGTACGTGCTAAAAAAACTGAGTCACGGTCGTAGTTTTTTTAAACTTTCGTTGCGAATGATTAGGCTTGCTGATTTAGAATAGAATGTCGAAGAAACGGAGCGTAAAAAACAGTAAAAGAGTGCTTAAAATCGAAACCCTTATTCGAAAACCCTAATCTGTGTACGTTTGAAGTATATGCTAAAAAAACCGAGTCACGGTCAACGTTTTTCAAAACTTTTGTGGGGAATGATCAGGGATAATAATTTAGAAGACAATTTCGAAGAAATGGAATGCATAAAACAGTAATAGGGTGATTAAAATCTAACCCTAATCTGGGTCGTTTGAAGTACGTTCTAAAAAAACTGAGTCACGGTCGAGGTTTTTTGAAACTTTCGTTGCGAAAGATTAGGCTTGATGATTTAGAATAGAATGTCGAAGAAACGGAGCGTAAAAAACAGTAAAAGAGTGCTTAAAATCGAAACCCTTATTCGAAAACACTAATCTGTGACGTTTGAAGTACATGCTAAAAAAACCGAGTCACGGTCAACGTTTTTCAAAACTTTGGTGGGGAATGATCAGGGATAATAATTTAGAAGACAATTTCGAAGAAATGGACTGCATAAAACAGTAATAGGGTGATTAAAATCTAACCCTAATCTGGGACGTTTGAAGTACGTGCTAAAAAAACTGAGTCACGGTCGTAGTTTTTTTAAACTTTCGTTGCGAATGATTAGGCTTGCTGATTTAGAATAGAATGTCGAAGAAACGGAGCGTAAAAAACAGTAAAAGAGTGCTTAAAATCGAAACCCTTATTCGAAAACACTAATCTGTGACGTTTGAAGTACATGCTAAAAAAACCGAGTCACGGTCAACGTTTTTCAAAACTTTCGTGGGGAATGATCAAGGATAATAATTTAGAAGACAATTTCGAAGAAATGGACTGCATAAAACAGTAATAGGGTGATTAAAATCTAACCCTAATCTGGGACGTTTGAAGTACGTGCTAAAAAAACTGAGTCACGGTCGTAGTTTTTTTAAACTTTCGTTGCGAATGATTAGGCTTGCTGATTTAGAATAGAATGTCGAAGAAACGGAGCGTAAAAAACAGTAAAAGAGTGCTTAAAATCGAAACCCTTATTCGGAAACACTAATCTGTGACGTTTGAAGTACATGCTAAAAAAACCGAGTCACGGTCAACGTTTTTCAAAACTTTCGTGGGGAATGATCAAGGATAATAATTTAGAAGACAATTTCGAAGAAATGGACTGCATAAAACAGTAATAACGTGATTAAAATCTAACCCTAATCTGGGACGTTTGAAGTACGTGCTAAAAAAACTGAGTCACGGTCGTAGTTTTTTTAAACTTTCGTTGCGAATGATTAGGCTTGCTGATTTAGAATAGAATGTCGAAGAAACGGAGCGTAAAAAACAGTAAAAGAGTGCTTAAAATCGAAACCCTTATTCGAAAACCCTAATCTGTGTACGTTTGAAGTATATGCTAAAAAAACCGAGTCACGGTCAACGTTTTTCAAAACTTTTGTGGGGAATGATCAGGGATAATAATTTAGAAGACAATTTCGAAGAAATGGAATGCATAAAACAGTAATAGGGTGATTAAAATCTAACCCTAATCTGGGTCGTTTGAAGTACGTTCTAAAAAAACTGAGTCACGGTCGAGGTTTTTTGAAACTTTCGTTGCGAAAGATTAGGCTTGATGATTTAGAATAGAATGTCGAAGAAACGGAGCGTAAAAAACAGTAAAAGAGTGCTTAAAATCGAAACCCTTATTCGAAAACACTAATCTGTGACGTTTGAAGTACATGCTAAAAAAACCGAGTCACGGTCAACGTTTTTCAAAACTTTGGTGGGGAATGATCAGGGATAATAATTTAGAAGACAATTTCGAAGAAATGGACTGCATAAAACAGTAATAGGGTGATTAAAATCTAACCCTAATCTGGGACGTTTGAAGTACGTGCTAAAAAAACTGAGTCACGGTCGTAGTTTTTTTAAACTTTCGTTGCGAATGATTAGGCTTGCTGATTTAGAATAGAATGTCGAAGAAACGGAGCGTAAAAAACAGTAAAAGAGTGCTTAAAATCGAAACCCTTATTCGAAAACCCTAATCTGTGTACGTTTGAAGTATATGCTAAAAAAACCGAGTCACGGTCAACGTTTTTCAAAACTTTTGTGGGGAATGATCAGGGATAATAATTTAGAAGACAATTTCGAAGAAATGGAATGCATAAAACAGTAATAGGGTGATTAAAATCTAACCCTAATCTGGGACGTTTGAAGTACGTGCTAAAAAAACTGAGTCACGGTCGTAGTTTTTTTAAACTTTCGTTGCGAATGATTAGGCTTGCTGATTTAGAATAGAATGTCGAAGAAACGGAGCGTAAAAAACAGTAATAGAGTGCTTAAAATCGAAACCCTTATTCGAAAACACTAATCTGTGACGTTTGAAGTACATGCTCAAAAAACCGAGTCACGGTCAACGTTTTTCAAAACTTTTGTGGGGAATGATCAGGGATAATAATTTAGAAGACAATTTCGAAGAAATGGATTGCATAAAACAGTAATAGGGTGATTAAAATCTAACCCTAATCTGGGACGTTTGAAGTACGTGCTAAAAAAACTGAGTCACGGTCGTAGTTTTTTTAAACTTTCGTTGCGAATGATTAGGCTTGCTGATTTAGAATAGAATGTCGAAGAAATGGAGCGTAAAAAACAGTAAAAGAGTGCTTAAAATCGAAACCCTTATTCGAAAACACTAATCTGTGACGTTTGAAGTACATGCTAAAAAAACCGAGTCACGGTCAACGTTGTTCAAAACTTTTGTGGGGAATGATCAGGGATAATAATTTAGAAGACAATTTCGAAGAAATGGACTGCATAAAACAGTAATAGGGTGATTAAAATCTAACCCTAATCTGGGACGTTTGAAGTACGTGCTAAAAAAACTGAGTCACGGTCGTAGTTTTTTTAAACTTTCGTTGCGAATGATTAGGCTTGCTGATTTAGAATAGAATGTCGAAGAAACGGAGCGTAAAAAACAGTAAAAGAGTGCTTAAAATCGAAACCCTTATTTGAAAACACTAATCTGTGACGTTTGAAGTACATGCTAAAAAAACCGAGTCACGGTCAACGTTTTTCAAAACTTTTGTGGGGAATGATCAGGGATAATAATTTAGAAGACAATTTCGAAGAAATGGAATGCATAAAACAGTAATAGGGTGATTAAAATCTAACCCTAATCTGGGACGTTTGAAGTACGTGCTAAAAAAACTGAGTCACGGTCGTAGTTTTTTTAAACTTTCGTTGCGAATGATTAGGCTTGCTGATTTAGAATAGAATGTCGAAGAAACGGAGCGTAAAAAACAGTAATAGAGTGCTTAAAATCGAAACCCTTATTCGAAAACACTAATCTGTGACGTTTGAAGTACATGCTCAAAAAACCGAGTCACGGTCAACGTTTTTCAAAACTTTTGTGGGGAATGATCAGGGATAATAATTTAGAAGACAATTTCGAAGAAATGGATTGCATAAAACAGTAATAGGGTGATTAAAATCTAACCCTAATCTGGGACGTTTGAAGTACGTGCTAAAAAAACTGAGTCACGGTCGTAGTTTTTTTAAACTTTCGTTGCGAATGATTAGGCTTGCTGATTTAGAATAGAATGTCGAAGAAATGGAGCGTAAAAAACAGTAAAAGAGTGCTTAAAATCGAAACCCTTATTCGAAAACACTAATCTGTGACGTTTGAAGTACATGCTAAAAAAACCGAGTCACGGTCAACGTTGTTCAAAACTTTTGTGGGGAATGATCAGGGATAATAATTTAGAAGACAATTTCGAAGAAATGGACTGCATAAAACAGTAATAGGGTGATTAAAATCTAACCCTAATCTGGGACGTTTGAAGTACGTGCTAAAAAAACTGAGTCACGGTCGTAGTTTTTTTAAACTTTCGTTGCGAATGATTAGGCTTGCTGATTTAGAATAGAATGTCGAAGAAACGGAGCGTAAAAAACAGTAAAAGAGTGCTTAAAATCGAAACCCTTATTTGAAAACACTAATCTGTGACGTTTGAAGTACATGCTAAAAAAACCGAGTCACGGTCAACGTTTTTCAAAACTTTCGTGGGGAATGATCAAGGATAATAATTTAGAAGACAATTTCGAAGAAATGGACTGCATAAAACAGTAATAGGGTGATTAAAATCTAACCCTAATCTGGGACGTTTGAAGTACGTGCTAAAAAAACTGAGTCACGGTCGTAGTTTTTTTAAACTTTCGTTGCGAATGATTAGGCTTGCTGATTTAGAATAGAATGTCGAAGAAACGGAGCGTAAAAAACAGTAAAAGAGTGCTTAAAATCGAAACCCTTATTCGAAAACACTAATCTGTGACGTTTGAAGTACATGCTAAAAAAACCGAGTCACGGTCAACGTTTTTCAAAACTTTCGTGGGGAATGATCAAGGATAATAATTTAGAAGACAATTTCGAAGAAATGGACTGCATAAAACAGTAATAGGGTGATTAAAATCTAACCCTAATCTGGGACGTTTGAAGTACGTGCTAAAAAAACTGAGTCACGGTCGTAGTTTTTTTAAACTTTCGTTGCGAATGATTAGGCTTGCTGATTTAGAATAGAATGTCGAAGAAACGGAGCGTAAAAAACAGTAAAAGAGTGCTTAAAATCGAAACCCTTATTCGGAAACACTAATCTGTGACGTTTGAAGTACATGCTAAAAAAACCGAGTCACGGTCAACGTTTTTCAAAACTTTCGTGGGGAATGATCAAGGATAATAATTTAGAAGACAATTTCGAAGAAATGGACTGCATAAAACAGTAATAACGTGATTAAAATCTAACCCTAATCTGGGACGTTTGAAGTACGTGCTAAAAAAACTGAGTCACGGTCGTAGTTTTTTTAAACTTTCGTTGCGAATGATTAGGCTTGCTGATTTAGAATAGAATGTCGAAGAAACGGAGCGTAAAAAACAGTAAAAGAGTGCTTAAAATCGAAACCCTTATTCGAAAACCCTAATCTGTGTACGTTTGAAGTATATGCTAAAAAAACCGAGTCACGGTCAACGTTTTTCAAAACTTTTGTGGGGAATGATCAGGGATAATAATTTAGAAGACAATTTCGAAGAAATGGAATGCATAAAACAGTAATAGGGTGATTAAAATCTAACCCTAATCTGGGTCGTTTGAAGTACGTTCTAAAAAAACTGAGTCACGGTCGAGGTTTTTTGAAACTTTCGTTGCGAAAGATTAGGCTTGATGATTTAGAATAGAATGTCGAAGAAACGGAGCGTAAAAAACAGTAAAAGAGTGCTTAAAATCGAAACCCTTATTCGAAAACACTAATCTGTGACGTTTGAAGTACATGCTAAAAAAACCGAGTCACGGTCAACGTTTTTCAAAACTTTGGTGGGGAATGATCAGGGATAATAATTTAGAAGACAATTTCGAAGAAATGGACTGCATAAAACAGTAATAGGGTGATTAAAATCTAACCCTAATCTGGGACGTTTGAAGTACGTGCTAAAAAAACTGAGTCACGGTCGTAGTTTTTTTAAACTTTCGTTGCGAATGATTAGGCTTGCTGATTTAGAATAGAATGTCGAAGAAACGGAGCGTAAAAAACAGTAAAAGAGTGCTTAAAATCGAAACCCTTATTCGAAAACACTAATCTGTGACGTTTGAAGTACATGCTAAAAAAACCGAGTCACGGTCAACGTTTTTCAAAACTTTCGTGGGGAATGATCAAGGATAATAATTTAGAAGACAATTTCGAAGAAATGGACTGCATAAAACAGTAATAGGGTGATTAAAATCTAACCCTAATCTGGGACGTTTGAAGTACGTGCTAAAAAAACTGAGTCACGGTCGTAGTTTTTTTAAACTTTCGTTGCGAATGATTAGGCTTGCTGATTTAGAATAGAATGTCGAAGAAACGGAGCGTAAAAAACAGTAAAAGAGTGCTTAAAATCGAAACCCTTATTCGGAAACACTAATCTGTGACGTTTGAAGTACATGCTAAAAAAACCGAGTCACGGTCAACGTTTTTCAAAACTTTCGTGGGGAATGATCAAGGATAATAATTTAGAAGACAATTTCGAAGAAATGGACTGCATAAAACAGTAATAACGTGATTAAAATCTAACCCTAATCTGGGACGTTTGAAGTACGTGCTAAAAAAACTGAGTCACGGTCGTAGTTTTTTTAAACTTTCGTTGCGAATGATTAGGCTTGCTGATTTAGAATAGAATGTCGAAGAAACGGAGCGTAAAAAACAGTAAAAGAGTGCTTAAAATCGAAACCCTTATTCGAAAACCCTAATCTGTGTACGTTTGAAGTATATGCTAAAAAAACCGAGTCACGGTCAACGTTTTTCAAAACTTTTGTGGGGAATGATCAGGGATAATAATTTAGAAGACAATTTCGAAGAAATGGAATGCATAAAACAGTAATAGGGTGATTAAAATCTAACCCTAATCTGGGTCGTTTGAAGTACGTTCTAAAAAAACTGAGTCACGGTCGAGGTTTTTTGAAACTTTCGTTGCGAAAGATTAGGCTTGATGATTTAGAATAGAATGTCGAAGAAACGGAGCGTAAAAAACAGTAAAAGAGTGCTTAAAATCGAAACCCTTATTCGAAAACACTAATCTGTGACGTTTGAAGTACATGCTAAAAAAACCGAGTCACGGTCAACGTTTTTCAAAACTTTGGTGGGGAATGATCAGGGATAATAATTTAGAAGACAATTTCGAAGAAATGGACTGCATAAAACAGTAATAGGGTGATTAAAATCTAACCCTAATCTGGGACGTTTGAAGTACGTGCTAAAAAAACTGAGTCACGGTCGTAGTTTTTTTAAACTTTCGTTGCGAATGATTAGGCTTGCTGATTTAGAATAGAATGTCGAAGAAACGGAGCGTAAAAAACAGTAAAAGAGTGCTTAAAATCGAAACCCTTATTCGAAAACCCTAATCTGTGTACGTTTGAAGTATATGCTAAAAAAACCGAGTCACGGTCAACGTTTTTCAAAACTTTTGTGGGGAATGATCAGGGATAATAATTTAGAAGACAATTTCGAAGAAATGGAATGCATAAAACAGTAATAGGGTGATTAAAATCTAACCCTAATCTGGGACGTTTGAAGTACGTGCTAAAAAAACTGAGTCACGGTCGTAGTTTTTTTAAACTTTCGTTGCGAATGATTAGGCTTGCTGATTTAGAATAGAATGTCGAAGAAACGGAGCGTAAAAAACAGTAATAGAGTGCTTAAAATCGAAACCCTTATTCGAAAACACTAATCTGTGACGTTTGAAGTACATGCTCAAAAAACCGAGTCACGGTCAACGTTTTTCAAAACTTTTGTGGGGAATGATCAGGGATAATAATTTAGAAGACAATTTCGAAGAAATGGATTGCATAAAACAGTAATAGGGTGATTAAAATCTAACCCTAATCTGGGACGTTTGAAGTACGTGCTAAAAAAACTGAGTCACGGTCGTAGTTTTTTTAAACTTTCGTTGCGAATGATTAGGCTTGCTGATTTAGAATAGAATGTCGAAGAAATGGAGCGTAAAAAACAGTAAAAGAGTGCTTAAAATCGAAACCCTTATTCGAAAACACTAATCTGTGACGTTTGAAGTACATGCTAAAAAAACCGAGTCACGGTCAACGTTGTTCAAAACTTTTGTGGGGAATGATCAGGGATAATAATTTAGAAGACAATTTCGAAGAAATGGACTGCATAAAACAGTAATAGGGTGATTAAAATCTAACCCTAATCTGGGACGTTTGAAGTACGTGCTAAAAAAACTGAGTCACGGTCGTAGTTTTTTTAAACTTTCGTTGCGAATGATTAGGCTTGCTGATTTAGAATAGAATGTCGAAGAAACGGAGCGTAAAAAACAGTAAAAGAGTGCTTAAAATCGAAACCCTTATTTGAAAACACTAATCTGTGACGTTTGAAGTACATGCTAAAAAAACCGAGTCACGGTCAACGTTTTTCAAAACTTTTGTGGGGAATGATCAGGGATAATAATTTAGAAGACAATTTCGAAGAAATGGAATGCATAAAACAGTAATAGGGTGATTAAAATCTAACCCTAATCTGGGACGTTTGAAGTACGTGCTAAAAAAACTGAGTCACGGTCGTAGTTTTTTTAAACTTTCGTTGCGAATGATTAGGCTTGCTGATTTAGAATAGAATGTCGAAGAAACGGAGCGTAAAAAACAGTAATAGAGTGCTTAAAATCGAAACCCTTATTCGAAAACACTAATCTGTGACGTTTGAAGTACATGCTCAAAAAACCGAGTCACGGTCAACGTTTTTCAAAACTTTTGTGGGGAATGATCAGGGATAATAATTTAGAAGACAATTTCGAAGAAATGGATTGCATAAAACAGTAATAGGGTGATTAAAATCTAACCCTAATCTGGGACGTTTGAAGTACGTGCTAAAAAAACTGAGTCACGGTCGTAGTTTTTTTAAACTTTCGTTGCGAATGATTAGGCTTGCTGATTTAGAATAGAATGTCGAAGAAATGGAGCGTAAAAAACAGTAAAAGAGTGCTTAAAATCGAAACCCTTATTCGAAAACACTAATCTGTGACGTTTGAAGTACATGCTAAAAAAACCGAGTCACGGTCAACGTTGTTCAAAACTTTTGTGGGGAATGATCAGGGATAATAATTTAGAAGACAATTTCGAAGAAATGGACTGCATAAAACAGTAATAGGGTGATTAAAATCTAACCCTAATCTGGGACGTTTGAAGTACGTGCTAAAAAAACTGAGTCACGGTCGTAGTTTTTTTAAACTTTCGTTGCGAATGATTAGGCTTGCTGATTTAGAATAGAATGTCGAAGAAACGGAGCGTAAAAAACAGTAAAAGAGTGCTTAAAATCGAAACCCTTATTTGAAAACACTAATCTGTGACGTTTGAAGTACATGCTAAAAAAACCGAGTCACGGTCAACGTTTTTCAAAACTTTCGTGGGGAATGATCAAGGATAATAATTTAGAAGACAATTTCGAAGAAATGGACTGCATAAAACAGTAATAGGGTGATTAAAATCTAACCCTAATCTGGGACGTTTGAAGTACGTGCTAAAAAAACTGAGTCACGGTCGTAGTTTTTTTAAACTTTCGTTGCGAATGATTAGGCTTGCTGATTTAGAATAGAATGTCGAAGAAACGGAGCGTAAAAAACAGTAAAAGAGTGCTTAAAATCGAAACCCTTATTCGAAAACACTAATCTGTGACGTTTGAAGTACATGCTAAAAAAACCGAGTCACGGTCAACGTTTTTCAAAACTTTCGTGGGGAATGATCAAGGATAATAATTTAGAAGACAATTTCGAAGAAATGGACTGCATAAAACAGTAATAGGGTGATTAAAATCTAACCCTAATCTGGGACGTTTGAAGTACGTGCTAAAAAAACTGAGTCACGGTCGTAGTTTTTTAAAACTTTCGTTGCGAATGATTAGGCTTGCTGATTTAGAATAGAATGTCGAAGAAACGGAGCGTAAAAAACAGTAAAAGAGTGCTTAAAATCGAAACCCTTATTCGAAAACCCTAATCTGTGTACGTTTGAAGTATATGCTAAAAAAACCGAGTCACGGTCAACGTTTTTCAAAACTTTTGTGGGGAATGATCAGGGATAATAATTTAGAAGACAATTTCGAAGAAATGGAATGCATAAAACAGTAATAGGGTGATTAAAATCTAACCCTAATCTGGGACGTTTGAAGTACGTGCTAAAAAAACTGAGTCACGGTCGTAGTTTTTTTAAACTTTCGTTGCGAATGATTAGGCTTGCTGATTTAGAATAGAATGTCGAAGAAACGGAGCGTAAAAAACAGTAATAGAGTGCTTAAAATCGAAACCCTTATTCGAAAACACTAATCTGTGACGTTTGAAGTACATGCTCAAAAAACCGAGTCACGGTCAACGTTTTTCAAAACTTTTGTGGGGAATGATCAGGGATAATAATTTAGAAGACAATTTCGAAGAAATGGATTGCATAAAACAGGAATAGGGTGATTAAAATCTAACCCTAATCTGGGACGTTTGAAGTACGTGCTAAAAAAACTGAGTCACGGTCGTAGTTTTTTTAAACTTTCGTTGCGAATGATTAGGCTTGCTGATTTAGAATAGAATGTCGAAGAAACGGAGCGTAAAAAACAGTAAAAGAGTGCTTAAAATCGAAACCCTTATTCGAAAACACTAATCTGTGACGTTTGAAGTACATGCTAAAAAAACCGAGTCACGGTCAACGTTTTTCAAAACTTTCGTGGGGAATGATCAAGGATAATAATTTAGAAGACAATTTCGAAGAAATGGACTGCATAAAACAGTAATAGGGTGATTAAAATCTAACCCTAATCTGGGACGTTTGAAGTACGTGCTAAAAAAACTGAGTCACGGTCGTAGTTTTTTTAAACTTTCGTTGCGAATGATTAGGCTTGCTGATTTAGAATAGAATGTCGAAGAAACGGAGCGTAAAAAACAGTAAAAGAGTGCTTAAAATCGAAACCCTTATTTGAAAACACTAATCTGTGACGTTTGAAGTACATGCTAAAAAAACCGAGTCACGGTCAACGTTTTTCAAAACTTTCGTGGGGAATGATCAAGGATAATAATTTAGAAGACAATTTCGAAGAAATGGACTGCATAAAACAGTAATAGGGTGATTAAAATCTAACCCTAATCTGGGACGTTTGAAGTACGTGCTAAAAAAACTGAGTCACGGTCGTAGTTTTTTTAAACTTTCGTTGCGAATGATTAGGCTTGCTGATTTAGAATAGAATGTCGAAGAAACGGAGCGTAAAAAACAGTAAAAGAGTGCTTAAAATCGAAACCCTTATTCGAAAACACTAATCTGTGACGTTTGAAGTACATGCTAAAAAAACCGAGTCACGGTCAACGTTTTTCAAAACTTTCGTGGGGAATGATCAAGGATAATAATTTAGAAGACAATTTCGAAGAAATGGACTGCATAAAACAGTAATAGGGTGATTAAAATCTAACCCTAATCTGGGACGTTTGAAGTACGTGCTAAAAAAACTGAGTCACGGTCGTAGTTTTTTAAAACTTTCGTTGCGAATGATTAGGCTTGCTGATTTAGAATAGAATGTCGAAGAAACGGAGCGTAAAAAACAGTAAAAGAGTGCTTAAAATCGAAACCCTTATTCGAAAACCCTAATCTGTGTACGTTTGAAGTATATGCTAAAAAAACCGAGTCACGGTCAACGTTTTTCAAAACTTTTGTGGGGAATGATCAGGGATAATAATTTAGAAGACAATTTCGAAGAAATGGAATGCATAAAACAGTAATAGGGTGATTAAAATCTAACCCTAATCTGGGACGTTTGAAGTACGTGCTAAAAAAACTGAGTCACGGTCGTAGTTTTTTTAAACTTTCGTTGCGAATGATTAGGCTTGCTGATTTAGAATAGAATGTCGAAGAAACGGAGCGTAAAAAACAGTAATAGAGTGCTTAAAATCGAAACCCTTATTCGAAAACACTAATCTGTGACGTTTGAAGTACATGCTCAAAAAACCGAGTCACGGTCAACGTTTTTCAAAACTTTTGTGGGGAATGATCAGGGATAATAATTTAGAAGACAATTTCGAAGAAATGGATTGCATAAAACAGGAATAGGGTGATTAAAATCTAACCCTAATCTGGGACGTTTGAAGTACGTGCTAAAAAAACTGAGTCACGGTCGTAGTTTTTTTAAACTTTCGTTGCGAATGATTAGGCTTGCTGATTTAGAATAGAATGTCGAAGAAACGGAGCGTAAAAAACAGTAAAAGAGTGCTTAAAATCGAAACCCTTATTCGAAAACACTAATCTGTGACGTTTGAAGTACATGCTAAAAAAACCGAGTCACGGTCAACGTTTTTCAAAACTTTCGTGGGGAATGATCAAGGATAATAATTTAGAAGACAATTTCGAAGAAATGGACTGCATAAAACAGTAATAGGGTGATTAAAATCTAACCCTAATCTGGGACGTTTGAAGTACGTGCTAAAAAAACTGAGTCACGGTCGTAGTTTTTTTAAACTTTCGTTGCGAATGATTAGGCTTGCTGATTTAGAATAGAATGTCGAAGAAACGGAGCGTAAAAAACAGTAAAAGAGTGCTTAAAATCGAAACCCTTATTTGAAAACACTAATCTGTGACGTTTGAAGTACATGCTAAAAAAACCGAGTCACGGTCAACGTTTTTCAAAACTTTCGTGGGGAATGATCAAGGATAATAATTTAGAAGACAATTTCGAAGAAATGGACTGCATAAAACAGTAATAGGGTGATTAAAATCTAACCCTAATCTGGGACGTTTGAAGTACGTGCTAAAAAAACTGAGTCACGGTCGTAGTTTTTTTAAACTTTCGTTGCGAATGATTAGGCTTGCTGATTTAGAATAGAATGTCGAAGAAACGGAGCGTAAAAAACAGTAAAAGAGTGCTTAAAATCGAAACCCTTATTCGAAAACACTAATCTGTGACGTTTGAAGTACATGCTAAAAAAACCGAGTCACGGTCAACGTTTTTCAAAACTTTCGTGGGGAATGATCAAGGATAATAATTTAGAAGACAATTTCGAAGAAATGGACTGCATAAAACAGTAATAGGGTGATTAAAATCTAACCCTAATCTGGGACGTTTGAAGTACGTGCTAAAAAAACTGAGTCACGGTCGTAGTTTTTTAAAACTTTCGTTGCGAATGATTAGGCTTGCTGATTTAGAATAGAATGTCGAAGAAACGGAGCGTAAAAAACAGTAAAAGAGTGCTTAAAATCGAAACCCTTATTCGAAAACCCTAATCTGTGTACGTTTGAAGTATATGCTAAAAAAACCGAGTCACGGTCAACGTTTTTCAAAACTTTTGTGGGGAATGATCAGGGATAATAATTTAGAAGACAATTTCGAAGAAATGGAATGCATAAAACAGTAATAGGGTGATTAAAATCTAACCCTAATCTGGGACGTTTGAAGTACGTGCTAAAAAAACTGAGTCACGGTCGTAGTTTTTTTAAACTTTCGTTGCGAATGATTAGGCTTGCTGATTTAGAATAGAATGTCGAAGAAACGGAGCGTAAAAAACAGTAATAGAGTGCTTAAAATCGAAACCCTTATTCGAAAACACTAATCTGTGACGTTTGAAGTACATGCTCAAAAAACCGAGTCACGGTCAACGTTTTTCAAAACTTTTGTGGGGAATGATCAGGGATAATAATTTAGAAGACAATTTCGAAGAAATGGATTGCATAAAACAGTAATAGGGTGATTAAAATCTAACCCTAATCTGGGACGTTTGAAGTACGTGCTAAAAAAACTGAGTCACGGTCGTAGTTTTTTTAAACTTTCGTTGCGAATGATTAGGCTTGCTGATTTAGAATAGAATGTCGAAGAAACGGAGCGTAAAAAACAGTAAAAGAGTGCTTAAAATCGAAACCCTTATTCGAAAACACTAATCTGTGACGTTTGAAGTACATGCTAAAAAATCCGAGTCACGGTCAACGTTTTTCAAAACTTTCGTGGGGAATGATCAAGGATAATAATTTAGAAGACAATTTCGAAGAAATGGACTGCATAAAACAGTAATAGGGTGATTAAAATCTAACCCTAATCTGGGACGTTTGAAGTACGTGCTAAAAAAACTGAGTCACGGTCGTAGTTTTTTTAAACTTTCGTTGCGAATGATTAGGCTTGCTGATTTAGAATAGAATGTCGAAGAAACGGAGCGTAAAAAACAGTAAAAGAGTGCTTAAAATCGAAACCCTTATTCGAAAACACTAATCTGTGACGTTTGAAGTACATGCTAAAAAAACCGAGTCACGGTCAACGTTTTTCAAAACTTTCGTGGGGAATGATCAAGGATAATAATTTAGAAGACAATTTCGAAGAAATGGACTGCATAAAACAGTAATAGGGTGATTAAAATCTAACCCTAATCTGGGACGTTTGAAGTACGTGCTAAAAAAACTGAGTCACGGTCGTAGTTTTTTAAAACTTTCGTTGCGAATGATTAGGCTTGCTGATTTAGAATAGAATGTCGAAGAAACGGAGCGTAAAAAATAGTAAAAGAGTGCTTAAAATCGAAACCCTTATTCGAAAACCCTAATCTGTGTACGTTTGAAGTATATGCTAAAAAAACCGAGTCACGGTCAACGTTTTTCAAAACTTTTGTGGGGAATGATCAGGGATAATAATTTAGAAGACAATTTCGAAGAAATGGAATGCATAAAACAGTAATAGGGTGATTAAAATCTAACCCTAATCTGGGACGTTTGAAGTACGTGCTAAAAAAACTGAGTCACGGTCGTAGTTTTTTTAAACTTTCGTTGCGAATGATTAGGCTTGCTGATTTAGAATAGAATGTCGAAGAAACGGAGCGTAAAAAACAGTAAAAGAGTGCTTAAAATCGAAACCCTTATTCGAAAACACTAATCTGTGACGTTTGAAGTACATGCTAAAAAAACCGAGTCAAGGTCAACGTTTTTCAAAACTTTCGTGGGGAATGATCAAGGATAATAATTTATGAGACAATTTCGAAGAAATGGACTGCATAAAACAGTAATAAGGTGATTAAAATCTAACCCTAATTTGGGACGTTTGAAGTACGTGCTAAAAAAACTGAGTCACGGTCGTAGTTTTTTTAAACTTTCGTTGCGAATGATTAGGCTTGCTGATTTAGAATAGAATGTCGAAGAAACGGAGCGTAAAAAACAGTAAAAGAGTGCTTAAAATCGAAACCCTTATTCGAAAACACTAATCTGTGACGTTTGAAGTACATGCTAAAAAAACCGAGTCACGGTCAACGTTTTTCAAAACTTTTGTGGGGAATGATCAGGGATAATAATTTAGAAGACAATTTCGAAGAAATGGACTGCATAAAACAGTAATAGGGTTAATCTAACCCTAATCTGGGACGTTTGAAGTACGTGCTAAAAAAACTGAGTCACGGTCGTAGTTTTTTTAAACTTTCGTTGCGAATGATTAGGCTTGCTGATTTAGAATAGAATGTCGAAGAAACGGAGCGTAAAAAACAGTAAAAGAGTGCTTAAAATCGAAACCCTTATTCGAAAACACTAATCTGTGACGTTTGAAGTACATGCTAAAAAAACCGAGTCACGGTCAACGTTTTTCAAAACTTTTGTGGGGAATGATCAGGGATAATAATTTAGAAGACAATTTCGAAGAAATGGACTGCATAAAACAGTAATAGGGTGATTAAAATCTAACCCTAATCTGGGACGTTTGAAGTACGTGCTAAAAAAACTGAGTCACGGTCGTAGTTTTTTTAAACTTTCGTTGCGAATGATTAGGCTTGCTGATTTAGAATAGAATGTCGAAGAAACGGAGCGTAAAAAACAGTAAAAGAGTGCTTAAAATCGAAACCCTTATTCGAAAACACTAATCTGTGACGTTTGAAGTACATGCTAAAAAAACCGAGTCACGGTCAACGTTTTTCAAAACTTTTGTGGGGAATGATCAGGGATAATAATTTAGAAGACAATTTCGAAGAAATGGACTGCATAAAACAGTATTAGGGTGATTAAAATCTAACCCTAATCTGGGACGTTTGAAGTACGTGCTAAAAAAACTGAGTCACGGTCCTAGTTTTTTTAAACTTTCGTTGCGAATGATTAGGCTTGCTGATTTAGAATAGAATGTCGAAGAAACGGAGCGTAAAAAACAGTAAAAGAGTGCTTAAAATCGAAACCCTTATTCGAAAACACTAATCTGTGACGTTTGAAGTACATGCTAAAAAAACCGAGTCACGGTCAACGTTTTTCAAAACTTTCGTGGGGAATGATCAAGGATAATAATTTAGAAGACAATTTCGAAGAAATGGACTGCATAAAACAGTAATAGGGTGATTAAAATCTAACCCTAATCTGGGACGTTTGAAGTACGTGCTAAAAAAACTTAGTCACGGTCGTAGTTTTTTTAAACTTTCGTTGCGAATGATTAGGCTTGCTGATTTAGAATAGAATGTCGAAGAAACAGAGCGTAAAAAACAGTAAAAGAGTGCTTAAAATCGAAACCCTTATTCGAAAACCCTAATCTGTGTACGTTTGAAGTATATGCTAAAAAAACCGAGTCACGGTCAACGTTTTTCAAAACTTTTGTGGGGAATGATCAGGGATAATAATTTAGAAGACAATTTCGAAGAAATGGAATGCATAAAACAGTAATAGGGTGATTAAAATCTAACCCTAATCTGGGTCGTTTGAAGTACGTTCTAAAAAAACTGAGTCACGGTCGAGGTTTTTTGAAACTTTCGTTGCGAAAGATTAGGCTTGATGATTTAGAATAGAATGTCGAAGAAACGGAGCGTAAAAAACAGTAAAAGAGTGCTTAAAATCGAAACCCTTATTCGAAAACACTAATCTGTGACGTTTGAAGTACATGCTAAAAAAACCGAGTCACGGTCAACGTTTTTCAAAACTTTTGTGGGGAATGATCAGGGATAATAATTTAGAAGACAATTTCGAAGAAATGGACTGCATAAAACAGTAATAGGGTTAATCTAACCCTAATCTGGGACGTTTGAAGTACGTGCTAAAAAAACTGAGTCACGGTCGTAGTTTTTTTAAACTTTCGTTGCGAATGATTAGGCTTGCTGATTTAGAATAGAATGTCGAAGAAACGGAGCGTAAAAAACAGTAAAAGAGTGCTTAAAATCGAAACCCTTATTCGAAAACACTAATCTGTGACGTTTGAAGTACATGCTAAAAAAACCGAGTCACGGTCAACGTTTTTCAAAACTTTTGTGGGGAATGATCAGGGATAATAATTTAGAAGACAATTTCGAAGAAATGGAATGCATAAAACAGTAATAGGGTGATTAAAATCTAACCCTAATCTGGGTCGTTTGAAGTACGTTCTAAAAAAACTGAGTCACGGTCGAGGTTTTTTGAAACTTTCGTTGCGAAAGATTAGGCTTGATGATTTAGAATAGAATGTCGAAGAAACGGAGCGTAAAAAACAGTAAAAGAGTGCTTAAAATCGAAACCCTTATTCGAAAACACTAATCTGTGACGTTTGAAGTACATGCTAAAAAAACCGAGTCACGGTCAACGTTTTTCAAAACTTTTGTGGGGAATGATAGGGGATAATAATTTAGAAGACAATTTCGAAGAAATGGACTGCATAAAACAGTATTAGGGTGATTAAAATCTAACCCTAATCTGGGACGTTTGAAGTACGTGCTAAAAAAACTGAGTCACGGTCCTAGTTTTTTTAAACTTTCGTTGCGAATGATTAGGCTTGCTGATTTAGAATAGAATGTCGAAGAAACGGAGCGTAAAAAACAGTAAAAGAGTGCTTAAAATCGAAACCCTTATTCGAAAACACTAATCTGTGACGTTTGAAGTACATGCTAAAAAAACCGAGTCACGGTCAACGTTTTTCAAAACTTTCGTGGGGAATGATCAAGGATAATAATTTAGAAGACAATTTCGAAGAAATGGACTGCATAAAACAGTAATAGGGTGATTAAAATCTAACCCTAATCTGGGACGTTTGAAGTACGTGCTAAAAAAACTTAGTCACGGTCGTAGTTTTTTTAAACTTTCGTTGCGAATGATTAGGCTTGCTGATTTAGAATAGAATGTCGAAGAAACAGAGCGTAAAAAACAGTAAAAGAGTGCTTAAAATCGAAACCCTTATTCGAAAACCCTAATCTGTGTACGTTTGAAGTATATGCTAAAAAAACCGAGTCACGGTCAACGTTTTTCAAAACTTTTGTGGGGAATGATCAGGGATAATAATTTAGAAGACAATTTCGAAGAAATGGAATGCATAAAACAGTAATAGGGTGATTAAAATCTAACCCTAATCTGGGTCGTTTGAAGTACGTTCTAAAAAAACTGAGTCACGGTCGAGGTTTTTTGAAACTTTCGTTGCGAAAGATTAGGCTTGATGATTTAGAATAGAATGTCGAAGAAACGGAGCGTAAAAAACAGTAAAAGAGTGCTTAAAATCGAAACCCTTATTCGAAAACACTAATCTGTGACGTTTGAAGTACATGCTAAAAAAACCGAGTCACGGTCAACGTTTTTCAAAACTTTTGTGGGGAATGATCAGGGATAATAATTTAGAAGACAATTTCGAAGAAATGGACTGCATAAAACAGTAATAGGGTTAATCTAACCCTAATCTGGGACGTTTGAAGTACGTGCTAAAAAAACTGAGTCACGGTCGTAGTTTTTTTAAACTTTCGTTGCGAATGATTAGGCTTGCTGATTTAGAATAGAATGTCGAAGAAACGGAGCGTAAAAAACAGTAAAAGAGTGCTTAAAATCGAAACCCTTATTCGAAAACACTAATCTGTGACGTTTGAAGTACATGCTAAAAAAACCGAGTCACGGTCAACGTTTTTCAAAACTTTTGTGGGGAATGATCAGGGATAATAATTTAGAAGACAATTTCGAAGAAATGGAATGCATAAAACAGTAATAGGGTGATTAAAATCTAACCCTAATCTGGGTCGTTTGAAGTACGTTCTAAAAAAACTGAGTCACGGTCGAGGTTTTTTGAAACTTTCGTTGCGAAAGATTAGGCTTGATGATTTAGAATAGAATGTCGAAGAAACGGAGCGTAAAAAACAGTAAAAGAGTGCTTAAAATCGAAACCCTTATTCGAAAACACTAATCTGTGACGTTTGAAGTACATGCTAAAAAAACCGAGTCACGGTCAACGTTTTTCAAAACTTTTGTGGGGAATGATAGGGGATAATAATTTAGAAGACAATTTCGAAGAAATGGACTGCATAAAACAGTAATAGGGTTAATCTAACCCTAATCTGGGACGTTTGAAGTACGTGCTAAAAAACTGAGTCACGGTCGTAGTTTTTTTAAACTTTCGTTGCGAATGATTAGGCTTGCTGATTTAGAATAGAATGTCGAAGAAATGGAGCGTAAAAAACAGTAAAAGAGTGCTTAAAATCGAAACCCTTATTCGAAAACACTAATCTGTGACGTTTGAAGTACATGCTAAAAAAACCGAGTCACGGTCAACGTTTTTCAAAACTTTTGTGGGAAATGATCAGGGATAATAATTTAGAAGACAATTTCGAAGAAATGGACTGCATAAAACAGTAATAGGGTGATTAAAATCTAACCCTAATCTGGGACGTTTGAAGTACGTGCTAAAAAAACTGAGTCACGGTCGTAGTTTTTTTAAACTTTCGTTGCGAATGATTAGGCTTGCTGATTTAGAATAGAATGTCGAAGAAACGGAGCGTAAAAAACTGTAAAAGAGTGCTTAAAATCGAAACCCTTATTCGAAAACACTAATCTGTGACGTTTGAAGTACATGCTAAAAAAACCGAGTCACGGTCAACGTTTTTCAAAACTTTCGTGGGGAATGATCAAGGATAATAATTTAGAAGACAATTTCGAAGAAATGGACTGCATAAAACAGTAATAGGGTGATTAAAATCTAACCCTAATCTGGGACGTTTGAAGTACGTGCTAAAAAAACTGAGTCACGGTCGTAGTTTTTTTAAACTTTCGTTGCGAATGATTAGGCTTGCTGATTTAGAATAGAATGTCGAAGAAACGGAGCGTAAAAAACAGTAAAAGAGTGCTTAAAATCGAAACCCTTATTCGAAAACACTAATCTGTGACGTTTGAAGTACATGCTAAAAAAACCGAGTCAAGGTCAACGTTTTTCAAAACTTTCGTGGGGAATGATCAAGGATAATAATTTAGAAGACAATTTCGAAGAAATGGACTGCATAAAACAGTAATAGGGTGATTAAAATCTAACCCTAATCTGGGACGTTTGAAGTACATGCTAAAAAAACTGAGTCACGGTCGTAGTTTTTTTAAACTTTCGTTGCGAATGATTAGGCTTGCTGATTTAGAATAGAATGTCGAAGAAACGGAGCGTAAAAAAGAGTAAAAGAGTGCTTAAAATCGAAACCCTTATTCGAAAACCCTAATCTGTGTACGTTTGAAGTATATGCTAAAAAAACCGAGTCACGGTCAACGTTTTTCAAAACTTTTGTGGGGAATGATCAGGGATAATAATTTAGAAGACAATTTCGAAGAAATGGAATGCATAAAACAGTAATAGGGTGATTAAAATCTAACCCTAATCTGGGACGTTTGAAGTACGTTCTAAAAAAACTGAGTCACGGTCGAGGTTTTTTGAAACTTTCGTTGCGAAAGATTAGGCTTGCTGATTTAGAATAGAATGTCGAAGAAACGGAGCGTAAAAGACAGTAAAAGTGTGCTTAAAATCGAAACACTTATTCAAAAACCCTAATCTGTGACGTTTGATGTATATGCTAAAAAAACCGAGTCACGGTCAACGTTTTTCAAAACTTTTGTGGGGAATGATCAGGGATAATAATTTAGAAGACAATTTCGAAGAAATGGACTGCATAAAACAGTAACTGGGTGATTAAAATCTAACCCTAATCTGGGACTTTTGAAGTACGTGCTAAAAAAACTGAGTCACGGTCGTAGTTTTTTTAAACTTTCGTTGCGAATGAGTAGGCTTGCTGATTTAGAATAGAATGTCGAAGAAACGGAGCGTAAAAAACAGTAAAAGAGTGCTTAAAATCGAAACCCTTATTCGAAAACACTAATCTGTGACGTTTGAAGTACATGCTAAAAAAACCGAGTCACGGTCAACGTTTTTCAAAACTTTTGTGGGGAATGATCAGGGATAATAATTTAGAAGACAATTTCGAAGAAATGGACTGCATAAAACAGTAATAGGGTGATTAAAATCTAACCCTAATCTGGGACGTTTGAAGTACGTGCTAAAAAAACTGAGTCACGGTCGTAGTTTTTTTAAACTTTCGTTGCGAATGATTAGGCTTGCTGATTTAGAATAGAATGTCGAAGAAACAGAGCGTAAAAAACAGTAAAAGAGTGCTTAAAATCGAAACCCTTATTCGAAAACACTAATCTGTGACGTTTGAAGTACATGCTAAAAAAACCGAGTCACGGTCAACGTTTTTCAAAACTTTTGTGGGGAATGATCAGGGATAATAATTTAGAAGAAAATTTCGAAGAAATGGACTGCATAATACAGTAATAGGGTGATTAAAATCGAACCCTAATCTGGGACGTTTGAAGTACGTGCTAAAAAAACTGAGTCACGGTCGTAGTTTTTTTAAACTTTCGTTGCGAATGATTAGGCTTGCTGATTTAGAATAGAATGTCGAAGAAACGGAGCGTAAAAAACAGTAAAAGAGTGCTTAAAATCGAAACCCTTATTCGAAAACACTAATCTGTGACGTTTGAAGTACATGCTAAAAAAACCGAGTCACGGTCAACGTTTTTCAAAACTTTCGTGGGGAATGATCAAGGATAATAATTTAGAAGACAATTTCGAAGAAATAGACTGCATAAAACAGTAATAGGGTTAATCTAACCCTAATCTGGGACGTTTGAAGTACGTGCTAAAAAAACTGAGTCACGGTCGTAGTTTTTTTAAACTTTCGTTGCGAATGATTAGGCTTGCTGATTTAGAATAGAATGTCGAAGAAACGGAGCGTAAAAAACAGTAAAAGAGTGCTTAAAATCGAAACCCTTATTCGAAAACCCTAATCTGTGTACGTTTGAAGTATATGCTAAAAAAACCGAGTCACGGTCAACGTTTTTCAAAACTTTTGTGGGGAATGATCAGGGATAAGAATTTAGAAGACAATTTCGAAGAAATGGAATGCATAAAACAGTAATAGGGTGATTAAAATCTAACCCTAATCTGGGACGTTTGAAGTACGTTCTAAAAAAACTGAGTCACGGTCGAGGTTTTTTGAAACTTTCGTTGCGAAAGATTAGGCTTGATGATTTAGAATAGAATGTCGAAGAAACGGAGCGTAAAAAACAGTAAAAGTGTGCTTAAAATCGAAACACTTATTCGAAAACCCTAATCTGTGACGTTTGAAGTATATGCTAAAAAAACCGAGTCACGGTCAACGTTTTTCAAAACTTTTGTGGGGAATGATCAGGGATAATAATTTAGAAGACAATTTCGAAGAAATGGAATGCATAAAACAGTAATAGGGTGATTAAAATCTAACCCTAATCTGGGTCGTTTGAAGTACGTTCTAAAAAAACTGAGTCACGGTCGAGGTTTTTTGAAACTTTCGTTGCGAAAGATTAGGCTTGATGATTTAGAATAGAATGTCGAAGAAACGGAGCGTAAAAAACAGTAAAAGAGTGCTTAAAATCGAAACCCTTATTCGAAAACACTAATCTGTGACGTTTGAAGTACATGCTAAAAAAACCGAGTCACGGTCAACGTTTTTCAAAACTTTTGTGGGGAATGATAGGGGATAATAATTTAGAAGACAATTTCGAAGAAATGGACTGCATAAAACAGTAATAGGGTTAATCTAACCCTAATCTGGGACGTTTGAAGTACGTGCTAAAAAACTGAGTCACGGTCGTAGTTTTTTTAAACTTTCGTTGCGAATGATTAGGCTTGCTGATTTAGAATAGAATGTCGAAGAAATGGAGCGTAAAAAACAGTAAAAGAGTGCTTAAAATCGAAACCCTTATTCGAAAACACTAATCTGTGACGTTTGAAGTACATGCTAAAAAAACCGAGTCACGGTCAACGTTTTTCAAAACTTTTGTGGAGAATGATCAGGGATAATAATTTAGAAGACAATTTCGAAGAAATGGACTGCATAAAACAGTAATAGGGTGATTAAAATCTAACCCTAATCTGGGACGTTTGAAGTACGTGCTAAAAAAACTGAGTCACGGTCGTAGTTTTTTTAAACTTTCGTTGCGAATGATTAGGCTTGCTGATTTAGAATAGAATGTCGAAGAAACGGAGCGTAAAAAACAGTAAAAGAGTGCTTAAAATCGAAACCCTTATTCGAAAACCCTAATCTGTGTACGTTTGAAGTATATGCTAAAAAAACCGAGTCACGGTCAACGTTTTTCAAAACTTTTGTGGGGAATGATCAGGGATAATAATTTAGAAGACAATTTCGAAGAAATGGAATGCATAAAACAGTAATAGGGTGATTAAAATCTAACCCTAATCTGGGACGTTTGAAGTACGTGCTAAAAAAACTGAGTCACGGTCGTAGTTTTTTTAAACTTTCGTTGCGAATGATTAGGCTTGCTGATTTAGAATAGAATGTCGAAGAAACGGAGCGTAAAAAACAGTAAAAGAGTGCTTAAAATCGAAACCCTTATTCGAAAACCCTAATCTGTGTACGTTTGAAGTATATGCTAAAAAAACCGAGTAAGGTCAACGTTTTTCAAAACTTTTGTGGGGAATGATCAGGGATAATAATTTAGAAGACAATTTCGAAGAAATGGAATGCATAAAACAGTAATAGGGTGATTAAAATCTAACCCTAATCTGGGACGTTTGAAGTACGTGCTAAAAAAACTGAGTCACGGTCGTAGTTTTTTTAAACTTTCGTTGCGAATGATTAGGCTTGCTGATTTAGAATAGAATGTCGAAGAAACGGAGCGTAAAAAACAGTAAAAGAGTGCTTAAAATCGAAACCCTTATTCGAAAACCCTAATCTGTGTACGTTTGAAGTATATGCTAAAAAAACCGAGTCACGGTCAACGTTTTTCAAAACTTTTGTGGGGAATGATCAGGGATAATAATTTAGAAGACAATTTCGAAGAAATGGAATGCATAAAACAGTAATAGGGTGATTAAAATCTAACCCTAATCTGGGACGTTTGAAGTACGTTCTAAAAAAACTGAGTCACGGTCGAGGTTTTTTGAAACTTTCGTTGCGAAAGATTAGGCTTGATGATTTAGAATAGAATGTCGAAGAAACGGAGCGTAAAAAACAGTAAAAGTGTGCTTAAAATCGAAACACTTATTCGAAAACCCTAATCTGTGACGTTTGAAGTATATGCTAAAAAAACCGAGTCACGGTCAACGTTTTTCAAAACTTTTGTGGGGAATGATCAGGGATAATAATTTAGAAGACAATTTCGAAGAAATGGAATGCATAAAACAGTAATAGGGTGATTAAAATCTAACCCTAATCTGGGTCGTTTGAAGTACGTTCTAAAAAAACTGAGTCACGGTCGAGGTTTTTTGAAACTTTCGTTGCGAAAGATTAGGCTTGATGATTTAGAATAGAATGTCGAAGAAACGGAGCGTAAAAAACAGTAAAAGAGTGCTTAACATCGAAACCCTTATTCGAAAACACTAATCTGTGACGTTTGAAGTACATGCTAAAAAAACCGAGTCACGGTCAACGTTTTTCAAAACTTTTGTGGGGAATGATCAGGGATAATAATTTAGAAGACAATTTCGAAGAAATGGACTGCATAAAACAGTAATAGGGTGATTAAAATCTAACCCTAATCTGGGACGTTTGAAGTACGTGCGAAAAAAACTGAGTCACGGTCGTAGTTTTTTTAAACTTTCGTTGCGAATGATTAGGCTTGCTGATTTAGAATAGAATGTCGAAGAAACAGAGCGTAAAAAACAGTAAAAGAGTGCTTAAAATCGAAACCCTTATTCAAAAACACTAATCTGTGACGTTTGAAGTACATGCTAAAAAAACCGAGTCACGGTCAACGTTTTTCAAAACTTTTGTGGGGAATGATCAGGGATAATAATTTAGAAGACAATTTCGAAGAAATGGACTGCATAAAACAGTAATAGGGTGATTAAAATCTAACCCTAATCTGAGACGTTTGAAGTACGTGCTAAAAAAACTGAGTCACGGTCGTAGTTTTTTTAAACTTTCGTTGCGAATGATTAGGCTTGCTGATTTAGAATAGAATGTCGAAGAAACGGAGCGTAAAAAACAGTAAAAGAGTGCTTAAAATCGAAACCCTTATTCGAAAACACTAATCTGTGACGTTTGAAGTACATGCTAAAAAAACCGAGTCACGGTCAACGTTTTTCAAAACTTTTGTGGAGAATGATCAGGGATAATAATTTAGAAGACAATTTCGAAGAAATGGACTTCATAAAACAGTAATAGGGTGATTAAAATCTAACCCTAATCTGGGACGTTTGAAGTACGTGCGAAAAAAACTGAGTCACGGTCGTAGTTTTTTTAAACTTTCGTTGCGAATGATTAGGCTTGCTGATTTAGAATAGAATGTCGAAGAAACGGAGCGTAAAAAACAGTAAAAGAGTGCTTAAAATCGAAACCCTTATTCGAAAACACTAATCTGTGACGTTTGAAGTACATGCTAAAAAAACCGAGTCACGGTCAACGTTTTTCAAAACTTTTGTGGGGAATGATCAAGGATAATAATTTAGAAGACAATTTCGAAGAAATGGACTGCATAAAACAGTAATAGGGTGATTAAAATCTAACCCTAATCTGGGTCGTTTGAAGTACGTTCTAAAAAACTGAGTCACGGTCGAGGTTTTTTGAAACTTTCGTTGCGAAAGATTAGGCTTGATGATTTAGAATAGAATGTCGAAGAAACGGAGCGTAAAAAACAGTAAAAGAGTGCTTAAAATCGAAACCCTTATTCGAAAACACTAATCTGTGACGTTTGAAGTACATGCTAAAAAAACCGAGTCACGGTCAACGTTTTTCAAAACTTTTGTGGGGAATGATCAGGGATAATAATTTAGAAGACAATTTCGAAGAAATGGACTGCATAAAACAGTAATAGGGTTAATCTAACCCTAATCTGGGACGTTTGAAGTACGTGCTAAAAAAACTGAGTCACGGTCGTAGTTTTTTTAAACTTTCGTTGCGAATGATTAGGCTTGCTGATTTAGAATAGAATGTCGAAGAAACGGAGCGTAAAAAACAGTAAAAGAGTGCTTAAAATCGAAACCCTTATTCGGAAACCCTAATCTGTGTACGTTTGAAGTATATGCTAAAAAAACCGAGTCACGGTCAACGTTTTTCAAAACTTTTGTGGGGAATGATCAGGGATAATAATTTAGAAGACAATTTCGAAGAAATGGACTGCATAAAACAGTAATAGGGTGATTAAAATCTAACCCTAATCTGGGACGTTTGAAGTACGTGCTAAAAAAACTGAGTCACGGTCGTAGTTTTTTTAAACTTTCGTTGCGAATGATTAGGCTTGCTGATTTAGAATAGAATGTCGAAGAAACAGAGCGTAAAAAACAGTAAAAGAGTGCTTAAAATCGAAACCCTTATTCGAAAACACTAATCTGTGACGTTTGAAGTACATGCTAAAAAAACCGAGTCACGGTCAACGTTTTTCAAAACTTTTGTGGGGAATGATCAGGGATAATAATTTAGAAGACAATTTCGAAGAAATGGACTGCATAAAACAGTAATAGGGTGATTAAAATCTAACCCTAATCTGGGACGTTTGAAGTACGTGCTAAAAAAACTGAGTCACGGTCGTAGTTTTTTTAAACTTTCGTTGCGAATGATTAGGCTTGCTGATTTAGAATAGAATGTCGAAGAAACGGAGCGTAAAAAACAGTAAAAGAGTGCTTAAAATCGAAACCCTTATTCGAAAACACTAATCTGTGACGTTTGAAGTACATGCTAAAAAAACCGAGTCACGGTCAACGTTTTTCAAAACTTTTGTGGAGAATGATCAGGGATAATAATTTAGAAGACAATTTCGAAGAAATGGACTGCATAAAACAGTAATAGGGTGATTAAAATCTAACCCTAATCTGGGACGTTTGAAGTACGTGCTAAAAAAACTGAGTCACGGTCGTAGTTTTTTTAAACTTTCGTTGCGAATGATTAGGCTTGCTGATTTAGAATAGAATGTCGAAGAAACGGAGCGTAAAAAACAGTAAAAGAGTGCTTAAAATCGAAACCCTTATTCGAAAACCCTAATCTGTGTACGTTTGAAGTATATGCTAAAAAAATCGAGTCACGGTCAACGTTTTTCAAAACTTTTGTGGGGAATGATCAGGGATAATAATTTAGAAGACAATTTCGAAGAAATGGAATGCATAAAACAGTAATAGGGTGATTAAAATCTAACCCTAATCTGGGTCGTTTGAAGTACGTTCTAAAAAAACTGAGTCACGGTCGAGGTTTTTTGAAACTTTCGTTGCGAAAGATTAGGCTTGATGATTTAGAATAGAATGTCGAAGAAACGGAGCGTAAAAAACAGTAAAAGAGTGCTTAAAATCGAAACCCTTATTCGAAAACACTAATCTGTGACGTTTGAAGTACATGCTAAAAAAACCGAGTCACGGTCAACGTTTTTCAAAACTTTTGTGGGGAATGATCAGGGATAATAATTTAGAAGACAATTTCGAAGAAATGGACTGCATAAAACAGTAATAGGGTTAATCTAACCCTAATCTGGGACGTTTGAAGTACGTGCTAAAAAAACTGAGTCACGGTCGTAGTTTTTTTAAACTTTCGTTGCGAATGATTATGCTTGCTGATTTAGAATAGAATGTCGAAGAAACGGAGCGTAAAAAACAGTAAAAGAGTGCTTAAAATCGAAACCCTTATTCGAAAACCCTAATCTGTGACGTTTGAAGTACATGCTAAAAAAACCGAGTCACGGTCAACGTTTTTCAAAACTTTTGTGGAGAATGATCAGGGATAATAATTTAGAAGACAATTTCGAAGAAATGGACTGCATAAAACAGTAATAGGGTGATTAAAATCTAACCCTAATCTGGGACGTTTGAAGTACGTGCTAAAAAAACTGAGTCACGGTCGTAGTTTTTTTAAACTTTCGTTGCGAATGATTAGGCTTGCTGATTTAGAATAGAATGTCGAAGAAACGGAGCGTAAAAAACAGTAAAAGAGTGCTTAAAATCGAAACCCTTATTCGAAAACACTAATCTGTGACGTTTGAAGTACATGCTAAAAAAACCGAGTCACGGTCAACGTTTTTCAAAACTTTTGTGGGGAATGATCAGGGATAATAATTTAGAAGACAATTTCGAAAAAATGGACTGCATAAAACAGTAATAGGGTGATTAAAATCTAACCCTAATCTGGGACGTTTGAAGTACGTGCTAAAAAAACTGAGTCACGGTCGAGGTTTTTTGAAACTTTCGTTGCGAATGATTAGGCTTGATGATTTAGAATAGAATGTCGAAGAAACGGAGCGTAAAAAACAGTAAAAGAGTTCTTAAAATCGAAACCCTTATTCGAAAACACTAATCTGTGACGTTTGAAGTACATGCTAAAAAAACCGAGTCACGGTCAACGTTTTTCAAAACTTTTGTGGGGAATGATCAAGGATAATAATTTAGAAGACAATTTCGAAGAAATGGACTGCATAAAACAGTAATAGGGTGATTAAAATCTAACCCTAATCTGGGACGTTTGAAGTACGTGCTAAAAAAACTGAGTCACGGTCGTAGTTTTTTTAAACTTTCGTTGCGAATGATTAGGCTTGCTGATTTAGAATAGAATGTCGAAGAAACGGAGCGTAAAAAACAGTAAAAAGAGTGCTTAAAATCGAAACCCTTATTCGAAAACACTAATCTGTGACGTTTGAAGTACATGCTAAAAAAACCGAGTCACGGTCAACGTTTTTCAAAACTTTTGTGGGGAATGATCAAAGATAATAATTTAGAAGACAATTTCGAAGAAATGGACTGCATAAAACAGTAATAGGGTGATTAAAATCTAACCCTAATCTGGGACGTTTGAAGTACGTGCTAAAAAAACTGAGTCACGGTCGAGGTTTTTTGAAACTTTCGTTGCGAATGATTAGGCTTGATGATTTAGAATAGAATGTCGAAGAAACGGAGCGTAAAAAACAGTAAAAGAGTGCTTAAAATCGAAACCCTTATTCGAAAACACTTATCTGTGACGTTTGAAGTACATGCTAAAAAAACCGAGTCACGGTCAACGTTTTTCAAAACTTTTGTGGGGAATGATCAAGGATAATAATTTAGAAGACAATTTCGAAGAAATGGACTGCATAAAACAGTAATAGGGTGATTAAAATCTAACCCTAATCTTGGACGTTTGAAGTACGTGCTAAAAAAACTGAGTCACGGTCGAGGTTTTTTGAAACTTTCGTTGCGAATGATTAGGCTTGCTGATTTAGAATAGAAGGTCGAAAAAATGGAGCGTAAAAAAGTAAAAGATTGCTTAAAATCGAAACCCTTATTCGGAAACCCTAATCTGTGACGTTTGAAGTACATGCTTAAAAAACCGATTCACGGTCAACGTTTTTCAAAACTTTTATGGGGAATGATCTGGAAAATGATTTAGAATACAATTTCGAAGAAATGGACTCCACAAAACAGTAAAAGGGTGATTAAAAACGAACCCTAATCTGGGACGTTTGAAGTACGTGCTAAAATAACTGAGTCACGGTCGAGGTTTTTTGAAACTTTCGTTGCGAAAGATTAGGCTTGATGATTTAGAATAGAATGTCGAAGAAACGGAGCGTAAAAAACAGTAAAAGAGTGCTTAAAATCGAAACACTTATTCGAAAACCCTAATCTGAGACGTTTGAAGTACATGCTAAAAAAACCGAGTCACGGTCAACGTTTTTCAAAACTTTTGTGGGGAATGATAAGGGATAATAATTTAGAAGACAATTTCGAAGAAATGGACTGCATAAAACAGTAATAGGGTGATTAAAATCTAACCCTAATCTGGGACGTTTGAAGTACGTGCTAAAAAAACTGAGTCACGGTCGTAGTTTTTTTAAACTTTCGTTGCGAATGATTAGGCTTGCTGATTTAGAATAGAATGTCGAAGAAACGGAGCGTAAAAAACAGTAAAAGAGTGCTTAAAATCGAAACCCTTATTCGAAAACACTAATCTGTGACGTTTGAAGTACATGCTAAAAAAACCGAGTCACGGTCAACGTTTTTCAAAACTTTTGTGGGGAATGATCAGGGATAATAATTTAGAAGACAATTTCGAAGAAATGGACTGCATAAAACAGTATTAGGGTGATTAAAATCTAACCCTAATCTGGGACGTTTGAAGTACGTGCTAAAAAAACTGAGTCACGGTCGAGGTTTTTTGAAACTTTCGTTGCGAATGATTAGGCTTGATGATTTAGAATAGAATGTCGAAGAAACGGAGCGTAAAAAACAGTAAAAGAGTGCTTAAAATCGAAACCCTTATTCGAAAACACTAATCTGTGACGTTTGAAGTACATGCTAAAAAAACCGAGTCACGGTCAACGTTTTTCAAAACTTTTGTGGGGAATGATCAAAGATAATAATTTAGAAGACAATTTCGAAGAAATGGACTGCATAAAACAGTAATAGGGTGATTAAAATCTAACCCTAATCTTGGACGTTTGAAGTACGTGCTAAAAAAACTGAGTCACGGTCGAGGTTTTTTGAAACTTTCGTTGCGAATGATTAGGCTTGCTGATTTAGAATAGAAGGTCGAAAAAATGGAGCATAAAAAAGTAAAAGATTGCTTAAAATCGAAACCCTTATTCGGAAACCCTAATCTGTGACGTTTGAAGTACATGCTTAAAAAACCGATTCGCGGTCAACGTTTTTCAAAACTTTTATGGGGAATGATCTGGAAAATGATTTAGAATACAATTTCGAAGAAATGGACTCCACAAAACAGTAAAAGGGTGATTAAAAACGAACCCTAATCTGGGACGTTTGAAGTACGTGCTAAAATAACTGAGTCACGGTCGAGGTTTTTTGAAACTTTCGTTGCGAAAGATTAGGCTTGATGATTTAGAATAGAATGTCGAAGAAACGGAGCGTAAAAAACAGTAAAAGAGTGCTTAAAATCGAAACACTTATTCGAAAACCCTAATCTGAGACGTTTGAAGTACATGCTAAAAAAACCGAGTCACGGTCAACGTTTTTCAAAACTTTTGTGGGGAATGATAAGGGATAATAATTTAGAAGACAATTTCGAAGAAATGGACTGCATAAAACAGTAATAGGGTGATTAAAATCTAACCCTAATCTGGGACGTTTGAAGTACGTGCTAAAAAAACTGAGTCACGGTCGTAGTTTTTTAAACTTTCGTTGCGAATGATTAGGCTTGCTGATTTAGAATAGAATGTCGAAGAAACGGAGCGTAAAAAACAGTAAAAGAGTGCTTAAAATCGAAACCCTTATTCGAAAACACTAATCTGTGACGTTTGAAGTACATGCTAAAAAAACCGAGTCACGGTCAACGTTTTTCAAAACTTTTGTGGGGAATGATCAGGGATAATAATTTAGAAGACAATTTCGAAGAAATGGACTGCATAAAACAGTATTAGGGTGATTAAAATCTAACCCTAATCTTGGACGTTTGAAGTACGTGCTAAAAAAACTGAGTCACGGTCGAGGTTTTTTGAAACTTTCGTTGCGAATGATTAGGCTTGATGATTTAGAATAGAATGTCGAAGAAACGGAGCGTAAGAAACAGTAAAAGAGTGCTTAAAATCGAAACACTTATTCGAAAACCCTAATCTGTGACGTTTGAAGTACATGCTAAAAAAACCGAGTCACGGTCAACGTTTTTCAAAACTTTTGTGGGGAATGATCAAAGATAATAATTTAGAAGACAATTTCGAAGAAATGGACTGCATAAAACAGTAATAGGGTGATTAAAATCTAACCCTAATCTTGGACGTTTGAAGTACGTGCTAAAAAAACTGAGTCACGGTCGAGGTTTTTTGAAACTTTCGTTGCGAATGATTAGGCTTGCTGATTTAGAATAGAAGGTCGAAAAAATGGAGCGTAAAAAAGTAAAAGATTGCTTAAAATCGAAACCCTTATTCGGAAACCCTAATCTGTGACGTTTGAAGTACATGCTTAAAAAACCGATTCGCGGTCAACGTTTTTCAAAACTTTTATGGGGAATGATCTGGAAAATGATTTAGAATACAATTTCGAAGAAATGGACTCCACAAAACAGTAAAACGGTGATTAAAAACGAACCCTAATCTGGGACGTTTGAAGTACGTGCTAAAAAAACTGAGTCACGGTCGAGGTTTTTTGAAACTTTCGTTGCGAATGATTAGGCTTGATGATTTAGAATAGAATGTCGAAGAAACGGAGCGTAAAAAACAGTAAAAGAGTGCTTAAAATCGAAACACTTATTCGAAAACCCTAATCTGTGATGTTTGAAGTACATGCTAAAAAAACCGAGGCACGGTCAACGTTTTTCAAAACTTTTGTGGGGAATGATCAGGGATAATAATTTAGAAGACAATTTCGAAGAAATAGACTGCATAAAACAGTAATAGGGTGATTAAAATCTAACCCTAATCTGGGACGTTTGAAGTACGTGCTAAAAAAACTGAGTCACGGTCGTAGTTTTTTTAAACTTTCGTTGCGAATGATTAGGTTTGCTGATTTAGAATAGAATGTCGAAGAAACGGAGCGTAAAAACAGTAAAAGAGTGCTTAAAATCGAAACCCTTATTCGAAAACACTAATCTGTGACGTTTGAAGTACATGCTAAAAAAACCGAGACACGGTCAACGTTTTTCAAAACTTTTGTGGGGAATGATCAAGGATAATAATTTAGAAGACAATTTCGAAGAAATGGACTGCATAAAACAGTAATAGGGTGATTAAAATCTAACCCTAATCTTGGACGTTTTAAGTACGTGCTAAAAAAACTGAGTCACGGTCGAGGTTTTTTGAAACTTTCGTTGCGATCTATTAGGTTTGCTGATTTAGAATAGAAGGTCGAAAAAATGGAGCGTAAAAAAGTAAAAGATCGGTTAAAATCGAAACCCTTATTCGGAAACCCTAATCTGTGACGTTTGAAGTCCATGCTTAAAAAACCGATTCACGGTCAACGTTTTTCAAAACTTTTATGGGGAATGATCTGGAAAATGATTTAGAATACAATTTCGAAGAAATGGACTCCACAAAACAGTAAAAGGGTGATTAAAAACGAACCCTAATCTGGGACGTTTGAAGTACGTGCTAAAAAAACTGAGTCACGGTCGAGGTTTTTTGAAACTTTCGTTGCGAAAGATTAGGCTTGATGATTTAGAATAGAATGTCGAAGAAACGGAGCGTAAAAAACAGTAAAAGAGTGCTTAAAATCGAAACACTTATTCGAAAACACTAATCTGTGACGTTTGAAGTACATGCTAAAAAAACCGAGTCACGGTCAACGTTTTTCAAAACTTTTGTGGGGAATGATCAAGGATAATAATTTAGAAGACAATTTCGAAGAAATGGACTGCATAAAACAGTAATAGGGTGATTAAAATCTAACCCTAATCTTGGACGTTTGAAGTACGTGCTAAAAAAACTGAGTCACGGTCTAGGTTTTTTGAAACTTTCGTTGCGAATGATTAGGCTTGATGATTTAGAATAGAATGTCGAAGAAACGGAGCGTAAAAAACAGTAAAAGAGTGCTTAAAATCGAAACACTTATTCGAAAACCCTAATCTGTGACGTTTGAAGTACATGCTAAAAAAACCGAGTCACGGTCAACGTTTTTCAAAACTTTTGGGGGGAATGATAAGGGATAATAATTTAGAAGACAATTTCGAAGAAATGGACTGCATAAAACAGTAATAGGGTGATTAAATTCTAACCCTAATCTGGGACGTTTGAAGTACGTGCTAAAAAAACTGAGTCACGGTCGAGGTTTTTTGAAACTTTCGTTGCGATTGATTAGGCTTGCTGATTTAGAATAGAAGGTCGAAAAAATGGAGCGTAAAAAAGTAAAAGATTGCTTAAAATCGAAACCCTTATTCGGAAACCCTAATCTGTGACGTTTGAAGTACATGCTTAAAAAACCGATTCACGGTCAACGTTTTTCAAAACTTTTATGGGGAATGATCTGGAAAATGATTTAGAATACAATTTCGAAGAAATGGACTCCACAAAACAGTAAAAGGGTGATTAAAAACGAACCCTAATCTGGGACGTTTGAAGTACGTGCTAAAAAAACTGAGTCACGGTCGAGGTTTTTTGAAACTTTCGTTGCGAAAGATTAGGCTTGATGATTTAGAATAGAATGTCGAAGAAACGGAGCGTAATAAACAGTAAAAGAGTGCTTAAAATCGAAACACTTATTCGAAAACCCTAATCTGTGACGTTTGAAGTACATGCTAAAAAAATGGAGTCACGGTCAACGTTTTTCAAAACTTTTGTGGGGAATGATCAGGGATAATAATTTAGAAGACAATTTCGAAGAAATGGACTGCATAAAACAGTAATAGGGTGATTAAAATCTAACCCTAATCTGGGACGTTTGAAGTACGTGCTAAAAAAACTGAGTCACGGTCGTAGTTTTTTTAAACTTTCGTTGCGAATGATTAGGCTTGCTGATTTAGAATAGAATGTCGAAGAAACGGAGCGTAAAAAACAGTAAAAGAGTGCTTAAAATCGAAACCCTTATTCGAAAACACTAATCTGTGACGTTTGAAGTACATGCTAAAAAAACCGAGTCACGGTCAACGTTTTTCAAAACTTTTGTGGGGAATGATCAGGGATAATAATTTAGAAAACAATTTCGAAGAAATGGACTGCATAAAACAGTAATAGGGTGATTAAAATCTAACCCTAATCTGGGACGTTTGAAGTACGTGCTAAAAAAACTGAGTCACGGTCGAGGTTTTTTGAAACTTTCGTTGCGAATGATTAGGCTTGATGATTTAGAATAGAATGTCGAAGAAACGGAGCGTAAAAAACAGTAAAAGAGTGCTTAAAATTGAAACCCTTATTCGAAAACACTAATCTGTGACGTTTGAAGTACATGCTAAAAAAACCGAGTCACGGTCAACGTTTTTCAAAACTTTTGTGGGGAATGATCAAGGATAATAATTTAGAAGACAATTTCGAAGAAATGGACTGCATAAAACAGTAATAGGGTGATTAAAATCTAACCCTAATCTTGGACGTTTGAAGTACGTGCTAAAAAAACTGAGTCACGGTCGAGGTTTTTTGAAACTTTCGTTGCGAAAGATTAGGCTTGATGATTTAGAATAGAATGTCGAAGAAACGGAGCGTAAAAAACAGTAAAAGAGTGCTTAAAATCGAAACCCTTATTCGAAAACACTAATCTGTGACGTTTGAAGTACATGCTAAAAAAACCGAGTCACGGTCAACGTTTTTCAAAACTTTTGTGGGGAATGATCAGGGATAATAATTTAGAAAACAATTTCGAAGAAATGGACTGCATAAAACAGTAATAGGGTGATTAAAATCTAACCCTAATCTGGGACGTTTGAAGTACGTGCTAAAAAAACTGAGTCACGGTCGAGGTTTTTTGAAACTTTCGTTGCGAATGATTAGGCTTGATGATTTAGAATAGAATGTCGAAGAAACGGAGCGTAAAAAACAGTAAAAGAGTGCTTAAAATTGAAACCCTTATTCGAAAACACTAATCTGTGACGTTTGAAGTACATGCTAAAAAAACCGAGTCACGGTCAACGTTTTTCAAAACTTTTGTGGGGAATGATCAAGGATAATAATTTAGAAGACAATTTCGAAGAAATGGACTGCATAAAACAGTAATAGGGTGATTAAAATCTAACCCTAATCTTGGACGTTTGAAGTACGTGCTAAAAAAACTGAGTCACGGTCGAGGTTTTTTGAAACTTTCGTTGCGAAAGATTAGGCTTGATGATTTAGAATAGAATGTCGAAGAAACGGAGCGTAAAAAACAGTAAAAGAGTGCTTAAAATCGAAACCCTTATTCGGAAACCCTAATCTCTAAAGTTTGAAGTACATGCTAAAAAAACCGAGTCACGGTCAACGTTTTTCAAAACTTTTGTGGGGAATGATCAGGGATAATAATTTAGAAGACAATTTCGAAGAAATGGACTGCATAAAACAGTAATAGGGTGATTAAAATCTAACCCTAATCTGGGACGTTTGAAGTACGTGCTAAAAAAACTGAGTCACGGTCGTAGTTTTTTTAAACTTTCGTTGCGAATGATTAGGCTTGATGATTTAGAATAGAATGTCGAAGAAACGGAGCGTAAAAAACAGTAAAAGAGTGCTTAAAATCGAAACCCTTATTCAAAAACACTAATCTGTGACGTTTGAAGTACATGCTAAAAAAACCGAGTCACGGTCAACGTTTTTCAAAACTTTTGTGGGGAATGATCAGGGATAATAATTTAGAAGACAATTTCGAAGAAATGGACTGCATAAAACAGTATTAGGGTGATTAAAATCTAACCCTAATCTGGGACGTTTGAAGTACGTGCTAAAAAAACTGAGTCACGGTCGAGGTTTTTTGAAACTTTCGTTGCGAATGATTAGGCTTGCTGATTTAGAATAGAAGGTCGAAAAAATGGAGCGTAAAAAAGTAAAAGATTGCTTAAAATCGAAACCCTTATTCGGAAACCCTAATCTGTGACGTTTGAAGTACATGCTTAAAAAACCGATTTGCGGTCAACGTTTTTCAAAACTTTTATGGGGAATGATCTGGAAAATGATTTATTATACAATTTCGAAGAAATGGACTCCACAAAACAGTAAAAGGGTGATTAAAAACGAACCCTAATCTGGGACGTTTGAAGTACGTGCTAAAAAAACTGAGTCACGGTCGAGGTTTTTTGAAACTTTCGCTGCGAAAGATTAGGCTTGATGATTTAGAATAGAATGTCGAAGAAACGGAGCGTAATAAACAGTAAAAGAGTGCTTAAAATCGAAACACTTATTCGAAAACCCTAATCTGTGACGTTTGAAGTACATGCTAAAAAAATCGAGTCACGGTCAACGTTTTTCAAAACTTTTGTGGGGAATGATCAGGGATAATAATTTAGAAGACAATTTCGAAGAAATGGACTGCATAAAACAGTAATAGGGTGATTAAAATCTAACCCTAATCTGGGACGTTTGAAGTACGTGCTAAAAAAACTGAGTCACGGTCGTAGTTTTTTTAAACTTTCGTTGCGAATGATTAGGCTTGCTGATTTAGAATAGAATGTCGAAGAAACGGAGCGTAACAAACAGTAAAAGAGTGCTTAAAATCGAAACCCTTATTCGAAAACACTAATCTGTGACGTTTGAAGTACATGCTAAAAAAACTGAGTCACGGTCAACGTTTTTCAAAACTTTTGTGGGGAATGATCAGGGATAATAATTTAGAAGACAATTTCGAAGAAATGGACTGCATAAAACAGTAATAGGGTGATTAAAATCTAACCCTAATCTGGGACGTTTGAAGTACGTGCTAAAAAAACTGAGTCACGGTCGAGGGTTTTTGAAACTTTCGTTGCGAATGATTAGGCTTGATGATTTAGAATAGAATGTCGAAGAAACGGAGCGTAAAAAACAGTAAAAGAGTGCTTAAAATCGAAACCCTTATTCGAAAACACTAATCTGTGACGTTTGAAGTACATGCTAAAAAAACCGAGTCACGGTCAACGTTTTTCAAAACTTTTGTGGGGAATGATCAAGGATAATAATTTAGAAGACAATTTCGAAGAAATGGACTGCATAAAACAGTAATAGGGTGATTAAAATCTAACCCTAATCTTGGACGTTTGAAGTACGTGCTAAAAAAACTGAGTCACGGTCGTAGTTTTTTTAAACTTTCGTTGCGAATGATTAGGTTTGCTGATTTAGAATAGAATGTCGAAGAAACGGAGCGTAAAAAACAGTAAAAGAGTGCTTAAAATCGAAACCCTTATTCGAAAACACTAATCCGTGACGTTTGAAGTACATGCTAAAAAAACCGAGTCACGGTCAACGTTTTTCAAAACTTTTGTGGGGAATGATCAGGGATAATAATTTAGAAGACAATTTCGAAGAAATGGACTGCATAAAACAGTATTAGGGTGATTAAAATCTAACCCTAATCTGGGACGTTTGAAGTACGTGCTAAAAAAACTGAGTCACGGTCGAGGTTTTTTGAAACTTTCGTTGCGAATGATTAGGCTTGCTGATTTAGAATAGAAGGTCGAAAAAATGGAGCGTAAAAAAGTAAAAGATTGCTTAAAATCGAAACCCTTATTCGGAAACCCTAATCTGTGACGTTTGAAGTACATGCTTAAAAAACCGATTTGCGGTCAACGTTTTTCAAAACTTTTATGGGGAATGATCTGGAAAATGATTTAGAATACAATTTCGAAGAAATGGACTCCACAAAACAGTAAAAGGGTGATTAAAAACGAACCCTAATCTGGGACGTTTGAAGTACGTGCTAAAAAAACTGAGTCACGGTCGTAGTTTTTTTAAACTTTCGTTGCGAATGATTAGGTTTGCTGATTTAGAATAGAATGTCGAAGAAACGGAGCGTAAAAAACAGTAAAAGAGTGCTTAAAATCGAAACCCTTATTCGAAAACACTAATCCGTGACGTTTGAAGTACATGCTAAAAAAACCGAGTCACGGTCAACGTTTTTCAAAACTTTTGTGGGGAATGATCAGGGATAATAATTTAGAAGACAATTTCGAAGAAATGGACTGCATAAAACAGTATTAGGGTGATTAAAATCTAACCCTAATCTGGGACGTTTGAAGTACGTGCTAAAAAAACTGAGTCACGGTCGAGGTTTTTTGAAACTTTCGTTGCGAATGATTAGGCTTGCTGATTTAGAATAGAAGGTCGAAAAAATGGAGCGTAAAAAAGTAAAAGATTGCTTAAAATCGAAACCCTTATTCGGAAACCCTAATCTGTGACGTTTGAAGTACATGCTTAAAAAACCGATTTGCGGTCAACGTTTTTCAAAACTTTTATGGGGAATGATCTGGAAAATGATTTAGAATACAATTTCGAAGAAATGGACCCCACAAAACAGTAAAAGGGTGATTAAAAACGAACCCTAATCTGGGACGTTTGAAGTACGTGCTAAAAAAACTGAGTCACGGTCGAGGTTTTTTGAAACTTTCGCTGCGAAAGATTAGGCTTGATGATTTAGAATAGAATGTCGAAGAAACGGAGCGTAATAAACAGTAAAAGAGTGCTTAAAATCGAAACACTTATTCGAAAACCCTAATCTGTGACGTTTGAAGTACATGCTAAAAAAATCGAGTCACGGTCAACGTTTTTCAAAACTTTTGTGGGGAATGATCAGGGATAATAATTTAGAAGACAATTTCGAAGAAATGGACTGCATAAAACAGTAATAGGGTGATTAAAATCTAACCCTAATCTGGGACGTTTGAAGTACGTGCTAAAAAAACTGAGTCACGGTCGTAGTTTTTTTAAACTTTCGTTGCGAATGATTAGGCTTGCTGATTTAGAATAGAATGTCGAAGAAACGGAGCGTAACAAACAGTAAAAGAGTGCTTAAAATCGAAACCCTTATTCGAAAACACTAATCTGTGACGTTTGAAGTACATGCTAAAAAAACCGAGTCACGGTCAACGTTTTTCAAAACTTTTGTGGGGAATGATCAAGGATAATAATTTAGAAGACAATTTCGAAGAAATGGACTGCATAAAACAGTAATAGGGTGATTAAAATCTAACCCTAATCTTGGACGTTTTAAGTACGTGCTAAAAAAACTGAGTCACAGTCGAGGTTTTTTGAAACTTTCGTTGCGATCTATTAGGCTTGCTGATTTAGAATAGAAGGTCGAAAAAATGGAGCGTAAAAAAGTAAAAGATCGGTTAAAATCGAAACCCTTATTCGGAAACCCTAATCTGTGACGTTTGAAGTACATGCTTAAAAAACCGATTCACGGTCAACGTTTTTCAAAACTTTTATGGGGAATGATCTGGAAAATGATTTAGAATACAATTTCGAAGAAATGGACTCCACAAAACAGTAAAAGGGTGATTAAAAACGAACCCTAATCTGGGACGTTTGAAGTACGTGCTAAAAAAACTGAGTCACGGTCGAGGTTTTTTGAAACTTTCGTTGCGAAAGATTAGGCTTGATGATTTAGAATAGAATGTCGAAGAAACGGAGCGTAAAAAACAGTAAAAGAGTGCTTAAAATCGAAACACTTATTCGAAAACCCTAATCTGTGACGTTTGAAGTACATGCTAAAAAAACCGAGTCACGGTCAACGTTTTTCAAAACTTTTGTGGGGAATGATCAGGGATAATAATTTAGAAGACAATTTCGAAGAAATGGACTGCATAAAACAGTAATAGGGTGATTAAAATCTAACCCTAATCTGGGACGTTTGAAGTACGTGCTAAAAAAACTGAGTCACGATCGTAGTTTTTTTAAACTTTCGTTGCGAATGATTAGGCTTGCTGATTTAGAATAGAATGTCGAAGAAACGGAGCGTAAAAAACAGTAAAAGAGTGCTTAAAATCGAAACCCTTATTCGAAAACACTAATCTGTGACGTTTGAAGTACATGCTAAAAACACCGAGTCACGGTCAACGTTTTTCAAAACTTTTGTGGGGAATGATCAAGGATAATAATTTAGAAGACAATTTCGAAGAAATGGACTGCATAAAAAAGTAATAGGGTGATTAAAATCTAACCCTAATCTTGGACGTTTGTAGTACGTGCTAAAAAAACTGAGTCACGGTCGAGGTTTTTTGAAACTTTCGTTGCGAATGATTAGGCTTGCTGATTTAGAATAGAAGGTCGAAAAAATGGAGCGTAAAAAAGTAAAAGATTGCTTAAAATCGAAACCCTTATTCGGAAACCCTAATCTGTGACGTTTGAAGTACATGCTTAAAAAACCGATTCACGGTCAACGTTTTTCAAAACTTTTATGGGGAATGATCTGGAAAATGATTTAGAATACAATTTCGAAGAAATGGACTCCACAAAACAGTAAAAGGGTGATTAAAAACGAACCCTAATCTGGGACGTTTCAAGTACGTGCTAAAAAAACTGAGTCACGGTCGAGGTTTTTTGAAACTTTCGTTGCGAAAGATTAGGCTTGATGATTTAGAATAGAATGTCGAAGAAACGGAGCGTAAAAAACAGTAAAAGAGTGCTTAAAATCGAAACCCTTATTCGAAAACACTAATCTATGACGTTTGTAGTACATGCTAAAAAAACCGAGTCACGGTCAACGTTTTTCAAAACTTTTGTGGGGAATGATCAAGGATAATAATTTAGAAGACAATTTCGAAGAAATGGACTGCATAAAACAGTAATAGGGTGATTAAAATCTAACCCTAATCTTGGACGTTTGAAGTACGTGCTAAAAAAACTGAGTCACGGTCGAGGTTTTTTGAAACTTTCGTTGCGAATGATTAGGCTTGCTGATTTAGAATAGAAGGTCGAAAAAATGGAGCGTAAAAAAGTAAAAGATCGCTTAAAATCAAAACCCTTATTCGGAAACCCTAATCTGTGACGTTTGAAGTACATGCTTAAAAAACCGATTCACGGTCAACGTTTTTCAAAACTTTTATGGGGAATGATCTGGAAAATGATTTAGAATACAATTTCGAAGAAATGGACTCCACAAAAAAGTAAAAGGGTGATTAAAAACGAACCCTAATCTGGGACGTTTGAAGTACGTGCTAAAAAAACTGAGTCACGGTCGAGGTTTTTTGAAACTTTCGTTGCGAAAGATTAGGCTTGATGATTTAGAATAGAATGTCGAAGAAACGGAGCGTAAAAAACAGTAAAAGAGTGCTTAAAATCGAAACACTTATTCGAAAACCCTAATCTGTGACGTTTGAAGTACATGCTAAAAAAACCGAGTCACGGTCAACGTTTTTCAAAACTTTTGTGGGGAATGATCAGGGATAATAATTTAGAAGACAATTTCGAAGAAATGGACTGCATAAAACAGTATTAGGGTGATTAAAATCTAACCCAAATCTGGGACGTTTGAAGTACGTGCTAAAAAAACTGAGTCACGGTCGAGGTTTTTTGAAACTTTCGTTGCGAATGATTAGGCTTGATGATTTAGAATAGAATGTCGAAGAAACGGAGCGTAAAAAACAGTAAAAGAGTGCTTAAAATCGAGACCCTTATTAGAAAACACTAATCTGTGACGTTTGAAGTACATGCTAAAAAAACCGAGTCACGGTCAACGTTTTTCAAAACTTTTGTGGGGAATGATCAAGGATAATAATTTGGAAGACAATTTCGAAGAAATGGACTGCATAAAACAGTAATAGGGTGATTAAAATCTAACCCTAATCTGGGACGTTTGAAGTACGTGCTAAAAAAACTGAGTCACGGTCGAGGTTTTTTGAAACTTTCGTTGCGAATGATTAGGCTTGATGATTTAGAATAGAATGTCGAAGAAACGGAGCGTAAAAAACAGTAAAAGAGTGCTTAAAATCGAAACACTTATTCGAAAACCCTAATCTGTGACGTTTGAAGTACATGCTAAAAAAACCGAGTCACGGTCAACGTTTTTCAAAACTTTTGTGGGGAATGATAAGGGATAATAATTTAGAAGACAATTTCGAAGAAATGGACTGCATAAAACAGTAATAGGGTGATTAAAATCTAACCCTAATCTTGGACGTTTGAAGTACGTGCTAAAAAAACTGAGTCACGGTCGAGGTTTTTTGAAACTTTCGTTGCGAAAGATTAGGCTTGATGATTTAGAATAGAATGTCGAAGAAACGGAGCGTAAAAAACAGTAAAAGAGTGCTTAAAATCGAAACACTTATTCGAAAACCCTAATCTGTGACGTTTGAAGTACATGCTAAAAAAACCGAGTCACGGTCAACGTTTTTCAAAACTTTTGTGGGGAATGATAAGGGATAATAATTTAGAAGACAATTTCGAAGAAATGGACTGCATAAAACAGTAATAGGGTGATTAAAATCTAACACTAATCTGGGACGTTTGAAGTACGTGCTAAAAAAACTGAGTCACGGTCGTAGTTTTTTTAAACTTTCGTTGCGAATGATTAGGCTTGCTGATTTAGAATAGAATGTCGAAGAAACGGAGCGTAAAAAACAGTAAAAGAGTGCTTAAAATCGAAACACTTATTCGAAAACCCTAATCTGTGACGTTTGAAGTACATGCTAAAAAAACCGAGTCACGGTCAACGTTTTTCAAAACTTTTGTGGGGAATGATAAGGGATAATAATTTAGAAGACAATTTCGAAGAAATGGACTGCATAAAACAGTAATAGGGTGATTAAAATCTAACCCTAATCTGGGACGTTTGAAGTACGTGCTAAAAAAACTGAGTCACGGTCGTAGTTTTTTTAAACTTTCGTTGCGAATGATTAGGCTTGCTGATTTAGAATAGAATGTCGAAGAAACGGAGCGTAAAAAACAGTAAAAAAGTGCTTAAAATCGAAACCCTTATTCGAAAACACTAATCTGTGACGTTTGAAGTACATGCTAAAAAAACCGATTCACGGTCAACGTTTTTCAAAACTTTTGTGGGGAATGATCAGGGATAATAATTTAGAAGACAATTTCGAAGAAATGGACTGCATAAAACAGTAATAGGGTGATTAAAATCTAACCCTAATCTGGGACGTTTGAAGTACGTGCTAAAAAAACTGAGTCATGGTCGTAGTTTTTTTAAACTTTCGTTGCGAAAGATTAGGCTTGATGATTTAGAATAGAATGTCGAAGAAACGGAGCGTAAAAAACAGTAAAAGAGTGCTTAAAATCGAAACACTTATTCGAAAACCCTAATCTGTGACGTTTGAAGTACATGCTAAAAAAACCGAGTCACGGTCAACTTTTTTCAAAACTTTTGTGGGGAATGATCAGGGATAATAATTTAGAAGACAATTTCGAAGAAATGGACTGCATAAAACAGTAATAGGGTGATTAAAATCTAACCCTAATCTTGGACGTTTGAAGTACGTGCTAAAAAAACTGAGTCACGGTCGAGGTTTTTTGAAACTTTCGTTGCGAAAGATTAGGCTTGATGATTTAGAATAGAATGTCGAAGAAACGGAGCGTAAAAAACAGTAAAAGAGTGCTTAAAATCGAAACACTTATTCGAAAACCCTAATCTGTGACGTTTGAAGTACATGCTAAAAAAACCGAGTCACGGTCAACGTTTTTCAAAACTTTTGTGGGGAATGATAAGGGATAATAATTTAGAAGACAATTTCGAAGAAATGGACTGCATAAAACAGTAATAGGGTGATTAAAATCTAACACTAATCTGGGACGTTTGAAGTACGTGCTAAAAAAACTGAGTCACGGTCGTAGTTTTTTTAAACTTTCGTTGCGAATGATTAGGCTTGCTGATTTAGAATAGAATGTCGAAGAAACGGAGCGTAAAAAACAGTAAAAGAGTGCTTAAAATCGAAACACTTATTCGAAAACCCTAATCTGTGACGTTTGAAGTACATGCTAAAAAAACCGAGTCACGGTCAACGTTTTTCAAAACTTTTGTGGGGAATGATAAGGGATAATAATTTAGAAGACAATTTCGAAGAAATGGACTGCATAAAACAGTAATAGGGTGATTAAAATCTAACCCTAATCTGGGACGTTTGAAGTACGTGCTAAAAAAACTGAGTCACGGTCGTAGTTTTTTTAAACTTTCGTTGCGAATGATTAGGCTTGCTGATTTAGAATAGAATGTCGAAGAAACGGAGCGTAAAAAACAGTAAAAAAGTGCTTAAAATCGAAACCCTTATTCGAAAACACTAATCTGTGACGTTTGAAGTACATGCTAAAAAAACCGATTCACGGTCAACGTTTTTCAAAACTTTTGTGGGGAATGATCAGGGATAATAATTTAGAAGACAATTTCGAAGAAATGGACTGCATAAAACAGTAATAGGGTGATTAAAATCTAACCCTAATCTGGGACGTTTGAAGTACGTGCTAAAAAAACTGAGTCATGGTCGTAGTTTTTTTAAACTTTCGTTGCGAAAGATTAGGCTTGATGATTTAGAATAGAATGTCGAAGAAACGGAGCGTAAAAAACAGTAAAAGAGTGCTTAAAATCGAAACACTTATTCGAAAACCCTAATCTGTGACGTTTGAAGTACATGCTAAAAAAACCGAGTCACGGTCAACTTTTTTCAAAACTTTTGTGGGGAATGATCAGGGATAATAATTTAGAAGACAATTTCGAAGAAATGGACTGCATAAAACAGTAATAGGGTGATTAAAATCTAACCCTAATCTGGGACGTTTGAAGTACGTGCTAAAAAAACTGAGTCACGGCCGAGGTTTTTTGAAACTTTCGTTGCGAATGATTAGACTTGATGATTTAGAATAGAATGTCGAAGAAACGGAGCGTAAAAAACAGTAAAAGAGTGCTTAAAATCGAAACCCTTATTCGAAAACACTAATCTGTGACGTTTGAAGTACATGCTAAAAAAACCGAGTCACGGTCAACGTTTTTCAAAACTTTTGTGGGGAATGATCAGGGATAATAATTTAGAAGACAATTTCGAAGAAATGGACTGCATAAAACAGTAATAGGGTGATTAAAATCTAACCCTAATCTGGGACGTTTGAAGTACGTGCTAAAAAAATTGAGTCACGGTCGTAGTTTTTTTAAACTTTCGTTGCGAATGATTAGGCTTGCTGATTTAGAATAGAATGTCGAAGAAACGGAGCGTAAAAAACAGTAAAAGAGTGCTTAAAATCGAAACCCTTATTCGAAAACACTAATCTGTGACGTTTGAAGTACATGCTAAAAAAACCGAGTCACGGTCAACGTTTTTCAAAACTTTTATGGGGAATGATCAGGGATAATAATTTAGAAGACAATTTCGAAGAAATGGACTGCATAAAACAGTAATAGGGTGATTAAAATCTAACCCTAATCTGGGACGTTTGAAGTACGTGCTAAAAAAACTGAGTCACGGTCGAGGTTTTTTGAAACTTTCGTTGCGAATGATTAGGCTTGATGATTTAGAATAGAATGTCGAAGAAACGGAGCGTAAAAAACAGTAAAAGAGTGCTTAAAATCGAAACACTTATTCGAAAACCCTAATCTGTGACGTTTGAAGTACATGCTAAAAAAACCGAGTCACGGTCAACGTTTTTCAAAACTTTTGTGGGGAATGATAAGGGATAATAATTTAGAAGACAATTTCGAAGAAATGGACTGCATAAAACAGTAATAGGGTGATTAAAATCTAACCCTAATCTGGGACGTTTGAAGTACGTGCTAAAAAAACTGAGTCACGGTCGTAGTTTTTTTAAACTTTCGTTGCGAATGATTAGGCTTGCTGATTTAGAATAGAATGTCGAAGAAACGGAGCGTAAAAAACAGTAAAAGAGTGCTTAAAATCGAAACCCTTATTCGAAAACACTAATCTGTGACGTTTGAAGTACATGCTAAAAAAACCGAGTCACGGTCAACGTTTTTCAAAACTTTTATGGGGAATGATCAGGGATAATAATTTAGAAGACAATTTGGAAGAAATGGACTGCATAAAACAGTAATAGGGTGATTAAAATCTAACCCTAATCTGGGACGTTTGAAGTACGTGCTAAAAAAACTGAGTCACGGTCGAGGTTTTTTGAAACTTTCGTTGCGAATGATTAGGCTTGATGATTTAGAATAGAATGTCAAAGAAACGGAGCGTAAAAAACAGTAAAAGAGTGCTTAAAATCGAAACACTTATTCGAAAACCCTAATCTGTGACGTTTGAAGTACATGCTAAAAAAACCGAGTCACGGTCAACGTTTTTCAAAACTTTTGTGGGGAATGATAAGGGATAATAATTTAGAAGACAATTTCGAAGAAATGGACTGCATAAAACAGTAATAGGGTGATTAAAATCTAACCCTAATCTGGGACGTTTGAAGTACGTGCTAAAAAAACTGAGTCACGGTCGTAGTTTTTTTAAACTTTCGTTGCGAATGATTAGGCTTGCTGATTTAGAATAGAATGTCGAAGAAACGGAGCGTAAAAAACAGTAAAAGAGTGCTTAAAATCGAAACCCTTATTCGAAAACACTAATCTGTGACGTTTGAAGTACATGCTAAAAAAACCGAGTCACGGTCAACGTTTTCAAAACTTTTGTGGGGAATGATAAGGGATAATAATTTAGAAGACAATTTCGAAGAAATGGACTGCATAAAACAGTAATAGGGTGATTAAAATCTAACCCTAATCTGGGACGTTTGAAGTACGTGCTAAAAAAACTGAGTCATGGTCGTAGTTTTTTTAAACTTTCGTTGCGAAAGATTAGGCTTGATGATTTAGAATAGAATGTCGAAGAAACGGAGCGTAAAAAACAGTAAAAGAGTGCTTAAAATCGAAACACTTATTCGAAAACACTAATCTGTGACGTTTGAAGTACATGCTAAAAAAACCGAGTCACGGTCAACTTTTTTCAAAACTTTTGTGGGGAATGATCAGGGATAATAATTTAGAAGACAATTTCGAAGAAATGGACTGCATAAAACAGTAATAGGGTGATTAAAATCTAACCCTAATCTGGGACGTTTGAAGTACGTGCTAAAAAAACTGAGTCACGGTCGAGGTTTTTTGAAACTTTCGTTGCGAAAGATTAGGCTTGATGATTTAGAATAGAATGTCGAAGAAACGGAGCGTAAAAAACAGTAAAAGAGTGCTTAAAATCGAAACCCTTATTCGAAAACACTAATCTGTGACGTTTGAAGTACATGCTAAAAAAACCGAGTCACGGTCAACGTTTTTCAAAACTTTTGTGGGGAATGATCAGGGATAATAATTTAGAAGACAATTTCGAAGAAATGGACTGCATAAAACAGTAATAGGGTGATTAAAATCTAACCCTAATCTGGGACGTTTGAAGTACGTGCTAAAAAAACTGAGTCACGGTCGTAGTTTTTTTAAACTTTCGTTGCGAATGATTAGGCTTGCTGATTTAGAATAGAATGTCGAAGAAACGGAGCGTAAAAAACAGTAAAAGAGTGCTTAAAATCGAAACCCTTATTCGAAAACACTAATCTGTGACGTTTGAAGTACATGCTTAAAAAACCGATTGACGGTCAACGTTTTTCAAAACTTTTATGGGGAATGATCTGGAAAATGATTTAGAATACAATTTCGAAGAAATGGGCTCCACAAAACAGTAAAAGGGTGATTAAAAACGAACCCTAATCTGGGACGTTTGAAGTACGTGCTAAAAAAACTGAGTCACGGTCGAGGTTTTTTGAAACTTTCGTTGCGAAAGATTAGGCTTGATGATTTAGAATAGAATGTCGAAGAAACGGAGCGTAAAAAACAGTAAAAGAGTGCTGAAAATCGAAACCCTTATTCGAAAACACTAATCTGTGACGTTTGAAGTACATGCTAAAAAAACCGAGTCACAGTCAACTTTTTTCAAAACTTTTGTGGGGAATGATCAGGGATAATAATTTAGAAGACAATTTCGAAGAAATGGACTGCATAAAACAGTAATAGGGTGATTAAAATCTAACCCTAATCTGGGACGTTTGAAGTACGTGCTAAAAAAACTGAGTCACGGTCGTAGTTTTTTTAAACTTTCGTTGCGAATGATTAGGCTTGCTGATTTAGAATAGAATGTCGAAGAAACGGAGCGTAAAAAACAGTAAAAGAGTGCTTAAAATCGAAACCCTTATTCGAAAACACTAATCTGTGACGTTTGAAGTACATGCTAAAAAAACCGAGTCACGGTCAACTTTTTTCAAAACTTTTGTGGGGAATGATCAGGGATAATAATTTAGAAGACAATTTCGAAGAAATGGACTGCATAAAACAGTAATAGGGTGATTAAAATCTAACCCTAATCTGGGACGTTTGAAGTACGTGCTAAAAAAACTGAGTCACGGTCGTAGTTTTTTTAAACTTTCGTTGCGAATGATTAGGCTTGCTGATTTAGAATAGAATGTCGAAGAAACGGAGCGTAAAAAACAGTAAAAGAGTGCTTAAAATCGAAACCCTTATTCGAAAACACTAATCTGTGACGTTTGAAGTACATGCTAAAAAAACCGAGTCACGGTCAACGTTTTTCAAAACTTTTGTGGGGAATGATCAGGGATAATAATTTAGAAGACAATTTCGAAGAAATGGACTGCATAAAACAGTAATAGGGTGATTAAAATCTAACCCTAATCTGGGACGTTTGAAGTACGTGCTAAAAAAACTGAGTCACGGTCAAGGTTTTTTGAAACTTTCGTTGCGAATGATTAGGCTTGATGATTTAGAATAGAAGGTCGAAGAAACGGAGCGTAAAAAACAGTAAAAGAGTGCTTAAAATCGAAACCCTTATGAGAAAACACTAATCTGTGACGTTTGAAGTACATGCTAAAAATACCGAGTCACGGTCAACGTTTTTCAAAACTTTTGTGGGGAATGATCAAGGATAATAATTTGGAAGACAATTTCGAAGAAATGGACTGCATAAAACAGTAATAGGGTGATTAAAATCTAACCCTAATCTGGGACGTTTGAAGTACGTGCTAAAAAAACTGAGTCACGGTCGTAGTTTTTTTAAACTTTCGTTGCGAAAGATTAGGCTTGATGATTTAGAATAGAATGTCGAAGAAACGGAGCGTAAAAAACAGTAAAAGAGTGCTTAAAATCGAAACCCTTATGAGAAAACACTAATCTGTGACGTTTGAAGTACATGCTAAAAATACCGAGTCACGGTCAACGTTTTTCAAAACTTTTGTGGGGAATGATCAAGGATAATAATTTGGAAGACAATTTCGAAGAAATGGACTGCATAAAACAGTAATAGGGTGATTAAAATCTAACCCTAATCTTGGACGTTTGAAGTACGTGCTAAAAAAACTGAGTCACGGTCGAGGTTTTTTGAAACTTTCGTTGCGAATGATTAGGCTTGCTGATTTAGAATAGAAGGTCGAAGAAACGGAGCGTAAAAAACAGTAAAAGAGTGCTTAAAATCGAAACCCTTATTCGAAAACACTAATCTGTGACGTTTGAAGTACATGCTAAAAAAACCGAGTCACGGTCAACGTTTTTCAAAACTTTTGTGGGGAATGATCAGGGATAATAATTTAGAAGACAATTTCGAAGAAATGGACTGCATAAAACAGTAATAGGGTGATTAAAATCTAACCCTAATCTGGGACGTTTGAAGTACGTGCTAAAAAAACTGAGTCATGGTCGTAGTTTTTTTAAACTTTCGTTGCGAAAGATTAGGCTTGATGATTTAGAATAGAATGTCGAAGAAACGGAGCGTAAAAAACAGTAAAAGAGTGCTTAAAATCGAAACCCTTATTCGAAAACACTAATCTGTGACGTTTGAAGTACATGCTAAAAAAACCGAGTCACGGTCAACGTTTTTCAAAACTTTTGTGGGGAATGATCAGGGATAATAATTTAGAAGACAATTTCGAAGAAATGGACTGCATAAAACAGTAATAGGGTGATTAAAATCTAACCCTAATCTGGGACGTTTGAAGTACGTGCTAAAAAAACTGAGTCACGGTCGTAGTTTTTTTAAACTTTCGTTGCGAATGATTAGGCTTGCTGATTTAGAATAGAATGTCGAAGAAACGGAGCGTAAAAAACAGTAAAAGAGTGCTTAAAATCGAAACCCTTATTCGAAAACACTAATCTGTGACGTTTGAAGTACATGCTAAAAAAACCGAGTCACGGTCAACGTTTTCAAAACTTTTGTGGGGAATGATAAGGGATAATAATTTAGAAGACAATTTCGAAGAAATGGACTGCATAAAACAGTAATAGGGTGATTAAAATCTAACCCTAATCTGGGACGTTTGAAGTACGTGCTAAAAAAACTGAGTCATGGTCGTAGTTTTTTTAAACTTTCGTTGCGAAAGATTAGGCTTGATGATTTAGAATAGAATGTCGAAGAAACGGAGCGTAAAAAACAGTAAAAGAGTGCTTAAAATCGAAACACTTATTCGAAAACACTAATCTGTGACGTTTGAAGTACATGCTAAAAAAACCGAGTCACGGTCAACTTTTTTCAAAACTTTTGTGGGGAATGATCAGGGATAATAATTTAGAAGACAATTTCGAAGAAATGGACTGCATAAAACAGTAATAGGGTGATTAAAATCTAACCCTAATCTGGGACGTTTGAAGTACGTGCTAAAAAAACTGAGTCACGGTCGAGGTTTTTTGAAACTTTCGTTGCGAAAGATTAGGCTTGATGATTTAGAATAGAATGTCGAAGAAACGGAGCGTAAAAAACAGTAAAAGAGTGCTTAAAATCGAAACCCTTATTCGAAAACACTAATCTGTGACGTTTGAAGTACATGCTAAAAAAACCGAGTCACAGTCAACTTTTTTCAAAACTTTTGTGGGGAATGATCAGGGATAATAATTTAGAAGACAATTTCGAAGAAATGGACTGCATAAAACAGTAATAGGGTGATTAAAATCTAACCCTAATCTGGGACGTTTGAAGTACGTGCTAAAAAAACTGAGTCACGGTCGTAGTTTTTTTAAACTTTCGTTGCGAATGATTAGGCTTGCTGATTTAGAATAGAATGTCGAAGAAACGGAGCGTAAAAAACAGTAAAAGAGTGCTTAAAATCGAAACCCTTATTCGAAAACACTAATCTGTGACGTTTGAAGTACATGCTAAAAAAACCGAGTCACGGTCAACTTTTTTCAAAACTTTTGTGGGGAATGATCAGGGATAATAATTTAGAAGACAATTTCGAAGAAATGGACTGCATAAAACAGTAATAGGGTGATTAAAATCTAACCCTAATCTGGGACGTTTGAAGTACGTGCTAAAAAAACTGAGTCACGGTCGTAGTTTTTTTAAACTTTCGTTGCGAATGATTAGGCTTGCTGATTTAGAATAGAATGTCGAAGAAACGGAGCGTAAAAAACAGTAAAAGAGTGCTTAAAATCGAAACCCTTATTCGAAAACACTAATCTGTGACGTTTGAAGTACATGCTAAAAAAACCGAGTCACGGTCAACTTTTTTCAAAACTTTTGTGGGGAATGATCAGGGATAATAATTTAGAAGACAATTTCGAAGAAATGGACTGCATAAAACAGTAATAGGGTGATTAAAATCTAACCCTAATCTGGGACGTTTGAAGTACGTGCTAAAAAAACTGAGTCACGGTCGAGGTGTTTTGAAACTTTCGTTGCGAATGATTAGGCTTGATGATTTAGAATAGAAGGTCGAAGAAACGGAGCGTAAAAAACAGTAAAAGAGTGCTTAAAATCGAAACCCTTATGAGAAAACACTAATCTGTGACGTTTGAAGTACATGCTAAAAAAACCGAGTCACGGTCAACGTTTTTCACAACTTTTGTGGGGAATGATCAAGGATAATAATTTGGAAGACAATTTCGAAGAAATGGACTGCATAAAACAGTAATAGGGTGATTAAAATCTAACCCTAATCTTGGACGTTTGAAGTACGTGCTAAAAAAACTGAGTCACGGTCGAGGTTTTTTGAAACTTTCGTTGCGAATGATTAGGCTTGCTGATTTAGAATAGAAGGTCGAAGAAACGGAGCGTAAAAAACAGTAAAAGAGTGCTTAAAATCGAAACCCTTATTCGAAAACACTAATCTGTGACGTTTGAAGTACATGCTAAAAAAACCGAGTCACGGTCAACGTTTTTCAAAACTTTTGTGGGGAATGATCAGGGATAATAATTTAGAAGACAATTTCGAAGAAATGGACTGCATAAAACAGTAATAGGGTGATTAAAATCTAACCCTAATCTGGGACGTTTGAAGTACGTGCTAAAAAAACTGAGTCACGGTCGTAGTTTTTTTAAACTTTCGTTGCGAATGATTAGGCTTGCTGATTTAGAATAGAATGTCGAAGAAACGGAGCGTAAAAAACAGTAAAAGAGTGCTTAAAATCGAAACCCTTATTCGAAAACACTAATCTGTGACGTTTGAAGTACATGCTAAAAAAACCGAGTCACGGTCAACTTTTTTCAAAACTTTTGTGGGGAATGATCAGGGATAATAATTTAGAAGACAATTTCGAAGAAATGGACTGCATAAAACAGTAATAGGGTGATTAAAATCTAACCCTAATCTGGGACGTTTGAAGTACGTGCTAAAAAAACTGAGTCACGGTCGTAGTTTTTTTAAACTTTCGTTGCGAATGATTAGGCTTGCTGATTTAGAATAGAATGTCGAAGAAACGGAGCGTAAAAAACAGTAAAAGAGTGCTTAAAATCGAAACCCTTATTCGAAAACACTAATCTGTGACGTTTGAAGTACATGCTAAAAAAACCGAGTCACGGTCAACTTTTTTCAAAACTTTTGTGGGGAATGATCAGGGATAATAATTTAGAAGACAATTTCGAAGAAATGGACTGCATAAAACAGTAATAGGGTGATTAAAATCTAACCCTAATCTGGGACGTTTGAAGTACGTGCTAAAAAAACTGAGTCACGGTCGAGGTGTTTTGAAACTTTCGTTGCGAATGATTAGGCTTGATGATTTAGAATAGAAGGTCGAAGAAACGGAGCGTAAAAAACAGTAAAAGAGTGCTTAAAATCGAAACCCTTATGAGAAAACACTAATCTGTGACGTTTGAAGTACATGCTAAAAAAACCGAGTCACGGTCAACGTTTTTCACAACTTTTGTGGGGAATGATCAAGGATAATAATTTGGAAGACAATTTCGAAGAAATGGACTGCATAAAACAGTAATAGGGTGATTAAAATCTAACCCTAATCTTGGACGTTTGAAGTACGTGCTAAAAAAACTGAGTCACGGTCGAGGTTTTTTGAAACTTTCGTTGCGAATGATTAGGCTTGCTGATTTAGAATAGAAGGTCGAAGAAACGGAGCGTAAAAAACAGTAAAAGAGTGCTTAAAATCGAAACCCTTATTCGAAAACACTAATCTGTGACGTTTGAAGTACATGCTAAAAAAACCGAGTCACGGTCAACGTTTTTCAAAACTTTTGTGGGGAATGATCAGGGATAATAATTTAGAAGACAATTTCGAAGAAATGGACTGCATAAAACAGTAATAGGGTGATTAAAATCTAACCCTAATCTGGGACGTTTGAAGTACGTGCTAAAAAAACTGAGTCATGGTCGTAGTTTTTTTAAACTTTCGTTGCGAAAGATTAGGCTTGATGATTTAGAATAGAATGTCGAAGAAACGGAGCGTAAAAAACAGTAAAAGAGTGCTTAAAATCGAAACACTTATTCGAAAACCCTAATCTGTGACGTTTGAAGTACATGCTAAAAAAACCGAGCACGGTCAACTTTTTTCAGAACTTTTGTGGGGAATGATCAGGGATAATAATTTAGAAGACAATTTCGAAGAAATGGACTGCATAAAACAGTAATAGGGTGATTAAAATCTAACCCTAATCTGGGACGTTCGAAGTACGTGCTAAAAAAACTGAGTCATGGTCGTAGTTTTTTTAAACTTTCGTTGCGAAAGATTAGGCTTGATGATTTAGAATAGAATGTCGAAGAAACGGAGCGTAAAAAACAGTAAAAGAGTGCTTAAAATCGAAACACTTATTCGAAAACACTAATCTGTGACGTTTGAAGTACATGCTAAAAAAACCGAGTCACGGTCAACTTTTTTCAAAACTTTTGTGGGGAATGATCAGGGATAATAATTTAGAAGACAATTTCGAAGAAATGGACTGCATAAAACAGTAATAGGGTGATTAAAATCTAACCCTAATCTGGGACGTTTGAAGTACGTGCTAAAAAAACTGAGTCACGGTCGTAGTTTTTTTAAACTTTCGTTGCGAATGATTAGGCTTGCTGATTTAGAATAGAATGTCGAAGAAACGGAGCGTAAAAAACAGTAAAAGAGTGCTTAAAATCGAAACCCTTATTCGAAAACACTAATCTGTGACGTTTGAAGTACATGCTAAAAAAACCGAGTCACGGTCAACTTTTTTCAAAACTTTTGTGGGGAATGATCAGGGATAATAATTTAGAAGACAATTTCGAAGAAATGGACTGCATAAAACAGTAATAGGGTGATTAAAATCTAACCCTAATCTGGGACGTTTGAAGTACGTGCTAAAAAAACTGAGTCACGGTCGTAGTTTTTTTAAACTTTCGTTGCGAATGATTAGGCTTGCTGATTTAGAATAGAATGTCGAAGAAACGGAGCGTAAAAAACAGTAAAAGAGTGCTTAAAATCGAAACCCTTATTCGAAAACACTAATCTGTGACGTTTGAAGTACATGCTAAAAAAACCGAGTCACGGTCAACGTTTTTCAAAACTTTTGTGGGGAATGATCAGGGATAATAATTTAGAAGACAATTTCGAAGAAATGGACTGCATAAAACAGTAATAGGGTGATTAAAATCTAACCCTAATCTGGGACGTTTGAAGTACGTGCTAAAAAAACTGAGTCACGGTCGAGGTGTTTTGAAACTTTCGTTGCGAATGATTAGGCTTGATGATTTAGAATAGAAGGTCGAAGAAACGGAGCGTAAAAAACAGTAAAAGAGTGCTTAAAATCGAAACCCTTATGAGAAAACACTAATCTGTGACGTTTGAAGTACATGCTAAAAAAACCGAGTCACGGTCAACGTTTTTCACAACTTTTGTGGGGAATGATCAAGGATAATAATTTGGAAGACAATTTCGAAGAAATGGACTGCATAAAACAGTAATAGGGTGATTAAAATCTAACCCTAATCTTGGACGTTTGAAGTACGTGCTAAAAAAACTGAGTCACGGTCGAGGTTTTTTGAAACTTTCGTTGCGAATGATTAGGCTTGCTGATTTAGAATAGAAGGTCGAAGAAACGGAGCGTAAAAAACAGTAAAAGAGTGCTTAAAATCGAAACCCTTATTCGAAAACACTAATCTGTGACGTTTGAAGTACATGCTAAAAAAACCGAGTCACGGTCAACGTTTTTCAAAACTTTTGTGGGGAATGATCAGGGATAATAATTTAGAAGACAATTTCGAAGAAATGGACTGCATAAAACAGTAATAGGGTGATTAAAATCTAACCCTAATCTGGGACGTTTGAAGTACGTGCTAAAAAAACTGAGTCATGGTCGTAGTTTTTTTAAACTTTCGTTGCGAAAGATTAGGCTTGATGATTTAGAATAGAATGTCGAAGAAACGGAGCGTAAAAAACAGTAAAAGAGTGCTTAAAATCGAAACACTTATTCGAAAACCCTAATCTGTGACGTTTGAAGTACATGCTAAAAAAACCGAGCACGGTCAACTTTTTTCAGAACTTTTGTGGGGAATGATCAGGGATAATAATTTAGAAGACAATTTCGAAGAAATGGACTGCATAAAACAGTAATAGGGTGATTAAAATCTAACCCTAATCTGGGACGTTCGAAGTACGTGCTAAAAAAACTGAGTCATGGTCGTAGTTTTTTTAAACTTTCGTTGCGAAAGATTAGGCTTGATGATTTAGAATAGAATGTCGAAGAAACGGAGCGTAAAAAACAGTAAAAGAGTGCTTAAAATCGAAACCCTTATTCGAAAACACTAATCTGTGACGTTTGAAGTACATGCTAAAAAAACCGAGTCACGGTCAACGTTTTTCAAAACTTTTGTGGGGAATGATCAGGGATAATAATTTAGAAGACAATTTCGAAGAAATGGACTGCATAAAACAGTAATAGGGTGATTAAAATCTAACCCTAATCTGGGACGTTCGAAGTACGTGCTAAAAAAACTGAGTCATGGTCGTAGTTTTTTTAAACTTTCGTTGCGAAAGATTAGGCTTGATGATTTAGAATAGAATGTCGAAGAAACGGAGCGTAAAAAACAGTAAAAGAGTGCTTAAAATCGAAACACTTATTCGAAAACACTAATCTGTGACGTTTGAAGTACATGCTAAAAAAACCGAGCACGGTCAACTTTTTTCAGAACTTTTGTGGGGAATGATCAGGGATAATAATTTAGAAGACAATTTCGAAGAAATGGACTGCATAAAACAGTAATAGGGTGATTAAAATCTAACCCTAATCTGGGACGTTCGAAGTACGTGCTAAAAAAACTGAGTCATGGTCGTAGTTTTTTTAAACTTTCGTTGCGAAAGATTAGGCTTGATGATTTAGAATAGAATGTCGAAGAAACGGAGCGTAAAAAACAGTAAAAGAGTGCTTAAAATCGAAACACTTATTCGAAAACCCTAATCTGTGACGTTTGAAGTACATGCTAAAAAAACCGAGCACGGTCAACTTTTTTCAGAACTTTTGTGGGGAATGATCAGGGATAATAATTTAGAAGACAATTTCGAAGAAATGGACTGCATAAAACAGTAATAGGGTGATTAAAATCTAACCCTAATCTGGGACGTTCGAAGTACGTGCTAAAAAAACTGAGTCATGGTCGTAGTTTTTTTAAACTTTCGTTGCGAAAGATTAGGCTTGATGATTTAGAATAGAATGTCGAAGAAACGGAGCGTAAAAAACAGTAAAAGAGTGCTTAAAATCGAAACACTTATTCGAAAACACTAATCTGTGACGTTTGAAGTACATGCTAAAAAAACCGAGTCACGGTCAACTTTTTTCAAAACTTTTGTGGGGAATGATCAGGGATAATAATTTAGAAGACAATTTCGAAGAAATGGACTGCATAAAACAGTAATAGGGTGATTAAAATCTAACCCTAATCTGGGACGTTTGAAGTACGTGCTAAAAAAACTGAGTCACGGTCGTAGTTTTTTTAAACTTTCGTTGCGAATGATTAGGCTTGCTGATTTAGAATAGAATGTCGAAGAAACGGAGCGTAAAAAACAGTAAAAGAGTGCTTAAAATCGAAACCCTTATTCGAAAACACTAATCTGTGACGTTTGAAGTACATGCTAAAAAAACCGAGTCACGGTCAACTTTTTTCAAAACTTTTGTGGGGAATGATCAGGGATAATAATTTAGAAGACAATTTCGAAGAAATGGACTGCATAAAACAGTAATAGGGTGATTAAAATCTAACCCTAATCTGGGACGTTTGAAGTACGTGCTAAAAAAACTGAGTCACGGTCGTAGTTTTTTTAAACTTTCGTTGCGAATGATTAGGCTTGCTGATTTAGAATAGAATGTCGAAGAAACGGAGCGTAAAAAACAGTAAAAGAGTGCTTAAAATCGAAACCCTTATTCGAAAACACTAATCTGTGACGTTTGAAGTACATGCTAAAAAAACCGAGTCACGGTCAACGTTTTTCAAAACTTTTGTGGGGAATGATCAGGGATAATAATTTAGAAGACAATTTCGAAGAAATGGACTGCATAAAACAGTAATAGGGTGATTAAAATCTAACCCTAATCTGGGACGTTTGAAGTACGTGCTAAAAAAACTGAGTCACGGTCGAGGTGTTTTGAAACTTTCGTTGCGAATGATTAGGCTTGATGATTTAGAATAGAAGGTCGAAGAAACGGAGCGTAAAAAACAGTAAAAGAGTGCTTAAAATCGAAACCCTTATGAGAAAACACTAATCTGTGACGTTTGAAGTACATGCTAAAAAAACCGAGTCACGGTCAACGTTTTTCACAACTTTTGTGGGGAATGATCAAGGATAATAATTTGGAAGACAATTTCGAAGAAATGGACTGCATAAAACAGTAATAGGGTGATTAAAATCTAACCCTAATCTTGGACGTTTGAAGTACGTGCTAAAAAAACTGAGTCACGGTCGAGGTTTTTTGAAACTTTCGTTGCGAATGATTAGGCTTGCTGATTTAGAATAGAAGGTCGAAGAAACGGAGCGTAAAAAACAGTAAAAGAGTGCTTAAAATCGAAACCCTTATTCGAAAACACTAATCTGTGACGTTTGAAGTACATGCTAAAAAAACCGAGTCACGGTCAACGTTTTTCAAAACTTTTGTGGGGAATGATCAGGGATAATAATTTAGAAGACAATTTCGAAGAAATGGACTGCATAAAACAGTAATAGGGTGATTAAAATCTAACCCTAATCTGGGACGTTTGAAGTACGTGCTAAAAAAACTGAGTCATGGTCGTAGTTTTTTTAAACTTTCGTTGCGAAAGATTAGGCTTGATGATTTAGAATAGAATGTCGAAGAAACGGAGCGTAAAAAACAGTAAAAGAGTGCTTAAAATCGAAACACTTATTCGAAAACCCTAATCTGTGACGTTTGAAGTACATGCTAAAAAAACCGAGCACGGTCAACTTTTTTCAGAACTTTTGTGGGGAATGATCAGGGATAATAATTTAGAAGACAATTTCGAAGAAATGGACTGCATAAAACAGTAATAGGGTGATTAAAATCTAACCCTAATCTGGGACGTTCGAAGTACGTGCTAAAAAAACTGAGTCATGGTCGTAGTTTTTTTAAACTTTCGTTGCGAAAGATTAGGCTTGATGATTTAGAATAGAATGTCGAAGAAACGGAGCGTAAAAAACAGTAAAAGAGTGCTTAAAATCGAAACCCTTATTCGAAAACACTAATCTGTGACGTTTGAAGTACATGCTAAAAAAACCGAGTCACGGTCAACGTTTTTCAAAACTTTTGTGGGGAATGATCAGGGATAATAATTTAGAAGACAATTTCGAAGAAATGGACTGCATAAAACAGTAATAGGGTGATTAAAATCTAACCCTAATCTGGGACGTTTGAAGTACGTGCTAAAAAAACTGAGTCACGGTCGTAGTTTTTTTAAACTTTCGTTGCGAATGATTAGGCTTGCTGATTTAGAATAGAATGTCGAAGAAACGGAGCGTAAAAAACAGTAAAAGAGTGCTTAAAATCGAAACCCTTATTCGAAAACACTAATCTGTGACGTTTGAAGTACATGCTAAAAAAACCGAGTCACGGTCAACTTTTTTCAAAACTTTTGTGGGGAATGATCAGGGATAATAATTTAGAAGACAATTTCGAAGAAATGGACTGCATAAAACAGTAATAGGGTGATTAAAATCTAACCCTAATCTGGGACGTTTGAAGTACGTGCTAAAAAAACTGAGTCACGGTCGTAGTTTTTTTAAACTTTCGTTGCGAATGATTAGGCTTGCTGATTTAGAATAGAATGTCGAAGAAACGGAGCGTAAAAAACAGTAAAAGAGTGCTTAAAATCGAAACCCTTATTCGAAAACACTAATCTGTGACGTTTGAAGTACATGCTAAAAAAACCGAGTCACGGTCAACTTTTTTCAAAACTTTTGTGGGGAATGATCAGGGATAATAATTTAGAAGACAATTTCGAAGAAATGGACTGCATAAAACAGTAATAGGGTGATTAAAATCTAACCCTAATCTGGGACGTTTGAAGTACGTGCTAAAAAAACTGAGTCACGGTCGAGGTGTTTTGAAACTTTCGTTGCGAATGATTAGGCTTGATGATTTAGAATAGAAGGTCGAAGAAACGGAGCGTAAAAAACAGTAAAAGAGTGCTTAAAATCGAAACCCTTATGAGAAAACACTAATCTGTGACGTTTGAAGTACATGCTAAAAAAACCGAGTCACGGTCAACGTTTTTCACAACTTTTGTGGGGAATGATCAAGGATAATAATTTGGAAGACAATTTCGAAGAAATGGACTGCATAAAACAGTAATAGGGTGATTAAAATCTAACCCTAATCTTGGACGTTTGAAGTACGTGCTAAAAAAACTGAGTCACGGTCGAGGTTTTTTGAAACTTTCGTTGCGAATGATTAGGCTTGCTGATTTAGAATAGAAGGTCGAAGAAACGGAGCGTAAAAAACAGTAAAAGAGTGCTTAAAATCGAAACCCTTATTCGAAAACACTAATCTGTGACGTTTGAAGTACATGCTAAAAAAACCGAGTCACGGTCAACGTTTTTCAAAACTTTTGTGGGGAATGATCAGGGATAATAATTTAGAAGACAATTTCGAAGAAATGGACTGCATAAAACAGTAATAGGGTGATTAAAATCTAACCCTAATCTGGGACGTTTGAAGTACGTGCTAAAAAAACTGAGTCATGGTCGTAGTTTTTTTAAACTTTCGTTGCGAAAGATTAGGCTTGATGATTTAGAATAGAATGTCGAAGAAACGGAGCGTAAAAAACAGTAAAAGAGTGCTTAAAATCGAAACACTTATTCGAAAACCCTAATCTGTGACGTTTGAAGTACATGCTAAAAAAACCGAGCACGGTCAACTTTTTTCAAAACTTTTGTGGGGAATGATCAGGGATAATAATTTAGAAGACAATTTCGAAGAAATGGACTGCATAAAACAGTAATAGGGTGATTAAAATCTAACCCTAATCTGGGACGTTCGAAGTACGTGCTAAAAAAACTGAGTCATGGTCGTAGTTTTTTTAAACTTTCGTTGCGAAAGATTAGGCTTGATGATTTAGAATAGAATGTCGAAGAAACGGAGCGTAAAAAACAGTAAAAGAGTGCTTAAAATCGAAACACTTATTCGAAAACACTAATCTGTGACGTTTGAAGTACATGCTAAAAAAACCGAGTCACGGTCAACGTTTTTCAAAACTTTTGTGGGGAATGATCAGGGATAATAATTTAGAAGACAATTTCGAAGAAATGGACTGCATAAAACAGTAATAGGGTGATTAAAATCTAACCCTAATCTGGGACGTTTGAAGTACGTGCTAAAAAAACTGAGTCACGGTCGTAGTTTTTTTAAACTTTCGTTGCGAATGATTAGGCTTGCTGATTTAGAATAGAATGTCGAAGAAACGGAGCGTAAAAAACAGTAAAAGAGTGCTTAAAATCGAAACCCTTATTCGAAAACACTAATCTGTGACGTTTGAAGTACATGCTAAAAAAACCGAGTCACGGTCAACGTTTTTCAAAACTTTTGTGGGGAATGATCAGGGATAATAATTTAGAAGACAATTTCGAAGAAATGGACTGCATAAAACAGTAATAGGGTGATTAAAATCTAACCCTAATCTGGGACGTTTGAAGTACGTGCTAAAAAAACTGAGTCACGGTCGAGGTTTTTTGAAACTTTCGTTGCGAATGATTAGGCTTGATGATTTAGAATAGAAGGTCGAAGAAACGAAGCGTAAAAAACAGTAAAAGAGTGCTTAAAATCGAAACCCTTATGAGAAAACACTAATCTGTGACGTTTGAAGTACATGCTAAAAAAACCGAGTCACGGTCAACGTTTTTCACAACTTTTGTGGGGAATGATCAAGGATAATAATTTGGAAGACAATTTCGAAGAAATGGACTGCATAAAACAGTAATAGGGTGATTAAAATCTAACCCTAATCTTGGACGTTTGAAGTACGTGCTAAAAAAACTGAGTCACGGTCGAGGTTTTTTGAAACTTTCGTTGCGAATGATTAGGCTTGCTGATTTAGAATAGAAGGTCGAAGAAACGGAGCGTAAAAAACAGTAAAAGAGTGCTTAAAATCGAAACCCTTATTCGAAAACACTAATCTGTGACGTTTGAAGTACATGCTAAAAAAACCGAGTCACGGTCAACGTTTTTCAAAACTTTTGTGGGGAATGATCAGGGATAATAATTTGGAAGACAATTTCGAAGAAATGGACTGCATAAAACAGTAATAGGGTGATTAAAATCTAACCCTAATCTTGGACGTTTGAAGTACGTGCTAAAAAAACTGAGTCACGGTCGAGGTTTTTTGAAACTTTCGTTGCGAATGATTAGGCTTGCTGATTTAGAATAGAAGGTCGAAGAAACGGAGCGTAAAAAACAGTAAAAGAGTGCTTAAAATCGAAACCCTTATTCGAAAACACTAATCTGTGACGTTTGAAGTACATGCTAAAAAAACCGAGTCACGGTCAACGTTTTTCAAAACTTTTGTGGGGAATGATCAGGGATAATAATTTAGAAGACAATTTCGAAGAAATGGACTGCATAAAACAGTAATAGGGTGATTAAAATCTAACCCTAATCTGGGACGTTTGAAGTACGTGCTAAAAAAACTGAGTCACGGTCGTAGTTTTTTTAAACTTTCGTTGCGAATGATTAGGCTTGCTGATTTAGAATAGAATGTCGAAGAAACGGAGCGTAAAAAACAGTAAAAGAGTGCTTAAAATCGAAACCCTTATTCGAAAACACTAATCTGTGACGTTTGAAGTACATGCTAAAAAAACCGAGTCACGGTCAACTTTTTTCAAAACTTTTGTGGGGAATGATCAGGGATAATAATTTAGAAGACAATTTCGAAGAAATGGACTGCATAAAACAGTAATAGGGTGATTAAAATCTAACCCTAATCTGGGACGTTTGAAGTACGTGCTAAAAAAACTGAGTCACGGTCGTAGTTTTTTTAAACTTTCGTTGCGAATGATTAGGCTTGCTGATTTAGAATAGAATGTCGAAGAAACGGAGCGTAAAAAACAGTAAAAGAGTGCTTAAAATCGAAACCCTTATGAGAAAACACTAATATGTGACGTTTGAAGTACATGCTAAAAAAACCGAGTCACGGTCAACGTTTTTCACAACTTTTGTGGGGAATGATCAAGGATAATAATTTGGAAGACAATTTCGAAGAAATGGACTGCATAAAACAGTAATAGGGTGATTAAAATCTAACCCTAATCTTGGACGTTTGAAGTACGTGCTAAAAAAACTGAGTCACGGTCGAGGTTTTTTGAAACTTTCGTTGCGAATGATTAGGCTTGCTGATTTAGAATAGAAGGTCGAAGAAACGGAGCGTAAAAAACAGTAAAAGAGTGCTTAAAATCGAAACCCTTATTCGAAAACACTAATCTGTGACGTTTGAAGTACATGCTAAAAAAACCGAGTCACGGTCAACGTTTTTCAAAACTTTTGTGGGGAATGATCAGGGATAATAATTTAGAAGACAATTTCGAAGAAATGGACTGCATAAAACAGTAATAGGGTGATTAAAATCTAACCCTAATCTGGGACGTTTGAAGTACGTGCTAAAAAAACTGAGTCATGGTCGTAGTTTTTTTAAACTTTCGTTGCGAAAGATTAGGCTTGATGATTTAGAATAGAATGTCGAAGAAACGGAGGGTAAAAAACAGTAAAAGAGTGCTTAAAATCGAAACCCTTATTCGAAAACACTAATCTGTGACGTTTGAAGTACATGCTAAAAAAACCGAGTCACGGTCAACTTTTTTCAAAACTTTTGTGGGGAATGATCAGGGATAATAATTTAGAAGACAATTTCGAAGAAATGGACTGCATAAAACAGTAATAGGGTGATTAAAATCTAACCCTAATCTGGGACGTTTGAAGTACGTGCTAAAAAAACTGAGTCACGGTCGTAGTTTTTTTAAACTTTCGTTGCGAATGATTAGGCTTGCTGATTTAGAATAGAATGTCGAAGAAACGGAGCGTAAAAAACAGTAAAAGAGTGCTTAAAATCGAAACCCTTATTCGAAAACACTAATCTGTGACGTTTGAAGTACATGCTAAAAAAACCGAGTCACGGTCAACTTTTTTCAAAACTTTTGTGGGGAATGATCAGGGATAATAATTTAGAAGACAATTTCGAAGAAATGGACTGCATAAAACAGTAATAGGGTGATTAAAATCTAACCCTAATCTGGGACGTTTGAAGTACGTGCTAAAAAAACTGAGTCACGGTCGTAGTTTTTTTAAACTTTCGTTGCGAATGATTAGGCTTGCTGATTTAGAATAGAATGTCGAAGAAACGGAGCGTAAAAAACAGTAAAAGAGTGCTTAAAATCGAAACCCTTATTCGAAAACACTAATCTGTGACGTTTGAAGTACATGCTAAAAAAACCGAGTCACGGTCAACTTTTTTCAAAACTTTTGTGGGGAATGATCAGGGATAATAATTTAGAAGACAATTTCGAAGAAATGGACTGCATAAAACAGTAATAGGGTGATTAAAATCTAACCCTAATCTGGGACGTTTGAAGTACGTGCTAAAAAAACTGAGTCACGGTCGTAGTTTTTTTAAACTTTCGTTGCGAATGATTAGGCTTGCTGATTTAGAATAGAATGTCGAAGAAACGGAGCGTAAAAAACAGTAAAAGAGTGCTTAAAATCGAAACCCTTATTCGAAAACACTAATCTGTGACGTTTGAAGTACATGCTAAAAAAACCGAGTCACGGTCAACTTTTTTCAAAACTTTTGTGGGGAATGATCAGGGATAATAATTTAGAAGACAATTTCGAAGAAATGGACTGCATAAAACAGTAATAGGGTGATTAAAATCTAACCCTAATCTGGGACGTTTGAAGTACGTGCTAAAAAAACTGAGTCACGGTCGTAGTTTTTTTAAACTTTCGTTGCGAATGATTAGGCTTGCTGATTTAGAATAGAATGTCGAAGAAACGGAGCGTAAAAAACAGTAAAAGAGTGCTTAAAATCGAAACCCTTATTCGAAAACACTAATCTGTGACGTTTGAAGTACATGCTAAAAAAACCGAGTCACGGTCAACTTTTTTCAAAACTTTTGTGGGGAATGATCAGGGATAATAATTTAGAAGACAATTTCGAAGAAATGGACTGCATAAAACAGTAATAGGGTGATTAAAATCTAACCCTAATCTGGGACGTTTGAAGTACGTGCTAAAAAAACTGAGTCACGGTCGTAGTTTTTTTAAACTTTCGTTGCGAATGATTAGGCTTGCTGATTTAGAATAGAATGTCGAAGAAACGGAGCGTAAAAAACAGTAAAAGAGTGCTTAAAATCGAAACCCTTATTCGAAAACACTAATCTGTGACGTTTGAAGTACATGCTAAAAAAACCGAGTCACGGTCAACGTTTTTCAAAACTTTTGTGGGGAATGATCAGGGATAATAATTTAGAAGACAATTTCGAAGAAATGGACTGCATAAAACAGTAATAGGGTGATTAAAATCTAACCCTAATCTGGGACGTTTGAAGTACGTGCTAAAAAAACTGAGTCACGGTCGAGGTTTTTTGAAACTTTCGTTGCGAATGATTAGGCTTGATGATTTAGAATAGAATGTCGAAGAAACGGAGCGTAAAAAACAGTAAAAGAGTGCTTAAAATCGAAACCCTTATGAGAAAACACTAATATGTGACGTTTGAAGTACATGCTAAAAAAACCGAGTCACGGTCAACGTTTTTCACAACTTTTGTGGGGAATGATCAAGGATAATAATTTGGAAGACAATTTCGAAGAAATGGACTGCATAAAACAGTAATAGGGTGATTAAAATCTAACCCTAATCTTGGACGTTTGAAGTACGTGCTAAAAAAACTGAGTCACGGTCGAGGTTTTTTGAAACTTTCGTTGCGAATGATTAGGCTTGCTGATTTAGAATAGAAGGTCGAAGAAACGGAGCGTAAAAAACAGTAAAAGAGTGCTTAAAATCGAAACCCTTATTCGAAAACACTAATCTGTGACGTTTGAAGTACATGCTAAAAAAACCGAGTCACGGTCAACGTTTTTCAAAACTTTTGTGGGGAATGATCAGGGATAATAATTTAGAAGACAATTTCGAAGAAATGGACTGCATAAAACAGTAATAGGGTGATTAAAATCTAACCCTAATCTGGGACGTTTGAAGTACGTGCTAAAAAAACTGAGTCATGGTCGTAGTTTTTTTAAACTTTCGTTGCGAAAGATTAGGCTTGATGATTTAGAATAGAATGTCGAAGAAACGGAGCGTAAAAAACAGTAAAAGAGTGCTTAAAATCGAAACCCTTATTCGAAAACACTAATCTGTGACGTTTGAAGTACATGCTAAAAAAACCGAGTCACGGTCAACTTTTTTCAAAACTTTTGTGGGGAATGATCAGGGATAATAATTTAGAAGACAATTTCGAAGAAATGGACTGCATAAAACAGTAATAGGGTGATTAAAATCTAACCCTAATCTGGGACGTTTGAAGTACGTGCTAAAAAAACTGAGTCACGGTCGTAGTTTTTTTAAACTTTCGTTGCGAATGATTAGGCTTGCTGATTTAGAATAGAATGTCGAAGAAACGGAGCGTAAAAAACAGTAAAAGAGTGCTTAAAATCGAAACCCTTATTCGAAAACACTAATCTGTGACGTTTGAAGTACATGCTAAAAAAACCGAGTCACGGTCAACGTTTTTCAAAACTTTTGTGGGGAATGATCAGGGATAATAATTTAGAAGACAATTTCGAAGAAATGGACTGCATAAAACAGTAATAGGGTGACTAAAATCTAACCCTAATCTGGGACGTTTGAAGTACGTGCTAAAAAAACTGAGTCACGGTCGAGGTTTTTTTAAACTTTCGTTGCGAATGATTAGGCTTGATGATTTAGAATAGAAGGTCGAAGAAACGGAGCGTAAAAAACAGTAAAAGAGTGCTTAAAATCGAAACCCTTATGAGAAAACACTAATCTGTGACGTTTGAAGTACATGCTAAAAAAACCGAGTCACGGTCAACGTTTTTCACAACTTTTGTGGGGAATGATCAAGGATAATAATTTGGAAGACAATTTCGAAGAAATGGACTGCATAAAACAGTAATAGGGTGATTAAAATCTAACCCTAATCTTGGACGTTTGAAGTACGTGCTAAAAAAACTGAGTCACGGTCGAGGTTTTTTGAAACTTTCGTTGCGAATGATTAGGCTTGCTGATTTAGAATAGAAGGTCGAAGAAACGGAGCGTAAAAAACAGTAAAAGAGTGCTTAAAATCGAAACCCTTATTCGAAAACACTAATCTGTGACGTTTGAAGTACATGCTAAAAAAACCGAGTCACGGTCAACGTTTTTCAAAACTTTTGTGGGGAATGATCAGGGATAATAATTTAGAAGACAATTTCGAAGAAATGGACTGCATAAAACAGTAATAGGGTGATTAAAATCTAACCCTAATCTGGGACGTTTGAAGTACGTGCTAAAAAAACTGAGTCACGGTCGTAGTTTTTTTAAACTTTCGTTGCGAAAGATTAGGCTTGATGATTTAGAATAGAATGTCGAAGAAACGGAGCGTAAAAAACAGTAAAAGAGTGCTTAAAATCGAAACACTTATTCGAAAACCCTAATCTGTGACGTTTGAAGTACATGCTAAAAAAACCGAGTCACGGTCAACGTTTTTCAAAACTTTTGTGGGGAATGATCAGGGATAATAATTTAGAAGACAATTTCGAAGAAATGGACTGCATAAAACAGTAATAGGGTGATTAAAATCTAACCCTAATCTGGGACGTTTGAAGTACGTGCTAAAAAAACTGAGTCACGGTCGTAGTTTTTTTAAACTTTCGTTGCGAATGATTAGGCTTGCTGATTTAGAATAGAATGTCGAAGAAACGGAGCGTAAAAAACAGTAAAAGAGTGCTTAAAATCGAAACCCTTATTCGAAAACACTAATCTGTGACGTTTGAAGTACATGCTAAAAAAACCGAGTCACGGTCAACGTTTTTCAAAACTTTTATGGGGAATGATCAGGGATAATAATTTAGAAGACAATTTCGAAGAAATGGACTGCATAAAACAGTAATAGGGTGATTAAAATCTAACCCTAATCTGGGACGTTTGAAGTACGTGCTAAAAAAACTGAGTCACGGTCGAGGTTTTTTTAAACTTTCGTTGCGAATGATTAGGCTTGATGATTTAGAATAGAATGTCGAAGAAACGGAGCGTAAAAAACAGTAAAAGAGTGCTTAAAATCGAAACACTTATTCGAAAACCCTAAACTGTGACGTTTGAAGTACATGCTAAAAAAACCGAGTCACGGTCAACGTTTTTCAAAACTTTTGTGGGGAATGATAAGGGATAATAATTTAGAAGACAATTTCGAAGAAATGGACTGCATAAAACAGTAATAGGGTGATTAAAATCTAACCCTAATCTGGGACGTTTGAAGTACGTGCTAAAAAAACTGAGTCACGGTCGTAGTTTTTTTAAACTTTCGTTGCGAATGATTAGGCTTGCTGATTTAGAATAGAATGTCGAAGAAACGGAGCGTAAAAAACAGTAAAAGAGTGCTTAAAATCGAAACCCTTATTCGAAAACACTAATCTGTGACGTTTGAAGTACATGCTAAAAAAACCGAGTCACGGTCAACGTTTTTCAAAACTTTTGTGGGGAATGATAAGGGATAATAATTTAGAAGACAATTTCGAAGAAATGGACTGCATAAAACAGTAATAGGGTGATTAAAATCTAACCCTAATCTGGGACGTTTGAAGTACGTGCTAAAAAAACTGAGTCAGGGTCGTAGTTTTTTTAAACTTTCGTTGCGAAAGATTAGGCTTGATGATTTAGAATAGAATGTCGAAGAAACGGAGCGTAAAAAACAGTAAAAGAGTGCTTAAAATCGAAACCCTTATTCGAAAACACTAATCTGTGACGTTTGAAGTACATGCTAAAAAAACCGAGTCACGGTCAACGTTTTTCAAAACTTTTGTGGGGAATGATCAGGGATAATAATTTAGAAGACAATTTCGAAGAAATGGACTGCATAAAACAGTAATAGGGTGATTAAAATCTAACCCTAATCTGGGACGTTTGAAGTACGTGCTAAAAAAACTGAGTCACGGTCGTAGTTTTTTTAAACTTTCGTTGCGAATGATTAGGCTTGCTGATTTAGAATAGAATGTCGAAGAAACGGAGCGTAAAAAACAGTAAAAGAGTGCTTAAAATCGAAACCCTTATTCGAAAACACTAATCTGTGACGTTTGAAGTACATGCTAAAAAAACCGAGTCACGGTCAACGTTTTTCAAAACTTTTATGGGGAATGATCAGGGATAATAATTTAGAAGACAATTTCGAAGAAATGGACTGCATAAAACAGTAATAGGGTGATTAAAATCTAACCCTAATCTGGGACGTTTGAAGTACGTGCTAAAAAAACTGAGTCACGGTCGAGGTTTTTTTAAACTTTCGTTGCGAATGATTAGGCTTGATGATTTAGAATAGAATGTCGAAGAAACGGAGCGTAAAAAACAGTAAAAGAGTGCTTAAAATCGAAACACTTATTCGAAAACCCTAAACTGTGACGTTTGAAGTACATGCTAAAAAAACCGAGTCACGGTCAACGTTTTTCAAAACTTTTGTGGGGAATGATAAGGGATAATAATTTAGAAGACAATTTCGAAGAAATGGACTGCATAAAACAGTAATAGGGTGATTAAAATCTAACCCTAATCTGGGACGTTTGAAGTACGTGCTAAAAAAACTGAGTCACGGTCGTAGTTTTTTTAAACTTTCGTTGCGAATGATTAGGCTTGCTGATTTAGAATAGAATGTCGAAGAAACGGAGCGTAAAAAACAGTAAAAGAGTGCTTAAAATCGAAACCCTTATTCGAAAACACTAATCTGTGACGTTTGAAGTACATGCTAAAAAAACCGAGTCACGGTCAACGTTTTTCAAAACTTTTGTGGGGAATGATAAGGGATAATAATTTAGAAGACAATTTCGAAGAAATGGACTGCATAAAACAGTAATAGGGTGATTAAAATCTAACCCTAATCTGGGACGTTTGAAGTACGTGCTAAAAAAACTGAGTCAGGGTCGTAGTTTTTTTAAACTTTCGTTGCGAAAGATTAGGCTTGCTGATTTAGAATAGAATGTCGAAGAAACGGAGCGTAAAAAACAGTAAAAGAGTGCTTAAAATCGAAACACTTATTCGAAAACCCTAATCTGTGACGTTTGAAGTACATGCTAAAAAAACCGAGTCACGGTCAACTTTTTTCAAAACTTTTGTGGGGAATGATCAGGGATAATAATTTAGAAGACAATTTCGAAGAAATGGACTGCATAAAACAGTAATAGGGTGATTAAAATCTAACCCTAATCTGGGACGTTTGAAGTACGTGCTAAAAAAACTGAGTCACGGTCGTAGTTTTTTTAAACTTTCGTTGCGAATGATTAGGCTTGCTGATTTAGAATAGAATGTCGAAGAAACGGAGCGTAAAAAACAGTAAAAGAGTGCTTAAAATCGAAACACTTATTCGAAAACCCTAAACTGTGACGTTTGAAGTACATGCTAAAAAAACCGAGTCACGGTCAACGTTTTTCAAAACTTTTGTGGGGAATGATAAGGGATAATAATTTAGAAGACAATTTCGAAGAAATGGACTGCATAAAACAGTAATAGGGTGATTAAAATCTAACCCTAATCTGGGACGTTTGAAGTACGTGCTAAAAAAACTGAGTCACGGTCGTAGTTTTTTTAAACTTTCGTTGCGAATGATTAGGCTTGCTGATTTAGAATAGAATGTCGAAGAAACGGAGCGTAAAAAACAGTAAAAGAGTGCTTAAAATCGAAACCCTTATTCGAAAACACTAATCTGTGACGTTTGAAGTACATGCTAAAAAAACCGAGTCACGGTCAACGTTTTTCAAAACTTTTGTGGGGAATGATAAGGGATAATAATTTAGAAGACAATTTCGAAGAAATGGACTGCATAAAACAGTAATAGGGTGATTAAAATCTAACCCTAATCTGGGACGTTTGAAGTACGTGCTAAAAAAACTGAGTCAGGGTCGTAGTTTTTTTAAACTTTCGTTGCGAAAGATTAGGCTTGATGATTTAGAATAGAATGTCGAAGAAACGGAGCGTAAAAAACAGTAAAAGAGTGCTTAAAATCGAAACACTTATTCGAAAACCCTAATCTGTGACGTTTGAAGTACATGCTAAAAAAACCGAGTCACGGTCAACTTTTTTCAAAACTTTTGTGGGGAATGATCAGGGATAATAATTTAGAAGACAATTTCGAAGAAATGGACTGCATAAAACAGTAATAGGGTGATTAAAATCTAACCCTAATCTGGGACGTTTGAAGTACGTGCTAAAAAAACTGAGTCATGGTCGTAGTTTTTTTAAACTTTCGTTGCGAAAGATTAGGCTTGATGATTTAGAATAGAATGTCGAAGAAACGGAGCGTAAAAAACAGTAAAAGAGTGCTTAAAATCGAAACACTTATTCGAAAACCCTAATCTGTGACGTTTGAAGTACATGCTAAAAAAACCGAGTCACGGTCAACGTTTTTCAAAACTTTTGTGGGGAATGATCAGGGATAATAATTTAGAAGACAATTTCGAAGAAATGGACTGCATAAAACAGTAATAGGGTGATTAAAATCTAACCCTAATCTGGGACGTTTGAAGTACGTGCTAAAAAAACTGAGTCATGGTCGTAGTTTTTTTAAACTTTCGTTGCGAAAGATTAGGCTTGATGATTTAGAATAGAATGTCGAAGAAACGGAGGGTAAAAAACAGTAAAAGAGTGCTTAAAATCGAAACCCTTATTCGAAAACACTAATCTGTGACGTTTGAAGTACATGCTAAAAAAACCGAGTCACGGTCAACGTTTTTCAAAACTTTTGTGGGGAATGATAAGGGATAATAATTTAGAAGACAATTTCGAAGAAATGGACTGCATAAAACAGTAATAGGGTGATTAAAATCTAACCCTAATCTGGGACGTTTGAAGTACGTGCTAAAAAAACTGAGTCAGGGTCGTAGTTTTTTTAAACTTTCGTTGCGAAAGATTAGGCTTGATGATTTAGAATAGAATGTCGAAGAAACGGAGCGTAAAAAACAGTAAAAGAGTGCTTAAAATCGAAACACTTATTCGAAAACCCTAATCTGTGACGTTTGAAGTACATGCTAAAAAAACCGAGTCACGGTCAACTTTTTTCAAAACTTTTGTGGGGAATGATCAGGGATAATAATTTAGAAGACAATTTCGAAGAAATGGACTGCATAAAACAGTAATAGGGTGATTAAAATCTAACCCTAATCTGGGACGTTTGAAGTACGTGCTAAAAAAACTGAGTCACGGTCGTAGTTTTTTTAAACTTTCGTTGCGAAAGATTAGGCTTGCTGATTTAGAATAGAATGTCGAAGAAACGGAGCGTAAAAAACAGTAAAAGAGTGCTTAAAATCGAAACACTTATTCGAAAACCCTAATCTGTGACGTTTGAAGTACATGCTAAAAAAACCGAGTCACGGTCAACTTTTTTCAAAACTTTTGTGGGGAATGATCAGGGATAATAATTTAGAAGACAATTTCGAAGAAATGGACTGCATAAAACAGTAATAGGGTGATTAAAATCTAACCCTAATCTGGGACGTTTGAAGTACGTGCTAAAAAAACTGAGTCACGGTCGTAGTTTTTTTAAACTTTCGTTGCGAATGATTAGGCTTGCTGATTTAGAATAGAATGTCGAAGAAACGGAGCGTAAAAAACAGTAAAAGAGTGCTTAAAATCGAAACACTTATTCGAAAACCCTAAACTGTGACGTTTGAAGTACATGCTAAAAAAACCGAGTCACGGTCAACGTTTTTCAAAACTTTTGTGGGGAATGATAAGGGATAATAATTTAGAAGACAATTTCGAAGAAATGGACTGCATAAAACAGTAATAGGGTGATTAAAATCTAACCCTAATCTGGGACGTTTGAAGTACGTGCTAAAAAAACTGAGTCACGGTCGTAGTTTTTTTAAACTTTCGTTGCGAATGATTAGGCTTGCTGATTTAGAATAGAATGTCGAAGAAACGGAGCGTAAAAAACAGTAAAAGAGTGCTTAAAATCGAAACCCTTATTCGAAAACACTAATCTGTGACGTTTGAAGTACATGCTAAAAAAACCGAGTCACGGTCAACGTTTTTCAAAACTTTTGTGGGGAATGATAAGGGATAATAATTTAGAAGACAATTTCGAAGAAATGGACTGCATAAAACAGTAATAGGGTGATTAAAATCTAACCCTAATCTGGGACGTTTGAAGTACGTGCTAAAAAAACTGAGTCAGGGTCGTAGTTTTTTTAAACTTTCGTTGCGAAAGATTAGGCTTGATGATTTAGAATAGAATGTCGAAGAAACGGAGCGTAAAAAACAGTAAAAGAGTGCTTAAAATCGAAACACTTATTCGAAAACCCTAATCTGTGACGTTTGAAGTACATGCTAAAAAAACCGAGTCACGGTCAACTTTTTTCAAAACTTTTGTGGGGAATGATCAGGGATAATAATTTAGAAGACAATTTCGAAGAAATGGACTGCATAAAACAGTAATAGGGTGATTAAAATCTAACCCTAATCTGGGACGTTTGAAGTACGTGCTAAAAAAACTGAGTCACGGTCGTAGTTTTTTTAAACTTTCGTTGCGAATGATTAGGCTTGCTGATTTAGAATAGAATGTCGAAGAAACGGAGCGTAAAAAACAGTAAAAGAGTGCTTAAAATCGAAACACTTATTCGAAAACCCTAAACTGTGACGTTTGAAGTACATGCTAAAAAAACCGAGTCACGGTCAACGTTTTTCAAAACTTTTGTGGGGAATGATAAGGGATAATAATTTAGAAGACAATTTCGAAGAAATGGACTGCATAAAACAGTAATAGGGTGATTAAAATCTAACCCTAATCTGGGACGTTTGAAGTACGTGCTAAAAAAACTGAGTCACGGTCGTAGTTTTTTTAAACTTTCGTTGCGAATGATTAGGCTTGCTGATTTAGAATAGAATGTCGAAGAAACGGAGCGTAAAAAACAGTAAAAGAGTGCTTAAAATCGAAACCCTTATTCGAAAACACTAATCTGTGACGTTTGAAGTACATGCTAAAAAAACCGAGTCACGGTCAACGTTTTTCAAAACTTTTGTGGGGAATGATAAGGGATAATAATTTAGAAGACAATTTCGAAGAAATGGACTGCATAAAACAGTAATAGGGTGATTAAAATCTAACCCTAATCTGGGACGTTTGAAGTACGTGCTAAAAAAACTGAGTCACGGTCGTAGTTTTTTTAAACTTTCGTTGCGAATGATTAGGCTTGCTGATTTAGAATAGAATGTCGAAGAAACGGAGCGTAAAAAACAGTAAAAGAGTGCTTAAAATCGAAACCCTTATTCGAAAACACTAATCTGTGACGTTTGAAGTACATGCTAAAAAAACCGAGTCACGGTCAACGTTTTTCAAAACTTTTGTGGGGAATGATAAGGGATAATAATTTAGAAGACAATTTCGAAGAAATGGACTGCATAAAACAGTAATAGGGTGATTAAAATCTAACCCTAATCTGGGACGTTTGAAGTACGTGCTAAAAAAACTGAGTCAGGGTCGTAGTTTTTTTAAACTTTCGTTGCGAAAGATTAGGCTTGATGATTTAGAATAGAATGTCGAAGAAACGGAGCGTAAAAAACAGTAAAAGAGTGCTTAAAATCGAAACCCTTATTCGAAAACCCTAATCTGTGACGTTTGAAGTACATGCTAAAAAAACCGAGTCACGGTCAACTTTTTTCAAAACTTTTGTGGGGAATGATCAGGGATAATAATTTAGAAGACAATTTCGAAGAAATGGACTGCATAAAACAGTAATAGGGTGATTAAAATCTAACCCTAATCTGGGACGTTTGAAGTACGTGCTAAAAAAACTGAGTCACGGTCGTAGTTTTTTTAAACTTTCGTTGCGAATGATTAGGCTTGCTGATTTAGAATAGAATGTCGAAGAAACGGAGCGTAAAAAACAGTAAAAGAGTGCTTAAAATCGAAACACTTATTCGAAAACCCTAAACTGTGACGTTTGAAGTACATGCTAAAAAAACCGAGTCACGGTCAACGTTTTTCAAAACTTTTGTGGGGAATGATAAGGGATAATAATTTAGAAGACAATTTCGAAGAAATGGACTGCATAAAACAGTAATAGGGTGATTAAAATCTAACCCTAATCTGGGACGTTTGAAGTACGTGCTAAAAAAACTGAGTCACGGTCGTAGTTTTTTTAAACTTTCGTTGCGAATGATTAGGCTTGCTGATTTAGAATAGAATGTCGAAGAAACGGAGCGTAAAAAACAGTAAAAGAGTGCTTAAAATCGAAACCCTTATTCGAAAACACTAATCTGTGACGTTTGAAGTACATGCTAAAAAAACCGAGTCACGGTCAACGTTTTTCAAAACTTTTGTGGGGAATGATAAGGGATAATAATTTAGAAGACAATTTCGAAGAAATGGACTGCATAAAACAGTAATAGGGTGATTAAAATCTAACCCTAATCTGGGACGTTTGAAGTACGTGCTAAAAAAACTGAGTCACGGTCGTAGTTTTTTTAAACTTTCGTTGCGAATGATTAGGCTTGCTGATTTAGAATAGAATGTCGAAGAAACGGAGCGTAAAAAACAGTAAAAGAGTGCTTAAAATCGAAACCCTTATTCGAAAACACTAATCTGTGACGTTTGAAGTACATGCTAAAAAAACCGAGTCACGGTCAACGTTTTTCAAAACTTTTGTGGGGAATGATAAGGGATAATAATTTAGAAGACAATTTCGAAGAAATGGACTGCATAAAACAGTAATAGGGTGATTAAAATCTAACCCTAATCTGGGACGTTTGAAGTACGTGCTAAAAAAACTGAGTCAGGGTCGTAGTTTTTATAAACTTTCGTTGCGAAAGATTAGGCTTGATGATTTAGAATAGAATGTCGAAGAAACGGAGCGTAAAAAACAGTAAAAGAGTGCTTAAAATCGAAACACTTATTCGAAAACCCTAATCTGTGACGTTTGAAGTACATGCTAAAAAAACCGAGTCACGGTCAACTTTTTTCAAAACTTTTGTGGGGAATGATCAGGGATAATAATTTAGAAGACAATTTCGAAGAAATGGACTGCATAAAACAGTAATAGGGTGATTAAAATCTAACCCTAATCTGGGACGTTTGAAGTACGTGCTAAAAAAACTGAGTCACGGTCGTAGTTTTTTTAAACTTTCGTTGCGAATGATTAGGCTTGCTGATTTAGAATAGAATGTCGAAGAAACGGAGCGTAAAAAACAGTAAAAGAGTGCTTAAAATCGAAACACTTATTCGAAAACCCTAAACTGTGACGTTTGAAGTACATGCTAAAAAAACCGAGTCACGGTCAACGTTTTTCAAAACTTTTGTGGGGAATGATAAGGGATAATAATTTAGAAGACAATTTCGAAGAAATGGACTGCATAAAACAGTAATAGGGTGATTAAAATCTAACCCTAATCTGGGACGTTTGAAGTACGTGCTAAAAAAACTGAGTCACGGTCGTAGTTTTTTTAAACTTTCGTTGCGAATGATTAGGCTTGCTGATTTAGAATAGAATGTCGAAGAAACGGAGCGTAAAAAACAGTAAAAGAGTGCTTAAAATCGAAACCCTTATTCGAAAACACTAATCTGTGACGTTTGAAGTACATGCTAAAAAAACCGAGTCACGGTCAACGTTTTTCAAAACTTTTGTGGGGAATGATAAGGGATAATAATTTAGAAGACAATTTCGAAGAAATGGACTGCATAAAACAGTAATAGGGTGATTAAAATCTAACCCTAATCTGGGACGTTTGAAGTACGTGCTAAAAAAACTGAGTCAGGGTCGTAGTTTTTTTAAACTTTCGTTGCGAAAGATTAGGCTTGATGATTTAGAATAGAATGTCGAAGAAACGGAGCGTAAAAAACAGTAAAAGAGTGCTTAAAATCGAAACACTTATTCGAAAACCCTAATCTGTGACGTTTGAAGTACATGCTGAAAAAACCGAGTCACGGTCAACTTTTTTCAAAACTTTTGTGGGGAATGATCAGGGATAATAATTTAGAAGACAATTTCGAAGAAATGGACTGCATAAAACAGTAATAGGGTGATTAAAATCTAACCCTAATCTGGGACGTTTGAAGTACGTGCTAAAAAAACTGAGTCACGGTCGTAGTTTTTTTAAACTTTCGTTGCGAATGATTAGGCTTGCTGATTTAGAATAGAATGTCGAAGAAACGGAGCGTAAAAAACAGTAAAAGAGTGCTTAAAATCGAAACCCTTATTCGAAAACACTAATCTGTGACGTTTGAAGTACATGCTAAAAAAACCGAGTCACGGTCAACGTTTTTCAAAACTTTTATGGGGAATGATCAGGGATAATAATTTAGAAGACAATTTCGAAGAAATGGACTGCATAAAACAGTAATAGGGTGATTAAAATCTAACCCTAATCTGGGACGTTTGAAGTACGTGCTAAAAAAACTGAGTCACGGTCGAGGTTTTTTTAAACTTTCGTTGCGAATGATTAGGCTTGATGATTTAGAATAGAATGTCGAAGAAACGGAGCGTAAAAAACAGTAAAAGAGTGCTTAAAATCGAAACACTTATTCGAAAACCCTAAACTGTGACGTTTGAAGTACATGCTAAAAAAACCGAGTCACGGTCAACGTTTTTCAAAACTTTTGTGGGGAATGATAAGGGATAATAATTTAGAAGACAATTTCGAAGAAATGGACTGCATAAAACAGTAATAGGGTGATTAAAATCTAACCCTAATCTGGGACGTTTGAAGTACGTGCTAAAAAAACTGAGTCACGGTCGTAGTTTTTTTAAACTTTCGTTGCGAATGATTAGGCTTGCTGATTTAGAATAGAATGTCGAAGAAACGGAGCGTAAAAAACAGTAAAAGAGTGCTTAAAATCGAAACCCTTATTCGAAAACACTAATCTGTGACGTTTGAAGTACATGCTAAAAAAACCGAGTCACGGTCAACGTTTTTCAAAACTTTTGTGGGGAATGATAAGGGATAATAATTTAGAAGACAATTTCGAAGAAATGGACTGCATAAAACAGTAATAGGGTGATTAAAATCTAACCCTAATCTGGGACGTTTGAAGTACGTGCTAAAAAAACTGAGTCAGGGTCGTAGTTTTTTTAAACTTTCGTTGCGAAAGATTAGGCTTGATGATTTAGAATAGAATGTCGAAGAAACGGAGCGTAAAAAACAGTAAAAGAGTGCTTAAAATCGAAACACTTATTCGAAAACCCTAATCTGTGACGTTTGAAGTACATGCTAAAAAAACCGAGTCACGGTCAACTTTTTTCAAAACTTTTGTGGGGAATGATCAGGGATAATAATTTAGAAGACAATTTCGAAGAAATGGACTGCATAAAACAGTAATAGGGTGATTAAAATCTAACCCTAATCTGGGACGTTTGAAGTACGTGCTAAAAAAACTGAGTCACGGTCGTAGTTTTTTTAAACTTTCGTTGCGAATGATTAGGCTTGCTGATTTAGAATAGAATGTCGAAGAAACGGAGCGTAAAAAACAGTAAAAGAGTGCTTAAAATCGAAACCCTTATTCGAAAACACTAATCTGTGACGTTTGAAGTACATGCTAAAAAAACCGAGTCACGGTCAACGTTTTTCAAAACTTTTATGGGGAATGATCAGGGATAATAATTTAGAAGACAATTTCGAAGAAATGGACTGCATAAAACAGTAATAGGGTGATTAAAATCTAACCCTAATCTGGGACGTTTGAAGTACGTGCTAAAAAAACTGAGTCACGGTCGAGGTTTTTTGAAACTTTCGTTGCGAATGATTAGGCTTGATGATTTAGAATAGAATGTCGAAGAAACGGAGCGTAAAAAACAGTAAAAGAGTGCTTAAAATCGAAACACTTATTCGAAAACCCTAAACTGTGACGTTTGAAGTACATGCTAAAAAAACCGAGTCACGGTCAACGTTTTTCAAAACTTTTGTGGGGAATGATCAGGGATAATAATTTAGAAGACAATTTCGAAGAAATGGACTGCATAAAACAGTAATAGGGTGATTAAAATCTAACCCTAATCTGGGACGTTTGAAGTACGTGCTAAAAAAACTGAGTCACGGTCGTAGTTTTTTTAAACTTTCGTTGCGAATGATTAGGCTTGCTGATTTAGAATAGAATGTCGAAGAAACGGAGCGTAAAAAACAGTAAAAGAGTGCTTAAAATCGAAACCCTTATTCGAAAACACTAATCTGTGACGTTTGAAGTACATGCTAAAAAAACCGAGTCACGGTCAACGTTTTTCAAAACTTTTGTGGGGAATGATAAGGGATAATAATTTAGAAGACAATTTCGAAGAAATGGACTGCATAAAACAGTAATAGGGTGATTAAAATCTAACCCTAATCTGGGACGTTTGAAGTACGTGCTAAAAAAACTGAGTCAGGGTCGTAGTTTTTTTAAACTTTCGTTGCGAAAGATTAGGCTTGATGATTTAGAATAGAATGTCGAAGAAACGGAGCGTAAAAAACAGTAAAAGAGTGCTTAAAATCGAAACACTTATTCGAAAACCCTAATCTGTGACGTTTGAAGTACATGCTAAAAAAACCGAGTCACGGTCAACTTTTTTCAAAACTTTTGTGGGGAATGATCAGGGATAATAATTTAGAAGACAATTTCGAAGAAATGGACTGCATAAAACAGTAATAGGGTGATTAAAATCTAACCCTAATCTGGGACGTTTGAAGTACGTGCTAAAAAAACTGAGTCATGGTCGTAGTTTTTTTAAACTTTCGTTGCGAAAGATTAGGCTTGATGATTTAGAATAGAATGTCGAAGAAACGGAGCGTAAAAAACAGTAAAAGAGTGCTTAAAATCGAAACACTTATTAGAAAACACTAATCTGTGACGTTTGAAGTACATGCTAAAAAAACCGAGTCACGGTCAACGTTTTTCAAAACTTTTGTGGGGAATGATCAGGGATAATAATTTAGAAGACAATTTCGAAGAAATGGACTGCATAAAACAGTAATAGGGTGATTAAAATCTAACCCTAATCTGGGACGTTTGAAGTACGTGCTAAAAAAACTGAGTCACGGTCGTAGTTTTTTTAAACTTTCGTTGCGAATGATTAGGCTTGCTGATTTAGAATAGAATGTCGAAGAAACGGAGCGTTAAAAACAGTAAAAGAGTGCTTAAAATCGAAACCCTTATTCGAAAACACTAATGTGTGACGTTTGAAGTACATGCTAAAAAAACCGAGTCACGGTCAACGTTTTTCAAAACTTTTGTGGGGAATGATCAGGGATAATAATTTAGAAGACAATTTCGAAGAAATGGACTGCATAAAACAGTAATAGGGTGATTCAAATCTAACCCTAATCTGGGACGTTTGAAGTACGTGCTAAAAAAACTGAGTCACGGTCGAGGTTTTTTGAAACTTTCGTTGCGAATGATTAGGCTTGATGATTTAGAATAGAAGGTCGAAGAAACGGAGCGTAAAAAACAGTAAAAGAGTGCTTAAAATCGAAACCCTTATGAGAAAACACTAATCTGTGACGTTTGAAGTACATGCTAAAAAAACCGAGTCACGGTCAACGTTTTTCACAACTTTTGTGGGGAATGATCAAGGATAATAATTTGGAAGACAATTTCGAAGAAATGGACTGCATAAAACAGTAATAGGGTGATTAAAATCTAACCCTAATCTTGGACGTTTGAAGTACGTGCTAAAAAAACTGAGTCACGGTCGAGGTTTTTTGAAACTTTCGTTGCGAATGATTAGGCTTGCTGATTTAGAATAGAAGGTCGAAGAAACGGAGCGTAAAAAACAGTAAAAGAGTGCTTAAAATCGAAACCCTTATTCGAAAACACTAATCTGTGACGTTTGAAGTACATGCTAAAAAAACCGAGTCACGGTCAACGTTTTTCAAAACTTTTGTGGGGAATGATCAGGGATAATAATTTAGAAGACAATTTCGAAGAAATGGACTGCATAAAACAGTAATAGGGTGATTAAAATCTAACCCTAATCTGGGACGTTTGAAGTACGTGCTAAAAAAACTGAGTCATGGTCGTAGTTTTTTTAAACTTTCGTTGCGAAAGATTAGGCTTGATGATTTAGAAAAGAATGTCGAAGAAACGGAGCGTAAAAAACAGTAAAAGAGTGCTTAAAATCGAAACACTTATTCGAAAACCCTAATCTGTGACGTTTGAAGTACATGCTAAAAAAACCGAGTCACGGTCAACTTTTTTCAAAACTTTTGTGGGGAATGATCAGGGATAATAATTTAGAAGACAATTTCGAAGAAATGGACTGCATAAAACAGTAATAGGGTGATTAAAATCTAACCCTAATCTGGGACGTTTGAAGTACGTGCTAAAAAAACTGAGTCATGGTCGTAGTTTTTTTAAACTTTCGTTGCGAAAGATTAGGCTTGATGATTTAGAATAGAATGTCGAAGAAACGGAGCGTAAAAAACAGTAAAAGAGTGCTTAAAATCGAAACACTTATTCGAAAACCCTAATCTGTGACGTTTGAAGTACATGCTAAAAAAACCGAGTCACGGTCAACGTTTTTCAAAACTTTTGTGGGGAATGATCAGGGATAATAATTTAGAAGACAATTTCGAAGAAATGGACTGCATAAAACAGTAATAGGGTGATTAAAATCTAACCCTAATCTGGGACGTTTGAAGTACGTGCTAAAAAAACTGAGTCACGGTCGTAGTTTTTTTAAACTTTCGTTGCGAATGATTAGGCTTGCTGATTTAGAATAGAATGTCGAAGAAACGGAGCGTAAAAAACAGTAAAAGAGTGCTTAAAATCGAAACCCTTATTCGAAAACACTAATCTGTGACGTTTGAAGTACATGCTAAAAAAACCGAGTCACGGTCAACGTTTTTCAAAACTTTTATGGGGAATGATCAGGGATAATAATTTAGAAGACAATTTCGAAGAAATGGACTGCATAAAACAGTAATAGGGTGATTAAAATCTAACCCTAATCTGGGACGTTTGAAGTACGTGCTAAAAAAACTGAGTCACGGTCGTAGTTTTTTTAAACTTTCGTTGCGAATGATTAGGCTTGCTGATTTAGAATAGAATGTCGAAGAAACGGAGCGTAAAAAACAGTAAAAGAGTGCTTAAAATCGAAACACTTATTCGAAAACCCTAATCTGTGACGTTTGAAGTACATGCTAAAAAAACCGAGTCACGGTCAACGTTTTTCAAAACTTTTGTGGGGAATGATAAGGGATAATAATTTAGAAGACAATTTCGAAGAAATGGACTGCATAAAACAGTAATAGGGTGATTAAAATCTAACCCTAATCTGGGACGTTTGAAGTACGTGCTAAAAAAACTGAGTCACGGTCGTAGTTTTTTTAAACTTTCGTTGCGAATGATTAGGCTTGCTGATTTAGAATAGAATGTCGAAGAAACGGAGCGTAAAAAACAGTAAAAGAGTGCTTAAAATCGAAACCCTTATTCGAAAACACTAATCTGTGACGTTTGAAGTACATGCTAAAAAAACCGAGTCACGGTCAACGTTTTTCAAAACTTTTGTGGGGAATGATAAGGGATAATAATTTAGAAGACAATTTCGAAGAAATGGACTGCATAAAACAGTAATAGGGTGATTAAAATCTAACCCTAATCTGGGACGTTTGAAGTACGTGCTAAAAAAACTGAGTCATGGTCGTAGTTTTTTTAAACTTTCGTTGCGAAAGATTAGGCTTGATGATTTAGAATAGAATGTCGAAGAAACGGAGCGTAAAAAACAGTAAAAGAGTGCTTAAAATCGAAACACTTATTCGAAAACACTAATCTGTGACGTTTGAAGTACATGCTAAAAAAACCGAGTCACGGTCAACTTTTTTCAAAACTTTTGTGGGGAATGATCAGGGATAATAATTTAGAAGACAATTTCGAAGAAATGGACTGCATAAAACAGTAATAGGGTGATTAAAATCTAACCCTAATCTGGGACGTTTGAAGTACGTGCTAAAAAAACTGAGTCACGGTCGTAGTTTTTTTAAACTTTCGTTGCGAAAGATTAGGCTTGATGATTTAGAATAGAATGTCGAAGAAACGGAGCGTAAAAAACAGTAAAAGAGTGCTTAAAATCGAAACCCTTATTCGAAAATACTAATCTGTGACGTTTGAAGTACATGCTAAAAAAACCGAGTCACGGTCAACGTTTTTCAAAACTTTTGTGGGGAATGATCAGGGATAATAATTTAGAAGACAATTTCGAAGAAATGGACTGCATAAAACAGTAATAGGGTGATTAAAATCTAACCCTAATCTGGGACGTTTGAAGTACGTGCTAAAAAAACTGAGTCACGGTCGTAGTTTTTTTAAACTTTCGTTGCGAATGATTAGGCTTGCTGATTTAGAATAGAATGTCGAAGAAACGGAGCGTAAAAAACAGTAAAAGAGTGCTTAAAATCGAAACCCTTATTCGAAAACACTAATCTGTGACGTTTGAAGTACATGCTAAAAAAACCGAGTCACGGTCAACGTTTTTCAAAACTTTTGTGGGGAATGATCAGGGATAATAATTTAGAAGACAATTTCGAAGAAATGGACTGCATAAAACAGTAATAGGGTGATTAAAATCTAACCCTAATCTTGGACGTTTGAAGTACGTGCTAAAAAAACTGAGTCACGGTCGAGGTTTTTTGAAACTTTCGTTGCGAATGATTAGGCTTGCTGATTTAGAATAGAAGGTCGAAGAAACGGAGCGGAAAAACAGTAAAAGTGTGCTTAAAATCGAAACCCTTATTCGAAAACACTAATCTGTGACGTTTGAAGTACATGCTTAAAAAACCGATTGACGGTCAACGTTTTTCAAAACTTTTATGGGGAATGATCTGGAAAATGATTTAGAATACAATTTCGAAGAAATGGGCTCCACAAAACAGTAAAAGGGTGATTAAAAACGAACCCTAATCTGGGACGTTTGAAGTACGTGCTAAAAAAACTGAGTCACGGTCGAGGTTTTTTGAAACTTTCGTTGCGAAAGATTAGGCTTGATGATTTAGAATAGAATGTCGAAGAAACGGAGCGTAAAAAATAGTAAAAGAGTGCTTAAAATCGAAACCCTTATTCGAAAACACTAATTTGTGACGTTTGAAGTACATGCTAAAAAAACCGAGTCACGGTCAACTTTTTTCAAAACTTTTGTGGGGAATGATCAGGGATAATAATTTAGAAGACAATTTCGAAGAAATGGACTGCATAAAACAGTAATAGGGTGATTAAAATCTAACCCTAATCTGGGACGTTTGAAGTACGTGCTAAAAAAACTGAGTCACGGTCGTAGTTTTTTTAAACTTTCGTTGCGAATGATTAGGCTTGCTGATTTAGAATAGAATGTCGAAGAAACGGAGCGTAAAAAACAGTAAAAGAGTGCTTAAAATCGAAACCCTTATTCGAAAACACTAATCTGTGACGTTTGAAGTACATGCTAAAAAAACCGAGTCACGGTCAACGTTTTTCAAAACTTTTGTGGGGAATGATCAGGGATAATAATTTAGAAGACAATTTCGAAGAAATGGACTGCATAAAACAGTAATAGGGTGATTAAAATCTAACCCTAATCTGGGACGTTTGAAGTACGTGCTAAAAAAACTGAGTCACGGTCGTAGTTTTTTTAAACTTTCGTTGCGAATGATTAGGCTTGCTGATTTAGAATAGAATGTCGAAGAAACGGAGCGTAAAAAACAGTAAAAGAGTGCTTAAAATCGAAACCCTTATTCGAAAACACTAATCTGTGACGTTTGAAGTACATGCTAAAAAAACCGAGTCACGGTCAACGTTTTTCAAAACTTTTGTGGGGAATGATCAGGGATAATAATTTAGAAGACAATTTCGAAGAAATGGACTGCATAAAACAGTAATAGGGTGATTAAAATCTAACCCTAATCTGGGACGTTTGAAGTACGTGCTAAAAAAACTGAGTCACGGTCGAGGTTTTTTGAAACTTTCGTTGCGAATGATTAGGCTTGATGATTTAGAATAGAAGGTCGAAGAAACGGAGCGTAAAAAACAGTAAAAGAGTGCTTAAAATCGAAACCCTTATGAGAAAACACTAATCTGTGACGTTTGAAGTACATGCTAAAAAAACCGAGTCACGGTCAACGTTTTTCACAACTTTTGTGGGGAATGATCAAGGATAATAATTTGGAAGACAATTTCGAAGAAATGGACTGCATAAAACAGTAATAGGGTGATTAAAATCTAACCCTAATCTTGGACGTTTGAAGTACGTGCTAAAAAAACTGAGTCACGGTCGAGGTTTTTTGAAACTTTCGTTGCGAATGATTAGGCTTGCTGATTTAGAATAGAAGGTCGAAGAAACGGAGCGTAAAAAACAGTAAAAGAGTGCTTAAAATCGAAACCCTTATTCGAAAACACTAATCTGTGACGTTTGAAGTACATGCTAAAAAAACCGAGTCACGGTCAACGTTTTTCAAAACTTTTGTGGGGAATGATCAAGGATAATAATTTAGAAGACAATTTCGAAGAAATGGACTGCATAAAACAGTAATAGGGTGATTAAAATCTAACCCTAATCTGGGACGTTTGAAGTACGTGCTAAAAAAACTGAGTCATGGTCGTAGTTTTTTTAAACTTTCGTTGCGAAAGATTAGGCTTGATGATTTAGAATAGAATGTCGAAGAAACGGAGCGTAAAAAACAGTAAAAGAGTGCTTAAAATCGAAACACTTATTCGAAAACCCTAATCTGTGACGTTTGAAGTACATGCTAAAAAAACCGAGTCACGGTCAACTTTTTTCAAAACTTTTGTGGGGAATGATCAGGGATAATAATTTAGAAGACAATTTCGAAGAAATGGACTGCATAAAACAGTAATAGGGTGATTAAAATCTAACCCTAATCTGGGACGTTTGAAGTACGTGCTAAAAAAACTGAGTCACGGTCGTAGTTTTTTTAAACTTTCGTTGCGAAAGATTAGGCTTGATGATTTAGAAAAGAATGTCGAAGAAACGGAGCGTAAAAAACAGTAAAAGAGTGCTTAAAATCGAAACACTTATTCGAAAACCCTAATCTGCGACGTTTGAAGTACATGCTAAAAAAACCGAGTCACGGTCAACTTTTTTCAAAACTTTTGTGGGGAATGATCAGGGATAATAATTTAGAAGACAATTTCGAAGAAATGGACTGCATAAAACAGTAATAGGGTGATTAAAATCTAACCCTAATCTGGGACGTTTGAAGTACGTGCTAAAAAAACTGAGTCATGGTCGTAGTTTTTTTAAACTTTCGTTGCGAATGATTAGGCTTGATGATTTAGAATAGAATGTCGAAGAAACGGAGCGTAAAAAACAGTAAAAGAGTGCTTAAAATCGAAACACTTATTCGAAAACACTAATCTGTGACGTTTGAAGTACATGCTAAAAAAACCGAGTCACGGTCAACGTTTTTCACAACTTTTGTGGGGAATGATCAAGGATAATAATTTGGAAGACAATTTCGAAGAAATGGACTGCATAAAACAGTAATAGGGTGATTAAAATCTAACCCTAATCTTGGACGTTTGAAGTACGTGCTAAAAAAACTGAGTCACGGTCGAGGTTTTTTGAAACTTTCGTTGCGAATGATTAGGCTTGCTGATTTAGAATAGAAGGTCGAAGAAACGGAGCGTAAAAAACAGTAAAAGAGTGCTTAAAATCGAAACCCTTATTCGAAAACACTAATGTGTGACGTTTGAAGTACATGCTAAAAAAACCGAGTCACGGTCAACGTTTTTCAAAACTTTTGTGGGGAATGATCAGGGATAATAATTTAGAAGACAATTTCGAAGAAATGGACTGCATAAAACAGTAATAGGGTGATTAAAATCTAACCCTAATCTGGGACGTTTGAAGTACGTGCTAAAAAAACTGAGTCATGGTCGTAGTTTTTTTAAACTTTCGTTGCGAATGATTAGGCTTGCTGATTTAGAATAGAATGTCGAAGAAACGGAGCGTAAAAAACAGTAAAAGAGTGCTTAAAATCGAAACCCTTATGAGAAAACACTAATCTGTGACGTTTGAAGTACATGCTAAAAAAACCGAGTCACGGTCAACGTTTTTCAAAACTTTTGTGGGGAATGATCAAGGATAATAATTTGGAAGACAATTTCGAAGAAATGGACTGCATAAAACAGTAAAAGGGTGATTAAAAACGAACCCTAATCTGGGACGTTTGAAGTACGTGCTAAAAAAACTGAGTCACGGTCGAGGTTTTTTGAAACTTTCGTTGCGAAAGATTAGGCTTGATGATTTAGAATAGAATGTCGAAGAAACGGAGCGTAAAAAACAGTAAAAGAGTGCTTAAAATCGAAACACTTATTCGAAAACACTAATCTGTGACGTTTGAAGTACATGCTAAAAAAACCGAGTCACGGTCAACGTTTTTCAAAACTTTTGTGGGGAATGATCAGGGATAATAATTTAGAAGACAATTTCGAAGAAATGGATTGCATAAAACAGTAATAGGGTGATTAAAATCTAACCCTAATCTCGGACGTTTGAAGTACGTGCTAAAAAAACTGAGTCACGGTCGAGGTTTTTTGAAACTTTCGTTGCGAATGATTAGGCTTGCTGATTTAGAATAGAAGGTCGAAGAAACGGAGCGTAAAAAACAGTAAAAGAGTGCTTAAAATCGAAACCCTTATTCGAAAACACTAATGTGTGACGTTTGAAGTACATGCTAAAAAAACCGAGTCACGGTCAACGTTTTTCAAAACTTTTGTGGGGAATGATCAGGGATAATAATTTAGAAGACAATTTCGAAGAAATGGACTGCATAAAACAGTAATAGGGTGATTAAAATCTAACCCTAATCTGGGACGTTTGAAGTACGTGCTAAAAAAACTGAGTCATGGTCGTAGTTTTTTTAAACTTTCGTTGCGAATGATTAGGCTTGCTGATTTAGAATAGAATGTCGAAGAAACGGAGCGTAAAAAACAGTAAAAGAGTGCTTAAAATCGAAACCCTTATGAGAAAACACTAATCTGTGACGTTTGAAGTACATGCTAAAAAAACCGAGTCACGGTCAACGTTTTTCAAAACTTTTGTGGGGAATGATCAAGGATAATAATTTGGAAGACAATTTCGAAGAAATGGACTGCATAAAACAGTAAAAGGGTGATTAAAAACGAACCCTAATCTGGGACGTTTGAAGTACGTGCTAAAAAAACTGAGTCACGGTCGAGGTTTTTTGAAACTTTCGTTGCGAAAGATTAGGCTTGATGATTTAGAATAGAATGTCGAAGAAACGGAGCGTAAAAAACAGTAAAAGAGTGCTTAAAATCGAAACACTTATTCGAAAACACTAATCTGTGACGTTTGAAGTACATGCTAAAAAAACCGAGTCACGGTCAACGTTTTTCAAAACTTTTGTGGGGAATGATCAGGGATAATAATTTAGAAGACAATTTCGAAGAAATGGACTGCATAAAACAGTAATAGGGTGATTAAAATCTAACCCTAATCTGGGACGTTTGAAGTACGTGCTAAAAAAACTGAGTCACGGTCGTAGTTTTTTTAAACTTTCGTTGCGAAAGATTAGGCTTGATGATTTAGAATAGAATGTCGAAGAAACGGAGCGTAAAAAACAGTAAAAGAGTGCTTAAAATCGAAACACTTATTCGAAAACACTAATCTGTGACGTTTGAAGTACATGCTAAAAAAACCGAGTCACGGTCAACGTTTTTCAAAACTTTTGTGGGGAATGATCAGGGATAATAATTTAGAAGACAATTTCGAAGAAATGGACTGCAAAGAACAGTAATAGGGTGATTAAAATCTAACCCTAATCTGGGACGTTTGAAGTACGTGCTAAAAAAACTGAGTCACGGTTAACGTTTTTCACAACTTTTGTGGGGAATGATCAAGGATAATAAGTTGGAAGACAATTTCGAAGAAATGGACTGCATAAAACAGTAATAGGGTGATTAAAATCTAACCCTAATCTTGGACGTTTGAAGTACGTGCTAAAAAAACTGAGTCACGGTCGAGGTTTTTTGAAACTTTCGTTGCGAATGATTAGGCTTGCTGATTTAGAATAGAAGGTCGAAGAAACGGAGCGTAAAAAACAGTAAAAGAGTGCTTAAAATCAAAACCCTTATTCGAAAACACTAATCTGTGACGTTTGAAGTACATGCTAAAAAAACCGAGTCACGGTCAACGTTTTTCAAAACTTTTGTGGGGAATGATCAGGGATAATAATTTAGAAGACAATTTCGAAGAAATGGACTGCATAAAACAGTAATAGGGTGATTAAAATCTAACCCTAATCTGGGACGTTTGAAGTACGTGCTAAAAAAACTGAGTCACGGTCGAGGTTTTTTGAAACTTTCGTTGCGAATGATTAGGCTTGATGATTTAGAATAGAAGGTCGAAGAAACGGAGCGTAAAAAACAGTAAAAGAGTGCTTAAAATCGAAACCCTTATGAGAAAACACTAATCTGTGACGTTTGAAGTACATGCTAAAAAAACCGAGTCACGGTCAACTTTTTTCAAAACTTTTGTGGGGAATGATCAGGGATAATAATTTAGAAGACAATTTCGAAGAAATGGACTGCATAAACAGTAATAGGGTGATTAAAATCTAACCCTAATCTGAGACGTTTGAAGTACGTGCTAAAAAAACTGAGTCATGGTCGTAGTTTTTTTAAACTTTCGTTGCGAAAGATTAGGCTTGATGATTTAGAATAGAATGTCGAAGAAACGGAGCGTAAAAAACAGTAAAAGAGTGCTTAAAATCGAAACACTTATTCGAAAACACTAATCTGTGACGTTTGAAGTACATGCTAAAAAAACCGAGTCACGGTCAACGTTTTTCAAAACTTTTGTGGGGAATGATCAGGGATAATAATTTAGAAGACAATTTCGAAGAAATGGACTGCATAAAACAGTAATAGGGTGATTAAAATCTAACCCTAATCTGGGACGTTTGAAGTACGTGCTAAAAAAACTGAGTCACGGTCGTAGTTTTTTTAAACTTTCGTTGCGAATGATTAGGCTTGCTGATTTAGAATAGAATGTCGAAGAAACGGAGCGTAAAAAACAGTAAAAGAGTGCTTAAAATCGAAACCCTTATTCGAAAACACTAATCTGTGACGTTTGAAGTACATGCTAAAAAAACCGAGTCACGGTCAACGTTTTTCAAAACTTTTGTGGGGAATGATCAGGGATAATAATTTAGAAGACAATTTCGAAGAAATGGACTGCATAAAACAGTAATAGGGTGATTAAAATCTAACCCTAATCTGGGACGTTTGAAGTACGTGCTAAAAAAACTGAGTCACGGTCGAGGTTTTTTGAAACTTTCGTTGCGAATGATTAGGCTTGATGATTTAGAATAGAAGGTCGAAGAAACGGAGCGTAAAAAACAGTAAAAGAGTGCTTAAAATCGAAACCCTTATGAGAAAACACTAATCTGTGACGTTTGAAGTACATGCTAAAAAAACCGAGTCACGGTCAATGTTTTTCACAACTTTTGTGGGGAATGATCAAGGATAATAATTTGGAAGACAATTTCGAAGAAATGGACTGCATAAAACAGTAATAGGGTGATTAAAATCTAACCCTAATCTTGGACGTTTGAAGTACGTGCTAAAAAAACTGAGTCACGGTCGAGGTTTTTTGAAACTTTCGTTGCGAATGATTAGGCTTGCTGATTTAGAATAGAAGGTCGAAGAAACGGAGCGTAAAAAACAGTAAAAGAGTGCTTAAAATCAAAACCCTTATTCGAAAACACTAATCTGTGACGTTTGAAGTACATGCTAAAAAAACCGAGTCACGGTCAACGTTTTTCAAAACTTTTGTGGGGAATGATCAGGGATAATAATTTAGAAGACAATTTCGAAGAAATGGACTGCATAAAACAGTAATAGGGTGATTAAAATCTAACCCTAATCTGGGACGTTTGAAGTACGTGCTAAAAAAACTGAGTCATGGTCGTAGTTTTTTTAAACTTTCGTTGCGAAAGATTAGGCTTGATGATTTAGAATAGAATTTCGAAGAAACGGAGCGTAAAAAACAGTAAAAGAGTGCTTAAACTCGAAACACTTATTCGAAAACCCTAATCTGTGACGTTTGAAGTACATGCTAAAAAAACCGAGTCACGGTCAACGTTTTTCAAAACTTTTGTGGGGAATGATCAGGGATAATAATTTAGAAGACAATTTCGAAGAAATGGACTGCATAAAACAGTAATAGGGTGATTAAAATCTAACCCTAATCTGGGACGTTTGAAGTACGTGCTAAAAAAACTGAGTCACGGTCGAGGTTTTTTGAAACTTTCGTTGCGAATGATTAGGCTTGATGATTTAGAATAGAAGGTCGAAGAAACGGAGCGTAAAAAACAGTAAAAGAGTGCTTAAAATCAAAACCCTTATTCGAAAACACTAATCTGTGACGTTTGAAGTACATGCTAAAAAAACCGAGTCACGGTCAACGTTTTTCAAAACTTTTGTGGGGAATGATCAGGGATAATAATTTAGAAGACAATTTCGAAGAAATGGACTGCATAAAACAGTAATAGGGTGATTAAAATCTAACCCTAATCTGGGACGTTTGAAGTACGTGCTAAAAAAACTGAGTCACGGTCGAGGTTTTTTGAAACTTTCGTTGCGAATGATTAGGCTTGATGATTTAGAATAGAAGGTCGAAGAAACGGAGCGTAAAAAACAGTAAAAGAGTGCTTAAAATCGAAACCCTTATGAGAAAACACTAATCTGTGACGTTTGAAGTACATGCTAAAAAAACCGAGTCACGGTCAACTTTTTTCAAAACTTTTGTGGGGAATGATCAGGGATAATAATTTAGAAGACAATTTCGAAGAAATGGACTGCATAAACAGTAATAGGGTGATTAAAATCTAACCCTAATCTGAGACGTTTGAAGTACGTGCTAAAAAAACTGAGTCATGGTCGTAGTTTTTTTAAACTTTCGTTGCGAAAGATTAGGCTTGATGATTTAGAATAGAATGTCGAAGAAACGGAGCGTAAAAAACAGTAAAAGAGTGCTTAAAATCGAAACACTTATTCGAAAACACTAATCTGTGACGTTTGAAGTACATGCTAAAAAAACCGAGTCACGGTCAACGTTTTTCAAAACTTTTGTGGGGAATGATCAGGGATAATAATTTAGAAGACAATTTCGAAGAAATGGACTGCATAAAACAGTAATAGGGTGATTAAAATCTAACCCTAATCTGGGACGTTTGAAGTACGTGCTAAAAAAACTGAGTCACGGTCGTAGTTTTTTTAAACTTTCGTTGCGAATGATTAGGCTTGCTGATTTAGAATAGAATGTCGAAGAAACGGAGCGTAAAAAACAGTAAAAGAGTGCTTAAAATCGAAACCCTTATTCGAAAACACTAATCTGTGACGTTTGAAGTACATGCTAAAAAAACCGAGTCACGGTCAACGTTTTTCAAAACTTTTGTGGGGAATGATCAGGGATAATAATTTAGAAGACAATTTCGAAGAAATGGACTGCATAAAACAGTAATAGGGTGATTAAAATCTAACCCTAATCTGGGACGTTTGAAGTACGTGCTAAAAAAACTGAGTCACGGTCGAGGTTTTTTGAAACTTTCGTTGCGAATGATTAGGCTTGATGATTTAGAATAGAAGGTCGAAGAAACGGAGCGTAAAAAACAGTAAAAGAGTGCTTAAAATCGAAACCCTTATGAGAAAACACTAATCTGTGACGTTTGAAGTACATGCTAAAAAAACCGAGTCACGGTCAATGTTTTTCACAACTTTTGTGGGGAATGATCAAGGATAATAATTTGGAAGACAATTTCGAAGAAATGGACTGCATAAAACAGTAATAGGGTGATTAAAATCTAACCCTAATCTTGGACGTTTGAAGTACGTGCTAAAAAAACTGAGTCACGGTCGAGGTTTTTTGAAACTTTCGTTGCGAATGATTAGGCTTGCTGATTTAGAATAGAAGGTCGAAGAAACGGAGCGTAAAAAACAGTAAAAGAGTGCTTAAAATCAAAACCCTTATTCGAAAACACTAATCTGTGACGTTTGAAGTACATGCTAAAAAAACCGAGTCACGGTCAACGTTTTTCAAAACTTTTGTGGGGAATGATCAGGGATAATAATTTAGAAGACAATTTCGAAGAAATGGACTGCATAAAACAGTAATAGGGTGATTAAAATCTAACCCTAATCTGGGACGTTTGAAGTACGTGCTAAAAAAACTGAGTCACGGTCGAGGTTTTTTGAAACTTTCGTTGCGAATGATTAGGCTTGATGATTTAGAATAGAAGGTCGAAGAAACGGAGCGTAAAAAACAGTAAAAGAGTGCTTAAAATCGAAACCCTTATGAGAAAACACTAATCTGTGACGTTTGAAGTACATGCTAAAAAAACCGAGTCACGGTCAACTTTTTTCAAAACTTTTGTGGGGAATGATCAGGGATAATAATTTAGAAGACAATTTCGAAGAAATGGACTGCATAAACAGTAATAGGGTGATTAAAATCTAACCCTAATCTGAGACGTTTGAAGTACGTGCTAAAAAAACTGAGTCATGGTCGTAGTTTTTTTAAACTTTCGTTGCGAAAGATTAGGCTTGATGATTTAGAATAGAATGTCGAAGAAACGGAGCGTAAAAAACAGTAAAAGAGTGCTTAAAATCGAAACACTTATTCGAAAACACTAATCTGTGACGTTTGAAGTACATGCTAAAAAAACCGAGTCACGGTCAACGTTTTTCAAAACTTTTGTGGGGAATGATCAGGGATAATAATTTAGAAGACAATTTCGAAGAAATGGACTGCATAAAACAGTAATAGGGTGATTAAAATCTAACCCTAATCTGGGACGTTTGAAGTACGTGCTAAAAAAACTGAGTCACGGTCGTAGTTTTTTTAAACTTTCGTTGCGAATGATTAGGCTTGCTGATTTAGAATAGAATGTCGAAGAAACGGAGCGTAAAAAACAGTAAAAGAGTGCTTAAAATCGAAACCCTTATTCGAAAACACTAATCTGTGACGTTTGAAGTACATGCTAAAAAAACCGAGTCACGGTCAACGTTTTTCAAAACTTTTGTGGGGAATGATCAGGGATAATAATTTAGAAGACAATTTCGAAGAAATGGACTGCATAAAACAGTAATAGGGTGATTAAAATCTAACCCTAATCTGGGACGTTTGAAGTACGTGCTAAAAAAACTGAGTCACGGTCGAGGTTTTTTGAAACTTTCGTTGCGAATGATTAGGCTTGATGATTTAGAATAGAAGGTCGAAGAAACGGAGCGTAAAAAACAGTAAAAGAGTGCTTAAAATCGAAACCCTTATGAGAAAACACTAATCTGTGACGTTTGAAGTACATGCTAAAAAAACCGAGTCACGGTCAATGTTTTTCACAACTTTTGTGGGGAATGATCAAGGATAATAATTTGGAAGACAATTTCGAAGAAATGGACTGCATAAAACAGTAATAGGGTGATTAAAATCTAACCCTAATCTTGGACGTTTGAAGTACGTGCTAAAAAAACTGAGTCACGGTCGAGGTTTTTTGAAACTTTCGTTGCGAATGATTAGGCTTGCTGATTTAGAATAGAAGGTCAAAGAAACGGAGCGTAAAAAACAGTAAAAGAGTGCTTAAAATCAAAACCCTTATTCGAAAACACTAATCTGTGACGTTTGAAGTACATGCTAAAAAAACCGAGTCACGGTCAACGTTTTTCAAAACTTTTGTGGGGAATGATCAGGGATAATAATTTAGAAGACAATTTCGAAGAAATGGACTGCATAAAACAGTAATAGGGTGATTAAAATCTAACCCTAATCTGGGACGTTTGAAGTACGTGCTAAAAAAACTGAGTCACGGTCGAGGTTTTTTGAAACTTTCGTTGCGAATGATTAGGCTTGATGATTTAGAATAGAAGGTCGAAGAAACGGAGCGTAAAAAACAGTAAAAGAGTGCTTAAAATCGAAACCCTTATGAGAAAACACTAATCTGTGACGTTTGAAGTACATGCTAAAAAAACCGAGTCACGGTCAACTTTTTTCAAAACTTTTGTGGGGAATGATCAGGGATAATAATTTAGAAGACAATTTCGAAGAAATGGACTGCATAAACAGTAATAGGGTGATTAAAATCTAACCCTAATCTGAGACGTTTGAAGTACGTGCTAAAAAAACTGAGTCATGGTCGTAGTTTTTTTAAACTTTCGTTGCGAAAGATTAGGCTTGATGATTTAGAATAGAATGTCGAAGAAACGGAGCGTAAAAAACAGTAAAAGAGTGCTTAAAATCGAAACACTTATTCGAAAACACTAATCTGTGACGTTTGAAGTACATGCTAAAAAAACCGAGTCACGGTCAACGTTTTTCAAAACTTTTGTGGGGAATGATCAGGGATAATAATTTAGAAGACAATTTCGAAGAAATGGACTGCATAAAACAGTAATAGGGTGATTAAAATCTAACCCTAATCTGGGACGTTTGAAGTACGTGCTAAAAAAACTGAGTCACGGTCGTAGTTTTTTTAAACTTTCGTTGCGAATGATTAGGCTTGCTGATTTAGAATAGAATGTCGAAGAAACGGAGCGTAAAAAACAGTAAAAGAGTGCTTAAAATCGAAACCCTTATTCGAAAACACTAATCTGTGACGTTTGAAGTACATGCTAAAAAAACCGAGTCACGGTCAACGTTTTTCAAAACTTTTGTGGGGAATGATCAGGGATAATAATTTAGAAGACAATTTCGAAGAAATGGACTGCATAAAACAGTAATAGGGTGATTAAAATCTAACCCTAATCTGGGACGTTTGAAGTACGTGCTAAAAAAACTGAGTCACGGTCGAGGTTTTTTGAAACTTTCGTTGCGAATGATTAGGCTTGATGATTTAGAATAGAAGGTCGAAGAAACGGAGCGTAAAAAACAGTAAAAGAGTGCTTAAAATCGAAACCCTTATGAGAAAACACTAATCTGTGACGTTTGAAGTACATGCTAAAAAAACCGAGTCACGGTCAACGTTTTTCAAAACTTTTGTGGGGAATGATCAGGGATAATAATTTAGAAGACAATTTCGAAGAAATGGACTGCATAAAACAGTAATAGGGTGATTAAAATCTAACCCTAATCTGGGACGTTTGAAGTACGTGCTAAAAAAACTGAGTCACGGTCGTAGTTTTTTTAAACTTTCGTTGCGAATGATTAGGCTTGCTGATTTAGAATAGAATGTCGAAGAAACGGAGCGTAAAAAAAAGGAAAAGAGTGCTTAAAATCGAAACCCTTATTCGAAAACACTAATCTGTGACGTTTGAAGTACATGCTAAAAAAACCGAGTCACGGTCAACGTTTTTCAAAACTTTTGTGGGGAATGATCAGGGATAATAATTTAAAAGACAATTTCGAAGAAATGGACTGCATAAAACAGTAATAGGGTGATTAAAATCTAACCCTAATCTGGGACGTTTGAAGTACGTGCTAAAAAAACTGAGTCATGGTCGTAGTTTTTTTAAACTTTCGTTGCGAAAGATTAGGCTTGATGATTTAGAAAAGAATGTCGAAGAAACGGAGCGTAAAAAACAGTAAAAGAGTGCTTAAAATCGAAACACTTATTCGAAAACCCTAATCTGTGACGTTTTAGGTACATGCTAAAAAAACCGAGTCACGGTCAACTTTTTTCAAAACTTTTGTGGGGAATGTTGAGGGATAATAATTTAGAAGACAATTTCGAAGAAATGGACTGCATAAAACAGTAATAGGGTGATTAAAATCTAACCCTAATCTGGGACGTTTGAAGTACGTGCTAAAAAAACTGAGTCATGGTCGTAGTTTTTTTAAACTTTCGTTGCGAAAGATTAGGCTTGATGATTTAGAATAGAATGTCGAAGAAACGGAGCGTAAAAAACAGTAAAAGAGTGCTTAAAATCGAAACACTTATTCGAAAACACTAATCTGTGACGTTTGAAGTACATGCTAAAAAAACCGAGTCACGGTCAACGTTTTTCAAAACTTTTGTGGGGAATGATCAGGGATAATAATTTAGAAGACAATTTCGAAGAAATGGACTGCAAAGAACAGTAATAGGGTGATTAAAATCTAACCCTAATCTGGGACGTTTGAAGTACGTGCTAAAAAAACTGAGTCACGGTTAACGTTTTTCACAACTTTTGTGGGGAATGATCAAGGATAATAAGTTGGAAGACAATTTCGAAGAAATGGACTGCATAAAACAGTAATAGGGTGATTAAAATCTAACCCTAATCTTGGACGTTTGAAGTACGTGCTAAAAAAACTGAGTCACGGTCGAGGTTTTTTGAAACTTTCGTTGCGAATGATTAGGCTTGCTGATTTAGAATAGAAGGTCGAAGAAACGGAGCGTAAAAAACAGTAAAAGAGTGCTTAAAATCAAAACCCTTATTCGAAAACACTAATCTGTGACGTTTGAAGTACATGCTAAAAAAACCGAGTCACGGTCAACGTTTTTCAAAACTTTTGTGGGGAATGATCAGGGATAATAATTTAGAAGACAATTTCGAAGAAATGGACTGCATAAAACAGTAATAGGGTGATTAAAATCTAACCCTAATCTGGGACGTTTGAAGTACGTGCTAAAAAAACTGAGTCACGGTCGAGGTTTTTTGAAACTTTCGTTGCGAATGATTAGGCTTGATGATTTAGAATAGAAGGTCGAAGAAACGGAGCGTAAAAAACAGTAAAAGAGTGCTTAAAATCGAAACCCTTATGAGAAAACACTAATCTGTGACGTTTGAAGTACATGCTAAAAAAACCGAGTCACGGTCAACTTTTTTCAAAACTTTTGTGGGGAATGATCAGGGATAATAATTTAGAAGACAATTTCGAAGAAATGGACTGCATAAACAGTAATAGGGTGATTAAAATCTAACCCTAATCTGAGACGTTTGAAGTACGTGCTAAAAAAACTGAGTCATGGTCGTAGTTTTTTTAAACTTTCGTTGCGAAAGATTAGGCTTGATGATTTAGAATAGAATGTCGAAGAAACGGAGCGTAAAAAACAGTAAAAGAGTGCTTAAAATCGAAACACTTATTCGAAAACACTAATCTGTGACGTTTGAAGTACATGCTAAAAAAACCGAGTCACGGTCAACGTTTTTCAAAACTTTTGTGGGGAATGATCAGGGATAATAATTTAGAAGACAATTTCGAAGAAATGGACTGCAAAGAACAGTAATAGGGTGATTAAAATCTAACCCTAATCTGGGACGTTTGAAGTACGTGGTAAAAAAACTGAGTCACGGTTAACGTTTTTCACAACTTTTGTGGGGAATGATCAAGGATAATAAGTTGGAAGACAATTTCGAAGAAATGGACTGCATAAAACAGTAATAGGGTGATTAAAATCTAACCCTAATCTTGGACGTTTGAAGTACGTGCTAAAAAAACTGAGTCACGGTCGAGGTTTTTTGAAACTTTCGTTGCGAATGATTAGGCTTGCTGATTTAGAATAGAAGGTCGAAGAAACGGAGCGTAAAAAACAGTAAAAGAGTGCTTAAAATCAAAACCCTTATTCGAAAACACTAATCTGTGACGTTTGAAGTACATGCTAAAAAAACCGAGTCACGGTCAACGTTTTTCAAAACTTTTGTGGGGAATGATCAGGGATAATAATTTAGAAGACAATTTCGAAGAAATGGACTGCATAAAACAGTAATAGGGTGATTAAAATCTAACCCTAATCTGGGACGTTTGAAGTACGTGCTAAAAAAACTGAGTCACGGTCGAGGTTTTTTGAAACTTTCGTTGCGAATGATTAGGCTTGATGATTTAGAATAGAAGGTCGAAGAAACGGAGCGTAAAAAACAGTAAAAGAGTGCTTAAAATCGAAACCCTTATGAGAAAACACTAATCTGTGACGTTTGAAGTACATGCTAAAAAAACCGAGTCACGGTCAACTTTTTTCAAAACTTTTGTGGGGAATGATCAGGGATAATAATTTAGAAGACAATTTCGAAGAAATGGACTGCATAAACAGTAATAGGGTGATTAAAATCTAACCCTAATCTGAGACGTTTGAAGTACGTGCTAAAAAAACTGAGTCATGGTCGTAGTTTTTTTAAACTTTCGTTGCGAAAGATTAGGCTTGATGATTTAGAATAGAATGTCGAAGAAACGGAGCGTAAAAAACAGTAAAAGAGTGCTTAAAATCGAAACACTTATTCGAAAACACTAATCTGTGACGTTTGAAGTACATGCTAAAAAAACCGAGTCACGGTCAACGTTTTTCAAAACTTTTGTGGGGAATGATCAGGGATAATAATTTAGAAGACAATTTCGAAGAAATGGACTGCATAAAACAGTAATAGGGTGATTAAAATCTAACCCTAATCTGGGACGTTTGAAGTACGTGCTAAAAAAACTGAGTCACGGTCGTAGTTTTTTTAAACTTTCGTTGCGAATGATTAGGCTTGCTGATTTAGAATAGAATGTCGAAGAAACGGAGCGTAAAAAACAGTAAAAGAGTGCTTAAAATCGAAACCCTTATTCGAAAACACTAATCTGTGACGTTTGAAGTACATGCTAAAAAAACCGAGTCACGGTCAACGTTTTTCAAAACTTTTGTGGGGAATGATCAGGGATAATAATTTAGAAGACAATTTCGAAGAAATGGACTGCATAAAACAGTAATAGGGTGATTAAAATCTAACCCTAATCTGGGACGTTTGAAGTACGTGCTAAAAAAACTGAGTCACGGTCGAGGTTTTTTGAAACTTTCGTTGCGAATGATTAGGCTTGATGATTTAGAATAGAAGGTCGAAGAAACGGAGCGTAAAAAACAGTAAAAGAGTGCTTAAAATCGAAACCCTTATGAGAAAACACTAATCTGTGACGTTTGAAGTACATGCTAAAAAAACCGAGTCACGGTCAATGTTTTTCACAACTTTTGTGGGGAATGATCAAGGATAATAATTTGGAAGACAATTTCGAAGAAATGGACTGCATAAAACAGTAATAGGGTGATTAAAATCTAACCCTAATCTTGGACGTTTGAAGTACGTGCTAAAAAAACTGAGTCACGGTCGAGGTTTTTTGAAACTTTCGTTGCGAATGATTAGGCTTGCTGATTTAGAATAGAAGGTCGAAGAAACGGAGCGTAAAAAACAGTAAAAGAGTGCTTAAAATCAAAACCCTTATTCGAAAACACTAATCTGTGACGTTTGAAGTACATGCTAAAAAAACCGAGTCACGGTCAACGTTTTTCAAAACTTTTGTGGGGAATGATCAGGGATAATAATTTAGAAGACAATTTCGAAGAAATGGACTGCATAAAACAGTAATAGGGTGATTAAAATCTAACCCTAATCTGGGACGTTTGAAGTACGTGCTAAAAAAACTGAGTCATGGTCGTAGTTTTTTTAAACTTTCGTTGCGAAAGATTAGGCTTGATGATTTAGAATAGAATTTCGAAGAAACGGAGCGTAAAAAACAGTAAAAGAGTGCTTAAAATCGAAACACTTATTCGAAAACCCTAATCTGTGACGTTTGAAGTACATGCTAAAAAAACCGAGTCACGGTCAACGTTTTTCAAAACTTTTGTGGGGAATGATCAGGGATAATAATTTAGAAGACAATTTCGAAGAAATGGACTGCATAAAACAGTAATAGGGTGATTAAAATCTAACCCTAATCTGGGACGTTTGAAGTACGTGCTAAAAAAACTGAGTCACGGTCGAGGTTTTTTGAAACTTTCGTTGCGAATGATTAGGCTTGATGATTTAGAATAGAAGGTCGAAGAAACGGAGCGTAAAAAACAGTAAAAGAGTGCTTAAAATCAAAACCCTTATTCGAAAACACTAATCTGTGACGTTTGAAGTACATGCTAAAAAAACCGAGTCACGGTCAACGTTTTTCAAAACTTTTGTGGGGAATGATCAGGGATAATAATTTAGAAGACAATTTCGAAGAAATGGACTGCATAAAACAGTAATAGGGTGATTAAAATCTAACCCTAATCTGGGACGTTTGAAGTACGTGCTAAAAAAACTGAGTCACGGTCGAGGTTTTTTGAAACTTTCGTTGCGAATGATTAGGCTTGATGATTTAGAATAGAAGGTCGAAGAAACGGAGCGTAAAAAACAGTAAAAGAGTGCTTAAAATCGAAACCCTTATGAGAAAACACTAATCTGTGACGTTTGAAGTACATGCTAAAAAAACCGAGTCACGGTCAACTTTTTTCAAAACTTTTGTGGGGAATGATCAGGGATAATAATTTAGAAGACAATTTCGAAGAAATGGACTGCATAAACAGTAATAGGGTGATTAAAATCTAACCCTAATCTGAGACGTTTGAAGTACGTGCTAAAAAAACTGAGTCATGGTCGTAGTTTTTTTAAACTTTCGTTGCGAAAGATTAGGCTTGATGATTTAGAATAGAATGTCGAAGAAACGGAGCGTAAAAAACAGTAAAAGAGTGCTTAAAATCGAAACACTTATTCGAAAACACTAATCTGTGACGTTTGAAGTACATGCTAAAAAAACCGAGTCACGGTCAACGTTTTTCAAAACTTTTGTGGGGAATGATCAGGGATAATAATTTAGAAGACAATTTCGAAGAAATGGACTGCATAAAACAGTAATAGGGTGATTAAAATCTAACCCTAATCTGGGACGTTTGAAGTACGTGCTAAAAAAACTGAGTCACGGTCGTAGTTTTTTTAAACTTTCGTTGCGAATGATTAGGCTTGCTGATTTAGAATAGAATGTCGAAGAAACGGAGCGTAAAAAACAGTAAAAGAGTGCTTAAAATCGAAACCCTTATTCGAAAACACTAATCTGTGACGTTTGAAGTACATGCTAAAAAAACCGAGTCACGGTCAACGTTTTTCAAAACTTTTGTGGGGAATGATCAGGGATAATAATTTAGAAGACAATTTCGAAGAAATGGACTGCATAAAACAGTAATAGGGTGATTAAAATCTAACCCTAATCTGGGACGTTTGAAGTACGTGCTAAAAAAACTGAGTCACGGTCGAGGTTTTTTGAAACTTTCGTTGCGAATGATTAGGCTTGATGATTTAGAATAGAAGGTCGAAGAAACGGAGCGTAAAAAACAGTAAAAGAGTGCTTAAAATCGAAACCCTTATGAGAAAACACTAATCTGTGACGTTTGAAGTACATGCTAAAAAAACCGAGTCACGGTCAATGTTTTTCACAACTTTTGTGGGGAATGATCAAGGATAATAATTTGGAAGACAATTTCGAAGAAATGGACTGCATAAAACAGTAAAAGGGTGATTAAAATCTAACCCTAATCTTGGACGTTTGAAGTACGTGCTAAAAAAACTGAGTCACGGTCGAGGTTTTTTGAAACTTTCGTTGCGAATGATTAGGCTTGCTGATTTAGAATAGAAGGTCGAAGAAACGGAGCGTAAAAAACAGTAAAAGAGTGCTTAAAATCAAAACCCTTATTCGAAAACACTAATCTGTGACGTTTGAAGTACATGCTAAAAAAACCGAGTCACGGTCAACGTTTTTCAAAACTTTTGTGGGGAATGATCAGGGATAATAATTTAGAAGACAATTTCGAAGAAATGGACTGCATAAAACAGTAATAGGGTGATTAAAATCTAACCCTAATCTGGGACGTTTGAAGTACGTGCTAAAAAAACTGAGTCACGGTCGAGGTTTTTTGAAACTTTCGTTGCGAATGATTAGGCTTGATGATTTAGAATAGAAGGTCGAAGAAACGGAGCGTAAAAAACAGTAAAAGAGTGCTTAAAATCGAAACCCTTATGAGAAAACACTAATCTGTGACGTTTGAAGTACATGCTAAAAAAACCGAGTCACGGTCAACTTTTTTCAAAACTTTTGTGGGGAATGATCAGGGATAATAATTTAGAAGACAATTTCGAAGAAATGGACTGCATAAACAGTAATAGGGTGATTAAAATCTAACCCTAATCTGAGACGTTTGAAGTACGTGCTAAAAAAACTGAGTCATGGTCGTAGTTTTTTTAAACTTTCGTTGCGAAAGATTAGGCTTGATGATTTAGAATAGAATGTCGAAGAAACGGAGCGTAAAAAACAGTAAAAGAGTGCTTAAAATCGAAACACTTATTCGAAAACACTAATCTGTGACGTTTGAAGTACATGCTAAAAAAACCGAGTCACGGTCAACGTTTTTCAAAACTTTTGTGGGGAATGATCAGGGATAATAATTTAGAAGACAATTTCGAAGAAATGGACTGCATAAAACAGTAATAGGGTGATTAAAATCTAACCCTAATCTGGGACGTTTGAAGTACGTGCTAAAAAAACTGAGTCACGGTCGTAGTTTTTTTAAACTTTCGTTGCGAATGATTAGGCTTGCTGATTTAGAATAGAATGTCGAAGAAACGGAGCGTAAAAAACAGTAAAAGAGTGCTTAAAATCGAAACCCTTATTCGAAAACACTAATCTGTGACGTTTGAAGTACATGCTAAAAAAACCGAGTCACGGTCAACGTTTTTCAAAACTTTTGTGGGGAATGATCAGGGATAATAATTTAGAAGACAATTTCGAAGAAATGGACTGCATAAAACAGTAATAGGGTGATTAAAATCTAACCCTAATCTGGGACGTTTGAAGTACGTGCTAAAAAAACTGAGTCACGGTCGAGGTTTTTTGAAACTTTCGTTGCGAATGATTAGGCTTGATGATTTAGAATAGAAGGTCGAAGAAACGGAGCGTAAAAAACAGTAAAAGAGTGCTTAAAATCGAAACCCTTATGAGAAAACACTAATCTGTGACGTTTGAAGTACATGCTAAAAAAACCGAGTCACGGTCAATGTTTTTCACAACTTTTGTGGGGAATGATCAAGGATAATAATTTGGAAGACAATTTCGAAGAAATGGACTGCATAAAACAGTAATAGGGTGATTAAAATCTAACCCTAATCTTGGACGTTTGAAGTACGTGCTAAAAAAACTGAGTCACGGTCGAGGTTTTTTGAAACTTTCGTTGCGAATGATTAGGCTTGCTGATTTAGAATAGAAGGTCGAAGAAACGGAGCGTAAAAAACAGTAAAAGAGTGCTTAAAATCAAAACCCTTATTCGAAAACACTAATCTGTGACGTTTGAAGTACATGCTAAAAAAACCGAGTCACGGTCAACGTTTTTCAAAACTTTTGTGGGGAATGATCAGGGATAATAATTTAGAAGACAATTTCGAAGAAATGGACTGCATAAAACAGTAATAGGGTGATTAAAATCTAACCCTAATCTGGGACGTTTGAAGTACGTGCTAAAAAAACTGAGTCATGGTCGTAGTTTTTTTAAACTTTCGTTGCGAAAGATTAGGCTTGATGATTTAGAATAGAATTTCGAAGAAACGGAGCGTAAAAAACAGTAAAAGAGTGCTTAAAATCGAAACACTTATTCGAAAACCCTAATCTGTGACGTTTGAAGTACATGCTAAAAAAACCGAGTCACGGTCAACGTTTTTCAAAACTTTTGTGGGGAATGATCAGGGATAATAATTTAGAAGACAATTTCGAAGAAATGGACTGCATAAAACAGTAATAGGGTGATTAAAATCTAACCCTAATCTGGGACGTTTGAAGTACGTGCTAAAAAAACTGAGTCACGGTCGTAGTTTTTTTAAACTTTCGTTGCGAATGATTAGGCTTGCTGATTTAGAATAGAATGTCGAAGAAACGGAGCGTAAAAAAAAGGAAAAGAGTGCTTAAAATCGAAACCCTTATTCGAAAACACTAATCTGTGACGTTTGAAGTACATGCTAAAAAAACCGAGTCACGGTCAACGTTTTTCAAAACTTTTGTGGGGAATGAAAAGGGATAATAATTTAGAAGACAATTTCGAAGAAATGGACTGCATAAAACAGTAATAGGGTGATTAAAATCTAACCCTAATCTGGGACGTTTGAAGTACGTGCTAAAAAAACTGAGTCATGGTCGTAGTTTTTTTAAACTTTCGATGCGAAAGATTAGGCTTGATGATTTAGAATAGAATTTCGAAGAAACGGAGCGTAAAAAACAGTAAAAGAGTGCTTAAAATCGAAACACTTATTCGAAAACCCTAATCTGTGACGTTTGAAGTACATGCTAAAAAAACCGAGTCACGGTCAACTTTTTTCAAAACTTTTGTGGGGAATGATCAGGGATAATAATTTAGAAGACAATTTCGAAGAAATGGACTGCATAAAACAGTAATAGGGTGATTAAAATCTAACCCTAATCTGGGACGTTTGATGTACGTGCTAAAAAAACTGAGTCACGGTCGAGGTTTTTTGAAACTTTCGTTGCGAATGATTAGGCTTGATGATTTAGAATAGAAGGTCGAAGAAACGGAGCGTAAAAAACAGTAAAAGAGTGCTTAAAATCGAAACACTTATTCGAAAACCCTAATCTGTGACGTTTGAAGTACATGCTAAAAAAACCGAGTCACGGTCAACGTTTTTCAAAACTTTTGTGGGGAATGATAAGGGATAATAATTTAGAAGACAATTTCGAAGAAATGGACTGCATAAAACAGTAATAGGGTGATTAAAATCTAACCCTAATCTGGGACGTTTGAAGTACGTGCTAAAAAAACTGTGTCACGGTCGTAGTTTTTTTAAACTTTCGTTGCGAATGATTAGGCTTGCTGATTGAGAATAGAATGTCGAAGAAACGGAGCGTAAAAAACAGTAAAAGAGTGCTTAAAATCGAAACCCTTATTCGAAAACACTAATCTGTGACGTTTGAAGTACATGCTAAAAAAACCGAGTCACGGTCAACGTTTTTCAAAACTTTTGTGGGGAATGATCAGGGATAATAATTTAGAAGACAATTTCGAAGAAATGGACTGCATAAAACAGTAATAGGGTGATTAAAATCTAACCCTAATCTGGGACGTTTGAAGTACGTGCTAAAAAAACTGAGTCATGGTCGTAGTTTTTTTAAACTTTCGTTGCGAAAGATTAGGCTTGCTGATTTAGAATAGAATGTCGAAGAAACGGAGCGTAAAAAACAGTAAAAGAGTGCTTAAAATCGAAACCCTTATTCGAAAACCCTAATCTGTGACGTTTGAAGTACATGCTAAAAAAACCGAGTCACGGTCAACTTTTTTCAAAACTTTTGTGGGGAATGATCAGGGATAATAATTTAGAAAACAATTTCGAAGAAATGGACTGCATAAAACAGTAATAGGGTGATTAAAATCTAACCTTAATCTGGGACGTTTGAAGTACGTGCTAAAAAAACTGAGTCACGGTCGAGGTTTTTTGAAACTTTCGTTGCGAATGATTAGGCTTGATGATTTAGAATAGAATGTCGAAGAAACGGAGCGTAAAAAACAGTAAAAGAGTGCTTAAAATCGAAACCCTTATTCGAAAACACTAATCTGTGACGTTTGAAGTACATGCTAAAAAAACCGAGTCACGGTCAACGTTTTTCAAAACTTTTGTGGGGAATGATCAAGGATAATAATTTAGAAGACAATTTCGAAGAAATGGACTGCATAAAACAGTAATAGGGTGATTAAAATCTAACCCTAATCTGGGACGTTTGAAGTACGTGCTAAAAAAACTGAGTCACGGTCGTAGTTTTTTTAAACTTTCGTTGCGAATGATTAGGCTTGCTGATTTAGAATAGAATGTCGAAGAAACGGAGCGTAAAAAACAGTAAAAGAGTGCTTAAAATCGAAACCCTTATGAGAAAACACTAATCTGTGACGTTTGAAGTACATGCTAAAAAAACCGAGTCACGGTCAACGTTTTTCAAAACTTTTGTGGGGAATGATCAAGGATAATAATTTGGAAGACAATTTCGAAGAAATGGACTGCATAAAACAGTAAAAGGGTGATTAAAAACGAACCCTAATCTGGGACGTTTGAAGTACGTGCTAAAAAAACTGAGTCACGGTCGAGGTTTTTTGAAACTTTCGTTGCGAAAGATTAGGCTTGATGATTTAGAATAGAATGTCGAAGAAACGGAGCGTAAAAAACAGTAAAAGAGTGCTTAAAATCGAAACCCTTATTCGAAAACCCTAATCTGTGACGTTTGAAGTACATGCTAAAAAAACCGAGTCACGGTCAACGTTTTTCAAAACTTTTGTGGGGAATGATAAGGGATAATAATTTAGAAGACAATTTCGAAGAAATGGACTGCATAAAACAGTAATAGGGTGATTAAAATCTAACCCTAATCTGGGACGTTTGAAGTACGTGCTAAAAAAACTGTGTCACGGTCGTAGTTTTTTTAAACTTTCGTTGCGAATGATTAGGCTTGCTGATTTAGAATAGAATGTCGAAGAAACGGAGCGTAAAAAACAGTAAAAGAGTGCTTAAAATCGAAACCCTTATTCGAAAACACTAATCTGTGACGTTTGAAGTACATGCTAAAAAAACCGAGTCACGGTCAACGTTTTTCAAAACTTTTGTGGGGAATGATCAAGGATAATAATTTGGAAGACAATTTCGAAGAAATGGACTGCATAAAACAGTAATAGGGTGATTAAAATCTAACCCTAATCTTGGACGTTTGAAGTACGTGCTAAAAAAACTGAGTCACGGTCGAGGTTTTTTGAAACTTTCGTTGCGAATGATTAGGCTTGCTGATATAGAAAAGAAGGTCGAAAAAATGGAGCGTAAAAAAGTAAAAGATTGCTTAAAATCGAAACCCTTATTCGGAAACCCTAATCTGTGACGTTTGAAGTACATGCTTAAAAAACCGATTGACGGTCAACGTTTTTCAAAACTTTTATGGGGAATGATCTGGAAAATGATTTAGAATACAATTTCGAAGAAATGGGCTCCACAAAACAGTAAAAGGGTGATTAAAAACGAACCCTAATCTGGGACGTTTGAAGTACGTGCTAAAAAAACTGAGTCACGGTCGAGGTTTTTTGAAACTTTCGTTGCGAAAGATTAGGCTTGATGATTTAGAATAGAATGTCGAAGAAACGGAGCGTAAAAAACAGTAAAAGAGTGCTTAAAATCGAAACCCTTATTCGAAAACACTAATCTGTGACGTTTGAAGTACATGCTAAAAAAACCGAGTCACGGTCAACTTTTTTCAAAACTTTTGTGGGGAATGATCAGGGATAATAATTTAGAAGACAATTTCGAAGAAATGGACTGCATAAAACAGTAATAGGGTGATTAAAATCTAACCCTAATCTGGGACGTTTGAAGTACGTGCTAAAAAAACTGAGTCACGGTCGTAGTTTTTTTAAACTTTCGTTGCGAATGATTAGGCTTGCTGATTTAGAATAGAATGTCGAAGAAACGGAGCGTAAAAAACAGTAAAAGAGTGCTTAAAATCGAAACCCTTATTCGGAAACACTAATCTGTGACGTTTGAAGTACATGCTAAAAAAACCGAGTCACGGTCAACGTTTTTCAAAACTTTTGTGGGGAATGATAAGGGATAATAATTTAGAAGACAATTTCGAAGAAATGGACTGCATAAAACAGTAATAGGGTGATTAAAATCTAACCCTAATCTGGGACGTTTGAAGTACGTGCTAAAAAAACTGAGTCACGGTCGAGGTTTTTTGAAACTTTCGTTGCGAATGATTAGGCTTGATGATTTAGAATAGAATGTCGAAGAAACGGAGCGTAAAAAACAGTAAAAGAGTGCTTAAAATCGAAACCCTTATTCGAAAACACTAATCTGTGACGTTTGAAGTACATGCTAAAAAAACCGAGTCACGGTCAACGTTTTTCAAAACTTTTGTGGGGAATGATCAAGGATAATAATTTAGAAGACAATTTCGAAGAAATGGACTGCATAAAACAGTAATAGGGTGATTAAAATCTAACCCTAATCTGGGACGTTTGAAGTACGTGCTAAAAAAACTGAGTCACGGTCGTAGTTTTTTTAAACTTTCGTTGCGAATGATTAAGCTTGCTGATTTAGAATAGAATGTCGAAGAAACGGAGCGTAAAAAACAGTAAAAGAGTTCTTAAAATCGAAACCCTTATTCGAAAACACTAATCTGTGACGTTTGAAGTACATGCTAAAAAAACCGAGTCACGGTCAACGTTTTTCAAAACTTTTGTGGGGAATGATCAGGGATAATAATTTAGAAGACAATTTCGAACAAATGGACTGCATAAAACAGTAATAGGGTGATTAAAATCTAACCCTAATCTGGGACGTTTGAAGTACGTGCTAAAAAAACTGAGTCACGGTCGAGGTTTTTTGAAACTTTCGTTGCGAATGATTAGGCTTGATGATTTAGAATAGAAGGAAGAAGAAACGGAGCGTAAAAAACAGTAAAAGAGTGCTTAAAATCGAAACCCTTATTCGAAAACACTAATCTGTGACGTTTGAAGTACATGCTAAAAAAACCGAGTCACGGTCAACGTTTTTCAAAACTTTTGTGGGGAATGATCAAGGATAATAATTTGGAAGACAATTTCGAAGAAATGGACTGCATAAAACAGTAATAGGGTGATTAAAATCTAACCCTAATCTTGGACGTTTGAAGTACGTGCTAAAAAAATTGAGTCACGGTCGAGGTTTTTTGAAACTTTCGTTGCGAATGATTAGGCTTGCTGATATAGAAAAGAAGGTCGAAAAAATGGAGCGTAAAAAAGTAAAAGATTGCTTAAAATCGAAACCCTTATTCGGAAACCCTAATCTGTGACGTTTGAAGTACATGCTTAAAAAACCGATTGACGGTCAACGTTTTTCAAAACTTTTATGGGGAATGATCTGGAAAATGATTTAGAATACAATTTCGAAGAAATGGGCTCCACAAAACAGTAAAAGGGTGATTAAAAACGAACCCTAATCTGGGACGTTTGAAGTACGTGCTAAAAAAACTGAGTCACGGTCGAGGTTTTTTGAAACTTTCGTTGCGAAAGATTAGGCTTGATGATTTAGAATAGAATGTCGAAGAAACGGAGCGTAAAAAACAGTAAAAGAGTGCTTAAAATCGAAACCCTTATTCGAAAACACTAATCTGTGACGTTTGAAGTACATGCTAAAAAAACCGAGTCACGGTCAACTTTTTTCAAAACTTTTGTGGGGAATGATCAGGGATAATAATTTAGAAGACAATTTCGAAGAAATGGACTGCATAAAACAGTAATAGGGTGATTAAAATCTAACCCTAATCTGGGACGTTTGAAGTACGTGCTAAAAAAACTGAGTCACGGTCGTAGTTTTTTTAAACTTTCGTTGCGAATGATTAGGCTTGCTGATTTAGAATAGAATGTCGAAGAAACGGAGCGTAAAAAACAGTAAAAGAGTGCTTAAAATCGAAACCCTTATTCGGAAACACTAATCTGTGACGTTTGAAGTACATGCTAAAAAAACCGAGTCACGGTCAACGTTTTTCAAAACTTTTGTGGGGAATGATAAGGGATAATAATTTAGAAGACAATTTCGAAGAAATGGACTACATAAAACAGTAATAGGGTGATTAAAATCTAACCCTAATCTGGGACGTTTGAAGTACGTGCTAAAAAAACTGAGTCACGGTCGAGGTTTTTTGAAACTTTCGTTGCGAATGATTAGGCTTGATGATTTAGAATAGAATGTCGAAGAAACGGAGCGTAAAAAACAGTAAAAGAGTGCTTAAAATCGAAACCCTTATGAGAAAACACTAATCTGTGACGTTTGAAGTACATGCTAAAAAAACCGAGTCACGGTCAACGTTTTTCAAAACTTTTGTGGGGAATGATCAAGGATAATAATTTGGAAGACAATTTCGAAGAAATGGACTGCATAAAACAGTAATAGGGTGATTAAAATCTAACCCTAATCTTGGACGTTTGAAGTACGTGCTAAAAAAACTGAGTCACGGTCGAGGTTTTTTGAAACTTTCGTTGCGAAAGATTAGGCTTGATGATTTAGAATAGAATGTCGAAGAAACGGAGCGTAAAAAACAGTAAAAGAGTGCTTAAAATCGAAACCCTTATTCGAAAACCCTAATCTGTGACGTTTGAAGTACATGCTAAAAAAACCGAGTCACGGTCAACTTTTTTCAAAACTTTTGTGGGGAATGATCAGGGATAATAATTTAGAAAACAATTTCGAAGAAATGGACTGCATAAAACAGTAATAGGGTGATTAAAATCTAACCTTAATCTGGGACGTTTGAAGTACGTGCTAAAAAAACTGAGTCACGGTCGAGGTTTTTTGAAACTTTCGTTGCGAATGATTAGGCTTGATGATTTAGAATAGAATGTCGAAGAAACGGAGCGTAAAAAACAGTAAAAGAGTGCTTAAAATCGAAACCCTTATTCGAAAACACTAATCTGTGACGTTTGAAGTACATGCTAAAAAAACCGAGTCACGGTCAACGTTTTTCAAAACTTTTGTGGGGAATGATCAAGGATAATAATTTAGAAGACAATTTCGAAGAAATGGACTGCATAAAACAGTAATAGGGTGATTAAAATCTAACCCTAATCTGGGACGTTTGAAGTACGTGCTAAAAAAACTGAGTCACGGTCGTAGTTTTTTTAAACTTTCGTTGCGAATGATTAGGCTTGATGATTTAGAATAGAAGGAAGAAGAAACGGAGCGTAAAAAACAGTAAAAGAGTGCTTAAAATCGAAACCCTTATTCGAAAACACTAATCTGTGACGTTTGAAGTACATGCTAAAAAAACCGAGTCACGGTCAACGTTTTTCAAAACTTTTGTGGGGAATGATCAAGGATAATAATTTGGAAGACAATTTCGAAGAAATGGACTGCATAAAACAGTAATAGGGTGATTAAAATCTAACCCTAATCTTGGACGTTTGAAGTACGTGCTAAAAAAACTGAGTCACAGTCGAGGTTTTTTGAAACTTTCGTTGCGAATGATTAGGCTTGCTGATATAGAAAAGAAGGTCGAAAAAATGGAGTGTAAAAAAGTAAAAGATTGCTTAAAATCGAAACCCTTATTCGGAAACCCTAATCTGTGACGTTTGAAGTACATGCTTAAAAAACCGATTGACGGTCAACGTTTTTCAAAACTTTTATGGGGAATGATCTGGAAAATGATTTAGAATACAATTTCGAAGAAATGGGCTCCACAAAACAGTAAAAGGGTGATTAAAAACGAACCCTAATCTGGGACGTTTGAAGTACGTGCTAAAAAAACTGAGTCACGGTCGAGGTTTTTTGAAACTTTCGTTGCGAAAGATTAGGCTTGATGATTTAGAATAGAATGTCGAAGAAACGGAGCGTAAAAAACAGTAAAAGAGTGCTTAAAATCGAAACCCTTATTCGAAAACACTAATCTGTGACGTTTGAAGTACATGCTAAAAAAACCGAGTCACGGTCAACTTTTTTCAAAACTTTTGTGGGGAATGATCAGGGATAATAATTTAGAAGACAATTTCGAAGAAATGGACTGCATAAAACAGTAATAGGGTGATTAAAATCTAACCCTAATCTGGGACGTTTGAAGTACGTGCTAAAAAAACTGAGTCACGGTCGTAGTTTTTTTAAACTTTCGTTGCGAATGATTAGGCTTGCTGATTTAGAATAGAATGTCGAAGAAACGGAGCGTAAAAAACAGTAAAAGAGTGCTTAAAATCGAAACCCTTATTCGGAAACACTAATCTGTGACGTTTGAAGTACATGCTAAAAAAACCGAGTCACGGTCAACGTTTTTCAAAACTTTTGTGGGGAATGATAAGGGATAATAATTTAGAAGACAATTTCGAAGAAATGGACTGCATAAAACAGTAATAGGGTGATTAAAATCTAACCCTAATCTGGGACGTTTGAAGTACGTGCTAAAAAAACTGAGTCACGGTCGAGGTTTTTTGAAACTTTCGTTGCGAATGATTAGGCTTGATGATTTAGAATAGAATGTCGAAGAAACGGAGCGTAAAAAACAGTAAAAGAGTGCTTAAAATCGAAACCCTTATTCGAAAACACTAATCTGTGACGTTTGAAGTACATGCTAAAAAAACCGAGTCACGGTCAACGTTTTTCAAAACTTTTGTGGGGAATGATCAAGGATAATAATTTAGAAGACAATTTCGAAGAAATGGACTGCATAAAACAGTAATAGGGTGATTAAAATCTAACCCTAATCTGGGACGTTTGAAGTACGTGCTAAAAAAACTGAGTCACGGTCGAGGTTTTTTGAAACTTTCGTTGCGAATGATTAGGCTTGATGATTTAGAATAGAATGTCGAAGAAACGGAGCGTAAAAAACAGTAAAAGAGTGCTTAAAATCGAAACCCTTATTCGAAAACACTAATCTGTGACGTTTGAAGTACATGCTAAAAAAACCGAGTCACGGTCAACGTTTTTCAAAACTTTTGTGGGGAATGATCAAGGATAATAATTTAGAAGACAATTTCGAAGAAATGGACTGCATAAAACAGTAATAGGGTGATTAAAATCTAACCCTAATCTGGGACGTTTGAAGTACGTGCTAAAAAAACTGAGTCACGGTCGTAGTTTTTTTAAACTTTCGTTGCGAATGATTAGGCTTGCTGATTTAGAATAGAATGTCGAAGAAACGGAGCGTAAAAAACAGTAAAAGAGTGCTTAAAATCGAAACCCTTATTCGAAAACACTAATCTGTGACGTTTGAAGTACATGCTAAAAAAACCGAGTCACGGTCAACGTTTTTCAAAACTTTTGTGGGGAATGATAAGGGATAATAATTTAGAAGACAATTTCGAAGAAATGGACTGCATAAAACAGTAATAGGGTGATTAAAATCTAACCCTAATCTGGGACGTTTGAAGTACGTGCTAAAAAAACTGAGTCACGGTCGAGGTTTTTTGAAACTTTCGTTGCGAATGATTAGGCTTGATGATTTAGAATAGAATGTCGAAGAAACGGAGCGTAAAAAACAGTAAAAGAGTGTTTAAAATCGAAACCCTTATTCGAAAACACTAATCTGTGACGTTTGAAGTACATGCTAAAAAAACCGAGTCACGGTCAACGTTTTTCAAAATTATGTGGGGAATGATCAAGGATAATAATTTAGAAGACAATTTCGAAGAAATGGACTGCATAAAACAGTAATAGGGTGATTAAAATCTAACCCTAATCTGGGACGTTTGAAGTACGTGCTAAAAAAACTGAGTCACGGTCGTAGTTTTTTTAAACTTTCGTTGCGAATGATTAGGCTTGCTGATTTAGAATAGAATGTCGAAGAAACGGAGCGTAAAAAACAGTAAAAGAGTGCTTAAAATCGAAACCCTTATTCGAAAACACTAATCTGTGACGTTTGAAGTACATGCTAAAAAAACCGAGTCACGGTCAACGTTTTTCAAAACTTTTGTGGGGAATGATCAGGGATAATAATTTAGAAGACAATTTCGAACAAATGGACTGCATAAAACAGTAATAGGGTGATTAAAATCTAACCCTAATCTGGGACGTTTGAAGTACGTGCTAAAAAAACTGAGTCACGGTCGAGGTTTTTTGAAACTTTCGTTGCGAATGATTAGGCTTGATGATTTAGAATAGAAGGAAGAAGAAACGGAGCGTAAAAAACAGTAAAAGAGTGCTTAAAATCGAAACCCTTATTCGAAAACACTAATCTGTGACGTTTGAAGTACATGCTAAAAAAACCGAGTCACGGTCAACGTTTTTCAAAACTTTTGTGGGGAATGATCAAGGATAATAATTTGGAAGACAATTTCGAAGAAATGGACTGCATAAAACAGTAATAGGGTGATTAAAATCTAACCCTAATCTTGGACGTTTGAAGTACGTGCTAAAAAAACTGAGTCACGGTCGAGGTTTTTTGAAACTTTCGTTGCGAATGATTAGGCTTGCTGATATAGAAAAGAAGGTCGAAAAAATGGAGCGTAAAAAAGTAAAAGATTGCTTAAAATCGAAACCCTTATTCGGAAACCCTAATCTGTGACGTTTGAAGTACATGCTTAAAAAACCGATTGACGGTCAACGTTTTTCAAAACTTTTATGGGGAATGATCTGGAAAATGATTTAGAATACAATTTCGAAGAAATGGGCTCCACAAAACAGTAAAAGGGTGATTAAAAACGAACCCTAATCTGGGACGTTTGAAGTACGTGCTAAAAAAACTGAGTCACGGTCGAGGTTTTTTGAAACTTTCGTTGCGAAAGATTAGGCTTGATGATTTAGAATAGAATGACGAAGAAACGGAGCGTAAAAAACAGTAAAAGAGTGCTTAAAATCGAAACCCTTATTCGAAAACACTAATCTGTGACGTTTGAAGTACATGCTAAAAAAACCGAGTCACGGTCAACTTTTTTCAAAACTTTTGTGGGGAATGATCAGGGATAATAATTTAGAAGACAATTTCGAAGAAATGGACTGCATAAAACAGTAATAGGGTGATTAAAATCTAACCCTAATCTGGGACGTTTGAAGTACGTGCTAAAAAAACTGAGTCACGGTCGTAGTTTTTTTAAACTTTCGTTGCGAATGATTAGGCTTGCTGATTTAGAATAGAATGTCGAAGAAACGGAGCGTAAAAAACAGTAAAAGAGTGCTTAAAATCGAAACCCTTATTCGGAAACACTAATCTGTGACGTTTGAAGTACATGCTAAAAAAACCGAGTCACGGTCAACGTTTTTCAAAACTTTTGTGGGGAATGATCAGGGATAATAATTTAGAAGACAATTTCGAAGAAATGGACTGCATAAAACAGTAATAGGGTGATTAAAATCTAACCCTAATCTGGGACGTTTGAAGTACGTGCTAAAAAAACTGAGTCACGGTCGAGGTTTTTTGAAACTTTCGTTGCGAATGATTAGGCTTGATGATTTAGAATAGAATGTCGAAGAAACGGAGCGTAAAAAACAGTAAAAGAGTGCTTAAAATCGAAACCCTTATGAGAAAACACTAATCTGTGACGTTTGAAGTACATGCTAAAAAAACCGAGTCACGGTCAACGTTTTTCAAAACTTTTGTGGGGAATGATCAAGGATAATAATTTGGAAGACAATTTCGAAGAAATGGACTGCATAAAACAGTAATAGGGTGATTAAAATCTAACCCTAATCTTGGACGTTTGAAGTACGTGCTAAAAAAACTGAGTCACGGTCGAGGTTTTTTGAAACTTTCGTTGCGAAAGATTAGGCTTGATGATTTAGAATAGAATGTCGAAGAAACGGAGCGTAAAAAACAGTAAAAGATTGCTTAAAATCGAAACCCTTATTCGAAAACACTAATCTGTGACGTTTGAAGTACATGCTAAAAAAACCGAGTCACGGTCAACGTTTTTCAAAACTTTTGTGGGGAATGATAAGGGATAATAATTTAGAAGACAATTTCGAAGAAATGGACTGCATAAAACAGTAATAGGGTGATTAAAATCTAACCCTAATCTGGGACGTTTGAAGTACGTGCTAAAAAAACTGAGTCACGGTCGTAGTTTTTTTAAACTTTCGTTGCGAATCATTAGGCTTGCTGATTTAGAATAGAATGTCGAAGAAACGGAGCGTAAAAAACAGTAAAAGAGTGCTTAAAATCGAAACCCTTATTCGAAAACACTAATCTGTGACGTTTGAAGTACATGCTAAAAAAACCGAGTCACGGTCAACGTTTTTCAAAACTTTTGTGGGGAATGATCAGGGATAATAATTTAGAAGACAATTTCGAAGAAAAGGACTGCATAAAACAGTAATAGGGTGATTAAAATCTAACCCTAATCTGGGACGTTTGAAGTACGTGCTAAAAAAACTGAGTCACGGTCGAGGTTTTTTGAAACTTTCGTTGCGAATGATTAGGCTTGATGATTTAGAATAGAAGGTCGAAGAAACAGAGCGTAAAAAACAGTAAAAGAGTGCTTAAAATCGAAACCCTTATTCGAAAACACTAATCTGTGACGTTTGAAGTACATGCTAAAAAAACCGAGTCACGGTCAACGTTTTTCAAAACTTTTGTGGGGAATGATCAAGGATAATAATTTGGAAGACAATTTCGAAGAAATGGACTGCATAAAACAGTAATAGGGTGATTAAAATCTAACCCTAATCTTGGACGTTTGAAGTACGTGCTAAAAAAACTGAGTCACGGTCGAGGTTTTTTGAAACTTTCGTTGCGAATGATTAGGCTTGCTGATATAGAAAAGAAGGTCGAAAAAATGGAGCGTAAAAAAGTAAAAGATTGCTTAAAATCGAAACCCTTATTCGGAAACCCTAATCTGTGACGTTTGAAGTACATGCTTAAAAAACCGATTGACGGTCAACGTTTTTCAAAACTTTTATGGGGAATGATCTGGAAAATGATTTAGAATACAATTTCGAAGAAATGGACTCCACAAAACAGTAAAAGGGTGATTAAAAACGAACCCTAATCTGGGACGTTTGAAGTACGTGCTAAAAAAACTGAGTCACGGTCGAGGTTTTTTGAAACTTTCGTTGCGAAAGATTAGGCTTGATGATTTAGAATAGAATGTCGAAGAAACGGAGCGTAAAAAACAGTAAAAGAGTGCTTAAAATCGAAACCCTTATTCGAAAACACTAATCTGTGACGTTTGAAGTACATGCTAAAAAAACCGAGTCACGGTCAACTTTTTTCAAAACTTTTGTGGGGAATGATCAGGGATAATAATTTAGAAGACAATTTCGAAGAAATGGACTGCATAAAACAGTAATAGGGTGATTAAAATCTAACCCTAATCTGGGACGTTTGAAGTACGTGCTAAAAAAACTGAGTCACGGTCGTAGTTTTTTTAAACTTTCGTTGCGAATGATTAGGCTTGCTGATTTAGAATAGAATGTCGAAGAAACGGAGCGTAAAAAACAGTAAAAGAGTGCTTAAAATCGAAACCCTTATTCGAAAACACTAATCTGTGACGTTTGAAGTACATGCTAAAAAAACCGAGTCACGGTCAACGTTTTTCAAAACTTTTGTGGGGAATGATCAGGGATAATAATTTAGAAGACAATTTCGAAGAAATGGACTGCATAAAACAGTAATAGGGTGATTAAAATCTAACCCTAATCTGGGACGTTTGAAGTACGTGCTAAAAAAACTGAGTCACGGTCGAGGTTTTTTGAAACTTTCGTTGCGAATGATTAGGCTTGATGATTTAGAATAGAAGGTCGAAGAAACGGAGCGTAAAAAACAGTAAAAGAGTGCTTAAAATCGAAACCCTTATGAGAAAACACTAATCTGTGACGTTTGAAGTAGATGCTAAAAAAACCGAGTCACGGTCAACGTTTTTCAAAACTTTTGTGGGGAATGATCAAGGATAATAATTTGGAAGACAATTTCGAAGAAATGGACTGCATAAAACAGTAATAGGGTGATTAAAATCTAACCCTAATCTTGGACGTTTGAAGTACGTGCTAAAAAAACTGAGTCACGGTCGAGGTTTTTTGAAACTTTCGTTTCGAATGATTAGGCTTGCTGATTTAGAATAGAAGGTCGAAGAAACGTAGCGTAAAAAACAGTAAAAGAGTGCTTAAAATCGAAACCCTTATTCGAAAACACTAATCTGTGACGTTTGAAGTACATGCAAAAAAAACCGAGTCACGGTCAACGTTTTTCAAAACTTTTGTGGGGAATGATCAGGGATAATAATTTAGAAGACAATTTCGAAGAAATGGACTGCATAAAACAGTAATAGGGTGATTAAAATCTAACCCTAATCTGGGACGTTTGAAGTACGTGCTAAAAAAACTGAGTCATGGTCGTAGTTTTTTCAAACTTTCGTTGCGAAAGATTAGGCTTGATGATTTAGAATAGAATGTCGAAGAAACGGAGCGTAAAAAACAGTAAAAGAGTGCTTAAAATCGAAATACTTATTCGAAAACCCTAATCTGTGATGTTTGAAGTACATGCTAAAAAAACCGAGTCACGGTCAACGTTTTTCAAAACTTTTGTGGGGAATGATCAGGGATAATAATTTAGAAGACAATTTCGAAGAAATGGACTGCATAAAACAGTAATAGGGTGATTAAAATCTAACCCTAATCTGGGACGTTTGAAGTACGTGCTAAAAAAACTGAGTCACGGTCGTAGTTTTTTTAAACTTTCGTTGCGAATGATTAGGCTTGCTGATTTAGAATAGAATGTCGAAGAAACGGAGTGTAAAAAACAGTAAAAGAGTGCTTAAAATCGAAACCCTTATTCGAAAACACTAATCTGTGACGTTTGAAGTACATGCTTAAAAAACCGAGTCACGGTCAACGTTTTTCAAAACTTTTGTGGGGAATGATCAGGGATAATAATTTAGAAGAAAATTTCGAAGAAATGGACTGCATAAAACAGTAATAGGGTGATTAAAATCTAACCCTAATCTGGGACGTTTGAAGTACGTGCTAAAAAAACTGAGTCACGGTCGTAGTTTTTTTAAACTTTCGTTGCGAATGATTAGGCTTGCTGATTTAGAATAGAATGTCGAAGAAACGGAGCGTAAAAAACAGTAAAAGAGTGCTTAAAATCGAAACCCTTATTCGAAAATACTAATCTGTGACGTTTGAAGTACATGCTAAAAAAACCGAGTCACGGTCAACGTTTTTCAAAACTTTTGTGGGGAATGATAAGGGATAATAATTTAGAAGACAATTTCGAAGAAATGGACTGCATAAAACAGTAATAGGGTGATTAAAATCTAACCCTAATCTGGGACGTTTGAAGTACGTGCTAAAAAAACTGAGTCACGGTCGAGGTTTTTTGAAACTTTCGTTGCGAATGATTAGGCTTGATGATTTAGAATAGAAGGTCGAAGAAACGGAGCGTAAAAAACAGTAAAAGAGTGCTTAAAATCGAAACCCTTATTCGAAAACACTAATCTGTGACGTTTGAAGTACATGCTAAAAAAACCGAGTCACGGTCAACGTTTTTCAAAACTTTTGTGGGGAATGATCAAGGATAATAATTTGGAAGACAATTTCGAAGAAATGGACTGCATAAAACAGTAATAGGGTGATTAAAATCTAACCCTAATCTTGGACGTTTGAAGTACGTGCTAAAAAAACTGAGTCACGGTCGAGGTTTTTTGAAACTTTCGTTGCGAATGATTAGGCTTGCTGATATAGAAAAGGAGGTCGAAAAAATGGAGCGTAAAAAAGTAAAAGATTGCTTAAAATCGAAACCCTTATTCGGAAACCCTAATCTGTGACGTTTGAAGTACATGCTTAAAAAACCGATTGACGGTCAACGTTTTTCAAAACATTTATGGGGAATGATCTGGAAAATGATTTAGAATACAATTTCGAAGTAATGGGCTCCACAAAACAGTAAAAGGGTGATTAAAAACGAACCCTAATCTGGGACGTTTGAAGTACGTGCTAAAAAAACTGAGTCACGGTCGAGGTTTTTTGAAACTTTCGTTGCGAAAGATTAGGCTTGATGATTTAGAATAGAATGTCGAAGAAACGGAGCGTAAAAAACAGTAAAAGAGTGCTTAAAATCGAAATACTTATTCGAAAACCCTAATCTGTGATGTTTGAAGTAAATGCTAAAAAAACCGAGGCACGGTCAACGTTTTTCAAAACTTTTGTGGGGAATGATCAGGGATAATAATTTAGAAGACAATTTCGAAGAAATGGACTGCATAAAACAGTAATAGGGTGATTAAAATCTAACCCTAATCTGGGACGTTTGAAGTACGTGCTAAAAAAACTGAGTCACGGTCGTAGTTTTTTTAAACTTTCGTTGCGAATGATTAGGCTTGCTGATTTAGAATAGAATGTCGAAGAAACGGAGCGTAAAAAACAGTAAAAGAGTGCTTAAAATCGAAACACTTATTCGAAAACCCTAATCTGTGACGTTTGAAGTACATGCTAAAAAAACCGAGTCACGGTCAACGTTTTTCAAAACTTTTGTGGGGAATGATAAGGGATAATAATTTAGAAGACAATTTCGAAGAAATGGACTGCATAAAACAGTAATAGGGTGATTAAAATCTAACCCTAATCTGGGACGTTTGAAGTACGTGCTAAAAAAATTGAGTCACGGTCGTAGTTTTTTTAAACTTTCGTTGCGAATGATTAGGCTTGCTGATTTAGAATAGAATGTCGAAGAAACGGAGCGTAAAAAACAGTAAAAGAGTGCTTAAAATCGAAACCCTTATTCGAAAACACTAATCTGTGACGTTTGAAGTACATGCTAAAAAAACCGAGTCACGGTCAACGTTTTTCAAAACTTTTGTGGGGAATGATCAAGGATAATAATTTGGAAGACAATTTCGAAGAAATGGACTGCATAAAACAGTAATAGGGTGATTAAAATCTAACCCTAATCTGGGACGTTTGAAGTACGTGCTAAAAAAATTGAGTCACGGTCGTAGTTTTTTTAAACTTTCGTTGCGAATGATTAGGCTTGCTGATTTAGAATAGAATGTCGAAGAAACGGAGCGTAAAAAACAGTAAAAGAGTGCTTAAAATCGAAATACTTATTCGAAAACCCTAATCTGTGATGTTTGAAGTACATGCTAAAAAAACCGAGGCACGGTCAACGTTTTTCAAAACTTTTGTGGGGAATGATCAGGGATAATAATTTAGAAGACAATTTCGAAGAAATGGACTGCATAAAACAGTAATAGGGTGATTAAAATCTAACCCTAATCTGGGACGTTTGAAGTACGTGCTAAAAAAACTGAGTCACGGTCGTAGTTTTTTTAAACTTTCGTTGCGAATGATTAGGCTTGCTGATTTAGAATAGAATGTCGAAGAAACGGAGCGTAAATAACAGTAAAAGAGTGCTTAAAATCGAAACCCTTATTCGGAAACACTAATCTGTGACGTTTGAAGTACATGCTAAAAAAACCGAGTCACGGTCAACGTTTTTCAAAACTTTTGTGGGGAATGATCAGGGATAATAATTTAGAAGACAATTTCGAAGAAATGGACTGCATAAAACAGTAATAGGGTGATTAAAATCTAACCCTAATCTGGGACGTTTGAAGTACGTGCTAAAAAAACTGAGTCACGGTCGAGGTTTTTTGAAACTTTCGTTGCGAATGATTAGGCTTGATGATTTAGAATAGAATGTCGAAGAAACGGAGCGTAAAAAACAGTAAAAGAGTGCTTAAAATCGAAACCCTTATGAGAAAACACTAATCTGTGACGTTTGAAGTACATGCTAAAAAAACCGAGTCACGGTCAACGTTTTTCAAAACTTTTGTGGGGAATGATCAAGGATAATAATTTGGAAGACAATTTCGAAGAAATGGACTGCATAAAACAGTAATAGGGTGATTAAAATCTAACCCTAATCTTGGACGTTTGAAGTACGTGCTAAAAAAACTGAGTCACGGTCGAGGTTTTTTGAAACTTTCGTTGCGAAAGATTAGGCTTGATGATTTAGAATAGAATGTCGAAGAAACGGAGCGTAAAAAACAGTAAAAGATTGCTTAAAATCGAAACCCTTATTCGAAAACACTAATCTGTGACGTTTGAAGTACATGCTAAAAAAACCGAGTCACGGTCAACGTTTTTCAAAACTTTTGTGGGGAATGATAAGGGATAATAATTTAGAAGACAATTTCGAAGAAATGGACTGCATAAAACAGTAATAGGGTGATTAAAATCTAACCCTAATCTGGGACGTTTGAAGTACGTGCTAAAAAAACTGAGTCACGGTCGTAGTTTTTTTAAACTTTCGTTGCGAATGATTAGGCTTGCTGATTTAGAATAGAATGTCGAAGAAACGGAGCGTAAAAAACAGTAAAAGAGTGCTTAAAATCGAAACCCTTATTCGAAAACACTAATCTGTGACGTTTGAAGTACATGCTAAAAAAACCGAGTCACGGTCAACGTTTTTCAAAACTTTTGTGGGGAATGATCAGGGATAATAATTTAGAAGACAATTTCGAAGAAAAGGACTGCATAAAACAGTAATAGGGTGATTAAAATCTAACCCTAATCTGGGACGTTTGAAGTACGTGCTAAAAAAACTGAGTCACGGTCGAGGTTTTTTGAAACTTTCGTTGCGAATGATTAGGCTTGATGATTTAGAATAGAAGGTCGAAGAAACAGAGCGTAAAAAACAGTAAAAGAGTGCTTAAAATCGAAACCCTTATTCGAAAACACTAATCTGTGACGTTTGAAGTACATGCTAAAAAAACCGAGTCACGGTCAACGTTTTTCAAAACTTTTGTGGGGAATGATCAAGGATAATAATTTGGAAGACAATTTCGAAGAAATGGACTGCATAAAACAGTAATAGGGTGATTAAAATCTAACCCTAATCTTGGACGTTTGAAGTACGTGCTAAAAAAACTGAGTCACGGTCGAGGTTTTTTGAAACTTTCGTTGCGAATGATTAGGCTTGCTGATATAGAAAAGAAGGTCGAAAAAATGGAGCGTAAAAAAGTAAAAGATTGCTTAAAATCGAAACCCTTATTCGGAAACCCTAATCTGTGACGTTTGAAGTACATGCTTAAAAAACCGATTGACGGTCAACGTTTTTCAAAACTTTTATGGGGAATGATCTGGAAAATGATTTAGAATACAATTTCGAAGAAATGGACTCCACAAAAAAGTAAAAGGGTGATTAAAAACGAACCCTAATCTGGGACGTTTGAAGTACGTGCTAAAAAAACTGAGTCACGGTCGAGGTTTTTTGAAACTTTCGTTGCGAAAGATTAGGCTTGATGATTTAGAATAGAATGTCGAAGAAACGGAGCGTAAAAAACAGTAAAAGAGTGCTTAAAATCGAAACCCTTATTCGAAAACACTAATCTGTGACGTTTGAAGTACATGCTAAAAAAACCGAGTCACGGTCAACTTTTTTCAAAACTTTTGTGGGGAATGATCAGGGATAATAATTTAGAAGACAATTTCGAAGAAATGGACTGCATAAAACAGTAATAGGGTGATTAAAATCTAACCCTAATCTGGGACGTTTGAAGTACGTGCTAAAAAAACTGAGTCACGGTCGAAGTTTTTTTAAACTTTCGTTGCGAATGATTAGGCTTGCTGATTTAGAATAGAATGTCGAAGAAACGGAGCGTAAAAAACAGTAAAAGAGTGCTTAAAATCGAAACCCTTATTCGAAAACACTAATCTGTGACGTTTGAAGTACATGCTAAAAAAACCGAGTCACGGTCAACGTTTTTCAAAACTTTTGTGGGGAATGATCAGGGATAATAATTTAGAAGACAATTTCGAAGAAATGGACTGCATAAAACAGTAATAGGGTGATTAAAATCTAACCCTAATCTGGGACGTTTGAAGTACGTGCTAAAAAAACTGAGTCACGGTCGAGGTTTTTTGAAACTTTCGTTGCGAATGATTAGGCTTGATGATTTAGAATAGAAGGTCGAAGAAACGGAGCGTAAAAAACAGTAAAAGAGTGCTTAAAATCGAAACCCTTATGAGAAAACACTAATCTGTGACGTTTGAAGTAGATGCTAAAAAAACCGAGTCACGGTCAACGTTTTTCAAAACTTTTGTGGGGAATGATCAAGGATAATAATTTGGAAGACAATTTCGAAGAAATGGACTGCATAAAACAGTAATAGGGTGATTAAAATCTAACCCTAATCTTGGACGTTTGAAGTACGTGCTAAAAAAACTGAGTCACGGTCGAGGTTTTTTGAAACTTTCGTTTCGAATGATTAGGCTTGCTGATTTAGAATAGAAGGTCGAAGAAACGTAGCGTAAAAAACAGTAAAAGAGTGCTTAAAATCGAAACCCTTATTCGAAAACACTAATCTGTGACGTTTGAAGTACATGCAAAAAAAACCGAGTCACGGTCAACGTTTTTCAAAACTTTTGTGGGGAATGATCAGGGATAATAATTTAGAAGACAATTTCGAAGAAATGGACTGCATAAAACAGTAATAGGGTGATTAAAATCTAACCCTAATCTGGGACGTTTGAAGTACGTGCTAAAAAAACTGAGTCATGGTCGTAGTTTTTTCAAACTTTCGTTGCGAAAGATTAGGCTTGATGATTTAGAATAGAATGTCGAAGAAACGGAGCGTAAAAAACAGTAAAAGAGTGCTTAAAATCGAAATACTTATTCGAAAACCCTAATCTGTGATGTTTGAAGTACATGCTAAAAAAACCGAGTCACGGTCAACGTTTTTCAAAACTTTTGTGGGGAATGATCAGGGATAATAATTTAGAAGACAATTTCGAAGAAATGGACTGCATAAAACAGTAATAGGGTGATTAAAATCTAACCCTAATCTGGGACGTTTGAAGTACGTGCTAAAAAAACTGAGTCACGGTCGTAGTTTTTTTAAACTTTCGTTGCGAATGATTAGGCTTGCTGATTTAGAATAGAATGTCGAAGAAACGGAGTGTAAAAAACAGTAAAAGAGTGCTTAAAATCGAAACCCTTATTCGAAAACACTAATCTGTGACGTTTGAAGTACATGCTTAAAAAACCGAGTCACGGTCAACGTTTTTCAAAACTTTTGTGGGGAATGATCAGGGATAATAATTTAGAAGAAAATTTCGAAGAAATGGACTGCATAAAACAGTAATAGGGTGATTAAAATCTAACCCTAATCTGGGACGTTTGAAGTACGTGCTAAAAAAACTGAGTCACGGTCGTAGTTTTTTTAAACTTTCGTTGCGAATGATTAGGCTTGCTGATTTAGAATAGAATGTCGAAGAAACGGAGCGTAAAAAACAGTAAAAGAGTGCTTAAAATCGAAACCCTTATTCGAAAATACTAATCTGTGACGTTTGAAGTACATGCTAAAAAAACCGAGTCACGGTCAACGTTTTTCAAAACTTTTGTGGGGAATGATAAGGGATAATAATTTAGAAGACAATTTCGAAGAAATGGACTGCATAAAACAGTAATAGGGTGATTAAAATCTAACCCTAATCTGGGACGTTTGAAGTACGTGCTAAAAAAACTGAGTCACGGTCGAGGTTTTTTGAAACTTTCGTTGCGAATGATTAGGCTTGATGATTTAGAATAGAAGGTCGAAGAAACGGAGCGTAAAAAACAGTAAAAGAGTGCTTAAAATCGAAACCCTTATTCGAAAACACTAATCTGTGACGTTTGAAGTACATGCTAAAAAAACCGAGTCACGGTCAACGTTTTTCAAAACTTTTGTGGGGAATGATCAAGGATAATAATTTGGAAGACAATTTCGAAGAAATGGACTGCATAAAACAGTAATAGGGTGATTAAAATCTAACCCTAATCTTGGACGTTTGAAGTACGTGCTAAAAAAACTGAGTCACGGTCGAGGTTTTTTGAAACTTTCGTTGCGAATGATTAGGCTTGCTGATATAGAAAAGGAGGTCGAAAAAATGGAGCGTAAAAAAGTAAAAGATTGCTTAAAATCGAAACCCTTATTCGGAAACCCTAATCTGTGACGTTTGAAGTACATGCTTAAAAAACCGATTGACGGTCAACGTTTTTCAAAACATTTATGGGGAATGATCTGGAAAATGATTTAGAATACAATTTCGAAGTAATGGGCTCCACAAAACAGTAAAAGGGTGATTAAAAACGAACCCTAATCTGGGACGTTTGAAGTACGTGCTAAAAAAACTGAGTCACGGTCGAGGTTTTTTGAAACTTTCGTTGCGAAAGATTAGGCTTGATGATTTAGAATAGAATGTCGAAGAAACGGAGCGTAAAAAACAGTAAAAGAGTGCTTAAAATCGAAATACTTATTCGAAAACCCTAATCTGTGATGTTTGAAGTAAATGCTAAAAAAACCGAGGCACGGTCAACGTTTTTCAAAACTTTTGTGGGGAATGATCAGGGATAATAATTTAGAAGACAATTTCGAAGAAATGGACTGCATAAAACAGTAATAGGGTGATTAAAATCTAACCCTAATCTGGGACGTTTGAAGTACGTGCTAAAAAAACTGAGTCACGGTCGTAGTTTTTTTAAACTTTCGTTGCGAATGATTAGGCTTGCTGATTTAGAATAGAATGTCGAAGAAACGGAGCGTAAAAAACAGTAAAAGAGTGCTTAAAATCGAAACACTTATTCGAAAACCCTAATCTGTGACGTTTGAAGTACATGCTAAAAAAACCGAGTCACGGTCAACGTTTTTCAAAACTTTTGTGGGGAATGATAAGGGATAATAATTTAGAAGACAATTTCGAAGAAATGGACTGCATAAAACAGTAATAGGGTGATTAAAATCTAACCCTAATCTGGGACGTTTGAAGTACGTGCTAAAAAAATTGAGTCACGGTCGTAGTTTTTTTAAACTTTCGTTGCGAATGATTAGGCTTGCTGATTTAGAATAGAATGTCGAAGAAACGGAGCGTAAAAAACAGTAAAAGAGTGCTTAAAATCGAAACCCTTATTCGAAAACACTAATCTGTGACGTTTGAAGTACATGCTAAAAAAACCGAGTCACGGTCAACGTTTTTCAAAACTTTTGTGGGGAATGATCAAGGATAATAATTTGGAAGACAATTTCGAAGAAATGGACTGCATAAAACAGTAATAGGGTGATTAAAATCTAACCCTAATCTGGGACGTTTGAAGTACGTGCTAAAAAAATTGAGTCACGGTCGTAGTTTTTTTAAACTTTCGTTGCGAATGATTAGGCTTGCTGATTTAGAATAGAATGTCGAAGAAACGGAGCGTAAAAAACAGTAAAAGAGTGCTTAAAATCGAAATACTTATTCGAAAACCCTAATCTGTGATGTTTGAAGTACATGCTAAAAAAACCGAGGCACGGTCAACGTTTTTCAAAACTTTTGTGGGGAATGATCAGGGATAATAATTTAGAAGACAATTTCGAAGAAATGGACTGCATAAAACAGTAATAGGGTGATTAAAATCTAACCCTAATCTGGGACGTTTGAAGTACGTGCTAAAAAAACTGAGTCACGGTCGTAGTTTTTTTAAACTTTCGTTGCGAATGATTAGGCTTGCTGATTTAGAATAGAATGTCGAAGAAACGGAGCGTAAATAACAGTAAAAGAGTGCTTAAAATCGAAACCCTTATTCGAAAACACTAATCTGTGCCGTTTGAAGTACATGCTAAAAAAACCGAGTCACGGTCAACGTTTTTCAAAACTTTTGTGGGGAATGATCAGGGATAATAATTTAGAAGACAATTTCGAAGAAATGGACTGCATAAAACAGTAATAGGGTGATTAAAATCTAACCCTAATCTGGGACGTTTGAAGTACGTGCTAAAAAAACTGAGTCACGGTCGTAGTTTTTTTAAACTTTCGTTGCGAATGATTAGGCTTGCTGATTTAGAATAGAATGTCGAAGAAACGGAGCGTAAAAAACAGTAAAAGAGTGCTTAAAATCGAAACACTTATTCGAAAACCCTAATCTGTGACGTTTGAAGTACATGCTAAAAAAACCGAGTCACGGTCAACGTTTTTCAAAACTTTTGTGGGGAATGATAAGGGATAATAATTTAGAAGACAATTTCGAAGAAATGGACTGCATAAAACAGTAATAGGGTGATTAAAATCTAACCCTAATCTGGGACGTTTGAAGTACGTGCTAAAAAAATTGAGTCACGGTCGTAGTTTTTTTAAACTTTCGTTGCGAATGATTAGGCTTGCTGATTTAGAATAGAATGTCGAAGAAACGGAGCGTAAAAAACAGTAAAAGAGTGCTTAAAATCGAAACCCTTATTCGAAAACACTAATCTGTGACGTTTGAAGTACATGCTAAAAAAACCGAGTCACGGTCAACGTTTTTCAAAACTTTTGTGGGGAATGATCAAGGATAATAATTTGGAAGACAATTTCGAAGAAATGGACTGCATAAAACAGTAATAGGGTGATTAAAATCTAACCCTAATCTGGGACGTTTGAAGTACGTGCTAAAAAAACTGAGTCACGGTCGAGGTTTTTTGAAACTTTCGTTGCGAATGATTAGGCTTGATGATTTAGAATAGAAGGTCGAAGAAACGGAGCGTAAAAAACAGTAAAAGAGTGCTTAAAATCGAAACCCTTATGAGAAAACACTAATCTGTGACGTTTGAAGTACATGCTAAAAAAACCGAGTCACGGTCAACGTTTTTCAAAACTTTTGTGGGGAATGATCAAGGATAATAATTTGGAAGACAATTTCGAAGAAATGGACTGCATAAAACAGTAATAGGGTGATTAAAATCTAACCCTAATCTTGGACGTTTGAAGTACGTGCTAAAAAAACTGAGTCACGGTCGAGGTTTTTTGAAACTTTCGTTGCGAAAGATTAGGCTTGATGATTTAGAATAGAATGTCGAAGAAACGGAGCGTAAAAAACAGTAAAAGAGTGCTTAAAATCGAAACCCTTATTCGAAAACACTAATCTGTGACGTTTGAAGTACATGCTAAAAAAACCGTGTCACGGTCAACTTTTTTCAAAACTTTTGTGGGGAATGATCAGGGATAATAATTTAGAAGACAATTTCGAAGAAATGGACTGCAGAAAACAGTAATAGGGTGATTAAAATCTAACCCTAATCTGGGACGTTTGAAGTACGTGCTAAAAAAACTGAGTCATGGTCGTAGTTTTTTCAAACTTTCGTTGCGAAAGATTAGGCTTGATGATTTAGAATAGAATGTCGAAGAAACGGAGCGTAAAAAACAGTAAAAGAGTGCTTAAAATCGAAACACTTATTCGAAAACCCTAATCTGTGACGTTTGAAGTACATGCTAAAAAAACCGAGTCACGGTCAACGTTTTTCAAAACTTTTGTGGGGAATGATCAGGGATAATAATTTAGAAGACAATTTCGAAGAAATGGACTGCATAAAACAGTAATAGGGTGATTAAAATCTAACCCTAATCTGGGACGTTTGAAGTACGTGCTAAAAAAACTGAGTCACGGTCGTAGTTTTTTTAAACTTTCGTTGCGAATGATTAGGCTTGCTGATTTAGAATAGAATGTCGAAGAAACGGAGCGTAAAAAACAGTAAAAGAGTGCTTAAAATCGAAACCCTTATTCGAAAACACTAATCTGTGACGTTTGAAGTACATGCTAAAAAAACTGAGTCACGGTCAACGTTTTTCAAAACTTTTGTGGGGAATGATCAGGGATAATAATTTAGAAGACAATTTCGAAGAAATGGACTGCATAAAACAGTAATAGGGTGATTAAAATCTAACCCTAATCTGGGACGTTTGAAGTACGTGCTAAAAAAACTGAGTCACGGTCGAGGTTTTTTGAAACTTTCGTTGCGAATGATTAGGCTTGATGATTTAGAATAGAATGTCGAAGAAACGGAGCGTAAAAAACAGTAAAAGAGTGCTTAAAATCGAAACCCTTATTCGAAAACACTAATCTGTGACGTTTGAAGTACATGCTAAAAAAACCGAGTCACGGTCAACTTTTTTCAAAACTTTTGTGGGGAATGATCAGGGATAATAATTTAGAAGACAATTTCGAAGAAATGGACTGCATAAAACAGTAATAGGGTGATTAAAATCTAACCCTAATCTGGGACGTTTGAAGTACGTGCTAAAAAAACTGAGTCACGGTCGTAGTTTTTTTAAACTTTCGTTGCGAATGATTAGGCTTGCTGATTTAGAATAGAATGTCGAAGAAACGGAGCGTAAATAACAGTAAAAGAGTGCTTAAAATCGAAACCCTTATTCGAAAACACTAATCTGTGCCGTTTGAAGTACATGCTAAAAAAACCGAGTCACGGTCAACGTTTTTCAAAACTTTTGTGGGGAATGATCAGGGATAATAATTTAGAAGACAATTTCGAAGAAATGGACTGCATAAAACAGTAATAGGGTGATTAAAATCTAACCCTAATCTGGGACGTTTGAAGTACGTGCTAAAAAAACTGAGTCACGGTCGAGGTTTTTTGAAACTTTCGTTGCGAAAGATTAGGCTTGATGATTTAGAATAGAATGTCGAAGAAACGGAGCGTAAAAAACAGTAAAAGAGTGCTTAAAATCGAAACACTTATTCGAAAACCCTAATCTGTGACGTTTGAAGTACATGCTAAAAAAACCGAGTCACGGTCAACGTTTTTCAAAACTTTTGTGGGGAATGATAAGGGATAATAATTTAGAAGACAATTTCGAAGAAATGGACTGCATAAAACAGTAATAGGGTGATTAAAATCTAACCCTAATCTGGGAAATTTGAAGTACGTGCTAAAAAAACTGAGTCACGGTCGTAGTTTTTTTAAACTTTCGTTGCGAATGATTAGGCTTGCTGATTTAGAATAGAATGTCGAAGAAACGGAGCGTAAAAAACAGTAAAAGAGTGCTTAAAATCGAAACCCTTATTCGAAAACACTAATCTGTGACGTTTGAAGTACATGCTAAAAAAACCGAGTCACGGTCAACGTTTTTCAAAACTTTTGTGGGGAATGATCAAGGATAATAATTTGGAAGACAATTTCGAAGAAATGGACTGCATAAAACAGTAATAGGGTGATTAAAATCTAACCCTAATCTGGGACGTTTGAAGTACGTGCTAAAAAAACTGAGTCACGGTCGAGGTTTTTTGAAACTTTCGTTGCGAATGATTAGGCTTGATGATTTAGAATAGAAGGTCGAAGAAACGGAGCGTAAAAAACAGTAAAAGAGTGCTTAAAATCGAAACCCTTATGAGAAAACACTAATCTGTGACGTTTGAAGTACATGCTAAAAAAACCGAGTCACGGTCAACGTTTTTCAAAACTTTTGTGGGGAATGATCAAGGATAATAATTTGGAAGACAATTTCGAAGAAATGGACTGCATAAAACAGTAATAGGGTGATTAAAATCTAACCCTAATCTTGGACGTTTGAAGTACGTGCTAAAAAAACTGAGTCACGGTCGAGGTTTTTTGAAACTTTCGTTGCGAAAGATTAGGCTTGATGATTTAGAATAGAATGTCGAAGAAACGGAGCGTAAAAAACAGTAAAAGAGTGCTTAAAATCGAAACCCTTATTCGAAAACACTAATCTGTGACGTTTGAAGTACATGCTAAAAAAACCGTGTCACGGTCAACTTTTTTCAAAACTTTTGTGGGGAATGATCAGGGATAATAATTTAGAAGACAATTTCGAAGAAATGGACTGCAGAAAACAGTAATAGGGTGATTAAAATCTAACCCTAATCTGGGACGTTTGAAGTACGTGCTAAAAAAACTGAGTCATGGTCGTAGTTTTTTCAAACTTTCGTTGCGAAAGATTAGGCTTGATGATTTAGAATAGAATGTCGAAGAAACGGAGCGTAAAAAACAGTAAAAGAGTGCTTAAAATCGAAACACTTATTCGAAAACCCTAATCTGTGACGTTTGAAGTACATGCTAAAAAAACCGAGTCACGGTCAACGTTTTTCAAAACTTTTGTGGGGAATGATCAGGGATAATAATTTAGAAGACAATTTCGAAGAAATGGACTGCATAAAACAGTAATAGGGTGATTAAAATCTAACCCTAATCTGGGACGTTTGAAGTACGTGCTAAAAAAACTGAGTCACGGTCGTAGTTTTTTTAAACTTTCGTTGCGAATGATTAGGCTTGCTGATTTAGAATAGAATGTCGAAGAAACGGAGCGTAAAAAACAGTAAAAGAGTGCTTAAAATCGAAACCCTTATTCGAAAACACTAATCTGTGACGTTTGAAGTACATGCTAAAAAAACTGAGTCACGGTCAACGTTTTTCAAAACTTTTGTGGGGAATGATCAGGGATAATAATTTAGAAGACAATTTCGAAGAAATGGACTGCATAAAACAGTAATAGGGTGATTAAAATCTAACCCTAATCTGGGACGTTTGAAGTACGTGCTAAAAAAACTGAGTCACGGTCGAGGTTTTTTGAAACTTTCGTTGCGAATGATTAGGCTTGATGATTTAGAATAGAATGTCGAAGAAACGGAGCGTAAAAAACAGTAAAAGAGTGCTTAAAATCGAAACCCTTATTCGAAAACACTAATCTGTGACGTTTGAAGTACATGCTAAAAAAACCGAGTCACGGTCAACTTTTTTCAAAACTTTTGTGGGGAATGATCAGGGATAATAATTTAGAAGACAATTTCGAAGAAATGGACTGCATAAAACAGTAATAGGGTGATTAAAATCTAACCCTAATCTGGGACGTTTGAAGTACGTGCTAAAAAAACTGAGTCACGGTCGTAGTTTTTTTAAACTTTCGTTGCGAATGATTAGGCTTGCTGATTTAGAATAGAATGTCGAAGAAACGGAGCGTAAATAACAGTAAAAGAGTGCTTAAAATCGAAACCCTTATTCGAAAACACTAATCTGTGCCGTTTGAAGTACATGCTAAAAAAACCGAGTCACGGTCAACGTTTTTCAAAACTTTTGTGGGGAATGATCAGGGATAATAATTTAGAAGACAATTTCGAAGAAATGGACTGCATAAAACAGTAATAGGGTGATTAAAATCTAACCCTAATCTGGGACGTTTGAAGTACGTGCTAAAAAAACTGAGTCACGGTCGAGGTTTTTTGAAACTTTCGTTGCGAAAGATTAGGCTTGATGATTTAGAATAGAATGTCGAAGAAACGGAGCGTAAAAAACAGTAAAAGAGTGCTTAAAATCGAAACACTTATTCGAAAACCCTAATCTGTGACGTTTGAAGTACATGCTAAAAAAACCGAGTCACGGTCAACGTTTTTCAAAACTTTTGTGGGGAATGATAAGGGATAATAATTTAGAAGACAATTTCGAAGAAATGGACTGCATAAAACAGTAATAGGGTGATTAAAATCTAACCCTAATCTGGGAAATTTGAAGTACGTGCTAAAAAAACTGAGTCACGGTCGTAGTTTTTTTAAACTTTCGTTGCGAATGATTAGGCTTGCTGATTTAGAATAGAATGTCGAAGAAACGGAGCGTAAAAAACAGTAAAAGAGTGCTTAAAATCGAAACCCTTATTCGAAAACACTAATCTGTGACGTTTGAAGTACATGCTAAAAAAACCGAGTCACGGTCAACGTTTTTCAAAACTTTTGTGGGGAATGATCAAGGATAATAATTTGGAAGACAATTTCGAAGAAATGGACTGCATAAAACAGTAATAGGGTGATTAAAATCTAACCCTAATCTGGGACGTTTGAAGTACGTGCTAAAAAAACTGAGTCACGGTCGAGGTTTTTTGAAACTTTCGTTGCGAATGATTAGGCTTGATGATTTAGAATAGAAGGTCGAAGAAACGGAGCGTAAAAAACAGTAAAAGAGTGCTTAAAATCGAAACCCTTATGAGAAAACACTAATCTGTGACGTTTGAAGTACATGCTAAAAAAACCGAGTCACGGTCAACGTTTTTCAAAACTTTTGTGGGGAATGATCAAGGATAATAATTTGGAAGACAATTTCGAAGAAATGGACTGCATAAAACAGTAATAGGGTGATTAAAATCTAACCCTAATCTTGGACGTTTGAAGTACGTGCTAAAAAAACTGAGTCACGGTCGAGGTTTTTTGAAACTTTCGTTGCGAAAGATTAGGCTTGATGATTTAGAATAGAATGTCGAAGAAACGGAGCGTAAAAAACAGTAAAAGAGTGCTTAAAATCGAAACCCTTATTCGAAAACACTAATCTGTGACGTTTGAAGTACATGCTAAAAAAACCGTGTCACGGTCAACTTTTTTCAAAACTTTTGTGGGGAATGATCAGGGATAATAATTTAGAAGACAATTTCGAAGAAATGGACTGCAGAAAACAGTAATAGGGTGATTAAAATCTAACCCTAATCTGGGACGTTTGAAGTACGTGCTAAAAAAACTGAGTCATGGTCGTAGTTTTTTCAAACTTTCGTTGCGAAAGATTAGGCTTGATGATTTAGAATAGAATGTCGAAGAAACGGAGCGTAAAAAACAGTAAAAGAGTGCTTAAAATCGAAACACTTATTCGAAAACCCTAATCTGTGACGTTTGAAGTACATGCTAAAAAAACCGAGTCACGGTCAACGTTTTTCAAAACTTTTGTGGGGAATGATCAGGGATAATAATTTAGAAGACAATTTCGAAGAAATGGACTGCATAAAACAGTAATAGGGTGATTAAAATCTAACCCTAATCTGGGACGTTTGAAGTACGTGCTAAAAAAACTGAGTCACGGTCGTAGTTTTTTTAAACTTTCGTTGCGAATGATTAGGCTTGCTGATTTAGAATAGAATGTCGAAGAAACGGAGCGTAAAAAACAGTAAAAGAGTGCTTAAAATCGAAACCCTTATTCGAAAACACTAATCTGTGACGTTTGAAGTACATGCTAAAAAAACTGAGTCACGGTCAACGTTTTTCAAAACTTTTGTGGGGAATGATCAGGGATAATAATTTAGAAGACAATTTCGAAGAAATGGACTGCATAAAACAGTAATAGGGTGATTAAAATCTAACCCTAATCTGGGACGTTTGAAGTACGTGCTAAAAAAACTGAGTCACGGTCGAGGTTTTTTGAAACTTTCGTTGCGAATGATTAGGCTTGATGATTTAGAATAGAATGTCGAAGAAACGGAGCGTAAAAAACAGTAAAAGAGTGCTTAAAATCGAAACCCTTATTCGAAAACACTAATCTGTGACGTTTGAAGTACATGCTAAAAAAACCGAGTCACGGTCAACGTTTTTCAAAACTTTTGTGGGGAATGATCAAGGATAATAATTTGGAAGACAATTTCGAAGAAATGGACTGCATAAAACAGTAATAGGGTGATTAAAATCTAACCCTAATCTGGGACGTTTGAAGTACGTGCTAAAAAAACTGAGTCACGGTCGTAGTTTTTTTAAACTTTCGTTGCGAATGATTAGGCTTGCTGATTTAGAATAGAATGTCGAAGAAACGGAGCGTAAATAACAGTAAAAGAGTGCTTAAAATCGAAACCCTTATTCGAAAACACTAATCTGTGCCGTTTGAAGTACATGCTAAAAAAACCGAGTCACGGTCAACGTTTTTCAAAACTTTTGTGGGGAATGATCAGGGATAATAATTTAGAAGACAATTTCGAAGAAATGGACTGCATAAAACAGTAATAGGGTGATTAAAATCTAACCCTAATCTGGGACGTTTGAAGTACGTGCTAAAAAAACTGAGTCACGGTCGAGGTTTTTTGAAACTTTCGTTGCGAAAGATTAGGCTTGATGATTTAGAATAGAATGTCGAAGAAACGGAGCGTAAAAAACAGTAAAAGAGTGCTTAAAATCGAAACACTTATTCGAAAACCCTAATCTGTGACGTTTGAAGTACATGCTAAAAAAACCGAGTCACGGTCAACGTTTTTCAAAACTTTTGTGGGGAATGATAAGGGATAATAATTTAGAAGACAATTTCGAAGAAATGGACTGCATAAAACAGTAATAGGGTGATTAAAATCTAACCCTAATCTGGGAAATTTGAAGTACGTGCTAAAAAAACTGAGTCACGGTCGTAGTTTTTTTAAACTTTCGTTGCGAATGATTAGGCTTGCTGATTTAGAATAGAATGTCGAAGAAACGGAGCGTAAAAAACAGTAAAAGAGTGCTTAAAATCGAAACCCTTATTCGAAAACACTAATCTGTGACGTTTGAAGTACATGCTAAAAAAACCGAGTCACGGTCAACGTTTTTCAAAACTTTTGTGGGGAATGATCAAGGATAATAATTTGGAAGACAATTTCGAAGAAATGGACTGCATAAAACAGTAATAGGGTGATTAAAATCTAACCCTAATCTTGGACGTTTGAAGTACGTGCTAAAAAAACTGAGTCACGGTCGAGGTTTTTTGAAACTTTCGTTGCGAATGATTAGGCTTGATGATTTAGAATAGAATGTCGAAGAAACGGAGCGTAAAAAACAGTAAAAGAGTGCTTAAAATCGAAACCCTTATTCGAAAACACTAATCTGTGACGTTTGAAGTACATGCTAAAAAAACCGAGTCACGGTCAACTTTTTTCAAAACTTTTGTGGGGAATGATCAGGGATAATAATTTAGAAGACAATTTCGAAGAAATGGACTGCATAAAACAGTAATAGGGTGATTAAAATCTAACCCTAATCTGGGACGTTTGAAGTACGTGCTAAAAAAACTGAGTCACGGTCGTAGTTTTTTTAAACTTTCGTTGCGAATGATTAGGCTTGCTGATTTAGAATAGAATGTCGAAGAAACGGAGCGTAAATAACAGTAAAAGAGTGCTTAAAATCGAAACCCTTATTCGAAAACACTAATCTGTGCCGTTTGAAGTACATGCTAAAAAAACCGAGTCACGGTCAACGTTTTTCAAAACTTTTGTGGGGAATGATCAGGGATAATAATTTAGAAGACAATTTCGAAGAAATGGACTGCATAAAACAGTAATAGGGTGATTAAAATCTAACCCTAATCTGGGACGTTTGAAGTACGTGCTAAAAAAACTGAGTCACGGTCGAGGTTTTTTGAAACTTTCGTTGCGAAAGATTAGGCTTGATGATTTAGAATAGAATGTCGAAGAAACGGAGCGTAAAAAACAGTAAAAGAGTGCTTAAAATCGAAACACTTATTCGAAAACCCTAATCTGTGACGTTTGAAGTACATGCTAAAAAAACCGAGTCACGGTCAACGTTTTTCAAAACTTTTGTGGGGAATGATAAGGGATAATAATTTAGAAGACAATTTCGAAGAAATGGACTGCATAAAACAGTAATAGGGTGATTAAAATCTAACCCTAATCTGGGAAATTTGAAGTACGTGCTAAAAAAACTGAGTCACGGTCGTAGTTTTTTTAAACTTTCGTTGCGAATGATTAGGCTTGCTGATTTAGAATAGAATGTCGAAGAAACGGAGCGTAAAAAACAGTAAAAGAGTGCTTAAAATCGAAACCCTTATTCGAAAACACTAATCTGTGACGTTTGAAGTACATGCTAAAAAAACCGAGTCACGGTCAACGTTTTTCAAAACTTTTGTGGGGAATGATCAAGGATAATAATTTGGAAGACAATTTCGAAGAAATGGACTGCATAAAACAGTAATAGGGTGATTAAAATCTAACCCTAATCTGGGACGTTTGAAGTACGTGCTAAAAAAACTGAGTCACGGTCGAGGTTTTTTGAAACTTTCGTTGCGAATGATTAGGCTTGATGATTTAGAATAGAAGGTCGAAGAAACGGAGCGTAAAAAACAGTAAAAGAGTGCTTAAAATCGAAACCCTTATGAGAAAACACTAATCTGTGACGTTTGAAGTACATGCTAAAAAAACCGAGTCACGGTCAACGTTTTTCAAAACTTTTGTGGGGAATGATCAAGGATAATAATTTGGAAGACAATTTCGAAGAAATGGACTGCATAAAACAGTAATAGGGTGATTAAAATCTAACCCTAATCTTGGACGTTTGAAGTACGTGCTAAAAAAACTGAGTCACGGTCGAGGTTTTTTGAAACTTTCGTTGCGAAAGATTAGGCTTGATGATTTAGAATAGAATGTCGAAGAAACGGAGCGTAAAAAACAGTAAAAGAGTGCTTAAAATCGAAACCCTTATTCGAAAACACTAATCTGTGACGTTTGAAGTACATGCTAAAAAAACCGTGTCACGGTCAACTTTTTTCAAAACTTTTGTGGGGAATGATCAGGGATAATAATTTAGAAGACAATTTCGAAGAAATGGACTGCAGAAAACAGTAATAGGGTGATTAAAATCTAACCCTAATCTGGGACGTTTGAAGTACGTGCTAAAAAAACTGAGTCATGGTCGTAGTTTTTTCAAACTTTCGTTGCGAAAGATTAGGCTTGATGATTTAGAATAGAATGTCGAAGAAACGGAGCGTAAAAAACAGTAAAAGAGTGCTTAAAATCGAAACACTTATTCGAAAACCCTAATCTGTGACGTTTGAAGTACATGCTAAAAAAACCGAGTCACGGTCAACGTTTTTCAAAACTTTTGTGGGGAATGATCAGGGATAATAATTTAGAAGACAATTTCGAAGAAATGGACTGCATAAAACAGTAATAGGGTGATTAAAATCTAACCCTAATCTGGGACGTTTGAAGTACGTGCTAAAAAAACTGAGTCACGGTCGTAGTTTTTTTAAACTTTCGTTGCGAATGATTAGGCTTGCTGATTTAGAATAGAATGTCGAAGAAACGGAGCGTAAAAAACAGTAAAAGAGTGCTTAAAATCGAAACCCTTATTCGAAAACACTAATCTGTGACGTTTGAAGTACATGCTAAAAAAACTGAGTCACGGTCAACGTTTTTCAAAACTTTTGTGGGGAATGATCAGGGATAATAATTTAGAAGACAATTTCGAAGAAATGGACTGCATAAAACAGTAATAGGGTGATTAAAATCTAACCCTAATCTGGGACGTTTGAAGTACGTGCTAAAAAAACTGAGTCACGGTCGAGGTTTTTTGAAACTTTCGTTGCGAATGATTAGGCTTGATGATTTAGAATAGAATGTCGAAGAAACGGAGCGTAAAAAACAGTAAAAGAGTGCTTAAAATCGAAACCCTTATTCGAAAACACTAATCTGTGACGTTTGAAGTACATGCTAAAAAAACCGAGTCACGGTCAACGTTTTTCAAAACTTTTGTGGGGAATGATCAAGGATAATAATTTGGAAGACAATTTCGAAGAAATGGACTGCATAAAACAGTAATAGGGTGATTAAAATCTAACCCTAATCTGGGACGTTTGAAGTACGTGCTAAAAAAACTGAGTCACGGTCGTAGTTTTTTTAAACTTTCGTTGCGAATGATTAGGCTTGCTGATTTAGAATAGAATGTCGAAGAAACGGAGCGTAAATAACAGTAAAAGAGTGCTTAAAATCGAAACCCTTATTCGAAAACACTAATCTGTGCCGTTTGAAGTACATGCTAAAAAAACCGAGTCACGGTCAACGTTTTTCAAAACTTTTGTGGGGAATGATCAGGGATAATAATTTAGAAGACAATTTCGAAGAAATGGACTGCATAAAACAGTAATAGGGTGATTAAAATCTAACCCTAATCTGGGACGTTTGAAGTACGTGCTAAAAAAACTGAGTCACGGTCGAGGTTTTTTGAAACTTTCGTTGCGAAAGATTAGGCTTGATGATTTAGAATAGAATGTCGAAGAAACGGAGCGTAAAAAACAGTAAAAGAGTGCTTAAAATCGAAACACTTATTCGAAAACCCTAATCTGTGACGTTTGAAGTACATGCTAAAAAAACCGAGTCACGGTCAACGTTTTTCAAAACTTTTGTGGGGAATGATAAGGGATAATAATTTAGAAGACAATTTCGAAGAAATGGACTGCATAAAACAGTAATAGGGTGATTAAAATCTAACCCTAATCTGGGAAATTTGAAGTACGTGCTAAAAAAACTGAGTCACGGTCGTAGTTTTTTTAAACTTTCGTTGCGAATGATTAGGCTTGCTGATTTAGAATAGAATGTCGAAGAAACGGAGCGTAAAAAACAGTAAAAGAGTGCTTAAAATCGAAACCCTTATTCGAAAACACTAATCTGTGACGTTTGAAGTACATGCTAAAAAAACCGAGTCACGGTCAACGTTTTTCAAAACTTTTGTGGGGAATGATCAAGGATAATAATTTGGAAGACAATTTCGAAGAAATGGACTGCATAAAACAGTAATAGGGTGATTAAAATCTAACCCTAATCTTGGACGTTTGAAGTACGTGCTAAAAAAACTGAGTCACGGTCGAGGTTTTTTGAAACTTTCGTTGCGAATGATTAGGCTTGATGATTTAGAATAGAATGTCGAAGAAACGGAGCGTAAAAAACAGTAAAAGAGTGCTTAAAATCGAAACCCTTATTCGAAAACACTAATCTGTGACGTTTGAAGTACATGCTAAAAAAACCGAGTCACGGTCAACTTTTTTCAAAACTTTTGTGGGGAATGATCAGGGATAATAATTTAGAAGACAATTTCGAAGAAATGGACTGCATAAAACAGTAATAGGGTGATTAAAATCTAACCCTAATCTGGGACGTTTGAAGTACGTGCTAAAAAAACTGAGTCACGGTCGTAGTTTTTTTAAACTTTCGTTGCGAATGATTAGGCTTGCTGATTTAGAATAGAATGTCGAAGAAACGGAGCGTAAATAACAGTAAAAGAGTGCTTAAAATCGAAACCCTTATTCGAAAACACTAATCTGTGCCGTTTGAAGTACATGCTAAAAAAACCGAGTCACGGTCAACGTTTTTCAAAACTTTTGTGGGGAATGATCAGGGATAATAATTTAGAAGACAATTTCGAAGAAATGGACTGCATAAAACAGTAATAGGGTGATTAAAATCTAACCCTAATCTGGGACGTTTGAAGTACGTGCTAAAAAAACTGAGTCACGGTCGAGGTTTTTTGAAACTTTCGTTGCGAAAGATTAGGCTTGATGATTTAGAATAGAATGTCGAAGAAACGGAGCGTAAAAAACAGTAAAAGAGTGCTTAAAATCGAAACACTTATTCGAAAACCCTAATCTGTGACGTTTGAAGTACATGCTAAAAAAACCGAGTCACGGTCAACGTTTTTCAAAACTTTTGTGGGGAATGATAAGGGATAATAATTTAGAAGACAATTTCGAAGAAATGGACTGCATAAAACAGTAATAGGGTGATTAAAATCTAACCCTAATCTGGGAAATTTGAAGTACGTGCTAAAAAAACTGAGTCACGGTCGTAGTTTTTTTAAACTTTCGTTGCGAATGATTAGGCTTGCTGATTTAGAATAGAATGTCGAAGAAACGGAGCGTAAAAAACAGTAAAAGAGTGCTTAAAATCGAAACCCTTATTCGAAAACACTAATCTGTGACGTTTGAAGTACATGCTAAAAAAACCGAGTCACGGTCAACGTTTTTCAAAACTTTTGTGGGGAATGATCAAGGATAATAATTTGGAAGACAATTTCGAAGAAATGGACTGCATAAAACAGTAATAGGGTGATTAAAATCTAACCCTAATCTTGGACGTTTGAAGTACGTGCTAAAAAAACTGAGTCACGGTCGTAGTTTTTTTAAACTTTCGTTGCGAATGATTAGGCTTGCTGATTTAGAATAGAATGTCGAAGAAACGGAGCGTAAAAAACAGTAAAAGAGTGCTTAAAATCGAAACCCTTATTCGAAAACACTAATCTGTGACGTTTGAAGTACATGCTAAAAAAACCGAGTCACAGTCAACGTTTTTCAAATCTTTTGTGGGGAATGATCAAGGATAATAATTTGGAAGACAATTTTGAAGAAATGGACTGCATAAAACAGTAATAGGGTGATTAAAATCTAACCCTAATCTGGGACGTTTGAAGTACGTGCTAAAAAAACTGAGTCATGGTCGAGGTTTTTTGAAACTTTCGTTGCGAATGATTAGGCTTGATGATTTAGAATAGAATGTCGAAGAAACGGAGCGTAAAAAACAGTAAAAGAGTGCTTAAAATCGAAACACTTATTCGAAAACCCTAATCTGTGACGTTTGAAGTACATGCTAAAAAAACCGAGTCACGGTCAACTTTTTTCAAAACTTTTGTGGGGAATGATCAGGGATAATAATTTAGAAGACAATTTCGAAGAAATGGACTGCATAAAACAGTAATAGGGTGATTAAAATCTAACCCTAATCTGGGACGTTTGAAGTACGTGCTAAAAAAACTGAGTCACGGTCGAGGTTTTTTGAAACTTTCGTTGCGAATGATTAGGCTTGATGATTTAGAATAGAATGTCGAAGAAACGGAGCGTAAAAAACAGTAAAAGAGTGCTGAAAATCGAAACACTTATTCGAAAACCCTAATCTGTGACGTTTGAAGTACATGCTAAAAAAACCGAGTCACGGTCAACGTTTTTCAAAACTTTTGTGGGGAATGATCAAGGATAATAATTTGGAAGACAATTTCGAAGAAATGGACTGCATAAAACAGTAATAGGGTGATTAAAATCTAACCCTAATCTTGGACGTTTGAAGTACGTGCTAAAAAAACTGAGTCACGGTCGAGGTTTTTTGAAACTTTCGTTGCGAATGATTAGGCTTGCTGATTTAGAATAGGTCGAAAAAATGGAGCGTAAAAAAGTAAAAGATTGCTTAAAATCGAAACCCTTATTCGGAAACCCTAATCTGTGACGTTTGAAGTACATGCTTAAAAAACCGGTTCACGGTCAACGTTTTTCAAAACTTTTATGGGGAATGATCTGGAAAATGATTTAGAATACAATTTCGAAGAAATGGACTCCACAAAACAGTAAAAGGGTGATTAAAAACGAACCCTAATCTGGGACGTTTGAAGTACGTGCTAAAAAAACTGAGTCACGGTCGAGGTTTTTTGAAACTTTCGTTGCGAAAGATTAGGCTTGATGATTTAGAATAGAATGTCGAAGAAACGGAGCGTAAAAAACAGTAAAAGAGTGCTTAAAATCGAAACACTTATTCGAAAACCCTAATCTGTGACGTTTGAAGTACATGCTAAAAAAACCGAGTCACGGTCAACGTTTTTCAAAACTTTTGTGGGGAATGATAAGGGATAATAATTTAGAAGACAATTTCGAAGAAATGGACTGCATAAAACAGTAATAGGGTGATTAAAATCTAACCCTAATCTGGGACGTTTGAAGTACGTGCTAAAAAAACTGAGTCACGGTCGTAGTTTTTTTAAACTTTCGTTGCGAATGATTAGGCTTGCTGATTTAGAATAGAATGTCGAAGAAACGGAGCGTAAAAAACAGTAAAAGAGTGCTTAAAATCGAAACACTTATTCGAAAACCCTAATCTGTGACGTTTGAAGTACATGCTAAAAAAACCGAGTCACGGTCAACGTTTTTCAAAACTTTTGTGGGGAATGATCAGGGATAATAATTTAGAAGACAATTTCGAAGAAATGGACTGCATAAAACAGTAATAGGGTGATTAAAATCTAACCCTAATCTGGGACGTTTGAAGTACGTGCTAAAAAAACTGAGTCATGGTCGTAGTTTTTTTAAACTTTCGTTGCGAAAGATTAGGCTTGATGATTTAGAATAGAATGTCGAAGAAACGGAGCGTAAAAAACAGTAAAAGAGTGCTTAAAATCGAAACACTTATTCGAAAACCCTAATCTCTGACGTTTGAAGTACATGCTAAAAAAACCGAGTCACGGTCAACTTTTTTCAAAACTTTTGTGGGGAATGATCAGGGATAATAATTTAGAAGACAATTTCGAAGAAATGGACTGCATAAAACAGTAATAGGGTGATTAAAATCTAACCCTAATCTGGGACGTTTGAAGTACGTGCTAAAAAAACTGAGTCACGGTCGAGGTTTTTTGAAACTTTCGTTGCGAAAGATTAGGCTTGATGATTTAGAATAGAATGTCGAAGAAACGGAGCGTAAAAAACAGTAAAAGAGTGCTTAAAATCGAAACACTTATTCGAAAACCCTAATCTGTGACGTTTGAAGTACATGCTAAAAAAACCGAGTCACGGTCAACGTTTTTCAAAACTTTTGTGGGGAATGATAAGGGATAATAATTTAGAAGACAATTTCGAAGAAATGGACTGCATAAAACAGTAATAGGGTGATTAAAATCTAACCCTAATCTGGGACATTTGAAGTACGTGCTAAAAAAACTGAGTCACGGTCGTAGTTTTTTTAAACTTTCGTTGCGAATGATTAGGCTTGCTGATTTAGAATAGAATGTCGAAGAAACGGAGCGTAAAAAACAGTAAAAGAGTGCTTAAAATCGAAACCCTTATTCGAAAACACTAATCTGTGACGTTTGAAGTACATGCTAAAAAAACCGAGTCACGGTCAACGTTTTTCAAAACTTTTGTGGGGAATGATCAAGGATAATAATTTGGAAGACAATTTCGAAGAAATGGACTGCATAAAACAGTAATAGGGTGATTAAAATCTAACCCTAATCTGGGACGTTTGAAGTACGTGCTAAAAAAACTGAGTCACGGTCGAGGTTTTTTGAAACTTTCGTTGCGAATGATTAGGCTTGATGATTTAGAATAGAATGTCGAAGAAACGGAGCGTAAAAAACAGTAAAAGAGTGCTTAAAATCGAAACACTTATTCGAAAACCCTAATCTGTGACGTTTGAAGTACATGCTAAAAAAACCGAGTCACGGTCAACTTTTTTCAAAACTTTTGTGGGGAATGATCAGGGATAATAATTTAGAAGACAATTTCGAAGAAATGGACTGCATAAAACAGTAATAGGGTGATTAAAATCTAACCCTAATCTGGGACGTTTGAAGTACGTGCTAAAAAAACTGAGTCACGGTCGAGGTTTTTTGAAACTTTCGTTGCGAATGATTAGGCTTGATGATTTCGAATAGAATGTCGAAGAAACGGAGCGTAAAAAACAGTAAAAGAGTGCTGAAAATCGAAACACTTATTCGAAAACCCTAATCTGTGACGTTTGAAGTACATGCTAAAAAAACCGAGTCACGGTCAACGTTTTTCAAAACTTTTGTGGGGAATGATCAAGGATAATAATTTGGAAGACAATTTCGAAGAAATGGACTGCATAAAACAGTAATAGGGTGATTAAAATCTAACCCTAATCTTGGACGTTTGAAGTACGTGCTAAAAAAACTGAGTCACGGTCGAGGTTTTTTGAAACTTTCGTTGCGAATGATTAGGCTTGCTGATTTAGAATAGGTCGAAAAAATGGAGCGTAAAAAAGTAAAAGATTGCTTAAAATCGAAACCCTTATTCGGAAACCCTAATCTGTGACGTTTGAAGTACATGCTTAAAAAACCGGTTCACGGTCAACGTTTTTCAAAACTTTTATGGGGAATGATCTGGAAAATGATTTAGAATACAATTTTGAAGAAATGGACTCCACAAAACAGTAAAAGGGTGATTAAAAACGAACCCTAATCTGGGACGTTTGAAGTACGTGCTAAAAAAACTGAGTCACGGTCGAGGTTTTTTGAAACTTTCGTTGCGAAAGATTAGGCTTGATGATTTAGAATAGAATGTCGAAGAAACGGAGCGTAAAAAACAGTAAAAGAGTGCTTAAAATCGAAACACTTATTCGAAAACCCTAATCTGTGACGTTTGAAGTACATGCTAAAAAAACCGAGTCACGGTCAACGTTTTTCAAAACTTTTGTGGGGAATGATAAGGGATAATAATTTAGAAGACAATTTCGAAGAAATGGACTGCATAAAACAGTAATAGGGTGATTAAAATCTAACCCTAATCTGGGACGTTTGAAGTACGTGCTAAAAAAACTGAGTCATGGTCGTAGTTTTTTCAAACTTTCGTTGCGAAAGATTAGGCTTGATGATTTAGAATAGAATGTCGAAGAAACGGAGCGTAAAAAACAGTAAAAGAGTGCTTAAAATCGAAACACTTATTCGAAAACCCTAATCTGTGACGTTTGAAGTACATGCTAAAAAAACCGAGTCACGGTCAACGTTTTTCAAAACTTTTGTGGGGAATGATCAAGGATAATAATTTGGAAGACAATTTCGAAGAAATGGACTGCATAAAACAGTAATAGGGTGATTAAAATCTAACCCTAATCTGGGACGTTTGAAGTACGTGCTAAAAAAACTGAGTCACGGTCGAGGTTTTTTGAAACTTTCGTTGCGAATGATTAGGCTTGATGATTTAGAATAGAATGTCGAAGAAACGGAGCGTAAAAAACAGTAAAAGAGTGCTGAAAATCGAAACACTTATTCGAAAACCCTAATCTGTGACGTTTGAAGTACATGCTAAAAAAACCGAGTCACGGTCAACGTTTTTCAAAACTTTTGTGGGGAATGATCAAGGATAATAATTTGGAAGACAATTTCGAAGAAATGGACTGCATAAAACAGTAATAGGGTGATTAAAATCTAACCCTAATCTTGGACGTTTGAAGTACGTGCTAAAAAAACTGAGTCACGGTCGTAGTTTTTTTAAACTTTCGTTGCGAATGATTAGGCTTGCTGATTTAGAATAGAATGTCGAAGAAACGGAGCGTAAAAAACAGTAAAAGAGTGCTTAAAATCGAAACCCTTATTCGAAAACACTAATCTGTGACGTTTGAAGTACATGCTAAAAAAACCGAGTCACAGTCAACGTTTTTCAAAACTTTTGTGGGGAATGATCAAGGATAATAATTTGGAAGACAATTTCGAAGAAATGGACTGCATAAAACAGTAATAGGGTGATTAAAATCTAACCCTAATCTTGGACGTTTGAAGTACGTGCTAAAAAAACTGAGTCACGGTCGAGGTTTTTTGAAACTTTCGTTGCGAATGATTAGGCTTGCTGATTTAGAATAGGTCGAAAAAATGGAGCGTAAAAAAGTAAAAGATTGCTTAAAATCGAAACCCTTATTCGGAAACCCTAATCTGTGACGTTTGAAGTACATGCTTAAAAAACCGGTTCACGGTCAACGTTTTTCAAAACTTTTATGGGGAATGATCTGGAAAATGATTTAGAATACAATTTCGAAGAAATGGACTCCACAAAACAGTAAAAGGGTGATTAAAAACGAACCCTAATCTGGGACGTTTGAAGTACGTGCTAAAAAAACTGAGTCACGGTCGAGGTTTTTTGAAACTTTCGTTGCGAAAGATTAGGCTTGATGATTTAGAATAGAATGTCGAAGAAACGGAGCGTAAAAAACAGTAAAAGAGTGCTTAAAATCGAAACACTTATTCGAAAACCCTAATCTGTGACGTTTGAAGTACATGCTAAAAAAACCGAGTCACGGTCAACGTTTTTCAAAACTTTTGTGGGGAATGATAAGGGATAATAATTTAGAAGACAATTTCGAAGAAATGGACTGCATAAAACAGTAATAGGGTGATTAAAATCTAACCCTAATCTGGGACGTTTGAAGTACGTGCTAAAAAAACTGAGTCACGGTCGTAGTTTTTTTAAACTTTCGTTGCGAATGATTAGGCTTGCTGATTTAGAATAGAATGTCGAAGAAACGGAGCGTAAAAAACAGTAAAAGAGTGCTTAAAATCGAAACCCTTATTCGAAAACACTAATCTGTGACGTTTGAAGTACATGCTAAAAAAACCGAGTCACGGTCAACGTTTTTCAAAACTTTTGTGGGGAATGATCAGGGATAATAATTTAGAAGACAATTTCGAAGAAATGGACTGCATAAAACAGTAATAGGGTGATTAAAATCTAACCCTAATCTGGGACGTTTGAAGTACGTGCTAAAAAAACTGAGTCACGGTCGAGGTTTTTTGAAACTTTCGTTGCGAAAGATTAGGCTTGATGATTTAGAATAGAATGTCGAAGAAACGGAGCGTAAAAAACAGTAAAAGAGTGCTTAAAATCGAAACACTTATTCGAAAACACTAATCTGTGACGTTTGAAGTACATGCTAAAAAAACCGAGTCACGGTCAACGTTTTTCAAAACTTTTGTGGGGAATGATCAGGGATAATAATTTAGAAGACAATTTCGAAGAAATGGACTGCATAAAACAGTAATAGGGTGATTAAAATCTAACCCTAATCTGGGACGTTTGAAGTACGTGCTAAAAAAACTGAGTCACGGTCGAGGTTTTTTGAAACTTTCGTTGCGAAAGATTAGGCTTGATGATTTAGAATAGAATGTCGAAGAAACGGAGCGTAAAAAACAGTAAAAGAGTGCTTAAAATCGAAACCCTTATTCGAAAACACTAATCTGTGACGTTTGAAGTACATGCTAAAAAAACCGAGTCACGGTCAACGTTTTTCAAAACTTTTGTGGGGAATGATCAAGGATAATAATTTGGAAGACAATTTCGAAGAAATGGACTGCATAAAACAGTAATAGGGTGATTAAAATCTAACCCTAATTTTGGACGTTTGAAGTACGTGCTAAAAAAACTGAGTCACGGTCGAGGTTTTTTGAAACTTTCGTTGCGAATGATTAGGCTTGCTGATTTAGAATAGAAGGTCGAAAAAATGGAGCGTAAAAAAGTAAAAGATTGCTTAAAATCGAAACCCTTATTCGAAAACCCTAATCTGTGACGTTTGAAGTACATGCTTAAAAAACCGGTTCACGGTCAACGTTTTTCAAAACTTTTATGGGGAATGATCTGGAAAATGATTTAGAATACAATTTCGAAGAAATGGACTCCACAAAACAGTAAAAGGGTGATTAAAAACGAACCCTAATCTGGGACGTTTGAAGTACGTGCTAAAAAAACTGAGTCACGGTCGAGGTTTTTTTGAAACTTTCGTTGCGAAAGATTAGGCTTGATGATTTAGAATAGAATGTCGAAGAAACGGAGCGTAAAAAACAGTAAAAGAGTGCTTAAAATCGAAACACTTATTCGAAAACCCTAATCTGTGACGTTTGAAGTACATGCTAAAAAAACCGAGTCACGGTCAACGTTTTTCAAAACTTTTGTGGGGAATGATAAGGGATAATAATTTAGAAGACAATTTCGAAGAAATGGACTGCATAAAACAGTAATAGGGTGATTAAAATCTAACCCTAATCTGGGACGTTTGAAGTACGTGCTAAAAAAACTGAGTCACGGTCGTAGTTTTTTTAAACTTTCGTTGCGAATGATTAGGCTTGCTGATTTAGAATAGAATGTCGAAGAAACGGAGCGTAAAAAACAGTAAAAGAGTGCTTAAAATCGAAACCCTTATTCGAAAACACTAATCTGTGACGTTTGAAGTACATGCTAAAAAAACCGAGTCACGGTCAACGTTTTTCAAAACTTTTGTGGGGAATGATCAGGGATAATAATTTAGAAGACAATTTCGAAGAAATGGACTGCATAAAACAGTAATAGGGTGCTTAAAATCTAACCCTAATCTGGGACGTTTGAAGTACGTGCTAAAAAAACTGAGTCACGGTCGAGGTTTTTTGAAACTTTCGTTGCGAAAGATTAGGCTTGATGATTTAGAATAGAATGTCGAAGAAACGGAGCGTAAAAAACAGTAAAAGAGTGCTTAAAATCGAAACACTTATTCGAAAACCCTAATCTGTGACGTTTGAAGTACATGCTAAAAAAACCGAGTCACGGTCAACGTTTTTCAAAACTTTTGTGGGGAATGATAAGGGATAATAATTTAGAAGACAATTTCGAAGAAATGGACTGCATAAAACAGTAATAGGGTGATTAAAATCTAACCCTAATCTGGGACGTTTGAAGTACGTGCTAAAAAAACTGAGTCACGGTCGTAGTTTTTTTAAACTTTCGTTGCGAATGATTAGGCTTGCTGATTTAGAATAGAATGTCGAAGAAACGGAGCGTAAAAAACAGTAAAAGAGTGCTTAAAATCGAAACCCTTATTCGAAAACACTAATCTGTGACGTTTGAAGTACATGCTAAAAAAACCGAGTCACGGTCAACGTTTTTCAAAACTTTTGTGGGGAATGATCAAGGATAATAATTTGGAAGACAATTTCGAAGAAATGGACTGCATAAAACAGTAATAGGGTGATTAAAATCTAACCCTAATTTTGGACGTTTGAAGTACGTGCTAAAAAAACTGAGTCACGGTCGAGGTTTTTTGAAACTTTCGTTGCGAATGATTAGGCTTGCTGATTTAGAATAGAAGGTCGAAAAAATGGAGCGTAAAAAAGTAAAAGATTGCTTAAAATCGAAACCCTTATTCGGAAACCCTAATCTGTGACGTTTGAAGTACATGCTTAAAAAACCGGTTCACGGTCAACGTTTTTCAAAACTTTTATGGGGAATGATCTGGAAAATGATTTAGAATACAATTTCGAAGAAATGGACTCCACAAAACAGTAAAAGGGTGATTAAAAACGAACCCTAATCTGGGACGTTTGAAGTACGTGCTAAAAAAACTGAGTCACGGTCGAGGTTTTTTTGAAACTTTCGTTGCGAAAGATTAGGCTTGATGATTTAGAATAGAATGTCGAAGAAACGGAGCGTAAAAAACAGTAAAAGAGTGCTTAAAATCGAAACACTTATTCGAAAACCCTAATCTGTGACGTTTGAAGTACATGCTAAAAAAACCGAGTCACGGTCAACGTTTTTCAAAACTTTTGTGGGGAATGATAAGGGATAATAATTTAGAAGACAATTTCGAAGAAATGGACTGCATAAAACAGTAATAGGGTGATTAAAATCTAACCCTAATCTGGGACGTTTGAAGTACGTGCTAAAAAAACTGAGTCACGGTCGTAGTTTTTTTAAACTTTCGTTGCGAATGATTAGGCTTGCTGATTTAGAATAGAATGTCGAAGAAACGGAGCGTAAAAAACAGTAAAAGAGTGCTTAAAATCGAAACCCTTATTCGAAAACACTAATCTGTGACGTTTGAAGTACATGCTAAAAAAACCGAGTCACGGTCAACGTTTTTCAAAACTTTTGTGGGGAATGATCAGGGATAATAATTTAGAAGACAATTTCGAAGAAATGGACTGCATAAAACAGTAATAGGGTGCTTAAAATCTAACCCTAATCTGGGACGTTTGAAGTACGTGCTAAAAAACTGAGTCACGGTCGTAGTTTTTTTAAACTTTCGTTGCGAATGATTAGGCTTGCTGATTTAGAATAGAATGTCGAAGAAATGGAGCGTAAAAAACAGTAAAAGAGTGCTTAAAATCGAAACCCTTATTCGAAAACACTAATCTGTGACGTTTGAAGTACATGCTAAAAAAACCGAGTCACGGTCAACGTTTTTCAAAACTTTTGTGGGGAATGATAAGGGATAATAATTTAGAAGACAATTTCGAAGAAATGGACTGCATAAAACAGTAATAGGGTGATTAAAATCTAACCCTAATCTGGGACGTTTGAAGTACGTGCTAAAAAAACTGAGTCACGGTCGTAGTTTTTTTAAACTTTCGTTGCGAATGATTAGGCTTGCTGATTTAGAATAGAATGTCGAAGAAACGGAGCGTAAAAAACAGTAAAAGAGTGCTTAAAATCGAAACCCTTATTAGAAAACACTAATCTGTGACGTTTGAAGTACATGCTAAAAAAACCGAGTCACGGTCAACGTTTTTCAAAACTTTTATGGGGAATGATCAAGGATAATAATTTAGAAGACAATTTCGAAGAAATGGACTGCATAAAACAGTAATAGGGTGATTAAAATCTAACCCTAATCTGGGACGTTTGAAGTACGTGCTAAAAAAACTGAGTCACGGTCGAGGTTTTTTGAAACTTTCGTTGCGAAAGATTAGGCTTGATGATTTAGAATAGAATGTCGAAGAAACGGAGCGTAAAAAACAGTAAAAGAGTGCTTAAAATCGAAACACTTATTCGAAAACCCTAATCTGTGACGTTTGAAGTACATGCTAAAAAAACCGAGTCACGGTCAACGTTTTTCAAAACTTTTGTGGGGAATGATCAAGGATAATAATTTGGAAGACAATTTCGAAGAAATGGACTGCATAAAACAGTAATAGGGTGATTAAAATCTAACCCTAATTTTGGACGTTTGAAGTACGTGCTAAAAAAACTGAGTCACGGTCGAGGTTTTTTTAAACTTTCGTTGCGAATGATTAGGCTTGCTGATTTAGAATAGAATGTCGAAGAAACGGAGCGTAAAAAACAGTAAAAGAGTGCTTAAAATCGAAACCCTTATTCGAAAACACTAATCTGTGACGTTTGAAGTACATGCTAAAAAAACCGAGTCACGGTCAACGTTTTTCAAAACTTTTGTGGGGAATGATCAAGGATAATAATTTGGAAGACAATTTCGAAGAAATGGACTGCATAAAACAGTAATAGGGTGATTAAAATCTAACCCTAATTTTGGACGTTTGAAGTACGTGCTAAAAAAACTGAGTCACGGTCGAGGTTTTTTGAAACTTTCGTTGCGAATGATTAGGCTTGCTGATTTAGAATAGAAGGTCGAAAAAATGGAGCGTAAAAAAGTAAAAGATTGCTTAAAATCGAAACCCTTATTCGGAAACCCTAATCTGTGACGTTTGAAGTACATGCTTAAAAAACCGGTTCACGGTCAACGTTTTTCAAAACTTTTATGGGGAATGATCTGGAAAATGATTTAGAATACAATTTCGAAGAAATGGACTCCACAAAACAGTAAAAGGGTGATTAAAAACGAACCCTAATCTGGGACGTTTGAAGTACGTGCTAAAAAAACTGAGTCACGGTCGAGGTTTTTTTGAAACTTTCGTTGCGAAAGATTAGGCTTGATGATTTAGAATAGAATGTCGAAGAAACGGAGCGTAAAAAACAGTAAAAGAGTGCTTAAAATCGAAACACTTATTCGAAAACCCTAATCTGTGACGTTTGAAGTACATGCTAAAAAAACCGAGTCACGGTCAACGTTTTTCAAAACTTTTGTGGGGAATGATAAGGGATAATAATTTAGAAGACAATTTCGAAGAAATGGACTGCATAAAACAGTAATAGGGTGATTAAAATCTAACCCTAATCTGGGACGTTTGAAGTACGTGCTAAAAAAACTGAGTCACGGTCGTAGTTTTTTTAAACTTTCGTTGCGAATGATTAGGCTTGCTGATTTAGAATAGAATGTCGAAGAAACGGAGCGTAAAAAACAGTAAAAGAGTGCTTAAAATCGAAACCCTTATTCGAAAACACTAATCTGTGACGTTTGAAGTACATGCTAAAAAAACCGAGTCACGGTCAACGTTTTTCAAAACTTTTGTGGGGAATGATCAGGGATAATAATTTAGAAGACAATTTCGAAGAAATGGACTGCATAAAACAGTAATAGGGTGCTTAAAATCTAACCCTAATCTGGGACGTTTGAAGTACGTGCTAAAAAAACTGAGTCACGGTCGAGGTTTTTTGAAACTTTCGTTGCGAAAGATTAGGCTTGATGATTTAGAATAGAATGTCGAAGAAACGGAGCGTAAAAAACAGTAAAAGAGTGCTTAAAATCGAAACACTTATTCGAAAACCCTAATCTGTGACGTTTGAAGTACATGCTAAAAAAACCGAGTCACGGTCAACGTTTTTCAAAACTTTTGTGGGGAATGATAAGGGATAATAATTTAGAAGACAATTTCGAAGAAATGGACTGCATAAAACAGTAATAGGGTGATTAAAATCTAACCCTAATCTGGGACGTTTGAAGTACGTGCTAAAAAAACTGAGTCACGGTCGTAGTTTTTTTAAACTTTCGTTGCGAATGATTAGGCTTGCTGATTTAGAATAGAATGTCGAAGAAACGGAGCGTAAAAAACAGTAAAAGAGTGCTTAAAATCGAAACCCTTATTCGAAAACACTAATCTGTGACGTTTGAAGTACATGCTAAAAAAACCGAGTCACGGTCAACGTTTTTCAAAACTTTTGTGGGGAATGATCAGGGATAATAATTTAGAAGACAATTTCGAAGAAATGGACTGCATAAAACAGTAATAGGGTGCTTAAAATCTAACCCTAATCTGGGACGTTTGAAGTACGTGCTAAAAAAACTGAGTCATGGTCGTAGTTTTTTTAAACTTTCGTTGCGAAAGATTAGGCTTGATGATTTAGAATAGAATGTCGAAGAAACGGAGCGTAAAAAACAGTAAAAGAGTGCTTAAAATCGAAACCCTTATTAGAAAACACTAATCTGTGACGTTTGAAGTACATGCTAAAAAAACCGAGTCACGGTCAACGTTTTTCAAAACTTTTATGGGGAATGATCAAGGATAATAATTTAGAAGACAATTTCGAAGAAATGGACTGCATAAAACAGTAATAGGGTGATTAAAATCTAACCCTAATCTGGGACGTTTGAAGTACGTGCTAAAAAAACTGAGTCACGGTCGAGGTTTTTTGAAACTTTCGTTGCGAAAGATTAGGCTTGATGATTTAGAATAGAATGTCGAAGAAACGGAGCGTAAAAAACAGTAAAAGAGTGCTTAAAATCGAAACACTTATTCGAAAACCCTAATCTGTGACGTTTGAAGTACATGCTAAAAAAACCGAGTCACGGTCAACGTTTTTCAAAACTTTTGTGGGGAATGATAAGGGATAATAATTTAGAAGACAATTTCGAAGAAATGGACTGCATAAAACATTAATAGGGTGATTAAAATCTAACCCTAATCTGGGACGTTTGAAGTACGTGCTAAAAAAACTGAGTCACGGTCGTAGTTTTTTTAAACTTTCGTTGCGAATGATTAGGCTTGCTGATTTAGAATAGAATGTCGAAGAAACGGAGCGTAAAAAACAGTAAAAGAGTGCTTAAAATCGAAACCCTTATTCGAAAACACTAATCTGTGACGTTTGAAGTACATGCTAAAAAAACCGAGTCACGGTCAACGTTTTTCAAAACTTTTGTGGGGAATGATCAGGGATAATAATTTAGAAGACAATTTCGAAGAAATGGACTGCATAAAACAGTAATAGGGTGATTAAAATCTAACCCTAATCTGGGACGTTTGAAGTACGTGCTAAAAAAACTGAGTCTTGGTCGTAGTTTTTTTAAACTTTCGTTGCGAAAGATTAGGCTTGATGATTTAGAATAGAATGTCGAAGAAACGGAGCGTAAAAAACAGTAAAAGAGTGCTTAAAATCGAAACACTTATTCGAAAACCCTAATCTGTGACGTTTGAAGTACATGCTAAAAAAACCGAGTCACGGTCAACTTTTTTCAAAACTTTTGTGGGGAATGATCAGGGATAATAATTTAGAAGACAATTTCGAAGAAATGGACTGCATAAAACAGTAATAGGGTGATTAAAATCTAACCCTAATCTGGGACGTTTGAAGTACGTGCTAAAAAAACTGAGTCACGGTCATAGTTTTTTTAAACTTTCGTTGCGAATGATTAGGCTTGCTGATTTAGAATAGAATGTCGAAGAAACGGAGCGTAAAAAACAGTAAAAGAGTGCTTAAAATCGAAACCCTTATTCGAAAACACTAATCTGTGACGTTTGAAGTACATGCTAAAAAAACCGAGTCACGGTCAACGTTTTTCAAAACTTTTGTGGGGAATGATCAGGGATAATAATTTAGAAGACAATTTCGAAGAAATGGACTGCATAAAACAGTAATAGGGTGATTAAAATATAACCCTAATCTGGGACGTTTGAAGTACGTGCTAAAAAAACTGAGTCATGGTCGTAGTTTTTTTAAACTTTCGTTGCGAAAGATTAGGCTTGATGATTTAGAATAGAATGTCGAAGAAACGGAGCGTAAAAAACAGTAAAAGAGTGCTTAAAATCGAAACACTTATTCGAAAACCCTAATCTGTGACGTTTGAAGTACATGCTAAAAAAACCGAGTCACGGTCAACTTTTTTCAAAACTTTTGTGGGGAATGATCAGGGATAATAATTTAGAAGACAATTTCGAAGAAATGGACTGCATAAAACAGTAATAGGGTGATTAAAATCTAACCCTAATCTGGGACGTTTGAAGTACGTGCTAAAAAAACTGAGTCACGGTCGAGGTTTTTTGAAACTTTCGTTGCGAAAGATTAGGCTTGATGATTTAGAATAGAATGTCGAAGAAACGGAGCGTAAAAAACAGTAAAAGAGTGCTTAAAATCGAAACACTTATTCGAAAACCCTAATCTGTGACGTTTGAAGTACATGCTAAAAAAACCGAGTCACGGTCAACGTTTTTCAAAACTTTTGTGGGGAATGATAAGGGATAATAATTTAGAAGACAATTTCGAAGAAATGGACTGCATAAAACATTAATAGGGTGATTAAAATCTAACCCTAATCTGGGACGTTTGAAGTACGTGCTAAAAAAACTGAGTCACGGTCGTAGTTTTTTTAAACTTTCGTTGCGAATGATTAGGCTTGCTGATTTAGAATAGAATGTCGAAGAAACGGAGCGTAAAAAACAGTAAAAGAGTGCTTAAAATCGAAACCCTTATTCGAAAACACTAATCTGTGACGTTTGAAGTACATGCTAAAAAAACCGAGTCACAGTCAACGTTTTTCAAAACTTTTGTGGGGAATGATCAAGGATAATAATTTGGAAGACAATTTCGAAGAAATGGACTGCATAAAACAGTAATAGGGTGATTAAAATCTAACCCTAATCTGGGACGTTTGAAGTACGTGCTAAAAAAACTGAGTCACGGTCGTAGTTTTTTTAAACTTTCGTTGCGAATGATTAGGCTTGCTGATTTAGAATAGAATGTCGAAGAAACGAAGCGTAAAAAACAGTAAAAGAGTGCTTAAAATCGAAACCCTTATTCGAAAACCCTAATCTGTGACGTTTGAAGTACATGCTAAAAAAACCGAGTCACGGTCAACTTTTTTCAAAACTTTTGTGGGGAATGATCAGGGATAATAATTTAGAAGACAATTTCGAAGAAATGGACTGCATAAAACAGTAATAGGGTGATTAAAATCTAACCCTAATCTGGGACGTTTGAAGTACGTGCTAAAAAAACTGAGTCACGGTCGTAGTTTTTTTAAACTTTCGTTGCGAATGATTAGGCTTGCTGATTTAGAATAGAATGTCGAAGAAACGGAGCGTAAAAAACAGTAAAAGAGTGCTTAAAATCGAAACCCTTATTCGAAAACCCTAATCTGTGACGTTTGAAGTACATGCTAAAAAAACCGAGTCACGGTCAACGTTTTTCAAAACTTTTGTGGGGAATGATAAGGGATAATAATTTAGAAGACAATTTCGAAGAAATGGACTGCATAAAACAGTAATAGGGTGATTAAAATCTAACCCTAATCTGGGACGTTTGAAGTACGTGCTAAAAAAACTGAGTCACGGTCGTAGTTTTTTTAAACTTTCGTTGCGAATGATTAGGCTTGCTGATTTAGAATAGAATGTCGAAGAAACGGAGCGTAAAAAACAGTAAAAGAGTGCTTAAAATCGAAACCCTTATTCGAAAACACTAATCTGTGACGTTTGAAGTACATGCTAAAAAAACCGAGTCACGGTCAACGTTTTTCAAAACTTTTGTGGGGAATGATCAGGGATAATAATTTAGAAGACAATTTCGAAGAAATGGACTGCATAAAACAGTAATAGGGTGATTAAAATCTAACCCTAATCTGGGACGTTTGAAGTACGTGCTAAAAAAACTGAGTCACGGTCGTAGTTTTTTTAAACTTTCGTTGCGAATGATTAGGCTTGCTGATTTAGAATAGAATGTCGAAGAAACGGAGCGTAAAAAACAGTAAAAGAGTGCTTAAAATCGAAACCCTTATTCGAAAACACTAATCTGTGACGTTTGAAGTACATGCTAAAAAAACCGAGTCACGGTCAACGTTTTTTAAAACTTTTGTGGGGAATGATCAAGGATAATAATTTGGAAGACAATTTCGAAGAAATGGACTGCATAAAACAGTAATAGGGTGATTAAAATCTAACCCTAATCTTGGACGTTTGAAGTACGTGCTAAAAAAACTGAGTCACGGTCGTAGTTTTTTTAAACTTTCGTTGCGAATGATTAGGCTTGCTGATTTAGAATAGAATGTCGAAGAAACGGAGCGTAAAAAACAGTAAAAGAGTGCTTAAAATCGAAACCCTTATTCGAAAACACTAATCTGTGACGTTTGAAGTACATGCTAAAAAAACCGAGTCACAGTCAACGTTTTTCAAAACTTTTGTGGGGAATGATCAAGGATAATAATTTGGAAGACAATTTCGAAGAAATGGACTGCATAAAACAGTAATAGGGTGATTAAAATCTAACCCTAATCTTGGACGTTTGAAGTACGTGCTAAAAAAACTGAGTCACGGTCGAGGTTTTTTGAAACTTTCGTTGCGAATGATTAGGCTTGCTGATTTAGAATAGGTCGAAAAAATGGAGCGTAAAAAAGTAAAAGATTGCTTAAAATCGAAACCCTTATTCGGAAACCCTAATCTGTGACGTTTGAAGTACATGCTTAAAAAACCGGTTCACGGTCAACGTTTTTCAAAACTTTTATGGGGAATGATCTGGAAAATGATTTAGAATACAATTTCGAAGAAATGGACTCCACAAAACAGTAAAAGGGTGATTAAAAACGAACCCTAATCTGGGACGTTTGAAGTACGTGCTAAAAAAACTGAGTCACGGTCGAGGTTTTTTGAAACTTTCGTTGCGAAAGATTAGGCTTGATGATTTAGAATAGAATGTCGAAGAAACGGAGCGTAAAAAACAGTAAAAGAGTGCTTAAAATCGAAACACTTATTCGAAAACCCTAATCTGTGACGTTTGAAGTACATGCTAAAAAAACCGAGTCACAGTCAACGTTTTTCAAAACTTTTGTGGGGAATGATCAAGGATAATAATTTGGAAGACAATTTCGAAGAAATGGACTGCATAAAACAGTAATAGGGTGATTAAAATCTAACCCTAATCTTGGACGTTTGAAGTACGTGCTAAAAAAACTGAGTCACGGTCGAGGTTTTTTGAAACTTTCGTTGCGAATGATTAGGCTTGCTGATTTAGAATAGAAGGTCGAAAAAATGGAGCGTAAAAAAGTAAAAGATTGCTTAAAATCGAAACCCTTATTCGGAAACCCTAATCTGTGACGTTTGAAGTACATGCTTAAAAAACCGGTTCACGGTCAACGTTTTTCAAAACTTTTATGGGGAATGATCTGGAAAATGATTTAGAATACAATTTCGAAGAAATGGACTCCACAAAACAGTAAAAGGGTGATTAAAAACGAACCCTAATCTGGGACGTTTGAAGTACGTGCTAAAAAAACTGAGTCACGGTCGAGGTTTTTTGAAACTTTCGTTGCGAAAGATTAGGCTTGATGATTTAGAATAGAATGTCGAAGAAACGGAGCGTAAAAAACAGTAAAAGAGTGCTTAAAATCGAAACACTTATTCGAAAACCCTAATCTGTGACGTTTGAAGTACATGCTAAAAAAACCGAGTCACGGTCAACGTTTTTCAAAACTTTTGTGGGGAATGATAAGGGATAATAATTTAGAAGACAATTTCGAAGAAATGGACTGCATAAAACAGTAATAGGGTGATTAAAATCTAACCCTAATCTGGGACGTTTGAAGTACGTGCTAAAAAAACTGAGTCATGGTCGTAGTTTTTTCAAACTTTCGTTGCGAAAGATTAGGCTTGATGATTTAGAATAGAATGTCGAAGAAACGGAGCGTAAAAAACAGTAAAAGAGTGCTTAAAATCGAAACACTTATTCGAAAACCCTAATCTGTGACGTTTGAAGTACATGCTAAAAAAACCGAGTCACGGTCAACGTTTTTCAAAACTTTTGTGGGGAATGATAAGGGATAATAATTTAGAAGACAATTTCGAAGAAATGGACTGCATAAAACATTAATAGGGTGATTAAAATCTAACCCTAATCTGGGACGTTTGAAGTACGTGCTAAAAAAACTGAGTCACGGTCGTAGTTTTTTTAAACTTTCGTTGCGAATGATTAGGCTTGCTGATTTAGAATAGAATGTCGAAGAAACGGAGCGTAAAAAACAGTAAAAGAGTGCTTAAAATCGAAACCCTTATTCGAAAACACTAATCTGTGACGTTTGAAGTACATGCTAAAAAAACCGAGTCACAGTCAACGTTTTTCAAAACTTTTGTGGGGAATGATCAAGGATAATAATTTGGAAGACAATTTCGAAGAAATGGACTGCATAAAACAGTAATAGGGTGATTAAAATCTAACCCTAATCTGGGACGTTTGAAGTACGTGCTAAAAAAACTGAGTCACGGTCGTAGTTTTTTTAAACTTTCGTTGCGAATGATTAGGCTTGCTGATTTAGAATAGAATGTCGAAGAAACGGAGCGTAAAAAACAGTAAAAGAGTGCTTAAAATCGAAACCCTTATTCGAAAACCCTAATCTGTGACGTTTGAAGTACATGCTAAAAAAACCGAGTCACGGTCAACTTTTTTCAAAACTTTTGTGGGGAATGATCAGGGATAATAATTTAGAAGACAATTTCGAAGAAATGGACTGCATAAAACAGTAATAGGGTGATTAAAATCTAACCCTAATCTGGGACGTTTGAAGTACGTGCTAAAAAAACTGAGTCACGGTCGTAGTTTTTTTAAACTTTCGTTGCGAATGATTAGGCTTGCTGATTTAGAATAGAATGTCGAAGAAACGGAGCGTAAAAAACAGTAAAAGAGTGCTTAAAATCGAAACCCTTATTCGAAAACACTAATCTGTGACGTTTGAAGTACATGCTAAAAAAACCGAGTCACGGTCAACGTTTTTCAAAACTTTTGTGGGGAATGATCAGGGATAATAATTTAGAAGACAATTTCGAAGAAATGGACTGCATAAAACAGTAATAGGGTGATTAAAATCTAACCCTAATCTGGGACGTTTGAAGTACGTGCTAAAAAAACTGAGTCACGGTCGAGGTTTTTTGAAACTTTCGTTGCGAAAGATTAGGCTTGATGATTTAGAATAGAATGTCGAAGAAACGGAGCGTAAAAAACAGTAAAAGAGTGCTTAAAATCGAAACACTTATTCGAAAACCCTAATCTGTGACGTTTGAAGTACATGCTAAAAAAACCGAGTCACGGTCAACGTTTTTCAAAACTTTTGTGGGGAATGATAAGGGATAATAATTTAGAAGACAATTTCGAAGAAATGGACTGCATAAAACAGTAATAGGGTGATTAAAATCTAACCCTAATCTGGGACGTTTGAAGTACGTGCTAAAAAAACTGAGTCACGGTCGAGGTTTTTTGAAACTTTCGTTGCGAATGATTAGGCTTGATGATTTAGAATAGAATGTCGAAGAAACGGAGCGTAAAAAACAGTAAAAGAGTGCTTAAAATCGAAACCCTTATTCGAAAACACTAATCTGTGACGTTTGAAGTACATGCTAAAAAAACCGAGTCACGGTCAACGTTTTTCAAAACTTTTGTGGGGAATGATCAAGGATAATAATTTGGAAGACAATTTCGAAGAAATGGACTGCATAAAACAGTAATAGGGTGATTAAAATCTAACCCTAATCTTGGACGTTTGAAGTACGTGCTAAAAAAACTGAGTCACGGTCGAGGTTTTTTGAAACTTTCGTTGCGAATGATTAGGCTTGCTGATTTAGAATAGAAGGTCGAAAAAATGGAGCGTAAAAAAGTAAAAGATTGCTTAAAATCGAAACCCTTATTCGGAAACCCTAATCTGTGACGTTTGAAGTACATGCTTAAAAAACCGGTTCACGGTCAACGTTTTTCAAAACTTTTATGGGGAATGATCTGGAAAATGATTTAGAATACAATTTCGAAGAAATGGACTCCACAAAACAGTAAAAGGGTGATTAAAAACGAACCCTAATCTGGGACGTTTGAAGTACGTGCTAAAAAAACTGAGTCACGGTCGAGGTTTTTTGAAACTTTCGTTGCGAAAGATTAGGCTTGATGATTTAGAATAGAATGTCGAAGAAACGGAGCGTAAAAAACAGTAAAAGAGTGCTTAAAATCGAAACACTTATTCGAAAACCCTAATCTGTGACGTTTGAAGTACATGCTAAAAAAACCGAGTCACGGTCAACGTTTTTCAAAACTTTTGTGGGGAATGATAAGGGATAATAATTTAGAAGACAATTTCGAAGAAATGGACTGCATAAAACAGTAATAGGGTGATTAAAATCTAACCCTAATCTGGGACGTTTGAAGTACGTGCTAAAAAAACTGAGTCACGGTCGTAGTTTTTTTAAACTTTCGTTGCGAATGATTAGGCTTGCTGATTTAGAATAGAATGTCGAAGAAACGGAGCGTAAAAAACAGTAAAAGAGTGCTTAAAATCGAAACCCTTATTCGAAAACACTAATCTGTGACGTTTGAAGTACATGCTAAAAAAACCGAGTCACGGTCAACGTTTTTCAAAACTTTTGTGGGGAATGATCAGGGATAATAATTTAGAAGACAATTTCGAAGAAATGGACTGCATAAAACAGTAATAGGGTGATTAAAATCTAACCCTAATCTGGGACGTTTGAAGTACGTGCTAAAAAAACTGAGTCATGGTCGTAGTTTTTTTAAACTTTCGTTGCGAAAGATTAGGCTTGATGATTTAGAATAGAATGTCGAAGAAACGGAGCGTAAAAAACAGTAAAAGAGTGCTTAAAATCGAAACCCTTATTCGAAAACACTAATCTGTGACGTTTGAAGTACATGCTAAAAAAACCGAGTCACGGTCAACGTTTTTCAAAACTTTTGTGGGGAATGATCAAGGATAATAATTTGGAAGACAATTTCGAAGAAATGGACTGCATAAAACAGTAATAGGGTGATTAAAATCTAACCCTAATTTTGGACGTTTGAAGTACGTGCTAAAAAAACTGAGTCACGGTCGAGGTTTTTTGAAACTTTCGTTGCGAATGATTAGGCTTGCTGATTTAGAATAGAAGGTCGAAAAAATGGAGCGTAAAAAAGTAAAAGATTGCTTAAAATCGAAACCCTTATTCGGAAACCCTAATCTGTGACGTTTGAAGTACATGCTTAAAAAACCGGTTCACGGTCAACGTTTTTCAAAACTTTTATGGGGAATGATCTGGAAAATGATTTAGAATACAATTTCGAAGAAATGGACTCCACAAAACAGTAAAAGGGTGATTAAAAACGAACCCTAATCTGGGACGTTTGAAGTACGTGCTAAAAAAACTGAGTCACGGTCGAGGTTTTTTGAAACTTTCGTTGCGAAAGATTAGGCTTGATGATTTAGAATAGAATGTCGAAGAAACGGAGCGTAAAAAACAGTAAAAGAGTGCTTAAAATCGAAACACTTATTCGAAAACCCTAATCTGTGACGTTTGAAGTACATGCTAAAAAAACCGAGTCACGGTCAACGTTTTTCAAAACTTTTGTGGGGAATGATAAGGGATAATAATTTAGAAGACAATTTCGAAGAAATGGACTGCATAAAACAGTAATAGGGTGATTAAAATCTAACCCTAATCTGGGACGTTTGAAGTACGTGCTAAAAAAACTGAGTCACGGTCGTAGTTTTTTTAAACTTTCGTTGCGAATGATTAGGCTTGCTGATTTAGAATAGAATGTCGAAGAAACGGAGCGTAAAAAACAGTAAAAGAGTGCTTAAAATCGAAACCCTTATTCGAAAACACTAATCTGTGACGTTTGAAGTACATGCTAAAAAAACCGAGTCACGGTCAACGTTTTTCAAAACTTTTGTGGGGAATGATCAGGGATAATAATTTAGAAGACAATTTCGAAGAAATGGACTGCATAAAACAGTAATAGGGTGCTTAAAATCTAACCCTAATCTGGGACGTTTGAAGTACGTGCTAAAAAAACTGAGTCACGGTCGAGGTTTTTTGAAACTTTCGTTGCGAAAGATTAGGCTTGATGATTTAGAATAAAATGTCGAAGAAACGGAGCGTAAAAAACAGTAAAAGAGTGCTTAAAATCGAAACACTTATTCGAAAACCCTAATCTGTGACGTTTGAAGTACATGCTAAAAAAACCGAGTCACGGTCAACGTTTTTCAAAACTTTTGTGGGGAATGATAAGGGATAATAATTTAGAAGACAATTTCGAAGAAATGGACTGCATAAAACAGTAATAGGGTGATTAAAATCTAACCCTAATCTGGGACGTTTGAAGTACGTGCTAAAAAAACTGAGTCACGGTCGTAGTTTTTTTAAACTTTCGTTGCGAATGATTAGGCTTGCTGATTTAGAATAGAATGTCGAAGAAACGGAGCGTAAAAAACAGTAAAAGAGTGCTTAAAATCGAAACCCTTATTCGAAAACACTAATCTGTGACGTTTGAAGTACATGCTAAAAAAACCGAGTCACGGTCAACGTTTTTCAAAACTTTTGTGGGGAATGATCAGGGATAATAATTTAGAAGACAATTTCGAAGAAATGGACTGCATAAAACAGTAATAGGGTGCTTAAAATCTAACCCTAATCTGGGACGTTTGAAGTACGTGCTAAAAAAACTGAGTCATGGTCGTAGTTTTTTTAAACTTTCGTTGCGAAAGATTAGGCTTGATGATTTAGAATAGAATGTCGAAGAAACGGAGCGTAAAAAACAGTAAAAGAGTGCTTAAAATCGAAACCCTTATTAGAAAAAACTAATCTGTGACGTTTGAAGTACATGCTAAAAAAACCGAGTCACGGTCAACGTTTTTCAAAACTTTTATGGGGAATGATCAAGGATAATAATTTAGAAGACAATTTCGAAGAAATGGACTGCATAAAACAGTAATAGGGTGATTAAAATCTAACCCTAATCTGGGACGTTTGAAGTACGTGCTAAAAAAACTGAGTCACGGTCGAGGTTTTTTGAAACTTTCGTTGCGAAAGATTAGGCTTGATGATTTAGAATAGAATGTCGAAGAAACGGAGCGTAAAAAACAGTAAAAGAGTGCTTAAAATCGAAACACTTATTCGAAAACCCTAATCTGTGACGTTTGAAGTACATGCTAAAAAAACCGAGTCACGGTCAACGTTTTTCAAAACTTTTGTGGGGAATGATAAGGGATAATAATTTAGAAGACAATTTCGAAGAAATGGACTGCATAAAACATTAATAGGGTGATTAAAATCTAACCCTAATCTGGGACGTTTGAAGTACGTGCTAAAAAAACTGAGTCACGGTCGTAGTTTTTTTAAACTTTCGTTGCGAATGATTAGGCTTGCTGATTTAGAATAGAATGTCGAAGAAACGGAGCGTAAAAAACAGTAAAAGAGTGCTTAAAATCGAAACCCTTATTCGAAAACACTAATCTGTGACGTTTGAAGTACATGCTAAAAAAACCGAGTCACGGTCAACGTTTTTCAAAACTTTTGTGGGGAATGATCAGGGATAATAATTTAGAAGACAATTTCGAAGAAATGGACTGCATAAAACAGTAATAGGGTGATTAAAATCTAACCCTAATCTGGGACGTTTGAAGTACGTGCTAAAAAAACTGAGTCTTGGTCGTAGTTTTTTTAAACTTTCGTTGCGAAAGATTAGGCTTGATGATTTAGAATAGAATGTCGAAGAAACGGAGCGTAAAAAACAGTAAAAGAGTGCTTAAAATCGAAACACTTATTCGAAAACCCTAATCTGTGACGTTTGAAGTACATGCTAAAAAAACCGAGTCACGGTCAACTTTTTTCAAAACTTTTGTGGGGAATGATCAGGGATAATAATTTAGAAGACAATTTCGAAGAAATGGACTGCATAAAACAGTAATAGGGTGATTAAAATCTAACCCTAATCTGGGACGTTTGAAGTACGTGCTAAAAAAACTGAGTCACGGTCGAGGTTTTTTGAAACTTTCGTTGCGAAAGATTAGGCTTGATGATTTAGGATAGAATGTCGAAGAAACGGAGCGTAAAAAACAGTAAAAGAGTGCTTAAAATCGAAACACTTATTCGAAAACCCTAATCTGTGACGTTTGAAGTACATGCTAAAAAAACCGAGTCACGGTCAACGTTTTTCAAAACTTTTGTGGGGAATGATAAGGGATAATAATTTAGAAGACAATTTCGAAGAAATGGACTGCATAAAACATTAATAGGGTGATTAAAATCTAACCCTAATCTGGGACGTTTGAAGTACGTGCTAAAAAAACTGAGTCACGGTCGTAGTTTTTTTAAACTTTCGTTGCGAATGATTAGGCTTGCTGATTTAGAATAGAATGTCGAAGAAACGGAGCGTAAAAAACAGTAAAAGAGTGCTTAAAATCGAAACCCTTATTCGAAAACACTAATTTGTGACGTTTGAAGTACATGCTAAAAAAACCGAGTCACAGTCAACGTTTTTCAAAACTTTTGTGGGGAATGATCAAGGATAATAATTTGGAAGACAATTTCGAAGAAATGGACTGCATAAAACAGTAATAGGGTGATTAAAATCTAACCCTAATCTGGGACGTTTGAAGTACGTGCTAAAAAAACTGAGTCACGGTCGTAGTTTTTTTAAACTTTCGTTGCGAATGATTAGGCTTGCTGATTTAGAATAGAATGTCGAAGAAACGAAGCGTAAAAAACAGTAAAAGAGTGCTTAAAATCGAAACCCTTATTCGAAAACCCTAATCTGTGACGTTTGAAGTACATGCTAAAAAAACCGAGTCACGGTCAACTTTTTTCAAAACTTTTGTGGGGAATGATCAGGGATAATAATTTAGAAGACAATTTCGAAGAAATGGACTGCATAAAACAGTAATAGGGTGATTAAAATCTAACCCTAATCTGGGACGTTTGAAGTACGTGCTAAAAAAACTGAGTCACGGTCGTAGTTTTTTTAAACTTTCGTTGCGAATGATTAGGCTTGCTGATTTAGAATAGAATGTCGAAGAAACGGAGCGTAAAAAACAGTAAAAGAGTGCTTAAAATCGAAACCCTTATTCGAAAACACTAATCTGTGACGTTTGAAGTACATGCTAAAAAAACCGAGTCACGGTCAACGTTTTTCAAAACTTTTGTGGGGAATGATCAGGGATAATAATTTAGAAGACAATTTCGAAGAAATGGACTGCATAAAACAGTAATAGGGTGATTAAAATCTAACCCTAATCTGGGACGTTTGAAGTACGTGCTAAAAAAACTGAGTCACGGTCGTAGTTTTTTTAAACTTTCGTTGCGAATGATTAGGCTTGCTGATTTAGAATAGAATGTCGAAGAAACGAAGCGTAAAAAACAGTAAAAGAGTGCTTAAAATCGAAACCCTTATTCGAAAACCCTAATCTGTGACGTTTGAAGTACATGCTAAAAAAACCGAGTCACGGTCAACTTTTTTCAAAACTTTTGTGGGGAATGATCAGGGATAATAATTTAGAAGACAATTTCGAAGAAATGGACTGCATAAAACAGTAATAGGGTGATTAAAATCTAACCCTAATCTGGGACGTTTGAAGTACGTGCTAAAAAAACTGAGTCACGGTCGTAGTTTTTTTAAACTTTCGTTGCGAATGATTAGGCTTGCTGATTTAGAATAGAATGTCGAAGAAACGGAGCGTAAAAAACAGTAAAAGAGTGCTTAAAATCGAAACCCTTATTCGAAAACACTAATCTGTGACGTTTGAAGTACATGCTAAAAAAACCGAGTCACGGTCAACGTTTTTCAAAACTTTTGTGGGGAATGATCAGGGATAATAATTTAGAAGACAATTTCGAAGAAATGGACTGCATAAAACAGTAATAGGGTGATTAAAATCTAACCCTAATCTGGGACGTTTGAAGTACGTGCTAAAAAAACTGAGTCACGGTCGAGGTTTTTTGAAACTTTCGTTGCGAAAGATTAGGCTTGATGATTTAGAATAGAATGTCGAAGAAACGGAGCGTAAAAAACAGTAAAAGAGTGCTTAAAATCGAAACACTTATTCGAAAACCCTAATCTGTGACGTTTGAAGTACATGCTAAAAAAACCGAGTCACGGTCAACGTTTTTCAAAACTTTTGTGGGGAATGATAAGGGATAATAATTTAGAAGACAATTTCGAAGAAATGGACTGCATAAAACAGTAATAGGGTGATTAAAATCTAACCCTAATCTGGGACGTTTGAAGTACGTGCTAAAAAAACTGAGTCACGGTCGAGGTTTTTTGAAACTTTCGTTGCGAATGATTAGGCTTGATGATTTAGAATAGAATGTCGAAGAAACGGAGCGTAAAAAACAGTAAAAGAGTGCTTAAAATCGAAACCCTTATTCGAAAACACTAATCTGTGACGTTTGAAGTACATGCTAAAAAAACCGAGTCACGGTCAACGTTTTTCAAAACTTTTGTGGGGAATGATCAAGGATAATAATTTGGAAGACAATTTCGAAGAAATGGACTGCATAAAACAGTAATAGGGTGATTAAAATCTAACCCTAATCTTGGACGTTTGAAGTACGTGCTAAAAAAACTGAGTCACGGTCGAGGTTTTTTGAAACTTTCGTTGCGAATGATTAGGCTTGCTGATTTAGAATAGAAGGTCGAAAAAATGGAGCGTAAAAAAGTAAAAGATTGCTTAAAATCGAAACCCTTATTCGGAAACCCTAATCTGTGACGTTTGAAGTACATGCTTAAAAAACCGGTTCACGGTCAACGTTTTTCAAAACTTTTATGGGGAATGATCTGGAAAATGATTTAGAATACAATTTCGAAGAAATGGACTCCACAAAACAGTAAAAGGGTGATTAAAAACGAACCCTAATCTGGGACGTTTGAAGTACGTGCTAAAAAAACTGAGTCACGGTCGAGGTTTTTTGAAACTTTCGTTGCGAAAGATTAGGCTTGATGATTTAGAATAGAATGTCGAAGAAACGGAGCGTAAAAAACAGTAAAAGAGTGCTTAAAATCGAAACACTTATTCGAAAACCCTAATCTGTGACGTTTGAAGTACATGCTAAAAAAACCGAGTCACGGTCAACGTTTTTCAAAACTTTTGTGGGGAATGATAAGGGATAATAATTTAGAAGACAATTTCGAAGAAATGGACTGCATAAAACAGTAATAGGGTGATTAAAATCTAACCCTAATCTGGGACGTTTGAAGTACGTGCTAAAAAAACTGAGTCACGGTCGTAGTTTTTTTAAACTTTCGTTGCGAATGATTAGGCTTGCTGATTTAGAATAGAATGTCGAAGAAACGGAGCGTAAAAAACAGTAAAAGAGTGCTTAAAATCGAAACCCTTATTCGAAAACACTAATCTGTGACGTTTGAAGTACATGCTAAAAAAACCGAGTCACGGTCAACGTTTTTCAAAACTTTTGTGGGGAATGATCAGGGATAATAATTTAGAAGACAATTTCGAAGAAATGGACTGCATAAAACAGTAATAGGGTGCTTAAAATCTAACCCTAATCTGGGACGTTTGAAGTACGTGCTAAAAAAACTGAGTCATGGTCGTAGTTTTTTTAAACTTTCGTTGCGAAAGATTAGGCTTGATGATTTAGAATAGAATGTCGAAGAAACGGAGCGTAAAAAACAGTAAAAGAGTGCTTAAAATCGAAACCCTTATTAGAAAACACTAATCTGTGACGTTTGAAGTACATGCTAAAAAAACCGAGTCACGGTCAACGTTTTTCAAAACTTTTATGGGGAATGATCAAGGATAATAATTTAGAAGACAATTTCGAAGAAATGGACTGCATAAAACAGTAATAGGGTGATTAAAATCTAACCCTAATCTGGGACGTTTGAAGTACGTGCTAAAAAAACTGAGTCACGGTCGAGGTTTTTTGAAACTTTCGTTGCGAAAGATTAGGCTTGATGATTTAGAATAGAATGTCGAAGAAACGGAGCGTAAAAAACAGTAAAAGAGTGCTTAAAATCGAAACACTTATTCGAAAACCCTAATCTGTGACGTTTGAAGTACATGCTAAAAAAACCGAGTCACGGTCAACGTTTTTCAAAACTTTTGTGGGGAATGATAAGGGATAATAATTTAGAAGACAATTTCGAAGAAATGGACTGCATAAAACATTAATAGGGTGATTAAAATCTAACCCTAATCTGGGACGTTTGAAGTACGTGCTAAAAAAACTGAGTCACGGTCGTAGTTTTTTTAAACTTTCGTTGCGAATGATTAGGCTTGCTGATTTAGAATAGAATGTCGAAGAAACGGAGCGTAAAAAACAGTAAAAGAGTGCTTAAAATCGAAACCCTTATTCGAAAACACTAATCTGTGACGTTTGAAGTACATGCTAAAAAAACCGAGTCACGGTCAACGTTTTTCAAAACTTTTGTGGGGAATGATCAGGGATAATAATTTGGAAGACAATTTCGAAGAAATGGACTGCATAAAACAGTAATAGGGTGATTAAAATCTAACCCTAATCTTGGACGTTTGAAGTACGTGCTAAAAAAACTGAGTCACGGTCGAGGTTTTTTGAAACTTTCGTTGCGAATGATTAGGCTTGCTGATTTAGAATAGAAGGTCGAAAAAATGGAGCGTAAAAAAGTAAAAGATTGCTTAAAATCGAAACCCTTATTCGGAAACCCTAATCTGTGACGTTTGAAGTACATGCTTAAAAAACCGGTTCACGGTCAACGTTTTTCAAAACTTTTATGGGGAATGATCTGGAAAATGATTTAGAATACAATTTCGAAGAAATGGACTCCACAAAACAGTAAAAGGGTGATTAAAAACGAACCCTAATCTGGGACGTTTGAAGTACGTGCTAAAAAAACTGAGTCACGGTCGAGGTTTTTTGAAACTTTCGTTGCGAAAGATTAGGCTTGATGATTTAGAATAGAATGTCGAAGAAACGGAGCGTAAAAAACAGTAAAAGAGTGCTTAAAATCGAAACACTTATTCGAAAACCCTAATCTGTGACGTTTGAAGTACATGCTAAAAAAACCGAGTCACGGTCAACGTTTTTCAAAACTTTTGTGGGGAATGATAAGGGATAATAATTTAGAAGACAATTTCGAAGAAATGGACTGCATAAAACAGTAATAGGGTGATTAAAATCTAACCCTAATCTGGGACGTTTGAAGTACGTGCTAAAAAAACTGAGTCACGGTCGTAGTTTTTTTAAACTTTCGTTGCGAATGATTAGGCTTGCTGATTTAGAATAGAATGTCGAAGAAACGGAGCGTAAAAAACAGTAAAAGAGTGCTTAAAATCGAAACCCTTATTCGAAAACACTAATCTGTGACGTTTGAAGTACATGCTAAAAAAACCGAGTCACGGTCAACGTTTTTCAAAACTTTTGTGGGGAATGATCAGGGATAATAATTTAGAAGACAATTTCGAAGAAATGGACTGCATAAAACAGTAATAGGGTGATTAAAATCTAACCCTAATCTGGGACGTTTGAAGTACGTGCTAAAAAAACTGAGTCACGGTCGTAGTTTTTTTAAACTTTCGTTGCGAATGATTAGGCTTGCTGATTTAGAATAGAATGTCGAAGAAACGGAGCGTAAAAAACAGTAAAAGAGTGCTTAAAATCGAAACCCTTATTCGAAAACACTAATCTGTGACGTTTGAAGTACATGCTAAAAAAACCGAGTCACGGTCAACGTTTTTTAAAACTTTTGTGGGGAATGATCAAGGATAATAATTTGGAAGACAATTTCGAAGAAATGGACTGCATAAAACAGTAATAGGGTGATTAAAATCTAACCCTAATCTTGGACGTTTGAAGTACGTGCTAAAAAAACTGAGTCACGGTCGTAGTTTTTTTAAACTTTCGTTGCGAATGATTAGGCTTGATGATTTAGAATAGAATGTCGAAGAAACGGAGCGTAAAAAACAGTAAAAGAGTGCTTAAAATCGAAACCCTTATTCGAAAACACTAATCTGTGACGTTTGAAGTACATGCTAAAAAAACCGAGTCACAGTCAACGTTTTTCAAAACTTTTGTGGGGAATGATCAAGGATAATAATTTGGAAGACAATTTCGAAGAAATGGACTGCATAAAACAGTAATAGGGTGATTAAAATCTAACCCTAATCTTGGACGTTTGAAGTACGTGCTAAAAAAACTGAGTCACGGTCGAGGTTTTTTGAAACTTTCGTTGTGAATGATTAGGCTTGCTGATTTAGAATAGGTCGAAAAAATGGAGCGTAAAAAAGTAAAAGATTGCTTAAAATCGAAACCCTTATTCGGAAACCCTAATCTGTGACGTTTGAAGTACATGCTTAAAAAACCGGTTCACGGTCAACGTTTTTCAAAACTTTTATGGGGAATGATCTGGAAAATGATTTAGAATACAATTTCGAAGAAATGGACTCCACAAAACAGTAAAAGGGTGATTAAAAACGAACCCTAATCTGGGACGTTTGAAGTACGTGCTAAAAAAACTGAGTCACGGTCGAGGTTTTTTGAAACTTTCGTTGCGAAAGATTAGGCTTGATGATTTAGAATAGAATGTCGAAGAAACGGAGCGTAAAAAACAGTAAAAGAGTGCTTAAAATCGAAACACTTATTCGAAAACCCTAATCTGTGACGTTTGAAGTACATGCTAAAAAAACCGAGTCACGGTCAACGTTTTTCAAAACTTTTGTGGGGAATGATAAGGGATAATAATTTAGAAGACAATTTCGAAGAAATGGACTGCATAAAACAGTAATAGGGTGATTAAAATCTAACCCTAATCTGGGACGTTTGAAGTACGTGCTAAAAAAACTGAGTCATGGTCGTAGTTTTTTCAAACTTTCGTTGCGAAAGATTAGGCTTGATGATTTAGAATAGAATGTCGAAGAAACGGAGCGTAAAAAACAGTAAAAGAGTGCTTAAAATCGAAACACTTATTCGAAAACCCTAATCTGTGACGTTTGAAGTACATGCTAAAAAAACCGAGTCACGGTCAACGTTTTTCAAAACTTTTGTGGGGAATGATAAGGGATAATAATTTAGAAGACAATTTCGAAGAAATGGACTGCATAAAACATTAATAGGGTGATTAAAATCTAACCCTAATCTGGGACGTTTGAAGTACGTGCTAAAAAAACTGAGTCACGGTCGTAGTTTTTTTAAACATTCGTTGCGAATGATTAGGCTTGCTGATTTAGAATAGAATGTCGAAGAAACGGAGCGTAAAAAATAGTAAAAGAGTGCTTAAAATCGAAACCCTTATTCGAAAACACTAATCTGTGACGTTTGAAGTACATGCTAAAAAAACCGAGTCACAGTCAACGTTTTTCAAAACTTTTGTGGGGAATGATCAAGGATAATAATTTGGAAGACAATTTCGAAGAAATGGACTGCATAAAACAGTAATAGGGTGATTAAAATCTAACCCTAATCTGGGACGTTTGAAGTACGTGCTAAAAAAACTGAGTCACGGTCGTAGTTTTTTTAAACTTTCGTTGCGAATGATTAGGCTTGCTGATTTAGAATAGAATGTCGAAGAAACGGAGCGTAAAAAACAGTAAAAGAGTGCTTAAAATCGAAACCCTTATTCGAAAACCCTAATCTGTGACGTTTGAAGTACATGCTAAAAAAACCGAGTCACGGTCAACTTTTTTCAAAACTTTTGTGGGGAATGATCAGGGATAATAATTTAGAAGACAATTTCGAAGAAATGGACTGCATAAAACAGTAATAGGGTGATTAAAATCTAACCCTAATCTGGGACGTTTGAAGTACGTGCTAAAAAAACTGAGTCACGGTCGTAGTTTTTTTAAACTTTCGTTGCGAATGATTAGGCTTGCTGATTTAGAATAGAATGTCGAAGAAACGGAGCGTAAAAAACAGTAAAAGAGTGCTTAAAATCGAAACCCTTATTCGAAAACACTAATCTGTGACGTTTGAAGTACATGCTAAAAAAACCGAGTCACGGTCAACGTTTTTCAAAACTTTTGTGGGGAATGATCAGGGATAATAATTTAGAAGACAATTTCGAAGAAATGGACTGCATAAAACAGTAATAGGGTGATTAAAATCTAACCCTAATCTGGGACGTTTGAAGTACGTGCTAAAAAAACTGAGTCACGGTCGAGGTTTTTTGAAACTTTCGTTGCGAAAGATTAGGCTTGATGATTTAGAATAGAATGTCGAAGAAACGGAGCGTAAAAAACAGTAAAAGAGTGCTTAAAATCGAAACACTTATTCGAAAACCCTAATCTGTGACGTTTGAAGTACATGCTAAAAAAACCGAGTCACGGTCAACGTTTTTCAAAACTTTTGTGGGGAATGATAAGGGATAATAATTTAGAAGACAATTTCGAAGAAATGGACTGCATAAAACAGTAATAGGGTGATTAAAATCTAACCCTAATCTGGGACGTTTGAAGTACGTGCTAAAAAAACTGAGTCACGGTCGAGGTTTTTTGAAACTTTCGTTGCGAATGATTAGGCTTGATGATTTAGAATAGAATGTCGAAGAAACGGAGCGTAAAAAACAGTAAAAGAGTGCTTAAAATCGAAACCCTTATTCGAAAACACTAATCTGTGACGTTTGAAGTACATGCTAAAAAAACCGAGTCACGGTCAACGTTTTTCAAAACTTTTGTGGGGAATGATCAAGGATAATAATTTGGAAGACAATTTCGAAGAAATGGACTGCATAAAACAGTAATAGGGTGATTAAAATCTAACCCTAATCTTGGACGTTTGAAGTACGTGCTAAAAAAACTGAGTCACGGTCGAGGTTTTTTGAAACTTTCGTTGCGAATGATTAGGCTTGCTGATTTAGAATAGAAGGTCGAAAAAATGGAGCGTAAAAAAGTAAAAGATTGCTTAAAATCGAAACCCTTATTCGGAAACCCTAATCTGTGACGTTTGAAGTACATGCTTAAAAAACCGGTTCACGGTCAACGTTTTTCAAAACTTTTATGGGGAATGATCTGGAAAATGATTTAGAATACAATTTCGAAGAAATGGACTCCACAAAACAGTAAAAGGGTGATTAAAAACGAACCCTAATCTGGGACGTTTGAAGTACGTGCTAAAAAAACTGAGTCACGGTCGAGGTTTTTTGAAACTTTCGTTGCGAAAGATTAGGCTTGATGATTTAGAATAGAATGTCGAAGAAACGGAGCGTAAAAAACAGTAAAAGAGTGCTTAAAATCGAAACACTTATTCGAAAACCCTAATCTGTGACGTTTGAAGTACATGCTAAAAAAACCGAGTCACGGTCAACGTTTTTCAAATCTTTTGTGGGGAATGATAAGGGATAATAATTTAGAAGACAATTTCGAAGAAATGGACTGCATAAAACAGTAATAGGGTGATTAAAATCTAACCCTAATCTGGGACGTTTGAAGTACGTGCTAAAAAAACTGAGTCACGGTCGTAGTTTTTTTAAACTTTCGTTGCGAATGATTAGGCTTGCTGATTTAGAATAGAATGTCGAAGAAACGGAGCGTAAAAAACAGTAAAAGAGTGCTTAAAATCGAAACCCTTATTCGAAAACACTAATCTGTGACGTTTGAAGTACATGCTAAAAAAACCGAGTCACGGTCAACGTTTTTCAAAACTTTTGTGGGGAATGATCAGGGATAATAATTTAGAAGACAATTTCGAAGAAATGGACTGCATAAAACAGTAATAGGGTGCTTAAAATCTAACCCTAATCTGGGACGTTTGAAGTACGTGCTAAAAAAACTGAGTCACGGTCGAGGTTTTTTGAAACTTTCGTTGCGAAAGATTAGGCTTGATGATTTAGAATAGAATGTCGAAGAAACGGAGCGTAAAAAACAGTAAAAGAGTGCTTAAAATCGAAACACTTATTCGAAAACCCTAATCTGTGACGTTTGAAGTACATGCTAAAAAAACCGAGTCACGGTCAACGTTTTTCAAAACTTTTGTGGGGAATGATAAGGGATAATAATTTAGAAGACAATTTCGAAGAAATGGACTGCATAAAACAGTAATAGGGTGATTAAAATCTAACCCTAATCTGGGACGTTTGAAGTACGTGCTAAAAAAACTGAGTCACGGTCGAGGTTTTTTGAAACTTTCGTTGCGAATGATTAGGCTTGATGATTTAGAATAGAATGTCGAAGAAACGGAGCGTAAAAAACAGTAAAAGAGTGCTTAAAATCGAAACCCTTATTAGAAAACACTAATCTGTGACGTTTGAAGTACATGCTAAAAAAACCGAGTCACGGTCAACGTTTTTCAAAACTTTTATGGGGAATGATCAAGGATAATAATTTAGAAGACAATTTCGAAGAAATGGACTGCATAAAACAGTAATAGGGTGATTAAAATCTAACCCTAAACTGGGACGTTTGAAGTACGTGCTAAAAAAACTGAGTCACGGTCGAGGTTTTTTGAAACTTTCGTTGCGAAAGATTAGGCTTGATGATTTAGAATAGAATGTCGAAGAAACGGAGCGTAAAAAACAGTAAAAGAGTGCTTAAAATCGAAACACTTATTCGAAAACCCTAATCTGTGACGTTTGAAGTACATGCTAAAAAAACCGAGTCACGGTCAACGTTTTTCAAAACTTTTGTGGGGAATGATAAGGGATAATAATTTAGAAGACAATTTCGAAGAAATGGACTGCATAAAACATTAATAGGGTGATTAAAATCTAACCCTAATCTGGGACGTTTGAAGTACGTGCTAAAAAAACTGAGTCACGGTCGTAGTTTTTTTAAACTTTCGTTGCGAATGATTAGGCTTGCTGATTTAGAATAGAATGTCGAAGAAACGGAGCGTAAAAAACAGTAAAAGAGTGCTTAAAATCGAAACCCTTATTCGAAAACACTAATCTGTGACGTTTGAAGTACATGCTAAAAAAACCGAGTCACGGTCAACGTTTTTCAAAACTTTTGTGGGGAATGATCAGGGATAATAATTAGGAAGACAATTTCGAAGAAATGGACTGCATAAAACAGTAATAGGGTGATTAAAATCTAACCCTAATCTGGGACGTTTGAAGTACGTGCTAAAAAAACTGAGTCTTGGTCGTAGTTTTTTTAAACTTTCGTTGCGAAAGATTAGGCTTGATGATTTAGAATAGAATGTCGAAGAAACGGAGCGTAAAAAACAGTAAAAGAGTGCTTAAAATCGAAACACTTATTCGAAAACCCTAATCTGTGACGTTTGAAGTACATGCTAAAAAAACCGAGTCACGGTCAACTTTTTTCAAAACTTTTGTGGGGAATGATCAGGGATAATAATTTAGAAGACAATTTCGAAGAAATGGACTGCATAAAACAGTAATAGGGTGATTAAAATCTAACCCTAATCTGGGACGTTTGAAGTACGTGCTAAAAAAACTGAGTCACGGTCATAGTTTTTTTAAACTTTCGTTGCGAATGATTAGGCTTGCTGATTTAGAATAGAATGTCGAAGAAACGGAGCGTAAAAAACAGTAAAAGAGTGCTTAAAATCGAAACCCTTATTCGAAAACACTAATCTGTGACGTTTGAAGTACATGCTAAAAAAACCGAGTCACGGTCAACGTTTTTCAAAACTTTTGTGGGGAATGATCAGGGATAATAATTTAGAAGACAATTTCGAAGAAATGGACTGCATAAAACAGTAATAGGGTGATTAAAATATAACCCTAATCTGGGACGTTTGAAGTACGTGCTAAAAAAACTGAGTCATGGTCGTAGTTTTTTTAAACTTTCGTTGCGAAAGATTAGGCTTGATGATTTAGAATAGAATGTCGAAGAAACGGAGCGTAAAAAACAGTAAAAGAGTGCTTAAAATCGAAACACTTATTCGAAAACCCTAATCTGTGACGTTTGAAGTACATGCTAAAAAAACCGAGTCACGGTCAACTTTTTTCAAAACTTTTGTGGGGAATGATCAGGGATAATAATTTAGAAGACAATTTCGAAGAAATGGACTGCATAAAACAGTAATAGGGTGATTAAAATCTAACCCTAATCTGGGACGTTTGAAGTACGTGCTAAAAAAACTGAGTCACGGTCGAGGTTTTTTGAAACTTTCGTTGCGAAAGATTAGGCTTGATGATTTAGAATAGAATGTCGAAGAAACGGAGCGTAAAAAACAGTAAAAGAGTGCTTAAAATCGAAACACTTATTCGAAAACCCTAATCTGTGACGTTTGAAGTACATGCTAAAAAAACCGAGTCACGGTCAACGTTTTTCAAAACTTTTGTGGGGAATGATAAGGGATAATAATTTAGAAGACAATTTCGAAGAAATGGACTGCATAAAACATTAATAGGGTGATTAAAATCTAACCCTAATCTGGGACGTTTGAAGTACGTGCTAAAAAAACTGAGTCACGGTCGTAGTTTTTTTAAACTTTCGTTGCGAATGATTAGGCTTGCTGATTTAGAATAGAATGTCGAAGAAACGGAGCGTAAAAAACAGTAAAAGAGTGCTTAAAATCGAAACCCTTATTCGAAAACACTAATCTGTGACGTTTGAAGTACATGCTAAAAAAACCGAGTCACAGTCAACGTTTTTCAAAACTTTTGTGGGGAATGATCAAGGATAATAATTTGGAAGACAATTTCGAAGAAATGGACTGCATAAAACAGTAATAGGGTGATTAAAATCTAACCCTAATCTGGGACGTTTGAAGTACGTGCTAAAAAAACTGAGTCACGGTCGTAGTTTTTTTAAACTTTCGTTGCGAATGATTAGGCTTGCTGATTTAGAATAGAATGTCGAAGAAACGAAGCGTAAAAAACAGTAAAAGAGTGCTTAAAATCGAAACCCTTATTCGAAAACCCTAATCTGTGACGTTTGAAGTACATGCTAAAAAAACCGAGTCACGGTCAACTTTTTTCAAAACTTTTGTGGGGAATGATCAGGGATAATAATTTAGAAGACAATTTCGAAGAAATGGACTGCATAAAACAGTAATAGGGTGATTAAAATCTAACCCTAATCTGGGACGTTTGAAGTACGTGCTAAAAAAACTGAGTCACGGTCGTAGTTTTTTTAAACTTTCGTTGCGAATGATTAGGCTTGCTGATTTAGAATAGAATGTCGAAGAAACGGAGCGTAAAAAACAGTAAAAGAGTGCTTAAAATCGAAACCCTTATTCGAAAACACTAATCTGTGACGTTTGAAGTACATGCTAAAAAAACCGAGTCACGGTCAACGTTTTTCAAAACTTTTGTGGGGAATGATCAGGGATAATAATTTAGAAGACAATTTCGAAGAAATGGACTGCATAAAACAGTAATAGGGTGATTAAAATCTAACCCTAATCTGGGACGTTTGAAGTACGTGCTAAAAAAACTGAGTCACGGTCGAGGTTTTTTGAAACTTTCGTTGCGAAAGATTAGGCTTGATGATTTAGAATAGAATGTCGAAGAAACGGAGCGTAAAAAACAGTAAAAGAGTGCTTAAAATCGAAACACTTATTCGAAAACCCTAATCTGTGACGTTTGAAGTACATGCTAAAAAAACCGAGTCACGGTCAACGTTTTTCAAAACTTTTGTGGGGAATGATAAGGGATAATAATTTAGAAGACAATTTCGAAGAAATGGACTGCATAAAACAGTAATAGGGTGATTAAAATCTAACCCTAATCTGGGACGTTTGAAGTACGTGCTAAAAAAACTGAGTCACGGTCGAGGTTTTTTGAAACTTTCGTTGCGAATGATTAGGCTTGATGATTTAGAATAGAATGTCGAAGAAACGGAGCGTAAAAAACAGTAAAAGAGTGCTTAAAATCGAAACCCTTATTCGAAAACACTAATCTGTGACGTTTGAAGTACATGCTAAAAAAACCGAGTCACGGTCAACGTTTTTCAAAACTTTTGTGGGGAATGATCAGGGATAATAATTTAGAAGACAATTTCGAAGAAATGGACTGCATAAAACAGTAATAGGGTGATTAAAATATAACCCTAATCTGGGACGTTTGAAGTACGTGCTTAAAAAACTGAGTCATGGTCGTAGTTTTTTTAAACTTTCGTTGCGAAAGATTAGGCTTGATGATTTAGAATAGAATGTCGAAGAAACGGAGCGTAAAAAACAGTAAAAGAGTGCTTAAAATCGAAACACTTATTCGAAAACCCTAATCTGTGACGTTTGAAGTACATGCTAAAAAAACCGAGTCACGGTCAACTTTTTTCAAAACTTTTGTGGGGAATGATCAGGGATAATAATTTAGAAGACAATTTCGAAGAAATGGACTGCATAAAACAGTAATAGGGTGATTAAAATCTAACCCTAATCTGGGACGTTTGAAGTACGTGCTAAAAAAACTGAGTCACGGTCGAGGTTTTTTGAAACTTTCGTTGCGAAAGATTAGGCTTGATGATTTAGAATAGAATGTCGAAGAAACGGAGCGTAAAAAACAGTAAAAGAGTGCTTAAAATCGAAACACTTATTCGAAAACCCTAATCTGTGACGTTTGAAGTACATGCTAAAAAAACCGAGTCACGGTCAACGTTTTTCAAAACTTTTGTGGGGAATGATAAGGGATAATAATTTAGAAGACAATTTCGAAGAAATGGACTGCATAAAACATTAATAGGGTGATTAAAATCTAACCCTAATCTGGGACGTTTGAAGTACGTGCTAAAAAAACTGAGTCACGGTCGTAGTTTTTTTAAACTTTCGTTGCGAATGATTAGGCTTGCTGATTTAGAATAGAATGTCGAAGAAACGGAGCGTAAAAAACAGTAAAAGAGTGCTTAAAATCGAAACCCTTATTCGAAAACACTAATCTGTGACGTTTGAAGTACATGCTAAAAAAACCGAGTCACAGTCAACGTTTTTCAAAACTTTTGTGGGGAATGATCAAGGATAATAATTTGGAAGACAATTTCGAAGAAATGGACTGCATAAAACAGTAATAGGGTGATTAAAATCTAACCCTAATCTGGGACGTTTGAAGTACGTGCTAAAAAAACTGAGTCACGGTCGTAGTTTTTTTAAACTTTCGTTGCGAATGATTAGGCTTGCTGATTTAGAATAGAATGTCGAAGAAACGAAGCGTAAAAAACAGTAAAAGAGTGCTTAAAATCGAAACCCTTATTCGAAAACCCTAATCTGTGACGTTTGAAGTACATGCTAAAAAAACCGAGTCACGGTCAACTTTTTTCAAAACTTTTGTGGGGAATGATCAGGGATAATAATTTAGAAGACAATTTCGAAGAAATGGACTGCATAAAACAGTAATAGGGTGATTAAAATCTAACCCTAATCTGGGACGTTTGAAGTACGTGCTAAAAAAACTGAGTCACGGTCGTAGTTTTTTTAAACTTTCGTTGCGAATGATTAGGCTTGCTGATTTAGAATAGAATGTCGAAGAAACGGAGCGTAAAAAACAGTAAAAGAGTGCTTAAAATCGAAACCCTTATTCGAAAACACTAATCTGTGACGTTTGAAGTACATGCTAAAAAAACCGAGTCACGGTCAACGTTTTTCAAAACTTTTGTGGGGAATGATCAGGGATAATAATTTAGAAGACAATTTCGAAGAAATGGACTGCATAAAACAGTAATAGGGTGATTAAAATCTAACCCTAATCTGGGACGTTTGAAGTACGTGCTAAAAAAACTGAGTCACGGTCGAGGTTTTTTGAAACTTTCGTTGCGAAAGATTAGGCTTGATGATTTAGAATAGAATGTCGAAGAAACGGAGCGTAAAAAACAGTAAAAGAGTGCTTAAAATCGAAACACTTATTCGAAAACCCTAATCTGTGACGTTTGAAGTACATGCTAAAAAAACCGAGTCACGGTCAACGTTTTTCAAAACTTTTGTGGGGAATGATAAGGGATAATAATTTAGAAGACAATTTCGAAGAAATGGACTGCATAAAACAGTAATAGGGTGATTAAAATCTAACCCTAATCTGGGACGTTTGAAGTACGTGCTAAAAAAACTGAGTCACGGTCGAGGTTTTTTGAAACTTTCGTTGCGAATGATTAGGCTTGATGATTTAGAATAGAATGTCGAAGAAACGGAGCGTAAAAAACAGTAAAAGAGTGCTTAAAATCGAAACCCTTATTCGAAAACACTAATCTGTGACGTTTGAAGTACATGCTAAAAAAACCGAGTCACGGTCAACGTTTTTCAAAACTTTTGTGGGGAATGATCAAGGATAATAATTTGGAAGACAATTTCGAAGAAATGGACTGCATAAAACAGTAATAGGGTGATTAAAATCTAACCCTAATCTTGGACGTTTGAAGTACGTGCTAAAAAAACTGAGTCACGGTCGAGGTTTTTTGAAACTTTCGTTGCGAATGATTAGGCTTGCTGATTTAGAATAGAAGGTTGAAAAAATGGAGCGTAAAAAAGTAAAAGATTGCTTAAAATCGAAACCCTTATTCGGAAACCCTAATCTGTGACGTTTGAAGTACATGCTTAAAAAACCGGTTCACGGTCAACGTTTTTCAAAACTTTTATGGGGAATGATCTGGAAAATGATTTAGAATACAATTTCGAAGAAATGGACTCCACAAAACAGTAAAAGGGTGATTAAAAACGAACCCTAATCTGGGACGTTTGAAGTACGTGCTAAAAAAACTGAGTCACGGTCGAGGTTTTTTGAAACTTTCGTTGCGAAAGATTAGGCTTGATGATTTAGAATAGAATGTCGAAGAAACGGAGCGTAAAAAACAGTAAAAGAGTGCTTAAAATCGAAACACTTATTCGAAAACCCTAATCTGTGACGTTTGAAGTACATGCTAAAAAAACCGAGTCACGGTCAACGTTTTTCAAAACTTTTGTGGGGAATGATAAGGGATAATAATTTAGAAGACAATTTCGAAGAAATGGACTGCATAAAACAGTAATAGGGTGATTAAAATCTAACCCTAATCTGGGACGTTTGAAGTACGTGCTAAAAAAACTGAGTCACGGTCGTAGTTTTTTTAAACTTTCGTTGCGAATGATTAGGCTTGCTGATTTAGAATAGAATGTCGAAGAAACGGAGCGTAAAAAACAGTAAAAGAGTGCTTAAAATCGAAACCCTTATTCGAAAACACTAATCTGTGACGTTTGAAGTACATGCTAAAAAAACCGAGTCACGGTCAACGTTTTTCAAAACTTTTGTGGGGAATGATCAGGGATAATAATTTAGAAGACAATTTCGAAGAAATGGACTGCATAAAACAGTAATAGGGTGCTTAAAATCTAACCCTAATCTGGGACGTTTGAAGTACGTGCTAAAAAAACTGAGTCATGGTCGTAGTTTTTTTAAACTTTCGTTGCGAAAGATTAGGCTTGATGATTTAGAATAGAATGTCGAAGAAACGGAGCGTAAAAAACAGTAAAAGAGTGCTTAAAATCGAAACCCTTATTAGAAAACACTAATCTGTGACGTTTGAAGTACATGCTAAAAAAACCGAGTCACGGTCAACGTTTTTCAAAACTTTTATGGGGAATGATCAAGGATAATAATTTAGAAGACAATTTCGAAGAAATGGACTGCATAAAACAGTAATAGGGTGATTAAAATCTAACCCTAATCTGGGACGTTTGAAGTACGTGCTAAAAAAACTGAGTCACGGTCGAGGTTTTTTGAAACTTTCGTTGCGAAAGATTAGGCTTGATGATTTAGAATAGAATGTCGAAGAAACGGAGTGTAAAAAACAGTAAAAGAGTGCTTCAAATCGAAACACTTATTCGAAAACCCTAATCTGTGACGTTTGAAGTACATGCTAAAAAAACCGAGTCACGGTCAACGTTTTTCAAAACTTTTGTGGGGAATGATCAGGGATAATAATTTGGAAGACAATTTCGAAGAAATGGACTGCATAAAACAGTAATAGGGTGATTAAAATCTAACCCTAATCTGGGACGTTTGAAGTACGTGCTAAAAAAACTGAGTCATGGTCGTAGTTTTTTTAAACTTTCGTTGCGAAAGATTAGGCTTGATGATTTAGAATAGAATGTCGAAGAAACGGAGCGTAAAAAACAGTAAAAGAGTGCTTAAAATCGAAACCCTTATTAGAAAACACTAATCTGTGACGTTTGAAGTACATGCTAAAAAAACCGAGTCACGGTCAACTTTTTTCAAAACTTTTGTGGGGAATGATAAGGGATAATAATTTAGAAGACAATTTCGAAGAAATGGACTGCATAAAACAGTAATAGGGTGATTAAAATCTAACCCTAATCTGGGACGTTTGAAGTACGTGCTAAAAAAACTGAGTCACGGTCGTAGTTTTTTTAAACTTTCGTTGCGAATGATTAGGCTTGCTGATTTAGAATAGAATGTCGAAGAAACGGAGCGTAAAAAACAGTAAAAGAGTGCTTAAAATCGAAACACTTATTCGAAAACACTAATCTGTGACGTTTGAAGTACATGCTAAAAAAACCGAGTCACGGTCAACGTTTTTCAAAACTTTTGTGGGGAATGATAAGGGATAATAATTTAGAAGACAATTTCGAAGAAATGGACTGCATAAAACATTAATAGGGTGATTAAAATCTAACCCTAATCTGGGACGTTTGAAGTACGTGCTAAAAAAACTGAGTCACGGTCGTAGTTTTTTTAAACTTTCGTTGCGAATGATTAGGCTTGCTGATTTAGAATAGAATGTCGAAGAAACGGAGCGTAAAAAACAGTAAAAGAGTGCTTAAAATCGAAACCCTTATTCGAAAACACTAATCTGTGACGTTTGAAGTACATGCTAAAAAAACCGAGTCACGGTCAACGTTTTTCAAAACTTTTGTGGGGAATGATCAGGGATAATAATTAGGAAGACAATTTCGAAGAAATGGACTGCATAAAACAGTAATAGGGTGATTAAAATCTAACCCTAATCTGGGACGTTTGAAGTACGTGCTAAAAAAACTGAGTCTTGGTCGTAGTTTTTTTAAACTTTCGTTGCGAAAGATTAGGCTTGATGATTTAGAATAGAATGTCGAAGAAACGGAGCGTAAAAAACAGTAAAAGAGTGCTTAAAATCGAAACACTTATTCGAAAACCCTAATCTGTGACGTTTGAAGTACATGCTAAAAAAACCGAGTCACGGTCAACTTTTTTCAAAACTTTTGTGGGGAATGATCAGGGATAATAATTTAGAAGACAATTTCGAAGAAATGGACTGCATAAAACAGTAATAGGGTGATTAAAATCTAACCCTAATCTGGGACGTTTGAAGTACGTGCTAAAAAAACTGAGTCACGGTCATAGTTTTTTTAAACTTTCGTTGCGAATGATTAGGCTTGCTGATTTAGAATAGAATGTCGAAGAAACGGAGCGTAAAAAACAGTAAAAGAGTGCTTAAAATCGAAACCCTTATTCGAAAACACTAATCTGTGACGTTTGAAGTACATGCTAAAAAAACCGAGTCACGGTCAACGTTTTTCAAAACTTTTGTGGGGAATGATCAGGGATAATAATTTAGAAGACAATTTCGAAGAAATGGACTGCATAAAACAGTAATAGGGTGATTAAAATATAACCCTAATCTGGGACGTTTGAAGTACGTGCTAAAAAAACTGAGTCATGGTCGTAGTTTTTTTAAACTTTCGTTGCGAAAGATTAGGCTTGATGATTTAGAATAGAATGTCGAAGAAACGGAGCGTAAAAAACAGTAAAAGAGTGCTTAAAATCGAAACACTTATTCGAAAACCCTAATCTGTGACGTTTGAAGTACATGCTAAAAAAACCGAGTCACGGTCAACTTTTTTCAAAACTTTTGTGGGGAATGATCAGGGATAATAATTTAGAAGACAATTTCGAAGAAATGGACTGCATAAAACAGTAATAGGGTGATTAAAATCTAACCCTAATCTGGGACGTTTGAAGTACGTGCTAAAAAAACTGAGTCACGGTCGAGGTTTTTTGAAACTTTCGTTGCGAAAGATTAGGCTTGATGATTTAGAATAGAATGTCGAAGAAACGGAGCGTAAAAAACAGTAAAAGAGTGCTTAAAATCGAAACACTTATTCGAAAACCCTAATCTGTGACGTTTGAAGTACATGCTAAAAAAACCGAGTCACGGTCAACGTTTTTCAAAACTTTTGTGGGGAATGATAAGGGATAATAATTTAGAAGACAATTTCGAAGAAATGGACTGCATAAAACATTAATAGGGTGATTAAAATCTAACCCTAATCTGGGACGTTTGAAGTACGTGCTAAAAAAACTGAGTCACGGTCGTAGTTTTTTTAAACTTTCGTTGCGAATGATTAGGCTTGCTGATTTAGAATAGAATGTCGAAGAAACGGAGCGTAAAAAACAGTAAAAGAGTGCTTAAAATCGAAACCCTTATTCGAAAACACTAATCTGTGACGTTTGAAGTACATGCTAAAAAAACCGAGTCACAGTCAACGTTTTTCAAAACTTTTGTGGGGAATGATCAAGGATAATAATTTGGAAGACAATTTCGAAGAAATGGACTGCATAAAACAGTAATAGGGTGATTAAAATCTAACCCTAATCTGGGACGTTTGAAGTACGTGCTAAAAAAACTGAGTCACGGTCGTAGTTTTTTTAAACTTTCGTTGCGAATGATTAGGCTTGCTGATTTAGAATAGAATGTCGAAGAAACGAAGCGTAAAAAACAGTAAAAGAGTGCTTAAAATCGAAACCCTTATTCGAAAACCCTAATCTGTGACGTTTGAAGTACATGCTAAAAAAACCGAGTCACGGTCAACTTTTTTCAAAACTTTTGTGGGGAATGATCAGGGATAATAATTTAGAAGACAATTTCGAAGAAATGGACTGCATAAAACAGTAATAGGGTGATTAAAATCTAACCCTAATCTGGGACGTTTGAAGTACGTGCTAAAAAAACTGAGTCACGGTCGTAGTTTTTTTAAACTTTCGTTGCGAATGATTAGGCTTGCTGATTTAGAATAGAATGTCGAAGAAACGGAGCGTAAAAAACAGTAAAAGAGTGCTTAAAATCGAAACCCTTATTCGAAAACCCTAATCTGTGACGTTTGAAGTACATGCTAAAAAAACCGAGTCACGGTCAACGTTTTTCAAAACTTTTGTGGGGAATGATAAGGGATAATAATTTAGAAGACAATTTCGAAGAAATGGACTGCATAAAACAGTAATAGGGTGATTAAAATCTAACCCTAATCTGGGACGTTTGAAGTACGTGCTAAAAAAACTGAGTCACGGTCGTAGTTTTTTTAAACTTTCGTTGCGAATGATTAGGCTTGCTGATTTAGAATAGAATGTCGAAGAAACGGAGCGTAAAAAACAGTAAAAGAGTGCTTAAAATCGAAACCCTTATTCGAAAACACTAATCTGTGACGTTTGAAGTACATGCTAAAAAAACCGAGTCACGGTCAACGTTTTTCAAAACTTTTGTGGGGAATGATCAGGGATAATAATTTAGAAGACAATTTCGAAGAAATGGACTGCATAAAACAGTAATAGGGTGATTAAAATCTAACCCTAATCTGGGACGTTTGAAGTACGTGCTAAAAAAACTGAGTCACGGTCGTAGTTTTTTTAAACTTTCGTTGCGAATGATTAGGCTTGCTGATTTAGAATAGAATGTCGAAGAAACGGAGCGTAAAAAACAGTAAAAGAGTGCTTAAAATCGAAACCCTTATTCGAAAACACTAATCTGTGACGTTTGAAGTACATGCTAAAAAAACCGAGTCACGGTCAACGTTTTTTAAAACTTTTGTGGGGAATGATCAAGGATAATAATTTGGAAGACAATTTCGAAGAAATGGACTGCATAAAACAGTAATAGGGTGATTAAAATCTAACCCTAATCTTGGACGTTTGAAGTACGTGCTAAAAAAACTGAGTCACGGTCGTAGTTTTTTTAAACTTTCGTTGCGAATGATTAGGCTTGCTGATTTAGAATAGAATGTCGAAGAAACGGAGCGTAAAAAACAGTAAAAGAGTGCTTAAAATCGAAACCCTTATTCGAAAACACTAATCTGTGACGTTTGAAGTACATGCTAAAAAAACCGAGTCACAGTCAACGTTTTTCAAAACTTTTGTGGGGAATGATCAAGGATAATAATTTGGAAGACAATTTCGAAGAAATGGACTGCATAAAACAGTAATAGGGTGATTAAAATCTAACCCTAATCTTGGACGTTTGAAGTACGTGCTAAAAAAACTGAGTCACGGTCGAGGTTTTTTGAAACTTTCGTTGCGAATGATTAGGCTTGCTGATTTAGAATAGGTCGAAAAAATGGAGCGTAAAAAAGTAAAAGATTGCTTAAAATCGAAACCCTTATTCGGAAACCCTAATCTGTGACGTTTGAAGTACATGCTTAAAAAACCGGTTCACGGTCAACGTTTTTCAAAACTTTTATGGGGAATGATCTGGAAAATGATTTAGAATACAATTTCGAAGAAATGGACTCCACAAAACAGTAAAAGGGTGATTAAAAACGAACCCTAATCTGGGACGTTTGAAGTACGTGCTAAAAAAACTGAGTCACGGTCGAGGTTTTTTGAAACTTTCGTTGCGAAAGATTAGGCTTGATGATTTAGAATAGAATGTCGAAGAAACGGAGCGTAAAAAACAGTAAAAGAGTGCTTAAAATCGAAACACTTATTCGAAAACCCTAATCTGTGACGTTTGAAGTACATGCTAAAAAAACCGAGTCACAGTCAACGTTTTTCAAAACTTTTGTGGGGAATGATCAAGGATAATAATTTGGAAGACAATTTCGAAGAAATGGACTGCATAAAACAGTAATAGGGTGATTAAAATCTAACCCTAATCTTGGACGTTTGAAGTACGTGCTAAAAAAACTGAGTCACGGTCGAGGTTTTTTGAAACTTTCGTTGCGAATGATTAGGCTTGCTGATTTAGAATAGGTCGAAAAAATGGAGCGTAAAAAAGTAAAAGATTGCTTAAAATCGAAACCCTTATTCGGAAACCCTAATCTGTGACGTTTGAAGTACATGCTTAAAAAACCGGTTCACGGTCAACGTTTTTCAAAACTTTTATGGGGAATGATCTGGAAAATGATTTAGAATACAATTTCGAAGAAATGGACTCCACAAAACAGTAAAAGGGTGATTAAAAACGAACCCTAATCTGGGACGTTTGAAGTACGTGCTAAAAAAACTGAGTCACGGTCGAGGTTTTTTGAAACTTTCGTTGCGAAAGATTAGGCTTGATGATTTAGAATAGAATGTCGAAGAAACGGAGCGTAAAAAACAGTAAAAGAGTGCTTAAAATCGAAACACTTATTCGAAAACCCTAATCTGTGACGTTTGAAGTACATGCTAAAAAAACCGAGTCACGGTCAACGTTTTTCAAAACTTTTGTGGGGAATGATAAGGGATAATAATTTAGAAGACAATTTCGAAGAAATGGACTGCATAAAACAGTAATAGGGTGATTAAAATCTAACCCTAATCTGGGACGTTTGAAGTACGTGCTAAAAAAACTGAGTCATGGTCGTAGTTTTTTCAAACTTTCGTTGCGAAAGATTAGGCTTGATGATTTAGAATAGAATGTCGAAGAAACGGAGCGTAAAAAACAGTAAAAGAGTGCTTAAAATCGAAACACTTATTCGAAAACCCTAATCTGTGACGTTTGAAGTACATGCTAAAAAAACCGAGTCACGGTCAACGTTTTTCAAAACTTTTGTGGGGAATGATAAGGGATAATAATTTAGAAGACAATTTCGAAGAAATGGACTGCATAAAACATTAATAGGGTGATTAAAATCTAACCCTAATCTGGGACGTTTGAAGTACGTGCTAAAAAAACTGAGTCACGGTCGTAGTTTTTTTAAACTTTCGTTGCGAATGATTAGGCTTGCTGATTTAGAATAGAATGTCGAAGAAACGGAGCGTAAAAAACAGTAAAAGAGTGCTTAAAATCGAAACCCTTATTCGAAAACACTAATCTGTGACGTTTGAAGTACATGCTAAAAAAACCGAGTCACAGTCAACGTTTTTCAAAACTTTTGTGGGGAATGATCAAGGATAATAATTTGGAAGACAATTTCGAAGAAATGGACTGCATAAAACAGTAATAGGGTGATTAAAATCTAACCCTAATCTGGGACGTTTGAAGTACGTGCTAAAAAAACTGAGTCACGGTCGTAGTTTTTTTAAACTTTCGTTGCGAATGATTAGGCTTGCTGATTTAGAATAGAATGTCGAAGAAACGGAGTGTAAAAAACAGTAAAAGAGTGCTTAAAATCGAAACCCTTATTCGAAAACACTAATCTGTGACGTTTGAAGTACATGCTAAAAAAACCGAGTCACGGTCAACGTTTTTCAAAACTTTTGTGGGGAATGATAAGGGATAATAATTTAGAAGACAATTTCGAAGAAATGGACTGCATAAAACATTAATAGGGTGATTAAAATCTAACCCTAATCTGGGACGTTTGAAGTACGTGCTAAAAAAACTGAGTCACGGTCGTAGTTTTTTTAAACTTTCGTTGCGAATGATTAGGCTTGCTGATTTAGAATAGAATGTCGAAGAAACGGAGCGTAAAAAACAGTAAAAGAGTGCTTAAAATCGAAACCCTTATTCGAAAACACTAATCTGTGACGTTTGAAGTACATGCTAAAAAAACCGAGTCACGGTCAACGTTTTTCAAAACTTTTGTGGGGAATGATCAGGGATAATAATTAGGAAGACAATTTCGAAGAAATGGACTGCATAAAACAGTAATAGGGTGATTAAAATCTAACCCTAATCTGGGACGTTTGAAGTACGTGCTAAAAAAACTGAGTCTTGGTCGTAGTTTTTTTAAACTTTCGTTGCGAAAGATTAGGCTTGATGATTTAGAATAGAATGTCGAAGAAACGGAGCGTAAAAAACAGTAAAAGAGTGCTTAAAATCGAAACACTTATTCGAAAACCCTAATCTGTGACGTTTGAAGTACATGCTAAAAAAACCGAGTCACGGTCAACTTTTTTCAAAACTTTTGTGGGGAATGATCAGGGATAATAATTTAGAAGACAATTTCGAAGAAATGGACTGCATAAAACAGTAATAGGGTGATTAAAATCTAACCCTAATCTGGGACGTTTGAAGTACGTGCTAAAAAAACTGAGTCACGGTCATAGTTTTTTTAAACTTTCGTTGCGAATGATTAGGCTTGCTGATTTAGAATAGAATGTCGAAGAAACGGAGCGTAAAAAACAGTAAAAGAGTGCTTAAAATCGAAACCCTTATTCGAAAACACTAATCTGTGACGTTTGAAGTACATGCTAAAAAAACCGAGTCACGGTCAACGTTTTTCAAAACTTTTGTGGGGAATGATCAGGGATAATAATTTAGAAGACAATTTCGAAGAAATGGACTGCATAAAACAGTAATAGGGTGATTAAAATATAACCCTAATCTGGGACGTTTGAAGTACGTGCTAAAAAAACTGAGTCATGGTCGTAGTTTTTTTAAACTTTCGTTGCGAAAGATTAGGCTTGATGATTTAGAATAGAATGTCGAAGAAACGGAGCGTAAAAAACAGTAAAAGAGTGCTTAAAATCGAAACACTTATTCGAAAACCCTAATCTGTGACGTTTGAAGTACATGCTAAAAAAACCGAGTCACGGTCAACTTTTTTCAAAACTTTTGTGGGGAATGATCAGGGATAATAATTTAGAAGACAATTTCGAAGAAATGGACTGCATAAAACAGTAATAGGGTGATTAAAATCTAACCCTAATCTGGGACGTTTGAAGTACGTGCTAAAAAAACTGAGTCACGGTCGAGGTTTTTTGAAACTTTCGTTGCGAAAGATTAGGCTTGATGATTTAGAATAGAATGTCGAAGAAACGGAGCGTAAAAAACAGTAAAAGAGTGCTTAAAATCGAAACACTTATTCGAAAACCCTAATCTGTGACGTTTGAAGTACATGCTAAAAAAACCGAGTCACGGTCAACGTTTTTCAAAACTTTTGTGGGGAATGATAAGGGATAATAATTTAGAAGACAATTTCGAAGAAATGGACTGCATAAAACATTAATAGGGTGATTAAAATCTAACCCTAATCTGGGACGTTTGAAGTACGTGCTAAAAAAACTGAGTCACGGTCGTAGTTTTTTTAAACTTTCGTTGCGAATGATTAGGCTTGCTGATTTAGAATAGAATGTCGAAGAAACGGAGCGTAAAAAACAGTAAAAGAGTGCTTAAAATCGAAACCCTTATTCGAAAACACTAATCTGTGACGTTTGAAGTACATGCTAAAAAAACCGAGTCACAGTCAACGTTTTTCAAAACTTTTGTGGGGAATGATCAAGGATAATAATTTGGAAGACAATTTCGAAGAAATGGACTGCATAAAACAGTAATAGGGTGATTAAAATCTAACCCTAATCTGGGACGTTTGAAGTACGTGCTAAAAAAACTGAGTCACGGTCGTAGTTTTTTTAAACTTTCGTTGCGAATGATTAGGCTTGCTGATTTAGAATAGAATGTCGAAGAAACGAAGCGTAAAAAACAGTAAAAGAGTGCTTAAAATCGAAACCCTTATTCGAAAACCCTAATCTGTGACGTTTGAAGTACATGCTAAAAAAACCGAGTCACGGTCAACTTTTTTCAAAACTTTTGTGGGGAATGATCAGGGATAATAATTTAGAAGACAATTTCGAAGAAATGGACTGCATAAAACAGTAATAGGGTGATTAAAATCTAACCCTAATCTGGGACGTTTGAAGTACGTGCGAAAAAAACTGAGTCACGGTCGAGGTTTTTTGAAACTTTCGTTGCGAATGATTAGGCTTGATGATTTAGAATAGAATGTCGAAGAAACGGAGCGTAAAAAACAGTAAAAGAGTGCTTAAAATCGAAACCCTTATTCGAAAACACTAATCTGTGACGTTTGAAGTACATGCTAAAAAAACCGAGTCACGGTCAACGTTTTTCAAAACTTTTGTGGGGAATGATCAAGGATAATAATTTGGAAGACAATTTCGAAGAAATGGACTGCATAAAACAGTAATAGGGTGATTAAAATCTAACCCTAATCTTGGACGTTTGAAGTACGTGCTAAAAAAACTGAGTCACGGTCGAGGTTTTTTGAAACTTTCGTTGCGAATGATTAGGCTTGCTGATTTAGAATAGAAGGTCGAAAAAATGGAGCGTAAAAAAGTAAAAGATTGCTTAAAATCGAAACCCTTATTCGGAAACCCTAATCTGTGACGTTTGAAGTACATGCTTAAAAAACCGGTTCACGGTCAACGTTTTTCAAAACTTTTATGGGGAATGATCTGGAAAATGATTTAGAATACAATTTCGAAGAAATGGACTCCACAAAACAGTAAAAGGGTGATTAAAAACGAACCCTAATCTGGGACGTTTGAAGTACGTGCTAAAAAAACTGAGTCACGGTCGAGGTTTTTTGAAACTTTCGTTGCGAAAGATTAGGCTTGATGATTTAGAATAGAATGTCGAAGAAACGGAGCGTAAAAAACAGTAAAAGAGTGCTTAAAATCGAAACACTTATTCGAAAACCCTAATCTGTGACGTTTGAAGTACATGCTAAAAAAACCGAGTCACGGTCAACGTTTTTCAAAACTTTTGTGGGGAATGATAAGGGATAATAATTTAGAAGACAATTTCGAAGAAATGGACTGCATAAAACAGTAATAGGGTGATTAAAATCTAACCCTAATCTGGGACGTTTGAAGTACGTGCTAAAAAAACTGAGTCACGGTCGTAGTTTTTTTAAACTTTCGTTGCGAATGATTAGGCTTGCTGATTTAGAATAGAATGTCGAAGAAACGGAGCGTAAAAAACAGTAAAAGAGTGCTTAAAATCGAAACCCTTATTCGAAAACACTAATCTGTGACGTTTGAAGTACATGCTAAAAAAACCGAGTCACGGTCAACGTTTTTCAAAACTTTTGTGGGGAATGATCAGGGATAATAATTTAGAAGACAATTTCGAAGAAATGGACTGCATAAAACAGTAATAGGGTGCTTAAAATCTAACCCTAATCTGGGACGTTTGAAGTACGTGCTAAAAAAACTGAGTCATGGTCGTAGTTTTTTTAAACTTTCGTTGCGAAAGATTAGGCTTGATGATTTAGAATAGAATGTCGAAGAAACGGAGCGTAAAAAACAGTAAAAGAGTGCTTAAAATCGAAACCCTTATTAGAAAACACTAATCTGTGACGTTTGAAGTACATGCTAAAAAAACCGAGTCACGGTCAACGTTTTTCAAAACTTTTATGGGGAATGATCAAGGATAATAATTTAGAAGACAATTTCGAAGAAATGGACTGCATAAAACAGTAATAGGGTGATTAAAATCTAACCCTAATCTGGGACGTTTGAAGTACGTGCTAAAAAAACTGAGTCACGGTCGAGGTTTTTTGAAACTTTCGTTGCGAAAGATTAGGCTTGATGATTTAGAATAGAATGTCGAAGAAACGGAGTGTAAAAAACAGTAAAAGAGTGCTTCAAATCGAAACACTTATTCGAAAACCCTAATCTGTGACGTTTGAAGTACATGCTAAAAAAACCGAGTCACGGTCAACGTTTTTCAAAACTTTTGTGGGGAATGATAAGGGATAATAATTTAGAAGACAATTTCGAAGAAATGGACTGCATAAAACATTAATAGGGTGATTAAAATCTAACCCTAATCTGGGACGTTTGAAGTACGTGCTAAAAAAACTGAGTCACGGTCGTAGTTTTTTTAAACTTTCGTTGCGAATGATTAGGCTTGCTGATTTAGAATAGAATGTCGAAGAAACGGAGCGTAAAAAACAGTAAAAGAGTGCTTAAAATCGAAACCCTTATTCGAAAACACTAATCTGTGACGTTTGAAGTACATGCTAAAAAAACCGAGTCACGGTCAACGTTTTTCAAAACTTTTGTGGGGAATGATCAGGGATAATAATTTGGAAGACAATTTCGAAGAAATGGACTGCATAAAACAGTAATAGGGTGATTAAAATCTAACCCTAATCTTGGACGTTTGAAGTACGTGCTAAAAAAACTGAGTCACGGTCGTAGTTTTTTTAAACTTTCGTTGCGAATGATTAGGCTTGCTGATTTAGAATAGAATGTCGAAGAAACGGAGCGTAAAAAACAGTAAAAGAGTGCTTAAAATCGAAACCCTTATTCGAAAACACTAATCTGTGACGTTTGAAGTACATGCTCAAAAAACCGAGTCACGGTCAACGTTTTTCAAAACTTTTGTGGGGAATGATCTGGAAAATGATTTAGAATACAATTTCGAAGAAATGGACTCCACAAAACAGTAAAAGGGTGATTAAAAACGAACCCTAATCTGGGACGTTTGAAGTACGTGCTAAAAAAACTGAGTCACGGTCGAGGTTTTTTGAAACTTTCGTTGCGAAAGATTAGGCTTGATGATTTAGAATAGAATGTCGAAGAAACGGAGCGTAAAAAACAGTAAAAGAGTGCTTAAAATCGAAACACTTATTCGAAAACCCTAATCTGTGACGTTTGAAGTACATGCTAAAAAAACCGAGTCACGGTCAACGTTTTTCAAAACTTTTGTGGGGAATGATAAGGGATAATAATTTAGAAGACAATTTCGAAGAAATGGACTGCATAAAACAGTAATAGGGTGATTAAAATCTAACCCTAATCTGGGACGTTTGAAGTACGTGCTAAAAAAACTGAGTCACGGTCGTAGTTTTTTTAAACTTTCGTTGCGAATGATTAGGCTTGCTGATTTAGAATAGAATGTCGAAGAAACGGAGCGTAAAAAACAGTAAAAGAGTGCTTAAAATCGAAACCCTTATTCGAAAACACTAATCTGTGACGTTTGAAGTACATGCTAAAAAAACCGAGTCACGGTCAACGTTTTTCAAAACTTTTGTGGGGAATGATCAAGGATAATAATTTGGAAGACAATTTCGAAGAAATGGACTGCATAAAACAGTAATAGGGTGATTAAAATCTAACCCTAATCTTGGACGTTTGAAGTACGTGCTAAAAAAACTGAGTCACGGTCGAGGTTTTTTGAAACTTTCGTTGCGAATGATTAGGCTTGCTGATTTAGAATAGAAGGTCGAAAAAATGGAGCGTAAAAAAGTAAAAGATTGCTTAAAATCGAAACCCTTATTCGGAAACCCTAATCTGTGACGTTTGAAGTACATGCTTAAAAAACCGGTTCACGGTCAACGTTTTTCAAAACTTTTATGGGGAATGATCTGGAAAATGATTTAGAATACAATTTCGAAGAAATAGACTCCACAAAACAGTAAAAGGGTGATTAAAAACGAACCCTAATCTGGGACGTTTGAAGTACGTGCTAAAAAAACTGAGTCACGGTCGAGGTTTTTTGAAACTTTCGTTGCGAAAGATTAGGCTTGATGATTTAGAATAGAATGTCGAAGAAACGGAGCGTAAAAAACAGTAAAAGAGTGCTTAAAATCGAAACACTTATTCGAAAACCCTAATCTGTGACGTTTGAAGTACATGCTAAAAAAACCGAGTCACGGTCAACGTTTTTCAAAACTTTTGTGGGGAATGATAAGGGATAATAATTTAGAAGACAATTTCGAAGAAATGGACTGCATAAAACAGTAATAGGGTGATTAAAATCTAACCCTAATCTGGGACGTTTGAAGTACGTGCTAAAAAAACTGAGTCACGGTCGTAGTTTTTTTAAACTTTCGTTGCGAATGATTAGGCTTGCTGATTTAGAATAGAATGTCGAAGAAACGGAGCGTAAAAAACAGTAAAAGAGTGCTTAAAATCGAAACCCTTATTCGAAAACACTAATCTGTGACGTTTGAAGTACATGCTAAAAAAACCGAGTCACGGTCAACGTTTTTCAAAACTTTTGTGGGGAATGATCAGGGATAATAATTTAGAAGACAATTTCGAAGAAATGGACTGCATAAAACAGTAATAGGGTGCTTAAAATCTAACCCTAATCTGGGACGTTTGAAGTACGTGCTAAAAAAACTGAGTCATGGTCGTAGTTTTTTTAAACTTTCGTTGCGAATGATTAGGCTTGCTGATTTAGAATAGAATGTCGAAGAAACGGAGCGTAAAAAACAGTAAAAGAGTGCTTAAAATCGAAACCCTTATTCGAAAACACTAATCTGTGACGTTTGAAGTACATGCTAAAAAAACCGAGTCACGGTCAACGTTTTTCAAAACTTTTGTGGGGAATGATCAGGGATAATAATTTAGAAGACAATTTCGAAGAAATGGACTGCATAAAACAGTAATAGGGTGATTAAAATCTAACCCTAATCTGGGACGTTTGAAGTACGTGCTAAAAAAACTGAGTCATGGTCGTAGTTTTTTTAAACTTTCGTTGCGAAAGATTAGGCTTGCTGATTTAGAATAGAATGTCGAAGAAACGGAGCGTAAAAAACAGTAAAAGAGTGCTTAAAATCGAAACCCTTATTCGAAAACACTAATCTGTGACGTTTGAAGTACATGCTAAAAAAACCGAGTCACGGTCAACGTTTTTCAAAACTTTTGTGGGGAATGATCAAGGATAATAATTTGGAAGACAATTTCGAAGAAATGGACTGCATAAAACAGTAATAGGGTGATTAAAATCTAACCCTAATCTGGGACGTTTGAAGTACGTGCTAAAAAAACTGAGTCACGGTCGTAGTTTTTTTAAACTTTCGTTGCGAATGATTAGGCTTGCTGATTTAGAATAGAATGTCGAAGAAACGGAGCGTAAAAAACAGTAAAAGAGTGCTTAAAATCGAAACCCTTATTCGAAAACACTAATCTGTGACGTTTGAAGTACATGCTAAAAAAACCGAGTCACGGTCAACGTTTTTCAAAACTTTTGTGGGGAATGATCAGGGATAATAATTTAGAAGACAATTTCGAAGAAATGGACTGCATAAAACAGTAATAGGGTGCTTAAAATCTAACCCTAATCTGGGACGTTTGAAGTACGTGCTAAAAAAACTGAGTCATGGTCGTAGTTTTTTTAAACTTTCGTTGCGAAAGATTAGGCTTGATGATTTAGAATAGAATGTCGAAGAAACGGAGCGTAAAAAACAGTAAAAGAGTGCTTAAAATCGAAACCCTTATTAGAAAACACTAATCTGTGACGTTTGAAGTACATGCTAAAAAAACCGAGTCACGGTCAACTTTTTTCAAAACTTTTGTGGGGAATGATAAGGGATAATAATTTAGAAGACAATTTCGAAGAAATGGACTGCATAAAACAGTAATAGGGTGATTAAAATCTAACCCTAATCTGGGACGTTTGAAGTACGTGCTAAAAAAACTGAGTCACGGTCGTAGTTTTTTTAAACTTTCGTTGCGAATGATTAGGCTTGCTGATTTAGAATAGAATGTCGAAGAAACGGAGCGTAAAAAACAGTAAAAGAGTGCTTAAAATCGAAACCCTTATTCGAAAACACTAATCTGTGACGTTTGAAGTACATGCTAAAAAAACCGAGTCACGGTCAACGTTTTTCAAAACTTTTGTGGGGAATGATCAAGGATAATAATTTGGAAGACAATTTCGAAGAAATGGACTGCATAAAACAGTAATAGGGTGATTAAAATCTAACCCTAATCTTGGACGTTTGAAGTACGTGCTAAAAAAACTGAGTCACGGTCGAGGTTTTTTGAAACTTTCGTTGCGAATGATTAGGCTTGCTGATTTAGAATAGAAGGTCGAAAAAATGGAGCGTAAAAAAGTAAAAGATTGCTTAAAATCGAAACCCTTATTCGGAAACCCTAATCTGTGACGTTTGAAGTACATGCTTAAAAAACCGGTTCACGGTCAACGTTTTTCAAAACTTTTATGGGGAATGATCTGGAAAATGATTTAGAATACAATTTCGAAGAAATGGACTCCACAAAACAGTAAAAGGGTGATTAAAAACGAACCCTAATCTGGGACATTTGAAGTACGTGCTAAAAAAACTGAGTCACGGTCGAGGTTTTTTGAAACTTTCGTTGCGAAAGATTAGGCTTGATGATTTAGAATAGAATGTCGAAGAAACAGAGCGTAAAAAACAGTAAAAGAGTGCTTAAAATCGAAACACTTATTCGAAAACACTAATCTGTGACGTTTGAAGTACATGCTAAAAAAACCGAGTCACGGTCAACGTTTTTCAAAACTTTTGTGGGGAATGATCAGGGATAATAATTTGGAAGACAATTTCGAAGAAATGGACTGCATAAAACAGTAATAGGGTGATTAAAATCTAACCCCAATCTTGGACGTTTGAAGTACGTGCTAAAAAAACTGAGTCACGGTCGTAGTTTTTTTAAACTTTCGTTGCGAATGATTAGGCTTGCTGATTTAGAATAGAATGTCGAAGAAACGGAGCGTAAAAAACAGTAAAAGAGTGCTTAAAATCGAAACCCTTATTCGAAAACACTAATCTGTGACGTTTGAAGTACATGCTAAAAAAACCGAGTCACGGTCAACGTTTTTCAAAACTTTTGTGGGGAATGATCAGGGATAATAATTTAGAAGACAATTTCGAAGAAATGGACTGCATAAAACAGTAATAGGGTGATTAAAATCTAACCCTAATCTGGGACGTTTGAAGTACGTGCTAAAAAAACTGAGTCATGGTCGTAGTTTTTTTAAACTTTCGTTGCGAAAGATTAGGCTTGATGATTTAGAATAGAATGTCGAAGAAACGGAGCGTAAAAAACAGTAAAAGAGTGCTTAAAATCGAAACACTTATTCGAAAACCCTAATCTGTGACGTTTGAAGTACATGCTAAAAAAACCGAGTCACGGTCAACTTTTTTCAAAACTTTTGTGGGGAATGATCAGGGATAATAATTTAGAAGACAATTTCGAAGAAATGGACTGCATAAAACAGTAATAGGGTGATTAAAATCTAACCCTAATCTGGGACGTTTGAAGTACGTGCTAAAAAAACTGAGTCACGGTCGAGGTTTTTTGAAACTTTCGTTGCGAATGATTAGGCTTGATGATTTAGAATAGAATGTCGAAGAAACGGAGCGTAAAAAACAGTAAAAGAGTGCTTAAAATCGAAACCCTTATTCGAAAACACTAATCTGTGACGTTTGAAGTACATGCTAAAAAAACCGAGTCACGGTCAACGTTTTTCAAAACTTTTGTGGGGAATGATCAGGGATAATAATTTGGAAGACAATTTCGAAGAAATGGACTGCATAAAACAGTAATAGGGTGATTAAAATCTAACCCTAATCTTGGACGTTTGAAGTACGTGCTAAAAAAACTGAGTCACGGTCGAGGTTTTTTGAAACTTTCGTTGCGAATGATTAGGCTTGCTGATTTAGAATAGAATGTCGAAGAAACGGAGCGTAAAAAACAGTAAAAGAGTGCTTAAAATCGAAACACTTATTCGAAAACCCTAATCTGTGACGTTTGAAGTACATGCTAAAAAAACCGAGTCACGGTCAACTTTTTTCAAAACTTTTGTGGGGAATGATCAGGGATAATAATTTAGAAGACAATTTCGAAGAAATGGACTGCATAAAACAGTAATAGGGTGATTAAAATCTAACCCTAATCTGGGACGTTTGAAGTACGTGCTAAAAAAACTGAGTCACGGTCGAGGTTTTTTGAAACTTTCGTTGCGAATGATTAGGCTTGATGATTTAGAATAGAATGTCGAAGAAACGGAGCGTAAAAAACAGTAAAAGAGTGCTTAAAATCGAAACACTTATTCGAAAACCCTAATCTGTGACGTTTGAAGTACATGCTAAAAAAACCGAGTCACGGTCAACTTTTTTCAAAACTTTTGTGGGGAATGATCAGGGATAATAATTTAGAAGACAATTTCGAAGAAATGGACTGCATAAAACAGTAATAGGGTGATTAAAATCTAACCCTAATCTGGGACGTTTGAAGTACGTGCTAAAAAAACTGAGTCACGGTCGTAGTTTTTTTAAACTTTCGTTGCGAATGATTAGGCTTGATGATTTAGAATAGAATGTCGAAGAAACGGAGCGTAAAAAACAGTAAAAGAGTGCTTAAAATCGAAACACTTATTCGAAAACCCTAATCTGTGACGTTTGAAGTACATGCTAAAAAAACCGAGTCACGGTCAACTTTTTTCAAAACTTTTGTGGGGAATGATCAGGGATAATAATTTAGAAGACAATTTCGAAGAAATGGACTGCATAAAACAGTAATAGGGTGATTAAAATCTAACCCTAATCTGGGACGTTTGAAGTACGTGCTAAAAAAACTGAGTCACGGTCGAGGTTTTTTGAAACTTTCGTTGCGAATGATTAGGCTTGATGATTTAGAATAGAATGTCGAAGAAACGGAGCGTAAAAAACAGTAAAAGAGTGCTTAAAATCGAAACCCTTATTCGAAAACACTAATCTGTGACGTTTGAAGTACATGCTAAAAAAACCGAGTCACGGTCAACGTTTTTCAAAACTTTTGTGGGGAATGATCAGGGATAATAATTTGGAAGACAATTTCGAAGAAATGGACTGCATAAAACAGTAATAGGGTGATTAAAATCTAACCCTAATCTTGGACGTTTGAAGTACGTGCTAAAAAAACTGAGTCACGGTCGAGGTTTTTTGAAACTTTCGTTGCGAATGATTAGGCTTGCTGATTTAGAATAGAATGTCGAAGAAACGGAGCGTAAAAAACAGTAAAAGAGTGCTTAAAATCGAAACACTTATTCGAAAACCCTAATCTGTGACGTTTGAAGTACATGCTAAAAAAACCGAGTCACGGTCAACTTTTTTCAAAACTTTTGTGGGGAATGATCAGGGATAATAATTTAGAAGACAATTTCGAAGAAATGGACTGCATAAAACAGTAATAGGGTGATTAAAATCTAACCCTAATCTGGGACGTTTGAAGTACGTGCTAAAAAAACTGAGTCACGGTCGAGGTTTTTTGAAACTTTCGTTGCGAATGATTAGGCTTGATGATTTAGAATAGAATGTCGAAGAAACGGAGCGTAAAAAACAGTAAAAGAGTGCTTAAAATCGAAACCCTTATTAGAAAACACTAATCTGTGACGTTTGAAGTACATGCTAAAAAAACCGAGTCACGGTCAACGTTTTTCAAAACTTTTATGGGGAATGATCAAGGATAATAATTTAGAAGACAATTTCGAAGAAATGGACTGCATAAAACAGTAATAGGGTGATTAAAATCTAACCCTAATCTGGGACGTTTGAAGTACGTGCTAAAAAAACTGAGTCACGGTCGAGGTTTTTTGAAACTTTCGTTGCGAAAGATTAGGCTTGATGATTTAGAATAGAATGTCGAAGAAACGGAGCGTAAAAAACAGTAAAAGAGTGCTTAAAATCGAAACACTTATTCGAAAACCCTAATCTGTGACGTTTGAAGTACATGCTAAAAAAACCGAGTCACGGTCAACGTTTTTCAAAACTTTTGTGGGGAATGATAAGGGATAATAATTTAGAAGACAATTTCGAAGAAATGGACTGCATAAAACAGTAATAGGGTGATTAAAATCTAACCCTAATCTGGGACGTTTGAAGTACGTGCTAAAAAAACTGAGTCACGGTCGAGGTTTTTTGAAACTTTCGTTGCGAATGATTAGGCTTGATGATTTAGAATAGAATGTCGAAGAAACGGAGCGTAAAAAACAGTAAAAGAGTGCTTAAAATCGAAACCCTTATTCGAAAACACTAATCTGTGACGTTTGAAGTACATGCTAAAAAAACCGAGTCACGGTCAAAGTTTTTCAAAACTTTTGTGGGGAATGATCAAGGATAATAATTTAGAAGACAATTTCGAAGAAATGGACTGCATAAAACAGTAATAGGGTGATTAAAATCTAACCCTAATCTGGGACGTTTGAAGTACGTGCTAAAAAAACTGAGTCACGGTCGAGGTTTTTTGAAACTTTCGTTGCGAAAGATTAGGCTTGATGATTTAGAATAGAATGTCGAAGAAACGGAGCGTAAAAAACAGTAAAAGAGTGCTTAAAATCGAAACACTTATTCGAAAACCCTAATCTGTGACGTTTGAAGTACATGCTAAAAAAACCGAGTCACGGTCAACGTTTTTCAAAACTTTTGTGGGGAATGATAAGGGATAATAATTTAGAAGACAATTTCGAAGAAATGGACTGCATAAAACAGTAATAGGGTGATTAAAATCTAACCCTAATCTGGGACGTTTGAAGTACGTGCTAAAAAAACTGAGTCACGGTCGAGGTTTTTTGAAACTTTCGTTGCGAATGATTAGGCTTGATGATTTAGAATAGAATGTCGAAGAAACGGAGCGTAAAAAACAGTAAAAGAGTGCTTAAAATCGAAACCCTTATTCGAAAACACTAATCTGTGACGTTTGAAGTACATGCTAAAAAAACCGAGTCACGGTCAAAGTTTTTCAAAACTTTTGTGGGGAATGATCAAGGATAATAATTTGGAAGACAATTTCGAAGAAATGGACTGCATAAAACAGTAATAGGGTGATTAAAATCTAACCCTAATCTTGGACGTTTGAAGTACGTGCTAAAAAAACTGAGTCACGGTCGAGGTTTTTTGAAACTTTCGTTGCGAATATTTAGGCTTGCTGATTTAGAATAGAAGGTCGAAAAAATGGAGCGTAAAAAAGTAAAAGATCGCTTAAAATCGAAACCCTTATTCGGAAACCCTAATCTGTGACGTTTGAAGTACATGCTTAAAAAACCGATTCACGGTCAACGTTTTTCAAAACTTTTATGGGGAATGATCTGGAAAATGATTTAGAATACAATTTCGAAGAAATGGACTCCACAAAACAGTAAAAGGGTGATTAAAAACGAACCCTAATCTGGGACGTTTGAAGTACGTGCTAAAAAAACTGAGTCACGGTCGAGGTTTTTTGAAACTTTCGTTGCGAAAGATTAGGCTTGATGATTTAGAATAGAATGTCGAAGAAACGGAGCGTAAAAAACAGTAAAAGAGTGCTTAAAATCGAAACACTTATTCGAAAACCCTAATCTGTGACGTTTGAAGTACATGCTAAAAAAACCGAGTCACGGTCAACGTTTTTCAAAACTTTTGTGGGGAATGATAAGGGATAATAATTTAGAAGACAATTTCGAAGAAATGGACTGCATAAAACAGTAATTGGGTGATTAAAATCTAACCCTAATCTGGGACGTTTGAAGTACGTGCTAAAAAAACTGAGTCACGGTCGTAGTTTTTTTAAACTTTCGTTGCGAATGATTAGGCTTGCTGATTTAGAATAGAATGTCGAAGAAACGGAGCGTAAAAAACAGTAAAAGAGTGCTTAAAATCGAAACCCTTATTCGAAAACACTAATCTGTGACGTTTGAAGTACATGCTAAAAAAACCGAGTCACGGTCAAAGTTTTTCAAAACTTTTGTGGGGAATGATCAAGGATAATAATTTGGAAGACAATTTCGAAGAAATGGACTGCATAAAACAGTAATAGGGTGATTAAAATCTAACCCTAATCTTGGACGTTTGAAGTACGTGCTAAAAAAACTGAGTCACGGTCGAGGTTTTTTGAAACTTTCGTTGCGAATATTTAGGCTTGCTGATTTAGAATAGAAGGTCGAAAAAATGGAGCGTAAAAAAGTAAAAGATCGCTAAAAATCGAAACCCTTATTCGGAAACCCTAATCTGTGACGTTTGAAGTACATGCTTAAAAAACCGATTCACGGTCAACGTTTTTCAAAACTTTTATGGGGAATGATCTGGAAAATGATTTAGAATACAATTTCGAAGAAATGGACTCCACAAAACAGTAAAAGGGTGATTAAAAACGAACCCTAATCTGGGACGTTTGAAGTACGTGCTAAAAAAACTGAGTCACGGTCGAGGTTTTTTGAAACTTTCGGTGCGAAAGATTAGGCTTGATGATTTAGAATAGAATGTCGAAGAAACGGAGCGTAAAAAACAGTAAAAGAGTGCTTAAAATCGAAACACTTATTCGAAAACCCTAATCTGTGACGTTTGAAGTACATGCTAAAAAAACCGAGTCACGGTCAACGTTTTTCAAAACTTTTGTGGGGAATGATAAGGGATAATAATTTAGAAGACAATTTCGAAGAAATGGACTGCATAAAACAGTAATAGGGTGATTAAAATCTAACCCTAATCTGGGACGTTTGAAGTACGTGCTAAAAAAACTGAGTCACGGTCGTAGTTTTTTTAAACTTTCGTTGCGAATGATTAGGCTTGATGATTTAGAATAGAATGTCGAAGAAACGGAGCGTAAAAAACAGTAAAAGAGTGCTTAAAATCGAAACCCTTATTAGAAAACACTAATCTGTGACGTTTGAAGTACATGCTAAAAAAACCGAGTCACGGTCAACGTTTTTCAAAACTTTTATGGGGAATGATCAAGGATAATAATTTAGAAGACAATTTCGAAGAAATGGACTGCATAAAACAGTAATAGGGTGATTAAAATCTAACCCTAATCTGGGACGTTTGAAGTACGTGCTAAAAAAACTGAGTCACGGTCGAGGTTTTTTGAAACTTTCGTTGCGAAAGATTAGGCTTGATGATTTAGAATAGAATGTCGAAGAAACGGAGCGTAAAAAACAGTAAAAGAGTGCTTAAAATCGAAACACTTATTCGAAAACCCTAATCTGTGACGTTTGAAGTACATGCTAAAAAAACCGAGTCACGGTCAACGTTTTTCAAAACTTTTGTGGGGAATGATAAGGGATAATAATTTAGAAGACAATTTCGAAGAAATGGACTGCATAAAACAGTAATAGGGTGATTAAAATCTAACCCTAATCTGGGACGTTTGAAGTACGTGCTAAAAAAACTGAGTCACGGTCGAGGTTTTTTGAAACTTTCGTTGCGAATGATTAGGCTTGATGATTTAGAATAGAATGTCGAAGAAACGGAGCGTAAAAAACAGTAAAAGAGTGCTTAAAATCGAAACCCTTATTCGAAAACACTAATCTGTGACGTTTGAAGTACATGCTAAAAAAACCGAGTCACGGTCAAAGTTTTTCAAAACTTTTGTGGGGAATGATCAAGGATAATAATTTGGAAGACAATTTCGAAGAAATGGACTGCATAAAACAGTAATAGGGTGATTAAAATCTAACCCTAATCTTGGACGTTTGAAGTACGTGCTAAAAAAACTGAGTCACGGTCGAGGTTTTTTGAAACTTTCGTTGCGAATATTTAGGCTTGCTGATTTAGAATAGAAGGTCGAAAAAATGGAGCGTAAAAAAGTAAAAGATCGCTTAAAATCGAAACCCTTATTCGGAAACCCTAATCTGTGACGTTTGAAGTACATGCTTAAAAAACCGATTCACGGTCAACGTTTTTCAAAACTTTTATGGGGAATGATCTGGAAAATGATTTAGAATACAATTTCGAAGAAATGGACTCCACAAAACAGTAAAAGGGTGATTAAAAACGAACCCTAATCTGGGACGTTTGAAGTACGTGCTAAAAAAACTGAGTCACGGTCGAGGTTTTTTGAAACTTTCGTTGCGAAAGATTAGGCTTGATGATTTAGAATAGAATGTCGAAGAAACGGAGCGTAAAAAACAGTAAAAGAGTGCTTAAAATCGAAACACTTATTCGAAAACCCTAATCTGTGACGTTTGAAGTACATGCTAAAAAAACCGAGTCACGGTCAACGTTTTTCAAAACTTTTGTGGGGAATGATAAGGGATAATAATTTAGAAGACAATTTCGAAGAAATGGACTGCATAAAACAGTAATTGGGTGATTAAAATCTAACCCTAATCTGGGACGTTTGAAGTACGTGCTAAAAAAACTGAGTCACGGTCGTAGTTTTTTTAAACTTTCGTTGCGAATGATTAGGCTTGCTGATTTAGAATAGAATGTCGAAGAAACGGAGCGTAAAAAACAGTAAAAGAGTGCTTAAAATCGAAACCCTTATTCGAAAACACTAATCTGTGACGTTTGAAGTACATGCTAAAAAAACCGAGTCACGGTCAAAGTTTTTCAAAACTTTTGTGGGGAATGATCAAGGATAATAATTTGGAAGACAATTTCGAAGAAATGGACTGCATAAAACAGTAATAGGGTGATTAAAATCTAACCCTAATCTTGGACGTTTGAAGTACGTGCTAAAAAAACTGAGTCACGGTCGAGGTTTTTTGAAACTTTCGTTGCGAATATTTAGGCTTGCTGATTTAGAATAGAAGGTCGAAAAAATGGAGCGTAAAAAAGTAAAAGATCGCTAAAAATCGAAACCCTTATTCGGAAACCCTAATCTGTGACGTTTGAAGTACATGCTTAAAAAACCGATTCACGGTCAACGTTTTTCAAAACTTTTATGGGGAATGATCTGGAAAATGATTTAGAATACAATTTCGAAGAAATGGACTCCACAAAACAGTAAAAGGGTGATTAAAAACGAACCCTAATCTGGGACGTTTGAAGTACGTGCTAAAAAAACTGAGTCACGGTCGAGGTTTTTTGAAACTTTCGGTGCGAAAGATTAGGCTTGATGATTTAGAATAGAATGTCGAAGAAACGGAGCGTAAAAAACAGTAAAAGAGTGCTTAAAATCGAAACACTTATTCGAAAACCCTAATCTGTGACGTTTGAAGTACATGCTAAAAAAACCGAGTCACGGTCAACGTTTTTCAAAACTTTTGTGGGGAATGATAAGGGATAATAATTTAGAAGACAATTTCGAAGAAATGGACTGCATAAAACAGTAATAGGGTGATTAAAATCTAACCCTAATCTGGGACGTTTGAAGTACGTGCTAAAAAAACTGAGTCACGGTCGTAGTTTTTTTAAACTTTCGTTGCGAATGATTAGGCTTGATGATTTAGAATAGAATGTCGAAGAAACGGAGCGTAAAAAACAGTAAAAGAGTGCTTAAAATCGAAACCCTTATTAGAAAACACTAATCTGTGACGTTTGAAGTACATGCTAAAAAAACCGAGTCACGGTCAACGTTTTTCAAAACTTTTATGGGGAATGATCAAGGATAATAATTTAGAAGACAATTTCGAAGAAATGGACTGCATAAAACAGTAATAGGGTGATTAAAATCTAACCCTAATCTGGGACGTTTGAAGTACGTGCTAAAAAAACTGAGTCACGGTCGAGGTTTTTTGAAACTTTCGTTGCGAAAGATTAGGCTTGATGATTTAGAATAGAATGTCGAAGAAACGGAGCGTAAAAAACAGTAAAAGAGTGCTTAAAATCGAAACACTTATTCGAAAACCCTAATCTGTGACGTTTGAAGTACATGCTAAAAAAACCGAGTCACGGTCAACGTTTTTCAAAACTTTTGTGGGGAATGATAAGGGATAATAATTTAGAAGACAATTTCGAAGAAATGGACTGCATAAAACAGTAATAGGGTGATTAAAATCTAACCCTAATCTGGGACGTTTGAAGTACGTGCTAAAAAAACTGAGTCACGGTCGAGGTTTTTTGAAACTTTCGTTGCGAATGATTAGGCTTGATGATTTAGAATAGAATGTCGAAGAAACGGAGCGTAAAAAACAGTAAAAGAGTGCTTAAAATCGAAACCCTTATTCGAAAACACTAATCTGTGACGTTTGAAGTACATGCTAAAAAAACCGAGTCACGGTCAAAGTTTTTCAAAATTTTTGTGGGGAATGATCAAGGATAATAATTTGGAAGACAATTTCGAAGAAATGGACTGCATAAAACAGTAATAGGGTGATTAAAATCTAACCCTAATCTTGGACGTTTGAAGTACGTGCTAAAAAAACTGAGTCACGGTCGAGGTTTTTTGAAACTTTCGTTGCGAATATTTAGGCTTGCTGATTTAGAATAGAAGGTCGAAAAAATGGAGCGTAAAAAAGTAAAAGATCGCTTAAAATCGAAACCCTTATTCGGAAACCCTAATCTGTGACGTTTGAAGTACATGCTTAAAAAACCGATTCACGGTCAACGTTTTTCAAAACTTTTATGGGGAATGATCTGGAAAATGATTTAGAATACAATTTCGAAGAAATGGACTCCACAAAACAGTAAAAGGGTGATTAAAAACGAACCCTAATCTGGGACGTTTGAAGTACGTGCTAAAAAAACTGAGTCACGGTCGAGGTTTTTTGAAACTTTCGTTGCGAAAGATTAGGCTTGATGATTTAGAATAGAATGTCGAAGAAACGGAGCGTAAAAAACAGTAAAAGAGTGCTTAAAATCGAAACACTTATTCGAAAACCCTAATCTGTGACGTTTGAAGTACATGCTAAAAAAACCGAGTCACGGTCAACGTTTTTCAAAACTTTTGTGGGGAATGATAAGGGATAATAATTTAGAAGACAATTTCGAAGAAATGGACTGCATAAAACAGTAATTGGGTGATTAAAATCTAACCCTAATCTGGGACGTTTGAAGTACGTGCTAAAAAAACTGAGTCACGGTCGTAGTTTTTTTAAACTTTCGTTGCGAATGATTAGGCTTGCTGATTTAGAATAGAATGTCGAAGAAACGGAGCGTAAAAAACAGTAAAAGAGTGCTTAAAATCGAAACCCTTATTCGAAAACACTAATCTGTGACGTTTGAAGTACATGCTAAAAAAACCGAGTCACGGTCAAAGTTTTTCAAAACTTTTGTGGGGAATGATCAAGGATAATAATTTGGAAGACAATTTCGAAGAAATGGACTGCATAAAACAGTAATAGGGTGATTAAAATCTAACCCTAATCTTGGACGTTTGAAGTACGTGCTAAAAAAACTGAGTCACGGTCGAGGTTTTTTGAAACTTTCGTTGCGAATATTTAGGCTTGCTGATTTAGAATAGAAGGTCGAAAAAATGGAGCGTAAAAAAGTAAAAGATCGCTAAAAATCGAAACCCTTATTCGGAAACCCTAATCTGTGACGTTTGAAGTACATGCTTAAAAAACCGATTCACGGTCAACGTTTTTCAAAACTTTTATGGGGAATGATCTGGAAAATGATTTAGAATACAATTTCGAAGAAATGGACTCCACAAAACAGTAAAAGGGTGATTAAAAACGAACCCTAATCTGGGACGTTTGAAGTACGTGCTAAAAAAACTGAGTCACGGTCGAGGTTTTTAGAAACTTTCGGTGCGAAAGATTAGGCTTGATGATTTAGAATAGAATGTCGAAGAAACGGAGCGTAAAAAACAGTAAAAGAGTGCTTAAAATCGAAACACTTATTCGAAAACCCTAATCTGTGACGTTTGAAGTACATGCTAAAAAAACCGAGTCACGGTCAACGTTTTTCAAAACTTTTGTGGGGAATGATAAGGGATAATAATTTAGAAGACAATTTCGAAGAAATGGACTGCATAAAACAGTAATTGGGTGATTAAAATCTAACCCTAATCTGGGACGTTTGAAGTACGTGCTAAAAAAACTGAGTCACGGTCGTAGTTTTTTTAAACTTTCGTTGCGAATGATTAGGCTTGCTGATTTAGAATAGAATGTCGAAGAAACGGAGCGTAAAAAACAGTAAAAGAGTGCTTAAAATCGAAACCCTTATTCGAAAACACTAATCTGTGACGTTTGAAGTACATGCTAAAAAAACCGAGTCACGGTCAACGTTTTTCAAAACTTTTGTGGGGAATGATCAGGGATAATAATTTAGAAGACAATTTCGAAGAAATGGACTGCATAAAACAGTAATAGGGTGATTAAAATCTAACCCTAATCTGGGACGTTTGAAGTACGTGCTAAAAAAACTGAGTCATGGTCGTAGTTTTTTTAAACTTTCGTTGCGAAAGATTAGGCTTGATGATTTAGAATAGAATGTCGAAGAAACGGAGCGTAAAAAACAGTAAAAGAGTGCTTAAAATCGAAACACTTATTCGAAAACCCTAATCTGTGACGTTTGAAGTACATGCTAAAAAAACCGAGTCACGGTCAACTTTTTTCAAAACTTTTGTGGGGAATGATCAGGGATAATAATTTAGAAGACAATTTCGAAGAAATGGACTGCATAAAACAGTAATAGGGTGATTAAAATCTAACCCTAATCTGGGACGTTTGAAGTACGTGCTAAAAAAACTGAGTCACGGTCGAGGTTTTTTGAAACTTTCGTTGAGAATGATTAGGCTTGATGATTTAGAATAGAATGTCGAAGAAACGGAGCGTAAAAAACAGTAAAAGAGTGCTTAAAATCGAAACACTTATTCGAAAACCCTAATCTGTGACGTTTGAAGTACATGCTAAAAAAACCGAGTCACGGTCAACTTTTTTCAAAACTTTTGTGGGGAATGATCAGGGATAATAATTTAGAAGACAATTTCGAAGAAATGGACTGCATAAAACAGTAATAGGGTGATTAAAATCTAACCCTAATCTGGGACGTTTGAAGTACGTGCTAAAAAAACTGAGTCACGGTCGTAGTTTTTTTAAACTTTCGTTGCGAATGATTAGGCTTGCTGATTTAGAATATAATGTCGAAGAAACGGAGCGTAAAAAACAGTAAAAGAGTGCTTAAAATCGAAACCCTTATTCGAAAACACTAATCTGTGACGTTTGAAGTACATGCTAAAAAAACCGAGTCACGGTCAACGTTTTTCAAAACTTTTGTGGGGAATGATCAGGGATAATAATTTAGAAGACAATTTCGAAGAAATGGACTGCATAAAACAGTAATAGGGTGATTAAAATCTAACCCTAATCTGGGACGTTTGAAGTACGTGCTAAAAAAACTGAGTCACGGTCGAGGTTTTTTGAAACTTTCGTTGCGAATATTTAGGCTTGCTGATTTAGAATAGAAGGTCGAAAAAATGGAGCGTAAAAAAGTAAAAGATCGCTTAAAATCGAAACCCTTATTCGGAAACCCTAATCTGTGACGTTTGAAGTACATGCTTAAAAAACCGATTCACGGTCAACGTTTTTCAAAACTTTTATGGGGAATGATCTGGAAAATGATTTAGAATACAATTTCGAAGAAATGGACTCCACAAAACAGTAAAAGGGTGATTAAAAACGAACCCTAATCTGGGACGTTTGAAGTACGTGCTAAAAAAACTGAGTCACGGTCGAGGTTTTTTGAAACTTTCGTTGCGAAAGATTAGGCTTGATGATTTAGAATAGAATGTCGAAGAAACGGAGCGTAAAAAACAGTAAAAGAGTGCTTAAAATCGAAACACTTATTCGAAAACCCTAATCTGTGACGTTTGAAGTACATGCTAAAAAAACCGAGTCACGGTCAACGTTTTTCAAAACTTTTGTGGGGAATGATAAGGGATAATAATTTAGAAGACAATTTCGAAGAAATGGACTGCATAAAACAGTAATTGGGTGATTAAAATCTAACCCTAATCTGGGACGTTTGAAGTACGTGCTAAAAAAACTGAGTCACGGTCGTAGTTTTTTTAAACTTTCGTTGCGAATGATTAGGCTTGCTGATTTAGAATAGAATGTCGAAGAAACGGAGCGTAAAAAACAGTAAAAGAGTGCTTAAAATCGAAACCCTTATTCGAAAACACTAATCTGTGACGTTTGAAGTACATGCTAAAAAAACCGAGTCACGGTCAAAGTTTTTCAAAACTTTTGTGGGGAATGATCAAGGATAATAATTTGGAAGACAATTTCGAAGAAATGGACTGCATAAAACAGTAATAGGGTGATTAAAATCTAACCCTAATCTTGGACGTTTGAAGTACGTGCTAAAAAAACTGAGTCACGGTCGAGGTTTTTTGAAACTTTCGTTGCGAATATTTAGGCTTGCTGATTTAGAATAGAAGGTCGAAAAAATGGAGCGTAAAAAAGTAAAAGATCGCTAAAAATCGAAACCCTTATTCGGAAACCCTAATCTGTGACGTTTGAAGTACATGCTTAAAAAACCGATTCACGGTCAACGTTTTTCAAAACTTTTATGGGGAATGATCTGGAAAATGATTTAGAATACAATTTCGAAGAAATGGACTCCACAAAACAGTAAAAGGGTGATTAAAAACGAACCCTAATCTGGGACGTTTGAAGTACGTGCTAAAAAAACTGAGTCACGGTCGAGGTTTTTTGAAACTTTCGTTGCGAAAGATTAGGCTTGATGATTTAGAATAGAATGTCGAAGAAACGGAGCGTAAAAAACAGTAAAAGAGTGCTTAAAATCGAAACACTTATTCGAAAACCCTAATCTGTGACGTTTGAAGTACATGCTAAAAAAACCGAGTCACGGTCAACGTTTTTCAAAACTTTTGTGGGGAATGATAAGGGATAATAATTTAGAAGACAATTTCGAAGAAATGGACTGCATAAAACAGTAATTGGGTGATTAAAATCTAACCCTAATCTGGGACGTTTGAAGTACGTGCTAAAAAAACTGAGTCACGGTCGTAGTTTTTTTAAACTTTCGTTGCGAATGATTAGGCTTGCTGATTTAGAATAGAATGTCGAAGAAACGGAGCGTAAAAAACAGTAAAAGAGTGCTTAAAATCGAAACCCTTATTCGAAAACACTAATCTGTGACGTTTGAAGTACATGCTAAAAAAACCGAGTCACGGTCAACGTTTTTCAAAACTTTTGTGGGGAATGATCAGGGATAATAATTTAGAAGACAATTTCGAAGAAATGGACTGCATAAAACAGTAATAGGGTGATTAAAATCTAACCCTAATCTGGGACGTTTGAAGTACGTGCTAAAAAAACTGAGTCATGGTCGTAGTTTTTTTAAACTTTCGTTGCGAAAGATTAGGCTTGATGATTTAGAATAGAATGTCGAAGAAACGGAGCGTAAAAAACAGTAAAAGAGTGCTTAAAATCGAAACACTTATTCGAAAACCCTAATCTGTGACGTTTGAAGTACATGCTAAAAAAACCGAGTCACGGTCAACTTTTTTCAAAACTTTTGTGGGGAATGATCAGGGATAATAATTTAGAAGACAATTTCGAAGAAATGGACTGCATAAAACAGTAATAGGGTGATTAAAATCTAACCCTAATCTGGGACGTTTGAAGTACGTGCTAAAAAAACTGAGTCACGGTCGAGGTTTTTTGAAACTTTCGTTGCGAATGATTAGGCTTGATGATTTAGAATAGAATGTCGAAGAAACGGAGCGTAAAAAACAGTAAAAGAGTGCTTAAAATCGAAACACTTATTCGAAAACCCTAATCTGTGACGTTTGAAGTACATGCTAAAAAAACCGAGTCACGGTCAACTTTTTTCAAAACTTTTGTGGGGAATGATCAGGGATAATAATTTAGAAGACAATTTCGAAGAAATGGACTGCATAAAACAGTAATAGGGTGATTAAAATCTAACCCTAATCTGGGACGTTTGAAGTACGTGCTAAAAAAACTGAGTCACGGTCGTAGTTTTTTTAAACTTTCGTTGCGAATGATTAGGCTTGCTGATTTAGAATATAATGTCGAAGAAACGGAGCGTAAAAAACAGTAAAAGAGTGCTTAAAATCGAAACCCTTATTCGAAAACACTAATCTGTGACGTTTGAAGTACATGCTAAAAAAACCGAGTCACGGTCAACGTTTTTCAAAACTTTTGTGGGGAATGATCAGGGATAATAATTTAGAAGACAATTTCGAAGAAATGGACTGCATAAAACAGTAATAGGGTGATTAAAATCTAACCCTAATCTGGGACGTTTGAAGTACGTGCTAAAAAAACTGAGTCACGGTCGAGGTTTTTTGAAACTTTCGTTGCGAATGATTAGGCTTGATGATTTAGAATAGAATGTCGAAGAAACGGAGCGTAAAAAACAGTAAAAGAGTGCTTAAAATCGAAACCCTTATTCGAAAACACTAATCTGTGACGTTTGAAGTACATGCTAAAAAAACCGAGTCACGGTCAACGTTTTTCAAAACTTTTGTGGGGAATGATCAAGGATAATAATTTGGAAGACAATTTCGAAGAAATGGACTGCATAAAACAGTAATAGGGTGATTAAAATCTAACCCTAATCTTGGACGTTTGAAGTACGTGCTAAAAAATTTGAGTCACGGTCGAGGTTTTTTGAAACTTTCGTTGCGAATGATTAGGCTTGCTGATTTAGAATAGAAGGTCGAAAAAATGGAGCGTAAAAAAGTAAAAGATTGCTTAAAATCGAAACCCTTATTCGGAAACTCTAATCTGTGACGTTTGAAGTACATGCTTAAAAAACCGGTTCACGGTCAACGTTTTTCAAAACTTTTATGGGGAATGATCTGGAAAATGATTTAGAATACAATTTCGAAGAAATGGACTCCACAAAACAGTAAAAGGGTATTTAAAAACGAACCCTAATCTGGGACGTTTGAAGTACGTGCTAAAAAAACTGAGTCACGGTCGAGGTTTTTTGAAACTTTCGTTGCGAAAGATTAGGCTTGATGATTTAGAATAGAATGTCGAAGAAACGGAGCGTAAAAAACAGTAAAAGAGTGCTTAAAATCGAAACCCTTATTCGAAAACACTAATCTGTGACGTTTGAAGTACATGCTAAAAAAACCGAGTCACGGTCAACGTTTTTCAAAACTTTTGTGGGGAATGATCAGGGATAATAATTTAGAAGACAATTTCGAAGAAATGGACTGCATAAAACAGTAATAGGGTGATTAAAATCTAACCCTAATCTGGGACGTTTGAAGTACGTGCTAAAAAAACTGAGTCACGGTCGTAGTTTTTTTATACTTTCGTTGCGAATGATTAGGCTTGATGATTTAGAATAGAATGTCGAAGAAACGGAGCGTAAAAAATAGTAAAAGAGTGCTTAAAATCGAAACCCTTATTCGAAAACACTAATCTGTGACGTTTGAAGTACATGCTAAAAAAACCGAGTCACGGTCAACGTTTTTCAAAACTTTTGTGGGGAATGATCAAGGATAATAATTTAGAAGACAATTTCGAAGAAATGGACTGCATAAAACAGTAATAGGGTGATTAAAATCTAACCCTAATCTTGGACGTTTGAAGTACGTGCTAAAAAAACTGAGTCACGGTCGAGGTTTTTTGATACTTTCGTTGCGAATGATTAGGCTTGCTGATATAGAAAAGAAGGTCGAAAAAATGGAGCGTAAAAAAGTAAAAGATTGCTTAAAATCGAAACCCTTATTCGGAAACCCTAATCTGTGACGTTTGAAGTACATGCTTAAAAAACCGATTGACGGTCAACGTTTTTCAAAACTTTTATGGGGAATGATCTGGAAAATGATTTAGAATACAATTTCGAAGAAATGGGCTCCACAAAACAGTAAAAGGGTGATTAAAAACGAACCCTAATCTGGGACGTTTGAAGTACGTGCTAAAAAAACTGAGTCACGGTCGAGGTTTTTTGAAACTTTCGTTGCGAAAGATTAGGCTTGATGATTTAGAATAGAATGTCGAAGAAACGGAGCGTAAAAAACAGTAAAAGAGTGCTTAAAATCGAAATACTTATTCGAAAACCCTAATCTGTGATGTTTGAAGTACATGCTAAAAAAACCGAGGCACGGTCAACGTTTTTCAAAACTTTTGTGGGGAATGATCAGGGATAATAATTTAGAAGACAATTTCGAAGAAATGGACTGCATAAAACAGTAATAGGGTGATTAAAATCTAACCCTAATCTGGGACGTTTGAAGTACGTGCTAAAAAAACTGAGTCACGGTCGTAGTTTTTTTAAACTTTCGTTGCGAATGATTAGGCTTGCTGATTTAGAATAGAATGTCGAAGAAACGGAGTGTAAAAAACAGTAAAAGAGTGCTTAAAATCGAAACCCTTATTCGAAAACACTAATCTGTGACGTTTGAAGTACATGCTAAAAAAACCGAGTCACGGTCAACGTTTTTCAAAACTTTTGTGGGGAATGATCAAGGATAATAATTTGGAAGACAATTTCGAAGAAATGGACTGCATAAAACAGTAATAGGGTGATTAAAATCTAACCCTAATCTTGGACGTTTGAAGTACGTGCTAAAAAAACTGAGTCACGGTCGAGGTTTTTTGAAACTTTCGTTGCGAATGATTAGGCTTGATGATTTAGAATAGAATGTCGAAGAAACGGAGCGTAAAAAACAGTAAAAGAGTGCTTAAAATCGAAACCCTTATTAGAAAACACTAATCTGTGACGTTTGAAGTACATGCTAAAAAAACCGAGTCACGGTCAACGTTTTTCAAAACTTTTATGGGGAATGATCAAGGATAATAATTTAGAAGACAATTTCGAAGAAATGGACTGCATAAAACAGTAATAGGGTGATTAAAATCTAACCCTAATCTTGGACGTTTGAAGTACGTGCTAAAAAAACTGAGTCACGGTCGAGGTTTTTTGAAACTTTCGTTGCGAAAGATTAGGCTTGATGATTTAGAATAGAATGTCGAAGAAACGGAGCGTAAAAAACAGTAAAAGAGTGCTTAAAATCGAAACACTTATTCGAAAACACTAATCTGTGACGTTTGAAGTACATGCTAAAAAAACCGAGTCACGGTCAACGTTTTTCAAAACTTTTGTGGGGAATGATCAAGGATAATAATTTAGAAGACAATTTCGAAGAAATGGACTGCATAAAACAGTAATAGGGTGATTAAAATCTAACCCTAATCTTGGACGTTTCAAGTACGTGCTAAAAAAACTGAGTCACGGTCGAGGTTTTTTGAAACTTTCGTTGCGAATGATTAGGCTTGCTGATTTAGAATAGAAGGTCGAAAAAATGGAGCGTAAAAAAGTAAAAGATCGCTTAAAATCAAAACCCTTATTCGGAAACCCTAATCTGTGACGTTTGAAGTACATGCTTAAAAAACCGATTCACGGTCAACGTTTTTCAAAACTTTTATGGGGAATGATCTGGAAAATGATTTAGAATACAATTTCGAAGAAATGGACTCCACAAAACAGTAAAAGGGTGATTAAAAACGAACCCTAATCTGGGACGTTTGAAGTACGTGCTAAAAAAACTGAGTCACGGTCGAGGTTTTTTGAAACTTTCGTTGCGAAAGATTAGGCTTGATGATTTAGAATAGAATGTCGAAGAAACGGAGCGTAAAAAACAGTAAAAGAGTGCTTAAAATCGAAACACTTATTCGAAAACCCTAATCTGTGATGTTTGAAGTACATGCTAAAAAAACCGAGTCACGGTCAACGTTTTTCAAAACTTTTGTGGGGAATGATCAGGGATAATAATTTAGAATACAATTTCGAAGAAATGGACTACATAAAACAGTAATAGGGTGATTAAAATCTAACCCTAATCTGGGACGTTTGAAGTACGTGCTAAAAAAACTGAGTCACGGTCGTAGTTTTTTTAAACTTTCGTTGCGAATGATTAGGCTTGCTGATTTAGAATAGAATGTCGAAGAAACGGAGCGTAAAAAACAGTAAAAGAGTGCTTAAAACCGAAACCCTTATTCGAAAACACTAATCTGTGACGTTTGAAGTACATGCTAAAAAAACCGAGTCACGGTCAACGTTTTTCAAAACTTTTGTGGGGAATGATCAAGGATAATAATTTGGCAGACAATTTCGAAGAAATGGACTGCATAAAACAGTAATAGGGTGATTAAAATCTAACCCTAATCTTGGACGTTTGAAGTATGTGCTAAAAAAACTGAGTCACGGTCGAGGTTTTTTGAAACTTTCGTTGCGAATGATTAGGCTTGCTGATTTAGAATAGAAGGTCGAAAAAATGGAGCGTAAAAAAGTAAAAGATTGCTTAAAATCGAAACCCTTATTCGGAAACCCTAATCTGTGACGTTTGAAGTACATGCTTAAAAAACCGATTGACGGTCAACGTTTTTCAAAACTTTTATGGGGAATGATCTGGAAAATGATTTAGAATACAATTTCGAAGAAATGGGCTCCACAAAACAGTAAAAGGGTGATTAAAAACGAACCCTAATCTGGGACGTTTGAAGTACGTGCTAAAAAAACTGAGTCACGGTCGAGGTTTTTTGAAACTTTCGTTGCGAAAGATTAGGCTTGATGATTTAGAATAGAATGTCGAAGAAACGGAGCGTAAAAAACAGTAAAAGAGTGCTTAAAATCGAAATACTTATTCGAAAACCCTAATCTGTGATGTTTGAAGTACATGCTAAAAAAACCGAGGCACGGTCAACGTTTTTCAAAACTTTTGTGGGGAATGATCAGGGATAATAATTTAGAAGACAATTTCGAAGAAATGGACTGCATAAAACAGTAATAGGGTGATTAAAATCTAACCCTAATCTGGGACGTTTGAAGTACGTGCTAAAAAAACTGAGTCACGGTCGTAGTTTTTTTAAACTTTCGTTGCGAATGATTAGGCTTGCTGATTTAGAATAGAATGTCGAAGAAACGGAGTGTAAAAAACAGTAAAAGAGTGCTTAAAATCGAAACCCTTATTCGAAAACACTAATCTGTGACGTTTGAAGTACATGCTAAAAAAACCGAGTCACGGTCAACGTTTTTCAAAACTTTTGTGGGGAATGATCAAGGATAATAATTTGGAAGACAATTTCGAAGAAATGGACTGCATAAAACAGTAATAGGGTGATTAAAATCTAACCCTAATCTTGGACGTTTGAAGTACGTGCTAAAAAAACTGAGTCACGGTCGAGGTTTTTTGAAACTTTCGTTGCGAATGATTAGGCTTGATGATTTAGAATAGAATGTCGAAGAAACGGAGCGTAAAAAACAGTAAAAGAGTGCTTAAAATCGAAACCCTTATTAGAAAACACTAATCTGTGACGTTTGAAGTACATGCTAAAAAAACCGAGTCACGGTCAACGTTTTTCAAAACTTTTATGGGGAATGATCAAGGATAATAATTTAGAAGACAATTTCGAAGAAATGGACTGCATAAAACAGTAATAGGGTGATTAAAATCTAACCCTAATCTTGGACGTTTGAAGTACGTGCTAAAAAAACTGAGTCACGGTCGAGGTTTTTTGAAACTTTCGTTGCGAAAGATTAGGCTTGATGATTTAGAATAGAATGTCGAAGAAACGGAGCGTAAAAAACAGTAAAAGAGTGCTTAAAATCGAAACACTTATTCGAAAACACTAATCTGTGACGTTTGAAGTACATGCTAAAAAAACCGAGTCACGGTCAACGTTTTTCAAAACTTTTGTGGGGAATGATCAAGGATAATAATTTAGAAGACAATTTCGAAGAAATGGACTGCATAAAACAGTAATAGGGTGATTAAAATCTAACCCTAATCTTGGACGTTTCAAGTACGTGCTAAAAAAACTGAGTCACGGTCGAGGTTTTTTGAAACTTTCGTTGCGAATGATTAGGCTTGCTGATTTAGAATAGAAGGTCGAAAAAATGGAGCGTAAAAAAGTAAAAGATCGCTTAAAATCAAAACCCTTATTCGGAAACCCTAATCTGTGACGTTTGAAGTACATGCTTAAAAAACCGATTCACGGTCAACGTTTTTCAAAACTTTTATGGGGAATGATCTGGAAAATGATTTAGAATACAATTTCGAAGAAATGGACTCCACAAAACAGTAAAAGGGTGATTAAAAACGAACCCTAATCTGGGACGTTTGAAGTACGTGCTAAAAAAACTGAGTCACGGTCGAGGTTTTTTGAAACTTTCGTTGCGAAAGATTAGGCTTGATGATTTAGAATAGAATGTCGAAGAAACGGAGCGTAAAAAACAGTAAAAGAGTGCTTAAAATCGAAACACTTATTCGAAAACCCTAATCTGTGATGTTTGAAGTACATGCTAAAAAAACCGAGTCACGGTCAACGTTTTTCAAAACTTTTGTGGGGAATGATCAGGGATAATAATTTAGAATACAATTTCGAAGAAATGGACTACATAAAACAGTAATAGGGTGATTAAAATCTAACCCTAATCTGGGACGTTTGAAGTACGTGCTAAAAAAACTGAGTCACGGTCGTAGTTTTTTTAAACTTTCGTTGCGAATGATTAGGCTTTCTGATTTAGAATAGAATGTCGAAGAAACGGAGCGTAAAAAACAGTAAAAGAGTGCTTAAAACCGAAACCCTTATTCGAAAACACTAATCTGTGACGTTTGAAGTACATGCTAAAAAAACCGAGTCACGGTCAACGTTTTTCAAAACTTTTGTGGGGAATGATCAAGGATAATAATTTGGCAGACAATTTCGAAGAAATGGACTGCATAAAACAGTAATAGGGTGATTAAAATCTAACCCTAATCTTGGACGTTTGAAGTATGTGCTAAAAAAACTGAGTCACGGTCGAGGTTTTTTGAAACTTTCGTTGCGAATGATTAGGCTTGCTGATTTAGAATAGAAGGTCGAAAAAATGGAGCGTAAAAAAGTAAAAGATTGCTTAAAATCGAAACCCTTATACGGAAACCCTAATCTGTGACGTTTGAAGTACATGCTTAAAAAACCGATTCACGGTCAACGTTTTTCAAAACTTTTATGGGGAATGATCTGGAAAATGATTTAGAATACAATTTCGAAGAAATGGACTCCACAAAACAGTAAAAGGGTGATTAAAAACGAACCCTAATCTGGGACGTTTGAAGTACGTGCTAAAAAAACTGAGTCACGGTCGAGGTTTTTTGAAACTTTCGTTGCGAAAGATTAGGCTTGATGATTTAGAATAGAATGTCGAAGAAACGGAGCGTAAAAAACAGTAAAAGAGTGCTTAAAATCGAAACACTTATTCGAATACCCTAATCTGTGATGTTTGAAGTACATGCTAAAAAAACCGAGTCACGGTCAACGTTTTTCAAAACTTTTGTGGGGAATGATCAGGGATAATAATTTAGAAGACAATTTCGAAGAAATGGACTGCATAAAACAGTAATAGGGTGATTAAAATCTAACCCTAATCTGGGACGTTTGAAGTACGTGCTAAAAAAACTGAGTCACGGTCGTAGTTTTTTTAAACTTTCGTTGCGAATGATTAGGCTTGCTGATTTAGAATAGAATGTCGAAGAAACGGAGCGTAAAAAACAGTAAAAGAGTGCTTAAAATCGAAACCCTTATTCGAAAACACTAATCTGTGACGTTTGAAGTACATGCTAAAAAAACCGAGTCACGGTCAACGTTTTTCAAAACTTTTGTGGGGAATGATCAAGGATAATAATTTAGAAGACAATTTCGAAGAAATGGACTGCATAAAACAGTAATAGGGTGATTAAAATCTAACCCTAATCTTGGACGTTTGAAGTACGTGCTAAAAAAACTGAGTCACGTTCGAGGTTTTTTGAAACTTTCGTTGCGAATGATTAGGCTTGCTGATTTAGAATAGAAGGTCGAAAAAATGGAGCGTAAAAAAGTAAAAGATCGCTTAAAATCGAAACCCTTATTCGGAAACCCTAATCTGTGACGTTTGAAGTACATGCTTAAAAAACCGATTCACGGTCAACGTTTTTCAAAACTTTTATGGGGAATGATCTTGAAAATGATTTAGAATACAATTTCGAAGAAATGGACTCCACAAAACAGTAAAAGGGTGATTAAAAACGAACCCTAATCTGGGACGTTTGAAGTACGTGCTAAAAAAACTGAGTCACGGTCGAGGTTTTTTGAAACTTTCGTTGCGAAAGATTAGGCTTGATGATTTAGAATAGAATGTCGAAGAAACGGAGCGTAAAAAACAGTAAAAGAGTGCTTAAAATCGAAACCCTTATTCGAAAACACTAATCTGTGACGTTTGAAGTACATGCTAAAAAAACCGAGTCACGGTCAACGTTTTTCAAAACTTTTGTGGGGAATGATCAGGGATAATAATTTAGAAGACAATTTCGAAGAAATGGACTGCATAAAACAGTAATAGGGTGATTAAAATCTAACCCTAATCTGGGACGTTTGAAGTACGTGCTAAAAAAACTGAGTCACGGTCGTAGTTTTTTTATACTTTCGTTGCGAATGATTAGGCTTGATGATTTAGAATAGAATGTCGAAGAAACGGAGCGTAAAAAATAGTAAAAGAGTGCTTAAAATCGAAACCCTTATTCGAAAACACTAATCTGTGACGTTTGAAGTACATGCTAAAAAAACCGAGTCACGGTCAACGTTTTTCAAAACTTTTGTGGGGAATGATCAAGGATAATAATTTAGAAGACAATTTCGAAGAAATGGACTGCATAAAACAGTAATAGGGTGATTAAAATCTAACCCTAATCTTGGACGTTTGAAGTACGTGCTAAAAAAACTGAGTCACGGTCGAGGTTTTTTGATACTTTCGTTGCGAATGATTAGGCTTGCTGATATAGAAAAGAAGGTCGAAAAAATGGAGCGTAAAAAAGTAAAAGATTGCTTAAAATCGAAACCCTTATTCGGAAACCCTAATCTGTGACGTTTGAAGTACATGCTTAAAAAACCGATTGACGGTCAACGTTTTTCAAAACTTTTATGGGGAATGATCTGGAAAATGATTTAGAATACAATTTCGAAGAAATGGGCTCCACAAAACAGTAAAAGGGTGATTAAAAACGAACCCTAATCTGGGACGTTTGAAGTACGTGCTAAAAAAACTGAGTCACGGTCGAGGTTTTTTGAAACTTTCGTTGCGAAAGATTAGGCTTGATGATTTAGAATAGAATGTCGAAGAAACGGAGCGTAAAAAACAGTAAAAGAGTGCTTAAAATCGAAATACTTATTCGAAAACCCTAATCTGTGATGTTTGAAGTACATGCTAAAAAAACCGAGGCACGGTCAACGTTTTTCAAAACTTTTGTGGGGAATGATCAGGGATAATAATTTAGAAGACAATTTCGAAGAAATGGACTGCATAAAACAGTAATAGGGTGATTAAAATCTAACCCTAATCTGGGACGTTTGAAGTACGTGCTAAAAAAACTGAGTCACGGTCGTAGTTTTTTTAAACTTTCGTTGCGAATGATTAGGCTTGCTGATTTAGAATAGAATGTCGAAGAAACGGAGTGTAAAAAACAGTAAAAGAGTGCTTAAAATCGAAACCCTTATTCGAAAACACTAATCTGTGACGTTTGAAGTACATGCTAAAAAAACCGAGTCACGGTCAACGTTTTTCAAAACTTTTGTGGGGAATGATCAAGGATAATAATTTGGAAGACAATTTCGAAGAAATGGACTGCATAAAACAGTAATAGGGTGATTAAAATCTAACCCTAATCTTGGACGTTTGAAGTACGTGCTAAAAAAACTGAGTCACGGTCGAGGTTTTTTGAAACTTTCGTTGCGAATGATTAGGCTTGATGATTTAGAATAGAATGTCGAAGAAACGGAGCGTAAAAAACAGTAAAAGAGTGCTTAAAATCGAAACCCTTATTAGAAAACACTAATCTGTGACGTTTGAAGTACATGCTAAAAAAACCGAGTCACGGTCAACGTTTTTCAAAACTTTTATGGGGAATGATCAAGGATAATAATTTAGAAGACAATTTCGAAGAAATGGACTGCATAAAACAGTAATAGGGTGATTAAAATCTAACCCTAATCTTGGACGTTTGAAGTACGTGCTAAAAAAACTGAGTCACGGTCGAGGTTTTTTGAAACTTTCGTTGCGAAAGATTAGGCTTGATGATTTAGAATAGAATGTCGAAGAAACGGAGCGTAAAAAACAGTAAAAGAGTGCTTAAAATCGAAACACTTATTCGAAAACACTAATCTGTGACGTTTGAAGTACATGCTAAAAAAACCGAGTCACGGTCAACGTTTTTCAAAACTTTTGTGGGGAATGATCAAGGATAATAATTTAGAAGACAATTTCGAAGAAATGGACTGCATAAAACAGTAATAGGGTGATTAAAATCTAACCCTAATCTTGGACGTTTCAAGTACGTGCTAAAAAAACTGAGTCACGGTCGAGGTTTTTTGAAACTTTCGTTGCGAATGATTAGGCTTGCTGATTTAGAATAGAAGGTCGAAAAAATGGAGCGTAAAAAAGTAAAAGATCGCTTAAAATCAAAACCCTTATTCGGAAACCCTAATCTGTGACGTTTGAAGTACATGCTTAAAAAACCGATTCACGGTCAACGTTTTTCAAAACTTTTATGGGGAATGATCTGGAAAATGATTTAGAATACAATTTCGAAGAAATGGACTCCACAAAACAGTAAAAGGGTGATTAAAAACGAACCCTAATCTGGGACGTTTGAAGTACGTGCTAAAAAAACTGAGTCACGGTCGAGGTTTTTTGAAACTTTCGTTGCGAAAGATTAGGCTTGATGATTTAGAATAGAATGTCGAAGAAACGGAGCGTAAAAAACAGTAAAAGAGTGCTTAAAATCGAAACACTTATTCGAAAACCCTAATCTGTGATGTTTGAAGTACATGCTAAAAAAACCGAGTCACGGTCAACGTTTTTCAAAACTTTTGTGGGGAATGATCAGGGATAATAATTTAGAATACAATTTCGAAGAAATGGACTACATAAAACAGTAATAGGGTGATTAAAATCTAACCCTAATCTGGGACGTTTGAAGTACGTGCTAAAAAAACTGAGTCACGGTCGTAGTTTTTTTAAACTTTCGTTGCGAATGATTAGGCTTTCTGATTTAGAATAGAATGTCGAAGAAACGGAGCGTAAAAAACAGTAAAAGAGTGCTTAAAACCGAAACCCTTATTCGAAAACACTAATCTGTGACGTTTGAAGTACATGCTAAAAAAACCGAGTCACGGTCAACGTTTTTCAAAACTTTTGTGGGGAATGATCAAGGATAATAATTTGGCAGACAATTTCGAAGAAATGGACTGCATAAAACAGTAATAGGGTGATTAAAATCTAACCCTAATCTTGGACGTTTGAAGTATGTGCTAAAAAAACTGAGTCACGGTCGAGGTTTTTTGAAACTTTCGTTGCGAATGATTAGGCTTGCTGATTTAGAATAGAAGGTCGAAAAAATGGAGCGTAAAAAAGTAAAAGATTGCTTAAAATCGAAACCCTTATACGGAAACCCTAATCTGTGACGTTTGAAGTACATGCTTAAAAAACCGATTCACGGTCAACGTTTTTCAAAACTTTTATGGGGAATGATCTGGAAAATGATTTAGAATACAATTTCGAAGAAATGGACTCCACAAAACAGTAAAAGGGTGATTAAAAACGAACCCTAATCTGGGACGTTTGAAGTACGTGCTAAAAAAACTGAGTCACGGTCGAGGTTTTTTGAAACTTTCGTTGCGAAAGATTAGGCTTGATGATTTAGAATAGAATGTCGAAGAAACGGAGCGTAAAAAACAGTAAAAGAGTGCTTAAAATCGAAACACTTATTCGAATACCCTAATCTGTGATGTTTGAAGTACATGCTAAAAAAACCGAGTCACGGTCAACGTTTTTCAAAACTTTTGTGGGGAATGATCAGGGATAATAATTTAGAAGACAATTTCGAAGAAATGGACTGCATAAAACAGTAATAGGGTAATTAAAATCTAACCCTAATCTGGGACGTTTGAAGTACGTGCTAAAAAAACTGAGTCACGGTCGTAGTTTTTTTAAACTTTCGTTGCGAATGATTAGGCTTGCTGATTTAGAATCGAATGTCGAAGAAACGGAGCGTAAAAAACAGTAAAAGAGTGCTTAAAATCGAAACCCTTATTCGAAAACACTAATCTGTGACGTTTGAAGTACATGCTAAAAAAACCGAGTCACGGTCAACGTTTTTCAAAACTTTTGTGGGGAATGATCAAGGATAATAATTTAGAAGACAATTTCGAAGAAATGGACTGCATAAAACAGTAATAGGGTGATTAAAATCTAACCCTAATCTTGGACGTTTGAAGTACGTGCTAAAAAAACTGAGTCACGTTCGAGGTTTTTTGAAACTTTCGTTGCGAATGATTAGGCTTGCTGATTTAGAATAGAAGGTCGAAAAAATGGAGCGTAAAAAAGTAAAAGATCGCTTAAAATCGAAACCCTTATTCGGAAACCCTAATCTGTGACGTTTGAAGTACATGCTTAAAAAACCGATTCACGGTCAACGTTTTTCAAAACTTTTATGGGGAATGATCTTGAAAATGATTTAGAATACAATTTCGAAGAAATGGACTCCACAAAACAGTAAAAGGGTGATTAAAAACGAACCCTAATCTGGGACGTTTGAAGTACGTGCTAAAAAAACTGAGTCACGGTCGAGGTTTTTTGAAACTTTCGTTGCGAAAGATTAGGCTTGATGATTTAGAATAGAATGTCGAAGAAACGGAGCGTAAAAAACAGTAAAAGAGTGCTTAAAATCGAAACACTTATTCGAAAACCCTAATCTGTGATGTTTGAAGTACATGCTAAAAAAACCGAGTCACGGTCAACGTTTTTCAAAACTTTTGTGGGGAATGATCAGGGATAATAATTTAGAATACAATTTCGAAGAAATGGACTGCATAAAACAGTAATAGGGTGATTAAAATCTAACCCTAATCTGGGACGTTTGAAGTACGTGCTAAAAAAACTGAGTCACGGTCGTAGTTTTTTTAAACTTTCGTTGCGAATGATTAGGCTTGCTGATTTAGAATAGAATGTCGAAGAAATGGAGCGTAAAAAACAGTAAAAGAGTGCTTAAAATCGATCCCTTATTCGAAAACACTAATCTATGACGTTTGAAGTACATGCTAAAAAAACCGAGTCACGGTCAACGTTTTTCAAAACTTTTGTGGGGAATGATCAGGGATAATAATTTAGAAGACAATTTCGAAGAAATGGACTGCATAAAACAGTAATAGGGTGATTAAAATCTAACCCTAATCTGGGACGTTTGAAGTACGTGCTAAAAAAACTGAGTCACGGTCGATGTTTTTTGAAACTTTCGTTGCGAATGATTAGGCTTGATGATTTAGAATAGAATGTCGAAGAAACGGAGCGTAAAAAACAGTAAAAGAGTGCTTAAAATCGAAACCCTTATTCGAAAACACTAATCTGTGACGTTTGAAGTACATGCTAAAAAAACCGAGTCACGGTCAACGTTTTTCAAAACTTTTGTGGGGAATGATCAAGGATAATAATTTAGAAGACCATTTCGAAGAAATGGACTGCATAAAACAGTAATAGGGTGATTAAAATCTAACCCTAATCTTGGACGTTTGAAGTACGTGCTAAAAAAACTGAGTCACGGTCGAGGTTTTTTGAAACTTTCGTTGCGAATGATTAGGCTTGCTGATTTAGAATAGAAGGTCGAAAAAATGGAGCGTAAAAAAGTAAAAGATTGCTTAAAATCGAAACCCTTATTCGGAAACCCTAATCTGTGACGTTTGAAGTACATGCTTAAAAAACCGAGTCACGGTCAACGTTTTTCAAAACTTTTGTGGGGAATGATTAGGGATAATAATTTAGAAGACAATTTCGAAGAAATGGACTGCATAAAACAGTAATAGGGTGATTAAAATCTAACCCTAATGTAGGACGTTTGAAGTTCGAACTAAAAAAATTGAGTCACGGTCGAGGTTTTTTGAAACTTTCGTTGCGAATGATTAGGCTTGATGATTTAGAATAGAATGTTGAAGAAACGGAGCGTAAAAAACAGTAAAAGAGTGCTTAAAATCGAAACCCTTATTCGAAAACCCTAATCTGTGACGTTTGAAGTACATGCTAAAAAAACCGAGTCACGGTCAACGTTTTTCAAAACTTTTGTGGGGAATGATCAGGGATAATAATTTAGAAGACAATTTCGAAGAAATGGACTGCATAAAACAGTAATAGGGTGATTAAAATCTAACCCTAATCTGGGACGTTTGAAGTATTTTTAAACTTTCATTGCGAATGATTAGGCTTGCTGATTTAGAATAGAATGTCGAAGAAATGGAGCGTAAAAAACAGTAAAAAAGTGCTTAAAACCGAAACCCTTATTCGAAAACACTAATCTGTGACGTTTGAAGTACATGCTAAAAAAACCGAGTCACGGTCAACGTTTTTCAAAACTTTTGTGGGGAATGATCAAGGATAATAATTTGGCAGACAATTTCGAAGAAATGGACTGCATAAAACAGTAATAGGGTGATTAAAATCTAACCCTAATCTTGGACGTTTGAAGTACGTGCTAAAAAAACTGAGTCACGGTCGAGGTTTTTTGAAACTTTCGTTGCGAATGATTAGGCTTGCTGATTTAGAATAGAAGGTCGAAAAAATGGAGCGTAACAAAGTAAAAGAATGCTTAAAATCGAAACCCTTATACGGAAACCCTAATCTGTGACGTTTGAAGTACATGCTTAAAAAACCGATTCACGGTCAACGTTTTTCAAAACTTTTATGGGGAATGATCTGGAAAATGATTTAGAATACAATTTCGAAGAAATGGACTCCACAAAACAGTAAAAGGGTGATTAAAAACGAACCCTAATCTGGGACGTTTGAAGTACATGCTAAAAAAACAGAGTCACGGTCGAGGTTTTTTGAAACTTTCGTTGCGAAAGATTAGGCTTGATGATTTAGAATAGAATGTCGAAGAAACGGAGCGTAAAAAACAGTAAAAGAGTGCTTAAAATCGAAACACTTATTCGAATACCCTAATCTATGACGTTTGAAGTACATGCTAAAAAAACCGAGTCACGGTCAACGTTTTTCAAAACTTTTGTGGGGAATGATCAGGGATAATAATTTAGAAGACAATTTCGAAGAAATGGACTGCATAAAACAGTAATAGGGTGATTAAAATCTAACCCTAATCTGGGACGTTTGAAGTACGTGCTAAAAAAACTGAGTCACGGTCGTAGTTTTTTTAAACTTTCGTTGCGAATGATTAGGCTTGCTGATTTAGAATCGAATGTCGAAGAAACGGAGCGTAAAAAACAGTAAAAGAGTGCTTAAAATCGAAACCCTTATTCGAAAACACTAATCTGTGACGTTTGAAGTACATGCTAAAAAAACCGAGTCACGGTCAACGTTTTTCAAAACTTTTGTGGGGAATGATCAAGGATAATAATTTAGAAGACAATTTCGAAGAAATGGACTGCATAAAACAGTAATAGGGTGATTAAAATCTAACCCTAATCTTGGACGTTTGAAGTACGTGCTAAAAAAACTGAGTCACGTTCGAGGTTTTTTGAAACTTTCGTTGCGAATGATTAGGCTTGCTGATTTAGAATAGAAGGTCGAAAAAATGGAGCGTAAAAAAGTAAAAGATCGCTTAAAATCGAAACCCTTATTCGGAAACCCTAATCTGTGACGTTTGAAGTACATGCTTAAAAAACCGATTCACGGTCAACGTTTTTCAAAACTTTTATGGGGAATGATCTGGAAAATGATTTAGAATACAATTTCGAAGAAATGGACTCCACAAAACAGTAAAAGGGTGATTAAAAACGAACCCTAATCTGGGACGTTTGAAGTACGTGCTAAAAAAACTGAGTCACGGTCGAGGTTTTTTGAAACTTTCGTTGCGAAAGATTAGGCTTGATGATTTAGAATAGAATGTCGAAGAAACGGAGCGTAAAAAACAGTAAAAGAGTGCTTAAAATCGAAACACTTATTCGAAAACCCTAATCTGTGATGTTTGAAGTACATGCTAAAAAAACCGAGTCACGGTCAACGTTTTTCAAAACTTTTGTGGGGAATGATCAGGGATAATAATTTAGAAGACAATTTCGAAGAAATGGACTGCATAAAACAGTAATAGGGTGATTAAAATCTAACCCTAATCTGGGACGTTTGAAGTACGTGCTAAAAAAACTGAGTCACGGTCGTAGTTTTTTTAAACTTTCGTTGCGAATGATTAGGCTTGCTGATTTAGAATAGAATGTCGAAGAAATGGAGCGTAAAAAACAGTAAAAGAGTGCTTAAAATCGATCCCTTATTCGAAAACACTAATCTATGACGTTTGAAGTACATGCTAAAAAAACCGAGTCACGGTCAACGTTTTTCAAAACTTTTGTGGGGAATGATCAGGGATAATAATTTAGAAGACAATTTCGAAGAAATGGACTGCATAAAACAGTAATAGGGTGATTAAAATCTAACCCTAATCTGGGACGTTTGAAGTACGTGCTAAAAAAACTGAGTCACGGTCGATGTTTTTTGAAACTTTCGTTGCGAATGATTAGGCTTGATGATTTAGAATAGAATGTCGAAGAAACGGAGCGTAAAAAACAGTAAAAGAGTGCTTAAAATCGAAACCCTTATTCGAAAACACTAATCTGTGACGTTTGAAGTACATGCTAAAAAAACCGAGTCACGGTCAACGTTTTTCAAAACTTTTGTGGGGAATGATCAAGGATAATAATTTAGAAGACCATTTCGAAGAAATGGACTGCATAAAACAGTAATAGGGTGATTAAAATCTAACCCTAATCTTGGACGTTTGAAGTACGTGCTAAAAAAACTGAGTCACGGTCGAGGTTTTTTGAAACTTTCGTTGCGAATGATTAGGCTTGCTGATTTAGAATAGAAGGTCGAAAAAATGGAGCGTAAAAAAGTAAAAGATTGCTTAAAATCGAAACCCTTATTCGGAAACCCTAATCTGTGACGTTTGAAGTACATGCTTAAAAAACCGAGTCACGGTCAACGTTTTTCAAAACTTTTGTGGGGAATGATCAGGGATAATAATTTAGAAGACAATTTCGAAGAAATGGACTGCATAAAACAGTAATAGGGTTAATCAAACCCTAATCTGGGACGTTTGAAGTACGTGCTAAAAAAACTGAGTCACGGTCGTAGTTTTTTTAATCTTTCGTTGCGAATGATTAGGCTTGCTGATTTAGAATAGAATGTCGAAGAAACGGAGCGTAAAAAACAGTAAAAGAGTGCTTAAAATCGAAACCCTTATTCGAAAACACTAATCTGTGACGTTTGAAGTACATGCTAAAAAGACCGAGTCACGGTCAACGTTTTTCAAAACTTTTGTGGGGAATGATCAGGGATAATAATTTAGAAGACAATTTCGAAGAAATGGACTGCATAAAACAGTAATAGGGTGATTAAAATCTAACCCTAATCTGGGACGTTTGAAGTATTTTTAAACTTTCGTTTCGAATGATTAGGCTTGCTGATTTAGAATAGAATGTCGAAGAAATGGAGCATAAAAAACAGTAAAAGAGTGCTTAAAATCGAAACCCTTATTCGAAAACCCTAATCTGTGACGTTTGAAGTACATACTAAAAAAACCGAGTCACGGTCAACGTTTTTCAAAACTTTTGTGGGGAATGATCTGCGATAATGATTTAGAAGACAATTTCGAAGAAATGGACTGCATAAAACAGTAATAGGGTGATTAAAATCGAACCCTAATCTGGGACGTTTGAAGTATTTTTAAACTTTCGTTGCGAATGATTAGGCTTGCTGATTTAGAATAGAATGTCGAAGAAATGGAGCGTAAAAAACAGTAAAAGAGTGCTTAAAATCGAAACCCTTATTCGAAAACCCTAATCTGTGACGTTTGAAGTACATGCTAAAAAAACCGAGTCACGGTCAACGTTTTTCAAAACTTTTGTGGGGAATGATCTGCGATAACGATTTAGAAGACAATTTCGAAGAAATGGACTGCATAAAACCGTAATAGGGTGATTAAAATCGAACCCTAATCTGGGACGTTTGAGGTATTTTTAAACTTTCGTTGCGAATGATTAGGCTTGCTGATTTAGAATAGAATGTCGAAGAAATGGAGCGTAAAAAACTGTAAAAGAGTGCTAAAAATCGAAACCCTTATTCGAAAACCCTAATCTGTGACGTTTGAAGTACATACTAAAAAAACCGAGTCACGGTCAACGTTTTTCAAAACTTTTGTGGGGAATGATCTGCGATAACGATTTAGAAGACAATTTCGAAGAAATGGACTGCATAAAACAGTAATAGGGTGATTAAAATCTAACCCTAATCTGGGACGTTTGAAGTATTTTTAAACTTTCGTTGCGAATGATTAGGCTTGCTGATTTAGAATAGAATGTCGAAGAAATGGAGCGTAAAAAACTGTAAAAGAGTGCTTAAAATCGAAACCCTTATTCGAAAACCCTAATCTGTGACGTTTGAAGTACATGCTAAAAAAACCGAGTCACGGTCAACGTTTTTCAAAACTTTTGTGGGAAATGATCAGGGATAATAATTTAGAAGACAATTTCGAAGAAATGGACTGCATAAAACAGTAATAGGGTGATTAAAATCTAACCCTAATCTGGGACGTTTGAAGTACGTGCTAAAAAAACTGAGTCACGGTCGAGGTTTTTTGAAACTTTCATTGCGAATGATTAGGCTTGCTGATTTAGAATAGAAGGTCGAAAAAATGGAGCGTAAAAAAGTAAAAGATTGCTTAAAATCGAAACCCTTATTCGGAAACCCTAATCTGTGACGTTTGAAGTACATGCTTAAAAAACCGATTCACGGTCAACGTTTTTCAAAACTTTTATGGGGAATGATCTGGAAAATGATTTAGAATACAATTTCGAAGAAATGGACTCCACAAAACAGTAAAAGGGTGATTAAAAACAAACCCTAACCTGGGACGTTTGAAGTACGTGCTAAAAAAACTGAGTCACGGTCGCGGTTTTTTGAAACTTTCGTTGCGAATGATTAGGCTTGATGATTTAGAATAGAATGTTGAAGAAACGGAGCGTAAAAAACAGTAAAAGAGTGCTTAAAATCGAAACCCTTATTCGAAAACCCTAATCTGTGACGTTTGAAGTACATGCTAAAAAAACCGAGTTACGGTCTACGTTTTTCAAAACTTTTTTGGGGAATGATCAGGGATAATAATTTAGAAGACAATTTCGAAGAAATGGACTGCATAAAACAGTAATAGGGTGATTAAAATCTAACCCTAATCTGGGACGTTTGAAGTACGTGCTAAGAAAACTGAGTCACGGTCGTGGTTTTTTTAAACTTTCGTTGCGAATGATTAGGCTTGCTGATTTAGAATAGAATGTCGAAGAAACAGAGCTTTAAAAACAGTAAAAGGGTGCTTAAAATCGAAACCCTTATTCGGAAACCCTAATCTGTGACGTTTGAAGTACATGCTTAAAAAACCGATTCACGGTCAACGTTTTTCAAAACTTTTATGGGGAATGATCTGGAAAATGATTTAGAATACAATTTCGAAGAAATGGACTCCACAAAACAGTAAAAGGGTGATTAAAAACAAACCCTAACCTGGGACGTTTGAAGTACGTGCTAAAAAAACTGAGTCACGGTCAACGTTTTTCAAAACTTTTGTGGGGAATGATCAGGGATAATAATTTAGAAGACAATTTTGAAGAAATGGACTGCATAAAAAAGTAATAGGGTGATTAAAATCGAACCCTAATCTGGGACGTTTGAAGTATTTTTAAACTTTCGTTGCGAATGATTAGGCTTGATGATTTAGAATAGAATGTTGAAGAAACGGAGCGTAAAAAACAGTAAAAGAGTGCTTAAAATCGAAACCCTTATTCGAAAACCCTAATCTATGACGTTTGAAGTACATGCTAAAAAAACAGAGTTACGGTCTACGTTTTTCAAAACTTTTTTGGGGAATGATCAGGGATAATAATTTAGAAGACAATTTCGAAGAAATGGACTGCATAAAACAGTAATAGGGTGATTAATATCTAACCCTAATCTGGGACGTTTGAAGTACGTGCTAAGAAAACTGAGTCACGGTCGTGGTTTTTTTAAACTTTCGTTGCGAATGATTAGGCTTGCTGATTTAGAATAGAATGTCGAAGAAACAGAGCTTTAAAAACAGTAAAAGGGTGCTTAAAATCGAAACCCTTATTCGGAAACCCTAATCTGTGACGTTTGAAGTACATGCTTAAAAAACCGATTCACGGTCAACGTTTTTCAAAACTTTTATGGGGAATGATCTGGAAAATGATTTAGAATACAATTTCGAAGAAATGGACTCCACAAAACAGTAAAAGGGTGATTAAAAACAAACCCTAACCTGGGACGTTTGAAGTACGTGCTAAAAAAACTGAGTCACGGTCAACGTTTTTCAAAACTTTTGTGGGGAATGATCAGGGATAATAATTTAGAAGACAATTTTGAAGAAATGGACTGCATAAAAAAGTAATAGGGTGATTAAAATTGAACCCTAATCTGGGACGTTTGAAGTATTTTTAAACTTTCGTTGCGAATGATTAGGCTTGCTGATTTAGAATAGAATGTCGAAGAAATGGAGCGTAAAAAACAGTAAAAGAGTGCTTAAAATCGAAACCCTTACTCGAAAACCCTAATCTGTGACGTTTGAAGTACATGCTAAAAAAACCGAGTCACAGTCAACGTTTTTCAAAACTTTTGTGGGGAATGATCTGCGATAATGATTTAGAAGACAATTTCGAAGAAATGGACTGCATAAAACAGTAATAGGGTGATTAAAATCGAACCCTAATCTGGGACGTTTGAAGTATGTTTAAACTTTCGTTGCGAATGATTAGGCTTGCTGATTTAGAATAGAATGTCGAAGAAATGGAGCGTAAAAAACAGTAAAAGAGTGCTTAAAATCGAAACCCTTATTCGAAAATCCTACTCTGTGACGTTTGAAGTACATGCTAAAAAAACCGAGTCACGGTCAACGTTTTTTAAAACTTTTGTGGGGAATGATCTGCGATAATGATTTAGAATACAATTTCGAAGAAATGGACTGCATAAAACAGTAATAGGGTGATTAAAATCGAACCCTAATCTGGGACGTTTGAAGTATTTTTAAACTTTCGTTGCGAATGATTAGGCTTGCGGATTTAGAATAGAATGTCGAAGAAATGGAGCGTAAAAAACAGTAAAAGAGTGCTTAAAATCGAAACCCTTATTCGAAAACCCTAATCTGTGACGTTTGAAGTACATGCTAAAAAAACCGAGTCACGGTCAACGTTTTTCAAAACTTTTGTGGGGAATGATCAGGGATAACAATTTAGAAGACAATTTCGAAGAAATGGACTGCATAAAACAGTAATAAGGTGATTAAAATCTAACCCTAATCTGGGACGTTTGAAGTACGTGCTAAAAAAACTGAGTCACGGTCGAGGTTATTTGAAACTTTCGTTGCGAATGATTAGGCTTGCGGATTTAGAATAGAAGGTCGAATATACGGAGCGTAAAAAACAGTAAAAGAGTGCTTAAAATCGAAACCCTTATTCGGAAACCCTAATCTCTAAAGTTTGAAGTACATGCTAAAAAAACCGAGTCACAGTCAACGTTTTTCAAAACTTTTGTGGGGAATGATCTGCGATAATGATTTAGAAGACAATTTCGAAGAAATGGACTGCATAAAACAGTAATAGGGTGATTAAAATCGAACCCTAATCTCGGACGTTTGAAGTATTTTTAAACTTTCGTTGCGAATGATTAGGCTTGCTGATTTAGAATCGAATGTCGAAGAAATGGAGCGTAAAAAACAGTAAAAGAGTGCTTAAAATCGAAACCCTTATTCGAAAACCCTAATCTGTGACGTTTGAAGTACATGCTAAAAAAACCGGGTCACGGTCAACGTTTTTCAAAACTTTTGTGGGGAATGATCTGCGATAATAATTTAGAAGACAATTTCGAAGAAATGGACTGCATAAAACAGTAATAGGGTGATTAAAATCGAACCCTAATCTGGGACGTTTGAAGTATTTTGAAACTTTCGTTGCGAATGATTAGGCTTGCTGATTTAGAATAGAATGTCGAAGAAATGGAGCGTAAAAAACAGTAAACGAGTGCTTAAAATCGAAACCCTTATTCGAAAACCCTAATCTGTGACGTTTGAAGTACATGCTAAAAAAACCGAGTCACGGTCAACGTTTTTCAAAACTTTTGTGGGGAATGATCTGCGATAATGATTTAGAAGACAATTTCGAAGAAATGGACTGCATAAAACAGTAATAGGGTGATTAAAATCGAACCCTAATCTGGAACGTTTGAAGTATTTTGAAACTTTCGTTGCGAATGATTAGGCTTGCTGATTTAGAATCGAATGTCGAAGAAATGGAGCGTAAAAAACAGTAATAGAGTGCTTAAAATCGAAACCCTTATTCGAAAACCCTAATCTGTGACGTTTGAAGTACATGCTAAAAAAACCGAGTCACGGTCAACGTTTTTCAAAACTTTTGTGGGGAATGATATGCGATAATGATTTAGAAGACAATTACGAAGAAATGGACTGCATAAAACAGTAATAAGGTGATTAAAATCGAACCCTAATCTGGGACGTTTGAAGTATTTTTAAACTTTCGTTGCGAATGATTAGGCTTGCTGATTTAGAATAGAATGTCGAAGAAACGGAGCGTAAAAAACAGTAAAAGAGTGCTTAAAATCGAAACCCTTATTCGAAAACCTTAATCTGTGACGTTTGATGTACATGCTAAAAAAACCGAGTCACGGTCAACGTTTTTCAAAACTTTTGTGGGGAATGATCAGGGATAATAATTTAGAAGACAATTTCGAAGAAATGGACTGCATAAAACAGTAATAGGGTGATTAAAATCTAACCCTAATCTGGGACGTTTGAAGTACGTGCTAAAAAAACTGAGTCACGGTCGAGGTTTTTTGAAACTTTCGTTGCGAATGATTAGGCTTGCGGATTTAGAATAGAAGGTCGAATATACGGAGCGTAAAAAACAGTAAAAGAGTGCTTAAAATCGAAACCCTTATTCGGAAACCCTAATCTCTAAAGTTTGAAGTACATGCTAAAAAAACCGAGTCACAGTCAACGTTTTTCAAAACTTTTGTGGGGAATGATCTGCGATAATGATTTAGAAGACAATTTCGAAGAAATGGACTGCATAAAACAGTAATAGGGTGATTAAAATCGAACCCTAATCTGGGACGTTTGAAGTATTTTTAAACTTTCGTTGCGAATGATTAGGCTTGCTGATTTAGAATCGAATGTCGAAGAAATGGAGCGTAAAAAACAGTAAAAGAGTGCTTAAAATCGAAACCCTTATTCGAAAACCCTAATCTGTGACGTTTGAAGTACATGCTAAAAAAACCGGGTCACGGTCAACGTTTTTCAAAACTTTTGTGGGGAATGATCTGCGATAATGATTTAGAAGACAATTTCGAAGAAATGGACTGCATAAAACAGTAATAGGGTGATTAAAATCGAACCCTAATCTGGGACGTTTGAAGTATTTTGAAACTTTCGTTGCGAATGATTAGGCTTGCTGATTTAGAATAGAATGTCGAAGAAATGGAGCGTAAAAAACAGTAAAAGAGTGCTTAAAATCGAAACCCTTATTCGAAAACCCTAATCTGTGACGTTTGAAGTACATGCTAAAAAAACCGAGTCACGGTCAACGTTTTTCAAAACTTTTGTGGGGAATGATCTGCGATAATGATTTAGAAGACAATTTCGAAGAAATGGACTGCATAAAACAGTAATAGGGTGATTAAAATCGAACCCTAATCTCGGACGTTTGAAGTATTTTGAAACTTTCGATGCAAATGATTAGGCTTGCTGATTTAGAATCGAATGTCGAAGAAATGGAGCGTAAAAAACAGTAAAAGAGTGCTTAAAATCGAAACCCTTATTCGAAAACCCTAATCTGTGACGTTTGAAGTACATACTAAAAAAACCGAGTCACGGTCAACGTTTTTCAAAACTTTTGTAGGGAATGATCTGCGATAATAATTTAGAAGACAATTTCGAAGAAATGGACTGCATAAAAAAGTAATAAGGTGATTAAAATCGAACCCTAATCTGGGACGTTTGAAGTATTTTTAAACTTTCGTTGCGAATGATAAGGCTTGCTGATTTAGAATAGAATGTCGAAGAAACGGAGCGTAAAAAACAGTAAAAGAGTGCTTAAAATCGAAACCCTTATTCGAAAACCCTAATCTGTGTACGTTTGAAGTATATGCTTAAAAAACCGATTCACGGTCAACGTTTTTCAAAACTTTTATGGGGAATGATCTGGAAAATGATTTAGAATACAATTTCGAAGAAATGGACTCCACAAAACAGTAAAAGGGTGATTAAAAACAAACCCTAACCTGGGACGTTTGAAGTATTTTTAAACTTTCGTTGCGAATGATTAGGCTTGCTGATTTAGAATAGAATGTCGAAGAAACGGAGCGTAAAAAACAGTAAAAGTGTGCTTAAAATCGAAACCCTTATTCGAAAACCTTAATCTGTGACGTTTGAAGTACATGCTAAAAAAACCGAGTCACGGTCAACGTTTTTCAAAACTTTTGTGGGGAATGATCAGGGATAATAATTTAGAAGACAATTTCGAAGAAATGGACTGCATAAAACAGTAATAGGGTGATTAAAATCTAACCCTAATCTGGGACGTTTGAAGTACGTGCTAAAAAAACTGAGTCACGGTCGTAGTTTTTTTAAACTTTCGTTGCGAATGATTAGGCTTGCGGATTTAGAATAGAAGGTCGAATATACGGAGCGTAAAAAACAGTAAAAGAGTGCTTAAAATCGAAACCCTTATTCGAAAACCCTAATCTGTGACGTTTGAAGTACATGCTAAAAAAACCGAGTCACGGTCAACGTTTTTCAAAACTTTTGTGGGGAATGATCTGCGATAATGATTTAGAAGACAATTTCGAAGAAATGGACTGCATAAAACAGTAATAGGGTGATTAAAATCGAACCCTAATCTCGGACGTTTGAAGTATTTTGAAACTTTCGTTGCAAATGATTAGGCTTGCTGATTTAGAATCGAATGTCGAAGAAATGGAGCGTAAAAAACAGTAAAAGAGTGCTTAAAATCGAAACCCTTATTCGAAAACCCTAATCTGTGACGTTTGAAGTACATGCTAAAAAAACCGAGTCACAGTCAACGTTTTTCAAAACTTTTGTGGGGAATGATCTGCGATAATGATTTAGAAGACAATTTCGAAGAAATGGACTGCATAAAACCGTAATAGGGTGATTAAAATCGAACCCTAATCTGGGACGTTTGAAGTATGTTTAAACTTTCGTTGCGAATGATTAGGCTTGCTGATTTAGAATAGAATGTCGAAGAAATGGAGCGTAAAAAACAGTAAAAGAGTGCTTAAAATCGAAACCCTTATTCGAAAACCCTAATCTGTGACGTTTGAAGTACATGCTAAAAAAACCGAGTCACGGTCAACGTTTTTTAAAACTTTTGTGGGGAATGATCTGCGATAATGATTTAGAATACAATTTCGAAGAAATGGACTGCATAAAAAACTAATAGGGTGATTAAAATCGAACCCTAATCTGGGACGTTTGAAGTATTTTTAAACTTTCGTTGCGAATGATTAGGCTTGCTGATTTAGAATAGAATGTCGAAGAAACGGAGCGTAAAAAACAGTAAAAGAGTGCTTAAAATCGAAACCCTTATTCGAAAACCCTAATCTGTGACGTTTGAAGTACATGCTAAAAAAACCGAGTCACGGTCAACGTTTTTCAAAACTTTTGTGGGGAATGATCAAGGATAACAATTTAGAAGACAATTTCGAAGAAATGGACTGCATAAAACAGTAATAAGGTGATTAAAATCTAACCCTAATCTGGGACGTTTGAAGTACGTGCTAAAAAAACTGAGTCACGGTCGAGGTTTTTTGAAATTTTCGTTGCGAATGATTAGGCTTGCGGATTTAGAATAGAAGGTCGAATATACGGAGCGTAAAAAACAGTAAAAGAGTGCTTAAAATCGAAACCCTTATTCGGAAACCCTAATCTCTAAAGTTTGAAGTACATGCTAAAAAAACCGAGTCACAGTCAACGTTTTTCAAAACTTTTGTGGGGAATGATTTGCGATAATGATTTAGAAGACAATTTCGAAGAAATGGACTGCATAAAACAGTAATAGGGTGATTAAAATCGAACCCTAATCTGGGACGTTTGAAGCATTTTTAAACTTTCGTTGCGAATGATTAGGCTTGCTGATTTAGAATCGAATGTCGAAGAAATGGAGCGTAAAAAACAGTACAAGAGTGCTTAAAATCGAAACCCTTATTCGAAAACCCTAATCTGTGACGTTTGAAGTACATGCTAAAAAAATCGGGTCACGGTCAACGTTTTTCAAAACTTTTGTGGGGAATCATCTGCGATAATAATTTAGAAGACAATTTCGAAGAAATGGACTGCATAAAACAGTAATAGGGTGATTAAAATCGAACCCTAATCTGGGACGTTTGAAGTATTTTGAAACTTTCGTTGCGAATGATTAGGCTTGCTGATTTAGAATAGAATGTCGAAGAAATGGAGCGTAAAAAACAATAAAAAAGTGCTTAAAATCGAAACCCTTATTCGAAAACCCTAATCTGTGACGTTTGAAGTACATGCTAAAAAAACCGAGTCACGGTCAACGTTTTTCAAAACTTTTGTGGGGAATGATCTGCGATAATGATTTAGAAGACAATTTCGAAGAAATGGACTGCATAAAACAGTAATAGGGTGATTAAAATCGAACCCTAATCTGGAACGTTTGAAGTATTTTGAAACTTTCGTTGCGAATGATTAGGCTTGCTGATTTAGAATAGAATGTCGAAGAAATGGAGCGTAAAAAACAGTAAAAGAGTGCTTAAAATCGAAACCCTTATTCGAAAACCCTAATCTGTGACGTTTGAAGTACATGCTAAAAAAACCGAGTCACGGTCAACGTTTTTCAAAACTTTTGTGGGGAATGATATGCGATAATGATTTAGAAGACAATTTCGAAGAAATGGACTGCATAAAACAGTAATAAGGTGATTAAAATCGAACCCTAATCTGGGACGTTTCAAGTATTTTTAAACTTTCGTTGCGAATGATTAGGCTTGCTGATTTAGAATAGAATGTCGAAGAAATGGAGCGTAAAAAACAGTAAAAGAGTGCTTAAAATCGAAACCCTTATTCGAAAACCCTAATCTGTGACGTTTGAAGTACATGCTAAAAAAACCGAGTCACGGTCAACGTTTTTCAAAACTTTTGTGGGGAATGATCTGCGATAATGATTTAGAAGACAATTTCGAAGAAATGGACTGCATAAAACAGTAATAGGGTGATTAAAATCGAACCCTAATCTGGGACGTTTGAAGTATTTTGAAACTTTCGTTGCGAATGATTAGGCTTGCTGATTTAGAATAGAATGTCGAAGAAACGGAGTGTAAAAAACAGTAAAAGAGTGCTTAAAATCGAAACCCTTATTCGAAAACCCTAATCTGTGACGTTTGAAGTACATGCTAAAAAAACCGAGTCACAGTCAACGTTTTTCAAAACTTTTGTGGGGAATGATCTGCGATAATGATTTAGAAGACAATTTCGAAGAAATGGACTGCATAAAACAGTAATAGGGTGATTAAAATCGAACCCTAATCTGGGACGTTTGAAGTATGTTTAAACTTTCGTTGCGAATGATTAGGCTTGCTGATTTAGAATAGAATGTCGAAGAAATGGAGCGTAAAAAACAGTAAAAGAGTGCTTAAAATCGAAACCCTTATTCGAAAACCCTAATCTGTGACGTTTGAAGTACATGCTAAAAAAATCGAGTCACGGTCAACGTTTTTCAAAACTTTTGTGGGGAATGATCTGCGATAATGATTTAGAATACAATTTCGAAGAAATGGACTGCATAAAACAGTAATAGGGTGATTAAAATCGAACCCTAATCTGGGACGTTTGAAGTATTTTTAAACTTTCTTTGCGAATGATTAGGCTTGCTGATTTAGAATAGAATGTCGAAGAAACGGAGCGTAAAAAACAGTAAAAGAGTGCTTAAAATCGAAACCCTTATTCGAAAACCCTAATCTGTGACGTTTGAAGTACATGCTAAAAAAACCGAGTCACGGTCAACGTTTTTCAAAACTTTTGTGGGTAATGATCAGGGATAATAATTTAGAAGACAATTTCGAAGAAATGGACTGCATAAAACAGTAATAGGGTGATTAAAATCTAACCCTAATCTGGGACGTTTGAAGTACGTGCTAAAAAAACTGAGTCACGGTCGAGGTTTTTTGAAACTTTCGTTGCGAATGATTAGGCTTGCGGATTTAGAATAGAAGGTCGAATATACGGAGCGTAAAAAACAGTAAAAGAGTGCTTAAAATCGAAACCCTTATTCGGAAACCCTAATCTCTAAAGTTTGAAGTACATGCTAAAAAAACCGAGTCACAGTCAACATTTTTCAAAACTTTTGTTGGGAATGATCTGCGATAATGATTTAGAAGACAATTTCGAAGAAATGGACTGCATAAAACAGTAATAGGGTGATTAAAATCGAACCCTAATCTGGGACGTTTGAAGTATTTTTAAACTTTCGTTGCGAATGATTAGGCATGCTGATTTAGAATCGAATGTCGAAGAAATGGAGCGTAAAAAACAGTAAAAGAGTGCTTAAAATCGAAACCCTTATTCGAAAACCCTAATCTGTGAAGTTTGAAGTACATGCTAAAAAAACCGGGTCACGGTCAACGTTTTTCAAAACTTTTGTGGGGAATGATCTGCGATAATGAATTAGCAGACAATTTCGAAGAAATGGACTAAATAAAACAGTAATAGGGTGATTAAAATCGAACCCTAATCTGCGACGTTTGAAGTATTCTGAAACTTTCGTTGCGAATGATTAGGCTTGCTGATTTAAAATAGAATGTCGAAGAAATGGAGCGTAAAAAACAGTAAAAGAGTGCTTAAAATCGAAACCCTTATTCGAAAACCCTAATCTGTGACGTTTGCAGTACATGCTAAAAAAACCGAGTCACGGTCAACGTTTTTCAAAACTTTTGTGGGGAATGATTAGGGATAATAATTTAGAAGACAATTTCGAAGAAATGGACTGCATAAAACAGTAATAGGGTGATTAAAATCGAACCCTAATATGGGACGTTTGAAGTATTTTGAAACTTTCGTTGCGAATGATTAGGCTTGCTGATTGATAATCGAATGTCGAAGAAATGGAGCGTAAAAAACAGTAAAAGAGTGCTTAAAATCGAAACCCTTATTCGAAAACCCTAATCTGTGACGTTTGAAGTACATGCTAAAAAAACCGAGTCACGGTCAACGTTTTTCAAAACTTTTGTGGGGAATGATCTGCGATAATGATTTAGAAGACAATTTCGAAGAAATGGACTGCATAAAACAGTAATAAGGTGATTAAAATCGAACCCTAATCTGGGACGTTTGAAGTATTTTTAAACTTTCGTTGCGAATGATTAGGCTTGCTGATTTAGAATAGAATGTCGAAGAAACGGAGCGTAAAAAACAGTAAAAGAGTGCTTAAAATCGAAACCCTTATTCGGAAACCCTAATCTCTAAAGTTTGAAGTACATGCTTAAAAAACCGAGTCACGGTCAATGTTTTTCAAAACTTTTATGGGGAATGATCTGGAAAATGATTTAGAATACAATTTCGAAGAAATGGACTCAACAAAACAGTAAAAGAGTGATTAAAAACGAACCCTAATCTGGGACGTTTGAAGTACGTGCTAAAAAAACTGAGTCACGGTCGAGGTTTTTTGAAACTTTCGTTGCGAATGATTAGGCTTGATGATTTAGAATAGAATGTCGAAGAAGCGGAGCGTAAAAAACAGTAAAAGAGTGCTTAAAATCGAAACCCTTATTCGAAAACCCTAATCTGTGTACGTTTGAAGTATATGCTAAAAAAACCGAGTCACGGTCAACGTTTTTCAAAACTTTTGTGGGGAATGATCAGGGATAATAATTTAGAAGACAATTTCGAAGAAATGGACTGCATAAAACAGTAATAGGGTGATTAAAATCTAACCCTAATCTAGGACGTTTGAAGTTCGAACTAAAAAAATTGAGTCACGTTCGAGGTTTTTGAAACTTTCGTTGCGAATGATTAGACTTGATGATTTAGAATAGAATGTTGAAGAAACGGATCGTAAAAAATAGTAAAAGAGTGCTTAAAATCAAAAATCTTATTCGGAAACCCTAATCTCTAAAGTTTGAAGTACATGCTAAAAAAACCGAGTCACGGTCAACGTTTTTCAAAACTTTTGTAGGGAATGATCAGGGATAATGATTTAGAAGACAATTTCGAAGAAATGGAGTGCATAAAACAGTAATAGGGTGATTAAAATCGAACCCTAATCTGGGACGTTTGAAGTTTGAACTAAAAAAATTGAGTCACGGTCGAGGTTTTTTGAAACTTTCGTTGCGAATGATTAGGCTTGATGATTTAGAATAGAATGTTGAAGAAACGGAGCGTAAAAAGCAGTAAAATAGTGCTTAAAATCGAAACCGTTATTCGAAAACACTAATCTGTGACGTTTGAAGTACATGCTAAAAAAACCGAGTCACGGTCAACGTTTTTCAAAACTTTTGTGGGGAATGATTAGGGATAATAATTTAGAAGACAATTTCGAAGAAATGGACTGCATAAAACAGTAATAGGGTGATTAAAATCTAACCCTAATGTAGGACGTTTGAAGTTCGAACTAAAAAAATTGAGTCACGGTCGAGGTTTTTTGAAACTTTCGTTGCGAATGATTAGGCTTGATGATTTAGAATAGAATGTTGAAGAAACGGAGCGTAAAAAACAGTAAAAGAGTGCTTAAAATCGAAACCCTTATTCGAAAACCCTAATCTGTGACGTTTGAAGTACATGCTAAAAAAACCGAGTCACGGTCAACGTTTTTCAAAACTTTTGTGGGGAATGATCAGGGATAATAATTTAGAAGACAATTTCGAAGAAATGGACTGCATAAAACAGTAATAGGGTGATTAAAATCTAACCCTAATCTGGGACGTTTGAAGTACGTGCTAAAAAAACTGAGTCACGGTCGTAGTTTTTCTAAACTTTCGTTGCGAATGATTAGGCTTGCTGATTTAGAATAGAATGTCGAAGAAACGGAGCGTAAAAAACAGTAAAAGAGTGCTTAAAATCGAAACCCGTATTCGAAAACACTAATCTGTGACGTTTGAAGTACATGCTAAAAAAACCGAGTCACGGTCAACGTTTTTCAAAACTTTTGTGGGGAATGATCAGGGATAATAATTTAGAAGACAATTTCGAAGAAATAGACTGCATAAAACAGTAATAGGGTGATTAAAATCTAACCCTAATCTAGGACGTTTGAAGTTCGAACTAAAAAAATTGAGTCACGGTCGAGGTTTTTTGAAACTTTCGTTGCGAATGATTAGGCTTGATGATTTAGAATAGAATGTTGAAGAAACGGAGCGTAAAAAATAGTTAAAGAGTGCTTAAAATCGAAAATCTTATTCGGAAACCCTAATCTCTAAAGTTTGAAGTACATGCTAAAAAAAGCGAGTCACGGTCAACATTTTAAAAATTTTGTGGGGAATGATCTGGGATAATGATTTAGAAGACAATTTCGAAGAAATGGACTGCATAAAACCGTAATAGGGTGATTAAAATCGAACCCTAATCTGGGACGTTCGAAGTATTTTTAAACTTTCGTTGCGAATGATTAGGCTTGCTGATTTAGAATAGAATGTCGAAGAAATGGAGCGTAAAAAACAGTAAAAGAGTGCTTAAAATCGAAACCCTTATTCGAAAACCCTAATCTGTGATGTTTGATGTACATGCTAAAAAAACCGAGTCACGGTCAACGTTTTTCAAAACTTTTGTGGGGAATGATCAGGGATAATAATTTAGAAGACAATTTCGAAGAAATGGACTGCATAAAACAGTAATAGGGTGATTAAAATCTAACCCTAATCTGGGACGTTTGAAGTACGTGCTAAAAAAACTGAGTCACGGTAGTAGTTTTTCTAAACTTTCGTTGCGAATGATTAGGCTTGCTGATTTAGAATAGAATGTCGAAGAAACGGAGCGTAAAAAACAGTAAAAGAGTGCTTAAAATCGAAACCTTTATTCGAAAACACTAAGCTGTGACGTTTGAAGTACATGCTAAAAAAACCGAGTCACGGTCAACGTTTTTCAAAACTTTTGTGGGGAATGATCAGGGATAATAATTTAGAAGACAATTTCGAAGAAATGGACTGCATAAAACAGTAATAGGGTGATTAAAATCTAACCCTAATCTAGGACGTTTGAAGTTCAAACTAAAAAAATTGAGTCACGGTCGAGGTTTTTTGAAACTTTCGTTGCGAATGATTAGGCTTGATGATTTAGAATAGAATGTTGAAGAAACGGAGCGTAAAAAACAGTAAAAGAGTGCTTAAAATCGAAACCCTTATTCGAAAACCCTAATCTGTGACGTTTGAAGTACATGCTAAAAAAACCGAGTCACGGTCAACGTTTTTCAAAACTTTTGTGGGGAATGATCAGGGATAATAATTTAGAAGACAATTTCGAAGAAATGCACTGCATAAAACAGTAATAGGGTGATTAAAATCTAACCCTAATCTGGGACGTTTGAAGTACGTGCTAAAAAAACTGAGTCACGGTCGTAGTTTTTCTAAACTTTCGTTGCGAATGATTAGGCTTGCTGATTTAGAATAGAATGTCGAAGAAACGGAGCGTAAAAAACAGTAAAAGAGTGCTTAAAATCGAAACCCTTATTCGAAAACACTAATCTGTGACGTTTGAAGTACATGCTAAAAAAACCGAGTCACGGTCAACGTTTTTCAAAACTTTTGTGGGGAATGATCAGGGATAATAATTTAGAAGACAACTTCGAAGAAATGGACTGCATAAAACAGTAATAGGGTGATTAAAATCTAACCCTAATCTAGGACGTTTGAAGTTCGAACTAAAAAAATTGAGTCACGGTCGAGGTTTTTTGAAACTTTCGTTGCGAATGATTAGGCTTGATGATTTAGAATAGAATGTTGAAGAAACGGAGCGTAAAAAATAGTAAAAGAGTGCTTAAAATCGAAACCCTTATTCGGAAACCCTAATCTCTAAAGTTTGAAGTACATGCTAAAAAAACCGAGTCACGGTCAACATTTTTCAAAACTTTTGTGGGGAATGATCTAGGATAATGATTTAGAAGACAATTTCGAAGAAATGGACTGCATAAAACAGTAATAGGGTGATTAAAATCGAACCCTAATCTGGGACGTTTGAAGTATTTTTAAACTTTCGTTGCGAATGATTAGGCTTGCTGATTTAGAATAGAATGTCGAAGAAACGGAGCGTAAAAAACAGTAAAAGAGAGCTTAAAATCGAAACCCTTATTCGAAAACCCTAATCTGTGACGTTTGAAGTACATGCTAAAAAAACCGAGTCACGGTCAACGTTTTTCAAAACTTTTGTGGGGAATGATCAGGGATAATAATTTAGAAGACAATTTCGAAGAAATGGACTGCATAAAACAGTAATAGGGTGATTAAAATCTAACCCTAATCTGGGACGTTTGAAGTACATGCTAAAAAAACTGAGTCACGGTCGAGGTTTTTTGAAACTTTCGTTGCGAATGATTAGGCTTGCTGATTTAGAATAGAATGTCAAAGAAACGGAGCGTAAAAAACAGTAAAAGAGTACTTAAAATCGAAACCCTTATTCGAAAACCCTAATCTGTGACGTTTGAAGTACATGCTAAAAAAACCGAGTCACGGTCAACGTTTTTAAAAACTTTTGTGGGGAATGATCAGGGATAATAATTTAGAAGACAATTTCGAAGAAATGGACTGCATAAAACAGTAATAGGGTGATTAAAATCTAACCCTAATCTAGGACGTCTGAAGTTCGAACTAAAAAAATTGAGTCACGGTCGAGGTTTTTTGAAACTTTCGTTGCGAATGATTAGGCTTGATGATTTAGAATAGAATGTTGAAGAAACGGAGCGTAAAAAATAGTAAAAGAGTGCTTAAAATCGAAAATCTTATTTGGAAACCCTAATCTCTAAAGTTTGAAGTACATGCTAAAAAAACCGAGTCACGGTCAACATTTTTCAAAACTTTTGTGGGGAATGATCTGGGATAATGATTTAGAAGACAATTTCGAAGAAATGGAAGGCATAAAACAGTAATAGGGTGATTAAAATCGAACCCTAATCTGGGACGTTTGAAGTATTTTTAAACTTTCGTTGCGAATGATTAGGCTTGCTGATTTAGAATAGAATGTCGAAGAAATGGAGCGTAAAAAACAGTAAAAGAGTGCTTAAAATCGAAACCTTTATTCGAAAACCCTAATCTGTGACGTTTGAAGTACATGCTAAAAAAACCGAGTCACGGTCAACGTTTTTCAAAACTTTTGTGGGGAATGATCAGGGATAATAATTTAGAAGACAATCTCGAAGAAATGGACTGCATAAAACAGTAATAGGGTGATTAAAATCTAACCCTAATCTGGGATGTTTGAAGTACGTGCTAAAAAAACTGAGTCACGGTAGTAGTTTTTCTAAACTTTCGTTGCGAATGATTAGGCTTGCTGATTTAGAATAGAATGTCAAAGAAACGGAGCGTAAAAAACAGTAAAAGAGTGCTTAAAATCGAAACCCTTATTCGAAAACCCTAATCTGTGACGTTTGAAGTACATGCTAAAAAAACCGAGTCACGGTCAACGTTTTTCAAAACTTTTGTGGGGAATGATCAGGGATAATAATTTAGAAGACAATTTCGAAGAAATGGACTGCATAAAACAGTAATAGGGTGATTAAAATCTAACCCTAATCTAGGACGTTTGAAGTTCGAACTAAAAAAATTGAGTCACGGTCGAGGTTTTTTGAAACTTTCGTTGCGAATGATCAGGCTTGATGATTTAGAATAGAATGTTGAAGAAACGGAGCGTAAAAAACAGTAAAAGAGTGCTAAAAATCGAAACCCTTATTCGAAAACCCTAATCTGTGACGTTTGAAGTACATGCTAAAAAAACCGAGTCACGGTCAACGTTTTTCAAAACTTTTGTGGGGAATGATCAGGGATAATAATTTAGAAGACAATTTCGAAGAAATGCACTGCATAAAACAGTAATAGGGTGATTAAAATCTAACCCTAATCTGGGACGTTTGAAGTACGTGCTAAAAAAACTGAGTCACGGTCGTAGTTTTTCTAAACTTTCGTTGCGAATGATTAGGCTTGCTGATTTAGAATAGAATGTCGAAGAAACGGAGCGTAAAAAACAGTAAAAGAGTGCTTAAAATCGAAACCCTTATTCGAAAACACTAATCTGTGACGTTTGAAGTACATGCTAAAAAAACCGAGTCACGGTCAACGTTTTTCAAAACTTTTGTGGGGAATGATCAGGGATAATAATTTAGAAGACAACTTCGAAGAAATGGACTGCATAAAACAGTAATAGGGTGATTAAAATCTAACCCTAATCTAGGACGTTTGAAGTTCGAACTAAAAAAATTGAGTCACGGTCGAGGTTTTTTGAAACTTTCGTTGCGAATGATTAGGCTTGATGATTTAGAATAGAATGTTGAAGAAACGGAGCGTAAAAAATAGTAAAAGAGTGCTTAAAATCGAAACCCTTATTCGGAAACCCTAATCTCTAAAGTTTGAAGTACATGCTAAAAAAACCGAGTCACGGTCAACATTTTTCAAAACTTTTGTGGGGAATGATCTGGGATAATGATTTAGAAGACAATTTCGAAGAAATGGACTACATAAAACAGTAATAGGGTGATTAAAATCGAACCCTAATCTGGGACGTTTGAAGTATTTTTAAACTTTCGTTGCGAATGATTAGGCTTGCTGATTTAGAATAGAATGTCGAAGAAACGGAGCGTAAAAAACAGTAAAAGAGAGCTTAAAATCGAAACCCTTATTCGAAAACCCTAATCTGTGACGTTTGAAGTACATGCTAAAAAAACCGAGTCACGGTCAACGTTTTTCAAAACTTTTGTGGGGAATGATCAGGGATAATAATTTAGAAGACAATTTCGAAGAAATGGACTGCATAAAACAGTAATAGGGTGATTAAAATCTAACCCTAATCTGGGACGTTTGAAGTACATGCTAAAAAAACTGAGTCACGGTCGAGGTTTTTTGAAACTTTCGTTGCGAATGATTAGGTTGCTGATTTAGAATAGAAGGTCGAAAAAATGGAGCGTAAAAAAGTAAAAGATTGCTTAAAATCGAAACCCTTATTCGGAAACCCTAATCTGTGACGTTTGAAGTACATGCTTAAAAAACCGATTCACGGTCAACGTTCTTCAAAACTTTTATGGGGAATGATCTTGAAAATGATTTAGAATACAATTTCGAAGAAATGGACTCCACAAAACAGTAAAAGGGTGATTAAAAACGAACCCTAATCTGGGACGTTTGAAGTACGTGCTAAAAAAACTGAGTCACGGTCGAGGTTTTTTGAAACTTTCGTTGCGAATGATTAGGCTTGATGATTTAGAATAGAATGTCGAAGAAACGGAGCGTAAAAAACAGTAAAAGAGTGCTTAAAATCGAAACCCTTATTCGAAAACCCTAATCAGTGACGTTTGAAGTACATGCTAAAAAAACCGAGTCACGGTCAACGTTTTTCAAAACTTTTGTGGGGAATGATCAGGGATAATAATTTAGAAGACAATTTCGAAGAAATGGATTGCATAAAACAGTAATAGGGTGATTAAAATCTAACGCTAATCTGGGACGTTTGAAGTACGTGCTAAAAAAACTGAGTCACGGTCGTGGTTTTTTGAAACTTTCGTTGCGAATGATTAGGCTTGCTGATTTAGAATAGAATGTCGAAGAAACGGAGCGTAAAAAACAGTAAAAGAGTGCTTAAAATCGAAACCCTTATTCGAAAACCCTAATCTGTGACGTTTGAAGTACATGCTAAAAAAACCGAGTCACGGTCAACGGTTTTCAAAACTTTTGTGGGGAATGATCAAGGATAATAATTTAGAAGACAATTTCGAAGAAATGGACTGCATAAAACAGTAATAGGGTGATTAAAATCGAACCCTAATCTAGGACGTTTGAAGTTCGAACTAAAAAAATTGAGTCACGGTCGAGGTTTTTTGAAACTTTCGTTGCGAATGATTAGGCTTGATGATTTAGAATAGAATGTTGAAGAAACGGAGCGTAAAAAACAGTAAAAGAGTGCTTAAAATCGAAACCCTTATTCGAAAACCCTAATCTGTGACGTTTGAAGTACATGCTAAAAAAACCGAGTCACGGTCAACGTTTTTCAAAACTTTTGTGGGGAATGATCAGGGATAATAATTTAGAAGACAATTTCGAAGAAATGGACTGCATAAAACAGTAATAGGGTGATTAAAATCTAACCCTAATCTAGGACGTTTGAAGTTCGAACTAAAAAAATTGAGTCACGGTCGAGGTTTTTTGAAACTTTCGTTGCGAATGATCAGGCTTGATGATTTAGAATAGAATGTTGAAGAAACGGAGCGTAAAAAACAGTAAAAGAGTGCTTAAAATCGAAACCCTTATTCGAAAACCCTAATCTGTGACGTTTGAAGTACATGCTAAAAAAACCGAGTCACGGTCAACGTTTTTCAAAACTTTTGTGGGGAATGATCAGGGATAATAATTTAGAAGACAATTTCGAAGAAATGCACTGCATAAAACAGTAATAGGGTGATTAAAATCTAACCCTAATCTGGGACGTTTGAAGTACGTGCTAAAAAAACTGAGTCACGGTCGTAGTTTTTCTAAACTTTCGTTGCGAATGATTAGGCTTGCTGATTTAGAATAGAATGTCGAAGAAACGGAGCGTAAAAAACAGTAAAAGAGTGCTTAAAATCGAAACCCTTATTCGAAAACACTAATCTGTGACGTTTGAAGTACATGCTAAAAAAACCGAGTCACGGTCAACGTTTTTTAAAACTTTTGTGGGGAATGATCAGGGATAATAATTTAGAAGACAACTTCGAAGAAATGGACTGCATAAAACAGTAATAGGGTGATTAAAATCTAACCCTAATCTAGGACGTTTGAAGTTCGAACTAAAAAAATTGAGTCACGGTCGAGGTTTTTTGAAACTTTCGTTGCGAATGATTAGGCTTGATGATTTAGAATAGAATGTTGAAGAAACGGAGCGTAAAAAATAGTAAAAGAGTGCTTAAAATCGAAACCCTTATTCGGAAACCCTAATCTCTAAAGTTTGAAGTACATGCTAAAAAAACCGAGTCACGGTCAACATTTTTCAAAACTTTTGTGGGGAATGATCTGGGATAATGATTTAGAAGACAATTTCGAAGAAATGGACTACATAAAACAGTAATAGGGTGATTAAAATCGAACCCTAATCTGGGACGTTTGAAGTATTTTTAAACTTTCGTTGCGAATGATTAGGCTTGCTGATTTAGAATAGAATGTCGAAGAAACGGAGCGTAAAAAACAGTAAAAGAGAGCTTAAAATCGAAACCCTTATTCGAAAACCCTAATCTGTGACGTTTGAAGTACATGCTAAAAAAACCGAGTCACGGTCAACGTTTTTCAAAACTTTTGTGGGGAATGATCAAGGATAATAATTTAGAAGACAATTTCGAAGAAATGGACTGCATAAAACAGTAATAGGGTGATTAAAATCTAACCCTAATCTGGGACGTTTGAAGTACATGCTAAAAAAACTGAGTCACGGTCGAGGTTTTTTGAAACTTTCGTTGCGAATGATTAGGCTTGCTGATTTAGAATAGAAGGTCGAAAAAATGGAGCGTAAAAAAGTAAAAGATTGCTTAAAATCGAAACCCTTATTCAGAAACCCTAATTTGTGACGTTTGAAGTACATGCTTAAAAAACCGATTCACGGTCAACGTTTTTCAATACTTTTATGGGGAATGATCTTGAAAATGATTTAGAATACAATTTCGAAGAAATGGACTCCACAAAACAGTAAAAGGGTGATTAAAAACGAACCCTAATCTGGGACGTTTGAAGTACGTGCTAAAAAAACTGAGTCACGGTCGAGGTTTTTTGAAACTTTCGTTGCGAAAGATTAGGCTTGATGATTTAGAATAGAATGTCGAAGAAACGGAGCGTAAAAAACAGTAAAAGAGTGCTTAAAATCGAAACTCTTATTCGGAAACCCTAATCTCTAAAGTTTGAAGTACATGCTAAAAAAACCGAGTCACGGTCAACGTTTTTCAAAACTTTTGTAGGGAATGATCAGGGATAATGATTTAGAAGACAATTTCGAAGAAATGGAGTGCATAAAACAGTAATAGGGTGATTAAAATCGAACCCTAATCTGGGACGTTTGAAGTTCGAACTAAAAAAATTGAGTCACGGTCGAGGTTTTTTGAAACTTTCGTTGCGAATGATTAGGCTTGATGATTTAGAATAGAATGTCAAAGAAACGGAGCGTAAAAAATAGTAAAAGAGTGCTTAAAATCGAAACCCTTATTCGAAAACCCTAATCTGTGACGTTTGAAGTACATGCTAAAAAAACCGAGTCACGGTCAACGTTTTTCAAAACTTTTGTAGGGAATGATCAGGGATAATGATTTAGAAGACAATTTCGAAGAAATGGACTGCATAAAACAGTAATAGGGTGATTAAAATCGAACCCTAATCTGGGACGTTTGAAGTTCGAACTAAAAAAATTGAGTCACGGTCGAGGTTTTTTGAAACTTTCGTTGCGAATGATTAGGCTTGATGATTTAGAATAGAATGTTTTAGAAACGGAGCGTAAAAAACAGTAAAAGAGGGCTTAAAATCGAAACCCTTATTCGAAAACCCTAATCTGTGACGTTTGAAGTACATGCTAAAAAACCGAGTCACGGTCAACGTTTTTCAAAACTTTTGTGGGGAATGATCAGGGATAATAATTTAGAAGACAATTTCGAAGAAATGGACTGCATAAAACAGTAATAGGGTGATTAAAATCTAACCCTAATCTGGGACGTCTGAAGTACGTGATAAAAAAACTGAGTCACGGTCGAGGTTTTTTGAAACTTTCGTTGCGAATGATTAGGCTTGCTGATTTAGAATAGAAGGTCGAAAAAATGGAGCGTAAAAAAGTAAAAGATTGCTTAAAATCGAAACCCTTATTCGGAAACCCTAATCTGTGACGTTTGAAGTACATGCTTAAAAAACCGATTCACGGTCAACGTTTTTCAAAACTTTTATGGGGAATGATCCTTAAAATGATTTAGAATACAATTTCGAAGAAATGGACTCCACAAAACAGTAAAAGGGTGATTAAAAACGAACCCTAATCTGGGACGTTTGAAGTACGTGCTAAAAAAACTGAGTCACGGTCGAGGTTTTTTGAAACTTTCGTTGCGAAAGATTAGGCTTGATGATTTAGAATAGAATGTCGAAGAAACGGAACGTAAAAAACAGTAAAAGAGTGCTTAAAATCGAAACTCTTATTCGAAAACCCTAATCTGTGATGTTTGAAGTACATGCTAAAAAAACCGAGTCACGGTCAACGTTTTTCAAAACTTTTGTGGGGAATGATCAGGGATAATAATTTAGAATACAATTTCGAAGAAATGGACTACATAAAACAGTAATAGGGTGATTAAAATCTAACCCTAATCTGGGACGTTTGAAGTATTTTGAAACTTTCGTTGCGAATGATTAGGCTTGCTGATTTAGAATAGAATGTCGAAGAAATGGAGCGTAAAAAACAGTAAAAGAGTGCTTAAAATCGAAACCTTTATTCGAAAACCCTAATCTGTGACGTTTGAAGTACATGCTAAAAAAACCGAGTCACGGTCAACGTTTTTCAAAACTTTTGTGGGGAATGATCAGGGATAATAATTTAGAAGACAATCTCGAAGAAATGGACTGCATAAAACAGTAATAGGGTGATTAAAATCTAACCCTAATCTGGGATGTTTGAAGTACGTGCTAAAAAAACTGAGTCACGGTAGTAGTTTTTCTAAACTTTCGTTGCGAATGATTAGGCTTGCTGATTTAGAATAGAATGTCGAAGAAACGGAGCGTAAAAAACAGTAAAAGAGTGCTTAAAATCGAAACCCTTATTCGAAAACACTAATCTGTGACGTTTGAAGTACATGCTAAAAAAACCGAGTCACAGTCAACGTTTTTCAAAACTTTTGTGGGGAATGATCAAGGATAATAATTTGGAAGACAATTTCGAAGAAATGGACTCCACAAAACAGTAAAAGGGTGATTAAAAACGAACCCTAATCTGGGACGTTTGAAGTACGTGCTAAAAAAACTGAGTCACGGTCGTGGTTTTTTGAAACTTTCGTTGCGAATGATTAGGCTTGCTGATTTAGAATAGAATGTCGAAGAAACGGAGCGTAAAAAACAGTAAAAGAGTGCTTAAAATCGAAACCCTTATTCGAAAACCCTAATCTGTGACGTTTGAAGTACATGCTAAAAAAACCGAGTCACGGTCAACGGTTTTCAAAACTTTTGTGGGGAATGATCAAGGATAATAATTTAGAAGACAATTTCGAAGAAATGGACTGCATAAAACAGTAATTGGGTGATTAAAATCGAACCCTAATCTGGGACGTTTGAAGTTCGAACTAAAAAAATTGAGTCACGGTCGAGGTTTTTTGAAACTTTCGTTGCGAATGATTAGGCTTGATGATTTAGAATAGAATGTTTTAGAAACGGAGCGTAAAAAACAGTAAAAGAGGGCTTAAAATCGAAACCCTTATTCGAAAACCCTAATCTGTGACGTTTGAAGTACATGCTAAAAAACCGAGTCACGGTCAACGTTTTTCAAAACTTTTGTGGGGAATGATCAGGGATAATAATTTAGAAGACAATTTCGAAGAAATGGACTGCATAAAACAGTAATAGGGTGATTAAAATCTAACCCTAATCTGGGACGTCTGAAGTACGTGCTAAAAAAACTAAGTCACGGTCGAGGTTTTTTGAAACTTTCGTTGCGAATGATTAGTCTTGCTGATTTAGAATAGAAGGTCGAAGAAATGGAGCGTAAAAAAGTAAAAGATTGCTTAAAATCGAAACCCTTATTCGGAAACCCTAATCTGTGACGTTTGAAGTACATGCTTAAAAAACCGATTCACGGTCAACGTTTTTCAAAACTTTTATGGGGAATGATCTTGAAAATGATTTAGAATACAATTTCGAAGAAATGGACTCCACAAAACAGTAAAAGGGTGATTAAAAACGAACCCTAATCTGGGACGTTTGAAGTACGTGCTAAAAAAACTGAGTCACGGTCGAGGTTTTTTGAAACTTTCGTTGCGAATGATTAGGCTTGATGATTTAGAATAGAATGTCGAAGAAACGGAGCGTAAAAAACAGTAAAAGAGTGCTTAAAATCGAAACCCTTATTCGAAAACCCTAATCAGTGACGTTTGAAGTACATGCTAAAAAAACCGAGTCACGGTCAACGTTTTTCAAAACTTTTGTGGGGAATGATCAGGGATAATAATTTAGAAGACAATTTCGAAGAAATGGATTGCATAAAACAGTAATAAGGTGATTAAAATCTAACGCTAATCTGGGACGTTTGAAGTACGTGCTAAAAAAACTGAGTCACGGTCGTGGTTTTTTTAAACTTTCGTTGCGAATGATTAGGCTTGCTGATTTAGAATAGAATGTCGAAGAAACGGAGCGTAAAAAACAGTAAAAGAGTGCTTAAAATCGAAACCCTTATTCGAAAATACTAATCTGTGACGTTTGAAGTACATGCTTAAAAAACCGAGTCACGGTCAACGTTTTTCAAAACTTTTGTAGGGAATGATCAGGGATAATGATTTAGAAGACAATTTCGAAGAAATGGAGTGCATAAAACAGTAATAGGGTGATTAAAATCGAACCCTAATCTGGGACGTTTGAAGTTCGAACTAAAAAAATTGAGTCACGGTCGAGGTTTTTTGAAACTTTCGTTGCGAATGATTAGGCTTGATGATTTAGAATAGAATGTCAAAGAAACGGAGCGTAAAAAATAGAAAAAGAGTGCTTAAAATCGAAACCCTTATTCGAAAACCCTAATCTGTGACGTTTGAAGTACATGCTAAAAAAACCGAGTCACGGTCAACGTTTTTCAAAACTTTTGTGGGGAATGATCAGGGATAATAATTTAGAAGACAATTTCGAAGAAATGGACTGCATAAAACAGTAATAGGGTGATTAAAATCTAACCCTAAACTGGGACGTTTGAAGTACGTGCTAAAAAAACTGAGTCACGGTCGTAGTTTTTTTAAACTTTCGTTGCGAATGATTAGGCTTGCTGATTTAGAATAGAATGTCGAAGAAACGGAGCGTAAAAAACAGTAAAAGAGTGCTTAAAATCGAAACCCTTATTCGAAAATACTAATCTGTGACGTTTGAAGTACATGCTTAAAAAACCGAGTCACGGTCAACGTTTTTCAAAACTTTTGTGGGGAATGATCGAGGATAATAATTTAGAAGACTATTTCGAAGAAATGGACTGCATAAAACAGTAATAGGGTGATTAAAAACTAACCCTAATCTAGGACGTTTGAAGTTCGAACAAAAAAAATTGAGTCACGGTCGAGGTTTTTTGAAACTTTCGTTGCGAATGATTAGGCTTGATGATTTAGAATAGAATGTTGAAGAAACGGAGCATAAAAAATAGTAAAAGAGTGCTTAAAATCGAAACCCTTATTCGGAAACCCTAATCTCTAAAGTTAGAAGTACATGCTAAAAAAACCGAGTCACGGTCAACATTTTTCAAAACTTTTGTGGGGAATGATCTGGGATAATGATTTAGAAGACAATTTCGAAGAAATGGACTGCATAAAACAGTAATAGGGTGATTAAAATCTAACCCTAATCTGGGACGTCTGAAGTACGTGATAAAAAAACTGAGTCACGGTCGAGGTTTTTTGAAACTTTCGTTGCGAATGATTAGGCTTGCTGATTTAGAATAGAAGGTCGAAAAAATGGAGCGTAAAAAAGTAAAAGATTGCTTAAAATCGAAACCCTTATTCGGAAACCCTAATCTGTGACGTTTGAAGTACATGCTTAAAAAACCGATTCACGGTCAACGTTTTTCAAAACTTTTATGGGGAATGATCTTGAAAATGATTTAGAATACAATTTCGAAGAAATGGACTCCACAAAACAGTAAAAGGGTGATTAAAAACGAACCCTAATCTGGGACGTTTGAAGTACGTGCTAAAAAAACTGAGTCACGGTCGAGGTTTTTTGAAACTTTCGTTGCGAATGATTAGGCTTGATGATTTAGAATAGAATGTCGAAGAAACGGAGCGTAAAAAACAGTAAAAGAGTGCTTAAAATCGAAACCCTTATTCGAAAACCCTAATCAGTGACGTTTGAAGTACATGCTAAAAAAACCGAGTCACGGTCAACGTTTTTCAAAACTTTTGTGGGGAATGATCAGGGATAATAATTTAGAAGACAATTTCGAAGAAATGGATTGCATAAAACAGTAATAAGGTGATTAAAATCTAACGCTAATCTGGGACGTTTGAAGTACGTGCTAAAAAAACTGAGTCACGGTCGTGGTTTTTTTAAACTTTCGTTGCGAATGATTAGGCTTGCTGATTTAGAATAGAATGTCGAAGAAACGGAGCGTAAAAAACAGTAAAAGAGTGCTTAAAATCGAAACCCTTATTCGAAAACCCTAATCTGTGACGTTTGAAGTACATGCTAAAAAAACCGAGTCACGGTCAACGGTTTTCAAAACTTTTGTGGGGAATGATCAAGGATAATAATTTAGAAGACAATTTCGAAGAAATGGACTGCATAAAACAGTAATAGAGTGATTAAAATCGAACCCTAATCTGGGACGTTTGAAGTTCGAACTAAAAAAATTGAGTCACGGTCGAGGTTTTTTGAAACTTTCGTTGCGAATGATTAGGCTTGATGATTTAGAATAGAATGTTTTAGAAACGGAGCGTAAAAAACAGTAAAGAGGGCTTAAAATCGAAACCCTTATTCGAAAACCCTAATCTGTGACGTTTGAAGTACATGCTAAAAAACCGAGTCACGGTCAACGTTTTTCAAAACTTTTGTGGGGAATGATCAGGGATAATAATTTAGAAGACAATTTCGAAGAAATGGACTGCATAAAACAGTAATAGGGTGATTAAAATCTAACCCTAATCTGGGACGTCTGAAGTACGTGCTAAAAAAACTGAGTCACGGTCGAGGTTTTTTGAAACTTTCGTTGCGAATGATTAGTCTTGCTGATTTAGAATAGTAGGTCGAAGAAATGGAGCGTAAAAAAGTAAAAGATTGCTTAAAATCGAAACCCTTATTCGGAAACCCTAATCTGTGACGTTTTAAGTACATGCTTAAAAAACCGATTCACGGTCAACGTTTTTCAAAACTTTTATGGGGAATGATCTGGAAAGTGATTTAGAATACAATTTCGAAGAAATGGACTCCACAAAACAGTAAAAGGGTGATTAAAAACGAACCCTAATCTGGGACGTTTGAAGTACGTGCTAAAAAAACTGAGTCACGGTCGAGGTTTTTTGAAACTTTCGTTGCGAAAGATTAGGCTTGATGATTTAGAATAGAATGTCGAAGAAACGGAACGTAAAAAACAGTAAAAGAGTGCTTAAAATCGAAACTCTTATTCGGAAACCCTAATCTCTAAAGTTTGAAGTACATGCAAAAAAAACCGAGTCACGGTCGTAGTTTTTTTAAACTTTTGTGGGGAATGATTAGGCTTGCTGATTTAGAATAGAATGTCGAAGAAACGGAGCGTAAAAAACAGTAAAAGAGTGCTTAAAATCGAAACCCTTATTCGAAAATACTAATCTGTGACGTTTGAAGTACATGCTTAAAAAACCGAGTAACGGTCAACGTTTTTCAAAACTTTTGTGGGGAATGATCGAGGATAATAATTTAGAAGACAATTTCGAAGAAATGGACTGCATAAAACAGTAATAGGGTGATTAAAATCTAACCCTAATCTAGGACGTTTGAAGTTCGAACTAAAAAAATTGAGTCACGGTCGAGGTTTTTTGAAACTTTCGTTGCGAATGATTAGGCTTGATGATTAAGAATAGAATGTTGAAGAAACGGAGCGTAAAAAATAGTAAAAGAGTGCTTAAAATCGAAACCCTTATTCGGAAACCCTAATCTCTAAAGTTTGAAGTACATGCTAAAAAAACCGAGTCACGGTCAACATTTTTCAAAACTTTTGTGGGGAATGATCTGGGATAATGATTTAGAAGACAATTTCGAAGAAATGGACTGCATAAAACAGTAATAGGGTGATTAAAATCGAACCCTAATCTGGGACGTTTGAAGTATTTTTAAACTTTCGTTGCGAATGATTAGGCTTGCTGATTTAGAATAAAATGTCGAAGAAACGGAGCGTAAAAAACAGTAAAAGAGAGCTTAAAATCGAAACCCTTATTCGAAAACCCTAATCTGTGACGTTTGAAGTACATGCTAAAAAAACCGAGTCACGGTCAACGATTTTCAAAACTTTTGTGGGGAATGATTAGGGATAATAATTTAGAAGACAATTTCGAAGAAATGGACTGCATAAAACAGTAATAGGGTGATTAAAATCTAACCCTAATCTGGGACGTTTGAAGTACATGCTAAAAAAACTAGGTCACGGTCGAGGTTTTTTGAAACTTTCGTTGCGAATGATTAGGCTTGCTAATTTAGAATAGAAGGTCGAAAAAATGGAGCGTAAAAAAGTAAAAGATTGCTTAAAATCGAAACCCTTATTCGGAAACCCTAATCTGTGACGTTTGAAGTACATGCTTAAAAAACCGATTCACGGTCAACGTTTTTCAAAACTTTTATGGGGAATGATCTTGAAAATGATTTAGAATACAATTTCGAAGAAATGGACTCCACAAAACAGTAAAAGGGTGATTAAAAACGAACCCTAATCTGGGACGTTTGAAGTACGTGCTAAAAAAACTGAGTCACGGTCGAGGTTTTTTGAAACTTTCGTTGCGAAAGATTAGGCTTGATGAATTAGAATAGAATGTCGAAGAAACGGAGCGTAAAAAACAGTAAAAGAGTGCTTAAAATCGAAACTCTTATTCGGAAACCCTAATCTCTAAAGTTTGAAGTACATGCTAAAAAAACCGAGTCACGGTCAACGTTTTTCAAAACTTTTGTAGGGAATGATCAGGGATAATGATTTAGAAGACAATTTCGAAGAAATGGAGTGCATAAAACAGTAATAGGGTGATTAAAATCGAACCCTAATCTGGGACGTTTGAAGTTCGAACTAAAAAAATTGAGTCATGGTCGAGGTTTTTTGAAACTTTCGTTGCGAATGATTAGGCTTGATGATTTAGAATAGAATGTCGAAGAAACGGAGCGTAAAAAACAGTAAAAGAGGGCTTAAAATCGAAACCCTTATTCGAAAACCCTAATCTGTGACGTTTGAAGTACATGCTAAAAGAACCGAGTCACGGTCAACGCTTTTCAAAACTTTTGTGGGGAATGATCAGGGATAATAATTTAGAAGACCATTTCGAAGAAATGGACTGCATAAAACAGTAATAGGGTGATTAAAATCTAACCCTAATCTGGGACGTTTGAAGTACGTGCTAAAAAAATTGAGTCACGGTCGTAGTTTTTTTAAACTTTCGTTGCGAATGATTAGGCTTGCTGATTTAGAATAGAATATCGAAGAAACGGAGCGTAAAAAACAGTAAAAGAGGGCTTAAAATAGAAACCCTTAATCGAAAACCCTAATCTGTGACGTTTAAAGTACATGCTAAAAAAACCGAGTCACGGTCAACGTTTTTCAAAACTTTTGTGGGGAATGATCAGGGATAATAATTTAGAAGACAATTTCGAAGAAATGGACTGCATAAAACAGTAATAGGGTGATTAAAATCTAACCCTAATCTGGGACGTTTTAAGTACGTGCTAAAAAAACTGAGTCACGGTCGTAGTTTTTTTAAACTTTCGTTGCGAATGATTAGGCTTGCTGATTTAGAATAGAAGGTCGAAAAAATGGAGCGTAAAAAAGTAAAAGATTGCTTAAAATCGAAACCCTTATTCGGAAACCCTAATCTGTGACGTTTGAAGTACATGCTTAAAAAACCGATTCACGGTCAACGTTTTTTAAAACTTTTATGGGGAATGATCTGGAAAATGATTTAGAATACAATTTCGAAGAAATGGACTCCACAAAACAGTAAAAGGGTGATTAAAAACGAACCCTAATCTGGGACGTTTGAAGTACGTGCTAAAAAAACTGAGTCACGGTCGAGGTTTTTTGAAACTTTCGTTGCGAAAGATTAGGCTTGATGATTTAGAATAGAATGTCGAAGAAACGGAGCGTAAAAAACAGTAAAAGAGTGCTTAAAATCGAAACCCTTATTCGGAAACCCTAATCTCTAAAGTTTGAAGTACATGCTAAAAAAACCGAGTCACGGTCAACGTTTTTCAAAACTTTTGTAGGGAATGATCAGGGATAATGATTTAGAAGACAATTTCGAAGAAATGGAGTGCATAAAATAGTAATAGGGTGATTAAAATCGAACCCTAATCTGGGACGTTTGAAGTTCGAACTAAAAAAATTGAGTCACGGTCGAGGTTTTTTGAAACTTTCGTTGCGAATGATTAGGCTTGATGATTTAGAATAGAATGTTGAAGAAACGGAGCGTAAAAAACAGTAAAAGAGGGCTTAAAATCGAAACCGTTATTCGAAAACCCTAATCTGTGACGTTTGAAGTACATGCTAAAAGAACCGAGTCACGGTCAACGTTTTTCAAAACTTTTGTGGGGAATGATCAGGGATAATAATTTAGAAGACCATTTCGAAGAAATGGACTGCATAAAACAGTAATAGGGTGATTAAAATCTAACCCTAATCTGGGACGTTTGAAGTACGTGCTAAAAAAACTGAGTCACGGTCGTGGTTTTTTTAAACTTTCGTTGCGAATGATTAGGCTTGCTGATTTAGAATTGAATGTCGAAGAAACGGAGCGTAAAAAACAGTAAAAGAGCGCTTAAAATCGAAACCCTTATTCGAAAACCCTAATCTGTGACGTTTGAAGTACATGCTAAAAAAACCGAGTCACGGTCAACGTTTTTCAAAACTTTTGTGGGGAATGATCAGGGATAATAATTTAGAAGACAATTTCGAAGAAATGGACTACATAAAACAGTAATAGGGTGATTAAAATCTAACCCTAATCTGGGACGTTTGAAGTACGTGCTAAAAAAACTGAGTCACGGTCGTAGTTTTTTTAAACTTTCGTTGCGAATGATTAGGCTTGCTGATTTATAATAGAAGGTCGAAAAAATGGAGCGTAAAAAAGTAAAAGATTGCTTAAAATCGAAACCCTTATTCGGAAACCCTAATCTGTGACGTTTGAAGTACATGCTTAAAAAACCGATTCACGGTCAACGTTTTTCAAAACTTTTATGGGGAATGATCTGGAAAATGATTTTGAATACAATTTCGAAGAAATGGACTCCACGAAACAGTAAAAGGGTGATTAAAAATGAACCCTTATCTGGGACGTTTGAAGTACGTGCTAAAAAAACTGAGTCACGGTCGAGGTTTTTTGAAACTTTCGTTGCGAAAGATTAGGCTTGATGATTTAGAATAGAATGTCGAAGAAACGGAGCGTAAAAAACAGTAAAAGAGTGCTTAAAATCGAAACCCTTATTCGGAAACCCTAATCTCTAAAGTTTGAAGTACATGCTAAAAAAACCGAGTCACGGTCAACGTTTTTCAAAACTTTTGTAGGGAATGATCAGGGATAATGATTTAGAAGACAATTTCGAAGAAATGGAGTGCATAAAATAGTAATAGGGTGATTAAAATCGAACCCTAATCTGGGACGTTCGAAGTTCGAACTAAAAAAATTGAGTCACGGTCGAGGTTTTTTGAAACTTTCGTTGCGAATGATTAGGCTTGATGATTTAGAATAGAATGTTGAAGAAACGGAGCGTAAAAAACAGTAAAAGAGGGCTTAAAATCGAAACCCTTATTCGAAAACCCTAATCTGTGACGTTTGAAGTACATGCTAAAAGAACCGAGTCACGGTCAACGTTTTTCAAAACTTTTGTGGGGAATGATCAGGGATAATAATTTAGAAGACCATTTCGAAGAAATGGACTGCATAAAACAGTAATAGGGTGATTAAAATCTAACCCTTATCTGGGACGTTTGAAGTACGTGCTAAAAAAACTGAGTCACGGTCGTGGTTTTTTTAAACTTTCGTTGCGAATGATTAGGCTTGCTGATTTAGAATTGAATGTCGAAGAAACGGAGCGTAAAAAACAGTAAAAGAGCGCTTAAAATCGAAACCCTTATTCGAAAACCCTAATCTGTGACGTTTGAAGTACATGCTAAAAAAACCGAGTCACGGTCAACGTTTTTCAAAACTTTTGTGGGGAATGATCAGGGATAATAATTTAGAAGACAATTTCGAAGAAAGGGACTGCATAAAACAGTAATAGGGTGATTAAAATCTAACCCTAATCTGGGACGTTTGAAGTACGTGCTAAAAAAACTGAGTCACGGTCGAGGTTTTTTGAAACTTTTGTTGCGAATGATTAGTCTTGCTGATTTAGAATAGAAGGTCGAAGAAATGGAGCGTAAAAAAGTAAAAGATTGCTTAAAATCGAAACCCTTATTCGGAAACCCTAATCTGTGACGTTTTAAGTACATGCTTAAAAAACCGATTCACGGTCAACGTTTTTCAAAACTTTTATGGGGAATGATCTGGAAAATGATTTAGAATACAATTTCGAAGAAATGGACTCCACAAAACAGTAAAAGGGTGATTAAAAACGAACCCTAATCTGGGACGTTTGAAGTACGTGCTAAAAAAACTGAGTCAAGGTCGAGGTTTTTTGAAACTTTTGTTGCGAAAGATTAGGCTTGATGATTTAGAATAGAATGTCGAAGAAACGGAGCGTAAAAAACAGTAAAAGAGTGCTTAAAATCGAAACCCTTATTCGGAAACCCTAATCTCTAAAGTTTGAAGTACATGCTAAAAAAACCGAGTCACGGTCAACGTTTTTCAAAACTTTTGTAGGGAATGATCAGGGATAATGATTTAGAAGACAATTTCGAAGAAATGGAGTGCATAAAACAGTAATAGGGTGATTAAAATCGAACCCTAATCTGGGACGTTTGAAGTTCGAACTAAAAAAATTGAGTCACGGTCGAGGTTTTTTGAAACTTTCGTTGCGAATGATTAGGCTTGATGATTTAGAATAGAATGTTGAAGAAACGGAGCGTAAAAAACAGTAAAAGAGGGCTTAAAATCGAAACCCTTATTCGAAAACCCAAATCTGTGACGTTTGAAGTACATGCTAAAAGAACCGAGTCACGGTCAACGTTTTTCAAAACTTTTGTGGGGAATGATCAGGGATAATAATTTAGAAGACAATTTCGAAGAAATGGACTGCATAAAACAGTAATAGGGTGATTAAAATCTAACCCTAATCTGGGACGTTTGAAGTACGTGCTAAAAAAACTGAGTCACGGTCGTGGTTTTTTTAAACTTTCGTTGCGAATGATTAGGCTTGCTGATTTAGAATAGAATGTCGAAGAAACGGAGCGTAAAAAACAGTAAAAGAGCGCTTAAAATCGAAACCCTTATTCGAAAACCCTAATCTGTGACGTTTGAAGTGCATGCTAAAAAAACCGAGTCACGGTCAACGTTTTTCAAAACTTTTGTGGGGAATGATCAGGGATAATAATTTAGAAGACAAATTCGAAGAAATGGACTGCATAAAACAGTAATAGGGTGATTAAAATCTAACCCTAATCTGGGACGTTTGAAGTACGTGCTAAAAAAACTGAGTCACGGTCGAGGTTTTTTGAAACTTTCGTTGCGAATGATTAGTCTTGCTGATTTAGAATAGAAGGTCGAAGAAATGGAGCGTAAAAAACAGTAAAAGAGGGCTTAAAATCGAAACCCTTATTCGAAAACCCTAATCTGTGACGTTTGAAGTACATGCTAAAAGAACCGAGTCACGGTCAACGTTTTTCAAAACTTTTGTGGGGAATGATCAGGGATAATAATTTAGAAGACAATTTCGAAGAAATGGACTACATAAAACAGTAATAGGGTGATTAAAATCTAACCCTAATCTGGGACGTTTGAAGTACGTGCTAAAAAAACTGAGTCACGGTCGTGGTTTTTTTAAACTTTCGTTGCGAATGATTAGGCTTGCTGATTTAGAATAGAATGTCGAAGAAACGGAGCGTAAAAAACAGTAAAAGAGTGCTTAAAATCGAAACACTTATTCGAAAACACTAATCTGTGACGTTTGAAGTACATGCTAAAAAAACCGAGTCACGGTCAACGTTTTTCAAAACTTTTGTGGGGAATGATCAGGGATAATAATTTAGAAGACAATTTCGAAGAAATGGACTGCATAAAACAGTAATAGGGTGATTAAAATCTAACCCTAATCTGGGACGTTTGAAGTACGTGCTAAAAAAACTGAGACACGGTCGAGGTTTTTTGAAACTTTCATTGCGAATGATTAGTCTTGCTGATTTAGAATAGAAGGTCGAAGAAATGGAGCGTAAAAAAGTAAAAGATTGCTTAAAATTGAAACCCTTATTCGGAAACCCTAATCTGTGACGTTTGAAGTACATGCTTAAAAAACCGAGTCACGGTCAACGTTTTTCAAAACTTTTATGGGGAATGATCTGGAAAATGATTTAGAATACAATTTCAAAGAAATGGACTGCACAAAACAGTAAAAGGGTCATTAAAAACGAACCCTAATCTGGGACATTTGAAGTACGTGCTAAAAAAACTGAGTCACGGTCGAGGTTTTTTGAAACTTTCGTTGCGAATGATTAGTCTTGCTGATTTACAATAGAAGGTCGAAGAAATGGAGGGTAAAAAAGTAAAAGATTGCTTAAAATTGAAACCCTTATTCGGAAACCCTAATCTGTGACGTTTAAAGTACATGCTTAAAAAACCGAGTCACGGTCAACGTTTTTCAAAACTTTTATGGGGAATCATCTGGAAAATGATTTAGAATACAATTTCGAAGAAATGGACTGCACAAAACAGTAAAAGGGTCATTAAAAACGAACCCTAATCTGGGACATTTGAAGTACGTGCTAAAAAAACTGAGTCACGGTCGAGGTTTTTTGAAACTTTCGTTGCGAATGATTAGTCTTGCTGATTTACAATAGAAGGTCGAAGAAATGGAGGGTAAAAAAGTAAAAGATTGCTTAAAATTGAAACCCTTATTCGGAAACCCTAATCTGTGACGTTTAAAGTACATGCTTAAAAAACCGAGTCACGGTCAACGTTTTTCAAAACTTTTATGGGGAATCATCTGGAAAATGATTTAGAATACAATTTCGAAGAAATGGACTGCACAAAACAGTAAAAGGGTCATTAAAAACGAACCCTAATCTGGGACGTTTGAAGTACGTGCTAAAAAAACTGAGTCACGGTCGAGGTTTTTTGAAACTTTCGTTGCGAATGATTAGGCTTGATGATTTAGAATAGAATGTTGAAGAAACGGAGCGTAAAAAACAGTAAAAGAGTGCTTAAAATCGAAACCCTTATTCGAAAACCCTAATCTGTGACGTTTGAAGTTCGTGCTAAAAAAACTGAGTCACGGTCGTGGTTTTTTGAAACTTTCGTTGCGAATGATTAGGCTTGCTGATTTAGAATAGAATGTCGAAGAAACGGAGCGTAAAAAACAGTAAAAGAGCGCTTAAAATCGAAACCCTTATTCGAAAACCCTAATCTGTGACGTTTGAAGTACATGCTAAAAAAACCGAGTCACGGTCAACGTTTTTCAAAACTTTTGTGGGGAATGATCAGGGATAATAATTTAGAAGACAATTTCGAAGAAATGGACTACATAAAACAGTAATAGGGTGATTAAAATCTAACCCTAATCTGGGACGTTTGAAGTACGTGCTAAAAAAACTGAGTCACGGTCGTAGTTTTTTTAAACTTTCGTTGCGAATGATTAGGCTTGCTGATTTATAATAGAAGGTCGAAAAAATGGAGCGTAAAAAAGTAAAAGATTGCTTAAAATCGAAACCCTTATTCGGAAACCCTAATCTGTGACGTTTGAAGTACATGCTTAAAAAACCGATTCACGGTCAACGTTTTTCAAAACTTTTATGGGGAATGATCTGGAAAATGATTTTGAATACAATTTCGAAGAAATGGACTCCACGAAACAGTAAAAGGGTGATTAAAAATGAACCCTTATCTGGGACGTTTGAAGTACGTGCTAAAAAAACTGAGTCACGGTCGAGGTTTTTTGAAACTTTCGTTGCGAAAGATTAGGCTTGATGATTTAGAATAGAATGTCGAAGAAACGGAGCGTAAAAAACAGTAAAAGAGTGCTTAAAATCGAAACCCTTATTCGGAAACCCTAATCTCTAAAGTTTGAAGTACATGCTAAAAAAACCGAGTCACGGTCAACGTTTTTCAAAACTTTTGTAGGGAATGATCAGGGATAATGATTTAGAAGACAATTTCGAAGAAATGGAGTGCATAAAATAGTAATAGGGTGATTAAAATCGAACCCTAATCTGGGACGTTCGAAGTTCGAACTAAAAAAATTGAGTCACGGTCGAGGTTTTTTGAAACTTTCGTTGCGAATGATTAGGCTTGATGATTTAGAATAGAATGTTGAAGAAACGGAGCGTAAAAAACAGTAAAAGAGGGCTTAAAATCGAAACCCTTATTCGAAAACCCTAATCTGTGACGTTTGAAGTACATGCTAAAAGAACCGAGTCACGGTCAACGTTTTTCAAAACTTTTGTGGGGAATGATCAGGGATAATAATTTAGAAGACCATTTCGAAGAAATGGACTGCATAAAACAGTAATAGGGTGATTAAAATCTAACCCTTATCTGGGACGTTTGAAGTACGTGCTAAAAAAACTGAGTCACGGTCGTGGTTTTTTTAAACTTTCGTTGCGAATGATTAGGCTTGCTGATTTAGAATTGAATGTCGAAGAAACGGAGCGTAAAAAACAGTAAAAGAGCGCTTAAAATCGAAACCCTTATTCGAAAACCCTAATCTGTGACGTTTGAAGTACATGCTAAAAAAACCGAGTCACGGTCAACGTTTTTCAAAACTTTTGTGGGGAATGATCAGGGATAATAATTTAGAAGACAATTTCGAAGAAAGGGACTGCATAAAACAGTAATAGGGTGATTAAAATCTAACCCTAATCTGGGACGTTTGAAGTACGTGCTAAAAAAACTGAGTCACGGTCGAGGTTTTTTGAAACTTTTGTTGCGAATGATTAGTCTTGCTGATTTAGAATAGAAGGTCGAAGAAATGGAGCGTAAAAAAGTAAAAGATTGCTTAAAATCGAAACCCTTATTCGGAAACCCTAATCTGTGACGTTTTAAGTACATGCTTAAAAAACCGATTCACGGTCAACGTTTTTCAAAACTTTTATGGGGAATGATCTGGAAAATGATTTAGAATACAATTTCGAAGAAATGGACTCCACAAAACAGTAAAAGGGTGATTAAAAACGAACCCTAATCTGGGACGTTTGAAGTACGTGCTAAAAAAACTGAGTCAAGGTCGAGGTTTTTTGAAACTTTTGTTGCGAAAGATTAGGCTTGATGATTTAGAATAGAATGTCGAAGAAACGGAGCGTAAAAAACAGTAAAAGAGTGCTTAAAATCGAAACCCTTATTCGGAAACCCTAATCTCTAAAGTTTGAAGTACATGCTAAAAAAACCGAGTCACGGTCAACGTTTTTCAAAACTTTTGTAGGGAATGATCAGGGATAATGATTTAGAAGACAATTTCGAAGAAATGGAGTGCATAAAACAGTAATAGGGTGATTAAAATCGAACCCTAATCTGGGACGTTTGAAGTTCGAACTAAAAAAATTGAGTCACGGTCGAGGTTTTTTGAAACTTTCGTTGCGAATGATTAGGCTTGATGATTTAGAATAGAATGTTGAAGAAACGGAGCGTAAAAAACAGTAAAAGAGGGCTTAAAATCGAAACCCTTATTCGAAAACCCAAATCTGTGACGTTTGAAGTACATGCTAAAAGAACCGAGTCACGGTCAACGTTTTTCAAAACTTTTGTGGGGAATGATCAGGGATAATAATTTAGAAGACAATTTCGAAGAAATGGACTGCATAAAACAGTAATAGGGTGATTAAAATCTAACCCTAATCTGGGACGTTTGAAGTACGTGCTAAAAAAACTGAGTCACGGTCGTGGTTTTTTTAAACTTTCGTTGCGAATGATTAGGCTTGCTGATTTAGAATAGAATGTCGAAGAAACGGAGCGTAAAAAACAGTAAAAGAGCGCTTAAAATCGAAACCCTTATTCGAAAACCCTAATCTGTGACGTTTGAAGTGCATGCTAAAAAAACCGAGTCACGGTCAACGTTTTTCAAAACTTTTGTGGGGAATGATCAGGGATAATAATTTAGAAGACAAATTCGAAGAAATGGACTGCATAAAACAGTAATAGGGTGATTAAAATCTAACCCTAATCTGGGACGTTTGAAGTACGTGCTAAAAAAACTGAGTCACGGTCGAGGTTTTTTGAAACTTTCGTTGCGAATGATTAGTCTTGCTGATTTAGAATAGAAGGTCGAAGAAATGGAGCGTAAAAAACAGTAAAAGAGGGCTTAAAATCGAAACCCTTATTCGAAAACCCTAATCTGTGACGTTTGAAGTACATGCTAAAAGAACCGAGTCACGGTCAACGTTTTTCAAAACTTTTGTGGGGAATGATCAGGGATAATAATTTAGAAGACAATTTCGAAGAAATGGACTACATAAAACAGTAATAGGGTGATTAAAATCTAACCCTAATCTGGGACGTTTGAAGTACGTGCTAAAAAAACTGAGTCACGGTCGTGGTTTTTTTAAACTTTCGTTGCGAATGATTAGGCTTGCTGATTTAGAATAGAATGTCGAAGAAACGGAGCGTAAAAAACAGTAAAAGAGTGCTTAAAATCGAAACACTTATTCGAAAACACTAATCTGTGACGTTTGAAGTACATGCTAAAAAAACCGAGTCACGGTCAACGTTTTTCAAAACTTTTGTGGGGAATGATCAGGGATAATAATTTAGAAGACAATTTCGAAGAAATGGACTGCATAAAACAGTAATAGGGTGATTAAAATCTAACCCTAATCTGGGACGTTTGAAGTACGTGCTAAAAAAACTGAGACACGGTCGAGGTTTTTTGAAACTTTCATTGCGAATGATTAGTCTTGCTGATTTAGAATAGAAGGTCGAAGAAATGGAGCGTAAAAAAGTAAAAGATTGCTTAAAATTGAAACCCTTATTCGGAAACCCTAATCTGTGACGTTTGAAGTACATGCTTAAAAAACCGAGTCACGGTCAACGTTTTTCAAAACTTTTATGGGGAATGATCTGGAAAATGATTTAGAATACAATTTCAAAGAAATGGACTGCACAAAACAGTAAAAGGGTCATTAAAAACGAACCCTAATCTGGGACATTTGAAGTACGTGCTAAAAAAACTGAGTCACGGTCGAGGTTTTTTGAAACTTTCGTTGCGAATGATTAGTCTTGCTGATTTACAATAGAAGGTCGAAGAAATGGAGGGTAAAAAAGTAAAAGATTGCTTAAAATTGAAACCCTTATTCGGAAACCCTAATCTGTGACGTTTAAAGTACATGCTTAAAAAACCGAGTCACGGTCAACGTTTTTCAAAACTTTTATGGGGAATCATCTGGAAAATGATTTAGAATACAATTTCGAAGAAATGGACTGCACAAAACAGTAAAAGGGTCATTAAAAACGAACCCTAATCTGGGACGTTTGAAGTACGTGCTAAAAAAACTGAGTCACGGTCGAGGTTTTTTGAAACTTTCGTTGCGAATGATTAGGCTTGATGATTTAGAATAGAATGTTGAAGAAACGGAGCGTAAAAAACAGTAAAAGAGTGCTTAAAATCGAAACCCTTATTCGAAAACCCTAATCTGTGACGTTTGAAGTTCGTGCTAAAAAAACTGAGTCACGGTCGTGGTTTTTTGAAACTTTCGTTGCGAATGATTAGGCTTGCTGATTTAGAATAGAATGTCGAAGAAACGGAGCGTAAAAAACAGTAAAAGAAAATCGAAACCCTTATTCGAAAACCCTAATCTGTGACGTTTGAAGTACATGATAAAAAAACCGAGTCACAGTCAACGTTTTTCAAAACTTTTGTGGGGAATGATCAGGGATAATAATTTAGAAGACAATTTCGAAGAAATGGACTGCATAAAACTAATCTGTGTCATTTAAAGTACATGTTAAAAAATCCGAATCACGGTCAACATGTTTTGAAATTTACGTGTGTAATGATCAGGCAAAATGAATTAGAATAGAATTAATTTCTAAGAAACGGTCTGCATGAACCAATAGAAGAGTGCTAAAAATCGAACCCTAATTCATAAATCCTAATCTGTGACTTTTGAAGTACATGTTAAAAAATCCGAGTCACGGTCAACATTTTTTGAAATTTCCGTGTGTAATGATCAGGCACAATGAATTAGAATAGAATTAATTTCTAAGAAACGGTGTGCATGAAGCAATAGATGAGTGCTGAAAATCGAACCCTAATTCATAAATCCTAATATGTGACATTTGAAGTACATGTTAAAAAATCCGAGTCACGGTCAACATTTTTTGAAAATTCCGTGTGTAATGATCAGGCACAATGAATTAGATTAGAATTAATTTCTAAGAAACGGTGTGCATGAAACAATTCAAGAATGCTGAAAATCGAACCCTAATTCATAAATCCAAATCTGTGACGTTTGAAGTACATGCTAAAAAATCCGAGTCACGGTCAACATTTTTTGAAATTTCCGTTGTAATGATCAGGCACAATGAATCAAAATAGAATTAATTTCTAAGAAACGGTGTGCATGAAACAATTCAAGAATGCTGAAAATCGAACCCTAATTCATAAATTCTAATATGTGACGTTTGAAGTACATGTTAAAAAATCCGAGTCACGGTCAACATTTTTTGAAATTTCCGTGTTTAATGATCAGGCACAATGAATTAGAATAGAATTAATTTCTAAGAAAGGTGTGCATGAAACAAGTCAAGAATGCTGAAAATCGAACCCTAATTCATAAATCCTAATATGTGACGTTTGAAGTACATGCTAAAAAATCCGAGTCACGGTCAACATTTTTTGAAATTTCCGTTGTAATGATCAGGCACAATGAATTAAAATAGAATTAATTTTTAAGAAACGGTGTGAATGAAACAATTCAAGAATGCTGAAAATCAAAACCTAATTCATAAATCCTAATATGTGACTTTTGAAGTACATGTTAAAAAATCCGAGTCACGGTCAACATTTTTTGAAATTTCCGTGTGTAATGATTAGGCACAATGAATTAGAATAGAATTAATTTCTAAGAAACGGTGTGCATGAAACAATTCAAGCATGCTGAAAATCGAACCCTAATTCATAAATCCTAATATGTGACGTTTGAAGTACATGTTAAAAAATCCGAGTCACAGTCAACATTTTTTGAAATTTTCGTGTGTAATGATCAGGCACAATGAATTAGAATAGAATTAATTTCTAAGAAACGGTGTGCATGAAACAATAGAAGAGTGCTGAAAATCGAACCCTAATTCATAAATCCTAATCTGTGACGTTTGAAGTACATGCTAAAAAATCCGAGTGACGGTCAACATTTTTTGAAATTTCCGTGTGTAATGATCAGGAACAATGAATTAGAATAGAATTAATTTCTAAGAAACGGTGTGCATGAAACAATTCAAGCATGCTGAAAATCGAACCCTAATTCATAAATCCTAATATGTGACGTTTGAAGTACATGTTAAAAAATTCGAGTCACGGTCAACATTTTTTTAAATTTTCGTGTGTAATGATCAGGCACAATGAATTAGAATAGAATTAATTTCTAAGAAACGGTGTGCATGAAGCAATAGATGAGTGCTGAAAATCGAACCCTAATTCATAAATCCTAATATGTGACATTTGAAGTACATGTTAAAAAATCCGAGTCACGGTCAACATTTTTTGAAAATTTCGTGTGTAATGATCAGGCACAATGAATTAGAATAGAATTAATTTCTAAGAAACGGTGTGCATGAAACAATTCAAGCATGCTGAAAATCGAACCCTAATTCATAAATCCTAATATGTGACTTTTGAAGTACATGTTAAAAAATCCGAGTCACGGTCAACATTTTTTGAAATTTTCGTGTGTAATGATTAGGCACAATGAATTAGAATAGAATTAATTTCTAAGAAACGGTGTGCATGAAACAATTCAAGAATGCTGAAAATCGAACCCTAATTCATAAATCCCAATCTGTGACATTTGAAGTACATGCTAAAAAATCCGAGTCACGGTCAACATTTTTTGAAATTTCCGTGTGTAATGATCAGGCACAATGAATTAGAATAGAATTAATTTCTAAGAAACGGTGTGCATGAAACAATTCAAGAATGCTGAAAATCGAACCCTAATTCATAAATCCTCATCTGTGACGTTTGAAGTACATGCTAAAAAATTCGAGTCACAGTCAACATTTTTTGAAATTTCCGTGTGTCATGATCAAGCACAATGAATTAGAATAGAATTAATTTCTAAGAAACGGTGTGCATGAAACAATTCAAGAATACTGAAAATCGAACCCTAATTCATAAATCCTAATCTGTGACGTTTGAAGTACATGCTAAAAAATCCGAGTAACGGTCAACATTTTTTGAAATTTCCGTGTGTAATGATCAGGCACAATGAATTAGAATAGAATTAATTTCTAAGAAACGGTGTGCATGAAACAATTCAAGAATGCTGAAAATCGAACCCTAATTCATAAATCCTAATATGTGACGTTTGATGTACATGATATACAATCCGAGTCACGGTCAACATTTTTTGAAATTTCCGTGTGTAATGATCAGGCACAATGAATTAGAATAGAATTAATTTCTAAGAAACGGTGTGCATGAAACAATTCAAGAATGCTGAAAATCGAACCCTAATTCATAAATCCTAATCTGTGACGTTTGAAGTACATGCTAAAAAATCCGAGTCACGATCAACATTTTTTGAAATTTCCGTGTGTAATGATCAGGCACAATAAATTAGAATAGAATTAATTTCAAAGAAACGGTGTGCAAGAAACAATAGAAGAGTGCTTAAAATGGAACCCTAATTCATAAATCCTAATCTATGACTTTTGAAGTACATGCTAAAAAATCCGAGTCACGGTCAACATTTTTCGAAATTTCCGTTGCAATGATCAGGCACAATGAATTAAAATAGAATTAATTTCTAAGAAACGGTGTCCATGAAACAATTCAAGCATGCTGAAAATCGAACCCTAATTCATAAATCCTAATATGTGACGTTTGAAGTACATGTTAAAAAATCCGAGTCACGGTCAAGATATTTCCGTGTGTAATGATTAGGCACAATGAATTAGAATAGAATTAATTTCTAAGAAACGGTGTGCATGAAACAATAGAAGAGTGCTGAAAATGGAACCCTAATTCATAAATCCTAATATGTGACGTTTGAAGTACATGCTAAAAAATCCGAGTCACGGTCAACATTTTTTGAAATTTTCGTGTGTAATGATCAGGCACAATGAATTAGAATAGAATTAATTTCTAAGAAACGGTGTGCATGAAACAATAGAAGAGTGTTGAAAATCGAACCCTAATTCATAAATCCCAATCTGTGACATTTGAAGTACATGCTAAAAAATCCGAGTCACGGTCAACATTTTTTTAAATTTTCGTGTGTCATGATCATGCACAATGAATTAGAATAAAATTAATTTCTAAGAAACGGTGTGCATGAAACAATAGAAGAGTGCTTAAAATGGAACCCTAATTCATAAAAACTAATCTGTGTCATTTAAAGTACATGTTAAAAAATCCGAATCACGGTCAACATTTTTTGAAATTTCCGTGTGTAATGATCAGGCACAATGAATTAGAATAGAATTAATTTCTAAGAAACGGTGTGCATGAACCAATAGAAGAGTGCTGAAAATCGAACCCTAATTCATAAATCCTAATCTGTGACTTTTGAAGTACATGTTAAAAAATCCGAGTCACGGTCAACATTTTTTTAAATTTCCGTGTGTAATGATCAGGCACAATGAATTAGAATAGAATTAATTTCTAAGAAACGGTGTGCATGAAACAATTCAAGAATGCTGAAAATGGAACCCTAATTCATAAATCCTAATCTGTGACGTTTGAAGTACATGCTAAAAAATCCGATTCACGGTCAACATTTTTTGAAATTTCCGTGTGTAATGATCAGGCACAATGAATTAGAATAGAATTAATTTCTAAGAAACGGTGTGCATGAACCAATAGAAGAGTGCTGAAAATCGAACCCTAATTCATAAATCCTAATCTGTGACTTTTGAAGTACATGTTAAAAAATCCGAGTCACGGTCAACATTTTTTGAAATTTCCGTGTGTAATGATCAGGCACAATGAATTAGAATAGAATTAATTTCTAAGAAACGGTGTGCATGAAACAATTCAAGAATGCTGAAAATCGAACCCTAATTCATAAATCCTCATCTGTGACGTTTGAAGTACATGCTAAAAAATTCGAGTCACGGTTAACATTTTTTGAAATTTCCGTGTGTCATGATCAAGCACAATGAATTAGAATAGAATTAATTTCTAAGAAACGGTGTGCATGAAACAGTTCAAGAATACTGAAAATCGAACCCTAATTCATAAATCCTAATCTGTGACGTTTGAAGTACATGCTAAAAAATCCGAGTAACGGTCAACATTTTTTGAAATTTCCGTGTGTAATGATCAGGCACAATGAATTAGAATAGAATTAATTTCTAAGAAACGGTGTGCATGAAACAATTCAAGAATGCTGAATATCGAACCCTAATTCATAAATCCTAATCTATGACTTTTGAAGTACATGCTAAAAAATCCGAGTCACGGTCAACATTTTTTGAAATTTCCGTGTGTAATGCTCAGGCACAATGAATTAAAATAGAATTAATTTCTAAGAAACGGTGTGCATGAAACAATAGAAGAGTGCTGAGAATCGAACCCTAATTAATAAATCCTAATATGTGCTATTTGAAGTACATGTTAAAAATCCGAGACACGGTCAACATTTTTTGAAAATTCCGTGTGTAATGATCAGGCACAAAGAATTAGAATACAATTAATTTCTAAGAAACGGTGTGCATGAAACAATAGAAGAATGCTGAAAATGGAACCCTAATTCATAAATCCTAATCTGTGACGTTTGAAGTACATGCTAAAAAATCCGAGTGACGGTCAACATTTTTTGAAATTTCCGTGTATTATGATCAGGCACAATGAATTAGAATAGAATTAATTTCTAAGAAACGGTGTGCATGAAACAATTCAAGAATGCTGAAAATCGAACCCTAATTCATAAATCCTCATCTGTGACGTTTGAAGTACATGCTAAAAAATTCGAGTCACGGTCAACATTTTTTTAAATTTCCGTGTGTCATGATCAAGCACAATGAATTAGAATAGAATTAATTTCTAAGAAACGGTGTGCATGAAACAATTCAAGAATACTGAAAATCGAACCCTAATTCATAAATCCTAATCTGTGACGTTTGAAGTACATGCTAAAAAATCCGAGTAACGGTCAACATTTTTTGAAATTTCCGTGTGTAATGATCAGGCACAATGAATTAGAATAGAATTAATTTCTAAGAAACGGTGTGCATGAAACAATTCAAGAATGCTGAAAATCGAACCCTAATTCATAAATCCTAATCTATGACTTTTGAAGTACATGCTAAAAAATCCGAGTCACGGTCAACATTTTTTGAAATTTCCGTGTGTAATGCTCAGGCACAATGAATTAAAATAGAATTAATTTCTAAGAAACGGTGTGCATGAAACAATAGAAGAGTGCTGAGAATCGAACCCTAATTAATAAATCCTAATATGTGCTATTTGAAGTACATGTTAAAAATCCGAGACACGGTCAACATTTTTTGAAAATTCCGTGTGTAATGATCAGGCACAAAGAATTAGAATACAATTAATTTCTAAGAAACGGTGTGCATGAAACAATAGAAGAATGCTGAAAATGGAACCCTAATTCATAAATCCTAATCTGTGACGTTTGAAGTACATGCTAAAAAATCCGAGTGACGGTCAACATTTTTTGAAATTTCCGTGTATTATGATCAGGCACAATGAATTAGAATAGAATTAATTTCTAAGAAACGGTGTGCATGAAACAATTCAAGCATGCTGAAAATCGAACCCTAATTCATAAATCCTAATATGTGACGTTTGAAGTACATGTTAAAAAATCCGAGTGACGGTCAACATTTTTTGAAATTTTCGTGTGTAATGATCAGGCACAATGAATTGTAATAGAATTAATTTCTAAGAAACGGTGTGCATGAACCAATAGAAGAGTGCTGAAAATCGAACCCTAATTCATAAATCCTAATCTGACTTTTGAAGTACATGTTAAAAAATCCGAATCACGGTCAACATTTTTTGAAATTTCCGTGTGTAATGATCAGGTACAATGAATTAGAATAGAATTAATTTCTAAGAAACGGTGTGCATGAACCAATAGTAGAGTGCTGAAAATCGAACCCTAATTCATAAATCCTAATATGTGACGTTTGAAGTACATGTTAAAAAATCCGAGTCACGGTCAACATTTTTTGAAGTTTCCGTGTGTAATGATCAGGCACAATGAATTAGAATAGAATTAATTTCTAAGAAACGGTGTGCATGAAACAATTCAAGAATGCTGAAAATCGAACCCTAGTTCATAAATCCTAATATGTGACGTTTGATGTACATGTTAAAAAATCCGAGTCACGGTCAACATTTTTTGAAATTTCCGTGTGTAATGATCAGGCACAATGAATTAGAATAGAATTAATTTCTAAGAAACGGTGTGCATGAAACAATTCAAGCATGCTGAAAATCGAACCCTAATTCATAAATCCTAATATGTGACGTTTGAAGTACATGTTAAAAAATCCGATCACGGTCAACATTTTTTGAAATTTCTGTGTGTAATGATCAGACACAATGAATTAGAATAGAATTAATTTCTAAGAAACGGTGTGCATGATACAATAGAAGAGTGCTGAAAATCGAACCCTAATTCATAAATCCCAATCTGTGGCATTTGAAGTACATGTTAAAAAATCCGAGTCACGGTCAACATTTTATTAAATTTTCGTGTGTCATGATCATGCACAATGAATTAGAATAAAATTAATTTCTAATAAACGGTGTGCATGAAACAATAGAAGAGTGCTTAAAATGGAACCCTAATTCATAAAAACTAATCTGTGTCATTTAAAGTACATGTTAAAAAATCCAAATCACGGTCAACATTTTTTGAAATTTCCGTGTGTAATGATCAGGCACAATGAATTAGAATATAATTAATTTCTAAGAAACGGTGTGCATGAACCAATAGAAGAGTGCTGAAAATCGAACCCTAATTCATAAATCCTAATATGTGACATTTGAAGTACATGCTAAAAGATCCGAGTCACGGACAACATTTTTTCAAATTTCCGTGTGTAATGATCAGGCATGATGAATTAGAATAGAATTAATTTCTAAGAAACGGTGTGCATGATACAATAGAAGAGTGCTTAAAATCGAACCCTAATTCATAAATCCCAATCTGTGGCATTTGAAGTACATGTTAAAAAATCCGAGTCACGTTCAACATTTTATTAAATTTTCCTGTGTCATGATCATGCACAATGAATTAGAATAAAATTAATTTCTAAGAAACGGTGTGCATGAAACAATAGAAGAGTGCTTAAAATGGAACCCTAATTCATAAAAACTAATCTGTGTCATTTAAAGTACATGTTAAAAAATCCGAATCACGGTCAACATTTTTTGAAACTTCCGTGCGTAATGATCAGGCACAATGAATTAGAATAGAATTAATTTCGAAGAAACGGTGTGCATGAACCAATAGAAGAGTGCTGAAAATCGAACCCTAATTCATAAATCCTAATCTGTGACGTTTGAAGTTCATGCTAAAAAATTCTAGTCACGGTCAACATTTTTTGAAATTTTCGTGTGTAATGATCAGGCACAATGAATTAGAATTGAATTAATTTCTAAGAAACGGTGTGCATGAAACAATAGAAGAGTGCTGAAAATCGAACCCTCATTCATAAATCCCAATCTGTGACGTTTGAAGTACATGCTAAAAAATCCGAGTCACGGTCAACATTTTTCTAATTTTTCGTGTGTAATGATCAGGCACAATGAATTAGAATAGAATTAATTTCTAAGAAACGGTGTACATGAAACAATAGAAGAGTGCTGAAAATCTAACCCTAATTCATAAATCCTAATCTGTGACGTTTGAAGTACATGCTAAAAAATCTGAGTCACGGTCAACATTTTTTTAAATTTTCTTGTGGAATGATCAGGCACAATGAATTAGAATAGAATTAATTTCTAAGAAACGGTGTGCAGGAAAAAATAGAAGAGTGCTGAAAATGGAACCCTAATTCATAAATCCTAATCTGTGACATTTGAAGTACATGCTAAAAAATCCGAGTCACGGTCAACATCTTTTGAAATTTTCGTGTGTAATGATCAGGCACAATGAATTAGAATTGAATTAAATTCTAAGAAACGGTGTGCGCAAAACAATAGAAGAGTGGTGAAAATCGAACCCTAATTAATAAATCCAAATATGTAACGTTTGAAGTACATGCTAAAAAATTCGAGTCACGGTCAACATTTTTTTAAATTTTCGTGTGTAATTATCAGGCACAATGAATTAGAATAGAATTAATTTTAATAAACGGTGTGCAGGAAACAATAGAAGAGTGCTGAAAATCGAACCCTAATTCATAAATCCTAATATGTGACATTTGAAGTACATGCTAAAAGATCCGAGTCACGGACAACATTTTTTCAAATTTCCGTGTGTAATGATTAGGCATAATGAATTAGAATAGAATTAATTTCTAAGAAACGGTGTGCATGAAACAATTCAAGAATGCTGAAAATCGAACCCCAATTCATAAATCCTAATATGTGACGTTTGAAGTACTTGTTAAAAAATCCGAGTCACGGTCAACATTTTTTGAAATTTTCGTGTGTAATGATCAGGCACAATCAATTAGAATAGAATTAATTTCTAAGAAACTGTGTGCATGAACCAATAGAAGAGTGCTGAAAATCGAACCCTAATTCATAAATCCTAATCTGTGACGTTTGAAGTACATGCAAAAAAATCTGAGTCACGGCCAACATTTTTTTAAATTTCCGTGTGTAATGATCAGGCACAATGAATTAGAAGAAAATTAATTTCTAAGAAACGGTGTGGATGAAGCAATAGATGAGTGCTGAAAATCGAACCCTAATTCATAAATCCTAATATGTGACATTTGAAGTACATGTTAAAAAATCCGAGTTACGGTCAACATTTTTTGAATTTCCGTGTGTCATGATCAGGCATAATAAATTAGAATAGAATTAATTTCTAAGAAACGGTGTGCAGGAAACAATACAAGAGTGCTGAAAATCAAACCCTAATTCATAAATCCTAATCTTTGACGTTTGAAGTACATGCTAAAACATCCGAGTCACGGACAACATTTTTTGAAATTTCCGTGTGTAATGATCAGGCATAATGAATTAGAATAGAATTAATTTCTAAGAAACGGTGTGCAGGAAACAATTCAAAAATGCTGAAAATCGAACCCTAATTCATAAATCCTAATATGTGACATTTGAAGTACATGTTAAAAAATCCGAGTCACGGTCAACATTTTTTGAAATTTCCGTGTGTAATGATCAGGCACAATGAATTAGAATAGAATTAATTTCTAAGAAACGGTGTGCATGAAACAATTCAAGAATGCTGAAAATCGAACCCTAATTCATAAATCCTCATCTGTGACGTTTGAAGTACATGCTAAAAAATTCGAGTCACAGTCAACATTTTTTGAAATTTCCGTGTGTCATGATCAAGCACAATGAATTAGAATAGAATTAATTTCTAAGAAACGGTGTGCATGAAACAATAGAAGAGTGCTGAAAATCGAACCCTAATTCATAAATCCTAATCTGTGACGTTTGAAGTACATGCTAAAAAATCCGAGTCACGGTCAACGTTTTTCAAAACTTTTGTGGGGAATGATCAGGGATAATAATTTAGAAGACAATTTCGAAGAAATGCACTGCATAAAACAGTAATAGGGTGATTAAAATCTAACCCTAATCTGGGACGTTTGAAGTACGTGCTAAAAAAACTGAGTCACGGTCGTAGTTTTTCTAAACTTTCGTTGCGAATGATTAGGCTTGCTGATTTAGAATAGAATGTCGAAGAAACGGAGCGTAAAAAACAGTAAAAGAGTGCTTAAAATCGAAACCCTTATTCGAAAACACTAATCTGTGACGTTTGAAGTACATGCTAAAAAAACCGAGTCACGGTCAACGTTTTTCAAAACTTTTGTGGGGAATGATCAGGGATAATAATTTAGAAGACAACTTCGAAGAAATGGACTGCATAAAACAGTAATAGGGTGATTAAAATCTAACCCTAATCTAGGACGTTTGAAGTTCGAACTAAAAAAATTGAGTCACGGTCGAGGTTTTTTGAAACTTTCGTTGCGAATGATTAGGCTTGATGATTTAGAATAGAATGTTGAAGAAACGGAGCGTAAAAAATAGTAAAAGAGTGCTTAAAATCGAAACCCTTATTCGGAAACCCTAATCTCTAAAGTTTGAAGTACATGCTAAAAAAACCGAGTCACGGTCAACATTTTTCAAAACTTTTGTGGGGAATGATCTAGGATAATGATTTAGAAGACAATTTCGAAGAAATGGACTGCATAAAACAGTAATAGGGTGATTAAAATCGAACCCTAATCTGGGACGTTTGAAGTATTTTTAAACTTTCGTTGCGAATGATTAGGCTTGCTGATTTAGAATAGAATGTCGAAGAAACGGAGCGTAAAAAACAGTAAAAGAGAGCTTAAAATCGAAACCCTTATTCGAAAACCCTAATCTGTGACGTTTGAAGTACATGCTAAAAAAACCGAGTCACGGTCAACGTTTTTCAAAACTTTTGTGGGGAATGATCAGGGATAATAATTTAGAAGACAATTTCGAAGAAATGGACTGCATAAAACAGTAATAGGGTGATTAAAATCTAACCCTAATCTGGGACGTTTGAAGTACATGCTAAAAAAACTGAGTCACGGTCGAGGTTTTTTGAAACTTTCGTTGCGAATGATTAGGCTTGCTGATTTAGAATAGAATGTCAAAGAAACGGAGCGTAAAAAACAGTAAAAGAGTACTTAAAATCGAAACCCTTATTCGAAAACCCTAATCTGTGACGTTTGAAGTACATGCTAAAAAAACCGAGTCACGGTCAACGTTTTTAAAAACTTTTGTGGGGAATGATCAGGGATAATAATTTAGAAGACAATTTCGAAGAAATGGACTGCATAAAACAGTAATAGGGTGATTAAAATCTAACCCTAATCTAGGACGTCTGAAGTTCGAACTAAAAAAATTGAGTCACGGTCGAGGTTTTTTGAAACTTTCGTTGCGAATGATTAGGCTTGATGATTTAGAATAGAATGTTGAAGAAACGGAGCGTAAAAAATAGTAAAAGAGTGCTTAAAATCGAAAATCTTATTTGGAAACCCTAATCTCTAAAGTTTGAAGTACATGCTAAAAAAACCGAGTCACGGTCAACATTTTTCAAAACTTTTGTGGGGAATGATCTGGGATAATGATTTAGAAGACAATTTCGAAGAAATGGAAGGCATAAAACAGTAATAGGGTGATTAAAATCGAACCCTAATCTGGGACGTTTGAAGTATTTTTAAACTTTCGTTGCGAATGATTAGGCTTGCTGATTTAGAATAGAATGTCGAAGAAATGGAGCGTAAAAAACAGTAAAAGAGTGCTTAAAATCGAAACCTTTATTCGAAAACCCTAATCTGTGACGTTTGAAGTACATGCTAAAAAAACCGAGTCACGGTCAACGTTTTTCAAAACTTTTGTGGGGAATGATCAGGGATAATAATTTAGAAGACAATTTCGAAGAAATGCACTGCATAAAACAGTAATAGGGTGATTAAAATCTAACCCTAATCTGGGACGTTTGAAGTACGTGCTAAAAAAACTGAGTCACGGTCGTAGTTTTTCTAAACTTTCGTTGCGAATGATTAGGCTTGCTGATTTAGAATAGAATGTCGAAGAAACGGAGCGTAAAAAACAGTAAAAGAGTGCTTAAAATCGAAACCCTTATTCGAAAACACTAATCTGTGACGTTTGAAGTACATGCTAAAAAAACCGAGTCACGGTCAACGTTTTTCAAAACTTTTGTGGGGAATGATCAGGGATAATAATTTAGAAGACAACTTCGAAGAAATGGACTGCATAAAACAGTAATAGGGTGATTAAAATCTAACCCTAATCTAGGACGTTTGAAGTTCGAACTAAAAAAATTGAGTCACGGTCGAGGTTTTTTGAAACTTTCGTTGCGAATGATTAGGCTTGATGATTTAGAATAGAATGTTGAAGAAACGGAGCGTAAAAAATAGTAAAAGAGTGCTTAAAATCGAAACCCTTATTCGGAAACCCTAATCTCTAAAGTTTGAAGTACATGCTAAAAAAACCGAGTCACGGTCAACATTTTTCAAAACTTTTGTGGGGAATGATCTAGGATAATGATTTAGAAGACAATTTCGAAGAAATGGACTGCATAAAACAGTAATAGGGTGATTAAAATCGAACCCTAATCTGGGACGTTTGAAGTATTTTTAAACTTTCGTTGCGAATGATTAGGCTTGCTGATTTAGAATAGAATGTCGAAGAAACGGAGCGTAAAAAACAGTAAAAGAGAGCTTAAAATCGAAACCCTTATTCGAAAACCCTAATCTGTGACGTTTGAAGTACATGCTAAAAAAACCGAGTCACGGTCAACGTTTTTCAAAACTTTTGTGGGGAATGATCAGGGATAATAATTTAGAAGACAATTTCGAAGAAATGGACTGCATAAAACAGTAATAGGGTGATTAAAATCTAACCCTAATCTGGGACGTTTGAAGTACATGCTAAAAAAACTGAGTCACGGTCGAGGTTTTTTGAAACTTTCGTTGCGAATGATTAGGCTTGCTGATTTAGAATAGAATGTCAAAGAAACGGAGCGTAAAAAACAGTAAAAGAGTACTTAAAATCGAAACCCTTATTCGAAAACCCTAATCTGTGACGTTTGAAGTACATGCTAAAAAAACCGAGTCACGGTCAACGTTTTTAAAAACTTTTGTGGGGAATGATCAGGGATAATAATTTAGAAGACAATTTCGAAGAAATGGACTGCATAAAACAGTAATAGGGTGATTAAAATCTAACCCTAATCTAGGACGTCTGAAGTTCGAACTAAAAAAATTGAGTCACGGTCGAGGTTTTTTGAAACTTTCGTTGCGAATGATTAGGCTTGATGATTTAGAATAGAATGTTGAAGAAACGGAGCGTAAAAAATAGTAAAAGAGTGCTTAAAATCGAAAATCTTATTTGGAAACCCTAATCTCTAAAGTTTGAAGTACATGCTAAAAAAACCGAGTCACGGTCAACATTTTTCAAAACTTTTGTGGGGAATGATCTGGGATAATGATTTAGAAGACAATTTCGAAGAAATGGAAGGCATAAAACAGTAATAGGGTGATTAAAATCGAACCCTAATCTGGGACGTTTGAAGTATTTTTAAACTTTCGTTGCGAATGATTAGGCTTGCTGATTTAGAATAGAATGTCGAAGAAATGGAGCGTAAAAAACAGTAAAAGAGTGCTTAAAATCGAAACCTTTATTCGAAAACCCTAATCTGTGACGTTTGAAGTACATGCTAAAAAAACCGAGTCACGGTCAACGTTTTTCAAAACTTTTGTGGGGAATGATCAGGGATAATAATTTAGAAGACAATTTCGAAGAAATGCACTGCATAAAACAGTAATAGGGTGATTAAAATCTAACCCTAATCTGGGACGTTTGAAGTACGTGCTAAAAAAACTGAGTCACGGTCGTAGTTTTTCTAAACTTTCGTTGCGAATGATTAGGCTTGCTGATTTAGAATAGAATGTCGAAGAAACGGAGCGTAAAAAACAGTAAAAGAGTGCTTAAAATCGAAACCCTTATTCGAAAACACTAATCTGTGACGTTTGAAGTACATGCTAAAAAAACCGAGTCACGGTCAACGTTTTTCAAAACTTTTGTGGGGAATGATCAGGGATAATAATTTAGAAGACAACTTCGAAGAAATGGACTGCATAAAACAGTAATAGGGTGATTAAAATCTAACCCTAATCTAGGACGTTTGAAGTTCGAACTAAAAAAATTGAGTCACGGTCGAGGTTTTTTGAAACTTTCGTTGCGAATGATTAGGCTTGATGATTTAGAATAGAATGTTGAAGAAACGGAGCGTAAAAAATAGTAAAAGAGTGCTTAAAATCGAAACCCTTATTCGGAAACCCTAATCTCTAAAGTTTGAAGTACATGCTAAAAAAACCGAGTCACGGTCAACATTTTTCAAAACTTTTGTGGGGAATGATCTAGGATAATGATTTAGAAGACAATTTCGAAGAAATGGACTGCATAAAACAGTAATAGGGTGATTAAAATCGAACCCTAATCTGGGACGTTTGAAGTATTTTTAAACTTTCGTTGCGAATGATTAGGCTTGCTGATTTAGAATAGAATGTCGAAGAAACGGAGCGTAAAAAACAGTAAAAGAGAGCTTAAAATCGAAACCCTTATTCGAAAACCCTAATCTGTGACGTTTGAAGTACATGCTAAAAAAACCGAGTCACGGTCAACGTTTTTCAAAACTTTTGTGGGGAATGATCAGGGATAATAATTTAGAAGACAATTTCGAAGAAATGGACTGCATAAAACAGTAATAGGGTGATTAAAATCTAACCCTAATCTGGGACGTTTGAAGTACATGCTAAAAAAACTGAGTCACGGTCGAGGTTTTTTGAAACTTTCGTTGCGAATGATTAGGCTTGCTGATTTAGAATAGAATGTCAAAGAAACGGAGCGTAAAAAACAGTAAAAGAGTACTTAAAATCGAAACCCTTATTCGAAAACCCTAATCTGTGACGTTTGAAGTACATGCTAAAAAAACCGAGTCACGGTCAACGTTTTTAAAAACTTTTGTGGGGAATGATCAGGGATAATAATTTAGAAGACAATTTCGAAGAAATGGACTGCATAAAACAGTAATAGGGTGATTAAAATCTAACCCTAATCTAGGACGTCTGAAGTTCGAACTAAAAAAATTGAGTCACGGTCGAGGTTTTTTGAAACTTTCGTTGCGAATGATTAGGCTTGATGATTTAGAATAGAATGTTGAAGAAACGGAGCGTAAAAAATAGTAAAAGAGTGCTTAAAATCGAAAATCTTATTTGGAAACCCTAATCTCTAAAGTTTGAAGTACATGCTAAAAAAACCGAGTCACGGTCAACATTTTTCAAAACTTTTGTGGGGAATGATCTGGGATAATGATTTAGAAGACAATTTCGAAGAAATGGAAGGCATAAAACAGTAATAGGGTGATTAAAATCGAACCCTAATCTGGGACGTTTGAAGTATTTTTAAACTTTCGTTGCGAATGATTAGGCTTGCTGATTTAGAATAGAATGTCGAAGAAATGGAGCGTAAAAAACAGTAAAAGAGTGCTTAAAATCGAAACCTTTATTCGAAAACCCTAATCTGTGACGTTTGAAGTACATGCTAAAAAAACCGAGTCACGGTCAACGTTTTTCAAAACTTTTGTGGGGAATGATCAGGGATAATAATTTAGAAGACAATTTCGAAGAAATGCACTGCATAAAACAGTAATAGGGTGATTAAAATCTAACCCTAATCTGGGACGTTTGAAGTACGTGCTAAAAAAACTGAGTCACGGTCGTAGTTTTTCTAAACTTTCGTTGCGAATGATTAGGCTTGCTGATTTAGAATAGAATGTCGAAGAAACGGAGCGTAAAAAACAGTAAAAGAGTGCTTAAAATCGAAACCCTTATTCGAAAACACTAATCTGTGACGTTTGAAGTACATGCTAAAAAAACCGAGTCACGGTCAACGTTTTTCAAAACTTTTGTGGGGAATGATCAGGGATAATAATTTAGAAGACAACTTCGAAGAAATGGACTGCATAAAACAGTAATAGGGTGATTAAAATCTAACCCTAATCTAGGACGTTTGAAGTTCGAACTAAAAAAATTGAGTCACGGTCGAGGTTTTTTGAAACTTTCGTTGCGAATGATTAGGCTTGATGATTTAGAATAGAATGTTGAAGAAACGGAGCGTAAAAAATAGTAAAAGAGTGCTTAAAATCGAAACCCTTATTCGGAAACCCTAATCTCTAAAGTTTGAAGTACATGCTAAAAAAACCGAGTCACGGTCAACATTTTTCAAAACTTTTGTGGGGAATGATCTAGGATAATGATTTAGAAGACAATTTCGAAGAAATGGACTGCATAAAACAGTAATAGGGTGATTAAAATCGAACCCTAATCTGGGACGTTTGAAGTATTTTTAAACTTTCGTTGCGAATGATTAGGCTTGCTGATTTAGAATAGAATGTCGAAGAAACGGAGCGTAAAAAACAGTAAAAGAGAGCTTAAAATCGAAACCCTTATTCGAAAACCCTAATCTGTGACGTTTGAAGTACATGCTAAAAAAACCGAGTCACGGTCAACGTTTTTCAAAACTTTTGTGGGGAATGATCAGGGATAATAATTTAGAAGACAATTTCGAAGAAATGGACTGCATAAAACAGTAATAGGGTGATTAAAATCTAACCCTAATCTGGGACGTTTGAAGTACATGCTAAAAAAACTGAGTCACGGTCGAGGTTTTTTGAAACTTTCGTTGCGAATGATTAGGCTTGCTGATTTAGAATAGAATGTCAACGAAACGGAGCGTAAAAAACAGTAAAAGAGTACTTAAAATCGAAACCCTTATTCGAAAACCCTAATCTGTGACGTTTGAAGTACATGCTAAAAAAACCGAGTCACGGTCAACGTTTTTAAAAACTTTTGTGGGGAATGATCAGGGATAATAATTTAGAAGACAATTTCGAAGAAATGGACTGCATAAAACAGTAATAGGGTGATTAAAATCTAACCCTAATCTAGGACGTCTGAAGTTCGAACTAAAAAAATTGAGTCACGGTCGAGGTTTTTTGAAACTTTCGTTGCGAATGATTAGGCTTGATGATTTAGAATAGAATGTTGAAGAAACGGAGCGTAAAAAATAGTAAAAGAGTGCTTAAAATCGAAAATCTTATTTGGAAACCCTAATCTCTAAAGTTTGAAGTACATGCTAAAAAAACCGAGTCACGGTCAACATTTTTCAAAACTTTTGTGGGGAATGATCTGGGATAATGATTTAGAAGACAATTTCGAAGAAATGGAAGGCATAAAACAGTAATAGGGTGATTAAAATCGAACCCTAATCTGGGACGTTTGAAGTATTTTTAAACTTTCGTTGCGAATGATTAGGCTTGCTGATTTAGAATAGAATGTCGAAGAAATGGAGCGTAAAAAACAGTAAAAGAGTGCTTAAAATCGAAACCTTTATTCGAAAACCCTAATCTGTGACGTTTGAAGTACATGCTAAAAAAACCGAGTCACGGTCAACGGTTTTCAAAACTTTTGTGGGGAATGATCAGGGATAATAATTTAGAAGACAATTTCGAAGAAATGGACTGCATAAAACAGTAATAGGGTGATTAAAATCGAACCCTAATCTAGGACGTTTGAAGTTCGAACTAAAAAAATTGAGTCACGGTCGAGGTTTTTTGAAACTTTCGTTGCGAATGATTAGGCTTGATGATTTAGAATAGAATGTTGAAGAAACGGAGCGTAAAAAACAGTAAAAGAGTGCTTAAAATCGAAACCCTTATTCGAAAACCCTAATCTGTGACGTTTGAAGTACATGCTAAAAAAACCGAGTCACGGTCAACGTTTTTCAAAACTTTTGTGGGGAATGATCAGGGATAATAATTTAGAAGACAATTTCGAAGAAATGGACTGCATAAAACAGTAATAGGGTGATTAAAATCTAACCCTAATCTAGGACGTTTGAAGTTCGAACTAAAAAAATTGAGTCACGGTCGAGGTTTTTTGAAACTTTCGTTGCGAATGATCAGGCTTGATGATTTAGAATAGAATGTTGAAGAAACGGAGCGTAAAAAACAGTAAAAGAGTGCTTAAAATCGAAACCCTTATTCGAAAACCCTAATCTGTGACGTTTGAAGTACATGCTAAAAAAACCGAGTCACGGTCAACGTTTTTCAAAACTTTTGTGGGGAATGATCAGGGATAATAATTTAGAAGACAATTTCGAAGAAATGCACTGCATAAAACAGTAATAGGGTGATTAAAATCTAACCCTAATCTGGGACGTTTGAAGTACGTGCTAAAAAAACTGAGTCACGGTCGTAGTTTTTCTAAACTTTCGTTGCGAATGATTAGGCTTGCTGATTTAGAATAGAATGTCGAAGAAACGGAGCGTAAAAAACAGTAAAAGAGTGCTTAAAATCGAAACCCTTATTCGAAAACACTAATCTGTGACGTTTGAAGTACATGCTAAAAAAACCGAGTCACGGTCAACGTTTTTTAAAACTTTTGTGGGGAATGATCAGGGATAATAATTTAGAAGACAACTTCGAAGAAATGGACTGCATAAAACAGTAATAGGGTGATTAAAATCTAACCCTAATCTAGGACGTTTGAAGTTCGAACTAAAAAAATTGAGTCACGGTCGAGGTTTTTTGAAACTTTCGTTGCGAATGATTAGGCTTGATGATTTAGAATAGAATGTTGAAGAAACGGAGCGTAAAAAATAGTAAAAGAGTGCTTAAAATCGAAACCCTTATTCGGAAACCCTAATCTCTAAAGTTTGAAGTACATGCTAAAAAAACCGAGTCACGGTCAACATTTTTCAAAACTTTTGTGGGGAATGATCTGGGATAATGATTTAGAAGACAATTTCGAAGAAATGGACTACATAAAACAGTAATAGGGTGATTAAAATCGAACCCTAATCTGGGACGTTTGAAGTATTTTTAAACTTTCGTTGCGAATGATTAGGCTTGCTGATTTAGAATAGAATGTCGAAGAAACGGAGCGTAAAAAACAGTAAAAGAGAGCTTAAAATCGAAACCCTTATTCGAAAACCCTAATCTGTGACGTTTGAAGTACATGCTAAAAAAACCGAGTCACGGTCAACGTTTTTCAAAACTTTTGTGGGGAATGATCAGGGATAATAATTTAGAAGACAATTTCGAAGAAATGGACTGCATAAAACAGTAATAGGGTGATTAAAATCTAACCCTAATCTGGGACGTTTGAAGTACATGCTAAAAAAACTGAGTCACGGTCGAGGTTTTTTGAAACTTTCGTTGCGAATGATTAGGTTGCTGATTTAGAATAGAAGGTCGAAAAAATGGAGCGTAAAAAAGTAAAAGATTGCTTAAAATCGAAACCCTTATTCGGAAACCCTAATCTGTGACGTTTGAAGTACATGCTTAAAAAACCGATTCACGGTCAACGTTCTTCAAAACTTTTATGGGGAATGATCTTGAAAATGATTTAGAATACAATTTCGAAGAAATGGACTCCACAAAACAGTAAAAGGGTGATTAAAAACGAACCCTAATCTGGGACGTTTGAAGTACGTGCTAAAAAAACTGAGTCACGGTCGAGGTTTTTTGAAACTTTCGTTGCGAATGATTAGGCTTGATGATTTAGAATAGAATGTCGAAGAAACGGAGCGTAAAAAACAGTAAAAGAGTGCTTAAAATCGAAACCCTTATTCGAAAACCCTAATCAGTGACGTTTGAAGTACATGCTAAAAAAACCGAGTCACGGTCAACGTTTTTCAAAACTTTTGTGGGGAATGATCAGGGATAATAATTTAGAAGACAATTTCGAAGAAATGGATTGCATAAAACAGTAATAGGGTGATTAAAATCTAACGCTAATCTGGGACGTTTGAAGTACGTGCTAAAAAAACTGAGTCACGGTCGTGGTTTTTTGAAACTTTCGTTGCGAATGATTAGGCTTGCTGATTTAGAATAGAATGTCGAAGAAACGGAGCGTAAAAAACAGTAAAAGAGTGCTTAAAATCGAAACCCTTATTCGAAAACCCTAATCTGTGACGTTTGAAGTACATGCTAAAAAAACCGAGTCACGGTCAACGGTTTTCAAAACTTTTGTGGGGAATGATCAAGGATAATAATTTAGAAGACAATTTCGAAGAAATGGACTGCATAAAACAGTAATAGGGTGATTAAAATCGAACCCTAATCTAGGACGTTTGAAGTTCGAACTAAAAAAATTGAGTCACGGTCGAGGTTTTTTGAAACTTTCGTTGCGAATGATTAGGCTTGATGATTTAGAATAGAATGTTGAAGAAACGGAGCGTAAAAAACAGTAAAAGAGTGCTTAAAATCGAAACCCTTATTCGAAAACCCTAATCTGTGACGTTTGAAGTACATGCTAAAAAAACCGAGTCACGGTCAACGTTTTTCAAAACTTTTGTGGGGAATGATCAGGGATAATAATTTAGAAGACAATTTCGAAGAAATGGACTGCATAAAACAGTAATAGGGTGATTAAAATCTAACCCTAATCTAGGACGTTTGAAGTTCGAACTAAAAAAATTGAGTCACGGTCGAGGTTTTTTGAAACTTTCGTTGCGAATGATCAGGCTTGATGATTTAGAATAGAATGTTGAAGAAACGGAGCGTAAAAAACAGTAAAAGAGTGCTTAAAATCGAAACCCTTATTCGAAAACCCTAATCTGTGACGTTTGAAGTACATGCTAAAAAAACCGAGTCACGGTCAACGTTTTTCAAAACTTTTGTGGGGAATGATCAGGGATAATAATTTAGAAGACAATTTCGAAGAAATGCACTGCATAAAACAGTAATAGGGTGATTAAAATCTAACCCTAATCTGGGACGTTTGAAGTACGTGCTAAAAAAACTGAGTCACGGTCGTAGTTTTTCTAAACTTTCGTTGCGAATGATTAGGCTTGCTGATTTAGAATAGAATGTCGAAGAAACGGAGCGTAAAAAACAGTAAAAGAGTGCTTAAAATCGAAACCCTTATTCGAAAACACTAATCTGTGACGTTTGAAGTACATGCTAAAAAAACCGAGTCACGGTCAACGTTTTTTAAAACTTTTGTGGGGAATGATCAGGGATAATAATTTAGAAGACAACTTCGAAGAAATGGACTGCATAAAACAGTAATAGGGTGATTAAAATCTAACCCTAATCTAGGACGTTTGAAGTTCGAACTAAAAAAATTGAGTCACGGTCGAGGTTTTTTGAAACTTTCGTTGCGAATGATTAGGCTTGATGATTTAGAATAGAATGTTGAAGAAACGGAGCGTAAAAAATAGTAAAAGAGTGCTTAAAATCGAAACCCTTATTCGGAAACCCTAATCTCTAAAGTTTGAAGTACATGCTAAAAAAACCGAGTCACGGTCAACATTTTTCAAAACTTTTGTGGGGAATGATCTGGGATAATGATTTAGAAGACAATTTCGAAGAAATGGACTACATAAAACAGTAATAGGGTGATTAAAATCGAACCCTAATCTGGGACGTTTGAAGTATTTTTAAACTTTCGTTGCGAATGATTAGGCTTGCTGATTTAGAATAGAATGTCGAAGAAACGGAGCGTAAAAAACAGTAAAAGAGAGCTTAAAATCGAAACCCTTATTCGAAAACCCTAATCTGTGACGTTTGAAGTACATGCTAAAAAAACCGAGTCACGGTCAACGTTTTTCAAAACTTTTGTGGGGAATGATCAGGGATAATAATTTAGAAGACAATTTCGAAGAAATGGACTGCATAAAACAGTAATAGGGTGATTAAAATCTAACCCTAATCTGGGACGTTTGAAGTACATGCTAAAAAAACTGAGTCACGGTCGAGGTTTTTTGAAACTTTCGTTGCGAATGATTAGGCTTGCTGATTTAGAATAGAAGGTCGAAAAAATGGAGCGTAAAAAAGTAAAAGATTGCTTAAAATCGAAACCCTTATTCGGAAACCCTAATTTGTGACGTTTGAAGTACATGCTTAAAAAACCGATTCACGGTCAACGTTTTTCAATACTTTTATGGGGAATGATCTTGAAAATGATTTAGAATACAATTTCGAAGAAATGGACTCCACAAAACAGTAAAAGGGTGATTAAAAACGAACCCTAATCTGGGACGTTTGAAGTACGTGCTAAAAAAACTGAGTCACGGTCGAGGTTTTTTGAAACTTTCGTTGCGAAAGATTAGGCTTGATGATTTAGAATAGAATGTCGAAGAAACGGAGCGTAAAAAACAGTAAAAGAGTGCTTAAAATCGAAACTCTTATTCGGAAACCCTAATCTCTAAAGTTTGAAGTACATGCTAAAAAAACCGAGTCACGGTCAACGTTTTTCAAAACTTTTGTAGGGAATGATCAGGGATAATGATTTAGAAGACAATTTCGAAGAAATGGAGTGCATAAAACAGTAATAGGGTGATTAAAATCGAACCCTAATCTGGGACGTTTGAAGTTCGAACTAAAAAAATTGAGTCACGGTCGAGGTTTTTTGAAACTTTCGTTGCGAATGATTAGGCTTGATGATTTAGAATAGAATGTCAAAGAAACGGAGCGTAAAAAATAGTAAAAGAGTGCTTAAAATCGAAACCCTTATTCGAAAACCCTAATCTGTGACGTTTGAAGTACATGCTAAAAAAACCGAGTCACGGTCAACGTTTTTCAAAACTTTTGTAGGGAATGATCAGGGATAATGATTTAGAAGACAATTTCGAAGAAATGGACTGCATAAAACAGTAATAGGGTGATTAAAATCGAACCCTAATCTGGGACGTTTGAAGTTCGAACTAAAAAAATTGAGTCACGGTCGAGGTTTTTTGAAACTTTCGTTGCGAATGATTAGGCTTGATGATTTAGAATAGAATGTTTTAGAAACGGAGCGTAAAAAACAGTAAAAGAGGGCTTAAAATCGAAACCCTTATTCGAAAACCCTAATCTGTGACGTTTGAAGTACATGCTAAAAAACCGAGTCACGGTCAACGTTTTTCAAAACTTTTGTGGGGAATGATCAGGGATAATAATTTAGAAGACAATTTCGAAGAAATGGACTGCATAAAACAGTAATAGGGTGATTAAAATCTAACCCTAATCTGGGACGTCTGAAGTACGTGATAAAAAAACTGAGTCACGGTCGAGGTTTTTTGAAACTTTCGTTGCGAATGATTAGGCTTGCTGATTTAGAATAGAAGGTCGAAAAAATGGAGCGTAAAAAAGTAAAAGATTGCTTAAAATCGAAACCCTTATTCGGAAACCCTAATCTGTGACGTTTGAAGTACATGCTTAAAAAACCGATTCACGGTCAACGTTTTTCAAAACTTTTATGGGGAATGATCCTTAAAATGATTTAGAATACAATTTCGAAGAAATGGACTCCACAAAACAGTAAAAGGGTGATTAAAAACGAACCCTAATCTGGGACGTTTGAAGTACGTGCTAAAAAAACTGAGTCACGGTCGAGGTTTTTTGAAACTTTCGTTGCGAAAGATTAGGCTTGATGATTTAGAATAGAATGTCGAAGAAACGGAACGTAAAAAACAGTAAAAGAGTGCTTAAAATCGAAACTCTTATTCGAAAACCCTAATCTGTGATGTTTGAAGTACATGCTAAAAAAACCGAGTCACGGTCAACGTTTTTCAAAACTTTTGTGGGGAATGATCAGGGATAATAATTTAGAATACAATTTCGAAGAAATGGACTACATAAAACAGTAATAGGGTGATTAAAATCTAACCCTAATCTGGGACGTTTGAAGTATTTTGAAACTTTCGTTGCGAATGATTAGGCTTGCTGATTTAGAATAGAATGTCGAAGAAATGGAGCGTAAAAAACAGTAAAAGAGTGCTTAAAATCGAAACCTTTATTCGAAAACCCTAATCTGTGACGTTTGAAGTACATGCTAAAAAAACCGAGTCACGGTCAACGTTTTTCAAAACTTTTGTGGGGAATGATCAGGGATAATAATTTAGAAGACAATCTCGAAGAAATGGACTGCATAAAACAGTAATAGGGTGATTAAAATCTAACCCTAATCTGGGATGTTTGAAGTACGTGCTAAAAAAACTGAGTCACGGTAGTAGTTTTTCTAAACTTTCGTTGCGAATGATTAGGCTTGCTGATTTAGAATAGAATGTCGAAGAAACGGAGCGTAAAAAACAGTAAAAGAGTGCTTAAAATCGAAACCCTTATTCGAAAACACTAATCTGTGACGTTTGAAGTACATGCTAAAAAAACCGAGTCACAGTCAACGTTTTTCAAAACTTTTGTGGGGAATGATCAAGGATAATAATTTGGAAGACAATTTCGAAGAAATGGACTCCACAAAACAGTAAAAGGGTGATTAAAAACGAACCCTAATCTGGGACGTTTGAAGTACGTGCTAAAAAAACTGAGTCACGGTCGTGGTTTTTTGAAACTTTCGTTGCGAATGATTAGGCTTGCTGATTTAGAATAGAATGTCGAAGAAACGGAGCGTAAAAAACAGTAAAAGAGTGCTTAAAATCGAAACCCTTATTCGAAAACCCTAATCTGTGACGTTTGAAGTACATGCTAAAAAAACCGAGTCACGGTCAACGGTTTTCAAAACTTTTGTGGGGAATGATCAAGGATAATAATTTAGAAGACAATTTCGAAGAAATGGACTGCATAAAACAGTAATTGGGTGATTAAAATCGAACCCTAATCTGGGACGTTTGAAGTTCGAACTAAAAAAATTGAGTCACGGTCGAGGTTTTTTGAAACTTTCGTTGCGAATGATTAGGCTTGATGATTTAGAATAGAATGTTTTAGAAACGGAGCGTAAAAAACAGTAAAAGAGGGCTTAAAATCGAAACCCTTATTCGAAAACCCTAATCTGTGACGTTTGAAGTACATGCTAAAAAACCGAGTCACGGTCAACGTTTTTCAAAACTTTTGTGGGGAATGATCAGGGATAATAATTTAGAAGACAATTTCGAAGAAATGGACTGCATAAAACAGTAATAGGGTGATTAAAATCTAACCCTAATCTGGGACGTCTGAAGTACGTGCTAAAAAAACTAAGTCACGGTCGAGGTTTTTTGAAACTTTCGTTGCGAATGATTAGTCTTGCTGATTTAGAATAGAAGGTCGAAGAAATGGAGCGTAAAAAAGTAAAAGATTGCTTAAAATCGAAACCCTTATTCGGAAACCCTAATCTGTGACGTTTGAAGTACATGCTTAAAAAACCGATTCACGGTCAACGTTTTTCAAAACTTTTATGGGGAATGATCTTGAAAATGATTTAGAATACAATTTCGAAGAAATGGACTCCACAAAACAGTAAAAGGGTGATTAAAAACGAACCCTAATCTGGGACGTTTGAAGTACGTGCTAAAAAAACTGAGTCACGGTCGAGGTTTTTTGAAACTTTCGTTGCGAATGATTAGGCTTGATGATTTAGAATAGAATGTCGAAGAAACGGAGCGTAAAAAACAGTAAAAGAGTGCTTAAAATCGAAACCCTTATTCGAAAACCCTAATCAGTGACGTTTGAAGTACATGCTAAAAAAACCGAGTCACGGTCAACGTTTTTCAAAACTTTTGTGGGGAATGATCAGGGATAATAATTTAGAAGACAATTTCGAAGAAATGGATTGCATAAAACAGTAATAAGGTGATTAAAATCTAACGCTAATCTGGGACGTTTGAAGTACGTGCTAAAAAAACTGAGTCACGGTCGTGGTTTTTTTAAACTTTCGTTGCGAATGATTAGGCTTGCTGATTTAGAATAGAATGTCGAAGAAACGGAGCGTAAAAAACAGTAAAAGAGTGCTTAAAATCGAAACCCTTATTCGAAAATACTAATCTGTGACGTTTGAAGTACATGCTTAAAAAACCGAGTCACGGTCAACGTTTTTCAAAACTTTTGTAGGGAATGATCAGGGATAATGATTTAGAAGACAATTTCGAAGAAATGGAGTGCATAAAACAGTAATAGGGTGATTAAAATCGAACCCTAATCTGGGACGTTTGAAGTTCGAACTAAAAAAATTGAGTCACGGTCGAGGTTTTTTGAAACTTTCGTTGCGAATGATTAGGCTTGATGATTTAGAATAGAATGTCAAAGAAACGGAGCGTAAAAAATAGAAAAAGAGTGCTTAAAATCGAAACCCTTATTCGAAAACCCTAATCTGTGACGTTTGAAGTACATGCTAAAAAAACCGAGTCACGGTCAACGTTTTTCAAAACTTTTGTGGGGAATGATCAGGGATAATAATTTAGAAGACAATTTCGAAGAAATGGACTGCATAAAACAGTAATAGGGTGATTAAAATCTAACCCTAAACTGGGACGTTTGAAGTACGTGCTAAAAAAACTGAGTCACGGTCGTAGTTTTTTTAAACTTTCGTTGCGAATGATTAGGCTTGCTGATTTAGAATAGAATGTCGAAGAAACGGAGCGTAAAAAACAGTAAAAGAGTGCTTAAAATCGAAACCCTTATTCGAAAATACTAATCTGTGACGTTTGAAGTACATGCTTAAAAAACCGAGTCACGGTCAACGTTTTTCAAAACTTTTGTGGGGAATGATCGAGGATAATAATTTAGAAGACTATTTCGAAGAAATGGACTGCATAAAACAGTAATAGGGTGATTAAAAACTAACCCTAATCTAGGACGTTTGAAGTTCGAACAAAAAAAATTGAGTCACGGTCGAGGTTTTTTGAAACTTTCGTTGCGAATGATTAGGCTTGATGATTTAGAATAGAATGTTGAAGAAACGGAGCATAAAAAATAGTAAAAGAGTGCTTAAAATCGAAACCCTTATTCGGAAACCCTAATCTCTAAAGTTAGAAGTACATGCTAAAAAAACCGAGTCACGGTCAACATTTTTCAAAACTTTTGTGGGGAATGATCTGGGATAATGATTTAGAAGACAATTTCGAAGAAATGGACTGCATAAAACAGTAATAGGGTGATTAAAATCTAACCCTAATCTGGGACGTCTGAAGTACGTGATAAAAAAACTGAGTCACGGTCGAGGTTTTTTGAAACTTTCGTTGCGAATGATTAGGCTTGCTGATTTAGAATAGAAGGTCGAAAAAATGGAGCGTAAAAAAGTAAAAGATTGCTTAAAATCGAAACCCTTATTCGGAAACCCTAATCTGTGACGTTTGAAGTACATGCTTAAAAAACCGATTCACGGTCAACGTTTTTCAAAACTTTTATGGGGAATGATCTTGAAAATGATTTAGAATACAATTTCGAAGAAATGGACTCCACAAAACAGTAAAAGGGTGATTAAAAACGAACCCTAATCTGGGACGTTTGAAGTACGTGCTAAAAAAACTGAGTCACGGTCGAGGTTTTTTGAAACTTTCGTTGCGAATGATTAGGCTTGATGATTTAGAATAGAATGTCGAAGAAACGGAGCGTAAAAAACAGTAAAAGAGTGCTTAAAATCGAAACCCTTATTCGAAAACCCTAATCAGTGACGTTTGAAGTACATGCTAAAAAAACCGAGTCACGGTCAACGTTTTTCAAAACTTTTGTGGGGAATGATCAGGGATAATAATTTAGAAGACAATTTCGAAGAAATGGATTGCATAAAACAGTAATAAGGTGATTAAAATCTAACGCTAATCTGGGACGTTTGAAGTACGTGCTAAAAAAACTGAGTCACGGTCGTGGTTTTTTTAAACTTTCGTTGCGAATGATTAGGCTTGCTGATTTAGAATAGAATGTCGAAGAAACGGAGCGTAAAAAACAGTAAAAGAGTGCTTAAAATCGAAACCCTTATTCGAAAACCCTAATCTGTGACGTTTGAAGTACATGCTAAAAAAACCGAGTCACGGTCAACGGTTTTCAAAACTTTTGTGGGGAATGATCAAGGATAATAATTTAGAAGACAATTTCGAAGAAATGGACTGCATAAAACAGTAATAGAGTGATTAAAATCGAACCCTAATCTGGGACGTTTGAAGTTCGAACTAAAAAAATTGAGTCACGGTCGAGGTTTTTTGAAACTTTCGTTGCGAATGATTAGGCTTGATGATTTAGAATAGAATGTTTTAGAAACGGAGCGTAAAAAACAGTAAAGAGGGCTTAAAATCGAAACCCTTATTCGAAAACCCTAATCTGTGACGTTTGAAGTACATGCTAAAAAACCGAGTCACGGTCAACGTTTTTCAAAACTTTTGTGGGGAATGATCAGGGATAATAATTTAGAAGACAATTTCGAAGAAATGGACTGCATAAAACAGTAATAGGGTGATTAAAATCTAACCCTAATCTGGGACGTCTGAAGTACGTGCTAAAAAAACTGAGTCACGGTCGAGGTTTTTTGAAACTTTCGTTGCGAATGATTAGTCTTGCTGATTTAGAATAGTAGGTCGAAGAAATGGAGCGTAAAAAAGTAAAAGATTGCTTAAAATCGAAACCCTTATTCGGAAACCCTAATCTGTGACGTTTTAAGTACATGCTTAAAAAACCGATTCACGGTCAACGTTTTTCAAAACTTTTATGGGGAATGATCTGGAAAGTGATTTAGAATACAATTTCGAAGAAATGGACTCCACAAAACAGTAAAAGGGTGATTAAAAACGAACCCTAATCTGGGACGTTTGAAGTACGTGCTAAAAAAACTGAGTCACGGTCGAGGTTTTTTGAAACTTTCGTTGCGAAAGATTAGGCTTGATGATTTAGAATAGAATGTCGAAGAAACGGAACGTAAAAAACAGTAAAAGAGTGCTTAAAATCGAAACTCTTATTCGGAAACCCTAATCTCTAAAGTTTGAAGTACATGCAAAAAAAACCGAGTCACGGTCGTAGTTTTTTTAAACTTTTGTGGGGAATGATTAGGCTTGCTGATTTAGAATAGAATGTCGAAGAAACGGAGCGTAAAAAACAGTAAAAGAGTGCTTAAAATCGAAACCCTTATTCGAAAATACTAATCTGTGACGTTTGAAGTACATGCTTAAAAAACCGAGTAACGGTCAACGTTTTTCAAAACTTTTGTGGGGAATGATCGAGGATAATAATTTAGAAGACAATTTCGAAGAAATGGACTGCATAAAACAGTAATAGGGTGATTAAAATCTAACCCTAATCTAGGACGTTTGAAGTTCGAACTAAAAAAATTGAGTCACGGTCGAGGTTTTTTGAAACTTTCGTTGCGAATGATTAGGCTTGATGATTAAGAATAGAATGTTGAAGAAACGGAGCGTAAAAAATAGTAAAAGAGTGCTTAAAATCGAAACCCTTATTCGGAAACCCTAATCTCTAAAGTTTGAAGTACATGCTAAAAAAACCGAGTCACGGTCAACATTTTTCAAAACTTTTGTGGGGAATGATCTGGGATAATGATTTAGAAGACAATTTCGAAGAAATGGACTGCATAAAACAGTAATAGGGTGATTAAAATCGAACCCTAATCTGGGACGTTTGAAGTATTTTTAAACTTTCGTTGCGAATGATTAGGCTTGCTGATTTAGAATAAAATGTCGAAGAAACGGAGCGTAAAAAACAGTAAAAGAGAGCTTAAAATCGAAACCCTTATTCGAAAACCCTAATCTGTGACGTTTGAAGTACATGCTAAAAAAACCGAGTCACGGTCAACGATTTTCAAAACTTTTGTGGGGAATGATTAGGGATAATAATTTAGAAGACAATTTCGAAGAAATGGACTGCATAAAACAGTAATAGGGTGATTAAAATCTAACCCTAATCTGGGACGTTTGAAGTACATGCTAAAAAAACTAGGTCACGGTCGAGGTTTTTTGAAACTTTCGTTGCGAATGATTAGGCTTGCTAATTTAGAATAGAAGGTCGAAAAAATGGACCGTAAAAAAGTAAAAGATTGCTTAAAATCGAAACCCTTATTCGGAAACCCTAATCTGTGACGTTTGAAGTACATGCTTAAAAAACCGATTCACGGTCAACGTTTTTCAAAACTTTTATGGGGAATGATCTTGAAAATGATTTAGAATACAATTTCGAAGAAATGGACTCCACAAAACAGTAAAAGGGTGATTAAAAACGAACCCTAATCTGGGACGTTTGAAGTACGTGCTAAAAAAACTGAGTCACGGTCGAGGTTTTTTGAAACTTTCGTTGCGAAAGATTAGGCTTGATGAATTAGAATAGAATGTCGAAGAAACGGAGCGTAAAAAACAGTAAAAGAGTGCTTAAAATCGAAACTCTTATTCGGAAACCCTAATCTCTAAAGTTTGAAGTACATGCTAAAAAAACCGAGTCACGGTCAACGTTTTTCAAAACTTTTGTAGGGAATGATCAGGGATAATGATTTAGAAGACAATTTCGAAGAAATGGAGTGCATAAAACAGTAATAGGGTGATTAAAATCGAACCCTAATCTGGGACGTTTGAAGTTCGAACTAAAAAAATTGAGTCATGGTCGAGGTTTTTTGAAACTTTCGTTGCGAATGATTAGGCTTGATGATTTAGAATAGAATGTCGAAGAAACGGAGCGTAAAAAACAGTAAAAGAGGGCTTAAAATCGAAACCCTTATTCGAAAACCCTAATCTGTGACGTTTGAAGTACATGCTAAAAGAACCGAGTCACGGTCAACGCTTTTCAAAACTTTTGTGGGGAATGATCAGGGATAATAATTTAGAAGACCATTTCGAAGAAATGGACTGCATAAAACAGTAATAGGGTGATTAAAATCTAACCCTAATCTGGGACGTTTGAAGTACGTGCTAAAAAAATTGAGTCACGGTCGTAGTTTTTTTAAACTTTCGTTGCGAATGATTAGGCTTGCTGATTTAGAATAGAATATCGAAGAAACGGAGCGTAAAAAACAGTAAAAGAGGGCTTAAAATAGAAACCCTTAATCGAAAACCCTAATCTGTGACGTTTAAAGTACATGCTAAAAAAACCGAGTCACGGTCAACGTTTTTCAAAACTTTTGTGGGGAATGATCAGGGATAATAATTTAGAAGACAATTTCGAAGAAATGGACTGCATAAAACAGTAATAGGGTGATTAAAATCTAACCCTAATCTGGGACGTTTTAAGTACGTGCTAAAAAAACTGAGTCACGGTCGTAGTTTTTTTAAACTTTCGTTGCGAATGATTAGGCTTGCTGATTTAGAATAGAAGGTCGAAAAAATGGAGCGTAAAAAAGTAAAAGATTGCTTAAAATCGAAACCCTTATTCGGAAACCCTAATCTGTGACGTTTGAAGTACATGCTTAAAAAACCGATTCACGGTCAACGTTTTTTAAAACTTTTTTGGGGAATGATCTGGAAAATGATTTAGAATACAATTTCGAAGAAATGGACTCCACAAAACAGTAAAAGGGTGATTAAAAACGAACCCTAATCTGGGACGTTTGAAGTACGTGCTAAAAAAACTGAGTCACGGTCGAGGTTTTTTGAAACTTTCGTTGCGAAAGATTAGGCTTGATGATTTAGAATAGAATGTCGAAGAAACGGAGCGTAAAAAACAGTAAAAGAGTGCTTAAAATCAAAACCCTTATTCGGAAACCCTAATCTCTAAAGTTTGAAGTACATGCTAAAAAAACCGAGTCACGGTCAACGTTTTTCAAAACTTTTGTAGGGAATGATCAGGGATAATGATTTAGAAGACAATTTCGAAGAAATGGAGTGCATAAAATAGTAATAGGGTGATTAAAATCGAACCCTAATCTGGGACGTTTGAAGTTCGAACTAAAAAAATTGAGTCACGGTCGAGGTTTTTTGAAACTTTCGTTGCGAATGATTAGGCTTGATGATTTAGAATAGAATGTTGAAGAAACGGAGCGTAAAAAACAGTAAAAGAGGGCTTAAAATCGAAACCCTTATTCGAAAACCCTAATCTGTGACGTTTGAAGTACATGCTAAAAGAACCGAGTCACGGTCAACGTTTTTCAAAACTTTTGTGGGGAATGATCAGGGATAATAATTTAGAAGACCATTTCGAAGAAATGGACTGCATAAAACAGTAATAGGGTGATTAAAATCTAACCCTAATCTGGGACGTTTGAAGTACGTGCTAAAAAAACTGAGTCACGGTCGTGGTTTTTTTAAACTTTCGTTGCGAATGATTAGGCTTGCTGATTTAGAATTGAATGTCGAAGAAACGGAGCGTAAAAAACAGTAAAAGAGCGCTTAAAATCGAAACCCTTATTCGAAAACCCTAATCTGTGACGTTTGAAGTACATGCTAAAAAAACCGAGTCACGGTCAACGTTTTTCAAAACTTTTGTGGGGAATGATCAGGGATAATAATTTAGAAGACAATTTCGAAGAAATGGACTACATAAAACAGTAATAGGGTGATTAAAATCTAACCCTAATCTGGGACGTTTGAAGTACGTGCTAAAAAAACTGAGTCACGGTCGTAGTTTTTTTAAACTTTCGTTGCGAATGATTAGGCTTGCTGATTTATAATAGAAGGTCGAAAAAATGGAGCGTAAAAAAGTAAAAGATTGCTTAAAATCGAAACCCTTATTCGGAAACCCTAATCTGTGACGTTTGAAGTACATGCTTAAAAAACCGATTCACGGTCAACGTTTTTCAAAACTTTTATGGGGAATGATCTGGAAAATGATTTTGAATACAATTTCGAAGAAATGGACTCCACGAAACAGTAAAAGGGTGATTAAAAATGAACCCTTATCTGGGACGTTTGAAGTACGTGCTAAAAAAACTGAGTCACGGTCGAGGTTTTTTGAAACTTTCGTTGCGAAAGATTAGGCTTGATGATTTAGAATAGAATGTCGAAGAAACGGAGCGTAAAAAACAGTAAAAGAGTGCTTAAAATCGAAACCCTTATTCGGAAACCCTAATCTCTAAAGTTTGAAGTACATGCTAAAAAAACCGAGTCACGGTCAACGTTTTTCAAAACTTTTGTAGGGAATGATCAGGGATAATGATTTAGAAGACAATTTCGAAGAAATGGAGTGCATAAAATAGTAATAGGGTGATTAAAATCGAACCCTAATCTGGGACGTTCGAAGTTCGAACTAAAAAAATTGAGTCACGGTCGAGGTTTTTTGAAACTTTCGTTGCGAATGATTAGGCTTGATGATTTAGAATAGAATGTTGAAGAAACGGAGCGTAAAAAACAGTAAAAGAGGGCTTAAAATCGAAACCCTTATTCGAAAACCCTAATCTGTGACGTTTGAAGTACATGCTAAAAGAACCGAGTCACGGTCAACGTTTTTCAAAACTTTTGTGGGGAATGATCAGGGATAATAATTTAGAAGACCATTTCGAAGAAATGGACTGCATAAAACAGTAATAGGGTGATTAAAATCTAACCCTTATCTGGGACGTTTGAAGTACGTGCTAAAAAAACTGAGTCACGGTCGTGGTTTTTTTAAACTTTCGTTGCGAATGATTAGGCTTGCTGATTTAGAATTGAATGTCGAAGAAACGGAGCGTAAAAAACAGTAAAAGAGCGCTTAAAATCGAAACCCTTATTCGAAAACCCTAATCTGTGACGTTTGAAGTACATGCTAAAAAAACCGAGTCACGGTCAACGTTTTTCAAAACTTTTGTGGGGAATGATCAGGGATAATAATTTAGAAGACAATTTCGAAGAAAGGGACTGCATAAAACAGTAATAGGGTGATTAAAATCTAACCCTAATCTGGGACGTTTGAAGTACGTGCTAAAAAAACTGAGTCACGGTCGAGGTTTTTTGAAACTTTTGTTGCGAATGATTAGTCTTGCTGATTTAGAATAGAAGGTCGAAGAAATGGAGCGTAAAAAAGTAAAAGATTGCTTAAAATCGAAACCCTTATTCGGAAACCCTAATCTGTGACGTTTTAAGTACATGCTTAAAAAACCGATTCACGGTCAACGTTTTTCAAAACTTTTATGGGGAATGATCTGGAAAATGATTTAGAATACAATTTCGAAGAAATGGACTCCACAAAACAGTAAAAGGGTGATTAAAAACGAACCCTAATCTGGGACGTTTGAAGTACGTGCTAAAAAAACTGAGTCAAGGTCGAGGTTTTTTGAAACTTTTGTTGCGAAAGATTAGGCTTGATGATTTAGAATAGAATGTCGAAGAAACGGAGCGTAAAAAACAGTAAAAGAGTGCTTAAAATCGAAACCCTTATTCGGAAACCCTAATCTCTAAAGTTTGAAGTACATGCTAAAAAAACCGAGTCACGGTCAACGTTTTTCAAAACTTTTGTAGGGAATGATCAGGGATAATGATTTAGAAGACAATTTCGAAGAAATGGAGTGCATAAAACAGTAATAGGGTGATTAAAATCGAACCCTAATCTGGGACGTTTGAAGTTCGAACTAAAAAAATTGAGTCACGGTCGAGGTTTTTTGAAACTTTCGTTGCGAATGATTAGGCTTGATGATTTAGAATAGAATGTTGAAGAAACGGAGCGTAAAAAACAGTAAAAGAGGGCTTAAAATCGAAACCCTTATTCGAAAACCCAAATCTGTGACGTTTGAAGTACATGCTAAAAGAACCGAGTCACGGTCAACGTTTTTCAAAACTTTTGTGGGGAATGATCAGGGATAATAATTTAGAAGACAATTTCGAAGAAATGGACTGCATAAAACAGTAATAGGGTGATTAAAATCTAACCCTAATCTGGGACGTTTGAAGTACGTGCTAAAAAAACTGAGTCACGGTCGTGGTTTTTTTAAACTTTCGTTGCGAATGATTAGGCTTGCTGATTTAGAATAGAATGTCGAAGAAATGGAGCGTAAAAAACAGTAAAAGAGCGCTTAAAATCGAAACCCTTATTCGAAAACCCTAATCTGTGACGTTTGAAGTGCATGCTAAAAAAACCGAGTCACGGTCAACGTTTTTCAAAACTTTTGTGGGGAATGATCAGGGATAATAATTTAGAAGACAAATTCGAAGAAATGGACTGCATAAAACAGTAATAGGGTGATTAAAATCTAACCCTAATCTGGGACGTTTGAAGTACGTGCTAAAAAAACTGAGTCACGGTCGAGGTTTTTTGAAACTTTCGTTGCGAATGATTAGTCTTGCTGATTTAGAATAGAAGGTCGAAGAAATGGAGCGTAAAAAACAGTAAAAGAGGGCTTAAAATCGAAACCCTTATTCGAAAACCCTAATCTGTGACGTTTGAAGTACATGCTAAAAGAACCGAGTCACGGTCAACGTTTTTCAAAACTTTTGTGGGGAATGATCAGGGATAATAATTTAGAAGACAATTTCGAAGAAATGGACTACATAAAACAGTAATAGGGTGATTAAAATCTAACCCTAATCTGGGACGTTTGAAGTACGTGCTAAAAAAACTGAGTCACGGTCGTGGTTTTTTTAAACTTTCGTTGCGAATGATTAGGCTTGCTGATTTAGAATAGAATGTCGAAGAAACGGAGCGTAAAAAACAGTAAAAGAGTGCTTAAAATCGAAACACTTATTCGAAAACACTAATCTGTGACGTTTGAAGTACATGCTAAAAAAACCGAGTCACGGTCAACGTTTTTCAAAACTTTTGTGGGGAATGATCAGGGATAATAATTTAGAAGACAATTTCGAAGAAATGGACTGCATAAAACAGTAATAGGGTGATTAAAATCTAACCCTAATCTGGGACGTTTGAAGTACGTGCTAAAAAAACTGAGACACGGTCGAGGTTTTTTGAAACTTTCATTGCGAATGATTAGTCTTGCTGATTTAGAATAGAAGGTCGAAGAAATGGAGCGTAAAAAAGTAAAAGATTGCTTAAAATTGAAACCCTTATTCGGAAACCCTAATCTGTGACGTTTGAAGTACATGCTTAAAAAACCGAGTCACGGTCAACGTTTTTCAAAACTTTTATGGGGAATGATCTGGAAAATGATTTAGAATACAATTTCAAAGAAATGGACTGCACAAAACAGTAAAAGGGTCATTAAAAACGAACCCTAATCTGGGACATTTGAAGTACGTGCTAAAAAAACTGAGTCACGGTCGAGGTTTTTTGAAACTTTCGTTGCGAATGATTAGTCTTGCTGATTTACAATAGAAGGTCGAAGAAATGGAGGGTAAAAAAGTAAAAGATTGCTTAAAATTGAAACCCTTATTCGGAAACCCTAATCTGTGACGCTTAAAGTACATGCTTAAAAAACCGAGTCACGGTCAACGTTTTTCAAAACTTTTATGGGGAATCATCTGGAAAATGATTTAGAATACAATTTCGAAGAAATGGACTGCACAAAACAGTAAAAGGGTCATTAAAAACGAACCCTAATCTGGGACGTTTGAAGTACGTGCTAAAAAAACTGAGTCACGGTCGAGGTTTTTTGAAACTTTCGTTGCGAATGATTAGGCTTGATGATTTAGAATAGAATGTTGAAGAAACGGAGCGTAAAAAACAGTAAAAGAGTGCTTAAAATCGAAACCCTTATTCGAAAACCCTAATCTGTGACGTTTGAAGTTCGTGCTAAAAAAACTGAGTCACGGTCGTGGTTTTTTGAAACTTTCGTTGCGAATGATTAGGCTTGCTGATTTAGAATAGAATGTCGAAGAAACGGAGCGTAAAAAACAGTAAAAGAAAATCGAAACCCTTATTCGAAAACCCTAATCTGTGACGTTTGAAGTACATGATAAAAAAACCGAGTCACAGTCAACGTTTTTCAAAACTTTTGTGGGGAATGATCAGGGATAATAATTTAGAAGACAATTTCGAAGAAATGGACTGCATAAAACTAATCTGTGTCATTTAAAGTACATGTTAAAAAATCCGAATCACGGTCAACATGTTTTGAAATTTACGTGTGTAATGATCAGGCAAAATGAATTAGAATAGAATTAATTTCTAAGAAACGGTCTGCATGAACCAATAGAAGAGTGCTAAAAATCGAACCCTAATTCATAAATCCTAATCTGTGACTTTTGAAGTACATGTTAAAAAATCCGAGTCACGGTCAACATTTTTTGAAATTTCCGTGTGTAATGATCAGGCACAATGAATTAGAATAGAATTAATTTCTAAGAAACGGTGTGCATGAAGCAATAGATGAGTGCTGAAAATCGAACCCTAATTCATAAATCCTAATATGTGACATTTGAAGTACATGTTAAAAAATCCGAGTCACGGTCAACATTTTTTGAAAATTCCGTGTGTAATGATCAGGCACAATGAATTAGATTAGAATTAATTTCTAAGAAACGGTGTGCATGAAACAATTCAAGAATGCTGAAAATCGAACCCTAATTCATAAATCCAAATCTGTGACGTTTGAAGTACATGCTAAAAAATCCGAGTCACGGTCAACATTTTTTGAAATTTCCGTTGTAATGATCAGGCACAATGAATCAAAATAGAATTAATTTCTAAGAAACGGTGTGCATGAAACAATTCAAGAATGCTGAAAATCGAACCCTAATTCATAAATTCTAATATGTGACGTTTGAAGTACATGTTAAAAAATCCGAGTCACGGTCAACATTTTTTGAAATTTCCGTGTTTAATGATCAGGCACAATGAATTAGAATAGAATTAATTTCTAAGAAAGGTGTGCATGAAACAAGTCAAGAATGCTGAAAATCGAACCCTAATTCATAAATCCTAATATGTGACGTTTGAAGTACATGCTAAAAAATCCGAGTCACGGTCAACATTTTTTGAAATTTCCGTTGTAATGATCAGGCACAATGAATTAAAATAGAATTAATTTTTAAGAAACGGTGTGAATGAAACAATTCAAGAATGCTGAAAATCAAAACCTAATTCATAAATCCTAATATGTGACTTTTGAAGTACATGTTAAAAAATCCGAGTCACGGTCAACATTTTTTGAAATTTCCGTGTGTAATGATTAGGCACAATGAATTAGAATAGAATTAATTTCTAAGAAACGGTGTGCATGAAACAATTCAAGCATGCTGAAAATCGAACCCTAATTCATAAATCCTAATATGTGACGTTTGAAGTACATGTTAAAAAATCCGAGTCACAGTCAACATTTTTTGAAATTTTCGTGTGTAATGATCAGGCACAATGAATTAGAATAGAATTAATTTCTAAGAAACGGTGTGCATGAAACAATAGAAGAGTGCTGAAAATCGAACCCTAATTCATAAATCCTAATCTGTGACGTTTGAAGTACATGCTAAAAAATCCGAGTGACGGTCAACATTTTTTGAAATTTCCGTGTGTAATGATCAGGAACAATGAATTAGAATAGAATTAATTTCTAAGAAACGGTGTGCATGAAACAATTCAAGCATGCTGAAAATCGAACCCTAATTCATAAATCCTAATATGTGACGTTTGAAGTACATGTTAAAAAATTCGAGTCACGGTCAACATTTTTTTAAATTTTCGTGTGTAATGATCAGGCACAATGAATTAGAATAGAATTAATTTCTAAGAAACGGTGTGCATGAAGCAATAGATGAGTGCTGAAAATCGAACCCTAATTCATAAATCCTAATATGTGACATTTGAAGTACATGTTAAAAAATCCGAGTCACGGTCAACATTTTTTGAAAATTTCGTGTGTAATGATCAGGCACAATGAATTAGAATAGAATTAATTTCTAAGAAACGGTGTGCATGAAACAATTCAAGCATGCTGAAAATCGAACCCTAATTCATAAATCCTAATATGTGACTTTTGAAGTACATGTTAAAAAATCCGAGTCACGGTCAACATTTTTTGAAATTTTCGTGTGTAATGATTAGGCACAATGAATTAGAATAGAATTAATTTCTAAGAAACGGTGTGCATGAAACAATTCAAGAATGCTGAAAATCGAACCCTAATTCATAAATCCCAATCTGTGACATTTGAAGTACATGCTAAAAAATCCGAGTCACGGTCAACATTTTTTGAAATTTCCGTGTGTAATGATCAGGCACAATGAATTAGAATAGAATTAATTTCTAAGAAACGGTGTGCATGAAACAATTCAAGAATGCTGAAAATCGAACCCTAATTCATAAATCCTCATCTGTGACGTTTGAAGTACATGCTAAAAAATTCGAGTCACAGTCAACATTTTTTGAAATTTCCGTGTGTCATGATCAAGCACAATGAATTAGAATAGAATTAATTTCTAAGAAACGGTGTGCATGAAACAATTCAAGAATACTGAAAATCGAACCCTAATTCATAAATCCTAATCTGTGACGTTTGAAGTACATGCTAAAAAATCCGAGTAACGGTCAACATTTTTTGAAATTTCCGTGTGTAATGATCAGGCACAATGAATTAGAATAGAATTAATTTCTAAGAAACGGTGTGCATGAAACAATTCAAGAATGCTGAAAATCGAACCCTAATTCATAAATCCTAATATGTGACGTTTGATGTACATGATATACAATCCGAGTCACGGTCAACATTTTTTGAAATTTCCGTGTGTAATGATCAGGCACAATGAATTAGAATAGAATTAATTTCTAAGAAACGGTGTGCATGAAACAATTCAAGAATGCTGAAAATCGAACCCTAATTCATAAATCCTAATCTGTGACGTTTGAAGTACATGCTAAAAAATCCGAGTCACGATCAACATTTTTTGAAATTTCCGTGTGTAATGATCAGGCACAATAAATTAGAATAGAATTAATTTCAAAGAAACGGTGTGCAAGAAACAATAGAAGAGTGCTTAAAATGGAACCCTAATTCATAAATCCTAATCTATGACTTTTGAAGTACATGCTAAAAAATCCGAGTCACGGTCAACATTTTTCGAAATTTCCGTTGCAATGATCAGGCACAATGAATTAAAATAGAATTAATTTCTAAGAAACGGTGTCCATGAAACAATTCAAGCATGCTGAAAATCGAACCCTAATTCATAAATCCTAATATGTGACGTTTGAAGTACATGTTAAAAAATCCGAGTCACGGTCAAGATATTTCCGTGTGTAATGATTAGGCACAATGAATTAGAATAGAATTAATTTCTAAGAAACGGTGTGCATGAAACAATAGAAGAGTGCTGAAAATGGAACCCTAATTCATAAATCCTAATATGTGACGTTTGAAGTACATGCTAAAAAATCCGAGTCACGGTCAACATTTTTTGAAATTTTCGTGTGTAATGATCAGGCACAATGAATTAGAATAGAATTAATTTCTAAGAAACGGTGTGCATGAAACAATAGAAGAGTGTTGAAAATCGAACCCTAATTCATAAATCCCAATCTGTGACATTTGAAGTACATGCTAAAAAATCCGAGTCACGGTCAACATTTTTTTAAATTTTCGTGTGTCATGATCATGCACAATGAATTAGAATAAAATTAATTTCTAAGAAACGGTGTGCATGAAACAATAGAAGAGTGCTTAAAATGGAACCCTAATTCATAAAAACTAATCTGTGTCATTTAAAGTACATGTTAAAAAATCCGAATCACGGTCAACATTTTTTGAAATTTCCGTGTGTAATGATCAGGCACAATGAATTAGAATAGAATTAATTTCTAAGAAACGGTGTGCATGAACCAATAGAAGAGTGCTGAAAATCGAACCCTAATTCATAAATCCTAATCTGTGACTTTTGAAGTACATGTTAAAAAATCCGAGTCACGGTCAACATTTTTTTAAATTTCCGTGTGTAATGATCAGGCACAATGAATTAGAATAGAATTAATTTCTAAGAAACGGTGTGCATGAAACAATTCAAGAATGCTGAAAATGGAACCCTAATTCATAAATCCTAATCTGTGACGTTTGAAGTACATGCTAAAAAATCCGATTCACGGTCAACATTTTTTGAAATTTCCGTGTGTAATGATCAGGCACAATGAATTAGAATAGAATTAATTTCTAAGAAACGGTGTGCATGAAACAATTCAAGAATGCTGAAAATCGAACCCTAATTCATAAATCCTCATCTGTGACGTTTGAAGTACATGCTAAAAAATTCGAGTCACGGTTAACATTTTTTGAAATTTCCGTGTGTCATGATCAAGCACAATGAATTAGAATAGAATTAATTTCTAAGAAACGGTGTGCATGAAACAGTTCAAGAATACTGAAAATCGAACCCTAATTCATAAATCCTAATCTGTGACGTTTGAAGTACATGCTAAAAAATCCGAGTAACGGTCAACATTTTTTGAAATTTCCGTGTGTAATGATCAGGCACAATGAATTAGAATAGAATTAATTTCTAAGAAACGGTGTGCATGAAACAATTCAAGAATGCTGAATATCGAACCCTAATTCATAAATCCTAATCTATGACTTTTGAAGTACATGCTAAAAAATCCGAGTCACGGTCAACATTTTTTGAAATTTCCGTGTGTAATGCTCAGGCACAATGAATTAAAATAGAATTAATTTCTAAGAAACGGTGTGCATGAAACAATAGAAGAGTGCTGAGAATCGAACCCTAATTCATAAATCCTAATCTGTGACTTTTGAAGTACATGTTAAAAAATCCGAGTCACGGTCAACATTTTTTGAAATTTCCGTGTGTAATGATCAGGCACAATGAATTAGAATAGAATTAATTTCTAAGAAACGGTGTGCATGAAACAATTCAAGAATGCTGAAAATCGAACCCTAATTCATAAATCCTCATCTGTGACGTTTGAAGTACATGCTAAAAAATTCGAGTCACGGTTAACATTTTTTGAAATTTCCGTGTGTCATGATCAAGCACAATGAATTAGAATAGAATTAATTTCTAAGAAACGGTGTGCATGAAACAGTTCAAGAATACTGAAAATCGAACCCTAATTCATAAATCCTAATCTGTGACGTTTGAAGTACATGCTAAAAAATCCGAGTAACGGTCAACATTTTTTGAAATTTCCGTGTGTAATGATCAGGCACAATGAATTAGAATAGAATTAATTTCTAAGAAACGGTGTGCATGAAACAATTCAAGAATGCTGAATATCGAACCCTAATTCATAAATCCTAATCTATGACTTTTGAAGTACATGCTAAAAAATCCGAGTCACGGTCAACATTTTTTGAAATTTCCGTGTGTAATGCTCAGGCACAATGAATTAAAATAGAATTAATTTCTAAGAAACGGTGTGCATGAAACAATAGAAGAGTGCTGAGAATCGAACCCTAATTAATAAATCCTAATATGTGCTATTTGAAGTACATGTTAAAAATCCGAGACACGGTCAACATTTTTTGAAAATTCCGTGTGTAATGATCAGGCACAAAGAATTAGAATACAATTAATTTCTAAGAAACGGTGTGCATGAAACAATAGAAGAATGCTGAAAATGGAACCCTAATTCATAAATCCTAATCTGTGACGTTTGAAGTACATGCTAAAAAATCCGAGTGACGGTCAACATTTTTTGAAATTTCCGTGTATTATGATCAGGCACAATGAATTAGAATAGAATTAATTTCTAAGAAACGGTGTGCATGAAACAATTCAAGAATGCTGAAAATCGAACCCTAATTCATAAATCCTCATCTGTGACGTTTGAAGTACATGCTAAAAAATTCGAGTCACGGTCAACATTTTTTTAAATTTCCGTGTGTCATGATCAAGCACAATGAATTAGAATAGAATTAATTTCTAAGAAACGGTGTGCATGAAACAATTCAAGAATACTGAAAATCGAACCCTAATTCATAAATCCTAATCTGTGACGTTTGAAGTACATGCTAAAAAATCCGAGTAACGGTCAACATTTTTTGAAATTTCCGTGTGTAATGATCAGGCACAATGAATTAGAATAGAATTAATTTCTAAGAAACGGTGTGCATGAAACAATTCAAGAATGCTGAAAATCGAACCCTAATTCATAAATCCTAATCTATGACTTTTGAAGTACATGCTAAAAAATCCGAGTCACGGTCAACATTTTTTGAAATTTCCGTGTGTAATGCTCAGGCACAATGAATTAAAATAGAATTAATTTCTAAGAAACGGTGTGCATGAAACAATAGAAGAGTGCTGAGAATCGAACCCTAATTAATAAATCCTAATATGTGCTATTTGAAGTACATGTTAAAAATCCGAGACACGGTCAACATTTTTTGAAAATTCCGTGTGTAATGATCAGGCACAAAGAATTAGAATACAATTAATTTCTAAGAAACGGTGTGCATGAAACAATAGAAGAATGCTGAAAATGGAACCCTAATTCATAAATCCTAATCTGTGACGTTTGAAGTACATGCTAAAAAATCCGAGTGACGGTCAACATTTTTTGAAATTTCCGTGTATTATGATCAGGCACAATGAATTAGAATAGAATTAATTTCTAAGAAACGGTGTGCATGAAACAATTCAAGCATGCTGAAAATCGAACCCTAATTCATAAATCCTAATATGTGACGTTTGAAGTACATGTTAAAAAATCCGAGTGACGGTCAACATTTTTTGAAATTTTCGTGTGTAATGATCAGGCACAATGAATTGTAATAGAATTAATTTCTAAGAAACGGTGTGCATGAACCAATAGAAGAGTGCTGAAAATCGAACCCTAATTCATAAATCCTAATCTGACTTTTGAAGTACATGTTAAAAAATCCGAATCACGGTCAACATTTTTTGAAATTTCCGTGTGTAATGATCAGGTACAATGAATTAGAATAGAATTAATTTCTAAGAAACGGTGTGCATGAACCAATAGTAGAGTGCTGAAAATCGAACCCTAATTCATAAATCCTAATATGTGACGTTTGAAGTACATGTTAAAAAATCCGAGTCACGGTCAACATTTTTTGAAGTTTCCGTGTGTAATGATCAGGCACAATGAATTAGAATAGAATTAATTTCTAAGAAACGGTGTGCATGAAACAATTCAAGAATGCTGAAAATCGAACCCTAGTTCATAAATCCTAATATGTGACGTTTGATGTACATGTTAAAAAATCCGAGTCACGGTCAACATTTTTTGAAATTTCCGTGTGTAATGATCAGGCACAATGAATTAGAATAGAATTAATTTCTAAGAAACGGTGTGCATGAAACAATTCAAGCATGCTGAAAATCGAACCCTAATTCATAAATCCTAATATGTGACGTTTGAAGTACATGTTAAAAAATCCGATCACGGTCAACATTTTTTGAAATTTCTGTGTGTAATGATCAGACACAATGAATTAGAATAGAATTAATTTCTAAGAAACGGTGTGCATGATACAATAGAAGAGTGCTGAAAATCGAACCCTAATTCATAAATCCCAATCTGTGGCATTTGAAGTACATGTTAAAAAATCCGAGTCACGGTCAACATTTTATTAAATTTTCGTGTGTCATGATCATGCACAATGAATTAGAATAAAATTAATTTCTAATAAACGGTGTGCATGAAACAATAGAAGAGTGCTTAAAATGGAACCCTAATTCATAAAAACTAATCTGTGTCATTTAAAGTACATGTTAAAAAATCCAAATCACGGTCAACATTTTTTGAAATTTCCGTGTGTAATGATCAGGCACAATGAATTAGAATATAATTAATTTCTAAGAAACGGTGTGCATGAACCAATAGAAGAGTGCTGAAAATCGAACCCTAATTCATAAATCCTAATATGTGACATTTGAAGTACATGCTAAAAGATCCGAGTCACGGACAACATTTTTTCAAATTTCCGTGTGTAATGATCAGGCATGATGAATTAGAATAGAATTAATTTCTAAGAAACGGTGTGCATGATACAATAGAAGAGTGCTTAAAATCGAACCCTAATTCATAAATCCCAATCTGTGGCATTTGAAGTACATGTTAAAAAATCCGAGTCACGTTCAACATTTTATTAAATTTTCCTGTGTCATGATCATGCACAATGAATTAGAATAAAATTAATTTCTAAGAAACGGTGTGCATGAAACAATAGAAGAGTGCTTAAAATGGAACCCTAATTCATAAAAACTAATCTGTGTCATTTAAAGTACATGTTAAAAAATCCGAATCACGGTCAACATTTTTTGAAACTTCCGTGCGTAATGATCAGGCACAATGAATTAGAATAGAATTAATTTCGAAGAAACGGTGTGCATGAACCAATAGAAGAGTGCTGAAAATCGAACCCTAATTCATAAATCCTAATCTGTGACGTTTGAAGTTCATGCTAAAAAATTCTAGTCACGGTCAACATTTTTTGAAATTTTCGTGTGTAATGATCAGGCACAATGAATTAGAATTGAATTAATTTCTAAGAAACGGTGTGCATGAAACAATAGAAGAGTGCTGAAAATCGAACCCTCATTCATAAATCCCAATCTGTGACGTTTGAAGTACATGCTAAAAAATCCGAGTCACGGTCAACATTTTTCTAATTTTTCGTGTGTAATGATCAGGCACAATGAATTAGAATAGAATTAATTTCTAAGAAACGGTGTACATGAAACAATAGAAGAGTGCTGAAAATCTAACCCTAATTCATAAATCCTAATCTGTGACGTTTGAAGTACATGCTAAAAAATCTGAGTCACGGTCAACATTTTTTTAAATTTTCTTGTGGAATGATCAGGCACAATGAATTAGAATAGAATTAATTTCTAAGAAACGGTGTGCAGGAAAAAATAGAAGAGTGCTGAAAATGGAACCCTAATTCATAAATCCTAATCTGTGACATTTGAAGTACATGCTAAAAAATCCGAGTCACGGTCAACATCTTTTGAAATTTTCGTGTGTAATGATCAGGCACAATGAATTAGAATTGAATTAAATTCTAAGAAACGGTGTGCGCAAAACAATAGAAGAGTGGTGAAAATCGAACCCTAATTAATAAATCCAAATATGTAACGTTTGAAGTACATGCTAAAAAATTCGAGTCACGGTCAACATTTTTTTAAATTTTCGTGTGTAATTATCAGGCACAATGAATTAGAATAGAATTAATTTTAATAAACGGTGTGCAGGAAACAATAGAAGAGTGCTGAAAATCGAACCCTAATTCATAAATCCTAATCTGTGACGTTTGAAGTACATGCTAAAAAATCCGAGTCACGGTCAACATTTTTTTAAATTTTCGTGTGTAATGATGAGGCACAATGAATTAGAATATAATTAATTTCTAAGAAACGGTGTGCATGAAACAATAGAAGAGTGCTCAAAATGGAACCCTAATTCATAAATCCTAATCTGTGATGTTTGAAATACATGCTAAAAAATACGAGTCACGGTCAACATTTTTGAAATTTCTGTGTGTAATGATCTGGCACAATGAATTAGAATAGAATTAATTTCTAAGAAATGGTGTGCATGAACCAATAGAAGAGTGCTGAAAATCGAACCCTAATTCATAAATCCTAATCTGTGACTTTTGAAGTACATGTTAAAAAATCCGAGTAACGGTCAACATTTTTTGAAATTTCCGTGTGTAATGATCAGGCACAATGAATTAGAATAAAATTAATTTTAATAAACGGTGTGCAGGAAACAATAGAAGAGTGCTGAAAATCGAACCCTAATTCATAAATCCTAATCTGTGACGTTTGAAGTACATGCTAAAAAATCCGAGTCACGGTCAACATTTTTTTAAATTTTCGTGTGTAATGATGAGGCACAATGAATTAGAATATAATTAATTTCTAAGAAACGGTGTGCATGAAACAATAGAAGAGTGCTCAAAATGGAACCCTAATTCATAAATCCTAATCTGTGATGTTTGAAATACATGCTAAAAAATCCGAGTCACGGTCAAAATTTTTGAAATTTCCGTGTGTAATGATATGGCACAATGAATTAGAATAGAATTAATTTCTAAGAAATTGTGTGCATGAAACAATAGAAGAGTGCTGAAAATCGAACCCTAATTAATAAATCCAAATATGTAACGTTTGAAGTACATGCTAAAAAATTCGAGTCATGGTCAACATTTTTTTAAATTTTCGTGTGTAATGATTAGGCACAATGAATTAGAATAGAATTAATTTTAATAAACGGTGTGCAGGAAACAATAGAAGAGTGCTGAAAATCGAACCCTAATTCATAAATCCTAATCTGTGACGTTTGAAGTACATGCTAAAAAATCCGAGTCACGGTCAACATTTTTTGAAATTTTCGTGTGTAATGATCAGGCACAATGAATTATAATTGAATTAATTTCTAAGAAACGGTGTGCATGAAACAATAGAAGAGTGCTGAAAATCGAACCCTAATTCATAAATCCTAATCTGTGACGTTTGAAGTACATGCTAAAAAATCCGAGTCACGGTCAACATTTTTCTAATTTTTCGTGTGTAATGATCAGGCACAATGAATTAGAATATAATTAATTTCTAAGAAACGGTGTGCATGAAACAATTCAAGCATGCTGAAAATCGAACACTAATTCATAAATCCTAATATGTGACTTTTGAAGTACATGTTAAAAAATCCGAGTCACGGTCAACATTTTTTGAAATTTTCGTGTGTAATGATCAGGCACAATGAATTAGAATAGAATTAATTTCTAAGAAACGGTGTGCATGAAACAATAGAAGAGTGCTGAAAATCGAACCCAAATTCATAAGTCCTAATCTGTGACGTTTGAAGCACATGCTAAAAAATCCGAGTCACGGTCAACATTTTTTGAAATTTTCTTGTGTAATGGTCAGGCACAATGAATTAGAATAGAATTAATTTTAAGAAACGATGTGCAGGAAACAATATAAGAGTGCTGAAAATCAAACCCTAATTTATAAATCCTAATCTGTGACGTTTGAAGTACATGCTAAAAAATCCGAGTCACGGTCAACATTTTTTGAAATTTCCGTGTGTAATGATCAGGCACAATGAATTAGAATAGAATTAATTTCTAAGAAACGGTGTGCATGAAACAATAGAAGAGTGCTCAAAATCGAACCGTAATTCATAAATCCTAATCTGTGATTTTTGAAATACATGCTAAAAAATCGGAGTCACGGTCAACATTTTTGAAATTTCCGTGTGCAATGATCAGGCACAATGAGTTAGAATAGAATTAATTTTTAACAAACGGCGTGCATGAAACAATAGAAGAGTGCTGAAAATGGAACCATAATTTATAAATCCTTATCTGTGACGTCTGAAGTACATGCTAAAAGATCAGAGTCACGGTCAACATTTTTTGAATTTTCCGTGTGTATTGATCTGGAACAATGAATTAGAATAGAATTAATTTCTAAGAAACGGTGTGCAGGAAACAATACAAGAGTGCTGAAAATCGAACCCTAATTCATAAATCCAAATCTTTGATGTTTGAAGTACATGCTAAAACATCCGAGACACGGTCAACATTTTTTGAAATTTTCGTGTGTAATGATCAGGCACAATGAATTAGAATTAAATTAATTTCTAAGAAACGGTGTGCACGAAACAATAGAAGAGTGCTGAAAATCGAACCCTAATTCATAAATCCTAATCTGTGACGTTTGAAGTACATGCTAAAAAATCCGAGTCACGGTCAACATTTTTCTAATTTTTCGTGTGTAATGATCAGGCACAATGAATTAGAATAGAATTAATTTCTAAGAAACGGTGTGCATGAAACAATACAAGAGTGCTGAAAATCGAACCCTAATTCATAAATCCTAATCTTTGACGTTTGAAGTACATGCTAAAACATCCTAGTCACGGACAACATTTTTTGAAATTTCCGTGTGTAATGATCAGGCATAATAAATTAGAATAGAATTAATTGCTAAGAAACGGTGTGCAGGAAACAATACAAGAGTGCTGAAAATCGAACCCTAATTCATAAATTCTAATCTTTGACGTTTGAAGTACATGCTAAAACATCCGAGTCACGGTCAACATTTTTTGAAATTTCCTTGTGTAATGATCAGGCACAATGAATTAGAATATAATTAATTTCTAAGAAACGGTGTGCATGAAACAATAGAAGAGCGCTGAAAATCGAACCCTAATTCATAAATCCCAATCTGTGACGTTTGAAGTACATGCTAAAAAATCCTAGTCATAGTCAACATTTTTTGAATTTCCGTGTGTCATGATCAAGCACAATGAATTAGAATAAAATTAATTTCTAAGAAACGGTGTGCATGAAACAATAGAAGAGTGCTTAATATGGAACCCTAATTCATAAAACCTAATCTGTGTCATTTAAAGTACATGTTAAAAAATCCGAGTCACGGTCAACATTTTTTGAAATTTCCGTGTGTAATGATCACGCACAATGAATTAGAATAGAATTAATTTCTAAGAAACGGTGTGCATGAACCAATAGAAGAGTGCTGAAAATCGAACACTTATTCATAAATCCTAATCTGTGACTTTTGATGTACATGTTAAAAAATCCGAGTCACGGTCAACATTTTTTGAAATTTTCGTGTGTAATGATAAGGCACAATGAATTAGAATAGAATTAATTTCTAAGAAACGGTGTGCATGAAACAATTCAAGAATGCTGAAAATCGAACCCTAATTCATAAATCCGAATATGTGACGTTTGAAGTACATGTTAAAAAATCCGAGTCACGGTCAACATTTTTTGAAATTTTCGTGTGTAATGATCAGGCACAATGAATTACAATAGAATTAATTTCTAAGAAACGGTGTGCATGAAACAATAGAAGAGTGCTCAAAATCGAACCATAATTCATACATCCTAATCTGTGACTTTTGAAGTACATGTTAAAAAATCCGAGTCACGGTCAACATTTTTTGAAATTTTCGTGTGTAATGATAAGGCACAATGAATTAGAATAGAATTAATTTTAAGAAACGATGTGCAGGAAACAATATAAGAGTGCGGAAAATCGAACCCTAATTTATAAATCCTAATCTGTGACGTTTGAAGTACATGCTAAAAAATCCGAGTCACGGTCAACATTTTTGAAATTTCCGTGTGCAATGATCAGGCACAATGAGTTAGAATAGAATTAATTTTTAACAAACGGCGTGCATGAAACAATAGAAGAGTGCTGAAAATGGAACCATAATTTATAAATCCTTATCTGTGACGTCTGAAGTACATGCTAAAAGATCAGAGTCACGGTCAACATTTTTTGAATTTTCCGTGTGTATTGATCTGGAACAATGAATTAGAATAGAATTAATTTCTAAGAAACGGTGTGCAGGAAACAATACAAGAGTGCAGAAAATCGAACCCTAATTCATAAATCCTAATCTTTGACGTTTGAAGTACATGCTAAAACATCCGAGTCACGGACAACATTTTTTGAAATTTCCGTGTGTAATGATCAGGCATAATAAATTAGAATAGAATTAATTGCTAAGAAACGGTGTGCAGGAAAGAATACAAGAGTGCTGAAAATCGAACCCTAATTCATAAATTCTAATCTTTGACGTTTGAAGTACATGCTAAAACATCCGAGTCACGGTCAACATTTTTTGAAATTTCCTTGTGTAATGATCAGGCACAATGAATTAGAATATAATTAATTTCTAAGAAACGGTGTGCATGAAACAATAGAAGAGCGCTGAAAATCGAACCCTAATTCATAAATCCCAATCTGTGACGTTTGAAGTACATGCTAAAAAATCCTAGTCATAGTCAACATTTTTTGAATTTCCGTGTGTCATGATCAAGCACAATGAATTAGAATAAAATTAATTTCTAAGAAACGGTGTGCATGAAACAATAGAAGAGTGCTTAATATGGAACCCTAATTCATAAAACCTAATCTGTGTCATTTAAAGTACATGTTAAAAAATCCGAGTCACGGTCAACATTTTTTGAAATTTCCGTGTGTAATGATCAGGCACAATGAATTAGAATAGAATTAATTTCTAAGAAACGGTGTGCATGAAACAATAGAAGAGTGCTGAAAATCGAACACTTATTCATAAATCCTAATATGTGACATTTGAAGTACATGTTAAAAAATCCGAGTCACGGTCAACATTTTTTGAAATTTTCGTGTGTAATGATAAGGCACAATGAATTAGAATAGAATTAATTTCTAAGAAACGGTGTGCATGAAACAATTCAAGAATGCTGAAAATCGAACCCTAATTCATAAATCCGAATATGTGACGTTTGAAGTACATGTTAAAAAATCCGAGTCACGGTCAACATTTTTTGAAATTTCCGTGTGTAATGATCAGGCACAATGAATTAGAATAGAATTAATTCCTAAGAAACGGTGTGCATGAAACAATAGAAGAGTGCTCAAAATCGAACCATAATTCATACATCCTAATCTGTGACTTTTGAAGTACATGTTAAAAAATCCGAGTCACGGTCAACATTTTTTGAAATTTTCGTGTGTAATGATAAGGCACAATGAATTAGAATAGAATTAATTTTAAGAAACGATGTGCAGGAAACAATATAAGAGTGCGGAAAATCGAACCCTAATTTATAAATCCTAATCTGTGACGTTTGAAGTACATGCTAAAAAATCCGAGTCACGGTCAACATTTTTTGAAATTTTCGTGGGTAATGATCAGGCACAATGAATTAGAATAGAATTAATTTCTAAGATACGGTGTGCATGAAACAATAGAAGAGTGCTCAAAATCGAACCATAATTCATAAATCCTAATCTGTGATGTTTGAAATACATGCTAAAAAATCCGAGTCACGGTCAACATTTTTGAAATTTCCGTGTGCAATGATCAGGCACAATGAGTTAGAATAGAATTAATTTCTAACAAACGGCGTGCATGAAACAATAGAAGAGTGTTGAAAATGGAACCATAATTCATAAATCCTTATCTGTGACGTCTGAAGTACATGCTAAAAGATCAGAGTCACGGTCAACATTTTTTGAATTTTCCGTGTGTATTGATCAGGCACAATGAATTAGAATAGAATTAATTTCTAAGAAACGGCGTGCAGGAAACAATACAAGAGTGCTGAAAATCGAACCCTAATTCATAAATCCAAATCTTTGACGTTTGAAGTACATGCTAAAACATCGGAGACACGGTCAACATTTTTTGAATTTTCCGTGTGTATTGATCAGGCACAATGAATTAGAATAGAATTAATTTCTAAGAAACGGTGTGCACGAAACAATAGAAGAGTGCTGAAAATCGAACCCTAATTCATAAATCCTAATCTGTGACGTTTGAAGTACATGCTAAAAAATCCGAGTGACGGTCAACATTTTTCTAATTTTTCGTGTGTAATGATCAGGCACAATGAATTAGAATAGAATTAATTTCTAAGAAACGGTGTGCATGAAACAATACAAGAGTGCTGAAAATCGAACCCTAATTCATAAATCCTAATCTTTGACGTTTGAAGTACATGCTAAAACATCCTAGTCACGGACAACATTTTTTGAAATTTCCGTGTGTAATGATCAGGCATAATAAATTAGAATAGAATTAATTTCTAAGAAACGGTGTGCAGGAAACAATACAAGAATGCTGAAAATCGAACCCTAATTCATAAATCCTAATCTTTGACGTTTGAAGTACATGCTAAAACATCCTAGTCACGGACAACATTTTTTGAAATTTCCGTGTGTAATGATCAGGCATAATAAATTAGAATAGAATTAATTTCTAAGAAACGGTGTGCAGGAAACAATACAAGAGTGCTGAAAATCGAACCCTAATTCATAAATCCTAATCTTTGACGTTTGAAGTACATGCTAAAACATCCGAGTCACGGTCAACATTTTTTGAAATTTCCTTGTGTAATGATCAGGAAAAATGAATTAGAATATAATTAATTTCTAAGAAACGGTGTGCATGAAACAATAGAAGAGCACTTAAAATCGAACCCTAATTCATAAATCCCAATCTGTGACGTTTGAAGTACATGCTAAAAAATCCTAGTCACAGTCAACATTTTTTGAATTTCCGTGTGTCATGATCAAGCACAATGAATTAGAATAAAATTAATTTCTAAGAAACGGTGTGCATGAAACAATAGAAGAGTGCTTAATATGGAACCCTAATTCATAAAACCTAATCTGTGTCATTTAAAGTACATGTTAAAAAATCCGAGTCACGGTCAACATTTTTTGAAATTTCCGTGTGTAATGATCACGCACAATGAATTAGAATAGAATTAATTTCTAAGAAACGGTGTGCATGAACCAATAGAAGAGTGCTGAAAATCGAACACTAATTCATAAATCCTAATCTGTGACTTTTGAAGTACATGTTAAAAAATCCGAGTCACGGTCAACATTTTTTGAAATTTTCGTGTGTAATGATCAAGCGCAATGAATTAGAATAGAATTAATTTCTAAGAAACGGTGTGCATGAAACAATAGAAGAGTGCTGAAAATCGAACCCTAATTCATAAATCCTAATCTGTCACTTTTGAAGTACATGTTAAAAAATTCGAGTCACGGTCAACATTCTTTGAAATTTCCGTGTGTAATGATCAGGCACAATGAATTAGAATAGAATTAATTTCTAAGAAACGGTGTGCATGAACCAATAGAAGACTGCTGAAAATCGAACCCTAATTCATAAATCTGAATCTGTGACTTTTGAAGTACATGTTAAAAAATCCGAGTCACGGTCAACATTTTTTGAAATTTCCGTGTGTAATGATCAGGCACAATGAATTAGAATAGAATTAATTTCTAAGAAACGGTGTGCATGAAACAATTCAAGCATGCTGAAAATCGAACCCTAATTCATAAATCCTAATATGTGACGTTTGAAGTACATGCTAAAAAATCCTAGTCACAGTCAACATTTTTTAATTTCCGTGTGTCATGATGAGGCACAATGAATTAGAATAAAATTAATTTCTAAGAAACGGTGTGCATGAAACAATAGAAGAGTGCTTAATATGGAACGCTAATTCATAAAACCTAATCTGTGTCATTTAAAGTACATGTTAAAATATCCGAGTGACGGTCTACATTTTTTGAAATTTCCGTGTGTAATGATCAGGCACAATGAATTAGAATAGAATTAATTTCTAAGATACGGTGTGCATGAAACAATAGAAGAGTGCTGAAAATCGAACCCTAATTCATAAATCCCAATATGTGACGTTTGAAGTACATGCTAAAAAATCCTAGTCACAGTCAACATTTTTTAATTTCCGTGTGTCATGATGAGGCACAATGAATTAGAATAAAATTAATTTCTAAGAAACGGTGTGCATGAAACAATAGAAGAGTGCTTAATATGGAACGCTAATTCATAAAACCTAATCTGTGTCATTTAAAGTACATGTTAAAATATCCGAGTGACGGTCTACATTTTTTGAAATTTCCGTGTGTAATAATCACGCACAATGAATTAGAATAGAATTAATTTCTAAGAAACGGTGTGCATGAACAAATAGAAGAGTGCTGAAAATCGAACCCTAATTCATAAATCCTAATCTGTGACTTTTGAAGTACATGTTAAAAAATCCGAGTCACGGTCAACATTTTTTGAAATTTCCGTGTGTAATGATCAGGCACAATGAATTAGAATAGAATTAATTTCTAAGAAACAGTGTGCATGAAACAATTCAAGCATGCTGAAAATCGAACCCTAATTCATAAATCCTAATATGTGACGTTTGAAGTACATGTTAAAAATCCGAGTCACGGTCAACATTTTTTGAAATTTCCGTGTGTAATGATCAAGCGCAATGAATTAGAATAGAATTAATTTCTAAGAAACGGTGTGCATGAAACAATAGAAGAGTGCTGAAAATCGAACCCTAATTCATAAATCCTAATCTGTCACTTTTGAAGTACATGTTAAAAAATTCGAGTCACGGTCAACATTCTTTGAAATTTCCGTGTGTAATGATCAGGCACAATGAATTAGAATAGAATTAATTTCTAAGAAACGGTGTGCATGAACCAATAGAAGACTGCTGAAAATCGAACCCTAATTCATAAATCTGAATCTGTGACTTTTGAAGTACATGTTAAAAAATCCGAGTCACGGTCAACATTTTTTGAAATTTCCGTGTGTAATGATCAGGCACAATGAATTAGAATAGAATTAATTTCTAAGAAACGGTGTGCATGAAACAATTCAAGCATGCTGAAAATCGAACCCTAATTCATAAATCCTAATATGTGACGTTTGAAGTACATGTTAAAAATTCGAGTCACGGTCAACATTTTCTGAAATTTCCGTGTGTAATGATCAAGCGCAATGAATTAGAATAGAATTAATTTCTAAGAAACGGTGTGCATGAAACAATAGAAGAGTGCTGAAAATCGAACCCTAATTCATAAATCTCAATCTGTGACGTTTGATGTACATGCTAAAAAATCCGAGTCACGGTCAACATTTTTTTAAATTTTCGTGTGTCATGATCATGCACAATGAATTAGAATAAAATTATTTTCTAAGAAACGGTGTGCATGAAACAATAGAAGAGTGCTTAAAATGGAACCCTAATTCATAAAAACTAATCTGTGTCATTTAAAGTACATGTTAAAAAATCCGAATCACGGTCAACATTTTTTGAAATTTTCGTGTGTAATGATCAGGCACAATAAATTAGAATAAAATTAATTTCTAAGAAACGGTGTGCATGAACCAATAGAAGAGTGCTGAAAATCGAACCCTAATTCATATATCCCAATCTGTGACGTTTGAAGTACATGCTAAAAGATCCGAGTCACGGTCAACATTTTTTGAATTTTCCGTGTGTATTGATCAGGCACAATGAATTAGAATAGAATTAATTTCTAAGAAACGGTGTGCAGGAAACAATACAAGAGTGCTGAAAATCGAACCCTAATTCATAAATCCTAATCTTTGACGTTTGATGTCCATGCTAAAACATCCGAGACACGGACAACATTTTTTGAAATTTCCGTGTGTAATGATCAGGCATAATGAATTAGAATAGAATTAATTTCTAAGAAACGGTGTGCAGGAAACAATACAAGAGTGCTGAAAATCGAACCCTAATTCATAAATCCTAATCTTTGACGTTTGAAGTACATGCTAAAACATCCGAGTCACGGACAACATTTTTTAAAATTTCCGGTTGTAATGATCAGGCATAATGAATAAGAAAAGAATTAATTTCTAAGAAACGGTGTGCAGGAAACAATACAAGAGTGCAGAAAATCGAACCCTAATTCATAAATCCTAATCTTTGACGTTTGAAGTACATGCTAAAACATCCGATTCACGGACAACATTTTTTGAAATTTCCGTGTGTAATGATCAGGCATAATATATTAGAATTGAATTAATTTCTAAGAAACGGTGTGCAGGAAACAATACAAGAGTGCAGAAAATCGAACCCTAATTCATAAATCCTAATCTTTGACGTTTGAAGTACATGCTAAAACATCCGAGTCACGGACAACATTTTTTGAAATTTCCGTGTGTAATGATCAGGCATAATAAATTAGAATAGAATTAATTGCTAAGAAACGGTGTGCAGGAAAGAATACAAGAGTGCTGAAAATCGAACCCTAATTCATAAATTCTAATCTTTGACGTTTGAAGTACATGCTAAAACATCCGAGTCACGGTCAACATTTTTTGAAATTTCCTTGTGTAATGATCAGGCACAATGAATTAGAATATAATTAATTTCTAAGAAACGGTGTGCATGAAACAATAGAAGAGCGCTGAAAATCGAACCCTAATTCATAAATCCCAATCTGTGACGTTTGAAGTACATGCTAAAAAATCCTAGTCATAGTCAACATTTTTTGAATTTCCGTGTGTCATGATCAAGCACAATGAATTAGAATAAAATTAATTTCTAAGAAACGGTGTGCATGAAACAATAGAAGAGTGCTTAATATGGAACCCTAATTCATAAAACCTAATCTGTGTCATTTAAAGTACATGTTAAAAAATCCGAGTCACGGTCAACATTTTTTGAAATTTCCGTGTGTAATGATCAGGCACAATGAATTAGAATAGAATTAATTTCTAAGAAACGGTGTGCATGAAACAATAGAAGAGTGCTGAAAATCGAACACTTATTCATAAATCCTAATATGTGACATTTGAAGTACATGTTAAAAAATCCGAGTCACGGTCAACATTTTTTGAAATTTTCGTGTGTAATGATAAGGCACAATGAATTAGAATAGAATTAATTTCTAAGAAACGGTGTGCATGAAACAATTCAAGAATGCTGAAAATCGAACCCTAATTCATAAATCCGAATATGTGACGTTTGAAGTACATGTTAAAAAATCCGAGTCACGGTCAACATTTTTTGAAATTTCCGTGTGTAATGATCAGGCACAATGAATTAGAATAGAATTAATTCCTAAGAAACGGTGTGCATGAAACAATAGAAGAGTGCTCAAAATCGAACCATAATTCATACATCCTAATCTGTGACTTTTGAAGTACATGTTAAAAAATCCGAGTCACGGTCAACATTTTTTGAAATTTTCGTGTGTAATGATAAGGCACAATGAATTAGAATAGAATTAATTTTAAGAAACGATGTGCAGGAAACAATATAAGAGTGCGGAAAATCGAACCCTAATTTATAAATCCTAATCTGTGACGTTTGAAGTACATGCTAAAAAATCCGAGTCACGGTCAACATTTTTTGAAATTTTCGTGGGTAATGATCAGGCACAATGAATTAGAATAGAATTAATTTCTAAGATACGGTGTGCATGAAACAATAGAAGAGTGCTCAAAATCGAACCATAATTCATAAATCCTAATCTGTGATGTTTGAAATACATGCTAAAAAATCCGAGTCACGGTCAACATTTTTGAAATTTCCGTGTGCAATGATCAGGCACAATGAGTTAGAATAGAATTAATTTCTAACAAACGGCGTGCATGAAACAATAGAAGAGTGTTGAAAATGGAACCATAATTCATAAATCCTTATCTGTGACGTCTGAAGTACATGCTAAAAGATCAGAGTCACGGTCAACATTTTTTGAATTTTCCGTGTGTATTGATCAGGCACAATGAATTAGAATAGAATTAATTTCTAAGAAACGGCGTGCAGGAAACAATACAAGAGTGCTGAAAATCGAACCCTAATTCATAAATCCAAATCTTTGACGTTTGAAGTACATGCTAAAACATCGGAGACACGGTCAACATTTTTTGAAATTTTCGTGTGTAATGATCAGGCACAATGAATTAGAATTAAATTAATTTCTAAGAAACGGTGTGCACGAAACAATAGAAGAGTGCTGAAAATCGAACCCTAATTCATAAATCCTAATCTGTGACGTTTGAAGTACATACTAAAAAATCCGAGTGACGGTCAACATTTTTCTAATTTTTCGTGTGTAATGATCAGGCACAATGAATTAGAATAGAATTAATTTCTAAGAAACGGTGTGCATGAAACAATACAAGAGTGCTGAAAATCGAACCCTAATTCATAAATCCTAATCTTTGACGTTTGAAGTACATGCTAAAACATCCTAGTCACGGACAACATTTTTTGAAATTTCCGTGTGTAATGATCAGGCATAATAAATTAGAATAGAATTAATTTCTAAGAAACGGTGTGCAGGAAACAATACAAGAATGCTGAAAATCGAACCCTAATTCATAAATCCTAATCTTTGACGTTTGAAGTACATGCTAAAACATCCTAGTCACGGACAACATTTTTTGAAATTTCCGTGTGTAATGATCAGGCATAATAAATTAGAATAGAATTAATTTCTAAGAAACGGTGTGCAGGAAACAATACAAGAGTGCTGAAAATCGAACCCTAATTCATAAATCCTAATCTTTGACGTTTGAAGTACATGCTAAAACATCCGAGTCACGGTCAACATTTTTTGAAATTTCCTTGTGTAATGATCAGGAAAAATGAATTAGAATATAATTAATTTCTAAGAAACGGTGTGCATGAAACAATAGAAGAGCACTTAAAATCGAACCCTAATTCATAAATCCCAATCTGTGACGTTTGAAGTACATGCTAAAAAATCCTAGTCACAGTCAACATTTTTTGAATTTCCGTGTGTCATGATCAAGCACAATGAATTAGAATAAAATTAATTTCTAAGAAACGGTGTGCATGAAACAATAGAAGAGTGCTTAATATGGAACCCTAATTCATAAAACCTAATCTGTGTCATTTAAAGTACATGTTAAAAAATCCGAGTCACGGTCAACATTTTTTGAAATTTCCGTCTGTAATGATCAGGCACAATGAATTAGAATAGAATTAATTTCTATGAAACGGTGTGCATGAAACAATTCAAGAATGCTGAAAATCGAACCCTAATTCATAAATTCTAATATGTGACATTTGAAGTACATGCTAAAAAATCCGAGAAACGGTCAACATTTTTTGAAATTTTCGTGTGTAATGATCAGGCACAATGAATTAGAATAGAATTAATTTCTAAGAATCAGTATTTATGGAACAATAGAAGAGGGCTGAAAATCGAACCCTAATTCATAAATCCTAATCTATGACGTTTGAAGTACATGTCAACATTTTTTTAAATTTTCGTGTGTAATGATCAGGCACAATCAATTAGAATAGAATTATTTTCTAAGAAACGGTGTGCATGAAACAATAGCAGAGTGCTGAAAATCGAACCCTAATTCATAAATCCTAATCTGTGACTTTTGAAGTACATGTTAAAAAATCCGAGTCACGGTCAACATTTTTTGAAATTTCCGTGTGTAATGATCAGGCACAATGAATTAGAATAGAATTATTTTCTAAGAAACGGTGTGCATGAAACAATAGCAGAGTGCTGAAAATCGAACCCTAATTCATAAATCCTAATCTGTGACTTTTGAAGTACATGTTAAAAAATCCGAGTCACGGTCAACATTTTTTGAAATTTCCGTGTGTAATGATCAGGCACAATGAATTAGAATAGAATTAATTTCTAAGATACGGTGTGCATGAAACAATAGAAGAGTGCTGAAAATCGAACCCTAATTCATAAATCCTAATCTGTCACTTTTGAAGTACATGTTAAAAAATTCGAGTCACGGTCAACATTCTTTGAAATTTCCGTGTGTAATGATCAGGCACAATGAATTAGAATAGAATTAATTTCTAAGAAACGGTGTGCATGAACCAATAGAAGACTGCTGAAAATCGAACCCTAATTCATAAATCTGAATCTGTGACTTTTGAAGTACATGTTAAAAAATCCGAGTCACGGTCAACATTTTTTGAAATTTCCGTGTGTAATGATCAGGCACAATGAATTAGAATAGAATTAATTTCTAAGAAACGGTGTGCATGAAACAATTCAAGCATGCTGAAAATCGAACCCTAATTCATAAATCCTAATATGTGACGTTTGAAGTACATGTTAAAAATTCGAGTCACGGTCAACATTTTCTGAAATTTCCGTGTGTAATGATCAAGCGCAATGAATTAGAATAGAATTAATTTCTAAGAAACGGTGTGCATGAAACAATAGAAGAGTGCTGAAAATCGAACCCTAATTCATAAATCTCAATCTGTGACGTTTGATGTACATGCTAAAAAATCCGAGTCACGGTCAACATTTTTTTAAATTTTCGTGTGTCATGATCATGCACAATGAATTAGAATAAAATTATTTTCTAAGAAACGGTGTGCATGAAACAATAGAAGAGTGCTTAAAATGGAACCCTAATTCATAAAAACTAATCTGTGTCATTTAAAGTACATGTTAAAAAATCCGAATCACGGTCAACATTTTTTGAAATTTTCGTGTGTAATGATCAGGCACAATAAATTAGAATAAAATTAATTTCTAAGAAACGGTGTGCATGAACCAATAGAAGAGTGCTGAAAATCGAACCCTAATTCATATATCCCAATCTGTGACGTTTGAAGTACATGCTAAAAGATCCGAGTCACGGTCAACATTTTTTGAATTTTCCGTGTGTATTGATCAGGCACAATGAATTAGAATAGAATTAATTTCTAAGAAACGGTGTGCAGGAAACAATACAAGAGTGCTGAAAATCGAACCCTAATTCATAAATCCTAATCTTTGACGTTTGATGTCCATGCTAAAACATCCGAGACACGGACAACATTTTTTGAAATTTCCGTGTGTAATGATCAGGCATAATGAATTAGAATAGAATTAATTTCTAAGAAACGGTGTGCAGGAAACAATACAAGAGTGCTGAAAATCGAACCCTAATTCATAAATCCTAATCTTTGACGTTTGAAGTACATGCTAAAACATCCGAGTCACGGACAACATTTTTTAAAATTTCCGGTTGTAATGATCAGGCATAATGAATTAGAAAAGAATTAATTTCTAAGAAACGGTGTGCAGGAAACAATACAAGAGTGCAGAAAATCGAACCCTAATTCATAAATCCTAATCTTTGACGTTTGAAGTACATGCTAAAACATCCGATTCACGGACAACATTTTTTGAAATTTCCGTGTGTAATGATCAGGCATAATATATTAGAATAGAATTAATTTCTAAGAAACGGTGTGCAGGAAACAATACAAGAGTGCAGAAAATCGAACCCTAATTCATAAATCCTAATCTTTGACGTTTGAAGTACATGCTAAAACATCCGAGTCACGGACAACATTTTTTGAAATTTCCGTGTGTAATGATCAGGCATAATAAATTAGAATAGAATTAATTGCTAAGAAACGGTGTGCAGGAAAGAATACAAGAGTGCTGAAAATCGAACCCTAATTCATAAATTCTAATCTTTGACGTTTGAAGTACATGCTAAAACATCCGAGTCACGGTCAACATTTTTTGAAATTTCCTTGTGTAATGATCAGGCACAATGAATTAGAATATAATTAATTTCTAAGAAACGGTGTGCATGAAACAATAGAAGAGCGCTGAAAATCGAACCCTAATTCATAAATCCCAATCTGTGACGTTTGAAGTACATGCTAAAAAATCCTAGTCATAGTCAACATTTTTTGAATTTCCGTGTGTCATGATCAAGCACAATGAATTAGAATAAAATTAATTTCTAAGAAACGGTGTGCATGAAACAATAGAAGAGTGCTTAATATGGAACCCTAATTCATAAAACCTAATCTGTGTCATTTAAAGTACATGTTAAAAAATCCGAGTCACGGTCAACATTTTTTGAAATTTCCGTGTGTAATGATCAGGCACAATGAATTAGAATAGAATTAATTTCTAAGAAACGGTGTGCATGAAACAATAGAAGAGTGCTGAAAATCGAACACTTATTCATAAATCCTAATATGTGACATTTGAAGTACATGTTAAAAAATCCGAGTCACGGTCAACATTTTTTGAAATTTTCGTGTGTAATGATAAGGCACAATGAATTAGAATAGAATTAATTTCTAAGAAACGGTGTGCATGAAACAATTCAAGAATGCTGAAAATCGAACCCTAATTCATAAATCCGAATATGTGACGTTTGAAGTACATGTTAAAAAATCCGAGTCACGGTCAACATTTTTTGAAATTTCCGTGTGTAATGATCAGGCACAATGAATTAGAATAGAATTAATTCCTAAGAAACGGTGTGCATGAAACAATAGAAGAGTGCTCAAAATCGAACCATAATTCATACATCCTAATCTGTGACTTTTGAAGTACATGTTAAAAAATCCGAGTCACGGTCAACATTTTTTGAAATTTTCGTGTGTAATGATAAGGCACAATGAATTAGAATAGAATTAATTTTAAGAAACGATGTGCAGGAAACAATATAAGAGTGCGGAAAATCGAACCCTAATTTATAAATCCTAATCTGTGACGTTTGAAGTACATGCTAAAAAATCCGAGTCACGGTCAACATTTTTTGAAATTTTCGTGGGTAATGATCAGGCACAATGAATTAGAATAGAATTAATTTCTAAGATACGGTGTGCATGAAACAATAGAAGAGTGCTCAAAATCGAACCATAATTCATAAATCCTAATCTGTGATGTTTGAAATACATGCTAAAAAATCCGAGTCACGGTCAACATTTTTGAAATTTCCGTGTGCAATGATCAGGCACAATGAGTTAGAATAGAATTAATTTCTAACAAACGGCGTGCATGAAACAATAGAAGAGTGTTGAAAATGGAACCATAATTCATAAATCCTTATCTGTGACGTCTGAAGTACATGCTAAAAGATCAGAGTCACGGTCAACATTTTTTGAATTTTCCGTGTGTATTGATCAGGCACAATGAATTAGAATAGAATTAATTTCTAAGAAACGGCGTGCAGGAAACAATACAAGAGTGCTGAAAATCGAACCCTAATTCATAAATCCAAATCTTTGACGTTTGAAGTACATGCTAAAACATCGGAGACACGGTCAACATTTTTTTAAATTTTCGTGTGTCATGATCATGCACAATGAATTAGAATAAAATTATTTTCTAAGAAACGGTGTGCATGAAACAATAGAAGAGTGCTTAAAATGGAACCCTAATTCATAAAAACTAATCTGTGTCATTTAAAGTACATGTTAAAAAATCCGAATCACGGTCAACATTTTTTGAAATTTTCGTGTGTAATGATCAGGCACAATAAATTAGAATAAAATTAATTTCTAAGAAACGGTGTGCATGAACCAATAGAAGAGTGCTGAAAATCGAACCCTAATTCATATATCCCAATCTGTGACGTTTGAAGTACATGCTAAAAGATCCGAGTCACGGTCAACATTTTTTGAATTTTCCGTGTGTATTGATCAGGCACAATGAATTAGAATAGAATTAATTTCTAAGAAACGGTGTGCAGGAAACAATACAAGAGTGCTGAAAATCGAACCCTAATTCATAAATCCTAATCTTTGACGTTTGATGTACATGCTAAAACATCCGAGACACGGACAACATTTTTTGAAATTTCCGTGTGTAATGATCAGGCATAATGAATTAGAATAGAATTAATTTCTAAGAAACGGTGTGCAGGAAACAATACAAGAGTGCTGAAAATCGAACCCTAATTCATAAATCCTAATCTTTGACGTTTGAAGTACATGCTAAAACATCCGAGTCACGGACAACATTTTTTAAAATTTCCGGTTGTAATGATAAGGCATAATGAATTAGAAAAGAATTAATTTCTAAGAAACGGTGTGCAGGAAACAATACAAGAGTGCAGAAAATCGAACCCTAATTCATAAATCCTAATCTTTGACGTTTGAAGTACATGCTAAAACATCCGAGTCACGGACAACATTTTTTGAAATTTCCGTGTGTAATGATCAGGCATAATGAATTAGAATAGAATTAATTTCTAAGAAACGGTGTGCAGGAAACAATACAAGAGTGCTGAAAATCGAACCCTAATTCATCAATCCTAATCTTTGACGTTTGAAGTACATGCTAAAAAATCCGAGTCACGGTCCACATTTTTTGAAATTTCCGTGTGTAAGGATCAGGCACAATGAATTAGAATAAAATCAATTTCTAAGAAACGGTGTGCATGAAACAATAGAAGAGTGCTGAAAATCGAACCCTAATTCATAAATCCTAATATGTGACATTTGAAGTACATGTTAAAAAATCCGAGTCACGATCAACATTTTTTTAAATTTTCGTGTGTAATGATAAGGCACAATGAATTAGAATAGAATTAATTTCTAAGAAACGGTGTGCATGAAACAATTCAAGAATGCTGAAAATCGAACCCTAATTCATAAATCCTAATATGTGACGTTTGAAGTACATGTTAAAAAATCCGAGTCACGGTCAACATTTTTTGAAATTTCCGTGTGTAATGATGAGGCACAATGAATTAGAATAGAATTAATTTCTAAGAAACGGTGTGCATGAAACAATTCAAGAATGCTGAAAATCGAACCCTAATTCATAAATCATAATATGTGACATTTGAAGTACATGCTAAAAGATCAGAGTCACGGTCAACATTTTTTGAAATTTCCGTGTGTAATGATCAGGCATAATGAATTAGAATAGAATTAATTTCTAAGAAACGGTGTGCAGGAAACAATTCAAGAATGCTTAAAATCGAACCCTAATTCATAAATCCTAATATGTGACATTTGAAGTACATGTTAAAAAATCCGAGTCACGGTCAACATTTTTTGAATTTCCGTGTGTCATGATCAGGCATAATAAATTAGAATAGAATTAATTTCTAAGAAACGGTGTGCAGGAAACAATACAAGAGTGCTGAAAATCGAACCCTAATTCATAAATCCTAATCTTTGACGTTTGAAGTACATGCTAAAACATCCGAGTCACGGACAACATTTTTTAAAATTTCCGGTTGTAATGATAAGGCATAATGAATTAGAAAAGAATTAATTTCTAAGAAACGGTGTGCAGGAAACAATACAAGAGTGCAGAAAATCGAACCCTAATTCATAAATCCTAATCTTTGACGTTTGAAGTACATGCTAAAACATCCGAGTCACGGACAACATTTTTTGAAATTTCCGTGTGTAATGATCAGGCATAATGAATTAGAATAGAATTAATTTCTAAGAAACGGTGTGCAGGAAACAATACAAGAGTGCTGAAAATCGAACCCTAATTCATCAATCCTAATCTTTGACGTTTGAAGTACATGCTAAAAAATCCGAGTCACGGTCCACATTTTTTGAAATTTCCGTGTGTAAGGATCAGGCACAATGAATTAGAATAAAATCAATTTCTAAGAAACGGTGTGCATGAAACAATAGAAGAGTGCTGAAAATCGAACCCTAATTCATAAATCCTAATATGTGACATTTGAAGTACATGTTAAAAAATCCGAGTCACGATCAACATTTTTTTAAATTTTCGTGTGTAATGATAAGGCACAATGAATTAGAATAGAATTAATTTCTAAGAAACGGTGTGCATGAAACAATTCAAGAATGCTGAAAATCGAACCCTAATTCATAAATCCTAATATGTGACGTTTGAAGTACATGTTAAAAAATCCGAGTCACGGTCAACATTTTTTGAAATTTCCGTGTGTAATGATGAGGCACAATGAATTAGAATAGAATTAATTTCTAAGAAACGGTGTGCATGAAACAATTCAAGAATGCTGAAAATCGAACCCTAATTCATAAATCATAATATGTGACATTTGAAGTACATGCTAAAAGATCAGAGTCACGGTCAACATTTTTTGAAATTTCCGTGTGTAATGATCAGGCACAATGAATTAGAATAGAATTAATTTCTAAGAAACGGTGTGCATGAAGCAATAGATGAGTGCTGAAAATCGAACCCTAATTCATAAATCCTAATATGTGACATTTGAAGTACATGTTAAAAAATCCGAGTCATGGTCAACATTTTTTGAATTTCCGTGTGTCATGATCAGGCACAATGAATTAGAATAAAATTAATTTCTAAGAAACGGTGTGCATGAAACAATAGAAGAGTGCTGAAAATCGAACCCTAATTCATAAATCCTTATATGTGACATTTGAAGTACATGCAAAAAGATCCGTGTCACGGACAACATTTTTTCAAATTTCCGTGTGTAATGATCAGGCATAATGAATTAGAATAGAATTAATTTCTAAGAAACGGTGTGCAGGAAACAATACAAGAGTGCTGAAAATCGAACCCTAATTCATAAATCCTAATCTTTGACGTTTGAAGTACATGCTAAAACATCCGAGTCACGGACAACATTTTTTGAAATTTCCGTGTGTAATGATCGGGCATAATGAATTAGAATAGAATTAATTTCTAAGAAACGGTGTGCAGGAAACAATTCAAGAATGCTGAAAATCGAACCCTAATTCATAAATCCTAATATGTGACATTTGAAGTACATGTTAAAAAATCCGAGTCACGGTCAACATTTTTTGAATTTCAGTGTGTCATGATCAGGCATAATGAATTAGAATAGAATTAATTTCTAAGAAACGGTGTGCAGGAAAAAATTCAAGAATGCTGAAAATCGAACCCTAATTCATGAATCCTAATATGTGACATTTGAAGTACATGCTAAAAGATCCGAGTCACGGACAACATTTTTTCAAATTTCCGTGTGTAATGATCAAGCATAATGAATTAGAATAGAATTGATTTCTAAGAAACGGTGTGCAGGAAACAATATAAGAGTGCTGAAAATCGAACCCTAATTCATAAATCCTAATCTTTGACGTTTGAAGTACATGCTTAATCATCCGAGTCACGGACAACATTTTTTGAAATTTCCGTGTGTAATGATCAGGCATAATGAATTAGAATAGAATTAATTTCTAAGAAACGGTGTGCAGGAAACAATTCAAGAATGCTGAAAATCGAACCCTAATTCATAAATCCTAATATGTGACATTTGCAGTACATGTTAAAAAATCCGAGTCACGGTCAACATTTTTTGAATTTCCGTGTGTCATGATCAGGCACAATGAATTAGAATAAAATTAATTTCTAAGAAACGGTGTGCATGAAACAATAGAAGAGTGCTGAAAATCGAACCCTAATTCATAAATCCCAATTTGTGACGTTTGAAGTACATGCTAAAAAATCCGAGTCACGGTCAACATGTTTTTTAAATTTTCGTGTGTCATGATCATGCACAATGAATTAGAATAAAATTAATTTCTGAGAAACGGTGTGCATGAAACAATAGAAGAGTGCTTAAAATGGAACCCTAATTTATAAAAACTAATCTGTGTCATTTAAAGTACATGTTAAAAAATCCGAATCACGGTCAACATTTTTTGAAATTTCCGTGTGTAATGATCAGGCACAATGAATTAGAATAGAATTAATTTCTAAGAAACGGTGTGCATGAACCAATAGTAGAGTGCTTAAAATCGAACCCTAATTCATAAATCGTAATCTGTGACTTTTGAAGTACATGTTAAAAAATCCGAGTCACGGTCAACATTTTTTGAAATTTCCGTGTGTAATGATGAGGCACAATGAATTAGAATAGAATTAATTTCTAAGAAACGGTGTGCATGAAACAATTCAAGAATGCTTAAAATCGAACCCTAATTCATAAATCCTAATATGTGACGTTTGAAGTACATGTTAAAAAATTCGAAGTCACGGTCAACATTTTTTGAAATTTCCATGTGTAATGATCAGGCACAATGAATTAGAATAGAATTAATTTCTAAGAAACGGTGTGCAGGAAACAATACAAGAGTGCTGAAAATCGAACCCTAATTCATAAATCCTAATCTTTGACGTTTGAAGTACATGCTAAAAAATCCGAGTCACGGTCCACATTTTTTGAAATTTCCGTGTGTAAGGATCAGGCACAATGAATTAGAATGAATTCAAGTTCTAAGAAACGGTGTGCATGAAACAATAGAAGAGTGCTGAAAATCGAACCCTAATTCATAAATCCTAATATGTGACATTTGAAGTACATGCTAAAAGATCCGAGTCACGGACAACATTTTTTCAAATTTCCGTGTGTAATGATTAGGCATAATGAATTAGAATAGAATTAATTTCTAAGAAACGGTGTGCATGAAACAATTCAAGAATGCTGAAAATCGAACCCTAATTCATAAATCCTAATATGTGACATTTGAAGTACATGCTAAAAAATCCGAGTCACGGTCAACATTTTTTGAAATTTCCGTTGTAATGATCAGGCACAAAGAATTAGAATAGAATTAATTTCTAAGAAACGGTGTGCATGAAACAATTCAAGAATGCTGAAAATCGAACCCTAATTCATAAATCCTAATATGTGACATTTGAAGTACATGTTAAAAAATCCGAGTCACGGTCAACATTTTTTGAAATTTTCGTGTGTAATGATAAGGCACAATGAATTAGAATAGAATTAATTTCTAAGAAACGGTGTGCATGAAACAATTCAAGAATGCTGAAAATCGAACCCTAATTCTTAAATCCTAATATGTGACGTTTGAAGTACATGTTAAAAAATCCGAGTCACGGTCAACATTTTTTGAAATTTCCGTGTGTAATGATGAGGCACAATGAATTAGAATAGAATTAATTTCTAAGAAACGGTGTGCATGAAACAATTCAAGAATGCTGAAAATCGAACCCTAATTCATAAATCCTAATATGTGACATTTGAAGTACATGCTAAAAGATCCGAGTCACGGTCAACATTTTTTGAAATTTCCGTGTGTAATGATGAGGCACAATGAATTAGAATAGAATTAATTTCTAAGAAACGGTGTGCAGGAAACAATACAAGAGTGCTGAAAATCGAACCCTAATTCATAAATCCTAATCTTTGACGTTTGAAGTACATGCTAAAAAATCCGAGTCACGGTCCACATTTTTTGAAATTTCCGTGTGTAAGGATCAGGCACAATGAATTAGAATGAATTCAAGTTCTAAGAAACGGTGTGCATGAAACAATAGAAGAGTGCTGAAAATCGAACCCTAATTCATAAATCCTAATATGTGACATTTGAAGTACATGCTAAAAGATCCGAGTCACGGACAACATTTTTTCAAATTTCCGTGTGTAATGATTAGGCATAATGAATTAGAATAGAATTAATTTCTAAGAAACGGTGTGCATGAAACAATTCAAGAATGCTGAAAATCGAACCCTAATTTATAAATGCTAATATGTGACATTTGAAGTACATGCTAAAAAATCCGAGTCACGGTCAACATTTTTTGAAATTTCCGTTGTAATGATCAGGCACAAAGAATTAGAATAGAATTAATTTCTAAGAAACGGTGTGCATGAAACAATTCAAGAATGCTGAAAATCGAACCCTAATTCATAAATCCTAATATGTGACATTTGAAGTACATGTTAAAAAATCCGAGTCACGGTCAACATTTTTTGAAATTTTCGTGTGTAATGATAAGGCACAATGAATTAGAATAGAATTCATTTCTAAGAAACGGTGTGCATGAAACAATTCAAGAAAGCTGAAAATCGAACCCTAATTCTTAAATCCTAATATGTGACGTTTGAAGTACATGTTAAAAAATCCGAGTCACGGTCAACATTTTTTGAAATTTCCGTGTGTAATGATGAGGCACAATGAATTAGAATAGAATTAATTTCTAAGAAACGGTGTGCATGAAACAATTCAAGAATGCTGAAAATCGAACCCTAATTCATAAATCCTAATATGTGACATTTGAAGTACATGCTAAAAGATCCGAGTCACGGTCAACATTTTTTGAAATTTCCGTGTGTAATGATCAGGCACAAAGAATTAAAATAGAATTAATTTCTAAGAAACGGTGTGCATGAAACAATTCAAGAATGCTGAAAATCGAACCCTAATTCATAAATCCTAATATGTGACGTCTGAAGTACATGTTAAAAAATCCGAGTCACGGTCAACATTTTTTGAAATTTCCGTGTGTAATGATCAGGCACAATGAATTAGAATAGAATTAATTTCTAAGAAACGGTGTGGATGAAGCAATAGATGAGTGCTGAAAATCGAACCCTAATTCATAAATCCTAATATGTGACATTTGAAGTACATGTTAAAAAATCCGAGTTACGGTCAACATTTTTTGAATTTCCGTGTGTCATGATCAGGCACAATGAATTAGAATAAAATTAATTTCTAAGAAACGGTGTGCATGAAACAATAGAAGAGTGCTGAAAATCGAACCCTAATTCATAAATCCTTATATGTGACATTTGAAGTACATGCTAAAAGATCCGTGTCAAGGACAACATTTTTTCAAATTTCCGTGTGTAATGATCAGGCATAATGAATTAGAATAGAATTAATTTCTAAGAAACGGTGTTCAGGAAACAATACAAGAGTGCTGAAAATCAAACCCTAATTCATAAATCCTAATCTTTGACGATTGAAGTACATGCTAAAACATCCGAGTCACGGACAACATTTTTTGAAATTTCCGTGTGTAATGATCAGGCATAATGAATTAGAATAGAATTAATTTCTAAGAAACGGTGTGCAGGAAACAATTCAAGAATGCTTAAAATCGAACCCTAATTCATAAATCCTAATATGTGACATTTGAAGTACATGTTAAAAAATCCGAGTCACGGTCAACATTTTTTGAATTTCCGTGTGTCATGATCAGGCATAATAAATTAGAATAGAATTAATTTCTAAGAAACGGTGTGCAGGAAACAATACAAGAGTGCTGAAAATCGAACCCTAATTCATAAATCCTAATCTTTGACGTTTGAAGTACATGCTAAAACATCCGAGTCACGGACAACATTTTTTGAAATTTCCGTGTGTAATGATCAGGCATAATGAATTAGAATAGAATTAATTTCTAAGAAACGGTGTGCAGGAAACAATTCAAGAATGCTGAAAATCGAACCCTAATTCATAAATCCTAATATGTGACATTTGAAGTACATGTTAAAAAATCCGAGTCACGGTCAACATTTTTTGAATTTCCGTGTGTCATGATCAGGCATAATAAATTAGAATAGAATTAATTTCTAAGAAACGGTGTGCAGGAAACAATACAAGAGTGCTGAAAATCAAACCCTAATTCATAAATCCTAATCTTTGACGTTTGAAGTACATGCTAAAACATCCGAGTCACGGACAACATTTTTTGAAATTTCCGTGTGTAATGATCAGGCATAATGAATTAGAATAGAATTAATTTCTAAGAAACGGTGTGCAGGAAACAATTCAAAAATGCTGAAAATCGAACCCTAATTCATAAATCCTAATATGTGACATTTGAAGTACATGTTAAAAAATCCGAGTCACGGTCAACATTTTTTGAATTTCAGTGTGTCATGATCAGGCATAATGAATTAGAATAGAATTAATTTCTAAGAAACGGTGTGCAGGAAACAATACAAGAGTGCTGAAAATCGAACCCTAATTCATAAATCCTAATCTTTGACGTTTGAAGTACATGCTAAAAAATCCGAGTCACGGTCCACATTTTTTGAAATTTCCGTGTGTAAGGATCAGGCACAATGAATTAGAATGAATTCAATTTCTAAGAAACGGTGTGCATGAAACAATAGAAGAGTGCTGAAAATCGAACCCTAATTCATAAATCCTAATCTGTGACGTTTGAAGTACATGCTAAAAAATCCGAGTCACGGTCAACATTTTTTGAAATTTCCGTTGTAATGATTAGGCACCATGAATTAGAATAGAATTAATTTCTAAGAAACGGTGTGCATGAAACAATTCAAGAATGCTGAAAATCGAACCCTAATTCATAAATCCTAATATGTGACTTTTGAAGTACATGTTAAAAAATCCGAAGTCACGGTCAACATTTTTTGAAATTTCCATGTGTAATGATCAGGCACAATGAATTAGAATAGAATTAATTTCTAAGAAACGGTGTGCAGGAAACAATACAAGAGTGCTGAAAATCGAACCCTAAGTCATAAATCCTAATCTTTGACGTTTGAAGTACATGCTAAAAAATCCGAGTCACGGTCCACATTTTTTGAAATTTCCGTGTGTAAGGATCAGGCACAATGAATTAGAATGAATTAGATTTCTAAGAAACGGTGTGCATGAAACAATAGAAGAGTGCTGAAAATCGAACCCTAATTCATAAATCCTAATATAAGACATTTGAAGTACATGCTAAAAGATCCGAGTCATGGACAACATTTTTTCAAATTTCCGTGTGTAATGATCAGGCATAATGAATTAGAATAGAATTAATTTCTAAGAAACGGTGTGCATGAAACAGTTCAAGAATGCTGAAAATCGAACCCTAATTCATAAATCCTAATATGTGACGTTTGAAGTACATGCTAAAAAATCCGAGTCACGGTCAACATTTTTTGAAATTTCCGTTGGAATGATCAGGCACAATGAATTAGAATATAATTAATTTCTAAGAAACGGTGTGCATGAAACAATAGAAGAGTGCTGAAAATTGAACCCTAATTCATAAATCCTAATCTGTGACGTTTGAAGTACATGCTAAAAAATCCGAGTCACGGTCACCATTTTTTGAAATTTTCGTTTTAATGATCAGGCATAATGAATTAAAATAGAATTAATTTCTAAGAAACGGTGTGCATGAAACAATTCAAGAATGCTGAAAATCGAACCCTAATTCATAAATCCTAATATGTGACGTTTGAAGTACATGTTAAAAAATCCGAGTCACGGTAAACATTTTTTGAAATTTCCGTGTGTAATGATGAGGCACAATGAATTAGAATAGAATTAATTTCTAAGAAACGGTGTGCATCAAACTATTCAAGAATGCTGAAAATCGAACCCTAATTCATAAATCCTAATATGTGACGTTTGAAGTACATGCTAAAAAATCCGAGTCACGGTCAACATTTTTTAAAATTTCCGTTGTAATGATCAGGCACAAAGAATTAAAATAGAATTAATTTCTAAGAAACGGTGTGCATGAAACAATTCAAGAATGCTGAAAATCGAACCCTAATTCATAAATCCTAATATGTGACGTCTGAAGTACATGTTAAAAAATTCGAGTCACAGTCAACATTTTTTGAAAATTCCGTGTGTAATGATGAGGCACAATGAATTAGAATAGAATTAATTTCTAAGAAACGGTGTGCATCAAACAATTCAAGAATGCTGAAAATCGAACCCTAATTCATAAATCCTAATATGTGACGTTTGAAGTACATGCTAAAAAATCCGAGTCACGGTCAACATTTTTTTTAAATTTCCGTTGTAATGATCAGGCACAAAGAATTACAATAGAATTAATTTCTAAGAAACGGTGTGCATGAAACAATTCAAGAATGCTGAAAATCGAACCCTAATTCATAAATCCTAATATGTGATATTTGAAGTACATGTTAAAAAATCCGAGTCACGATCAACATTTTTTGAAAATTCCGTGTGTAATGATCAGACACAATGAATTAGAATAGAATTAATTTCTAAGAAACGGTGTGCATGAAACAATTCAAGAATGCTGAAAATCGAACCCTAATTCATAAATCCTAATATGTGACATTTGAAGTACATGCTAAAAAATCCGAGTCACGGTCAACATTTTTTGAAATTTCCGTTGTAATGATCAGGCACAAAGAATTAGAATAGAATTAATTTCTAAGAAACGGTGTGCATGAAACAATTCAAGAATGCTGAAAATCGAACCCTAATTCATAAATCCTAATATGTGACATTTGAAGTACATGTTAAAAAATCCGAGTCACGGTCAACATTTTTTGAAATTTTCGTGTGTAATGATAAGGCACAATGAATTAGAATAGAATTAATTTCTAAGAAACGGTGTGCATGAAACAATTCAAGAATGCTGAAAATCGAACCCTAATTCTTAAATCCTAATATGTGACGTTTGAAGTACATGTTAAAAAATCCGAGTCACGGTCAACATTTTTTGAAATTTCCGTGTGTAATGATGAGGCACAATGAATTAGAATAGAATTAATTTCTAAGAAACGGTGTGCATGAAACAATTCAAGAATGCTGAAAATCGAACCCTAATTCATAAATCCTAATATGTGACATTTGAAGTACATGCTAAAAGATCCGAGTCACGGTCAACATTTTTTGAAATTTCCGTGTGTAATGATGAGGCACAATGAATTAGAATAGAATTAATTTCTAAGAAACGGTGTGCAGGAAACAATACAAGAGTGCTGAAAATCGAACCCTAATTCATAAATCCTAATCTTTGACGTTTGAAGTACATGCTAAAAAATCCGAGTCACGGTCCACATTTTTTGAAATTTCCGTGTGTAAGGATCAGGCACAATGAATTAGAATGAATTCAAGTTCTAAGAAACGGTGTGCATGAAACAATAGAAGAGTGCTGAAAATCGAACCCTAATTCATAAATCCTAATATGTGACATTTGAAGTACATGCTAAAAGATCCGAGTCACGGACAACATTTTTTCAAATTTCCGTGTGTAATGATTAGGCATAATGAATTAGAATAGAATTAATTTCTAAGAAACGGTGTGCATGAAACAATTCAAGAATGCTGAAAATCGAACCCTAATTTATAAATGCTAATATGTGACATTTGAAGTACATGCTAAAAAATCCGAGTCACGGTCAACATTTTTTGAAATTTCCGTTGTAATGATCAGGCACAAAGAATTAGAATAGAATTAATTTCTAAGAAACGGTGTGCATGAAACAATTCAAGAATGCTGAAAATCGAACCCTAATTCATAAATCCTAATATGTGACATTTGAAGTACATGTTAAAAAATCCGAGTCACGGTCAACATTTTTTGAAATTTTCGTGTGTAATGATAAGGCACAATGAATTAGAATAGAATTAATTTCTAAGAAACGGTGTGCATGAAACAATTCAAGAAAGCTGAAAATCGAACCCTAATTCTTAAATCCTAATATGTGACGTTTGAAGTACATGTTAAAAAATCCGAGTCACGGTCAACATTTTTTGAAATTTCCGTGTGTAATGATGAGGCACAATGAATTAGAATAGAATTAATTTCTAAGAAACGGTGTGCATGAAACAATTCAAGAATGCTGAAAATCGAACCCTAATTCATAAATCCTAATATGTGACATTTGAAGTACATGCTAAAAGATCCGAGTCACGGTCAACATTTTTTGAAATTTCCGTGTGTAATGATCAGGCACAAAGAATTAAAATAGAATTAATTTCTAAGAAACGGTGTGCATGAAACAATTCAAGAATGCTGAAAATCGAACCCTAATTCATAAATCCTAATATGTGACGTCTGAAGTACATGTTAAAAAATCCGAGTCACGGTCAACATTTTTTGAAATTTCCGTGTGTAATGATCAGGCACAATGAATTAGAATAGAATTAATTTCTAAGAAACGGTGTGGATGAAGCAATAGATGAGTGCTGAAAATCGAACCCTAATTCATAAATCCTAATATGTGACATTTGAAGTACATGTTAAAAAATCCGAGTTACGGTCAACATTTTTTGAATTTCCGTGTGTCATGATCAGGCACAATGAATTAGAATAAAATTAATTTCTAAGAAACGGTGTGCATGAAACAATAGAAGAGTGCTGAAAATCGAACCCTAATTCATAAATCCTTATATGTGACATTTGAAGTACATGCTAAAAGATCCGTGTCAAGGACAACATTTTTTCAAATTTCCGTGTGTAATGATCAGGCATAATGAATTAGAATAGAATTAATTTCTAAGAAACGGTGTTCAGGAAACAATACAAGAGTGCTGAAAATCAAACCCTAATTCATAAATCCTAATCTTTGACGATTGAAGTACATGCTAAAACATCCGAGTCACGGACAACATTTTTTGAAATTTCCGTGTGTAATGATCAGGCATAATGAATTAGAATAGAATTAATTTCTAAGAAACGGTGTGCAGGAAACAATTCAAGAATGCTTAAAATCGAACCCTAATTCATAAATCGTAATATGTGACATTTGAAGTACATGTTAAAAAATCCGAGTCACGGTCAACATTTTTTGAATTTCCGTGTGTCATGATCAGGCATAATAAATTAGAATAGAATTAATTTCTAAGAAACGGTGTGCAGGAAACAATACAAGAGTGCTGAAAATCGAACCCTAATTCATAAATCCTAATCTTTGACGTTTGAAGTACATGCTAAAACATCCGAGTCACGGACAACATTTTTTGAAATTTCCGTGTGTAATGATCAGGCATAATGAATTAGAATAGAATTAATTTCTAAGAAACGGTGTGCAGGAAACAATTCAAGAATGCTGAAAATCGAACCCTAATTCATAAATCCTAATATGTGACATTTGAAGTACATGTTAAAAAATCCGAGTCACGGTCAACATTTTTTGAATTTCCGTGTGTCATGATCAGGCATAATAAATTAGAATAGAATTAATTTCTAAGAAACGGTGTGCAGGAAACAATACAAGAGTGCTGAAAATCAAACCCTAATTCATAAATCCTAATCTTTGACGTTTGAAGTACATGCTAAAACATCCGAGTCACGGACAACATTTTTTGAAATTTCCGTGTGTAATGATCAGGCATAATGAATTAGAATAGAATTAATTTCTAAGAAACGGTGTGCAGGAAACAATTCAAAAATGCTGAAAATCGAACCCTAATTCATAAATCCTAATATGTGACATTTGAAGTACATGTTAAAAAATCCGAGTCACGGTCAACATTTTTTGAATTTCAGTGTGTCATGATCAGGCATAATGAATTAGAATAGAATTAATTTCTAAGAAACGGTGTGCAGGAAACAATACAAGAGTGCTGAAAATCGAACCCTAATTCATAAATCCTAATCTTTGACGTTTGAAGTACATGCTAAAAAATCCGAGTCACGGTCCACATTTTTTGAAATTTCCGTGTGTAAGGATCAGGCACAATGAATTAGAATGAATTCAATTTCTAAGAAACGGTGTGCATGAAACAATAGAAGAGTGCTGAAAATCGAACCCTAATTCATAAATCCTAATCTGTGACGTTTGAAGTACATGCTAAAAAATCCGAGTCACGGTCAACATTTTTTGAAATTTCCGTTGTAATGATTAGGCACCATGAATTAGAATAGAATTAATTTCTAAGAAACGGTGTGCATGAAACAATTCAAGAATGCTGAAAATCGAACCCTAATTCATAAATCCTAATATGTGACTTTTGAAGTACATGTTAAAAAATCCGAAGTCACGGTCAACATTTTTTGAAATTTCCATGTGTAATGATCAGGCACAATGAATTAGAATAGAATTAATTTCTAAGAAACGGTGTGCAGGAAACAATACAAGAGTGCTGAAAATCGAACCCTAATTCATAAATCCTAATCTTTGACGTTTGAAGTACATGCTAAAAAATCCGAGTCACGGTCCACATTTTTTGAAATTTCCGTGTGTAAGGATCAGGCACAATGAATTAGAATGAATTAGATTTCTAAGAAACGGTGTGCATGAAACAATAGAAGAGTGCTGAAAATCGAACCCTAATTCATAAATCCTAATATAAGACATTTGAAGTACATGCTAAAAGATCCGAGTCATGGACAACATTTTTTCAAATTTCCGTGTGTAATGATCAGGCATAATGAATTAGAATAGAATTAATTTCTAAGAAACGGTGTGCATGAAACAATTCAAGAATGCTGAAAATCGAACCCTAATTCATAAATCCTAATATGTGACGTTTGAAGTACATGCTAAAAAATCCGAGTCACGGTCAACATTTTTTGAAATTTCCGTTGGAATGATCAGGCACAATGAATTAGAATATAATTAATTTCTAAGAAACGGTGTGCATGAAACAATAGAAGAGTGCTGAAAATTGAACCCTAATTCATAAATCCTAATCTGTGACGTTTGAAGTACATGCTAAAAAATCCGAGTCACGGTCACCATTTTTTGAAATTTTCGTTTTAATGATCAGGCATAATGAATTAAAATAGAATTAATTTCTAAGAAACGGTGTGCATGAAACAATTCAAGAATGCTGAAAATCGAACCCTAATTCATAAATCCTAATATGTGACGTTTGAAGTACATGTTAAAAAATCCGACTCACGGTAAACATTTTTTGAAATTTCCGTGTGTAATGATGAGGCACAATGAATTAGAATAGAATTAATTTCTAAGAAACGGTGTGCATCAAACTATTCAAGAATGCTGAAAATCGAACCCTAATTCATAAATCCTAATATGTGACGTTTGAAGTACATGCTAAAAAATCCGAGTCACGGTCAACATTTTTTAAAATTTCCGTTGTAATGATCAGGCACAAAGAATTAAAATAGAATTAATTTCTAAGAAACGGTGTGCATGAAACAATTCAAGAATGCTGAAAATCGAACCCTAATTCATAAATCCTAATATGTGACGTCTGAAGTACATGTTAAAAAATTCGAGTCACAGTCAACATTTTTTGAAAATTCCGTGTGTAATGATGAGGCACAATGAATTAGAATAGAATTAATTTCTAAGAAACGGTGTGCATCAAACAATTCAAGAATGCTGAAAATCGAACCCTAATTCATAAATCCTAATATGTGACGTTTGAAGTACATGCTAAAAAATCCGAGTCACGGTCAACATTTTTTTTAAATTTCCGTTGTAATGATCAGGCACAAAGAATTACAATAGAATTAATTTCTAAGAAACGGTGTGCATGAAACAATTCAAGAATGCTGAAAATCGAACCCTAATTCATAAATCCTAATATGTGATATTTGAAGTACATGTTAAAAAATCCGAGTCACGATCAACATTTTTTGAAAATTCCGTGTGTAATGATCAGACACAATGAATTAGAATAGAATTAATTTCTAAGAAACGGTGTGCATGAAACAATTCAAGAATGCTGAAAATCGAACCCTAATTCATAAATCCTAATATGTGACATTTGAAGTACATGCTAAAAAATCCGAGTCACGGTCAACATTTTTTGAAATTTCCGTTGTAATGATCAGGCACAAAGAATTAGAATAGAATTAATTTCTAAGAAACGGTGTGCATGAAACAATTCAAGAATGCTGAAAATCGAACCCTAATTCATAAATCCTAATATGTGACATTTGAAGTACATGTTAAAAAATCCGAGTCACGGTCAACATTTTTTGAAATTTTCGTGTGTAATGATAAGGCACAATGAATTAGAATAGAATTAATTTCTAAGAAACGGTGTGCATGAAACAATTCAAGAATGCTGAAAATCGAACCCTAATTCTTAAATCCTAATATGTGACGTTTGAAGTACATGTTAAAAAATCCGAGTCACGGTCAACATTTTTTGAAATTTCCGTGTGTAATGATGAGGCACAATGAATTAGAATAGAATTAATTTCTAAGAAACGGTGTGCATGAAACAATTCAAGAATGCTGAAAATCGAACCCTAATTCATAAATCCTAATATGTGACATTTGAAGTACATGCTAAAAGATCCGAGTCACGGTCAACATTTTTTGAAATTTCCGTGTGTAATGATGAGGCACAATGAATTAGAATAGAATTAATTTCTAAGAAACGGTGTGCAGGAAACAATACAAGAGTGCTGAAAATCGAACCCTAATTCATAAATCCTAATCTTTGACGTTTGAAGTACATGCTAAAAAATCCGAGTCACGGTCCACATTTTTTGAAATTTCCGTGTGTAAGGATCAGGCACAATGAATTAGAATGAATTCAAGTTCTAAGAAACGGTGTGCATGAAACAATAGAAGAGTGCTGAAAATCGAACCCTAATTCATAAATCCTAATATGTGACATTTGAAGTACATGCTAAAAGATCCGAGTCACGGACAACATTTTTTCAAATTTCCGTGTGTAATGATTAGGCATAATGAATTAGAATAGAATTAATTTCTAAGAAACGGTGTGCATGAAACAATTCAAGAATGCTGAAAATCGAACCCTAATTTATAAATGCTAATATGTGACATTTGAAGTACATGCTAAAAAATCCGAGTCACGGTCAACATTTTTTGAAATTTCCGTTGTAATGATCAGGCACAAAGAATTAGAATAGAATTAATTTCTAAGAAACGGTGTGCATGAAACAATTCAAGAATGCTGAAAATCGAACCCTAATTCATAAATCCTAATATGTGACATTTGAAGTACATGTTAAAAAATCCGAGTCACGGTCAACATTTTTTGAAATTTTCGTGTGTAATGATAAGGCACAATGAATTAGAATAGAATTAATTTCTAAGAAACGGTGTGCATGAAACAATTCAAGAAAGCTGAAAATCGAACCCTAATTCTTAAATCCTAATATGTGACGTTTGAAGTACATGTTAAAAAATCCGAGTCACGGTCAACATTTTTTGAAATTTCCGTGTGTAATGATGAGGCACAATGAATTAGAATAGAATTAATTTCTAAGAAACGGTGTGCATGAAACAATTCAAGAATGCTGAAAATCGAACCCTAATTCATAAATCCTAATATGTGACATTTGAAGTACATGCTAAAAGATCCGAGTCACGGTCAACATTTTTTGAAATTTCCGTGTGTAATGATCAGGCACAAAGAATTAAAATAGAATTAATTTCTAAGAAACGGTGTGCATGAAACAATTCAAGAATGCTGAAAATCGAACCCTAATTCATAAATCCTAATATGTGACGTCTGAAGTACATGTTAAAAAATCCGAGTCACGGTCAACATTTTTTGAAATTTCCGTGTGTAATGATCAGGCACAATGAATTAGAATAGAATTAATTTCTAAGAAACGGTGTGGATGAAGCAATAGATGAGTGCTGAAAATCGAACCCTAATTCATAAATCCTAATATGTGACATTTGAAGTACATGTTAAAAAATCCGAGTTACGGTCAACATTTTTTGAATTTCCGTGTGTCATGATCAGGCACAATGAATTAGAATAAAATTAATTTCTAAGAAACGGTGTGCATGAAACAATAGAAGAGTGCTGAAAATCGAACCCTAATTCATAAATCCTTATATGTGACATTTGAAGTACATGCTAAAAGATCCGTGTCAAGGACAACATTTTTTCAAATTTCCGTGTGTAATGATCAGGCATAATGAATTAGAATAGAATTAATTTCTAAGAAACGGTGTTAAGGAAACAATACAAGAGTGCTGAAAATCAAACCCTAATTCATAAATCCTAATCTTTGACGATTGAAGTACATGCTAAAACATCCGAGTCACGGACAACATTTTTTGAAATTTCCGTGTGTAATGATCAGGCATAATGAATTAGAATAGAATTAATTTCTAAGAAACGGTGTGCAGGAAACAATTCAAGAATGCTTAAAATCGAACCCTAATTCATAAATCCTAATATGTGACATTTGAAGTACATGTTAAAAAATCCGAGTCACGGTCAACATTTTTTGAATTTCCGTGTGTCATGATCAGGCATAATAAATTAGAATAGAATTAATTTCTAAGAAACGGTGTGCAGGAAACAATACAAGAGTGCTGAAAATCGAACCCTAATTCATAAATCCTAATCTTTGACGTTTGAAGTACATGCTAAAACATCCGAGTCACGGACAACATTTTTTGAAATTTCCGTGTGTAATGATCAGGCATAATGAATTAGAATAGAATTAATTTCTAAGAAACGGTGTGCAGGAAACAATTCAAGAATGCTGAAAATCGAACCCTAATTCATAAATCCTAATATGTGACATTTGAAGTACATGTTAAAAAATCCGAGTCACGGTCAACATTTTTTGAATTTCCGTGTGTCATGATCAGGCATAATAAATTAGAATAGAATTAATTTCTAAGAAACGGTGTGCAGGAAACAATACAAGAGTGCTGAAAATCAAACCCTAATTCATAAATCCTAATCTTTGACGTTTGAAGTACATGCTAAAACATCCGAGTCACGGACAACATTTTTTGAAATTTCCGTGTGTAATGATCAGGCATAATGAATTAGAATAGAATTAATTTCTAAGAAACGGTGTGCAGGAAACAATTCAAAAATGCTGAAAATCGAACCCTAATTCATAAATCCTAATATGTGACATTTGAAGTACATGTTAAAAAATCCGAGTCACGGTCAACATTTTTTGAATTTCAGTGTGTCATGATCAGGCATAATGAATTAGAATAGAATTAATTTCTAAGAAACGGTGTGCAGGAAACAATACAAGAGTGCTGAAAATCGAACCCTAATTCATAAATCCTAATCTTTGACGTTTGAAGTACATGCTAAAAAATCCGAGTCACGGTCCACATTTTTTGAAATTTCCGTGTGTAAGGATCAGGCACAATGAATTAGAATGAATTCAATTTCTAAGAAACGGTGTGCATGAAACAATAGAAGAGTGCTGAAAATCGAACCCTAATTCATAAATCCTAATCTGTGACGTTTGAAGTACATGCTAAAAAATCCGAGTCACGGTCAACATTTTTTGAAATTTCCGTTGTAATGATTAGGCACCATGAATTAGAATAGAATTAATTTCTAAGAAACGGTGTGCATGAAACAATTCAAGAATGCTGAAAATCGAACCCTAATTCATAAATCCTAATATGTGACTTTTGAAGTACATGTTAAAAAATCCGAAGTCACGGTCAACATTTTTTGAAATTTCCATGTGTAATGATCAGGCACAATGAATTAGAATAGAATTAATTTCTAAGAAACGGTGTGCAGGAAACAATACAAGAGTGCTGAAAATCGAACCCTAATTCATAAATCCTAATCTTTGACGTTTGAAGGACATGCTAAAAAATCCGAGTCACGGTCCACATTTTTTGAAATTTCCGTGTGTAAGGATCAGGCACAATGAATTAGAATGAATTAGATTTCTAAGAAACGGTGTGCATGAAACAATAGAAGAGTGCTGAAAATCGAACCCTAATTCATAAATCCTAATATAAGACATTTGAAGTACATGCTAAAAGATCCGAGTCATGGACAACATTTTTTCAAATTTCCGTGTGTAATGATCAGGCATAATGAATTAGAATAGAATTAATTTCTAAGAAACGGTGTGCATGAAACAATTCAAGAATGCTGAAAATCGAACCCTAATTCATAAATCCTAATATGTGACGTTTGAAGTACATGCTAAAAAATCCGAGTCACGGTCAACATTTTTTGAAATTTCCGTTGGAATGATCAGGCACAATGAATTAGAATATAATTAATTTCTAAGAAACGGTGTGCATGAAACAATAGAAGAGTGCTGAAAATTGAACCCTAATTCATAAATCCTAATCTGTGACGTTTGAAGTACATGCTAAAAAATCCGAGTCACGGTCACCATTTTTTGAAATTTTCGTTTTAATGATCAGGCATAATGAATTAAAATAGAATTAATTTCTAAGAAACGGTGTGCATGAAACAATTCAAGAATGCTGAAAATCGAACCCTAATTCATAAATCCTAATATGTGACGTTTGAAGTACATGTTAAAAAATCCGAGTCACGGTAAACATTTTTTGAAATTTCCGTGTGTAATGATGAGGCACAATGAATTAGAATAGAATTAATTTCTAAGAAACGGTGTGCATCAAACTATTCAAGAATGCTGAAAATCGAACCCTAATTCATAAATCCTAATATGTGACGTTTGAAGTACATGCTAAAAAATCCGAGTCACGGTCAACATTTTTTTAAATTTCCGTTGTAATGATCAGGCACAAAGAATTAAAATAGAATTAATTTCTAAGAAACGGTGTGCATGAAACAATTCAAGAATGCTGAAAATCGAACCCTAATTCATAAATCCTAATATGTGACGTCTGAAGTACATGTTAAAAAATTCGAGTCACGGTCAACATTTTTTGAAAATTCCGTGTGTAATGATGAGGCACAATGAATTAGAATAGAATTAATTTCTAAGAAACGGTGTGCATCAAACAATTCAAGAATGCTGAAAATCGAACCCTAATTCATAAATCCTAATATGTGACGTTTGAAGTACATGCTAAAAAATCCGAGTCACGGTCAACATTTTTTTTAAATTTCCGTTGTAATGATCAGGCACAAAGAATTAAAATAGAATTAATTTCTAAGAAACGGTGTGCATGAAACAATTCAAGAATGCTGAAAATCGAACCCTAATTCATAAATCCTAATATGTGATATTTGAAGTACATGTTAAAAAATCCGAGTCACGATCAACATTTTTTGAAAATTCCGTGTGTAATGATCAGACACAATGAATTAGAATAGAATTAATTTCTAAGAAACGGTGTGCATGAAACAATTCAAGAATGCTGAAAATCGAACCCTAATTCATAAATCCTAATCTGTGACGTTTGAAGTACATGCTAAAAAATCCGAGTCACGGTCAACATTTTTTGAAATTTCCGTTGTAATGATCAGGCACAATGAATTAGAATATAATTAATTTCTAAGAAACGGTGTGCATGAAACAATAGAAGAGTGCTGAAAATCGAACCCTTATTCATAAATCCTAATCTGTGACGTTTGAAGTACATGCTAAAAAATCCGAGTCACGGTCAACATTTTTTGAAATTTCCGTTGTGATGATCAGGCACAATGAATTAAAATAGAATTAATTTCTAAGAAACGGTGTGCATGAAACAATTCAAGAATGCTGAAAATCGAACCCTAATTCATAAATCCTAATATGTGACGTTTGAAGTACATGTTAAAAAATCCGAGTCACGGTCAACATTTTTTGAAAATTCCGTGTGTAATGATCTGGCACAAAGAATTAGAATAGAATTAATTTCTAAGAAACGGTGTGCATGAAACAATTCAAGAATGCTGAGAATCGAACCCTAATTCATAAATCCTTATATGTGACGTTTGATGTACATGTTAAAAAATCCGAGTCACGGTCAACATTTTTTTAAATTTCCATGTGTAATGATCAGGCACAATGAATTAGAATAGAATTAATTTCTAAGAAACGGTGTGCATGAAACAATAGATGAGTGCTTAAAATGGAACCCGAATTCATAAATCCTAATATGTGACATTTGAAGTACATGTTAAAAAATCCGAGTCACGGTCAATATTTTTTGAAATTTCTGTGTGTAATGATCAGGCACAATGAATTAGAATAGAATTAATTTCTAAGAAACGGTGTGCATGAAACAATTCAAGCATGCTGAAAATCGAACCCTAATTCATAAATCCTAATCTGTGACGTTTGAAGTACATGTTAAAAAATCCGAGTCACGGTCAACATTTTTTGACATTTCCGTGTGTAATGATCAGGCACAATGAATTAGAATATAATTAATTTCTAAGAAACGGTGTGCATGAAACAATAGACGAGTGCTTAAAATGGAACCCTAATTTATAAAAACTAATCTGTGCCATTTAAAGTACATGTTAAAAAATCCTAATCATTTTCAACATTTTTTGAAATTTCCGTGTGTAATGATCAGGCACAATGAATTAGAATAGAATTAATTTCTAAGAAACGGTGTGCATGAAGCAATAGATGAGTGCTGAAAATCGAACCCTAATTCATAAATCCTAATATGTGACATTTGAAGTACATGTTAAAAAATCCGAGTAATGGTCAACATTTTTTGAAAATTCCGTGTGCAATGATCAGACACAATGAATTAGAATAGAAGTAATTTCTAAGAAACGGTGTGCATGAAACAATTCAAGAATGCTGAAAATCGAACCCTAATTCATAAATCCTAATCTGTGACGTTTGAAGTACATGCTAAAAAATCCGAGTCACGGTCAACTTTTTTTGAAATTTCCGTGTGTAATGATCAGGCACAATGAATTAGCATTGAATTAATTTCTAAGAAACGGATTGCACGAAACAATAGAAGAGTGCTGAAAATCGAACCCTAATTCATAAATCCTAATCTGTAACGTTTGAAGTACATTCTAAAAAATCCGAGTCACGGTCAACATTTTTTGAAATTTCCGTTGTAATGATCAGGCACAATGAATTAGAATAGAATTAGTTTCTAAGAAACGGTGTACATGAAACAATTCAAGCATGCTGAAAATCGAACCCTAATTCATAAATCCTAATATGTGACGTTTGAAGTACATGTTAAAAAATCCGAGTAACGGTCAACATTTTTTGAAATTTCCGTGTGTAATGATCAGGCACAATGAATTAGAATAGAATTAATTTCTAAGAAACGGTGTGCATGAAACAATAGAAGAGTGCTGAAAATCGAACCCTAATTCATAAATCCTAATATATGACGTTTGAAGTACATGCTAAAAAATCTGAGTCACGGTCAACATTTTTTTAAATTTTCGTGTGTCATGATCATGCACAATGAATTAGAATAAAATTAATTTCTAAGAAACGGTGTGCATGAAACAATAGAAGAGTGCTTAAAATTGAACCTTAATTCATAAAAACTAATATGTGTCATTTGAAGTACATGTTAAAAAATCCGAATCACGGTCAACATTTTTTTAAATTTCCGTGTGTAATGATCAGGCAAAATGAATTAGAATAGAATTAATTTCTAAGAAACGGTGTGCATGAACAAATATAAGAGTGCTGAAAATCGAACCCTAATTCATAAATCCTAATCTGTGACTTTTGAAGTATATGTTAAAAAATCCGAGTCACGGTCAACATTTTTTGAAATTTCCGTGTGTAATGATCAGGCACAATGAATTAGAATAGAATTAATTTCTAAGAAACGGTGTGCATGAAACAATTCAAGAATGCTGAAAATCGAACCCTAATTCATAAATCCTAATATGTGACGTTAGATGTACATATTAAAAAATCCAAGTCATGGTCAACATTTTTTGAAATTTCCGTGTGTAATTATCAGGCACAATGAATTAGAATAGAATTAATTTCTAAGAAACGGTATGCATGAAACAATAGATGAGTGCTTAAAATGGAACCCTAATTCATAAATCCTAATATGTGAAATTTGATGTACATGTTAAAAAATCCGAGTCACGGTCAACATTTTTTGAAATTTCCGTGTGTGATGATCAGGCACAATGAATTAGAATAGAATTAATTTCTAAGAAACGGTGTGCATGAAACAATAGATGAGTGCTTAAAATGGAACCCTAATTCATAAATCCGAATCTGTAACGTTTGAAGTACATACTAAAAAATCAGAGTCACGGTCAACATTTTTTGAAATTTTCGTGTGTAATGATCAGGCACAATCAATTAGAATAGAATTAATTTCTAAGAAACTGTGTGCATGAACCAATAGAAGAGTGCTGAAAATCGAACCCTAATTCATAAATCCTAATCTGTGACTTTTGAAGTACATGTTAAAAAATCCGAGTCACGGTCAACATTTTTTGAAATTTCCGTGTGTAATGATCAGGCACAATGAATTAGAATAGAATTAATTTCTAAGAAACGGTGTGCATGAAACAATAGAAGAGTGCTGAAACTCGAACCCTAATTCATAAATCCCAATCTATGACGTTTGAAGTACATGTTAAAAAATCCGAGTCACGGTCAACATTTTTTGAAATTTCCGTGTGTAATGATCAGGCACAATGAATTAGAATAGAATTAAGTTCTAAGAAACGGTGTGCATGAAACAATAGAAGAGTGCTGAAAATCGAACCCTAATTCATAAATCCTAATCTGTGACTTTTGAAGTACATGTTAAAAAATCCGAGTCACGGTCAACATTTTTTGAAATTTCCGTGTGTAATGATCAGGCACAATGAATTAGAATAGAATTAATTTCTAAGAAACGGTGTGCATGAAACAATAGAAGAGTGCTGAAACTCGAACCCTAATTCATAAATCCCAATCTGTGACGTTTGAAGTACATGCTAAAAAATCCAAGTCACGGTTAACATTTTTTGAAACTTCCGTGTGGAATGATCAGGCACAATGAATTAGAATAGAATTAATTTCTAAGAAACGGTGTGCATGAAACAATAGAAGAGTGCTGAAAATCGAACCCTAATTCATAAATCCCAATCTGTGACGTTTGAAGTACATGCTAAAAAATCCGAGTCACGGTCAACATTTTTTGAAATTTCCGTGTCTAATGATCAGGCACAATGAATTAGAATAGAATTAATTTCTAAGAAACGGTGTGCATGAAACAATAGAAGAGTGCTGAAAATCGAACCCTAATTCATAAATCCTAATATGTGACTTTTAAAGTACATGCTAAAAAATCCGAGTCACGGTCCACATTTTTTGAAATTTCCATGTGTAATGATGAGGCACAATTAGAATAAAATCAATTTCTAAGAAACTGTGTGCATGAAACAATAGAAGAGTACTGAAAATCGAACCCTAATTCATAAATCCCAATATTTGACTTTAGAAGTACATGGTAAAAAATCCGAATCACGGTCAACATTTTTTTAAATTTCCGTGTGTAATGATCAGGCACAATGAATTAGAAGAAAATTAATTTCTAAGAAACGGTATGCAAGAGACAATAGAAGAGTGCTTAAAATGGAACCCTAATAAATAAATCCTAATATGTGACGTTTGAAGTACATGCTAAAAAATCCGTGTCACGGTCCACATTTTTTGAAATTTTCGTGTGTAATGATCAGGCACAATGAATTATAATAAAATCAATTTCTAAGAAACGGTGTGCATGAAACAATAGAAGAGTGCTGAAAATCGAACCCTAATTCATAAATCCAAATCTGTGACGTTTGAAGTACATGCTAAAAAATCCGAGTCACGGTCAACATTTTTTTAAATTTCCGTGTGTAATGATCAGGCACAATGAATTAGAATAAAATTAATTTCTAAGAAACGGTGAGCAAGAAACAATAGAAGAGTGCTTAAAATGGAATCCTAATTCATAAATCCTAATCTGTAACGTTTGAAGTACATGCTAAAAAATTCGAGTCACTGTCAACATTTTTTGAAATTTCCGTGTGTAATGATCAGGCACAATGAATTAGAATAGAATTAATTTCTAAGAAACGGTGTGCAGGAAGCAATAGAAGAGTGCTGAAAATCGAACCCTAATTCTTAAATCCTAATCTGTGACGTTTGGAGAACGTGCTAAAAAATCCGAGTCATGGTCAACATTTTTTGAAACTTCCGTGTGGAATGATCAGGCACAATGAATTAGAATAGAATTAATTTCTAAGAAACGGTGTGCATGAAACAATAGAAGAGTGCTGAAAATTGAACCCTAATTCATAAATCCCAATCTGTGACGTTTGAAGTACATGCTAAAAAATCCGAGTCACGGTCAACATTTTTTGAAATTTCCGTGTCTAATGATCAGGCACAATGAATTAGAATAGAATTAATTTCTAAGAAACGGTGTGCATGAAACAATAGAAGAGTGCTGAAAATCGAACCCTAATTCATAAATCCTAATATGTGACTTTTAAAGTACATGCTAAAAAATCCGAGTCACGGTCCACATTTTTTGAAATTTCCATGTGTAATGATGAGGCACAATTAGAATAAAATCAATTTCTAAGAAACGGTGTGCATGAAACAATAGAAGAGTACTGAAAATCGAACCCTAATTCATAAATCCCAATATTTGACGTTAGAAGTACATGGTAAAAAATCCGAATCACGGTCAACATTTTTTTAAATTTCCGTGTGTAATGATCAGGCACAATGAATTAGAAGAAAATTAATTTCTAAGAAACGGTATGCAAGAGACAATAGAAGAGTGCTTAAAATGGAACCCTAATAAATAAATCCTAATATGTGACGTTTGAAGTACATGCTAAAAAATCCGTGTCACGGTCCACATTTTTTGAAATTTTCGTGTGTAATGATCAGGCACAATGAATTATAATAAAATCAATTTCTAAGAAACGGTGTGCATGAAACAATAGAAGAGTGCTGAAAATCGAACCCTAATTCATAAATCCAAATCTGTGACGTTTGAAGTACATGCTAAAAAATCCGAGTCACGGTCAACATTTTTTTAAATTTCCGTGTGTAATGATCAGGCACAATGAATTAGAATAAAATTAATTTCTAAGAAACGGTGAGCAAGAAACAATAGAAGAGTGCTTAAAATGGAATCCTAATTCATAAATCCTAATCTGTAACGTTTGAAGTACATGCTAAAAAATTCGAGTCACGGTCAACATTTTTTGAAACTTCCGTGTGTAATGATCAGGCACAATGAATTAGAATAGAATTAATTTCTAAGAAACGGTGTGCAGGAAGCAATAGAAGAGTGCTGAAAATCGAACCCTAATTCTTAAATCCTAATCTGTGACGTTTGGAGAACGTGCTAAAAAATCCGAGTCACGGTCAACATTTTTTAAATTTCCGTGTGTAATGATCAGGCACAATGAATTAGAATAAAATAAATTTCTAAGAAACGGTTTGCATGAAACAATAGAAGAGTGCTGAAAATCGAACCCTAATTCATAAATCCCAATCTGTGACGTTTGAAGTACATGTTAAAAAATCCGAGTCACGGTCAACATTTTTTTAAATTTCCGAGTGTAATGATTAGGCACAATGAATTAGAAGAAAATTAATTTCTAAGAAACAGTGTGCAAGAAACAATAGAAGAGTGCTTTAAATGGAACCCTAATTCCTAATTCCGAATCTGTAACGTTTGAAGTACATGCTAAAAAATCCGAGTCACGGTCAACATTTTTTGAAATTGCCGTGTGTAATGATAAGGCACAAAGAATTAGAAAAGAATTAATTTCTAAGAAACTGTGTGCATGAACCAATAGAAGAGTGCTGAAAATCAAACCCTAATTCATAAATCCTAATCTGTGACTTTTGAAGTACATGCTAAAAAATCCGAGTCATGGTCAACATTTTTTAAAATTTCCGTGTGTAATGATCAGGCACAATGAATTAGAATATAATTAATTTCTAAGAAACTGTGTGCATGAACCAATAGAAGAGTGCTGAAAATCGAACCCTAATTCATAAATCCTAATCTGTCATGTTTGAAGAACGTGCTAAAAAATCCGAGTCACGGTCAACATTTTTTAAAATTTTCGTGCGTAATGATCAGGCACAATGAATTAGAATAGAATTAATTTCTAAAAAACGGTGTGCATGAAACAATACAAGAATGCTGAAAATCGAACCACAATTCATAAATCCTAATATGTGACGTTTGAAATACTTGTTAAAAAATTCGAGTCACGGTCAACATTTTTTGAAATTTTCGTGTGTAATGGTCAGGCACAATCAATTAGAATAGAATTAATTTCTAAGAAACTATGTGCATGAACCAATAGAAGAGTGCTGAAAATCGAACCCTAATTCATAAATCCTAATCTGTGACGTTTGAAGTACATGCTAACAAATTCGAGTCATGGTCAACATTTTTTTAAATTTCCGTGTGTAATGATCAGGCACAATGAATTAGAAGAAAATTAATTTCTAAGAAACGGTGTGCAAGAAACAATAGAAGAGTGCTTAAAATTGAACCCTAATTCATAATTCCGAATCTGTAACGTTTGAAGTACATGCTAAAAAATCCGAGTCACGGTCAACATTTTTTGAAATTGCCATGTGTAATGATAAGGCACAAAGAATTAGAATAGAATTAATTTCTAAGAAACTGTGTGCATGAACAAATAGAAGAGTGCTGAAAATCGAACCCTAATTCATAAATCCTAATCTGTGACGTTTTAAGTACATGCTAAAAAATCCGAGTCACGGTCAACATTTTTTGAAATTTCCGTGTGTAATGATCAGGCACAATGAATTAGAATAGAATTAATTACCAAGAAACGGTGTGCAGGAAATAATAGAAGAGTGCTGAAAATCGAACCCTAATTCATAAATCCTAATCTGTGACGTTTGAAGTACATGCTAACAAATCCGAGTCATGGTCAACATTTTTTTAAATTTCCGTGTGTAATGATAAGGCACAATGAATTAGAAGAAAATTAATTTCTAAGAAACGGTGTGCAAGAAACAATAGAAGAGTGCTTAAAATTGAACCCTAATTCATAATTCCGAATCTATAACGTTTGAAGTACATGCTAAAAAATCCGAGTCACGGTCAACATTTTTTGAAATTGCCGTGTATAATGATCAGGCACAATGAATTAGAATATAATTAATTTCTAAGAAACGGTGTGCATGAAACAATAGAAGAGTGCTGAAAATCGAACCCTAATTCATAAATCCTAATCTGTGACTTTTGAAGTACATGCTAAAAAATCTGAGTCACGGTCCACATTTTTTTAAATTTCCGTGTGTAATGATCAGACACAATGAATTAGAAGAAAATTAATTTGTAAGAAACGGTGTGCAAGAAACAATAGAAGAGTGCTTAAAATGGAACCCTAATTCATAAATCCGAATCTGTAACGTTTGAAGTACATGCTAAAAAATCCGAGTCACGGTCAACATTTTTTGAAATTTCCGTGTGTAATGATCAGGCAAAATGAATTAGAATAGAATTAATTTCTAAGAAACGGTGTGCATGAACCAATAGAATAGTGCTGAAAATCGAACCCTAATTCATAAATCCGAATCTGTGACTTTTGAAGTACATGCTAAAAAATCCAAGTCACGGTCCACATTTTTTGAAATTTGCGTGTGTAATGATCAGGCACAATGAATTAGAATAAAATCAATTTCTAAGAAACGGTGTGCATGAAACAATAGAAGAGTGCTGAAAATCGAACCCTAATTCATAAATCCCAATATGTGACGTTTGAAGTACATGCTAAAAAATCCGAGTCACGGTCAACATTTTTTTAAATTTCCGTGTGTAATGATTAGGCACAATGAATTAGAAGAAAATTAATTTCTAAGAAACGGTGTGCAAGAAACAATATAAGAGTGCTTAAAATGGAACCCTAATTCATAAATTCGAATCTGTAACGTTTGAAGTACATGCTAAAAAATCCGAGTCACGGTCAACATTTTTTGAAATTTCCATGTGTAATGATTAGGCACAATGAATTAGAATATAATTAATTTCTAAGAAACGGTGTGCAGGAACCAATAGAAGAGTGCTGAAAATCGAACCCTAATTCATAAATCCGAATCTGTGACTTTTGAAGTACATGCAAAAAAATCCGAGTCACGGTCCACATTTTTTGAAATTTGCATGTGTAATGATCAGGCACAATGAATTAGAATAAAATAAATTTCTAAGAAACGGTGTTCATGAAACAATAGAAGAGTGCTGAAAATCGAACCCTAATTAATAAATCCCAATCTGTGACGTTTAAGTACATGGTAAAAAATCCGAGTCACGGTCAACATTTTTTTAAATTTCCGTGTGTAATGATCAGGCACAATGAATTAGAAGAAAATTAATTTCTAAGAAACGGTGTGCAAGAAACAATATAAGAGTGCTTAAAATTGAACCCTAATTCATAAATTCGAATCTGTAACGTTTGAAGTACATGCTAAAAAATCCGAGTCACGGTCAACATTTTTTGAAATTTCCGTGTGTAATGATCAGGCACAAAGAATTAGAATAGAATTAATTTCTAAGAAACGGTGTGCAGGAAACAATAGAAGAGTGCTTAAAATCAAACCTTAATTCATAAATCCTAATCTGTGACGTTTGGAGAACGTGCTAAAAAATCCGAGTCACGGTCAACATTTTTTAAATTTCCGTGTGTAATGATCAGGCACAATGAATTAGAATAAAATCAATTTCTAAGAAACGGTGTGCATGAAACAATAGAAGAGTGCTGAAAATCGAACCCTAATTAATAAATCCCAATCTGTGACGTTTGAAGTACAAGTTAAAAAATCCGAGTCACGGTCAACATTTTTTTAAATTTCCGAGTGTAATGATCAGGCACAATGAATTAGAAGAAAATTAATTTCTAAGAAACGGTGTGCAAGAAACAATAGAAGAGTGCTTTAAATGGAACCCTAATTCATAATAACGAATATGTAACGTTTGAAGTACATGCTAAAAAATCCGAGTCACGGTCAAAATTTTTTGAAATTGCCGTGTGTAATGATAAGGCACAAAGAATTAGATGAGAATTAATTTCTAAGAAACTGTGTGCATGAACAAATAGAAGAGTGCTGAAAATCGAACCCTAATTCATAAATCCTAATCTGTGACGTTTGAAGTACATGCTAAAAAATCCGAGTCACGGTCAACATTTTTTTAAATTTCCGTGTGTAATGATTAGGCACAATGAATTAGAAGAAAATTAATTTCTAAGAAACGGTGTGCAAGAAACAATACAAGAGTGCTTAAAATGGAACCCTAATTCATAAATTCGAATCTGTAATGTTTGAAGTACATGCTAAAAAATCCGAGTCACGGTCAACATTTTTTGAAATTTCCGTGTGTAATGATCAGGCAAAATGAATTAGAATAGAATTAATTTCTAAGAAACGGTGTGCATGAAACAATATAAGAGTGCTTAAAATGGAACCCTAATTCATAAATTCGAATCTGTAATGTTTGAAGTACATGCTAAAAAATCCGAGTCACGGTCAACATTTTTTGAAATTTCCGTGTGTAATGATCAGGCAAAATGAATTAGAATAGAATTAATTTCTAAGAAACGGTGTGCATGAAACAATAGAAGAGTGCTGAAAATCGAACCCTAATTCATAAATCCGAATCTGTAACGTTTGAAGTACATGCTAAAAAATCCGAGTCACGGTCAACAATTTTTGAAATTTCCGTGTGTAATGATCAGGCACAATAAATTAGAATAAAATCAATTTCTAAGAAACGGTGTGCATGAAACAATAGAAGAGTGCTGAAAATCGAATCCTAATTAATAAATCCCAATCTGTCACGTTTGAAGTACATGCTAAAAAATCCGAGTCACGGTCAACATTTTTTTAAATTTCCGTGTGTAATGATCAGGCACAATGAATTAGAAGAAAATTAATTTCTAAGAAACGGTGTGCAAGAAACAATATAAGAGTGCTTAAAATGGAACCCTAATTCATAAATTCGAATCTGTAACGTTTGAAGTACATGCTAAAAAATCCGAGTCACGGTCAACATTTTTTGAAATTTCCATGTGTAATGATTAGGCACAATGAATTAGAATATAATTAATTTCTAAGAAACGGTGTGCAGGAACCAATAGAAGAGTGCTGAAAATCGAACCCTAATTCATAAATCCGAATCTGTGACTTTTGAAGTACATGCAAAAAAATCCGAGTCACGGTCCACATTTTTTGAAATTTGCATGTGTAATGATCAGGCACAATGAATTAGAATAAAATAAATTTCTAAGAAACGGTGTTCATGAAACAATAGAAGAGTGCTGAAAATCGAACCCTAATTAATAAATCCCAATCTGTGACGTTTAAGTACATGGTAAAAAATCCGAGTCACGGTCAACATTTTTTTAAATTTCCGTGTGTAATGATCAGGCACAATGAATTAGAAGAAAATTAATTTCTAAGAAACGGTGTGCAAGAAACAATATAAGAGTGCTTAAAATTGAACCCTAATTCATAAATTCGAATCTGTAACGTTTGAAGTACATGCTAAAAAATCCGAGTCACGGTCAACATTTTTTGAAATTTCCGTGTGTAATGATCAGGCACAAAGAATTAGAATAGAATTAATTTCTAAGAAACGGTGTGCAGGAAACAATAGAAGAGTGCTTAAAATCAAACCTTAATTCATAAATCCTAATCTGTGACGTTTGGAGAACGTGCTAAAAAATCCGAGTCACGGTCAACATTTTTTAAATTTCCGTGTGTAATGATCAGGCACAATGAATTAGAATAAAATCAATTTCTAAGAAACGGTGTGCATGAAACAATAGAAGAGTGCTGAAAATCGAACCCTAATTAATAAATCCCAATCTGTGACGTTTGAAGTACAAGTTAAAAAATCCGAGTCACGGTCAACATTTTTTTAAATTTCCGAGTGTAATGATCAGGCACAATGAATTAGAAGAAAATTAATTTCTAAGAAACGGTGTGCAAGAAACAATAGAAGAGTGCTTTAAATGGAACCCTAATTCATAATAACGAATATGTAACGTTTGAAGTACATGCTAAAAAATCCGAGTCACGGTCAAAATTTTTTGAAATTGCCGTGTGTAATGATAAGGCACAAAGAATTAGATGAGAATTAATTTCTAAGAAACTGTGTGCATGAACAAATAGAAGAGTGCTGAAAATCGAACCCTAATTCATAAATCCTAATCTGTGACGTTTGAAGTACATGCTAAAAAATCCGAGTCACGGTCAACATTTTTTTAAATTTCCGTGTGTAATGATTAGGCACAATGAATTAGAAGAAAATTAATTTCTAAGAAACGGTGTGCAAGAAACAATACAAGAGTGCTTAAAATGGAACCCTAATTCATAAATTCGAATCTGTAATGTTTGAAGTACATGCTAAAAAATCCGAGTCACGGTCAACATTTTTTGAAATTTCCGTGTGTAATGATCAGGCAAAATGAATTAGAATAGAATTAATTTCTAAGAAACGGTGTGCATGAAACAATATAAGAGTGCTTAAAATGGAACCCTAATTCATAAATTCGAATCTGTAATGTTTGAAGTACATGCTAAAAAATCCGAGTCACGGTCAACATTTTTTGAAATTTCCGTGTGTAATGATCAGGCAAAATGAATTAGAATAGAATTAATTTCTAAGAAACGGTGTGCATGAAACAATAGAAGAGTGCTGAAAATCGAACCCTAATTCATAAATCCGAATCTGTAACGTTTGAAGTACATGCTAAAAAATCCGAGTCACGGTCAACAATTTTTGAAATTTCCGTGTGTAATGATCAGGCACAATAAATTAGAATAAAATCAATTTCTAAGAAACGGTGTGCATGAAACAATAGAAGAGTGCTGAAAATCGAATCCTAATTAATAAATCCCAATCTGTCACGTTTGAAGTACATGCTAAAAAATCCGAGTCACGGTCAACATTTTTTTAAATTTCCGTGTGTAATGATCAGGCACAATGAATTAGAAGAAAATTAATTTCTAAGAAACGGTGTGCAAGAAACAATATAAGAGTGCTTAAAATGGAACCCTAATTCATAAATTCGAATCTGTAACGTTTGAAGTACATGCTAAAAAATCCGAGTCACGGTCAACATTTTTTGAAATTTCCATGTGTAATGATTAGGCACAATGAATTAGAATATAATTAATTTCTAAGAAACGGTGTGCAGGAACCAATAGAAGAGTGCTGAAAATCGAACCCTAATTCATAAATCCGAATCTGTGACTTTTGAAGTACATGCAAAAAAATCCGAGTCACGGTCCACATTTTTTGAAATTTGCATGTGTAATGATCAGGCACAATGAATTAGAATAAAATAAATTTCTAAGAAACGGTGTTCATGAAACAATAGAAGAGTGCTGAAAATCGAACCCTAATTAATAAATCCCAATCTGTGACGTTTAAGTACATGGTAAAAAATCCGAGTCACGGTCAACATTTTTTTAAATTTCCGTGTGTAATGATCAGGCACAATGAATTAGAAGAAAATTAATTTCTAAGAAACGGTGTGCAAGAAACAATATAAGAGTGCTTAAAATTGAACCCTAATTCATAAATTCGAATCTGTAACGTTTGAAGTACATGCTAAAAAATCCGAGTCACGGTCAACATTTTTTGAAATTTCCGTGTGTAATGATCAGGCACAAAGAATTAGAATAGAATTAATTTCTAAGAAACGGTGTGCAGGAAACAATAGAAGAGTGCTTAAAATCAAACCTTAATTCATAAATCCTAATCTGTGACGTTTGGAGAACGTGCTAAAAAATCCGAGTCACGGTCAACATTTTTTAAATTTCCGTGTGTAATGATCAGGCACAATGAATTAGAATAAAATCAATTTCTAAGAAACGGTGTGCATGAAACAATAGAAGAGTGCTGAAAATCGAACCCTAATTAATAAATCCCAATCTGTGACGTTTGAAGTACAAGTTAAAAAATCCGAGTCACGGTCAACATTTTTTTAAATTTCCGAGTGTAATGATCAGGCACAATGAATTAGAAGAAAATTAATTTCTAAGAAACGGTGTGCAAGAAACAATAGAAGAGTGCTTTAAATGGAACCCTAATTCATAATAACGAATATGTAACGTTTGAAGTACATGCTAAAAAATCCGAGTCACGGTCAAAATTTTTTGAAATTGCCGTGTGTAATGATAAGGCACAAAGAATTAGATGAGAATTAATTTCTAAGAAACTGTGTGCATGAACAAATAGAAGAGTGCTGAAAATCGAACCCTAATTCATAAATCCTAATCTGTGACGTTTGAAGTACATGCTAAAAAATCCGAGTCACGGTCAACATTTTTTTAAATTTCCGTGTGTAATGATTAGGCACAATGAATTAGAAGAAAATTAATTTCTAAGAAACGGTGTGCAAGAAACAATACAAGAGTGCTTAAAATGGAACCCTAATTCATAAATTCGAATCTGTAATGTTTGAAGTACATGCTAAAAAATCCGAGTCACGGTCAACATTTTTTGAAATTTCCGTGTGTAATGATCAGGCAAAATGAATTAGAATAGAATTAATTTCTAAGAAACGGTGTGCATGAAACAATAGAAGAGTGCTGAAAATCGAACCCTAATTCATAAATCCGAATCTGTAACGTTTGAAGTACATGCTAAAAAATCCGAGTCACGGTCAACATTTTTTTAAATTTCCGTGTGTAATGATTAGGCACAATGAATTAGAAGAAAATTAATTTCTAAGAAACGGTGTGCAAGAAACAATACAAGAGTGCTTAAAATGGAACCCTAATTCATAAATTCGAATCTGTAATGTTTGAAGTACATGCTAAAAAATCCGAGTCACGGTCAACATTTTTTGAAATTTCCGTGTGTAATGATCAGGCAAAATGAATTAGAATAGAATTAATTTCTAAGAAACGGTGTGCATGAAACAATAGAAGAGTGCTGAAAATCGAACCCTAATTCATAAATCCGAATCTGTAACGTTTGAAGTACATGCTAAAAAATCCGAGTCACGGTCAACAATTTTTGAAATTTCCGTGTGTAATGATCAGGCACAATAAATTAGAATAAAATCAATTTCTAAGAAACGGTGTGCATGAAACAATAGAAGAGTGCTGAAAATCGAATCCTAATTAATAAATCCCAATCTGTCACGTTTGAAGTACATGCTAAAAAATCCGAGTCACGGTCAACATTTTTTTAAATTTCCGTGTGTAATGATCAGGCACAATGAATTAGAAGAAAATTAATTTCTAAGAAACGGTGTGCAAGAAACAATATAAGAGTGCTTAAAATGGAACCCTAATTCATAAATTCGAATCTGTAACGTTTGAAGTACATGCTAAAAAATCCGAGTCACGGTCAACATTTTTTGAAATTTCCATGTGTAATGATTAGGCACAATGAATTAGAATATAATTAATTTCTAAGAAACGGTGTGCAGGAACCAATAGAAGAGTGCTGAAAATCGAACCCTAATTCATAAATCCGAATCTGTGACTTTTGAAGTACATGCAAAAAAATCCGAGTCACGGTCCACATTTTTTGAAATTTGCATGTGTAATGATCAGGCACAATGAATTAGAATAAAATAAATTTCTAAGAAACGGTGTTCATGAAACAATAGAAGAGTGCTGAAAATCGAACCCTAATTAATAAATCCCAATCTGTGACGTTTAAGTACATGGTAAAAAATCCGAGTCACGGTCAACATTTTTTTAAATTTCCGTGTGTAATGATCAGGCACAATGAATTAGAAGAAAATTAATTTCTAAGAAACGGTGTGCAAGAAACAATATAAGAGTGCTTAAAATGGAACCCTAATTCATAAATTCGAATCTGTAACGTTTGAAGTACATGCTAAAAAATCCGAGTCACGGTCAACATTTTTTGAAATTTCCGTGTGTAATGATCAGGCACAAAGAATTAGAATAGAATTAATTTCTAAGAAACGGTGTGCAGGAAACAATAGAAGAGTGCTTAAAATCAAACCTTAATTCATAAATCCTAATCTGTGACGTTTGGAGAACGTGCTAAAAAATCCGAGTCACGGTCAACATTTTTTAAATTTCCGTGTGTAATGATCAGGCACAATGAATTATAATAAAATCAATTTCTAAGAAACGGTGTGCATGAAACAATAGAAGAGTGCTGAAAATCGAACCCTAATTCATAAATCCCAATCTGTGACGTTTGAAGTACAAGTTAAAAAATCCGAGTCACGGTCAACATTTTTTTATATTTCCGAGTGTAATGATCAGGCACAATGAATTAGAAGAAAATTAATTTCTAAGAAACGGTGTGCAAGAAACAATAGAAGAGTGCTTTAAATGGAACCCTAATTCATAATAACGAATATGTAACGTTTGAAGTACATGCTAAAAAATCCGAGTCACGGTCAAAATTTTTTGAAATTGCCGTGTGTAATGATAAGGCACAAAGAATTAGATGAGAATTAATTTCTAAGAAACTGTGTGCATGAACAAATAGAAGAGTGCTGAAAATCGAACCCTAATTCATAAATCCTAATCTGTGACGTTTGAAGTACATGCTAAAAAATCCGAGTCACGGTCAATATTTTTTTAAATTTTCGTGTGTAATGATCAGGCACAATGAATTAGAAGAAAATTAATTTCTAAGAAACGGTGTGCAAGAAACAATAGAAGAGTGCTTAAAATGGAACCCTAATTCATAATTCCGAATCTATAACGTTTGAAGTACATGCTAATAAATCCGAGTCACGGTCAACATTTTTTGAAATTGCCGTGTGTAATGATCAGGCACAATGAATTAGAATATAATTAATTTCTAAGAAACGGTGTGTATGAAACAATAGAAGAGTGCTGAAAATCGAACCCTAATTCATAATTCCTAATCTGTGACTTTTGAAGTACATGCTAAAAAATCCGAGTCACGGTCCACATTTTTTGAAATTTCCGTGTGTAATGATCAGGCACAATGAATTAGAATAAAATCAATTTCTAAGAAACGGTGTGCATGAAACAATAGAAGAGTGTTGAAAATCGAACCCTAATTCATAAATCCCAATATGTGACGTTTGAAGTACATGCTAAAAAATCCGAGTCACGGTCAACATTTTTTGAAATTTCCGTGTGTAATGATCAGGCACAATGAATTAGAATATAATTAATTTCTAAGAAACTGTGTGCATGAACCAATAGAAGAGTGCTGAAAATCGAACCCTAATTCATAAATCCTAATCTGTCACGTTTGAAGAACGTGCTAAAAAATCCGAGTCACGGTCAACATTTTTTGAAATTTTCGTGCGTAATGATCAGGCACAATGAATTAGAATAGAATTAATTTCTAAGAAACGCTGTGCATGAAACAATTCAAGAATGCTGAAAATCGAACCCCAATTCATAAATCCTAATATGTGACGTTTGAAGTACTTGTTAAAAAATCCGAGTCACGGTCAACATTTTTTGAAATTTTCGTGTGTAATGATCAGGCACAATCAATTAGAATAGAATTAATTTCTAAGAAACTGTGTGCATGAACCAATAGAAGAGTGCTGAAAATCGAACCCTAATTCATAAATCCTAATCTGTGACGTTTGAAGTACATGCAAAAAAATCTGAGTCACGGCCAACATTTTTTTAAATTTCCGTGTGTAATGATCAGGCACAATGAATTAGAAGAAAATTAATTTCTAAGAAACTGTGTGCAAGAAACAATAGAAGAGTGCTTAAAATTGAACCCTAATTCATAATTTCGAATCTGTAACGTTTGAAGTACATGCTAAAAAATCCGAGTCACGGTCAACATTTTTTGAAATTGCCATGTGTAATGATAAGGCACAAAGAATTAGAATAGAATTAATTTCTAAGAAACTGTGTGCATGAACCAATAGAAGAGTGCTGAAAATCGAACCCTAATTCATAAATCCTAATCTGTGACGTTTGAAGTACATGCTAAAAAATCCGAGTCACGGTCCACATTTTTTGAAATTTGCGTGTGTAATGATCAAGCACAATGAATTAAAATAAAATCAATTTCTAAGAAACGGTGTGCATGAAACAATAGAAGAGTGCTGAAAATCGAACCCTGATTTATAAATCCCAATCTGTGATGTTTGAAGTACATGCTAAAAAATCCGAGTCACGGTCAACATTTTTTTAAATTTCCGTGTGTAAGGATCAGGCACAATGAGTTAGAAGAAAATTAATTTCTAAGAAACGGTGTGCAAGAAACTATATAAGAGTGCTTAAAATGGAACCCTAATTCATAAATCCGAATCTGTAATGTTTGAAGTACATGCTAAAAAATCCGAGTCACGGTCAACATTTTTTGAAATTTCCGTGCGTAATGATCAGGCACAATGAATTAGAATAGAATTAATTTCTAAGAAACGGTGTGCATGAACCAATAGAAGAGTGCTGAAAATCGAACCCTTATTCATAAATCCCAATCTGTGACGTTTGAAGTACATGCTAAAAAATCCGAGTCACGGTCCACATTTTTTGAAACTTCCTTGTGTAATGATCAGGCACAATGAATTAGAATAGAATTAATTTCTAAGAAACGATGTGCATGAACCAATAGAAGAGTGCTGAAAATCGAACCCTAATTCATAAATCGTAATCTGTGACTTATGAAGTACATGCTAAAAAATCCGAGTCACGGTCCACATTTTTTGAAATTTCCGTGTGTAAGGATCAGGCACAATGAATTAGAATAAAATCAATTTCTAAGAAACGTTGTGCATGAAACAATAGAAGAGTGCTGAAAATCGAACCCTAATTAATAAATCCCAATCTGTGACGTTTGAAGTACATGCTAAAAAATCCGAGTCACGGTCAACATTTTTTTAAATTTCCGTGTGTAATGATTAGACACAATGAATTAGAAGACAATTAATTTCTAAGAAACGGAGTGCATGAAACAATAGAAGAGTGCTTAAAATGTAACCCTAATTCATAAATCCCAATCTGTGACGTTGGAAGTACTTGCTAAAAAATCCGAGTCACGGTCAACATTTTTTGAAATTTCCGTGTGTAATGATCAGGAACAATGAATTAGAATATAATTAATTTCTAAGAAACGGTGTGCATGAAACAATAGAAGAGTGCTGAAAATCGAACCCTAATTCATAAATCGTAATCTGTGACTTATGAAGTACATGCTAAAAAATCCGAGTCACGGTCCACATTGTTTGAAATTTCCGTGTGTAAGGATCAGGCACAATGAATTAGAATAAAATCAATTTCTAAGAAACGTTGTGCATGAAACAATAGAAGAGTGCTGAAAATCGAACCCTAATTAATAAATCCCAATCTGTGACGTTTGAAGTACATGCTAAAAAATCCGAGTCACGGTCAACATTTTTTTAAATTTCCGTGTGTAATGATTAGACACAATGAATTAGAAGACAATTAATTTCTAAGAAACGGAGTGCATGAAACAATAGAAGAGTGCTGAAAATGGAACCATAATTCATAAATCCCAATCTGTGACGTTTGAAGTACATGCTAAAAAATCCGAGTCACGGTCAACATTTTTTGAAATTTCCGTGTGTAATGATCAGGCACAATGAATTAGAATAGAATTAATTTCTAAGAAACGGTGTGCATGAACCAATAGAAGAGTGCTGAAAATCGAACCCTAATTCATAAATCCGAATCTGTGACTTTTGAAGTACATGCTAAAAAATCCGAGTCACGGTCCACATTTTTTGAAATTTCCATGTGTAATTTTCAAGCACAATGAATTAAAATAAAATCAATTTCTAAGAAACGGTGTGCATGAAACAATAGAAGAGTGCTGAAAATCGAACCCTGATTTATAAATCCCAATCTGTGATGTTTGAAGTACATGCTAAAAAATCCGAGTCACGGTCAACATTTTTTTAAATTTCCGTGTGTAATGATCAGACACAACGAATTTGAAGAAAATTAATTTCTAAGAAACGGTGTGCAAGAAACAATAGAAGAGTGCTTAAAATGGAACCCTAATTCATAAATCCCAATTTGTGACGTTGGAAGTACATGCTAAAAAATCCGAGTCACGGTCAACATTTTTTGAAATTTCCGTGTGTAATGATAAGGCACAATGAATTAGAATATAATTAATTTCTAAGAAACGGTGTGCAAGAAACAATAGAAGAGTGCTTAAAATTGAACCCTAATTCATAATTCCGAATCTATAACGTTTGAAGTACATGCTAAAAAATCCGAGTCACGGTCAACATTTTTTGAAATTGCCGTGTGTAATGATCAGGCACAATGAATTAGAATATAATTAATTGCTAAGAAACGGTGTGCATGAAACAATAGAAGAGTGCTGAAAATCGAACCCTAATTCATAAATCCCAATCTGTGACGTTTGAAGTACATGCTAAAAAATCCGAGTCACGGTCAACATTTTTTTAAATTTCCGTGTGTGATGATCAGACACAATGAATTAGAAGAAAATTAATTTGTAAGAAACGGTGTGCAAGAAACAATAGAAGAGTGCTTAAAATGGAACCCTAATTCATAAATCCGAATCTGTAACGTTTGAAGTACATGCTAAAAAATCCGAGTCGTGGTCAACATTTTTTGAAATTTCCGTGTGTAATGATCAGGCACAATGAATTAGAATATAATTAATTTCTAAGAAACGATGTCTATGAAACAATAGAAGAGTGCTGAAAATCGAACCCTAATTCATAAATCCTAATCTGTGACTTTTGAAGTACATGCTAAAAAATCCGAGTCACGGTCCACATTTTTTGAAATTTCCGTGTGTAAGGATCAGGCACAATGAATTAGAATAAAATCAATTTCTAAGAAACGGTGTGCATGAAACAATAGAAGAGTGCTGAAAATCGAACCTTAATTCATAAATCCTAATCTGTGACGTTTGAAGTACATGCTAAAAAATCCGAGTCACGGTCAACATTTTTCTAATTTTTCGTGTGTAATGATCAGGCACAATGAATTAGAATAGAATTAATTTCTAAGAAACGGTGTGCATGAAACAATTCAATCATGCTGAAAATCGAACACTAATTCATAAATCCTAATATGTGACTTTTGAAGTACATGTTAAAAAATCCGAGTCACGGTCAACATTTTTTGAAATTTTCGTGTGTAATGATCAGGCACAATGAATTAGAATAGAATTAATTTCTAAGAAACGGTGTGCATGAAACAATAGAAGAGTGCTGAAAATCGAACCCTAATTCATAAATCCTAATCTTTGACTTTTGAAGTACATGTTTAAAAATCCGAGTCACGGTCAACATTTTTTGAAATTTCCGTGTGTAATGATCAGGCACAATGAATTAGAATAGAATTAATTTCTAAGAAACGGTGTGCATGAAAAAATAGAAGAGTGCTCAAAATCGAACCATAATTCATAAATCCTAATCTGTGATGTTTGAAATACATGCTAAAAAATCCGAGTCACGGTCAACATTTTTGAAATTTCCGTGTGCAATGATCAGGCCTAATGAGTTAGAATAGAATTAATTTCTAACAAACGGCGTGCATGAAACAATAGAAGAGTGCTGAAAATGGAACCATAATTCATAAATCCTTATCTGTGACGTCTGAAGTACATGCTAAAAGATCAGAGTCACGGTCAACATTTTTTGAATTTTCCGTGTGTATTGATCAGGCACAATGAATTAGAATAGAATTAATTTCTAAGAAACGGCGTGCAGGAAACAATACAAGAGTGCTGAAAATCGAACCCTAATTCATAAATCCAAATCTTTGACGTTTGAAGTACATGCTAAAACATCCGAGACACGGTCAACATTTTTTGAAATTTTCGTGTGTAATGATCAGGCACAATGAATTAGAATTAAATTAATTTCTAAGAAACGGTGTGCACGAAACAATAGAAGAGTGCTGAAAATCGAACCCTAATTCATAAATCCTAATCTGTGACGTTTGAAGTACATGCTAAAAAATCCGAGTGACGGTCAACATTTTTTGAAATTTCCGTGTGTAATGATCAGGCACAATGAATTAGAATAGAATTAATTTCTAAGAAACGGTGTGCATGAAACAATACAAGAGTGCTGAAAATCGAACCCTAATTCATAAATCCTAATCTTTGACGTTTGAAGTACATGCTAAAACATCCTAGTCACGGACAACATTTTTCGAAATTTCCGTGTGTAATGATCAGGCATAATAAATTAGAATAGAATTAATTTCTAAGAAACGGTGTGCTGGAAACAATACAAGAATGCTGAAAATCGAACCCTAATTCATAAATCCTAATCTTTGACGTTTGAAGTACATGCTAAAACATCCTAGTCACGGACAACATTTTTTGAAATTTCCGTGTGTAATGGTCAGGCATAATAAATTAGAATAGAATTAATTTCTAAGAAACGGTGTGCAGGAAACAATACAAGAGTGCTGAAAATCGAACCCTAATTCATAAATCCTAATCTTTGACGTTTGAAGTACATGCTAAAACATCCGAGTCACGGTCAACATTTTTTGAAATTTCCTTGTGTAATGATCAGGAAAAATGAATTAGAATATAATTAATTTCTGAGAAACGGTGTGCATGAAACAATAGAAGAGCGCTGAAAATCGAACCCTAATTCATAAATCCCAATCTGTGACGTTTGAAGTACATGCTAAAAAATCCTAGTCACACTCAACATTTTTTGAATTTCCGTGTGTCATGATCAAGCACAATGAATTAGAATAAAATTAATTTCTAAGAAACTGTGTGCATGAAACAATAGAAGAGTGCTTAATATGGAACCCTAATTCATAAAACCTAATCTGTGTCATTTAAAGTACATGTTAAAAAATCCGAGTCACGGTCAACATTTTTTGAAATTTCCGTGTGTAATGATCACGCACAATGAATTAGAATAGAATTAATTTCTAAGAAACGGTGTGCATGAACCAATAGAAGAGTGCTGAAAATCGAACACTAATTCATAAATCCTAATCTGTGACTTTTGAAGTACATGTTAAAAAATCCGAGTCACGGTCAACATTTTTTGAAATTTTCGTGTGTAATGATAAGGCACAATGAATTAGAATAGAATTAATTTCTAAGAAACGGTGTGCATGAAACAATTCAAGAATGCTGAAAATCGAACCCTAATTCATAAATCCGAATATGTGACGTTTGAAGTACATGTTAAAAAATCCGAGTCACGGTCAACATTTTTTGAAATTTCCGTGTGTAATGATGAGGTAAAATGAATTAGAATAGAATTAATTTCTAAGAAACGGTGTGCATGAAACAATTCACGAATGCTGAAAATCGAACCCTAATTCATAAATCCTAATCTGTAACGTTTGAAGTACATGCTAAAAAATTCGAGTCACGGTCAACATTTTTTGAAATTTCCGTTGTAAAGATCAGGCACAAAGAATTAAAATAGAATTAATTTCTAAAAACCGTGTGCATGAAACAATTCAAGAATGCTGAAAATCGAACCCTAATTCATAAATCCTAATATGTGACGTCTGAAGTACATGTTAAAAAATCCGAGTCACGGTCAACATTTTTTGAAATTTCCGTCTGTAATGATCAGGCACAATGAATTAGAATAGAATTAATTTCTAAGAATCAGTATTTATGGAACAATAGAAGAGGGCTGAAAATCGAACCCTAATTCATAAATCCTAATCTATGACGTTTGAAGTACATGTCAACATTTTTTTAAATTTTCGTGTGTAATGATCAGGCACAATCAATTAGAATAGAATTATTTTCTAAGAAACGGTGTGCATGAAACAATAGCAGAGTGCTGAAAATCGAACCCTAATTCATAAATCCTAATCTGTGACTTTTGAAGTACATGTTAAAAAATCCGAGTCACGGTCAACATTTTTTGAAATTTCCGTGTGTAATGATCAGGCACAATGAATTAGAATAGAATTAATTTCTAAGATACGGTGTGCATGAAACAATAGAAGAGTGCTGAAAATCGAACCCTAATTCATAAATCCCAATATGTGACGTTTGAAGTACATGCTAAAAAATCCTAGTCACAGTCAACATTTTTTGAATTTCCGTGTGTCATGATGAGGCACAATGAATTAGAATAAAATTAATTTCTAAGAAACGGTGTGCATGAAACAATAGAAGAGTGCTTAATATGGAACGCTAATTCATAAAACCTAATCTGTGTCATTTAAAGTACATGTTAAAATATCCGAGTGACGGTCAACATTTTTTGAAATTTCCGTGTGTAATAATCACGCACAATGAATTAGAATAGAATTAATTTCTAAGAAACGGTGTGCATGAACCAATAGAAGAGTGCTGAAAATCGAACCCTAATTCATAAATCCTAATCTGTGACTTTTGAAGTACATGTTTAAAAATCCGAGTCACGGTCAACATTTTTTGAAATTTCCTTGTGTAATGATCAGGCACAATGAATTAGAATAGAATTAATTTCTAAGAAACGGTGTGCATGAAACAATTCAAGCATGCTGAAAATCGAACCCTAATTCATAAATCCTAATATGTGACGTTTGAAGTACATGTTAAAAATCCGAGTCACGGTCAACATTTTTTGAAATTTCCGTGTGTAATGATCAAGCGCAATGAATTAGAATAGAATTAATTTCTAAGAAACGGTGTGCATGAAACAATAGAAGAGTGCTGAAAATCGAACCCTAATTCATAAATCCTAATCTGTCACTTTTGAAGTACATGTTAAAAAATTCGAGTCACGGTCAACATTCTTTGAAATTTATGTGTGTAATGATCAGGCACAATGAATTAGAATAGAATTAATTTCTAAGAAACGGTGTGCATGAACCAATAGAAGAGTGCTGAAAATCGAACCCTAATTCATAAATCTGAATCTGTGACTTTTGAAGTACATGTTAAAAAATCCGAGTCACGGTCAACATTTTTTGAAATTTCCGTGTGTAATGATCAGGCACAATGAATTAGAATAGAATTAATTTCTAAGAAACGGTGTGCATGAAACAATTCAAGCATGCTGAAAATCGAACCCTAATTCATAAATCCTAATATGTGACGTTTGAAGTACATGTTAAAAATTCGAGTCACGGTCAACATTTTCTGAAATTTCCGTGTGTAATGATCAAGCGCAATGAATTAGAATAGAATTAATTTCTAAGAAACGGTGTGCATGAAACAATAGAAGAGTGCTGAAAATCGAACCCTAATTCATAAATCCCAATCTGTGACGTTTGATGTACATGCTAAAAAATCCGAGTCACGGTCAACATTTTTTTAAATTTTCGTGTGTCATGATCATGCACAATGAATTAGAATAAAATTATTTTCTTAGAAACGGTGTGCATGAAACAATAGAAGAGTGCTTAAAATGGAACCCTAATTCATAAAAACTAATCTGTGTCATTTAAAGTACATGTTAAAAAATCCGAATCACGGTCAACATTTTTTGAAATTTTCGTGTGTAATGATCAGGCACAATAAATTAGAATAAAATTAATTTCTAAGAAACGGTGTGCATGAACCAATAGAAGAGTGCTGAAAATCGAACCCTAATTCATAAATCCCAATCTGTGACGTTTGAAGTACATGCTAAAAGATCCGAGTCACGGTCAACATTTTTTGAATTTTCCGTGTGTATTGATCAGGCACAATGAATTAGAATAGAATTAATTTCTAAGAAACGGTGTGCATGAAACAATTCAAGAATGCTGAAAATCGAACCCTAATTCATAAATCCTAATCTTTGACGTTTGATGTACATGCTAAAACATCCGAGACACGGACAACATTTTTTGAAATTTCCGTGTGTAATGATCAGGCATAATGAATTAGAATAGAATTAATTTCTAAGAAACGGTGTGCAGGAAACAATACAAGAGTGCTGAAAATCGAACCCTAATTCATAAATCCTAATCTTTGACGTTTGAAGTACATGCAAAAACATCCGAGTCACGGACAACATTTTTTGAAATTTCCGTGTGTAATGATCAGGAATAATGAATTAGAATAGAATTAATTTCTAAGAAACGGTGTGCAGGAAACAATACAAGAGTGCTGAAAATCGAACCCTAATTCATCAATCCTAATCTTTGACGTTTGAAGTACATGCTAAAAAATCCGAGTCACGGTCCACATTTTTTGAAATTTCCGTGTGTAAGGATCAGGCACAATGAATTAGAATAAAATCAATTTCTAAGAAACAGTGTGCATGAAACAATAGAAGAGTGCTGAAAATCGAACCCTAATTCATAAATCCTAATATGTGACATTTGAAGTACATGTTAAAAAATCCGAGTCACGGTCAACATTTTTTTAAATTTTCGTGTGTAATGATAAGGCACAATGAATTAGAATAGAATTAATTTCTAAGAAACGGTGTGCATGAAACAATTCAAGAATGCTGAAAATCGAACCCTAATTCATAAATCCTAATATGTGACGTTTGAAGTACATGTTAAAAAATCCAAGTCACGGTCAACATTTTTTGAAATTTCCGTGTGTAATGATGAGGCACAATGAATTAGAATAGAATTAATTTCTAAGAAACGGTGTGCATGAAACAATTCAAGAATGCTGAAAATCGAACCCTAATTCATAAATCCTAATATGTGACATTTGAAGTACATGCTAAAAGATCAGAGTCACGGTCAACATTTTTTGAAATTTCCGTGTGTAATGATCAGGCACAATGAATTAGAATAGAATTAATTTCTAAGAAACGGTGTGCATGAAGCAATAGATGAGTGCTGAAAATCGAACCCTAATTCATAAATCCTAATATGTGACATTTGAAGTACATGTTAAAAAATCCGAGTCATGGTTAACATTTTTTGAATTTCCGTGTGTCATGATCAGGCACAATGAATTAGAATAAAATTAATTTCTAAGAAACGGTGTGCATGAAACAATAGAAGAGTGCTGAAAATCGAACCCTAATTCATAAATCCTTATATGTGACATTTGAAGTACATGCAAAAAGATCCGTGTCACGGACAACATTTTTTCAAATTTCCGTGTGTAATGATCAGGCATAATGAATTAGAATAGAATTAATTTCTAAGAAACGGTGTGCAGGAAACAATACAAGAGTGCTGAAAATCGAACCCTAATTCATAAATCCTAATCTTTGACGTTTGAAGTACATGCTAAAACATCCGAGTCACGGACAACATTTTTTGAAATTTCCGTGTGTAATGATCAGGCATAATGAATTAGAATAGAATTAATTTCTAAGAAACGGTGTGCAGGAAACAATTCAAGAATGCTGAAAATCGAACCCTAATTCATAAATCCTAATATGTGACATTTGAAGTACATGTTAAAAAATCCGAGTCACGGTCAACATTTTTTGAATTTCCGTGTGTCATGATCAGGCACAATGAATTAGAATAAAATTAATTTCTAAGAAACGGTGTGCATGAAACAATAGAAGAGTGCTGAAAATCGAACCCTAATTCATGAATCCTAATATGTGACATTTGAAGTACATGCTAAAAGATCCGAGTCACGGACAACATTTTTTCAAATTTCCGTGTGTAATGATCAAGCATAATGAATTAGAATAGAATTGATTTCTAAGAAACGGTGTGCAGGAAACAATACAAGAGTGCTGAAAATCGAACCCTAATTCATAAATCCTAATCTTTGACGTTTGAAGTACATGCTTAATCATCCGAGTCACGGACAACATTTTTTGAAATTTCCGTGTGTAATGATCAGGCATAATGAATTAGAATAGAATTAATTTCTAAGAAACGGTGTGCAGGAAACAATTCAAGAATGCTGAAAATCGAACCCTAATTCATAAATCCTAATATGTGACATTTGAAGTACATGTTAAAAAATCCGAGTCACGGTCAACATTTTTTGAATTTCCGTGTGTCATGATCAGGCACAATGAATTAGAATAAAATTAATTTCTAAGAAACGGTGTGCATGAAACAATAGAAGAGTGCTGAAAATCGAACCCTAATTCATAAATCCCAATTTGTGACGTTTGAAGTACATGCTAAAAAATCCGAGTCACGGTCAACATGTTTTTTAAATTTTCGTGTGTCATGATCATGCACAATGAATTAGAATAAAATTAATTTCTGAGAAACGGTGTGCATGAAACAATAGAAGAGTGCTTAAAATGGAACCCTAATTTATAAAAACTAATCTGTGTCATTTAAAGTACATGTTAAAAAATCCGAATCACGATCAACATTTTTTGAAATTTCCGTGTGTAATGATCAGGCACAATGAATTAGAATAGAATTAATTTCTAAGAAACGGTGTGCATGAACCAATAGTAGAGTGCTGAAAATCGAACCCTAATTCATAAATCCTAATCTTTGACGTTTGAAGTACATGCTAAAACATCCGAGTCACGGACAACATTTTTTGAAATTTCCGTGTGTAATGATCAGGCATAATGAATTAGAATAGAATTAATTTCTAAGAAACGGTGTGCAGGAAACAATTCAAGAATGCTGAAAATCGAACCCTAATTCATAAATCCTAATATGTGACATTTGAAGTACATGTTAAAAAATCCTAGTCACGGTCAACATTTTTTAAATTTCCGTGTGTCATGATCAGGCACAATGAATTAGAATAAAATTAATTTCTAAGAAACGGTGTGCATGAAACAATAGAAGAGTGCTGAAAATCGAACCCTAATTCATAAATCCTAATATGTGAAATTTGAAGTACATGCTAAAAGATCCGAGTCACGGACAACATTTTTTCAAATTTCCGTGTGTAATGATCAGGCATAATGAATTAGAATAGAATTAATTTCTAAGAAACGGTGTTCAGGAAACAATACAAGAGTGCTGAAAATCAAACCCTAATTCATAAATCCTAATCTTTGACGTTTGAAGTACATGCTAAAACATCCGAGTCACGGACAACATTTTTTGAAATTTCCGTGTGTAATGATCAGGCATAATGAATTAGAATAGAATTAATTTCTAAGAAACGGTGTGCAGGAAACAATTCAAGAATGCTGAAAATCGAACCCTAATTCATAAATCCTAATATGTGACATTTGAAGTACATGTTAAAAAATCCGAGTCACGGTCAACATTTTTTGAATTTCAGTGTGTCATGATCAGGCATAATGAATTAGAATAGAATTAATTTCTAAGAAACGGTGTGCAGGAAACAATACAAGAGTGCTGAAAATCGAACCCTAATTCATAAATCCTAATCTTTGACGTTTGAAGTACATGCTAAAAAATCCGAGTCACGGTCCACATTTTTTGAAATTTCCGTGTGTAAGGATCAGGCACAATGAATTAGAATGAATTCAATTTCTAAGAAACGGTGTGCATGAAACAATAGAAGAGTGCTGAAAATCGAACCCTAATTCATAAATCCTAATCTGTGACGTTTGAAGTACATGCTAAAAAATCCGAAGTCACGGTCAAAATTTTTTGAAATTTCCGTGTGTAATGATCAGGCACAAAGAATTAAAATAGAATTAATTTCTAAGAAACGGTGTGCATGAAACAATTCAAGAATGCTGAAAATCGAACCCTAATTCATAAATCCTAATATGTGACGTCTGAAGTACATGTTAAAAAATCCGAGTCACGGTCAACATTTTTTGAAATTTCCGTGTGTAATGATCAGGCACAATGAATTAGAATAGAATTAATTTCTAAGAAACGGTGTGCATGAAGCAATAGATGAGTGCTGAAAATCGAACCCTAATTCATAAATCCTAATATGTGACATTTGAAGTACATGTTAAAAAATCCGAGTTACGGTCAACATTTTTTGAATTTCCGTGTGTCATGATCAGGCACAATGAATTAGAATAAAATTAATTTCTAAGAAACGGTGTGCATGAAACAATAGAAGAGTGCTGAAAATCGAACCCTAATTCATAAATCCTTATATGTGACATTTGAAGTACATGCTAAAAGATCCGTGTCAAGGACAACATTTTTTCAAATTTCCGTGTGTAATGATCAGGCATAATGAATTAGAATAGAATTAATTTCTAAGAAACGGTGTTCAGGAAACAATACAAGAGTGCTGAAAATCAAACCCTAATTCATAAATCCTAATCTTTGACGTTTGAAGTACATGCTAAAACATCCGAGTCACGGAAAACATTTTTTGAAATTTCCGTGTGTAATGATCAGGCATAATGAATTAGAATAGAATTAATTTCTAAGAAACGGTGTGCAGGAAACAATTCAAGAATGCTGAAAATCGAACCCTAATTCATAAATCCTAATATGTGACATTTGAAGTACATGTTAAAAAATCCGAGTCACGGTCAACATTTTTTGAATTTCCGTGTGTCATGATCAGGCATAATAAATTAGAATATAATTAATTTCTAAGAAACGGTGTGCAGGAAACAATACAAGAGTGCTGAAAATCGAACCCTAATTCATAAATCCTAATCTTTGACGTTTGAAGTACATGCTAAAACATCCGAGTCACGGACAACATTTTTTGAAATTTCCGTGTGTAATGATCAGGCATAATGAATTAGAATAGAATTAATTTCTAAGAAACGGTGTGCAGGAAACAATTCAAGAATGCTGAAAATCGAACCCTAATTCATAAATCCTAATATGTGACATTTGAAGTACATGTTAAAAAATCCTAGTCACGGTCAACATTTTTTAAATTTCCGTGTGTCATGATCAGGCACAATGAATTAGAATAAAATTAATTTCTAAGAAACGGTGTGCATGAAACAATTCAAGAATGCTGAAAATCGAACCCTAATTCATAAATCCTAATCTGTGACGTTTGAAGTACATGCTAAAAAATCCGAGTCACGGTCAACATTTTTTGAAATTTCCGTTGTAATGATCAGGCACAATGAATTAGAATATAATTAATTTCTAAGAAACGGTGTGCATGAAACAATAGAAGAGTGCTGAAAATCGAACCCTTATTCATAAATCCTAATCTGTGACGTTTGAAGTACATGCTAAAAAATCCGAGTCACGGTCAACATTTTTTGAAATTTCCGTTGTGATGATCAGGCACAATGAATTAAAATAGAATTAATTTCTAAGAAACGGTGTGCATGAAACAATTCAAGAATGCTGAAAATCGAACCCTAATTCATAAATCCTAATATGTGACGTTTGAAGTACATGTTAAAAAATCCGAGTCACGGTCAACATTTTTTGAAATTTCCGTGTGTAATGATCAGGCACAATGAATTAGAATAGAATTCATTTCTAAGAAACGGTGTGCATGAAACAATAGAAGAGTGCTTAAAATCGAACCCTAATTCATAAATCCTAATATGTGACTTTTGAAGTACATGTTAAAAAATCCGAGTCACGGTCAATATTTTTTGAAATTTCCGTGTGTAATGATCAGGCACAATGAATTAGAATAGAATTAATTTCTAAGAAACGGTGTGCATGAAACAATAGAAGAGTGCTTAAAATGGAACCCTAATTTATAAAAACTAATCTGTGTCATTTAAAGTACATGTTAAAAAATCCGAATCACGGTCAACATTTTTTGAAATTTCCGTGTGCAATGATCAGACACAATGAATTAGAATAGAAGTAATTTCTAAGAAACGGTGTGCATGAAACAATTCAAGAATGCTGAAAATCGAACCCTAATTCATAAATCCTAATCTGTGACGTTTGAAGTACATGCTAAAAAATCCGAGTCACGGTCAACTTTTTTTGAAATTTCCGTGTGTAATGATCAGGCACAATGAATTAGAATTGAATTAATTTCTAAGAAACGGATTGCACGAAACAATAGAAGAGTGCTGAAAATCGAACCCTAATTCATAAATCCTAATCTGTAACGTTTGAAGTACATTCTAAAAAATCCGAGTCACGGTCAACATTTTTCTAATTTTTCGTGTGTAATGATTAGGCACAATGAATTAGAATAGAATTAGTTTCTAAGAAACGGTGTACATGAAACAATTCAAGCATGCTGAAAATCGAACCCTAATTCATAAATCCTAATATGTGACGTTTGAAGTACATGTTAAAAAATCCGAGTAACGGTCAACATTTTTTGAAATTTCCGTGTGTAATGATCAGGCACAATGAATTAGAATAGAATTAATTTCTAAGAAACGGTGTGCATGAAACAATAGAAGAGTGCTGAAAATCGAACCCTAATTCATAAATCCTAATATATGACGTTTGAAGTACATGCTAAAAAATCCGAGTCACGGTCAACATTTTTTTAAATTTTCGTGTGTCATGATCATGCACAATGAATTAGAATAAAATTAATTTCTAAGAAACGGTGTGCATGAAACAATAGAAGAGTGCTTAAAATTGAACCTTAATAAATAAAAACTAATATGTGTCATTTGAAGTACATGTTAAAAAATCCGAATCACGGTCAACATTTTTTTAAATTTCCGTGTGTAATGATCAGGCAAAATGAATTAGAATAGAATTAATTTCTAAGAAACGGTGTGCATGAACAAATATAAGAGTGCTGAAAATCGAACCCTAATTCATAAATCCTAATCTGTGACTTTTGAAGTATATGTTAAAAAATCCGAGTCACGGTCAACATTTTTTGAAATTTCCGTGTGTAATGATCAGGCACAATGAATTAGAATAGAATTAATTTCTAAAAAACGGTGTGCATGAAACAATTCAAGAATGCTGAAAATCGAACCCTAATTCATAAATCCTAATATGTGACGTTAGATGTACATATTAAAAAATCCGAGTCACGGTCAACATTTTTTGAAATTTCCGTGTGTAATTATCAGGCACAATGAATTAGAATAGAATTAATTTCTAAGAAACGGTATGCATGAAACAATAGATGAGTGCTTAAAATGGAACCCTAATTCATAAATCCTAATATGTGACATTTGATGTACATGTTAAAAAATCCGAGTCACGGTCAACATTTTTTGAAATTTCCGTGTGTGATGATCAGGCACAATGAATTAGAATAGAATTAATTTCTAAGAAACGGTGTGCATGAAACAATAGATGAGTGCTTAAAATGGAACCCTAATTCATAAATCCGAATCTGTAACGTTTGAAGTACATACTAAAAAATCAGAGTCACGGTCAACATTTTTTGAAATTTTCGTGTGTAATGATCAGGCACAATCAATTAGAATAGAATTAATTTCTAAGAAACTGTGTGCATGAACCAATAGAAGAGTGCTGAAAATCGAACCCTAATTCATAAATCCTAATCTGTGACTTTTGAAGTACATGTTAAAAAATCCGAGTCACGGTCAACATTTTTTGAAATTTCCGTGTGTAATGATCAGGCACAATGAATTAGAATAGAATTAATTTCTAAGAAACGGTGTGCATGAAACAATAGAAGAGTGCTGAAACTCGAACCCTAATTCATAAATCCCAATCTGTGACGTTTGAAGTACATGCTAAAAAATCCGAGTCACGGTTAACATTTTTTTAAATTTCCGTGTGTAATGATAAGGCACAATGAATTAGAAGAAAATTAAATTCTAAGAAACGGTGTGCAAGTAACAATAGATGAGTGCTTAAAATGGAACCCTAATTCATAAATCCGAATCTGTAACGTTTGAAGTACATGCTAAAAAATCCGAGTCATGGTCAACATTTTTTGAAACTTCCGTGTGGAATGATCAGGCACAATGAATTAGAATAGAATTAATTTCTAAGAAACGGTGTGCATGAAACAATAGAAGAGTGCTGAAAATCGAACCCTAATTCATAAATCCCAATCTGTGACGTTTGAAGTACATGCTAAAAAATCCGAGTCACGGTCAACATTTTTTGAAATTTCCGTGTCTAATGATCAGGCACAATGAATTAGAATAGAATTAATTTCTAAGAAACGGTGTGCATGAAACAATAGAAGAGTGCTGAAAATCGAACCCTAATTCATAAATCCTAATATGTGACTTTTAAAGTACATGCTAAAAAATCCGAGTCACGGTCCACATTTTTTGAAATTTCCATGTGTAATGATGAGGACAATTAGAATAAAATCAATTTCTAAGAAACGGTGTGCATGAAACAATAGAAGAGTACTGAAAATCGAACCCTAATTCATAAATCCCAATATTTGACGTTAGAAGTACATGGTAAAAAATCCGAATCACGGTCAACATTTTTTTAAATTTCCGTGTGTAATGATCAGGCGCAATGAATTAGAAGAAAATTAATTTCTAAGAAACGGTATGCAAGAGACAATAGAAGAGTGCTTAAAATGGAACCCTAATAAATAAATCCTAATATGTGACGTTTGAAGTACATGCTAAAAAATCCGTGTCACGGTCCACATTTTTTGAAATTTTCGTGTGTAATGATCAGGCACAATGAATTATAATAAAATCAATTTCTAAGAAACGGTGTGCATGAAATAATAGAAGAGTGCTGAAAATCGAACCCTAATTAATAAATCCCAATCTGTGACGTTTGAAGTACATGCTAAAAAATCCGAGTCACGGTCAACATTTTTTTAAATTTCCGTGTGTAATGATCAGGCACAATGAATTAGAATAAAATTAATTTCTAAGAAACGGTGAGCAAGAAACAATAGAAGAGTGCTTAAAATTAAATCCTAATTCATAAATCCTAATCTGTAACGTTTGAAGTACATGCTAAAAAATTCGAGTCACGGTCAACATTTTTTGAAATTTCCGTGTGTAATGATCAGGCACAATGAATTAGAATAGAATTAATTTCTAAGAAACGGTGTGCATGAAGCAATAGAAGAGTGCTGAAAATCGAACCCTAATTCTTAAATCCTAATCTGTGACGTTTGGAGAACGTGCTAAAAAATCCGAGTCACGGTCAACATTTTTTAAATTTCCGTGTGTAATGATCAGGCACAATGAATTAGAATAAAATAAATTTCTAAGAAACGGTTTGCATGAAACAATAGAAGAGTGCTGAAAATCGAACCCTAATTCATAAATCCCAATCTGTGACGTTTGAAGTACATGTTAAAAAATCCGAGTCACGGTCAACATTTTTTTAAATTTCCGAGTGTAATGATCAGGCACAATGAATTAGAAGAAAATTAATTTCTAAGAAACGGTGTGCAAGAAACAATAGAAGAGTGCTTTAAATGGAACCCTAATTCATAATTCCGAATCTGTAACGTTTGAAGTACATGCTAAAAAATCCGAGTCACGGTCAACATTTTTTGAAATTGCCGTGTGTAATGATAAGGCACAAAGAATTAGAAGAGAATTAATTTCTAAGAAACTGTGTGCATGAACCAATAGAAGAGTGCTGAAAATCAAACCCTAATTCATAAATCCTAATCTGTGACGTTTGAAGTACATGCTAAAAAATCCGAGTCATGGTCAACATTTTTTAAAATTTCCGTGTGTAATGATCAGGCACAATGAATTAGAATATAATTAATTTCTAAGAAACTGTGTGCATGAACCAATAGAACAGTGCTGAAAATCGAACCCTAATTCATAAATCCTAATCTGTCACGTTTGAAGAACGTGCTAAAAAATCCGAGTCACGGTCAACATTTTTTAAAATTTTTGTGCGTAATGATCAGGCACAATGAATTAGAATAGAATTAATTTCTAAAAAACGGTGTGCATGAAACAATTCAAGAATGCTGAAAATCGAACCACAATTCATAAATCCTAATATGTGACGTTTGAAATACTTGTTAAAAAATCCGAGTCACGGTCAACATTTTTTGAAATTTTCGTGTGTAATGGCCAGGCACAATCAATTAGAATAGAATTAATTTCTAAGAAACTGTGTGCATGAACCAATAGAAGAGTGCTGAAAATCGAACCCTAATTCATAAATCCTAATCTGTGACGTTTGAAGTACATGCAAAAAAATCTGAGTCACGGCCAACATTTTTTTAAATTTCCGTGTGTAATGATCAGGCACAATGAATTAGAAGAAAATTAATTTCTAAGAAACTGTGTGCAAGAAACAATAGAAGAGTGCTTAAAATTGAACCCTAATTCATAATTCCGAATCTGTAACGTTTGAAGTACATGCTAAAAAATCCGAGTCACGGTCAACATTTTTTGAAATTGCCATGTGTAATGATAAGGCACAAAGAATTAGAATAGAATTAATTTCTAAGAAACTGTGTGCATGAACAAATAGAAGAGTGCTGAAAATCGAACCCTAATTCATAAATCCTAATCTGTGACGTTTTAAGTACATGCTAAAAAATCCGAGTCACGGTCAACATTTTTTGAAATTTCCGTGTGTAATGATCAGGCACAATGAATTAGAATAGAATTAATTACCAAGAAACGGTGTGCAGGAAATAATAGAAGAGTGCTGAAAATCGAACCCTAATTCATAAATCCTAATCTGTGACGTTTGAAGTACATGCTAACAAATCCGAGTCATGGTCAACATTTTTTTAAATTTCCGTGTGTAATGATCAGGCACAATGAATTAGAAGAAAATTAATTTCTAAGAAACGGTGTGCAAGAAACAATTCAAGAATGCTGAAAATCGAACCCTAATTCATAAATCCTAATCTGTGACGTTTGAAGTACATGCTAAAAAATCCGAGTCACGGTCAACATTTTTTGAAATTTCCGTTGTAATGATCAGGCACAATGAATTAGAATATAATTAATTTCTAAGAAACGGTGTGCATGAAACAATAGAAGAGTGCTGAAAATCGAACCCTTATTCATAAATCCTAATCTGTGACGTTTGAAGTACATGCTAAAAAATCCGAGTCACGGTCAACATTTTTTGAAATTTCCGTTGTGATGATCAGGCACAATGAATTAAAATAGAATTAATTTCTAAGAAACGGTGTGCATGAAACAATTCAAGAATGCTGAAAATCGAACCCTAATTCATAAATCCTAATATGTGACGTTTGAAGTACATGTTAAAAAATCCGAGTCACGGTCAACATTTTTTGAAATTTCCGTGTGTAATGATCAGGCACAATGAATTAGAATAGAATTCATTTCTAAGAAACGGTGTGCATGAAACAATAGAAGAGTGCTTAAAATCGAACCCTAATTCATAAATCCTAATATGTGACTTTTGAAGTACATGTTAAAAAATCCGAGTCACGGTCAACATTTTTTGAAAATTCCGTGTGTAATGATCTGGCACAAAGAATTAGAATAGAATTAATTTCTAACAAACGGTGTGCATGAAACAATTCAAGAATGCTGAAAATCGAACCCTAATTCATAAATCCTTATATGTGACGTTTGATGTACATGTTAAAAAATCCGAGTCACGGTCAACATTTTTTTAAATTTCCATGTGTAATGATCAGGCACAATGAATTAGAATAGAATTAATTTCTAAGAAACGGTGTGCATGAAACAATAGATGAGTGCTTAAAATGGAACCCGAATTCATAAATCCTAATATGTGACATTTGAAGTACATGTTAAAAAATCCGAGTCACGGTCAATATTTTTTGAAATTGCCGTGTGTAATGATCAGGCACAATGAATTATAATATAATTAATTTCTAAGAAACGGTGTGCATGAAACAATAGAAGAGTGCTGAAAATCGAACCCTAATTCATAAATCCTAATCTGTGACTTTTGAAGTACATGCTAAAAAATCTGAGTCACGGTCCACATTTTTTTAAATTTCCGTGTGTAATGATCAGACACAATGAATTAGAAGAAAATTAATTTGTAAGAAACGGTGTGCAAGAAACAATAGAAGAGTGCTTAAAATGGAACCCTAATTCATAAATCCGAATCTGTAACGTTTGAAGTACATGCTAAAAAATCCGAGTCACGGTCAACATTTTTTGAAATTTCCGTGTGTAATGATCAGGCAAAATGAATTAGAATAGAATTAATTTCTAAGAAACGGTGTGCATGAAACAATAGAATAGTGCTGAAAATCGAACCCTAATTCATAAATCCGAATCTGTGACTTTTGAAGTACATGCTAAAAAATCCAAGTCACGGTCCACATTTTTTGAAATTTGCGTGTGTAATGATCAGGCACAATGAATTAGAATAAAATCAATTTCTAAGAAACGGTGTGCATGAAACAATAGAAGAGTGCTGAAAATCGAACCCTAATTCATAAATCCCAATATGTGACGTTTGAAGTACATGCTAAAAAATCCGAGTCACGGTCAACATTTTTTTAAATTTCCGTGTGTAATGATCAGGCACAATGAATTAGAAGAAAATTAATTTCTAAGAAACGGTGTGCAAGAAACAATACAAGAGTGCTTAAAATGGAACCCTAATTCATAAATTCGAATCTGTAACGTTTGAAGTACATGCTAAAAAATCCGAGTCACGGTCAACATTTTTTGAAATTTCCGTGTGTAATGATCAGGCAAAATGAATTAGAATAGAATTAATTTCTAAGAAACGGTGTGCATGAAACAATAGAAGAGTGCTGAAAATCGAACCCTAATTCATAAATCCGAATCTGTAACGTTTGAAGTACATGCTAAAAAATCCGAGTCACGGTCAACAATTTTTGAAATTTCCGTGTGTAATGATCAGGCACAATAAATTAGAATAAAATCAATTTCTAAGAAACGGTGTGCATGAAACAATAGAAGAGTGCTGAAAATCGAATCCTAATTAATAAATCCCAATCTGTCACGTTTGAAGTACATGCTAAAAAATCCGAGTCACGGTCAACATTTTTTTAAATTTCCGTGTGTAATGATCAGGCACAATGAATTAGAAGAAAATTAATTTCTAAGAAACGGTGTGCAAGAAACAATATAAGAGTGCTTAAAATGGAACCCTAATTCATAAATTCGAATCTGTAACGTTTGAAGTACATGCTAAAAAATCCGAGTCACGGTCAACATTTTTTGAAATTTCCATGTGTAATGATTAGGCACAATGAATTAGAATATAATTAATTTCTAAGAAACGGTGTGCAGGAACCAATAGAAGAGTGCTGAAAATCGAACCCTAATTCATAAATCCGAATCTGTGACTTTTGAAGTACATGCAAAAAAATCCGAGTCACGGTCCACATTTTTTGAAATTTGCATGTGTAATGATCAGGCACAATGAATTAGAATAAAATAAATTTCTAAGAAACGGTGTTCATGAAACAATAGAAGAGTGCTGAAAATCGAACCCTAATTAATAAATCCCAATCTGTGACGTTTAAGTACATGGTAAAAAATCCGAGTCACGGTCAACATTTTTTTAAATTTCCGTGTGTAATGATCAGGCACAATGAATTAGAAGAAAATTAATTTCTAAGAAACGGTGTGCAAGAAACAATATAAGAGTGCTTAAAATGGAACCCTAATTCATAAATTCGAATCTGTAACGTTTGAAGTACATGCTAAAAAATCCGAGTCACGGTCAACATTTTTTGAAATTTCCGTGTGTAATGATCAGGCACAAAGAATTAGAATAGAATTAATTTCTAAGAAACGGTGTGCAAGAAACTATATAAGAGTGCTTTAAATGGAACCCTAATTCATAATTCCGAATCTATAACGTTTGAAGTACATGCTAAAAAATCCGAGTCACGGTCAACATTTTTTAAATTTTCGTGTGTAATGATCAGGCACAATGAATTAGAATAAAATCAATTTCTAAGAAACGGTGTGCATGAAACAATAGAAGAGTGCTGAAAATCGAACCCTAATTCATAAATCCGAATCTGTAACGTTTGAAGTACATGCTAAAAAATCCGAGTCACGGTCAACAATTTTTGAAATTTCCGTGTGTAATGATCAGGCACAATAAATTAGAATAAAATCAATTTCTAAGAAACGGTGTGCATGAAACAATAGAAGAGTGCTGAAAATCGAATCCTAATTAATAAATCCCAATCTGTCACGTTTGAAGTACATGCTAAAAAATCCGAGTCACGGTCAACATTTTTTTAAATTTCCGTGTGTAATGATCAGGCACAATGAATTAGAAGAAAATTAATTTCTAAGAAACGGTGTGCAAGAAACAATATAAGAGTGCTTAAAATGGAACCCTAATTCATAAATTCGAATCTGTAACGTTTGAAGTACATGCTAAAAAATCCGAGTCACGGTCAACATTTTTTGAAATTTCCATGTGTAATGATTAGGCACAATGAATTAGAATATAATTAATTTCTAAGAAACGGTGTGCAGGAACCAATAGAAGAGTGCTGAAAATCGAACCCTAATTCATAAATCCGAATCTGTGACTTTTGAAGTACATGCAAAAAAATCCGAGTCACGGTCCACATTTTTTGAAATTTGCATGTGTAATGATCAGGCACAATGAATTAGAATAAAATAAATTTCTAAGAAACGGTGTTCATGAAACAATAGAAGAGTGCTGAAAATCGAACCCTAATTAATAAATCCCAATCTGTGACGTTTAAGTACATGGTAAAAAATCCGAGTCACGGTCAACATTTTTTTAAATTTCCGTGTGTAATGATCAGGCACAATGAATTAGAAGAAAATTAATTTCTAAGAAACGGTGTGCAAGAAACAATATAAGAGTGCTTAAAATGGAACCCTAATTCATAAATTCGAATCTGTAACGTTTGAAGTACATGCTAAAAAATCCGAGTCACGGTCAACATTTTTTGAAATTTCCGTGTGTAATGATCAGGCACAAAGAATTAGAATAGAATTAATTTCTAAGAAACGGTGTGCAAGAAACTATATAAGAGTGCTTTAAATGGAACCCTAATTCATAATTCCGAATCTATAACGTTTGAAGTACATGCTAAAAAATCCGAGTCACGGTCAACATTTTTTAAATTTTCGTGTGTAATGATCAGGCACAATGAATTAGAATAAAATCAATTTCTAAGAAACGGTGTGCATGAAACAATAGAAGAGTGCTGAAAATCGAACCCTAATTCATAAATCCGAATCTGTAACGTTTGAAGTACATGCTAAAAAATCCGAGTCACGGTCAACAATTTTTGAAATTTCCGTGTGTAATGATCAGGCACAATAAATTAGAATAAAATCAATTTCTAAGAAACGGTGTGCATGAAACAATAGAAGAGTGCTGAAAATCGAATCCTAATTAATAAATCCCAATCTGTCACGTTTGAAGTACATGCTAAAAAATCCGAGTCACGGTCAACATTTTTTTAAATTTCCGTGTGTAATGATCAGGCACAATGAATTAGAAGAAAATTAATTTCTAAGAAACGGTGTGCAAGAAACAATATAAGAGTGCTTAAAATGGAACCCTAATTCATAAATTCGAATCTGTAACGTTTGAAGTACATGCTAAAAAATCCGAGTCACGGTCAACATTTTTTGAAATTTCCATGTGTAATGATTAGGCACAATGAATTAGAATATAATTAATTTCTAAGAAACGGTGTGCAGGAACCAATAGAAGAGTGCTGAAAATCGAACCCTAATTCATAAATCCGAATCTGTGACTTTTGAAGTACATGCAAAAAAATCCGAGTCACGGTCCACATTTTTTGAAATTTGCATGTGTAATGATCAGGCACAATGAATTAGAATAAAATAAATTTCTAAGAAACGGTGTTCATGAAACAATAGAAGAGTGCTGAAAATCGAACCCTAATTAATAAATCCCAATCTGTGACGTTTAAGTACATGGTAAAAAATCCGAGTCACGGTCAACATTTTTTTAAATTTCCGTGTGTAATGATCAGGCACAAAGAATTAGAATAGAATTAATTTCTAAGAAACGGTGTGCAAGAAACTATATAAGAGTGCTTTAAATGGAACCCTAATTCATAAATCCGAATCTGTAACGTTTGAAGTACATGCTAAAAAATCCGAGTCACGGTCAACATTTTTTGAAATTTCCGTGTGTAATGATCAGGCACAAAGAATTAGAATAGAATTAATTTCTAAGAAACGGTGTGCAAGAAACTATATAAGAGTGCTTTAAATGGAACCCTAATTCATAATTCCGAATCTATAACGTTTGAAGTACATGCTAAAAAATCCGAGTCACGGTCAACATTTTTTAAATTTCCGTGTGTAATGATCAGGCACAATGAATTAGAATAAAATCAATTTCTAAGAAACGGTGTGCATGAAACAATAGAAGAGTGCTGAAAATCGAACCCTAATTCATAAATCCCAATCTGTGACGTTTGAAGTACAAGTTAAAAAATCCGAGTCACGGTCAACATTTTTTTAAATTTCCGAGTGTAATGATCAGGCACAATGAATTAGAAGAAAATTAATTTCTAAGAAACGGTGTGCAAGAAACAATAGAAGAGTGCTTTAAATGGAACCCTAATTCATAATTCCGAATCTATAACGTTTGAAGTACAAGCTAAAAAATCCGAGTCACGGTCAACATTTTTTGAAATTGCCGTGTGTAATGATCAGGCACAATGAATTAGAATATAATTAATTTCTAAGAAACGGTGTGTATGAAACAATAGAAGAGTGCTGAAAATCGAACCATAATTCATAAATCCTAATCTGTGACTTTTGAAGTACATGCTAAAAAATCCGAGTCACGGTCCACATTTTTTGAAATTTCCGTGTGTAATGATCAGGCACAATGAATTAGAATAAAATCAATTTCTAAGAAACGGTGTGCATGAAACAATAGAAGAGTGTTGAAAATCGAACCCTAATTCATAAATCCCAATATGTGACGTTTGAAGTACATGCTAAAAAATCCGAGTCACGGTCAACATTTTTTGAAATTTCCGTGTGTAATGATCAGGCACAATGAATTAGAATATAATTAATTTCTAAGAAACTGTGTGCATGAACCAATAGAAGAGTGCTGAAAATCGAACCCTAATTCATAAATCCTAATCTGTCACGTTTGAAGAACGTGCTAAAAAATCCGAGTCACGGTCAACATTTTTTGAAATTTTCGTGCGTAATGATCAGGCACAATGAATTAGAATATAATTAATTTCTAAGAAACGGTGTGTATGAAACAATAGAAGAGTGCTGAAAATCGAACCATAATTCATAAATCCTAATCTGTGACTTTTGAAGTACATGCTAAAAAATCCGAGTCACGGTCCACATTTTTTGAAATTTCCGTGTGTAATGATCAGGCACAATGAATTAGAATAAAATCAATTTCTAAGAAACGGTGTGCATGAAACAATAGAAGAGTGCTGAAAATCGAACCCTAATTCATAAATCCCAATCTGTGACGTTTGAAGTACATGCAAAAAAATCTGAGTCACGGCCAACATTTTTTTAAATTTCCGTGTGTAATGATCAGGCACAATGAATTAGAAGAAAATTAATTTCTAAGAAACGGTGTGCAAGAAACAATAGAAGAGTGCTTAAAATTGAACCCTAATTCATAATTCCGAATCTGTAACGTTTGAAGTACATGCTAAAAAATCCGAGTCACGGTCAACATTTTTTGAAATTGCCATGTGTAATGATAAGGCACAAAGAATTAGAATAGAATTAATTTCTAAGAAACTGTGTGCATGAACCAATAGAAGAGTGCTGAAAATCGAACCCTATTTCATAAATCCTAATCTGTGACGTTTGAAGTACATGCTAAAAAATCCGAGTCACGGTCAACATTTTTTGAAATTTCCGTGTGTAATGATCAGGCACAATGAATTAGAATAGAATTAATTATCAAGATACGGTGTGCAGGAAATAATAGAAGAGTGCTGAAAATCGAACCCTAATTCATAAATCCTAATCTGTGACGTTTGAAGTACATGCTAAAAAATCCGAGTCACGGTCAACATTTTTTTAAATTTTCGTGTGTAATGATCAGGCACAATGAATTAGAAGAAAATTAATTTCTAAGAAACGGTGTGCAAGAAACAATAGAAGAGTTCTTAAAATGGAACCCTAATTCATAATTCCGAATCTATAACGTTTGAAGTACATGCTAAAAAATCCGAGTCACGGTCAACATTTTTTGAAATTGCCGTGTGTAATGATCAGGCACAATGAATTAGAATAGAGTTAATTTCTAAGAAACGGTGTGCATGAACCAATAGAAGAGTGCTGAAAATCGAACACTAATTCATAAATCCGAATCTGTGACTTTTGAAGTACATGCTAAAAAATCCGAGTCACGGTCCACATTTTTTGAAATATGCGTGTGTAATGATCAGGCACAATGAATTAGAATATAATTAATTTTTAAGAAACGGTGTGCATGAAACAATAGAAGAGTGCTGAAAATCGAACCCTAATTCATAAATCGTAATCTGTGACTTTTGAAGTACATGCTAAAAAATCCGAGTCACGGTCCACATTTTTTGAAATTTCCGTGTGTAAGGATCAGGCACAATGAATTAGAATAAAATCAATTTCTAAGAAACGGTGTGCATGAAACAATAGAAGAGTGCTGAAAATCGAACCCTAATTAATAAATCCCAATCTGTGACGTTTGAAGTACATGTAAAAAAATCCGAGTCACGGTCAACATTTTTTTAAATTTCCGTGTGTAATGATCAGGCACAATGACTAGAAGAAAATTAATTTCTGAGAAACGGTGTGCAAGAAACAATATAAGAGTGCTTAAAATGGAACCCTAATTCATAAATTCGAATCTGTAACGTTTGAAGTACATGCTAAAAAATCCGAGTCACGGTCAACATTTTTTGAAATTTCCGTGTGTAATGATCAGGCACAATGAATTAGAATAGAATTAATTTCTAAGAAACGGTGTGCATGAACCAATAGAAGAGTGCTGAAAATCGAACCCTAATTCATTAATCCAAATCTGTGACTTTTGAAGTACATGCTAAAAAATCCGAGTCACGGTCCACATTTTTTGAAATTTGCGTGTGTAATGATCAGGCACAATGAATTAGAATAGAATGAATTTCTAAGAAACGGTGTTCATGAAACAATAGAAGAGTGCAGAAAATCGAACCCTAATTCATAAATCCCAATATGTGACGTTTGAAGTACATGCTAAAAAATCCAAGTCACGGTCAACATTTTTTGAAATTTCCGTGTGTAATGATCAGGCACAATGAATTAGAATATAATTAATTTCTAAGAAGCTGTGTGCATGAACCAATAGAAGAGTGCTGAAAATCGAACCCTAATTCATAAATCCTAATCTGTCACGTTTGAAGAACGTGCTAAAAAATCCGAGTCACGGTCAACATTTTTTGAAATTTTCGTGCGTAATGATCAGGCACAATGAATTAGAATAGAATTAATTTCTAAGAAACGGTGTGCATGAAACAATTCAAGAATGCTGAAAATCGAACCCCAATTCATAAATCCTAATATGTGACGTTTGAAGTACTTGTTAAAAAATCCGAGTCACGGTCAACATTTTTTGAAATTTTCGTGTGTAATGATCAGGCACAATCAATTAGAATAGAATTAATTTCTAAGAAACTGTGTGCATGAACCAATAGAAGAGTGCTGAAAATCGAACCCTAATTCATAAATCCTAATCTGTGACGTTTGAAGTACATGCAAAAAAATCTGAGTCACGGCCAACATTTTTTTAAATTTCCGTGTGTAATGATCAGGCACAATGAATTAGAAGAAAATTAATTTCTAAGAAACGGTGTGCAAGAAACAATAGAAGAGTGCTTAAAATTGAACCCTAATTCATAATTCTGAATCTGTAACGTTTGAAGTACATGCTAAAAAATCCGAGTCACGGTCAACATTTTTTGAAATTGCCATGTGTAATGATAAGGCACAATGACTAGAATAGAATTAATTTCTAAGAAACTGTGTGCATGAACCAATAGAAGAGTGCTGAAAATCGAACCCTAATTCATAAATCCTAATCTGTGACGTTTGAAGTACATGCTAAAAAATCCGAGTCACGGTCAACATTTTTTGAAATTTCCGTGTGTAATGATCAGGCACAATGAATTAGAATAGAATTAATTACCAAGATACGGTGTGCAGGAAATAATAGAAGAGTGCTGAAAATCGAACCCTAATTCATAAATCCTAATCTGTGACGTTTGAAGTACATGCTAAAAAATCCGAGTCACGGTCATCATTTTTTTAAATTTTCGTGTGTAATGATCAGGCACAATGAATTAGAAGAAAATTAATTTCTAAGAAACGGTGTGCAAGAAACAATAGAAGAGTGCTTAAAATGGAACCCTAATTCATAATTCCGAATCTATAACGTTTGAAGTACATGCTAAAAAATCTGAGTCACGGTCAACATTTTTTGAAATTGCCGTGTGTAATGATCAGGCACAATGAATTAGAATAAAATCAATTTCTAAGAAACGGTGTGCATGAAACAATAGAAGAGTGCTGAAAATCGAACCCTAATTCATAAATCCGAATCTGTAACGTTTGAAGTACATGCTAAAAAATCCGAGTCACGGTCAACAATTTTTGAAATTTCCGTGTGTAATGATCAGGCACAATAAATTAGAATAAAATCAATTTCTAAGAAACGGTGTGCATGAAACAATAGAAGAGTGCTGAAAATCGAATCCTAATTAATAAATCCCAATCTGTCACGTTTGAAGTACATGCTAAAAAATCCGAGTCACGGTCAACATTTTTTTAAATTTCCGTGTGTAATGATCAGGCACAATGAATTAGAAGAAAATTAATTTCTAAGAAACGGTGTGCAAGAAACAATATAAGAGTGCTTAAAATGGAACCCTAATTAATAAATTCGAATCTGTTACGTTTGAAGTACATGCTAAAAAATCCGAGTCACGGTCAACATTTTTTGAAATTTCCATGTGTAATGATTAGGCACAATGAATTAGAATATAATTAATTTCTAAGAAACGGTGTGCAGGAACCAATAGAAGAGTGCTGAAAATCGAACCCTAATTCATAAATCCGAATCTGTGACTTTTGAAGTACATGCAAAAAAATCCGAGTCACGGTCCACATTTTTTGAAATTTGCATGTGTAATGATCAGGCACAATGAATTAGAATAAAATAAATTTCTAAGAAACGGTGTTCATGAAACAATAGAAGAGTGCTGAAAATCGAACCCTAATTAATAAATCCCAATCTGTGACGTTTAAGTACATGGTAAAAAATCCGAGTCACGGTCAACATTTTTTTAAATTTCCGTGTGTAATGATCAGGCACAATGAATTAGAATAAAATTAATTTCTAAGAAACGGTGAGCAAGAAACAATAGAAGAGTGCTTAAAATTAAATCCTAATTCATAAATCCTAATCTGTAACGTTTGAAGTACATGCTAAAAAATTCGAGTCACGGTCAACATTTTTTGAAATTTCCGTGTGTAATGATCAGGCACAATGAATTAGAATAGAATTAATTTCTAAGAAACGGTGTGCATGAAGCAATAGAAGAGTGCTGAAAATCGAACCCTAATTCTTAAATCCTAATCTGTGACGTTTGGAGAACGTGCTAAAAAATCCGAGTCACGGTCAACATTTTTTTAATTTCCGTGTGTAATGATCAGGCACAATGAATTAGAATAAAATAAATTTCTAAGAAACGGTTTGCATGAAACAATAGAAGAGTGCTGAAAATCGAACCCTAATTCATTAATCCCAATCTGTGACGTTTGAAGTACATGTTAAAAAATCCGAGTCACGGTCAACATTTTTTTAAATTTCCGAGTGTAATGATCAGGCACAATGAATTAGAAGAAAATTAATTTCTAAGAAACGGTGTGCAAGAAACAATAGAAGAGTGCTTTAAATGGAACCCTAATTCATAATTCCGAATCTGTAACGTTTGAAGTACATGCTAAAAAATCCGAGTCACGGTCAACATTTTTTGAAATTGCCGTGTGTAATGATAAGGCACAAAGAATTAGAAGAGAATTAATTTCTAAGAAACTGTGTGCATGAACCAATAGAAGAGTGCTGAAAATCAAACCCTAATTCATAAATCCTAATCTGTGACGTTTGAAGTACATGCTAAAAAATCCGAGTCATGGTCAACATTTTTTAAAATTTCCGTGTGTAATGATCAGGCACAATGAATTAGAATATAATTAATTTCTAAGAAACTGTGTGCATGAACCAATAGAAGAGTGCTGAAAATCGAACCCTAATTCATAAATCCTAATCTGTCACGTTTGAAGAACGTGCTAAAAAATCCGAGTCACGGTCAACATTTTTTAAAATTTTTGTGCGTAATGATCAGGCACAATGAATTAGAATAGAATTAATTTCTAAAAAACGGTGTGCATGAAACAATTCAAGAATGCTGAAAATCGAACCACAATTCATAAATCCTAATATGTGACGTTTGAAATACTTGTTAAAAAATCCGAGTCACGGTCAACATTTTTTGAAATTTTCGTGTGTAATGGCCAGGCACAATCAATTAGAATAGAATTAATTTCTAAGAAACTGTGTGCATGAACCAATAGAAGAGTGCTGAAAATCGAACCCTAATTCATAAATCCTAATCTGTGACGTTTGAAGTACATGCAAAAAAATCTGAGTCACGGCCAACATTTTTTTAAATTTCCGTGTGTAATGATCAGGCACAATGAATTAGAAGAAAATTAATTTCTAAGAAACTGTGTGCAAGAAACAATAGAAGAGTGCTTAAAATTGAACCCTAATTCATAATTCCGAATCTGTAACGTTTGAAGTACATGCTAAAAAATCCGAGTCACGGTCAACATTTTTTGAAATTGCCATGTGTAATGATAAGGCACAAAGAATTAGAATAGAATTAATTTCTAAGAAACTGTGTGCATGAACAAATAGAAGAGTGCTGAAAATCGAACCCTAATTCATAAATCCTAATCTGTGACGTTTTAAGTACATGCTAAAAAATCCGAGTCACGGTCAACATTTTTTGAAATTTCCGTGTGTAATGATCAGGCACAATGAATTAGAATAGAATTAATTACCAAGAAACGGTGTGCAGGAAATAATAGAAGAGTGCTGAAAATCGAACCCTAATTCATAAATCCTAATCTGTGACGTTTGAAGTACATGCTAACAAATCCGAGTCATGGTCAACATTTTTTTAAATTTCCGTGTGTAATGATCAGGCACAATGAATTAGAAGAAAATTAATTTCTAAGAAACGGTGTGCAAGAAACAATTCAAGAATGCTGAAAATCGAACCCTAATTCATAAATCCTAATCTGTGACGTTTGAAGTACATGCTAAAAAATCCGAGTCACGGTCAACATTTTTTGAAATTTCCGTTGTAATGATCAGGCACAATGAATTAGAATATAATTAATTTCTAAGAAACGGTGTGCATGAAACAATAGAAGAGTGCTGAAAATCGAACCCTTATTCATAAATCCTAATCTGTGACGTTTGAAGTACATGCTAAAAAATCCGAGTCACGGTCAACATTTTTTGAAATTTCCGTTGTGATGATCAGGCACAATGAATTAAAATAGAATTAATTTCTAAGAAACGGTGTGCATGAAACAATTCAAGAATGCTGAAAATCGAACCCTAATTCATAAATCCTAATATGTGACGTTTGAAGTACATGTTAAAAAATCCGAGTCACGGTCAACATTTTTTGAAATTTCCGTGTGTAATGATCAGGCACAATGAATTAGAATAGAATTCATTTCTAAGAAACGGTGTGCATGAAACAATAGAAGAGTGCTTAAAATCGAACCCTAATTCATAAATCCTAATATGTGACTTTTGAAGTACATGTTAAAAAATCCGAGTCACGGTCAACATTTTTTGAAAATTCCGTGTGTAATGATCTGGCACAAAGAATTAGAATAGAATTAATTTCTAAGAAACGGTGTGCATGAAACAATTCAAGAATGCTGAAAATCGAACCCTAATTCATAAATCCTTATATGTGACGTTTGATGTACATGTTAAAAAATCCGAGTCACGGTCAACATTTTTTGAAATTTCCGTGTGTAATGATCAGGCACAATGAATTAGAATAGAATTCATTTCTAAGAAACGGTGTGCATGAAACAATAGAAGAGTGCTTAAAATCGAACCCTAATTCATAAATCCTAATATGTGACTTTTGAAGTACATGTTAAAAAATCCGAGTCACGGTCAACATTTTTTGAAAATTCCGTGTGTAATGATCTGGCACAAAGAATTAGAATAGAATTAATTTCTAAGAAACGGTGTGCATGAAACAATTCAAGAATGCTGAAAATCGAACCCTAATTCATAAATCCTAATCTGTGACGTTTGAAGTACATGCTAAAAAATCCGAGTCACGGTCAACATTTTTTGAAATTTCCGTTGTAATGATCAGGCACAATGAATTAGAATATAATTAATTTCTAAGAAACGGTGTGCATGAAACAATAGAAGAGTGCTGAAAATCGAACCCTTATTCATAAATCCTAATCTGTGACGTTTGAAGTACATGCTAAAAAATCCGAGTCACGGTCAACATTTTTTGAAATTTCCGTTGTGATGATCAGGCACAATGAATTAAAATAGAATTAATTTCTAAGAAACGGTGTGCATGAAACAATTCAAGAATGCTGAAAATCGAACCCTAATTCATAAATCCTAATATGTGACGTTTGAAGTACATGTTAAAAAATCCGAGTCACGGTCAACATTTTTTGAAATTTCCGTGTGTAATGATCAGGCACAATGAATTAGAATAGAATTCATTTCTAAGAAACGGTGTGCATGAAACAATAGAAGAGTGCTTAAAATCGAACCCTAATTCATAAATCCTAATATGTGACTTTTGAAGTACATGTTAAAAAATCCGAGTCACGGTCAACATTTTTTGAAAATTCCGTGTGTAATGATCTGGCACAAAGAATTAGAATAGAATTAATTTCTAAGAAACGGTGTGCATGAAACAATTCAAGAATGCTGAAAATCGAACCCTAATTCATAAATCCTAATCTGTGACGTTTGAAGTACATGCTAAAAAATCCGAGTCACGGTCAACATTTTTTGAAATTTCCGTTGTAATGATCAGGCACAATGAATTAGAATATAATTAATTTCTAAGAAACGGTGTGCATGAAACAATAGAAGAGTGCTGAAAATCGAACCCTTATTCATAAATCCTAATCTGTGACGTTTGAAGTACATGCTAAAAAATCCGAGTCACGGTCAACATTTTTTGAAATTTCCGTTGTGATGATCAGGCACAATGAATTAAAATAGAATTAATTTCTAAGAAACGGTGTGCATGAAACAATTCAAGAATGCTGAAAATCGAACCCTAATTCATAAATCCTAATATGTGACGTTTGAAGTACATGTTAAAAAATCCGAGTCACGGTCAACATTTTTTGAAATTTCCGTGTGTAATGATCAGGCACAATGAATTATTATAGAATTCATTTCTAAGAAACGGTGTGCATGAAACAATAGAAGAGTGCTTAAAATCGAACCCTAATTCATAAATCCTAATATGTGACTTTTGAAGTACATGTTAAAAAATCCGAGTCACGGTCAACATTTTTTGAAAATTCCGTGTGTAATGATCTGGCACAAAGAATTAGAATAGAATTAATTTCTAAGAAACGGTGTGCATGAAACAATTCAAGAATGCTGAAAATCGAACCCTAATTCATAAATCCTTATATGTGACGTTTGATGTACATGTTAAAAAATCCGAGTCACGGTCAACATTTTTTTAAATTTCCATGTGTAATGATCAGGCACAATGAATTAGAATAGAATTCATTTCTAAGAAACGGTGTGCATGAAACAATAGATGAGTGCTTAAAATGGAACCCGAATTCATAAATCCTAATATGTGACATTTGAAGTACATGTTAAAAAATCCGAGTCACGGTCAATATTTTTTGAAATTGCCGTGTGTAATGATCAGGCACAATGAATTATAATATAATTAATTTCTAAGAAACGGTGTGCATGAAACAATAGAAGAGTGCTGAAAATCGAACCCTAATTCATAAATCCTAATCTGTGACTTTTGAAGTACATGCTAAAAAATCTGAGTCACGGTCCACATTTTTTTAAATTTCCGTGTGTAATGATCAGACACAATGAATTAGAAGAAAATTAATTTGTAAGAAACGGTGTGCAAGAAACAATAGAAGAGTGCTTAAAATGGAACCCTAATTCATAAATCCGAATCTGTAACGTTTGAAGTACATGCTAAAAAATCCGAGTCACGGTCAACATTTTTTGAAATTTCCGTGTGTAATGATCAGGCAAAATGAATTAGAATAGAATTAATTTCTAAGAAACGGTGTGCATGAAACAATAGAATAGTGCTGAAAATCGAACCCTAATTCATAAATCCGAATCTGTGACTTTTGAAGTACATGCTAAAAAATCCAAGTCACGGTCCACATTTTTTGAAATTTGCGTGTGTAATGATCAGGCACAATGAATTAGAATAAAATCAATTTCTAAGAAACGGTGTGCATGAAACAATAGAAGAGTGCTGAAAATCGAACCCTAATTCATAAATCCCAATATGTGACGTTTGAAGTACATGCTAAAAAATCCGAGTCACGGTCAACATTTTTTTAAATTTCCGAGTGTAATGATCAGGCACAATGAATTAGAAGAAAATTAATTTCTAAGAAACGGTGTGCAAGAAACAATACAAGAGTGCTTAAAATGGAACCCTAATTCATAAATTCGAATCTGTAACGTTTGAAGTACATGCTAAAAAATCCGAGTCACGGTCAACATTTTTTGAAATTTCCGTGTGTAATGATCAGGCAAAATGAATTAGAATAGAATTAATTTCTAAGAAACGGTGTGCATGAAACAATAGAAGAGTGCTGAAAATCGAACCCTAATTCATAAATCCGAATCTGTAACGTTTGAAGTACATGCTAAAAAATCCGAGTCACGGTCAACAATTTTTGAAATTTCCGTGTGTAATGATCAGGCACAATAAATTAGAATAAAATCAATTTCTAAGAAACGGTGTGCATGAAACAATAGAAGAGTGCTGAAAATCGAATCCTAATTAATAAATCCCAATCTGTCACGTTTGAAGTACATGCTAAAAAATCCGAGTCACGGTCAACATTTTTTTAAATTTCCGTGTGTAATGATCAGGCACAATGAATTAGAAGAAAATTAATTTCTAAGAAACGGTGTGCAAGAAACAATATAAGAGTGCTTAAAATGGAACCCTAATTCATAAATTCGAATCTGTAACGTTTGAAGTACATGCTAAAAAATCCGAGTCACGGTCAACATTTTTTGAAATTTCCATGTGTAATGATTAGGCACAATGAATTAGAATATAATTAATTTCTAAGAAACGGTGTGCAGGAACCAATAGAAGAGTGCTGAAAATCGAACCCTAATTCATAAATCCGAATCTGTGACTTTTGAAGTACATGCAAAAAAATCCGAGTCACGGTCCACATTTTTTGAAATTTGCATGTGTAATGATCAGGCAAAATGAATTAGAATAAAATAAATTTCTAAGAAACGGTGTTCATGAAACAATAGAAGAGTGCTGAAAATCGAACCCTAATTAATAAATCCCAATCTGTGACGTTTAAGTACATGGTAAAAAATCCGAGTCACGGTCAACATTTTTTTAAATTTCCGTGTGTAATGATCAGGCACAATGAATTAGAAGAAAATTAATTTCTAAGAAACGGTGTGCAAGAAACAATATAAGAGTGCTTAAAATGGAACCCTAATTCATAAATTCGAATCTGTAACGTTTGAAGTACATGCTAAAAAATCCGAGTCACGGTCAACATTTTTTGAAATTTCCGTGTGTAATGATCAGGCACAAAGAATTAGAATAGAATTAATTTCTAAGAAACGGTGTGCAAGAAACTATATAAGAGTGCTTTAAATGGAACCCTAATTCATAATTCCGAATCTATAACGTTTGAAGTACATGCTAAAAAATCCGAGTCACGGTCAACATTTTTTAAATTTTCGTGTGTAATGATCAGGCACAATGAATTAGAATAAAATCAATTTCTAAGAAACGGTGTGCATGAAACAATAGAAGAGTGCTGAAAATCGAACCCTAATTCATAAATCCGAATCTGTAACGTTTGAAGTACATGCTAAAAAATCCGAGTCACGGTCAACAATTTTTGAAATTTCCGTGTGTAATGATCAGGCACAATAAATTAGAATAAAATCAATTTCTAAGAAACGGTGTGCATGAAACAATAGAAGAGTGCTGAAAATCGAATCCTAATTAATAAATCCCAATCTGTCACGTTTGAAGTACATGCTAAAAAATCCGAGTCACGGTCAACATTTTTTGAAATTTCCGTGTGTAATGATCAGGCAAAATGAATTAGAATAGAATTAATTTCTAAGAAACGGTGTGCATGAAACAATAGAAGAGTGCTGAAAATCGAACCATAATTCATAAATCCTAATCTGTGACTTTTGAAGTACATGCTAAAAAATCCGAGTCACGGTCCACATTTTTTGAAATTTCCGTGTGTAATGATCAGGCACAATGAATTAGAATAAAATCAATTTCTAAGAAACGGTGTGCATGAAACAATAGAAGAGTGCTGAAAATCGAACCCTAATTCATAAATCCCAATCTGTGACGTTTGAAGTACATGCAAAAAAATCTGAGTCACGGCCAACATTTTTTTAAATTTCCGTGTGTAATGATCAGGCACAATGAATTAGAAGAAAATTAATTTCTAAGAAACTGTGTGCAAGAAACAATAGAAGAGTGCTTAAAATTGAACCCTAATTCATAATTCCGAATCTGTAACGTTTGAAGTACATGCTAAAAAATCCGAGTCACGGTCAACATTTTTTGAAATTGCCATGTGTAATGATAAGGCACAAAGAATTAGAATAGAATTAATTTCTAAGAAACTGTGTGCATGAACCAATAGAAGAGTTCTGAAAATCGAACCCTATTTCATAAATCCTAATCTGTGACGTTTGAAGTACATGCTAAAAAATCCGAGTCACGGTCAACATTTTTTGAAATTTCCGTGTGTAATGATCAGGCACAATGAATTAGAATAGAATTAATTATCAAGATACGGTGTGCAGGAAATAATAGAAGAGTGCTGAAAATCGAACCCTAATTCATAAATCCTAATCTGTGACGTTTGAAGTACATGCTAAAAAATCCGAGTCACGGTCAACATTTTTTTAAATTTTCGTGTGTAATGATCAGGCACAATGAATTAGAAGAAAATTAATTTCTAAGAAACGGTGTGCAAGAAACAATAGAAGAGTTCTTAAAATGGAACCCTAATTCATAATTCCGAATCTATAACGTTTGAAGTACATGCTAAAAAATCCGAGTCACGGTCAACATTTTTTGAAATTGCCGTGTGTAATGATCAGGCACAATGAATTAGAATAGAGTTAATTTCTAAGAAACGGTGTGCATGAACCAATAGAAGAGTGCTGAAAATCGAACACTAATTCATAAATCCGAATCTGTGACTTTTGAAGTACATGCTAAAAAATCCGAGTCACGGTCCACATTTTTTGAAATTTGCGTGTGTAATGATCAGGCACAATGAATTAGAATATAATTAATTTTTAAGAAACGGTGTGCATGAAACAATAGAAGAGTGCTGAAAATCGAACCCTAATTCATAAATCGTAATCTGTGACTTTTGAAGTACATGCTAAAAAATCCGAGTCACGGTCCACATTTTTTGAAATTTCCGTGTGTAAGGATCAGGCACAATGAATTAGAATAAAATCAATTTCTAAGAAACGGTGTGCATGAAACAATAGAAGAGTGCTGAAAATCGAACCCTAATTAATAAATCCCAATTTGTGACGTTCGAAGTACATGTAAAAAAATCCGAGTCACGGTCAACATTTTTTTAAATTTCCGTGTGTAATGATCAGGCACAATGACTAGAAGAAAATTAATTTCTGAGAAACGGTGTGCAAGAAACAATATAAGAGTGCTTAAAATGGAACCCTAATTCATAAATTCGAATCTGTAACGTTTGAAGTACATGCTAAAAAATCCGAGTCACGGTCAACATTTTTTGAAATTTCCGTGTGTAATGATCAGGCACAATGAATTAGAATAGAATTAATTTCTAAGAAACGGTGTGCATGAACCAATAGAAGAGTGCTGAAAATCGAACCCTAATTCATTAATCCAAATCTGTGACTTTTGAAGTACATGCTAAAAAATCCGAGTCACGGTCCACATTTTTTGAAATTTGCGTGTGTAATGATCAGGCACAATGAATTAGAATAGAATGAATTTCTAAGAAACGGTGTTCATGAAACAATAGAAGAGTGCAGAAAATCGAACCCTAATTCATAAATCCCAATATGTGACGTTTGAAGTACATGCTAAAAAATCCAAGTCACGGTCAACATTTTTTGAAATTTCCGTGTGTAATGATCAGGCACAATGAATTAGAATATAATTAATTTCTAAGAAGCTGTGTGCATGAACCAATAGAAGAGTGCTGAAAATCGAACCCTAATTCATAAATCCTAATCTGTCACGTTTGAAGAACGTGCTAAAAAATCCGAGTCACGGTCAACATTTTTTGAAATTTTCGTGCGTAATGATCAGGCACAATGAATTAGAATAGAATTAATTTCTAAGAAACGGTGTGCATGAAACAATTCAAGAATGCTGAAAATCGAACCCCAATTCATAAATCCTAATATGTGACGTTTGAAGTACTTGTTAAAAAATCCGAGTCACGGTCAACATTTTTTGAAATTTTCGTGTGTAATGATCAGGCACAATCAATTAGAATAGAATTAATTTCTAAGAAACTGTGTGCATGAACCAATAGAAGAGTGCTGAAAATCGAACCCTAATTCATAAATCCTAATCTGTGACGTTTGAAGTACATGCAAAAAAATCTGAGTCACGGCCAACATTTTTTTAAATTTCCGTGTGTAATGATCAGGCACAATGAATTAGAAGAAAATTAATTTCTAAGAAACGGTGTGCAAGAAACAATAGAAGAGTGCTTAAAATTGAACCCTAATTCATAATTCTGAATCTGTAACGTTTGAAGTACATGCTAAAAAATCCGAGTCACGGTCAACATTTTTTGAAATTGCCATGTGTAATGATAAGGCACAATGACTAGAATAGAATTAATTTCTAAGAAACTGTGTGCATGAACCAATAGAAGAGTGCTGAAAATCGAACCCTAATTCATAAATCCTAATCTGTGACGTTTGAAGTACATGCTAAAAAATCCGAGTCACGGTCAACATTTTTTGAAATTTCCGTGTGTAATGATCAGGCACAATGAATTAGAATAGAATTAATTACCAAGATACGGTGTGCAGGAAATAATAGAAGAGTGCTGAAAATCGAACCCTAATTCATAAATCCTAATCTGTGACGTTTGAAGTACATGCTAAAAAATCCGAGTCACGGTCATCATTTTTTTAAATTTTCGTGTGTAATGATCAGGCACAATGAATTAGAAGAAAATTAATTTCTAAGAAACGGTGTGCAAGAAACAATAGAAGAGTGCTTAAAATGGAACCCTAATTCATAATTCCGAATCTATAACGTTTGAAGTACATGCTAAAAAATCTGAGTCACGGTCAACATTTTTTGAAATTGCCGTGTGTAATGATCAGGCACAATGAATTAGAATAAAATCAATTTCTAAGAAACGGTGTGCATGAAACAATAGAAGAGTGCTGAAAATCGAACCCTAATTCATAAATCCGAATCTGTAACGTTTGAAGTACATGCTAAAAAATCCGAGTCACGGTCAACAATTTTTGAAATTTCCGTGTGTAATGATCAGGCACAATAAATTAGAATAAAATCAATTTCTAAGAAACGGTGTGCATGAAACAATAGAAGAGTGCTGAAAATCGAATCCTAATTAATAAATCCCAATCTGTCACGTTTGAAGTACATGCTAAAAAATCCGAGTCACGGTCAACATTTTTTTAAATTTCCGTGTGTAATGATCAGGCACAATGAATTAGAAGAAAATTAATTTCTAAGAAACGGTGTGCAAGAAACAATATAAGAGTGCTTAAAATGGAACCCTAATTAATAAATTCGAATCTGTTACGTTTGAAGTACATGCTAAAAAATCCGAGTCACGGTCAACATTTTTTGAAATTTCCATGTGTAATGATTAGGCACAATGAATTAGAATATAATTAATTTCTAAGAAACGGTGTGCAGGAACCAATAGAAGAGTGCTGAAAATCGAACCCTAATTCATAAATCCGAATCTGTGACTTTTGAAGTACATGCAAAAAAATCCGAGTCACGGTCCACATTTTTTGAAATTTGCATGTGTAATGATCAGGCACAATGAATTAGAATAAAATAAATTTCTAAGAAACGGTGTTCATGAAACAATAGAAGAGTGCTGAAAATCGAACCCTAATTAATAAATCCCAATCTGTGACGTTTAAGTACATGGTAAAAAATCCGAGTCACGGTCAACATTTTTTTAAATTTCCGTGTGTAATGATCAGGCACAATGAATTAGAAGAAAATTAATTTCTAAGAAACGGTGTGCAAGAAACAATATAAGAGTGCTTAAAATGGAACCCTAATTCATAAATTCGAATCTGTAACGTTTGAAGTACATGCTAAAAAATCCGAGTCACGGTCAACATTTTTTGAAATTTCCGTGTGTAATGATCAGGCACAAAGAATTAGAATAGAATTATTTTCTAAGAAACGGTGTGCAAGAAACTATATAAGAGTGCTTTAAATGGAACCCTAATTCATAATTCCGAATCTATAACGTTTGAAGTACATGCTAAAAAATCCGAGTCACGGTCAATATTTTTTAAATTTCCGTGTGTAATGATCAGGCACAATGAATTAGAATAAAATCAATTTCTAAGAAACGGTGTGCATGAAACAATAGAAGAGTGCTGAAAATCGAACCCTAATTCATAAATCCCAATCTGTGACGTTTGAAGTACAAGTTATAAAATCCGAGTCACGGTCAACATTTTTTTAAATTTCCGAGTGTAATGATCAGGCACAATGAATTAGAAGAAAATTAATTTCTAAGAAACGGTGTGCAAGAAACAATAGAAGAGTGCTTTAAATGGAACCCTAATTCATAATTCCGAATCTATAACGTTTGAAGTACATGCTAAAAAATCCGAGTCACGGTCAACATTTTTTGAAATTGCCGTGTGTAATGATCAGGCACAATGAATTAGAATATAATTAATTTCTAAGAAACGGTGTGTATGAAACAATAGAAGAGTGCTGAAAATCGAACCCTAATTCATAAATCCTAATCTGTGACTTTTGAAGTACATGCTAAAAAATCCGAGTCACGGTCCACATTTTTTGAAATTTCCGTGTGTAATGATCAGGCACAATGAATTAGAATAAAATCAATTTCTAAGAAACGGTGTGCATGAAACAATAGAAGAGTGTTGAAAATCGAACCCTAATTCATAAATCCCAATATGTGACGTTTGAAGTACATGCTAAAAAATCCGAGTCACGGTCAACATTTTTTGAAATTTCCGTGTGTAATGATCTGGCACAATGAATTAGAATATAATTAATTTCTAAGAAACTGTGTGCATGAACCAATAGAAGAGTGCTGAAAATCGAACCCTAATTCATAAATCCTAATCTGTCACGTTTGAAGAACGTGCTAAAAAATCCGAGTCACGGTCAACATTTTTTGAAATTTTCGTGCGTAATGATCAGGCACAATGAATTAGAATAGAATTAATTTCTAAGAAACGGTGTGCATGAAATAATTCAAGAATGCTGAAAATCGAACCCCAATTCATAAATCCTAATATGTGACGTTTGAAGTACTTGTTAAAAAATCCGAGTCACGGTCAACATTTTTTGAAATTTTCGTGTGTAATGATCAGGCACAATCAATTAGAATAGAATTAATTTCTAAGAAACTGTGTGCATGAACCAATAGAAGAGTGCTGAAAATCGAACCCTAATTCATAAATCCTAATCTGTGACGTTTGAAGTACATGCAAAAAAATCTGAGTCACGGCCAACATTTTTTTAAATTTCCGTGTGTAATGATCAGGCACAATGAATTAGAAGAAAATTAATTTCTAAGAAACTGTTTGCAAGAAACAATAGAAGAGTGCTTAAAATTGAACCCTAATTCATAATTCCGAATCTGTAACGTTTGAAGTACATGCTAAAAAATCCGAGTCACGGTCAACATTTTTTGAAATTGCCATGTGTAATGATAAGGCACAAAGAATTAGAATAGAATTAATTTCTAAGAAACTGTGTGCATGAACCAATAGAAGAGTGCTGAAAATCGAACCCTATTTCATAAATCCTAATCTGTGACGTTTGAAGTACATGCTAAAAAATCCGAGTCACGGTCAACATTTTTTGAAATTTCCGTGTGTAATGATCAGGCACAATGAATTAGAATAGAATTAATTATCAAGATACGGTGTGCAGGAAATAATAGAAGAGTGCTGAAAATCGAACCCTAATTCATAAATCCTAATCTGTGACGTTTGAAGTACATGCTAAAAAATCCGAGTCACGGTCAACATTTTTTTAAATTTTCGTGTGTAATGATCAGGCACAATGAATTAGAAGAAAATTAATTTCTAAGAAACGGTGTGCAAGAAACAATAGAAGAGTTCTTAAAATGGAACCCTAATTCATAATTCCGAATCTATAACGTTTGAAGTACATGCTAAAAAATCCGAGTCACGGTCAACATTTTTTGAAATTGCCGTGTGTAATGATCAGGCACAATGAATTAGAATAGAGTTAATTTCTAAGAAACGGTGTGCATGAACCAATAGAAGAGTGCTGAAAATCGAACACTAATTCATAAATCCGAATCTGTGACTTTTGAAGTACATGCTAAAAAATCCGAGTCACGGTCCACATTTTTTGAAATTTGCGTGTGTAATGATCAGGCACAATGAATTAGAATATAATTAATTTTTAAGAAACGGTGTGCATGAAACAATAGAAGAGTGCTGAAAATCGAACCCTAATTCATAAATCGTAATCTGTGACTTTTGAAGTACATGCTAAAAAATCCGAGTCACGGTCCACATTTTTTGAAATTTCCGTGTGTAAGGATCAGGCACAATGAATTAGAATAAAATCAATTTCTAAGAAACGGTGTGCATGAAACAATAGAAGAGTGCTGAAAATCGAACCCTAATTAATAAATCCCAATCTGTGACGTTTGAAGTACATGTAAAAAAATCCGAGTCACGGTCAACATTTTTTTAAATTTCCGTGTGTAATGATCAGGCACAATGACTAGAAGAAAATTAATTTCTGAGAAACGGTGTGCAAGAAACAATATAAGAGTGCTTAAAATGGAACCCTAATTCATAAATTCGAATCTGTAACGTTTGAAGTACATGCTAAAAAATCCGAGTCACGGTCAACATTTTTTGAAATTTCCGTGTGTAATGATCAGGCACAATGAATTAGAATAGAATTAATTTCTAAGAAACGGTGTGCATGAACCAATTGAAGAGTGCTGAAAATCGAACCCTAATTCATTAATCCAAATCTGTGACTTTTGAAGTACATGCTAAAAAATCCGAGTCACGGTCCACATTTTTTGAAATTTGCGTGTGTAATGATCAGGCACAATGAATTAGAATAGAATTAATTATCAAGATACGGTGTGCAGGAAATAATAGAAGAGTGCTGAAAATCGAACCCTAATTCATAAATCCTAATCTCTGACGTTTGAAGTACATGCTAAAAAATCCGAGTCACGGTCAACATTTTTTTAAATTTTCGTGTGTAATGATCAGGCACAATGAATTAGAAGAAAATTAATTTCTAAGAAACGGTGTGCAAGAAACAATAGAAGAGTTCTTAAAATGGAACCCTAATTCATAATTCCGAATCTATAACGTTTGAAGTACATGCTAAAAAATCCGAGTCACGGTCAACATTTTTTGAAATTGCCGTGTGTAATGATCAGGCACAATGAATTAGAATAGAGTTAATTTCTAAGAAACGGTGTGCATGAACCAATAGAAGAGTGCATAAAATCGAACACTAATTCATAAATCCGAATCTGTGACTTTTGAAGTACATGCTAAAAAATCCGAGTCACGGTCCACATTTTTTGAAATTTGCGTGTGTAATGATCAGGCACAATGAATTAGAATATAATTAATTTTTAAGAAACGGTGTGCATGAAACAATAGAAGAGTGCTGAAAATCGAACCCTAATTCATAAATCGTAATCTGTGACTTTTGAAGTACATGCTAAAAAATCCGAGTCACAGTCCACATTTTTTGAAATTTCCGTGTGTAAGGATCAGGCACAATGAATTAGAATAAAATCAATTTCTAAGAAACGGTGTGCATGAAACAATAGAAGAGTGCTGAAAATCGAACCCTAATTAATAAATCCCAATCTGTGACGTTTGAAGTACATGTAAAAAAATCCGAGTCACGGTCAACATTTTTTTAAATTTCCGTGTGTAATGATCAGGCACAATGACTAGAAGAAAATTAATTTCTGAGAAACGGTGTGCAAGAAACAATATAAGAGTGCTTAAAATGGAACCCTAATTCATAAATTCGAATCTGTAACGTTTGAAGTACATGCTAAAAAATCCGAGTCACGGTCAACATTTTTTGAAATTTCCGTGTGTAATGATCAGGCACAAAGAATTAGAATAGAATTAATTTCTAAGAATCGGTGTGCAAGAAACTATATAAGAGTGCTTTAAATGGAACCCTAATTCATAATTCCGAATCTATAACGTTTGAAGTACATGCTAAAAAATCCGAGTCACGGTCAACATTTTTTAAATTTCCGTGTGTAATGATCAGGCACAATGAATTAGAATAAAATCAATTTCTAAGAAACGGTGTGCATGAAACAATAGAAGAGTGCTGAAAATCGAACCCTAATTCATAAATCCCAATCTGTGACGTTTGAAGTACAAGTTAAAAAATCCGAGTCACGGTCAACATTTTTTTAAATTTCCGAGTGTAATGATCAGGCACAATGAATTAGAAGAAAATTAATTTCTAAGAAACGGTGTGCAAGAAACAATAGAAGAGTGCTTTAAATGGAACCCTAATTCATAATTCCGAATCTATAACGTTTGAAGTACAAGCTAAAAAATCCGAGTCACGGTCAACATTTTTTGAAATTGCCGTGTGTAATGATCAGGCACAATGAATTAGAATATAATTAATTTCTAAGAAACGGTGTGTATGAAACAATAGAAGAGTGCTGAAAATCGAACCATAATTCATAAATCCTAATCTGTGACTTTTGAAGTACATGCTAAAAAATCCGAGTCACGGTCCACATTTTTTGAAATTTCCGTGTGTAATGATCAGGCACAATGAATTAGAATAAAATCAATTTCTAAGAAACGGTGTGCATGAAACAATAGAAGAGTGTTGAAAATCGAACCCTAATTCATAAATCCCAATATGTGACGTTTGAAGTACATGCTAAAAAATCCGAGTCACGGTCAACATTTTTTGAAATTTCCGTGTGTAATGATCAGGCACAATGAATTAGAATATAATTAATTTCTAAGAAACTGTGTGCATGAACCAATAGAAGAGTGCTGAAAATCGAACCCTAATTCATAAATCCTAATCTGTCACGTTTGAAGAACGTGCTAAAAAATCCGAGTCACGGTCAACATTTTTTGAAATTTTCGTGCGTAATGATCAGGCACAATGAATTAGAATAGAATTAATTTCTAAGAAACGGTGTGCATGAAATAATTCAAGAATGCTGAAAATCGAACCCCAATTCATAAATCCTAATATGTGACGTTTGAAGTACTTGTTAAAAAATCCGAGTCACGGTCAACATTTTTTGAAATTTTCGTGTGTAATGATCAGGCACAATCAATTAGAATAGAATTAATTTCTAAGAAACTGTGTGCATGAACCAATAGAAGAGTGCTGAAAATCGAACCCTAATTCATAAATCCTAATCTGTGACGTTTGAAGTACATGCAAAAAAATCTGAGTCACGGCCAACATTTTTTTAAATTTCCGTGTGTAATGATCAGGCACAATGAATTAGAAGAAAATTAATTTCTAAGAAACTGTTTGCAAGAAACAATAGAAGAGTGCTTAAAATTGAACCCTAATTCATAATTCCGAATCTGTAACGTTTGAAGTACATGCTAAAAAATCCGAGTCACGGTCAACATTTTTTGAAATTGCCATGTGTAATGATAAGGCACAAAGAATTAGAATAGAATTAATTTCTAAGAAACTGTGTGCATGAACCAATAGAAGAGTGCTGAAAATCGAACCCTCTTTCATAAATCCTAATCTGTGACGTTTGAAGTACATGCTAAAAAATCCGAGTCACGGTCAACATTTTTTGAAATTTCCGTGTGTAATGATCAGGCACAATGAATTAGAATAGAATTAATTATCAAGATACGGTGTGCAGGAAATAATAGAAGAGTGCTGAAAATCGAACCCTAATTCATAAATCCTAATCTGTGACGTTTGAAGTACATGCTAAAAAATCCGAGTCACGGTCAACATTTTTTTAAATTTTCGTGTGTAATGATCAGGCACAATGAATTAGAAGAAAATTAATTTCTAAGAAACGGTGTGCAAGAAACAATAGAAGAGTTCTTAAAATGGAACCCTAATTCATAATTCCGAATCTATAACGTTTGAAGTACATGCTAAAAAATCCGAGTCACGGTCAACATTTTTTGAAATTGCCGTGTGTAATGATCAGGCACAATGAATTAGAATAGAGTTAATTTCTAAGAAACGGTGTGCATGAACCAATAGAAGAGTGCTGAAAATCGAACACTAATTCATAAATCCGAATCTGTGACTTTTGAAGTACATGCTAAAAAATCCGAGTCACGGTCCACATTTTTTGAAATTTGCGTGTGTAATGATCAGGCACAATGAATTAGAATATAATTAATTTTTAAGAAACGGTGTGCATGAAACAATAGAAGAGTGCTGAAAATCGAACCCTAATTCATAAATCGTAATCTGTGACTTTTGAAGTACATGCTAAAAAATCCGAGTCACGGTCCACATTTTTTGAAATTTCCGTGTGTAAGGATCAGGCACAATGAATTAGAATAAAATCAATTTCTAAGAAACGGTGTGCATGAAACAATAGAAGAGTGCTGAAAATCGAACCCTAATTAATAAATCCCAATCTGTGACGTTTGAAGTACATGTAAAAAAATCCGAGTCACGGTCAACATTTTTTAAAATTTCCGTGTGTAATGATCAGGCACAATGACTAGAAGAAAATTAATTTCTGAGAAACGGTGTGCAAGAAACAATATAAGAGTGCTTAAAATGGAACCCTAATTCATAAATTCGAATCTGTAACGTTTGAAGTACATGCTAAAAAATCCGAGTCACGGTCAACATTTTTTGAAATTTCCGTGTGTAATGATCAGGCACAATGAATTAGAATAGAATTAATTTCTAAGAAACGGTGTGCATGAACCAATAGAAGAGTGCTGAAAATCGAACCCTAATTCATTAATCCAAATCTGTGACTTTTGAAGTACATGCTAAAAAATCCGAGTCACGGTCCACATTTTTTGAAATTTGCGTGTGTAATGATCAGGCACAATGAATTAGAATAGAATGAATTTCTAAGAAACGGTGTTCATGAAACAATAGAAGAGTGCAGAAAATCGAACCCTAATTCATAAATCCCAATATGTGACGTTTGAAGTACATGCTAAAAAATCCAAGTCACGGTCAACATTTTTTGAAATTTCCGTGTGTAATGATCAGGCACAATGAATTAGAATATAATTCATTTCTAAGAAGCTGTGTGCATGAACCAATAGAAGAGTGCTGAAAATCGAACCCTAATTCATAAATCCTAATCTGTCACGTTTGAAGAACGTGCTAAAAAATCCGAGTCACGGTCAACATTTTTTGAAATTTTCGTGCGTAATGATCAGGCACAATGAATTAGAATAGAATTAATTTCTAAGAAACGGTGTGCATGAAACAATTCAAGAATGCTGAAAATCGAACCCCAATTCATAAATCCTAATATGTGACGTTTGAAGTACTTGTTAAAAAATCCGAGTCACGGTCAACATTTTTTGAAATTTTCGTGTGTAATGATCAGGCACAATCAATTAGAATAGAATTAATTTCTAAGAAACTGTGTGCATGAACCAATAGAAGAGTGCTGAAAATCGAACCCTAATTCATAAATCCTAATCTGTGACGTTTGAAGTACATGCAAAAAAATCTGAGTCACGGCCAACATTTTTTTAAATTTCCGTGTGTAATGATCAGGCACAATGAATTAGAAGAAAATTAATTTCTAAGAAACGGTGTGCAAGAAACAATAGAAGAGTGCTTAAAATTGAACCCTAATTCATAATTCTGAATCTGTAACGTTTGAAGTACATGCTAAAAAATCCGAGTCACGGTCAACATTTTTTGAAATTGCCATGTGTAATGATAAGGCACAATGACTAGAATAGAATTAATTTCTAAGAAACTGTGTGCATGAACCAATAGAAGAGTGCTGAAAATCGAACCCTAATTCATAAATCCTAATCTGTGACGTTTGAAGTACATGCTAAAAAATCCGAGTCACGGTCAACATTTTTTGAAATTTCCGTGTGTAATGATCAGGCACAATGAATTAGAATAGAATTAATTACCAAGATACGGTGTGCAGGAAATAATAGAAGAGTGCTGAAAATCGAACCCTAATTCATAAATCCTAATCTGTGACGTTTGAAGTACATGCTAAAAAATCCGAGTCACGGTCATCATTTTTTTAAATTTTCGTGTGTAATGATCAGGCACAATGAATTAGAAGAAAATTAATTTCTAAGAAACGGTGTGCAAGAAACAATAGAAGAGTGCTTAAAATGGAACCCTAATTCATAATTCCGAATCTATAACGTTTGAAGTACATGCTAAAAAATCTGAGTCACGGTCAACATTTTTTGAAATTGCCGTGTGTAATGATCAGGCACAATGAATTAGAATAAAATCAATTTCTAAGAAACGGTGTGCAATAAACAATAGAAGAGTGCTGAAAATCGAACCCTAATTCATAAATCCGAATCTGTAACGTTTGAAGTACATGCTAAAAAATCCGAGTCACGGTCAACAATTTTTGAAATTTCCGTGTGTAATGATCAGGCACAATAAATTAGAATAAAATCAATTTCTAAGAAACGGTGTGCATGAAACAATAGAAGAGTGCTGAAAATCGAATCCTAATTAATAAATCCCAATCTGTCACGTTTGAAGTACATGCTAAAAAATCCGAGTCACGGTCAACATTTTTTTAAATTTCCGTGTGTAATGATCAGGCACAATGAATTAGAAGAAAATTAATTTCTAAGAAACGGTGTGCAAGAAACAATATAAGAGTGCTTAAAATGGAACCCTAATTAATAAATTCGAATCTGTTACGTTTGAAGTACATGCTAAAAAATCCGAGTCACGGTCAACATTTTTTGAAATTTCCATGTGTAATGATTAGGCACAATGAATTAGAATATAATTAATTTCTAAGAAACGGTGTGCAGGAACCAATAGAAGAGTGCTGAAAATCGAACCCTAATTCATAAATCCGAATCTGTGACTTTTGAAGTACATGCAAAAAAATCCGAGTCACGGTCCACATTTTTTGAAATTTGCATGTGTAATGATCAGGCACAATGAATTAGAATAAAATAAATTTCTAAGAAACGGTGTTCATGAAACAATAGAAGAGTGCTGAAAATCGAACCCTAATTAATAAATCCCAATCTGTGACGTTTAAGTACATGGTAAAAAATCCGAGTCACGGTCAACATTTTTTTAAATTTCCGTGTGTAATGATCAGGCACAATGAATTAGAAGAAAATTAATTTCTAAGAAACGGTGTGCAAGAAACAATATAAGAGTGCTTAAAATGGAACCCTAATTCATAAATTCGAATCTGTAACGTTTGAAGTACATGCTAAAAAATCCGAGTCACGGTCAACATTTTTTGAAATTTCCGTGTGTAATGATCAGGCACAAAGAATTAGAATAGAATTAATTTCTAAGAAACGGTGTGCAAGAAACTATATAAGAGTGCTTTAAATGGAACCCTAATTCATAATTCCGAATCTATAACGTTTGAAGTACATGCTAAAAAATCCGAGTCACGGTCAATATTTTTTAAATTTCCGTGTGTAATGATCAGGCACAATGAATTAGAATAAAATCAATTTCTAAGAAACGGTGTGCATGAAACAATAGAAGAGTGCTGAAAATCGAACCCTAATTCATAAATCCCAATCTGTGACGTTTGAAGTACAAGTTATAAAATCCGAGTCACGGTCAACATTTTTTTAAATTTCCGAGTGTAATGATCAGGCACAATGAATTAGAAGAAAATTAATTTCTAAGAAACGGTGTGCAAGAAACAATAGAAGAGTGCTTTAAATGGAACCCTAATTCATAATTCCGAATCTATAACGTTTGAAGTACATGCTAAAAAATCCGAGTCACGGTCAACATTTTTTGAAATTGCCGTGTGTAATGATCAGGCACAATGAATTAGAATATAATTAATTTCTAAGAAACGGTGTGTATGAAACAATAGAAGAGTGCTGAAAATCGAACCCTAATTCATAAATCCTAATCTGTGACTTTTGAAGTACATGCTAAAAAATCCGAGTCACGGTCCACATTTTTTGAAATTTCCGTGTGTAATGATCAGGCACAATGAATTAGAATAAAATCAATTTCTAAGAAACGGTGTGCATGAAACAATAGAAGAGTGTTGAAAATCGAACCCTAATTCATAAATCCCAATATGTGACGTTTGAAGTACATGCTAAAAAATCCGAGTCACGGTCAACATTTTTTGAAATTTCCGTGTGTAATGATCAGGCACAATGAATTAGAATATAATTAATTTCTAAGAAACTGTGTGCATGAACCAATAGAAGAGTGCTGAAAATCGAACCCTAATTCATAAATCCTAATCTGTCACGTTTGAAGAACGTGCTAAAAAATCCGAGTCACGGTCAACATTTTTTGAAATTTTCGTGCGTAATGATCAGGCACAATGAATTAGAATAGAATTAATTTCTAAGAAACGGTGTGCATGAAATAATTCAAGAATGCTGAAAATCGAACCCCAATTCATAAATCCTAATATGTGACGTTTGAAGTACTTGTTAAAAAATCCGAGTCACGGTCAACATTTTTTGAAATTTTCGTGTGTAATGATCAGGCACAATCAATTAGAATAGAATTAATTTCTAAGAAACTGTGTGCATGAACCAATAGAAGAGTGCTGAAAATCGAACCCTAATTCATAAATCCTAATCTGTGACGTTTGAAGTACATGCAAAAAAATCTGAGTCACGGCCAACATTTTTTTAAATTTCCGTGTGTAATGATCAGGCACAATGAATTAGAAGAAAATTAATTTCTAAGAAACTGTTTGCAAGAAACAATAGAAGAGTGCTTAAAATTGAACCTTAATTCATAATTCCGAATCTGTAACGTTTGAAGTACATGCTAAAAAATCCGAGTCACGGTCAACATTTTTTGAAATTGCCATGTGTAATGATAAGGCACAAAGAATTAGAATAGAATTAATTTCTAAGAAACTGTGTGCATGAACCAATAGAAGAGTGCTGAAAATCGAACCCTATTTCATAAATCCTAATCTGTGACGTTTGAAGTACATGCAAAAAAATCTGAGTCACGGCCAACATTTTTTTAAATTTCCGTGTGTAATGATCAGGCACAATGAATTAGAAGAAAATTAATTTCTAAGAAACGGTGTGCAAGAAACAATAGAAGAGTGCTTAAAATTGAACCCTAATTCATAATTCTGAATCTGTAACGTTTGAAGTACATGCTAAAAAATCCGAGTCACGGTCAACATTTTTTGAAATTGCCATGTGTAATGATAAGGCACAATGACTAGAATAGAATTAATTTCTAAGAAACTGTGTGCATGAACCAATAGAAGAGTGCTGAAAATCGAACCCTATTTCATAAATCCTAATCTGTGACGTTTGAAGTACATGCTAAAAAATCCGAGTCACGGTCAACATTTTTTGAAATTTCCGTGTGTAATGATCAGGCACAATGAATTAGAATAGAATTAATTATCAAGATACGGTGTGCAGGAAATAATAGAAGAGTGCTGAAAATCGAACCCTAATTCATAAATCCTAATCTGTGACGTTTGAAGTACATGCTAAAAAATCCGAGTCACGGTCAACATTTTTTTAAATTTTCGTGTGTAATGATCAGGCACAATGAATTAGAAGAAAATTAATTTCTAAGAAACGGTGTGCAAGAAACAATAGAAGAGTTCTTAAAATGGAACCCTAATTCATAATTCCGAATCTATAACGTTTGAAGTACATGCTAAAAAATCCGAGTCACGGTCAACATTTTTTGAAATTGCCGTGTGTCAATCAGGCACAATGAATTAGAATAGAGTTAATTTCTAAGAAACGGTGTGCATGAACCAATAGAAGAGTGCTGAAAATCGAACACTAATTCATAAATCCGAATCTGTGACTTTTGAAGTACATGCTAAAAAATCCGAGTCACGGTCCACATTTTTTGAAATTTGCGTGTGTAATGATCAGGCACAATGAATTAGAATATAATTAATTTTTAAGAAACGGTGTGCATGAAACAATAGAAGAGTGCTGAAAATCGAACCCTAATTCATAAATCGTAATCTGTGACTTTTGAAGTACATGCTAAAAAATCCGAGTCACGGTCCACATTTTTTGAAATTTCCGTGTGTAAGGATCAGGCACAATGAATTAGAATAAAATCAATTTCTAAGAAACGGTGTGCATGAAACAATAGAAGAGTGCTGAAAATCGAACCCTAATTAATAAATCCCAATCTGTGACGTTTGAAGTACATGTAAAAAAATCCGAGTCACGGTCAACATTTTTTTAAATTTCCGTGTGTAATGATCAGGCACAATGAATTAGAAGAAAATTAATTTCTAAGAAACGGTGTGCAAGAAACAATATAAGAGTGCTTAAAATGGAACCCTCATTCATAAATTCGAATCTGTAACGTTTGAAATACATGCTAAAAAATCCGAGTCACGGTCAACATTTTTTGAAAGTTCTGTGTGTAATGATCAGGCACAATGAATTAGAATAGAATTAATTTCTAAGAAACGATGTGCATGAACCAATAGAAGAGTGCTGAAAATCGAACCGTAATTAATAAATCCCAATCTGTGACGTTTGAAGTACATGCTAAAAAATTCGAGTCACGGTCCACATTTTTTGAAATTTCCGTGTGTAAGGATCAGGCACAATGAATAAGAAGAAAATTAATTTCTAAGAAACGGTGTGCAAGAAACTATATAAGAGTGCTTAAAATGGAACCCTAATTCATAAATCCGAATCTGTAACGTTTGAAGTACATGCTAAAAAATCCGAGTCACGGTCAACATTTTTTGAAATTTCTGTGTGTAATGATCAGGCACAATGAATTAGAATAGAATTAATTTCTAAGAAACGGTGTGCATGAACCAATAGAAGAGTGCTGAAAATCGTACCCTAATTCATAAATCCGAATCTGTGACTTTTGAAGTACATGCTAAAAAATCCGAGTCACGGTCCACATTTTTTGAAATTTCCGTGTGTAAGGATCAGGCACAATGAATTAGAATAAAATCAATTTCTAAGAAACGGTGTGCATGAAACAATAGAAGAGTGCTGAAAATCGAACCCTAATTAATAAATCCCAATCTGTGACGTTTGAAGTACATGTAAAAAAATCCGAGTCACGGTCAACATTTTTTTAAATTTCCGTGTGTAATGATCAGGCACAATGACTAGAAGAAAATTAATTTCTGAGAAACGGTGTGCAAGAAACAATATAAGAGTGCTTAAAATGGAACCCTAATTCATAAATTCGAATCTGTAACGTTTGAAGTACATGCTAAAAAATCCGAGTCACGGTCAACATTTTTTGAAATTTCCGTGTGTAATGATCAGGCACAATGAATTAGAATAGAATTAATTTCTAAGAAACGGTGTGCATGAACCAATAGAAGAGTGCTGAAAATCGAACCCTAATTCATTAATCCAAATCTGTGACTTTTGAAGTACATGCTAAAAAATCCGAGTCACGGTCCACATTTTTTGAAATTTGCGTGTGTAATGATCAGGCACAATGAATTAGAATAGAATGAATTTCTAAGAAACGGTGTTCATGAAACAATAGAAGAGTGCAGAAAATCGAACCCTAATTCATAAATCCCAATATGTGACGTTTGAAGTACATGCTAAAAAATCCAAGTCACGGTCAACATTTTTTGAAATTTCCGTGTGTAATGATCAGGCACAATGAATTAGAATATAATTAATTTCTAAGAAACTGTGTGCATGAACCAATAGAAGAGTGCTGAAATCGAACCCTAATTCATAAATCCTAATCTGTCACGTTTGAAGAACGTGCTAAAAAATCCGAGTCACGGTCATCATTTTTTTAAATTTTCGTGTGTAATGATCAGGCACAATGAATTAGAAGAAAATTAATTTCTAAGAAACGGTGTGCAAGAAACAATAGAAGAGTGCTTAAAATGGAACCCTAATTCATAAATCCGAATCTGTAACGTTTGAAGTACATGCTAAAAAATCCGAGTCACGGTCAACATTTTTTGAAATTTCTGTGTGTAATGATCAGGCACAATGAATTAGAATAGAATTAATTTCTAAGAAACGGTGTGCATGAACCAATAGAAGAGTGCTGAAAATCGTACCCTAATTCATAAATCCGAATCTGTGACTTTTGAAGTACATGCTAAAAAATCCGAGTCACGGTCCACATTTTTTGAAATTTCCGTGTGTAAGGATCAGGCACAATGAATTAGAATAAAATCAATTTCTAAGAAACGGTGTGCATGAAACAATAGAAGAGTGCTGAAAATCGAACCCTAATTAATAAATCCCAATCTGTGACGTTTGAAGTACATGTAAAAAAATCCGAGTCACGGTCAACATTTTTTTAAATTTCCGTGTGTAATGATCAGGCACAATGACTAGAAGAAAATTAATTTCTGAGAAACGGTGTGCAAGAAACAATATAAGAGTGCTTAAAATGGAACCCTAATTCATAAATTCGAATCTGTAACGTTTGAAGTACATGCTAAAAAATCCGAGTCACGGTCAACATTTTTTGAAATTTCCGTGTGTAATGATCAGGCACAATGAATTAGAATAGAATTAATTTCTAAGAAACGGTGTGCATGAACCAATAGAAGAGTGCTGAAAATCGAACCCTAATTCATTAATCCAAATCTGTGACTTTTGAAGTACATGCTAAAAAATCCGAGTCACGGTCCACATTTTTTGAAATTTGCGTGTGTAATGATCAGGCACAATGAATTAGAATAGAATGAATTTCTAAGAAACGGTGTTCATGAAACAATAGAAGAGTGCAGAAAATCGAACCCTAATTCATAAATCCCAATATGTGACGTTTGAAGTACATGCTAAAAAATCCAAGTCACGGTCAACATTTTTTGAAATTTCCGTGTGTAATGATCAGGCACAATGAATTAGAATATAATTAATTTCTAAGAAACTGTGTGCATGAACCAATAGAAGAGTGCTGAAATCGAACCCTAATTCATAAATCCTAATCTGTCACGTTTGAAGAACGTGCTAAAAAATCCGAGTCACGGTCATCATTTTTTTAAATTTTCGTGTGTAATGATCAGGCACAATGAATTAGAAGAAAATTAATTTCTAAGAAACGGTGTGCAAGAAACAATAGAAGAGTGCTTAAAATGGAACCCTAATTCATAAATCCGAATCTGTAACGTTTGAAGTACATGCTAAAAAATCCGAGTCACGGTCAACATTTTTTGAAATTTCTGTGTGTAATGATCAGGCACAATGAATTAGAATAGAATTAATTTCTAAGAAACGGTGTGCATGAACCAATAGAAGAGTGCTGAAAATCGTACCCTAATTCATAAATCCGAATCTGTGACTTTTGAAGTACATGCTAAAAAATCCGAGTCACGGTCCACATTTTTTGAAATTTCCGTGTGTAAGGATCAGGCACAATGAATTAGAATAAAATCAATTTCTAAGAAACGGTGTGCATGAAACAATAGAAGAGTGCTGAAAATCGAACCCTAATTAATAAATCCCAATCTGTGACGTTTGAAGTACATGTAAAAAAATCCGAGTCACGGTCAACATTTTTTTAAATTTCCGTGTGTAATGATCAGGCACAATGACTAGAAGAAAATTAATTTCTGAGAAACGGTGTGCAAGAAACAATATAAGAGTGCTTAAAATGGAACCCTAATTCATAAATTCGAATCTGTAACGTTTGAAGTACATGCTAAAAAATCCGAGTCACGGTCAACATTTTTTGAAATTTCCGTGTGTAATGATCAGGCACAATGAATTAGAATAGAATTAATTTCTAAGAAACGGTGTGCATGAACCAATAGAAGAGTGCTGAAAATCGAACCCTAATTCATTAATCCAAATCTGTGACTTTTGAAGTACATGCTAAAAAATCCGAGTCACGGTCCACATTTTTTGAAATTTGCGTGTGTAATGATCAGGCACAATGAATTAGAATAGAATGAATTTCTAAGAAACGGTGTTCATGAAACAATAGAAGAGTGCAGAAAATCGAACCCTAATTCATAAATCCCAATATGTGACGTTTGAAGTACATGCTAAAAAATCCAAGTCACGGTCAACATTTTTTGAAATTTCCGTGTGTAATGATCAGGCACAATGAATTAGAATATAATTAATTTCTAAGAAACTGTGTGCATGAACCAATAGAAGAGTGCTGAAATCGAACCCTAATTCATAAATCCTAATCTGTCACGTTTGAAGAACGTGCTAAAAAATCCGAGTCACGGTCATCATTTTTTTAAATTTTCGTGTGTAATGATCAGGCACAATGAATTAGAAGAAAATTAATTTCTAAGAAACGGTGTGCAAGAAACAATAGAAGAGTGCTTAAAATGGAACCCTAATTCATAATTCCGAGTCTATAACGTTTGAAGTACATGCTAAAAAATCTGAGTCACGGTCAACATTTTTTGAAATTGCCGTGTGTAATGATCAGGCACAATGAATTAGAATAAAATCAATTTCTAAGAAACGGTGTGCATGAAACAACAGAAGAGTGCTGAAAATCGAAGCCTAATTCATAAATCCGAATCTGTAACGTTTGAAGTACATGCTAAAAAATCCGAGTCACGGTCCACATTTTTTGAAATTTCCGTGTGTAATGATCAGGCACAATGAATTAGAATAAAATCAATTTCTAAGAAACGGTGTGCATGAAACAATAGAAGAGTGCTGAAACTCGAACCCTAATTAATAAATCCCAATCTGTGACGTTTGAAGTACATGCTAAAAAATCCGAGTCACGGTCAACATTTTTTTAAATTTCCGTGTGTAATGATTAGACACAATGAATTAGAAGACAATTAATTTCTAAGAAACGGAGTGCATGAAACAATAGAAGAGTGCTGAAAATGGAACCCTAATTCATAAATCCCAATCTGTGACGTTTGAAGTACATGCTAAAAAATCCGAGTCACGGTCAACATTTTTTTAAATTTCCGTGTTTAATGATCAGACACAATGAATTAGAAGAAAATTAATTTGTAAGAAATGGTGTGCAAGAAACAGTAGAAGAGTGCTTAAAATGGAACCCTAATTCATAAATCCGAATCTGTAACGTTTGAAGTACATGCTAAAAAATCCGAGTCACGGTCAACATTTTTTGAAATTTCCGTGTGTAATGATCAGGCACAATGAATTAGAATAGAATTAATTTCTAAGAAACGGTGTGCATGAAACAATAGAAGAGTGCTGAAAATCGAACCCTAATTCATAAATCCGAATCTGTAACGTTTGAAGTACATGCTAAAAAATCCGAGTCACGGTCCACATTTTTTGAAATTTCCGTGTGTAATGATCAGGCACAATAAATTAGAATAAAATCAATTTCTAAGAAACGGTGTGCATGAAACAATAGAAGAGTGCTAAAATCGAACCCTAATTAATACCCAATCTGTGACGTTTGAAGTACATGCTAAAAAATCCGAGTCACGGTCAACATTTTTTTAAATTTCCGTGTGTAATGATCAGGCCCAATGACTAGAAGAAAATTAATTTCTAAGAAACGGTGTGCAAGAAACAATATAAGAGTGCTTAAAATGTAACCCTAATTCATAAATCCCAATCTGTAACGTTTGAAGTACATGCTAAAAAATCCGAGTCACGGTCAACATTTTTTGAAATTTCCGTGTGTAATGATCAGGCACAATGAATTAGAATAGAGTTAATTTCTAAGAAACGGTGTGCAGGAACCAATAGAAGAGTGCTGAAAATCGAACACTAATTCATAAATCCGAATCTGTGACTTTTGAAGTACATGCTAAAAAATCCGAGTCACGGTCCACATTTTTTGAAATTTGCGTGTGTAATGATCAGACACAATGAATTAGAATAAAATCAATTTCTAAGAAACGGTGTTCATGAAACAATAGAAGAGTGCTGAAAATCGAACCCTAATTAATAAATCCCAATCTGTGACGTTCGAAGTACATGGAAAAAAATCCGAGTCACGGTCATAATTTTTTTAAACTTCCGTGTGTAATGATCAGGCACAATGAATTAGAAGAAAATTAATTTCTAAGAAACGGTGTGCAAGAAACAATATAAGAGTGCTAAAATCGAACACTAATTAATAAATCCCAATATGTGACGTTTGAAGTACATGCTAAAAAATACGAGTCACGGTCAACATTTTTTGAAATTTCCGTGTGTAATGATCAGGCACAATAAATTAGAATAGAATTAATTTCTAAGAAACGGTGTGCATGAAACAATTGAAGAGTGCTGAAAATCGAACCCTAATTCATAAATCCTAATCTGTGACTTTTGAAGACATGCTAAAAAATCCGAGTCACGGTCCACATTTTTTGAAATTTCCGTGTGTAATGAAAAAAGCACAATGAATTAGAATAGAGTTAATTTCTAAGAAACGGTGTGCATGAACCAATAGAAGAGTGCTGAAAATCGAACCCTAATTCATAAATCTGAATCTGTGACTTTTGAAGTACATGCTAAAAAACTCCGAGTCACGGTCCACATTTTTTGAAATTTCCGTGTGTAATGATCACGCACAATGAATTAAAATAAAATCAATTTCGAAGAAACGGTGTGCATGAAACAATAGAAGAGTGCTGAAAATAGAACCCTAATTAATAAATCCCAATATGTGACGTTTGAAGTACATGCTAAAAAATCCGAGTCACGGTCAACATTTTTTAAAATTTCCGTGTGTAATGATCAGGCACAATGACTAGAAGAAAATTAATTTCTAAGAAACGGTGTGCAAGAAACAATATAAGAGTGCTTAAAATGGAACCCTAATTCATAAATTCGAATCTGTAACGTTTGAAGTACATGCTAAAAAATCCGAGTCACGGTCAACATTTTTTGAAATTTCCGTGTGTAATGATCAGGCACAATGAATTAGAATAGAATTAATTTCTAAGAAACGGTGTGCATGAACCAATAGAAGAGTGCTGAAAATCGAACCCTAATTCATAAATCCGAATCTGTGACTTTTGAAGTACATGCTAAAAAATCCGAGTCACGGTCCACATTTTTGAAATTTGCGTGTGTAATGATCAGGCACAATGAATTAGAATAAAATTAATTTCTAAGAAACGGTGTTCATGAAACAATAGAAGAGTGCTGAAAATCGAACCCTAATTCATAAATCTCAATCTGTGACGTTTGAAGTACATGCTAAAAAATCCGAGTCACGGTCAACATTTTTTGAAAGTTCCGTGTGTAATGATCAGGCACAATGAATTAGAATAGAATTAATTTCTAAGAAACGATGTGCATGAACCAATAGAAGAGTGCAGAAAATCGAACCCTAATTCATAAATCCTAATCTGTGACTTTTGAAGTACATGCTAAAAAATCCGAGTCACGGTCCACATTTTTTGAAATTTCTGTGTGTAATGATCAGGCACAATGAATTAGAATAAAATCAATTTCTAAGAAACGGTGTTCATGAAACAATAGAAGAGTGCTGAAAATCGAACCCTAATTAATAAATCCCAATCTGTGACGTTTGAAGGACATGCTAAAAAATCTGAGTCACGGTCAACATTTTTTTAAATTTCCGTGTGTAATGATCAGGCACAATGAATTAGAAGAAAATTAATTTCTAAGAAACGGTGTGCAAGAATTAATATAAGAGTGCTGAAAATCGAACCCTAATTAATAAATCCCAATATGTGACGTTTGAAGTACATGCTAAAAAATCCGAGTCACGATCAACATTTTTAAAATTTTCGTGTGTAATGATCAGGCACAATGAATTAGAATAGAATTAATTTCTAAGAAACGGTGTGCATGAAACAATAGAAGAGTGCTGAAAATCGAACCCTAATTCATAAATCCTAATCTGTGACTTTTGAAGTACATGCTAAAAAATCCGAGTCACGGTCCACATTTTTTGAAATTTCCGTGTGTAATGATCAGGCACAATGAATTAGAATAAAATTAATTTCTAAGAAACGGTGTGCATGAAACAATAGAAGAGTGCTGAAAATCGAATCCTAATTAATAATTCCCAATATGTGACGTTTGAAGTACATGCTCAAAAATCCGAGTCACGGTCAACATTTTTTAAAATTTCCGTGTGTAATGATCAGGCACAATGAATTAGAAGAAAATTAATTTCTAAGAAACGGTGTGCAAGAAACAATATAAGAGTGCTTAAAATGGAACCCTCATTCATAAATTCGAATCTGTAACGTTTGAAATACATGCTAAAAAATCCGAGTCACGGTCAACATTTTTTGAAAGTTCTGTGTGTAATGATCAGGCACAATGAATTAGAATAGAATTAATTTCTAAGAAACGATGTGCATGAACCAATAGAAGAGTGCTGAAAATCGAACCGTAATTAATAAATCCCAATCTGTGACGTTTGAAGTACATGCTAAAAAATTCGAGTCACGGTAAACATTTTTTTAAATTTCCGTGTGTAAGGATCAGGCACAATGAATAAGAAGAAAATTAATTTCTAAGAAACGGTGTGCAAGAAACTATATAAGAGTGCTTAAAATGGAACCCTAATTCATAAATCCGAATCTGTAACGTTTGAAGTACATGCTAAAAAATCCGAGTCACGGTCAACATTTTTTGAAATTTCTGTGTGTAATGATCAGGCACAATGAATTAGAATAGAATTAATTTCTAAGAAACGGTGTGCATGAACCAATAGAAGAGTGCTGAAAATCGTACCCTAATTCATAAATCCGAATCTGTGACTTTTGAAGTACATGCTAAAAAACTCCGAGTCACGGTCCACATTTTTTGAAATTCCCATGTGTAATGATCACGCACAATGAATTAAAATAAAATCAATTTCTAAGAAACGGTGTGCAGGAAACAATAGAAGAGTGCTGAAAATCGAACCCTAATTAATAAATCCCAATATGTGACGTTTGAAGTACATGCTAAAAAATCCGAGTCACGGTCAACATTTTTTAAAATTTCCGTGTGTAATGATCAGGCACAATGACTAGAAGAAAATTAATTTCTAAGAAACGGTGTGCAAGAAACAATATAAGAGTGCTTAAAATGGAACCCTAATTCATAAATTCGAATCTGTAACGTTTGAAGTACATGCTAAAAAATCCGAGTCACGGTCAACATTTTTTGAAATTTCCGTGTGTAATGATCAGGCACAATGAATTAGAATAGAATTAATTTCTAAGAAACGGTGTGCATGAACCAATAGAAGAGTGCTGAAAATCGAACCCTAATTCATAAATCCGAATCTGTGACTTTTGAAGTACATGCTAAAAAATCCGAGTCACGGTCCACATTTTTTGAAATTTGCGTGTGTAATGATCAGGCACAATGAATTAGAATAAAATTAATTTCTAAGAAACGGTGTTCATGAAACAATAGAAGAGTGCTGAAAATCGAACCCTAATTCATAAATCCCAATCTGTGACGTTTGAAGTACATGCTAAAAAATCCGAGTCACGGTCAACATTTTTTGAAAGTTCCGTGTGTAATGATCAGGCACAATGAATTAGAATAGAATTAATTTCTAAGAAACGATGTGCATGAACCAATAGAAGAGTGCAGAAAATCGAACCCTAATTCATAAATCCTAATCTGTGACTTTTGAAGTACATGCTAAAAAATCCGAGTCACGGTCCAAATTTTTTGAAATTTCTGTGTGTAGTGATCAGGCACAATGAATTAGAATAAAATCAATTTCTAAGAAACGGTGTTCATGAAACAATAGAAGAGTGCTGAAAATCGAACCCTAATTAATAAATCCCAATCTGTGACGTTTGAAGGACATGCTAAAAAATCTGAGTCACGGTCAACATTTTTTTAAATTTCCGTGTGTAATGATCAAGCACAATGAAGTAGAAGAAAATTAATTTCTAAGAAACGGTGTGCAAGAATTAATATAAGAGTGCTAAAAATCGAACCCTAATTAATAAATCCCAATATGTGACGTTTGAAGTACATGCTAAAAAATCCGAGTCACGGTCAACATTTTTAAAATTTTCGTGTGTAATGATCAGGCACAATGAATTAGAATAGAATTAATTTCTAAGAAACGGTGTGCATGAAACAATAGAAGAGTGCTGAAAATCGAACCCTAATTCATAAATCCTAATCTGTGACTTTTGAAGTACATGCTAAAAAATCCGAGTCACGGTCCACATTTTTTGAAATTTCCGTGTGTAATGATCAGGCACAATGAATTAGAATAAAATTAATTTCTAAGAAACGGTGTGCATGAAACAATAGAAGAGTGCTGAAAATCGAATCCTAATTAATAAATCCCAATATGTGACGTTTGAAGTACATGCTAAAAAATCCGAGTCACGGTCAACATTTTTTAAAATTTCCGTGTGTAATGATCAGGCACAATGAATTAGAAGAAAATTAATTTCTAAGAAACGGTGTGCAAGAAACAATATAAGAGTGCTTAAAATGGAACCCTAATTCATAAATTCGAATCTGTAACGTTTGAAATACAAGCTAAAAAATCCGAGTCACGGTCAACATTTTTTGAAAGTTCCGTGTGTAATGATCAGGCACAATGAATTAGAATAGAATTAATTTCTAAGAAACGATGTGCATGAACCAATAGAAGAGTGCAGAAAATCGAACCCTAATTCATAAATCCTAATCTGTGACTTTTGAAGTACATGCTAAAAAATCCGAGTCACGGTCCAAATTTTTTGAAATTTCTGTGTGTAGTGATCAGGCACAATGAATTAGAATAAAATCAATTTCTAAGAAACGGTGTTCATGAAACAATAGAAGAGTGCTGAAAATCGAACCCTAATTAATAAATCCCAATCTGTGACGTTTGAAGGACATGCTAAAAAATCTGAGTCACGGTCAACATTTTTTTAAATTTCCGTGTGTAATGATCAGGCACAATGAAGTAGAAGAAAATTAATTTCTAAGAAACGGTGTGCAAGAATTAATATAAGAGTGCTGAAAATCGAACCCTAATTAATAAATCCCAATATGTGACGTTTGAAGTACATGCTAAAAAATCCGAGTCACGGTCAACATTTTTAAAATTTTCGTGTGTAATGATCAGGCACAATGAATTAGAATAGAATTAATTTCTAAGAAACGGTGTGCATGAAACAATAGAAGAGTGCTGAAAATCGAACCCTAATTCATAAATCCTAATCTGTGACTTTTGAAGTACATGCTAAAAAATCCGAGTCACGGTCCACATTTTTTGAAATTTCCGTGTGTAATGATCAGGCACAATGAATTAGAATAAAATTAATTTCTAAGAAACGGTGTGCATGAAACAATAGAAGAGTGCTGAAAATCGAATCCTAATTAATAAATCCCAATATGTGACGTTTGTAGTACATGCTAAAAAATCCGAGTCACGGTCAACATTTTTTAAAATTTCCGTGTGTAATGATCAGGCACAATGAATTAGAAGAAAATTAATTTCTAAGAAACGGTGTGCAAGAAACAATATAAGAGTGCTTAAAATGGAACCCTAATTCATAAATTCGAATCTGTAACGTTTGAAATACATGCTAAAAAATCCGAGTCACGGTCAACATTTTTTGAAAGTTCTGTGTGTAATGATCAGGCACAATGAATTAGAATAGAATTAATTTCTAAGAAACGATGTGCATGAACCAATAGAAGAGTGCTGAAAATCGAACCCTAATTAATAAATCCCAATCTGTGACGTTTGAAGTACATGCTAAAAAATCCGAGTCATGGTCAACATTTTTTTAAATTTCCGTGTGTAAGGATCAGGCACAATGAATTAGAAGAAAATTAATTTCTAAGAAACGGTGTGCAAGAAACTATATAAGAGTGCTTAAAATGGAACCCTAATTCATAAATCCGAATCTGTAACGTTTGAAGTACATGCTAAAAAATCCGAGTCACGGTCAACATTTTTTGAAATTTCCGTGTGTAATGATCAGGCACAATGAATTAGAATAAAATTAATTTCTAAGAAACGGTGTGCATGAACCAATAGAAGAGTGCTGAAAATCGAACCCTAATTCATAAATCCGAATCTGTGACTTTTGAAGTACATGGAAAAAAATACGAGTCACGGTCCACATTTTTTGAAATTTGCGTGTGTAATGATCAGGCACAATGAATTAGAATAAAATCAATTTCTAAGAAACGGTGTGCATGAAACAATAGAAGAGTGCTGAAAATCGAACCCTTATTCATAAATCCCAATATGTGACGTTTGAAGTACATGCTAAAAAATCCGAGTCACGGTCCACATTTTTTGAAACTTCCGTGTGTAATGATCAGGCACAATGAATTAGAATAGAATTAATTTCTAAGAAACGATGTGCATGAACCAATAGAAGAGTGCTGAAAATCGAACCCTAATTCATATATCCTAATCTGTGACTTTTGAAGTACATGCTAAAAAATCCGAGTCACGGTCCACATTTTTTGAAATTTCCGTGTGTAATGATCAGGAACAATGAATTAGAATAAAATCAATTTCTATGAAACGGTGTTCATGAAACAATAGAAGAGTGCTGAAAATCGAACCCTAATTAATAAATCCCAATCATTGACGTTTGAAGTACATGCTAAAAAATCCGAGTCACGGTCAACATTTTTTTAAATTTCCGTGTGTAATGATCAGACACAATGAATTAGAAGAAAATTAATTTCTAAGAAACGGTGTGCAAGAAACAATAGAAGAGTGCTGAAAATCGAACCCTAATTCATAAATCCCAATCTGTGACGTTGGAAGTACTTGCTAAAAAATCCGAGTCACGGTCAACATTTTTTGAAATTTCCGTGTGTAATGATCAGGCATAATGAATTAGAATATAATTAATTTCTAAGAAACGGTGTGCATGAAACAATAGAAGAGTGCTGAAAATCGAACCCTAATTCATAAATCGTAATCTGTGACTTTTGAAGTACATGCTAAAAAATCCGAGTCACGGTCCACATTTTTTGAAATTTCCGTGTGTAAGGATCAGGCACAATGAATTAGAATAAAATCAATTTCTAAGAAACGGTGTGCATGAAACAATAGAAGAGTGCTGAAAATCGAACCCTAATTAATAAATCCCAATCTGTGACGTTTGAAGTACATGCTAAAAAATCCGAGTCACGGTCAACATTTTTTAAAATTTCCGTGTGTAATGATCAGGCACAATGAATTAGAAGAAAATTAATTTCTAAGAAACGGTGTGCAAGAAACAATATAAGAGTGCTTAAAATGGAACCCTAATTCATAAATTCGAATCTGTAACGTTTGAAGTACATGCTAAAAAATCCGAGTCACGGTCAACATTTTTTGAAATTTCCGTGTGTAATGATCAGGCACAATGAATTAGAATAGAATTAATTTCTAAGAAACGGTGTGCATGAACCAATAGAAGAGTGCTGAAAATCGAACCCTAATTCATAAATCCATATCTGTGACTTTTGAAGTACATGCTAAAAAATCCGAGTCACGGTCCACATTTTTTGAAATTTCCGTGTGTAATGATTAGACACAATGAATTAGAAGACAATTAATTTCTAAGAAACGGAGTGCATGAAACAATAGAAGAGTGCTGAAAATGGAACCCTAATTCATAAATCCCAATCTGTGACGTTTGAAGTACATGCTAAAAAATCCGAGTCACGGTCAACATTTTTTTAAATTTCCGTGTGTATTGATCAGACACAATGAATTAGAAGAAAATTAATTTCTAAGAAACGGTGTGCAAGAAACAATAGAAGAGTGCTTAAAATGGAACCCTAATTCATAAATCCCAATCTGTGACGTTGGAAGTACATGCTAAAAAATCCGAGTCACGGTCAACATTTTTTGAAATTTCCGTGTGTAATGATCAGGCATAATGAATTAGAATATAATTAATTTCTAAGAAACGGTATGCATGAAACAATAGAAGAGTGCTGAAAATCGAACCCTAATTCATAAATCCTAATCTGTGACGTTTGAAGTACATGCTAAAAAATCCGAGTCACGGTCAACATTTTTTTAAATTTCCGTGTGTAATGATCAGGCACAATGAATTAGAATAGAATTAATTATCAAGATACGGTGTGCAGGAAATAATAGAAGAGTGCTGAAAATCGAACCCTAATTCATAAATCCTAATCTGTGACGTTTGAAGTACATGCTAAAAAATCCGAGTCACGGTCAACATTTTTTTTAATTTCCTTGTGTAATGATCAGGCACAATGAATTCGAAGAAAATTAATTTCTAAGAAACGGTGTGCAAGAAACAATAGAAGAGTGCTGAAAATCGAACCCTAATTCATAAATCCCAATCTGTGACGTTTGAAGTACATGCTAAAAAATCCGAGTCACGGTCAACATTTTTTTTAATTTCCTTGTGTAATGATCAGGCACAATGAATTCGAAGAAAATTAATTTCTAAGAAACGGTGTGCAGGAACCAATAGAAGAGTGCTGAAAATCGAACACTAATTCATAAATCCGAATCTGTGACTTTTGAAGTACATGCTAAAAAATACGAGTCACGGTCCACATTTTTTGAAATTTCCGTGTGTAAGGATCAGGCACAATGAATTAGAATAAAATCAATTTCTAAGAAACGGTGTGCATGAAACAATAGAAGAGTGCTGAAAATCGAACCCTAATTAATAAATGCCAATCTGTGACGTTGGAAGTACATGCTAAAAAATCCGAGTCACGGTCAACATTTTTTGAAATTTCCGTGTGTAATGATCAGGCACAATAAATTAGAATATAATTAATTTCTAAGAAACGGTGTGCATGAAACAATAGAAGAGTGCTGAAAATCGAACCCTAATTCATAAATCATAATCTGTGACTTTTGAAGTACATGCTAAAAAATCCGAGTCACGGTCCACATTTTTTGAAATTTCCGTGTGTAAGGATCAGGCACAATGAATTAGAATAGAATTAATTTCTAAGAAACGGTGTGCATGAAACAATAGAAGAGTGCTGAAAATGGAACCTTAATTCATAAATCCCAATCTGTGACGTTTGAAGTACATGCTAAAAAATCCGAGTCACGGTCAAAATTTTTTTAAATTTCCGTGTGTAATGATCAGACACAATGAATTAGAAGAAAATTAATTTGTAAGAAACGGTGTGCAAGAAACAATAGAAGAGTGCTTAAAATGGAAACCTAATTCATAAATCCTATTCTGTAACATTTGAAGTACATGCTAAAAAATCCGAGTCACGGTCAACATTTTTTGAAATTTCCGTGTGTAATAATCAGGCACAATGAATTAGAATAGAATTAATTTCTAAGAAACGGTGTGCATGAAACAATAGAAGAGTGCTGAAAATGGAACCCTAATTCATAAATCCGAATCTGTAACGTTTGAGTACATGCTAAAAAATCCGAGTCACGGTCCACATTTTTTGAAATTTCCGTGTGTAATGATCAGGCACAATGAATTAGAATAAAATCAATTTCTAAGAAACGGTGTGCATGAAACAATAGAAGAGTGCTGAAAATCGAACCATAATTAATAAATGCCAATCTGTGACGTTGGAAGTACATGCTAAAAAATCTGAGTCACGGTCAACATTTTTTTCAATTTCCGTGTGTAATGATTAGACACAATGAATTAGAAGACAATTAATTTCTAAGAAACGGAGTGCATGAAACAATAGAAGAGTGCTGAAAATGGAACCCTAATTCATAAATCCCAATCTGTGACGTTTGAAGTACATGCTAAAAAATCCGAGTCACGGTCAACATTTTTTGAAATTTCCGTGTGTAATGATCAGGCACAATGAATTAGAATAGAATTAATTTCTTAGAAACGGTGTGCATGAACCAATAGAAGAGTGCTGAAAATCGAACCCTAATTCATAAATCCGAATCTGTGACTTTTGAAGTACATGCTAAAAAATCCGAGTCACGGTCCACATTTTTTGAAATTTCCGTGTGTAATGATTAGACACAATGAATTAGAAGACAATTAATTTCTAAGAAACGGAGTGCATGAAACAATAGAAGAGTGCTGAAAATGGAACCCTAATTCATAAATCCCAATCTGTGACGTTTGAAGTACATGCTAAAAAATCCGAGTCACGGTCAACATTTTTTTAAATTTCCGTGTGTATTGATCAGACACAATGAATTAGAAGAAAATTAATTTCTAAGAAACGGTGTGCAAGAAACAATAGAAGAGTGCTTAAAATGGAACCCTAATTCATAAATCCCAATCTGTGACGTTGGAAGTACATGCTAAAAAATCCGAGTCACGGTCAACATTTTTTGAAATTTCCGTGTGTAATGATCAGGCATAATGAATTAGAATATAATTAATTTCTAAGAAACGGTGTGCATGAAACAATAGAAGAGTGCTGAAAATCGAACCCTAATTCATAAATCATAATCTGTGACTTTTGAAGTACATGCTAAAAAATCCGAGTCACGGTCAACATTTTTTGAAATTTCCGTGTGTAATGATCAGGCACAATGAATTAGAATAGAATTAATTTCTTAGAAACGGTGTGCATGAACCAATAGAAGAGTGCTGAAAATCGAACCCTAATTCATAAATCCGAATCTGTGACTTTTGAAGTACATGCTAAAAAATCCGAGTCACGGTCCACATTTTTTGAAATTTCCGTGTGTAATGATTAGACACAATGAATTAGAAGACAATTAATTTCTAAGAAACGGAGTGCATGAAACAATAGAAGAGTGCTGAAAATGGAACCCTAATTCATAAATCCCAATCTGTGACGTTTGAAGTACATGCTAAAAAATCCGAGTCACGGTCAACATTTTTTTAAATTTCCGTGTGTATTGATCAGACACAATGAATTAGAAGAAAATTAATTTCTAAGAAACGGTGTGCAAGAAACAATAGAAGAGTGCTTAAAATGGAACCCTAATTCATAAATCCCAATCTGTGACGTTGGAAGTACATGCTAAAAAATCCGAGTCACGGTCAACATTTTTTGAAATTTCCGTGTGTAATGATCAGGCATAATGAATTAGAATATAATTAATTTCTAAGAAACGGTGTGCATGAAACAATAGAAGAGTGCTGAAAATCGAACCCTAATTCATAAATCATAATCTGTGACTTTTGAAGTACATGCTAAAAAATCCGAGTCACGGTCAACATTTTTTGAAATTTCCGTGTGTAATGATCAGGCACAATGAATTAGAATAGAATTAATTTCTTAGAAACGGTGTGCATGAACCAATAGAAGAGTGCTGAAAATCGAACCCTAATTCATAAATCCGAATCTGTGACTTTTGAAGTACATGCTAAAAAATCCGAGTCACGGTCCACATTTTTTGAAATTTCCGTGTGTAATGATTAGACACAATGAATTAGAAGACAATTAATTTCTAAGAAACGGAGTGCATGAAACAATAGAAGAGTGCTGAAAATGGAACCCTAATTCATAAATCCCAATCTGTGACGTTTGAAGTACATGCTAAAAAATCCGAGTCACGGTCAACATTTTTTTAAATTTCCGTGTGTATTGATCAGACACAATGAATTAGAAGAAAATTAATTTCTAAGAAACGGTGTGCAAGAAACAATAGAAGAGTGCTTAAAATGGAACCCTAATTCATAAATCCCAATCTGTGACGTTGGAAGTACATGCTAAAAAATCCGAGTCACGGTCAACATTTTTTGAAATTTCCGTGTGTAATGATCAGGCATAATGAATTAGAATATAATTAATTTCTAAGAAACGGTGTGCATGAAACAATAGAAGAGTGCTGAAAATCGAACCCTAATTCATAAATCATAATCTGTGACTTTTGAAGTACATGCTAAAAAATCCGAGTCACGGTCAACATTTTTTGAAATTTCCGTGTGTAATGATCAGGCACAATGAATTAGAATAAAATTAATTTCTAAGAAACGGTGTGCATGAAACAATAGAAGAGTGCTTAAAATGGAACCCTAATTCATAAATCCGAATCTGTAACGTTTGAGTACATGCTAAAAAATCCGAGTCACGGTCCACATTTTTTGAAATTTCCGTGTGTAATGATCAGGCACAATGAATTAGAATAAAATAAATTTATAAGAAACGGTGTGCATGAAACAATAGAAGAGTGCTGAAAATCGAACCCTAATTCATAAATCGTAATCTGTGACTTTTGAAGTACATGCTAAAAAATCCGAGTCACGGTCCACATTTTTTGAAATTTCCGTGTGTAATGATTAGACACAATGAATTAGAAGACAATTAATTTCTAAGAAACGGAGTGCATGAAACAATAGAAGAGTGCTGAAAATGGAACCCTAATTCATAAATCCCAATCTGTGACGTTTGAAGTACATGCTAAAAAATCCGAGTCACGGTCAACATTTTTTTAAATTTCCGTGTGTATTGATCAGACACAATGAATTAGAAGAAAATTAATTTCTAAGAAACGGTGTGCAAGAAACAATAGAAGAGTGCTTAAAATGGAACCCTAATTCATAAATCCCAATCTGTGACGTTGGAAGTACATGCTAAAAAATCCGAGTCACGGTCAACATTTTTTGAAATTTCCGTGTGTAATGATCAGGCATAATGAATTAGTATATAATTAATTTCTAAGAAACGGTATGCATGAAACAATAGAAGAGTGCTGAAAATCGAACCCTAATTCATAAATCGTAATCTGTGACTTTTGAAGTACATGCTAAAAAATCCGAGTCACGGTCCACATTTTTTGAAATTTCCGTGTGTAAGGATCAGGCACAATGAATTAGAATAAAATCAATTTCTAAGAAACGGTGTGCATGAAACAATAGAAGAGTGCTGAAAATCGAACCCTAATTAATAAATGCCAATCTGTGACGTTGGAAGTACATGCTAAAAAATCCGAGTCACGGTCAACATTTTTTGAAATTTCCGTGTGTAATGATCAGGCACAATAAATTAGAATATAATTAATTTCTAAGAAACGGTGTGCATGAAACAATAGAAGAGTGCTGAAAATCGAACCCTAATTCATAAATCATAATCTGTGACTTTTGAAGTACATGCTAAAAAATCCGAGTCACGGTCCACATTTTTTGAAATTTCCGTGTGTAAGGATCAGGCACAATGAATTAGAATAGAATTAATTTCTAAGAAACGGTGTGCATGAAACAATAGAAGAGTGCTGAAAATGGAACCCTAATTCATAAATCCGAATCTGTAACGTTTGAGTACATGCTAAAAAATCCGAGTCACGGTCCACATTTTTTGAAATTTCCGTGTGTAATGATCAGGCACAATGAATTAGAATAAAATCAATTTCTAAGAAACGGTGTGCATGAAACAATAGAAGAGTGCTGAAAATCGAACCATAATTAATAAATGCCAATCTGTGACGTTGGAAGTACATGCTAAAAAATCTGAGTCACGGTCAACATTTTTTTCAATTTCCGTGTGTAATGATTAGACACAATGAATTAGAAGATAATTAATTTCTAAGAAACGGAGTGCATGAAACAATAGAAGAGTGCTGAAAATGGAACCCTAATTCATAAATCCCAATCTGTGACGTTTGAAGTACATGCTAAAAAATCCGAGTCACGGTCAACATTTTTTGAAATTTCCGTGTGTAATGATCAGGCACAATGAATTAGAATAGAATTAATTTCTTAGAAACGGTGTGCATGAACCAATAGAAGAGTGCTGAAAATCGAACCCTAATTCATAAATCCGAATCTGTGACTTTTGAAGTACATGCTAAAAAATCCGAGTCACGGTCCACATTTTTTGAAATTTCCGTGTGTAATGATTAGACACAATGAATTAGAAGACAATTAATTTCTAAGAAACGGAGTGCATGAAACAATAGAAGAGTGCTGAAAATGGAACCCTAATTCATAAATCCCAATCTGTGACGTTTGAAGTACATGCTAAAAAATCCGAGTCACGGTCAACATTTTTTTAAATTTCCGTGTGTATTGATCAGACACAATGAATTAGAAGAAAATTAATTTCTAAGAAACGGTGTGCAAGAAACAATAGAAGAGTGCTTAAAATGGAACCCTAATTCATAAATCCCAATCTGTGACGTTGGAAGTACATGCTAAAAAATCCGAGTCACGGTCAACATTTTTTGAAATTTCCGTGTGTAATGATCAGGCATAATGAATTAGAATATAATTAATTTCTAAGAAACGGTGTGCATGAAACAATAGAAGAGTGCTGAAAATCGAACCCTAATTCATAAATCGTAATCTGTGACTTTTGAAGTACATGCTAAAAAATCCGAGTCACGGTCCACATTTTTTTAAATTTCCGTGTGTAAGGATCAGGCACAATGAATTAGAATAAAATCAATTTCTAAGAAACGGTGTGCATGAAACAATAGAAGAGTGCTGAAAATCGAACCCTAATTCATAAATCGTAATCTGTGACTTTTGAAGTACATGCTAAAAAATCCGAGTCACGGTCCACATTTTTTGAAATTTCCGTGTGTAAGGATCAGGCACAATGAATTAGAATAAAATCAATTTCTAAGAAACGGTGTGCATGAAACAATAGAAGAGTGCTGAAAATCGAACCCTAATTCATAAATCGTAATCTGTGACTTTTGAAGTACATGCTAAAAAATCCGAGTCACGGTCCACATTTTTTGAAATTTCCGTGTGTAAGGATCAGGCACAATGAATTAGAATAAAATCAATTTCTAAGAAACGGTGTGCATGAAACAATAGAAGAGTGCTGAAAATCGAACCCTAATTAATAAATGCCAATCTGTGACGTTGGAAGTACATGCTAAAAAATCCGAGTCACGGTCAACATTTTTTGAAATTTCCGTGTGTAATGATCAGGCACAATGAATTAGAATATAATTAATTTCTAAGAAACGGTGTGCATGAAACAATAGAAGAGTGCTGAAAATCGAACCCTAATTCATAAATCATAATCTGTGACTTTTGAAGTACATGCTAAAAAATCCGAGTCACGGTCCACATTTTTTGAAATTTCCGTGTGTAATGATCAGGCACAATGAATTAGAATATAATTAATTTCTAAGAAACGGTGTGCATGAAACAATAGAAGAGTGCTGAAAATGGAACCTTAATTCATAAATCCCAATCTGTGACGTTTGAAGTACATGCTAAAAAATCCGAGTCACGGTCAAAATTTTTTTAAATTTCCGTGTGTAATGATCAGACACAATGAATTAGAAGAAAATTAATTTGTAAGAAACGGTGTGCAAGAAACAATAGAAGAGTGCTTAAAATTGAAACCTAATTCATAAATCCGAATCTGTAACGTTTGAAGTACATGCTAAAAAATCCGAGTCACGGTCAACATTTTTTGAAATTTCCGTGTGTAATGATCAGGCACAATGAATTAGAATAAAATTAATTTCTAAGAAACGGTGTGCATGAAACAATAGAAGAGTGCTTAAAATGGAACCCTAATTCATAAATCCGAATCTGTAACGTTTGAGTACATGCTAAAAAATCCGAGTCACGGGACACATTTTTTTAAATTTCCGTGTGTAATGATCAGGCACAATGAATTAGAATAAAATCAATTTCTAAGAAACGGTGTGCATGAAACAATAGAAGAGTGCTGAAAATCGAACCCTAATTCATAAATCGTAATCTGTGACTTTTGAAGTACATGCTAAAAAATCCGAGTCACGGTCAACATTTTTTGAAATTTCCGTGTGTAATGATCAGGCACAATGAATTAGAATAGAATTAATTTCTAAGAAACGGTGTGCATGAAACAATAGAAGAGTGCTGAAAATCGAACCCTAATTCATAAATCCGAATCTGTGACTTTTGAAGTACATGCAAAAAAATACGAGTCACGGTCCACATTTTTTGAAATTTGCGTGTGTAATGATCAGGCACAATGAATTAGAATAAAATCAATTTCTAAGAAACGGTGTGCATGAAACAATAGAAGAGTGCTGAAAATCGAACCCTTATTCATAAATCCCAATCTGTGACGTTTGAAGTACATGCTAAAAAATCCGAGTCACGGTCAAATTTTTTTTAAATTTCCGTGTGTAATGATCAGACACAATGAATTAGAAGAAAATTAATTTGTAAGAAACGGTGTGCAAGAAACAATAGAAGAGTGCTTAAAATGGAAACCTAATTCATAAATCCGAATCTGTAACGTTTGAAGTACATGCTAAAAAATCCGAGTCACGGTCAACATTTTTTGAAATTTCCGTGTGTAATGATCAGGCACAATGAATTAGAATAAAATTAATTTCTAAGAAACGGTGTGCATGAAACAATAGAAGAGTGCTTAAAATGGAACCCTAATTCATAAATACGAATCTGTAACGTTTGAGTACATGCTAAAAAATCCGAGTCACGGTCCACATTTTTTGAAATTTCCGTGTGTAATGATCAGGCACAATGAATTAGAATAGAATTAATTTCTAAGAAACGGTGTGCATGAAACAATAGAAGAGTGCTGAAAATGGAACCCTAATTCATAAATCCGAATCTGTAACGTTTGAGTACATGCTAAAAAATCCGAGTCACGGTCCACATTTTTTGAAATTTCCGTGTGTAATGATCAGGCACAATGAATTAGAATAAAATCAATTTCTAAGAAACGGTGTGCATGAAACAATAGAAGAGTGCTGAAAATCGAACCCTAATTCATAAATCGTAATCTGTGACTTTTGAAGTACATGCTAAAAAATCCGAGTCACGGTCCACATTTTTTGAAATTTCCGTGTGTAAGGATCAGGCACAATGAATTAGAATAAAATCAATTTCTAAGAAACGGTGTGCATGAAACAATAGAAGAGTGCTGAAAATCGAACCCTAATTCATCAATCGTAATCTGTGACTTTTGAAGTACATGCTAAAAAATCCGAGTCACGGTCCACATTTTTTGAAATTTCCGTGTGTAAGGATCAGGCACAATGAATTAGAATAAAATCAATTTCTAAGAAACGGTGTGCATGAAACAATAGAAGAGTGCTGAAAATCGAACCCTAATTCATAAATCGTAATCTGTGACTTTTGAAGTACATGCTAAAAAATCCGAGTCACGGTCCACATTTTTTGAAATTTCCGTGTGTAAGGATCAGGCACAATGAATTAGAATAAAATCAATTTCTAAGAAACGGTGTGCATGAAACAATAGAAGAGTGCTGAAAATCGAACCCTAATTAATAAATGCCAATCTGTGACGATGGAAGTACATGCTAAAAAATCCGAGTCACGGTCAAATTTTTTTTAAATTTCCGTGTGTAATGATCAGACACAATGAATTAGAAGAAAATTAATTTGTAAGAAACGGTGTGCAAGAAACAATAGAAGAGTGCTTAAAATTAAAACCTAATTCATAAATCCGAATCTGTAACGTTTGAAGTACATGCTAAAAAATCCGAGTCACGGTCAACATTTTTTGAAATTTCCGTGTGTAATGATCAGGCACAATGAATTAGAATAGAATTAATTTCTAAGAAACGGTGTGCATGAAACAATAGAAGAGTGCTGAAAATGGAACCCTAATTCATAAATCCGAATCTGTAACGTTTGAGTACATGCTAAAAAATCCGAGTCACGGTCCACATTTTTTGAAATTTCCGTGTGTAATGATCAGGCACAATGAATTAGAATAAAATCAATTTCTAAGAAACGGTGTGCATGAAACAATAGAAGAGTGCTGAAAATCGAACCCTAATTCATAAATCGTAATCTGTGACTTTTGAAGTACATGCTAAATAATCCGAGTCACGGTCCACATTTTTTGAAATTTCCGTGTGTAAGGATCAGGCACAATGAATTAGAATAAAATCAATTTCTAAGAAACGGTGTGCATGAAACAATAGAAGAGTGCTGAAAATCGAACCCTAATTCATAAATCGTAATCTGTGACTTTTGAAGTACATGCTAAAAAATCCGAGTCACGGTCCACATTTTTTGAAATTTCCGTGTGTAAGGATCAGGCACAATGAATTAGAATAAAATCAATTTCTAAGAAACGGTGTGCATGAAACAATAGAAGAGTGCTGAAAATCGAACCCTAATTAATAAATGCCAATCTGTGACGATGGAAGTACATGCTAAAAAATCCGAGTCACGGTCAAATTTTTTTTAAATTTCCGTGTGTAATGATCAGACACAATGAATTAGAAGAAAATTAATTTGTAAGAAACGGTGTGCAAGAAACAATAGAAGAGTGCTTAAAATTAAAACCTAATTCATAAATCCGAATCTGTAACGTTTGAAGTACATGCTAAAAAATCCGAGTCACGGTCAACATTTTTTGAAATTTCCGTGTGTAATGATCAGGCACAATGAATTAGAATAGAATTAATTTCTAAGAAACGGTGTGCATGAAACAATAGAAGAGTGCTTAAAATGGAACCCTAATTCATAAATCCGAATCTGTAACGTTTGAGTACATGCTAAAAAATCCGAGTCACGGTCCACATTTTTTGAAATTTCCGTGTGTAATGATCAGGCACAATGAATTAGAATAAAATCAATTTCTAAGAAACGGTGTGCATGAAACAATAGAAGAGTGCTGAAAATCGAACCCTAATTCATAAATCGTAATCTGTGACTTTTGAAGTACATGCTAAAAAATCCGAGTCACGGTCCACATTTTTTGAAATTTCCGTGTGTAAGGATCAGGCACAATGAATTAGAATAAAATCAATTTCTAAGAAACGGTGTGCATGAAACAATAGAAGAGTGCTGAAAATCAAACCCTAATTCATAAATCGTAATCTGTGACTTTTGAAGTACATGCTAAAAAATCCGAGTCACGGTCCACATTTTTTTAAATTTCCGTGTGTAAGGATCAGGCACAATGAATTTGAATAAAATAAATTTCTAAGAAACGGTGTGCATGAATTAATAGAAGAGTGCTGAAAATCGAACCCTAATTAATAAATGCCAATCTGTGACGTTGGAAGTACATGCTAAAAAATCCGAGTCACGGTCAACATTTTTTGAAATTTCCGTGTGTAATGATCAGGCACAATGAATTAGAATATAATTAATTTCTAAGGAACGGTGTGCATGAAACAATAGAAGAGTGCTGAAAATCGAACCGTAATTCATAAATCGTAATCTGTGACTTTTGAAGTACATGCTAAAAAATCCGAGTCACGGTCCACATTTTTTGAAATTTCCGTGTGTAAGGATCAGGCACAATGAATTAGAATAAAATCAATTTCGAAGAAACGGTGTGCATGAAACAATAGAAGAGTGCTGAAAATCGAACCCTAATTAATAAATGCCAATCTGTGACGTTTGAAGTACATGCTAAAAAATCCGAGTCACGGTCAACATTTTTTGAAATTTCCGTGTGTAATGATCAGGCACAAGGAATTAGAATATAATTAATTTCTAAGAAACGGTGTGCATGAAACAATAGAAGAGTGCTGAAAATGGAACCTTAATTCATAAATCCCAATCTGTGACGTTTGAAGTACATGCTAAAAAATCCGAGTCACGGTCAAAATTTTTTTAAATTTCTGTGTGTAATGATCAGACACAATGAATTAGAAGAAAATTAATTTGTAAGAAACGGTGTGCAAGAAACAATAGAAGAGTGCTTAAAATGGAAACCTAATTCATAAATCCGAATCTGTAACGTTTGAAGTACATGCTAAAAAATCCGAGTCACGGTCAACATTTTTTGAAATTTCCGTGTGTAATGATCAGGCACAATGAATTAGAATAAAATTAATTTCTAAGAAACGGTGTGCATGAAACAATAGAAGAGTGCTTAAAATGGAACCCTAATTCATAAATCCGAATCTGTAACGTTTGAGTACATGCTAAAACATCCGAGTCACGGTCCACATTTTTTGAAATTTCCGTGTGTAATGATCAGGCACAATGAATTAGAATAAAATCAATTTCTAAGAAACGGTGTGCATGAAACAATAGAAGAGTGCTGAAAATCGAACCCTAATTCATAAATCGTTATCTTTGACTTTTGAAGTACATGCTAAAAAATCCGAGTCACGGTCCACATTTTTTGAAATTTCCGTGTGTAAGGATCAGGCACAATGAATTAGAATAAAATCAATTTCTAAGAAACGGTGTGCATGAAACAATAGAAGAGTGCTGAAAATCGAACCCTAATTCATAAATCGTAATCTGTGACTTTTGAAGTACATGCTAAAAAATCCGAGTCACGGTCCACATTTTTTGAAATTTGCGTGTGTAAGGATCAGGCACAATGAATTAGAATAAAATCAATTTCTAAGAAACGGTGTGCATGAAACAATAGAAGAGTGCTGAAAATCGAACCCTCATTCATAAATCCCAATATGTGACGTTTGAAGTACATGCTAAAAAATCCGAGTCACGGTCCACATTTTTTGAAACTTCCGTGTGTAATGATCAGGCACAATGAATTAGAATAGAATTAATTTCTAAGAAACGATGTGCATGAACCAATAGAAGAGTGCTGAAAATCGAACCCTAATTCATATATCCTAATCTGTGACTTTTGAAGTACATGCTAAAAAGTCAGAGTCACGGTCCACATTTTTTGAAATTTCCGTGTGTAATGATCAGGCACAATGAATTAGAATAAAATCAATTTCTATGAAACGGTGTTCATGAAACAATAGAAGAGTGCTGAAAATCGAACCCTAATTAATAAATCCAAATCATTGACGTTTGAAGTACATGCTAAAAAATCCGAGTCACGGTGAACATTTTTTTAAATTGACGTGTGTAATGATCAAACACAATGAATTAGAAGAAAATTAATTTCTAAGAAACGGTGTGCAAGAAACAATAGAAGAGTGCTTAAAATGGAACCCTAATTCATAAATCCCAATCTGTGACTTTTGAAGTACTTGCTAAAAAATCCGAGTCACGGTCAACATTTTTTGAAATTTCCGTGTGTAATGATCAGGCACAATGAATTAGAATAAAATAAATTTCTAAGAAACGGTGTGCATGAAACAATAGAAGAGTGCTGAAAATCGAACCCTAATTCATAAATCCCAATATGTGACTTTTGAAGTACATGCTAAAAAATCCGAGTCACGGTCCACATTTTTTGAAATTTCCGTGTGTAAGGATCAGGCACAATGAATTAGAATAAAATCAATTTCTAAGAAACGGTGTGCATGAAACAATAGAAGAGTGCTGAAAATCGAACCCTAATTAATAAATCCCAATCTGTGACGTTTGAAGTACATGCTAAAAAATCCGAGTCACGGTCCACATTTTTTTCAATTTCCGTGTGTAATGATTAGACACAATGAATTAGAAGACAATTAATTTCTAAGAAACGGAGTGCATGAAACAATAGAAGAGTGCTGAAAATGGAACCCTAATTCATAAATCCCAATCTGTGACGTTTGAAGTACATGCTAAAAAATCCGAGTCACGGTCAACATTTTTTGAAATTTCCGTGTGTAATGATCAGGCACAATGAATTAGAATAGAATTAATTTCTAAGAAACGGTGTGCATGAACCAATAGAAGAGTGCTGAAAATGGAACCCTAATTCATAAATCCCAATCTGTGACGTTTGAAGTACATGCTAAAAAATCCGAGTCACGGTCAACATTTTTTTAAATTTCCGTGTGTAATGATCAGACACAATGAATTAGAAGAAAATTAATTTCTAAGAAACGGTGTGCAAGAAACAATAGAAGAGTGCTTAAAATGGAACCCTAATTCATAAATCCCAATCTGTGACGTTGGAAGTACATGCTAAAAAATCCGAGTCACGGTCAACATTTTTTGAAATTTCCGTGTGTAATAATCAGGCATAATGAATTAGAATATAATTAATTTCTAAGAAACGGTGTGCATGAAACAATAGAAGAGTGCTTAAAATGGAACCCTAATTAATAAATGCCAATCTGTGACGTTGGAAGTACATGCTAAAAAATCCGAGTCACGGTCAAATTTTTTTTAAATTTCCGTGTGTAATGATCAGACACAATGAATTAGAAGAAAATTAATTTGTAAGAAACGGTGTGCAAGAAACAATAGAAGAGTGCTTAAAATGGAAACCTAATTCATAAATCCGAATCTGTAACGTTTGAAGTACATGCTAAAAAATCCGAGTCACGGTCAACATTTTTTGAAATTTCCGTGTGTAATGATCAGGCACAATGAATTAGAATAGAATTAATTTCTAAGAAACGGTGTGCATGAAACAATAGAAGAGTGCTGAAAATCGAACCCTAATTCATAAATCCGAATCTGTAACGTTTGAGTACATGCTAAAACATCCGAGTCACGGTCCACATTTTTTGAAATTTCCGTGTGTAATGATCAGCCACAATGAATTAGAATAAAATCAATTTCTAAGAAACGGTGTGCATGAAACAATAGAAGAGTGCTGAAAATCGAACCCTAATTCATAAATCGTAATCTGTGACTTTTGAAGTACATGCTAAAAAATCCGAGTCACGGTCCACATTTTTTGAAATTTCCGTGTGTAAGGATCAGGCACAATGAATTAGAATAAAATCAATTTCTAAGAAACGGTGTGCATGAAACAATAGAAGAGTGCTGAAAATCGAACCCTAATTCATAAATCGTAATCTGTGACTTTTGAAGTACATGGTAAAAAATCCGAGTCACGGTCCACATTTTTTGAAATTTCCGTGTGTAAGGATCAGGCACAATGAATTAGAATAAAATCAATTTCTAAGAAACGGTGTGCATGAAACAATAGAAGAGTGCTGAAAATCGAACCCTAATTAATAAATGCCAATCTGTGACGTTGGAAGTACATGCTAAAAAATCCGAGTCACGGTCAACATTTTTTGAAATTTCCGTGTGTAATGATCAGGCACAATGAATTAGAATATAATTAATTTCTAAGGAACCGTGTGCATGAAACAATAGAAGTGTGCTGAAAATCGAACCCTAATTCATAAATCGTAATCTGTGACTTTTGAAGTACATGCTAAAAAATCCGAGTCACGGTCCACATTTTTTGAAATTTCCGTGTGTAAGGATCAGGCACAATGAATTAGAATAAAATCAATTTCTAAGAAACGGTGTGCATGAAACAATAGAAGAGTGCTGAAAATCGAACCCTAATTAATAAATGCCAATCTGTGACGTTGGAAGTACATGCTAAAAAATCCGAGTCACGGTCAACATTTTTTGAAATTTCCGTGTGTAATGATCAGGCACAATGAATTAGAATATAATTAATTTCTAAGAAACGGTGTGCATGAAACAATAGAAGAGTGCTGAAAATCGAACCCTAATTAATAAATCCCAATCTGTGACGTTTGAAGTACATGCTAAAAAATCCGAGTCACGGTCAACATTTTTTTAAATTTCCGTGTGTAATGATTAGACACATTGAATTAGAAGACAATTAATTTCTAAGAAACGGAGTGCATGAAACAATAGAAGAGTGCTGAAAATGGAACCCTAATTCATAAATCCCAATCGGTGACATTTGTAGTACAGTCTAAAAAATCCGAGTCACGGTCAACATTTTTTTAAATTTCCTTTTGTAATGATCAGGCACAATGAATTAGAAGAAAATTAATTTCTAAGAAACGGTGTGCAAGAAACAATAGAAGAGTGCTGAAAATCGAACCCTGATTTATAAATCCCAATCTGTGATGTTTGAAGTACATGCTAAAAAATCCGAGTCAGGGTCAACATTTTTTTAAATTTCCGTGTGTAATGATCAGACACAATGAATTAGAAGAAAATTAATTTCTAAGAAACGGTGTGCAAGAAACAATAGAAGAGTGCTTAAAATGGAACCCTAATTCATAAATCCCAATCTGTGACGTTGGAAGTACATGCTAAAAAATCCGAGTCACGGTCAACATTTTTTGAAATTTCCGTGGGTAATGATAAGGCACAATGAATTAGAATAGAATTAATTTCTAAGAAACGGTGTGCATGAAACAATAGAAGAGTGCTGAAAATCGAACCCTAATTCATAAATCTTAATCTGTGACTTTTGAAGTACATGCTAAAAAATCCGAGTCACGGTCCACATTTTTTAAATTTGCGTGTGTAATGATCAGGCATAATGAATTAGAATAAAATCAATTTCTAAGAAACGGTGTGCATGAAACAATTGAAGAGTGATGAAAATCGAACCCTAATTAATAAATCCCAATCTGTGACGTTTGAAGTACATGCTAAAAAATCCGAGTCACGGTCAACATTTTTTTAAATTTCCGTGTTTAATGATCAGACACAATAAATTAGAAGACAATTAATTTCTAAGAAACGGAGTGCATGAAACAATTGAAGAGTGCTGAAAATGGAACACAAATTCATAAATCCCAATCTGTGACGTTTGAAGTACATGCTAAAAAATCTAAGTCACGGTCAACATTTTTTTAAATTTCCTTATGTAATGATCATGCACAATGAGTTAGAATAAAATTAATTTCTAAGAAACGGTGTGCAAGAAAAAATAGAAGAGTGCTGAAAATCGAACCCTAATTCATAAATCCCAATCTGTGACGTTGGAAGAACATGCTAAAAAATCCGAGTCACGGTCTACATTTTTTGAAATTTCCGTGTGTAATGATCAGGCACAATGAATTAGAATATAATTAATTTCTAAGAAACGGTGTGCATGAAACAATAGAAGAGTGCTGAAAATCGAACCCTAATTCACAAATTCGAATCTGTGACTTTTGAAGTATATGCTAAAAAATCCGAGTCACGGTCCACATTTTTGAAATTTGCGTGTGTAATGATCAGGCACAATGAATTAGAATAAAATCAATTTCTAAGATATGGTGTGCATGAAACAATAGAAGAGTGCTGAAAATCGAACCCTAATTCATAAATCCCAATATGTGACATTTTAAGTACATGCTAAAAAATCCGAGTCACGGTCAACATTTTTTTAAATTTCCGTGTGTAATGATCAGGGACAATGAATTAGAAGAAAATTAATTTCTAAGAAACAGTGTGCAAGAAATAATACAAGAGTGCTTAAAATGGAACCCTAATTCATAAAATCGAATCTGTAACGTTTGAAGTACATGCTAAAAAATCCGAGTCACGGTCAACATTTTTTGAAATTTTCGTGTGTAATGATCAGGCACAATTTATTAGAATAGAATTAATTTCTAAGAAACGGTGTGCATGAACCAATAGAAGAGTGCTGAAAATCGAACCCTAATTCATAAATCCGAATCTGTGACTTTTGAAGTACATGCTAAAAAATCTGAGTCACGGTCCACATTTTTTGAAATTTGCGTGTGTAATGATCAGGCACAGTGAATTAGAATAAAATCAATTTCTAAGAAACGGTGTGCATGAAACAATAGAAGAGTGCTGAAAATCGAACCCTAATTCATAAATCGTAATCTGTGACGTTTGAAGTACATGCTAAAAAATCCGAGTCACGGTCAACATTTTTTTAAATTTTCGTGTGTAATGATCAGGCACAATGAATTAGAAGAAAATTAATTTCTAAGAAACGGTGTGAAAGAAACAATACAAGAGTGCTTAAAATGGAACCCTAATTCATAAATCCGAATCTGTAACGTTTGAAGTACATGCTAAAAAATCCGAGTCACGGTCAACATTTTTTGAAATTTTCGTGTGTAATGATCAGGCATAATTTATTAGAATAGAATTAATTTCTAAGAAACGGTGTGCATGAACCAATAGAAGAGTGCTGAAAATCGAACCCTAATTCATAAATCCGAATCTGTGACTTTTGAAGTACATGCTAAAAAATCCGAGTCACGGTCCACATTGTTTGAAATTTCCGTGTGTAATGATCAGGCACAGTGAATTAGAATAAAATCAATTTCTAAGAAACGGTGTGCATGAAACAATAGAAGAGTGCTGAAAATCGAACCCTAATTCATAAATCCCAATCTGTGACGTTTGAAGTACATGCTAAAAAATCCGAGTCACGGTCAACATTTTTTTAAATTTTCGTGTGTAATGATCAGGCACAATGAATTAGAAGAAAATTAATTTGTAAGAAACGGTGTGCAAGAAACAATACAAGAGTGCTTAAAATGGAACCCTAATTCATAAATCTGAATCTGGAACGTTTGAAGTACATGCTAAAAAATCCGAGTCACGGTCAACATTTTTTGAAATTTCCGTGGGTAATGATCAGACACAATGAATTAGAATAGAATTAATTTCTAAGAAACTGTGTGCATGAACCAATAAAAGAGTGCTGAAAATCGAATCCTAATTCATAAATCCTAATCTGTGACGTTAGAAGTACATGCTAATAAATCCGAGTCACGGTCCACATTGTTTGCAATTTCCGTGTGTAATGATCAGGCACAATGAATTAGAATAAAATCAATTTCTAAGAAACGGTGAGCATGAAACAATAGAAGAGTGCTGAAAATCGAACCCTAATTCATAAATCCCAATCTCTAACTTTGAAGTACATGCTAAAAAATCCGAGTCACGGTCAACATTTTTTTAAATTTCCGTGTGTAATGATCAGACACAATGAATTAGAAGACAATTAATTTCTAAGAAACGGAGTGCATGAAACAATAGAAGAGTGCTGAAAATGGAACCCTAATTCATAAATCCCAATCGGTGACGTTTGAAGTACATGCTCAAAAATCCGAGTCACGGTCAACATTTTTTTTAATTTCCTTGTGTAATGATTAGGCACAATGAATTCGAAGAAAATTAATTTCTAAGAAACGGTGTGCAAGAAACAATAGAAGAGTGCTGAAAATCGAACCCTAATTCATAAATCCCAATCTGTGACGTTTGAAGTACATGCTAAAAAATACGAGTCACGGTCAACATTTTTTTAAATTTCCGTGTGTAATGATCAGACACAATGAATTAGAAGAAATTAATTTCTAAGAAACGGTGTGCAAGAAACAATAGAAGAGTGCTTAAAATGGAACCCTAATTCATAAATCCCAATCTGTGACGTTGGAAGAACAAGCTAAAAAATCCAAGTCACGGTCAACATTTTTTGAAGTTTCCGTGTGTAATGATCAGGCACAATGAATTAGAATAAAATCAATTTCTAAGAAACGGTGTGCATGAAACAATTGAAGAGTGATGAAAATCGAACCCTAATTAATAAATCCCAATCTGTGACGTTTGAAGTACATGCTAAAAAATCCGAGTCACGGTCAACATTTTTTGAAATTTCCGTGGGTAATGATCAGGCACAATGAATTAGAATAGAATTAATTTCTGAGAAATGGTGTGCATGAAACAATAGAAGAGTGCTTAAAATGGAACCCTAATTCATAAATCCGAATCTGTAACGTTTGAAGTACATGCTAAAAAATCCGAGTCACGGTCCACATTTTTTGAAATTTCCGTGTGTAATGATCAGGCACAATAAATTAGAATAAAATCAATTTCTAAGAAACGGTGTGCATGAAACAATAGAAGAGTGCTGAAAATGGAACCCTAATTCATAAATCCCAATCTGTGACGTTTGAAGTACATGCTAAAAAATCCGAGTCACGGTCAACATTTTTTTTAATTTCCTTGTGTAATGATCAGGCACAATGAATTCGAAGAAAATTAATTTCTAAGAAACGGTGTGCAAGAAACAATAGAAGAGTGCTGAAAATCGAACACTAATTCATAAATCCCAATCTGTGACGTTTGAAGTACATGCTAAAAAATACGAGTCACGGTCAACATTTTTTTAAATTTTCGTGTGTAATGATTAGACACATTGAATTAGAAGACAATTAATTTCTAAGAAACGGAGTGCATGAAACAATAGAAGAGTGCTGAAAATGGAACCCTAATTCATAAATCCCAATCGGTGACATTTGAAGTACAGTCTAAAAAATCCGAGTCACGGTCAACATTTTTTTAAATTTCCTTATGTAATGATCAGGCACAATGAATTAGAAGAAAATTAATTTCTAAGAAACGGTGTGCAAGAAACAATAGAAGAGTGCTGAAAATCGAACCCTGATTTATAAATCCCAATCTGTGATGTTTGAAGTACATGCTAAAAAATCCGAGTCAGGGTCAACATTTTTTTAAATTTCCGTGTGTAATGATCAGACACAATTAATTAGAAGAAAATTAATTTCTAAGAAACGGTGTGCAAGAAACAATAGAAGAGTGCTTAAAATGGAACCCTAATTCATAAATCCGAATCTGTAACGTTTGAAGTACATGCTAAAAAATCCGAGTCACGGTCAACATTTTTTGAAATTTCCGTGTGTAATGATCAGGCACAATGAATTAGAATAGAATTAATTTCTAAGAAACGGTGTGCATGAAACAATAGAAGAGTGCTGAAAATGGAACCCTAATTCATAAATCCGAATCTGTAACGTTTGAAGTACATGCTAAAAAATCCGAGTCACGGTCCACATTTTTTGAAATTTCCGTGTGTAATGATCAGGCACAATGAATTAGAATAAAATCAATTTCTAAGAAACGGTGTGCATGAAACAATAGAAGAGTGCTGAAAATCGAACCCTAATTAATAAATCCCAATCTGTGACGTTTGAAGTACATGCTAAAAAATCCGAGTCACGGTCAACATTTTTTTAAATTTCCGTGTGTAATGATTAGACACATTGAATTAGAAGACAATTAATTTCTAAGAAACGGAGTGCATGAAACAATAGAAGAGTGCTGAAAATGGAACCCTAATTCATAAATCCCAATCTGTGACGTTTGAAGTACATGCTAATAAATCCGAGTCACGGTCAACATTTTTTTAAATTTCCGTGTGTAATGATCAGACACAATGAATTAGAAGAAAATTAATTTGTAAGAAACGGTGTGCAAGAAACAATATAAGAGTGCTTAAAATGGAACCCTAATTCATAAATCTGAATCTGTAACGTTTGAAGTACATGCTAAAAAATCCGTGTCACGGTCAACATTTTTTGAAATTTCCGTGTGTAATGATCAGGGACAATGAATTAGAATAGAATTAATTTCTAAGAAACGGTGTGCATGAAACAATAGAAGAGTGCTGAAAATCGAACCCTAATTCATAAATCCTAATCTGTGACTTTTGAAGTACATGCTAAAAAATCCGAGTCACGGTCCACATTTTTTTAAATTTCCGTGTGTAATGATCAGGCACAATGAATTAGAATAAAATCAATTTCTAAGAAACGGTGTGCATGAAACAATAGAAGAGTGTTAAAAATCGAACCCTAATTAATAAATCCCAATCTGTGACGTTTGATGTACATTCTAAAAAATCCGAGTCACGGTCAACATTTTTTTAAATTGCCGTGTGTAATGATTAGGCACAATGAATTAGAAGAAAATTAATTTCTAAGAAACGGTGTGCAAGAAACAATAGAAGAGTGCTTAAAATGGAACCCTAATTCATAAATCCGAATCTGTAATGTTTGAAGTACATGCTAAAAAATCCGAGTCACGGTCAACATTTTTTGAAATTTCCGTGTGTAATGATGTGGCACAATGAATTAGAATAGAATTAATTTCTAAGAAACGGTGTGCATGAAACAATAGAAGAGTGCTGAAAATCGAACCCTAATTCATAAATCCGAATCTGTAACGTTTGAAGTACATGCTAAAAAATCCGAGTCAAGGTCAACATTTTTTTAAATTTCCGTGTGTAATGATCAGGCACAATGAATTAGAAGAAAATTAATTTCTAAGAAACAGTGTGAAAGAAATAATACAAGAGTGCTTAAAATGGAACCCTAATTCATAAAATCGAATCTGTAAGGTTTGAAGTACATGCTAAAAAATCCGAGTCATGGTCAACAGTTTTTGAAATTTTCGTGTGTAATGATCAGGCACAGTGAATTAGAATAGAATTAATTTCTAAGATACGGTGTGCATGAAACAATAGAAGAGTGCTGAAAATCGAACCCTAATTCATAAATCCGAATCTGTAACGTTTGAGTACATGCTAAAAAATCCGAGTCACGGTCCACATTTTTTGAAATTTCCGTGTGTAATGATCAGCCACAATGAATTAGAATAAAATCAATTTCTAAGAAACGGTGTGCATGAAACAATAGAAGAGTGCTGAAAATCGAACCCTAATTCATAAATCGTAATCTGTGACTTTTGAAGTACATGCTAAAAAATCCGAGTCACGGTCCACATTTTTTGAAATTTCCGTGTGTAAGGATCAGGCACAATGAATTAGAATAAAATCAATTTCTAAGAAACGGTGTGCATGAAACAATAGAAGAGTGCTGAAAATCGAACCCTAATTCATAAATCGTAATCTGTGACTTTTGAAGTACATGCTAAAAAATCCGAGTCACGGTCCACATTTTTTGAAATTTCCGTGTGTAAGGATCAGGCACAATGAATTAGAATAAAATCAATTTCTAAGAAACGGTGTGCATGAAACAATAGAAGAGTGCTGAAAATCGAACCCTAATTAATAAATGCCAATCTGTGACGTTGGAAGTACATGCTAAAAAATCCGAGTCACGGTCAACATTTTTTGAAATTTCCGTGTGTAATGATCAGGCACAATGAATTATAATATAATTAATTTCTAAGGAACGGTGTGCATGAAACAATAGAAGAGTGCTGAAAATCGAACCCTAATTCATAAATCGTAATCTGTGACTTTTGAAGTACATGCTAAAAAATCCGAGTCACGGTCCACATTTTTTGAAATTTCCGTGTGTAAGGATCAGGCACAATGAATTAGAATAAAATCAATTTCTAAGAAACGGTGTGCATGAAACAATAGAAGAGTGCTGAAAATCGAACCCTAATTAATAAATGCCAATCTGTGACGTTGGAAGTACATGCTAAAAAATCCGAGTCACGGTCAACATTTTTTGAAATTTCCGTGTGTAATGATCAGGCACAATGAATTAGAATATAATTAATTTCTAAGAAACGGTGTGCATGAAACAATAGAAGAGTGCTGAAAATCGAACCCTAATTAATAAATCCCAATCTGTGACGTTTGAAGTACATGCTAAAAAATCCGAGTCACGGTCAACATTTTTTTAAATTTCCGTGTGTAATGATTAGACACATTGAATTAGAAGACAATTAATTTCTAAGAAACGGAGTGCATGAAACAATAGAAGAGTGCTGAAAATGGAACCCTAATTCATAAATCCCAATCGGTGACATTTGTAGTACAGTCTAAAAAATCCGAGTCACGGTCAACATTTTTTTAAATTTCCTTATGTAATGATCAGGCACAATGAATTAGAAGAAAATTAATTTCTAAGAAACGGTGTGCAAGAAACAATATAAGAGTGCTTAAAATGGAACCCTAATTCATAAATCTGAATCTGTAACGTTTGAAGTACATGCTAAAAAATCCGTGTCACGGTCAACATTTTTTGAAATTTCCGTGTGTAATGATCAGGGACAATGAATTAGAATAGAATTAATTTCTAAGAAACGGTGTGCATGAAACAATAGAAGAGTGCTGAAAATCGAACCCTAATTCATAAATCCTAATCTGTGACTTTTGAAGTACATGCTAAAAAATCCGAGTCACGGTCCACATTTTTTTAAATTTCCGTGTGTAATGATCAGGCACAATGAATTAGAATAAAATCAATTTCTAAGAAACGGTGTGCATGAAACAATAGAAGAGTGTTAAAAATCGAACCCTAATTAATAAATCCCAATCTGTGACGTTTGATGTACATTCTAAAAAATCCGAATCACGGTCAACATTTTTTTAAATTTCCGTGTGTAATGATTAGGCACAATGAATTAGAAGAAAATTAATTTCTAAGAAACGGTGTGCAAGAAACAATAGAAGAGTGCTTAAAATGGAACCCTAATTCATAAATCCGAATCTGTAACGTTTGAAGTACATGTTAAAAAATCCGAGTCACGGTCAACATTTTTTGAAATTTCCGTGTGTAATGATGTGGCACAATGAATTAGAATAGAATTAATTTCTAAGAAACGGTGTGCATGAAACAATAGAAGAGTGCTGAAAATCGAACCCTAATTCATAAATCCGAATCTGTAACGTTTGAAGTACATGCTAAAAAATCCGAGTCAAGGTCAACATTTTTTTAAATTTCCGTGTGTAATGATCAGGCACAATGAATTAGAAGAAAATTAATTTCTAAGAAACGGTGTGAAAGAAATAATACAAGAGTGCTTAAAATGGAACCCTAATTCATAAAATCGAATCTGTTAGGTTTGAAGTACATGCTAAAAAATCCGAGTCATGGTCAACAGTTTTTGAAATTTTCGTGTGTAATGATCAGGCACAATTTATTAGAATAGAATTAATTTCTAAGAAACGGTGTGCAAGAAACAATAGAAGAGTGCTGAAAATCGAACCCTAATTCATAAATCCGAATCTGTGACTTTTGAAGTACATGCTAAAAAATCCGAGTCACGGTCCACATTTTTTGAAATTTGCGTGTGTAATGATCAGGCACAGTGAATTAGAATAAAATCAATTTCTAAGAAACGGTGTGCATGAAACAATAGAAGAGTGCTGAAAATCGAACCCTAATTCATAAATCCCAATCTGTGACGTTTGAAGTACATGCTAAAAAATCCGAGTCACGGTCAACATTTTTTTAAATTTTCGTGTGTAATGATCAGGCACAATGAATTAGAAGAAAATTAATTTCTAAGAAACGGTGTGCAAGAAACAATACAAGAGTGCTTAAAATGGAACCCTAATTCATAAATCCGAATCTGTAACGTTTGAAGTACATGCTAAAAAATCCGAGTCACGGTCCACATTGTTTGAAATTTCCGTGTGTAATGATCAGGCACAATGAATTAGAATAAAATCAATTTCTAAGAAACGGTGAGCATGAAACAATAGAAGAGTGCTGAAAATCGAACCCTAATTCATAAATCCCAATCTGTAACTTTGAAGTACATGCTAAAAAATCCGAGTCACGGTCAACATTTTTTTAAATTTCCGTGTGTAATGATCAGACACAATGAATTAGAAGACAATTAATTTCTAAGAAACGGAGTGCATGAAACAATAGAAGAGTGCTGAAAATGGAACCCTAATTCATAAATCCCAATCTGTGACGTTTGAAGTACATGCTAAAAAATCCGAGTCACGGTCAACATTTTTTTTAATTTCCTTGTGTAATGATCAGGCACAATGAATTCGAAGAAAATTAATTTCTAAGAAACGGTGTGCAAGAAACAATAGAAGAGTGCTGAAAATCGAACCCTAATTCATAAATCCCAATCTGTGACGATTGAAGTACATGCTAAAAAATACGAGTCACGGTCAACATTTTTTTAAATTTCCGTGTGTAATGATCAGACACAATGAATTAGAAGAAATTTAATTTCTAAGAAACGGTGTGCAAGAAACAATAGAAGAGTGCTTAAAATGGAACCCTAATTCATAAATCCCAATCTGTGAAGTTGGAAGAACATGCTAAAAAATCCAAGTCACGGTCAACATTTTTTGAAATTTCCGTGTGTAATGATCAGGCACAATGAATTAGAATAAAATCAATTTCTAAGAAACGGTGTGCAAGAAGCAATACAAGAGTGCTTAAAATGGAACCCTAATTCATAAATCCGAATCTGTAACGTTTGAAGTACATGCTAAAAAATCCGAGTCACGGTCAACATTTTTTGAAATTTCCGTGGGTAATGATCAGGCACAATGAATTAGAATAGAATTAATTTCTAAGAAACGGTGTGCATGAAACAATAGAAGAGTGCTGAAAATCGAACCCTAATTCATAAATCCTAATCTGTGACATTTGAAGTACATGCTAAAAAATCCGAGTCACGGTCCACATTTTTGAAATTTCCGTGTGTAATGATGAGGCACAATGAATTAGAATAAAATCAATTTCTAAGAAACGGTGTGCATGAAACAATTGAAGAGTGATGAAAATCGAACCCTAATTAATAAATCCCAATCTGTGACGTTTGAAGTACATGCTAAAAAATCCGAGTCACGATCAACATTTTTTTAAATTTCCGTGTGTAATGATCAGACACAATAAATTAGAAGACAATTAACTTCTAAGAAACGGAGTGCATGAAACAATAGAAGAGTGCTGAAAATCGAAGCCTAATTCATAAATCCTAATCTATGACATTTGAAGTACATGCTAAAAAATTCTAGTCACGGTCAACATTTTTTGAAATTTTCTTGTGTAATGATCAGGCACAATGAATTAGAATAGAATTAATTTTACGAAACGGTGTGCAGGAAATAATACAAGAGTGCTGAAAATTGAACCCTAATTCATAAATCCTAATCTGTGACGTTTGAAGTACATGCTAAAAAATCCGAGTCACGGTCAACATTTTTGAAATTTCAGTGTGCAATGATCAGGTACAATGAATTAGAATAGAATTAATTTCTAACAAACGGCGTGCTTGAAACAATAGAAGAGTGCTGAAAATGGAACCCTAATTAATAAATCCTAATCTGTGACATTTGAAGTACATGCTAAAAGATCCGAGTGACGGTCAACATTTTTTCAATTTTCCGTGTGTATTGATCAGGCACAATGAATTAGAATAGAATTAATTTCTAAGAAACGGTGTGCAGGAACCAATAGAAGAGTGCTGAAAATCGAACCCTAATTCATAAATCCTAATCTGTGACATTTGAAGTACATGCTAAAAAATTCGAGTCACGGTCAACATTTTTTTAAATTTTCGTGTGTAACGATCAGGCACAATGAATTAGAATAAAATTAATTTCTAAGAAACGGTGTGCATGAAACAATAGAAGAGTGCTGAAAATGGAACCCTAATTCATAAATCCTAATCTGTGACTTTTGAAGTACATGTTAAAAAATCCGAGTCACGGTCAACATTTTTTGAAAGTTCCGTGTGTAATGATCAGGCACAATGAATTAGAATAGAATTAATTTCTAAGAAACGATGTGCATGAACCAATAGAAGAGTGCTGAAAATCGAACTGTAATTCATAAATCCTAATCTGTGACATTTGAGTACATGCTAAAAAATCCGAGTCATTGTCAACATTTTTTGAAATTTCTGTGTGTAATGATCAGGCACAATGAATTAGAATAGAATTAATTTCTAAGAAACGGTGTGCACGAAACAATAGAAGAGTGCTGAAAATCGAACCCTAATTCATAAATCCTAATCTGTGACGATTGAAGTACATGCTAAAAAATCCGAGTCACGGTCAACATTTTTTTAAATTTTCGTGTGTAATGATCAGGCACAAAGAATTAGAATAAAATTAATTTCTAAGAAACGGTGTGCATGAAACAATAGAAGAGTGCTGAAAATCGAACCCTAATTCATAAATCCCATTCTGTGACGTTTGAAGCACATGCTAAAAAATCCGAGTGACGGTCAACATTTTTTTAAATTTCCTTGTGTAATGATCAGGCACAATGAATTAGAATAGAATTAATTTCTAAGAAACGGTGTTCATGAAACAATAGAAAAGTGCTTAAAATGGAACCCTAATTCTTAAATCCTAATTTGTAATGTTTGAAGTACATGCTAAAAAATCCGAGTCACGGTCAACATTTTTTGAAATTTTCGTGTGTAATGATCGGGCACAATGAATTAGAACAAAATTAATTTCTAAGAAACGGTGTGCAGAAAACGATAGAAGAGTGGTGAAAATCGAACCCTACTTCATAAATCCCAATCTGTGACGTTTGAAGTACATGCTAAAAAATTCGAGTCACGGTCAACATTTTTTTAAATTTTTGTGTGTAATGATCAGGCACAAAGAATTAGAATAAAATTAATTTCTAAGAAACGGTGTGCATTAACCAATAGAAGAGTGCTGAAAATCAAACCCTAATTCATAAATCCCAATCTGTGATGTTTGAAGTACATGCTAAAAAATCCGAGTCACGGTCAACATTTTTTTAAATTTCCTTGTGTAATGATCAGGCACAATGAATTATAATAGAATTAATTTCTAAGAAACGGTGTGCAGGAAATAATAGAAGAGTGCTGAAAATCGAACCCTAATTCATAAATCCCAATCTGTGACGTTTGAAGTACATGCTAAAAAATTCGAGTCACGGTCAACATTTTTTTAAATTTCCGTGTGTAATGATTAGGCACAATGAATTAGAATAAAATTACTTTCTAAGAAACGGTGTGCAAGAAACAATAGAAGAGTGCTTAAAATGGAACCCTAATTCATAAATCCTAATTTTTAATGTTTGAAGTACATGCTAAAAAATCCGAGTCACGGTCAACATTTTTTGAAATTTCCGTGTGTAATGATCGGGCACAATGAATTAGAATAGAATTAATTTCTAAGAAACGGTGTGCATGAAACAATAGAAGAGTGCTGAAAATGGAACCCTAATTCATAAATCCCAATCTGTGACGTTTGAAGTACATGCTAAAAAATCCGAGTCACGGTCAACATTTTTTTAAATTTTCGTGTGTAATGATCAGGCACAATGAATTAGAAGAAAATTAATTTCTAAGAAACGGTGTGCAAGAAACAATACAAGAGTGCTTAAAATGGAACCCTAATACATAAATCCGAATCTATAACGTTTGAAGTACATGCTAAAAAATCCGAGTCACGGTCAACATTTTTTAAAATTTCCGTGGGTAATGATCAGACACAATGAATTAGAATAGAATTAATTTCTAAGAAACTGTGTGCATGAACCAATAAAAGAGTGCTGAAAATCGAATCCTAATTCATAAATCCTAATCTGTGACGTTTGAAGTACATTTTAAAAAATCTGAGTCACGGTCAACATTTATTGATTTTTTCGTGTGTAATGATCAGGCACAATGAATTAGAATAGAATTAATTTCTAAGAAACGGTGTGCATGAAACAATTCAAGAATGCTGAAAATCGAACCCTAATTCATAAATCCTAATATGTGACGTTTGAAGTACATGCTAAAAAATCCGAGTCACGGTCAACATTTTTTGAAATTTTCGTGTGTAATGATGAGGCATAAAGAATTAGAATAGAATTAATTTCTAAGAAACGGTGTGCAGGAAACAATAAAAGAGTGCTGAAAATCGTACCCTAATTCATAAACCTTAACCTGTGACATTTGTAGTACATGCTAAAAAATCGGAGTCACGGTCAACATTTTTTGAATTTTTCGTGCGTAATGATCAGGCACAATGAATTAGAATATAATTAATTTCTAAGAAACGGTGTATATGAAACAATAGAAGAGTGCTGAAAATCGAACCCTAATTCATAAATCCTAATCTGTGACGTTTGAAGTACATGCTAAAAAATCCGAGTCACGGTCAACATTTTTTCAAATTTCCGTGTGTAGTGATCAGGCACAATGAATTAGAATAAAATTAATTTCTAAGACACGGTGTACATGAAACAATAGAAGAGTGCTGAAAATCGAACTCTAATTCATAAATCCTAATCTGTGACGTTTGAAGTAAATGCTAAAAAATCCGAGTCATGGTCAACATTTTTTCAAATTTCCGTGTGTAGTGATCAGGCACAATGAATTAGAATAGAATTAATTTCTAAGAAACGGTGTGCATGAAACAAAAGAAGAGTGCTGAAAATCGAACCCTAATTAATAAATCCTAATCTGTGACGTTTGAAGTACATGCTAAAAAATCCGACTCACGGTCAACATTTTTTGAAATTTCTGTGTGTAATGATAAGGCACAATGAATTAGAATAGAATTAATTTCTAACAAACGGTGTGCATGAAAAAATGGAAGTGTGCTGAAAATGGAACCCTGATTCATAAATCCTAATCTGTGAAGTTTTAAGTACATATTAAAAGATCCGAGTCACGGTCAACGTTTTTTTTTATTTCCCGTGTGTAATGATCAGGCAAAATGAATTAGAATAGAATTAATTTCTAAGAAACGGTGTGCAGGAAACAATAGAAGAGTGCTGAAAATTTTAACCCTAATTCATAAATCCTAATCTGTGACGTTTGAAGTAAATGCTAAAAAATCAGAGTCACGGTCAACATTTTTTGATTTTTTCGTGTGTAATGATCAGGCACAATGAATTAGAATAGAATTAATTTCTAAGAAACGGTGTGCAGGAAACAATAGAAGAGTGCTGGAAATCGAACCCTAATTCATAAATCCTAATCTGTGACGTTTGAAGTACATGCTAAAAAATCCGAGTCTCGGTCAACATTTTTTTAAATTTCCGTGTGTAGTGATCAGGCAAAATGAATTAGAATAAAATTAATTTCTAAGAAACGGTGTGCATGAAACAATAGAAGAGTGCTGAAAATCGAACCCTAATTCATAAATCCTAATCTGTGACGTTTGAAGTACATGCTAAAAAATCCGAGTCACGGTCAACATTTTTTGATTCTTTCGTGTGTAATGATCAGGCACAATGAATTAGAATAAAATTAATTTCTTAAAAACGGTGTGCATGAAACAATAGAAGAGTGCTGAAAATCGAACCCTAATTTATAAATCCTAATCTGTGACATTTGAAGTACATGCTAAAAAATCCGAGTCACGGTCAAAATTTTTTGAAATTTCCATGTTTAATGATCTTGCACTATGAATTAGAATAGAATTAATTTCTAAGAAACGGTGTGCATGAAACAAAAGAAGAGTGCTGAAAATCGAACCCTAATTCATAAATTCTAATCTCTGACGTTTGAAGTACATGCTAAAAAATCCGAGTCACGGTCAACATTTTTTCAAATTTCCGTGTGTAGTGATCAGGCAAAATGAATTAGAATAAAATTAATTTCTAAGAAACGATGTGCATGAAACAATAGAAGAGTGCTGAAAATCGAACCCTAATTCATAAATCCTAATCTGTGACGTTTGAAGTACATGCTAAAAAATCCGAGTCACGGTCAACATTTTTTTAAATTTCCATGTGTAATGATCAGGCACAATGGATTAGAATAAAATTAATTTCTTAGAAACGGTGTGCATGAAACAATAGAAGAGTGCTGAAAATCGAACCCTAATTCATAAATCCAAATACGTGACGTTTGAAGTACATGCTAAAAAATCCGAGTCACGGTCAACATTTATTGATTTTTTCGTGTGTAATGATCAGGCACAATGAATTAGAATAGAATTCATTTCTAAGAAACGGTGTATATGAAACAATAGAAGAGTGCTTAAAATCGAACCCTAATTCATAAATCCTAATATGTGACGTTTGAAGTACATGCTAAAAAATCCGAGTCACGGTTAACATTTTTTGAAATTTCCGTGTGTACTGATCAGGCATAATGAATTAGAATAAAATTAATTTGTAAGACACGGTGTGCATGAAACAATAGAAGAGTGCTGAAAATCGAACCCTAATTCATAAATCCTAATCTGTGACGTTTGAAGTACATGCTAAAAAATCCGAGTCATGGTCAACATTTATTGATTTTTTCGTGTGTAATGATCAGGCACAATGAATTAGAATAGAATTAATTTCTAAGAAACGGTGTGCATGAAACAATTCAAGAATGCTGAAAAACGAACCCTAATTCATAAATCCTAATATGTGACGTTTGAAGTACATGCTAAATAATCCGAGTCACGGTCAACATTTTTTGAAATTTTCGTGTGTAATGATCAGGCACAAAAAATTAGAATAGAATTAATTTCTAAGAAACGGTGTGCATGAAACAATAGAAGAGTGCTGAAAATCGAACCCTAATTAATAAATCCTAATCTGTGACATTTGCAGTACATGCTAAAAAATCCGAGTCACGGTCAAAATTTTTTGAAATTTCCATGTTTAATGATCATGCACTATGAATTAGAATAGAATTAATTTCTAAGAAACGGTGTGCATGAAACAAAAGAAGAGTGCTGAAAATCGAACCCTAATTCATAAATCCTAATCAATGACGTTTGAAGTACATGCTAAAAAATCCGAGTCACGGTCAACATTTTTTCAAATTTCCGTGTGTAGTGATCAGGCAAAATGAATTAGAATAAAATTAATTTCTAAGAAACGGTGTGCATGAAACAATAGAAGAGTGCTGAAAATCGAACCCTAATTCATAAATCCTAATCTGTGACGTTTGAAGTACATGCTAAAAAATCCGAGTCACGGTCAACATTTTTTGAAATTTCTGTGTGTAATGATCAGGCACAAAGAATTAGAATAGAATTAATTTCTAAGAAACGGTGTGCAGGAAACAATAAAAGAGTGCTGAAAATCGTACCCTAATTCATAAACCTTAACCTGTGACATTTGAAGTACATGCTAAAAAATCGTAGTCACGGTCAACATTTTTTGAATTTTTCGTGCGTAATGATCAGGCACAATGAATTAGAATATAATTATCTTCTAAGAAACGGTGTATATGAAACAATAGAAGAGTGATGAAAATCGAACCCTAATTCATAAATCCTAATCTGTGACGTTTGAAGTACATGCTAAAAAATCCGAGTCACGGTCAACATTTTTTGAAATTTCCGTGTGTAATGATCAGGCACAATGAATTAAAATAAAATTAATTTTTAAGACACGGTGTGCATGAAACAATAGAAGAGTGCTGAAAATCGAACCCTAATTCATAAATCCTTATTTGTGACGTTTGAAGTACATGCTAAAAAATCCGAGTCACGGTCAACATTTATTGATTTTTTCGTGTGTAATGATCAGGCACAATGAATTAGAATAGAATTAATTTCTAAGAAACGGTGTGCATGAAACAATTCAAGAATGCTGAAAATCGAACCCTAATTCATAAATCCTAATATGTGACGTTTGAAGTACATGCTAAAAAATCCGAGTCACGGTCAACATTTTTTGAAATTTCCGTGTGTAATGATCAGGCATAAGGAATTAGAATAGAATTAATTTCTAAGAAACGGTGTGCAGGAAACAATAAAAGAGTGCTGAAAATCGTACCCTAATTCATAAACCTTAACCTGTGACATTTGTAGTACATGCTAAAAAATCGGAGTCACGGTCAACATTTTTTGAATTTTTCGTGCGTAATGATTAGGCACAATGAATTAGAATATAATTAATTTCTAAGAAACGGTGTATATGAAACAATAGAAGAGTGCTGAAAATCGAACCCTAATTCATAAATCCTAATCTGTGACGTTTGAAGTACATGCTAAAAAATCCGAGTCACGGTCAACATTTTTTCAAATTTCCGTGTGTAGTGATCAGGCACAATGAATTAGAATAAAATTAATTTCTAAGACACAGTGTACATGAAACAATAGAAGAGTGCTGAAAATCGAACTCTAATTCATAAATCCTAATCTGTGACGTTTGAAGTAAATGCTAAAAAATCCGAGTCATGGTCGACATTTTTTGAAATTTCATGTGTAATGATCATGCACTATGAATTAGAATAGAATTAATTTCTAAGAAACGGTGTGCATGAACAAAAGAAGAGTGCTGAAAATCGAACCTTAATTAATAAATCCTAATCTGTGACGTTTGAAGTACATGCTAAAAAATCCGACTCACGGTCAACATTTTTTGAAATTTCTGTGTGTAATGATAAGGCACAATGAATTAGAATAGAATTAAATTCTAAGAAACGGTGTGCATGAAACAATTCAAGAATGCTGAAAATCGAACACTAATTCATAAATCCTAATATGTGACGTTTGAAGTACATGCTAAAAAATCCGAGTCACGGTCAACATTTTTTGAAATTTCCGTGTGTAATGATCAGGCATAAAGAATTAGAATAGAATTAATTTCTAAGAAACGGTGTGCAAGAAACAATAAAACAGTGCTGAAAATCGTACCCTAATTCATAAACCTTAACCTGTGACATTTGAAGTACATGCTAAAAAATCCGAGTCACGGTCAACATTTTTTGAATTTTTCGTGCGTAATGATCAGGCACAATGAATTAGAATATAATTAATTTCTAAGAAACAGTGTATATGAAACAATAGAAGAGTGCTGAAAATCGAACCCTAATTCATAAATCCTAATCTTTGACGTTTGAAGTACATGCTAAAAAATCCGAGTCACGGTCAACATTTTTTGAATTTTTCGTTCGTAATGATCAGGCACAATGAATTAGAATATAATTAATTTCTAAGAAACGGTGTATATGAAACAATAGAAGAGTGCTGAAAATCGAACCCTAAATCATAAATCCTAATCTGTGACGTTTGAAGTACATGCTAAAAAATCCGAGTCACGGTCAAAATTTTTTCAAATTTCCGTGTGTAATGATCATGCACTATGAATTAGAATAGAATTAATTTCTAAGAAACGGTGTGCATGAAACAAAAGAAGAGTGCTGAAAATCGAACCCTAATTAATAAATCCTAATCTGTGAAGTTTGAAGTACATATTAAAAGATCCGAGTCACGGTCAACGTTTTTTGAATTTCCCGTGTGTAATGATCAGGCAAAATGAATTAGAATAGAATTAATTTCTAAGAAACGGTGTGCAGAAAACAATAGAAGAGTGCTGAAAATATTAACCCTAATTCATAAATCCTAATCTGTGACGTTTGAAGTACATGCTAAAAAATCCGAGTCACGGTCAACATTTTTTGATTTTTTCGTGTGTAATGATCAGGCACAATGAATTAGAATAGAATTAATTTCAAAGAAACGGTGTGCAGGAAACAATAGAAGAGTGCTGGAAATCGAACCCTAATTCATAAATCCTAATCTGTGACGTTTGAAGTACATGCTAAAAAATCCGAGTCACGGTCAACATTTTTTGATTTTTTCGTGTGTAATGACCAGGCACAATGAATTAGAATAGAATTAATTTCTAAGAAACGGTGTGCATGAAACAATTCAAGAATGCTGAAAATCGAACCCAAATTCATAAATCCTAATATTTGACGTTTGAAGTACATGCTAAAAAATCCGAGTCACGGTCAACATTTTTTGATTTTTTCGTGTGTAATGATCAGGCACAATGAATTAGAATAGAATTAATTTCTAAGAAACGGTGTGCATGAAATAATTTAAGAATGAAGAAAATCGAACCCTAATTCATAAATCCTAATATGTGACGTTTGAAGTACATGCTAAAAAATCCGAGTCACGGTCAACATTTTTTTATTTTTTCGTGTGTAATGATCAGGCACAATGAATTAGAATAGAATTAATTTCTAAGAAAAGGTGTACATGAAAAAATTCAAGAATGCTGAAAATCGAACCCTAATTCATAAATCCTAATATGTGACGTTTGAAGTACATGCTCAAAAATCCGAGTCACGTTCAACATTTTTTGAAATTTCCGTGTGTAATGATCAGGCACAATGAATTAGAATATAATTAATTTCTAAGAAACGGTGTGCATGAACAAAAGAAGAGTGCTGAAAATCGAACCTTAATTAATAAATCCTAATCTGTGACGTTTGAAGTACATGCTAAAAAATCCGACTCACGGTCAACATTTTTTGAAATTTCTGTGTGTAATGATCAGGCACAATGAATTAGAATAGAATTAATTTCTAAGAAACAGTGTGCATGAAACAATTGAAGAGTGCTGAAAATCGAACCCTAATTAATAAATCCTAATCTGTGACGTTTGAAGTACATGCTAAAAAATCCGACTCACGGTCAACATTTTTTGAAATTTCTGTGTGTAATGATCAGGCACAATGAATTAGAATAGAATTAAATTCTAACAAACTGTGTGCATGAAAGAATAGAAGTGTGCTGAAAATGGAACCCTAATAAATAAATCCTAATCTGTGAAGTTTGAAGTACATATTAAAAGATCCGAGTCATGGTCAACGTTTTTTGAATTTCCCGTGTGTAATGATCATTCACAATGAATTAGAATAGAATTAATTTCTAAGAAACAGTGTGCAGGAAACAATAGAAGAGTGCTGAAAATTGAACCCTAATTCATAAATCCTAATCTGTGACGTTTGAAGTACATGCTAAAAAATCCGAGTCACGGTCAACATTTTTTGATTTTTTCATGTGTAATGATCAGGCACAGTGAATTAGAATAAAATTAATTTCTTAGAAACGGTGTGCATGAAACAATAGAAGAGTGCTGAAAATCGAACCCTAATTCATAAATCCTAATCTGTGACGTTTGAAGTACATGCTAAAAAATCCGAGTCACGGTCAACATTTTTTGATTTTTTCGTGTGTAATGATCAGGCACAATGAATTAGAATAGAATTAATTTCTAAGAAACGGTGTGCATGAAACAATTCAAGAATGCTGAAAATCGAACCCTAATTCATAAATCCTAATATGTGATGACGTTGAAGTACATGCTAAAAAATCCGAGTCACGGTCAACATTTTTTGATTCTTTCGTGTGTAATGATCAGGCACAATGAATTAGAATAGAATTAACTTCTAAGAAACGGTGTGTATGAAACAATTCAAGAATGCTTAAAATCGAACCCTAATTCATAAATCCTAATATGTGACGTTTGAAGTACATGCTAAAAAATCCGAGTCACGTTCAACATTTTCTGAAATTTCCGTGTGTAATGATCAGGCACAATGAATTAGAATAGAATTAATTTCTAAGAAACGGTGTGCATGAAACAATTGAAGAGTGCTGAAAATCGAACCCTAATTAATAAATCCTAATCTGTGACGTTTGAAGTACATGCTAAAAAATCCGACTCAAGGTCAACATTTTTTGAAATTTCTGTGTAATGATCAGGCACAATGAATTAGAATAGAATTAAATTCTAACAAACGGTGTGCATGAAACAATAGAAGTGTGCTGAAAACGGAACCCTAATTCATAAATCCTAATCTGTGAAGTTTGAAGTACATATTAAAAGATCCGAGTCACGGTCAACGTTTTTTGAATTTTCCGTGTGTAATGATCAGGCACAATGAATTAGAATAGAATTAATTTCTAAGAAACGGTGTGCAGGAAACAATAGAAGAGTGCTGAAAATTGAACCCTAATTCATAAATCCTAATCTGTGACGTTTGAAGTACATGCTAAAAAATCCGAGTCACGGTCAACATTTTTTGATTTTTTCATGTGTAATGATCAGGCACAGTGAATTAGAATAAAATTAATTTCTTAGAAACGGTGTGCATGAAACAATAGAAGAGTGCTGAAAATCGAACCCTAATTCATAAATCCTAATCTGTGACGTTTGAAGTACATGCTAAAAAATCCGAGTCACGGTCAACATTTTTTGATTTTTTCGTGTGTAATGATCAGGCACAATGAATTAGAATAGAATTAATTTCTAAGAAATGGTGTGCATGAAACAATTCAAGAATGCTGAAAATCGAACCCTAATTCATAACTCCTAATATGTGACGTTTGAAGTACATGCTAAAAAATCCGAGTCATGGTCAACATTTTTTGAAATTTCCGTGTGTAATGATCACCCACAATGAATTAGAATAGAATTAATTTCTAAGAAACGGTGTGCATGAAACAATTCAAGAATGCTGAAAATCGAACCGTAATTCATAAATCCTAATATGTGACGTTTGAAGTTCATGCTAAAAAATCCGAGTCACGGTCAACATTTTTTGAAATTTCCATGTGTAATGATCATGCATTATGAATTAGAATAGAATTAATTTCTAAGAAACGGTGTGCATGAAACAAAAGAAGAGTGCTGAAAATCGAACCCTAATTCATAAATCCTAATCTTTGACGTTTGAATTACATTCTAAAAAATCCGAGTCACGGTCAACATTTTTTTAAATTTCCGTGTGTAATGATCAGGCACCATGAATTAGAATAAAATTAATTTCTAAGAAACGGTGTGCAGGAAAAAATAGAAGAGTGCTGAAAATTGAACCCTAATTCATAAATCCTAATCTGTGACGTTTGAAGTACATGCTAAAAAATCCGAGTCGATGTCAACATTTTTTGATTTTTTCGTGTGTAATGATCAGGCACAATGAATTAGAATAGAATTAATTTCTAAGAAACGGTGTGCATGAAACAATTGAAGAGTGCTGAAAATCGAACCCTAATTAATAAATCATAATCTGTGACGTTTGAAGTACATGCTAAAAAATCCGACTCACGGTCAACATTTTTTGAAATTTCTGTGTGTAATGATCAGGCACAATGAATTAGAATAGAATTAAATTCTAATAAACTGTGTGCATGAAACAATAGAAGTGTGCTGAAAATGAAACCCTAATTCATAAATCCTAATCTGTGAAGTTTGAAGTACATATTAAAAGATCCGAGTCACGGTCAACGTTTTTTGAATTTCCCGTGTGTAATGATCAGGCACAATGAATTAGAATAGAATTAATTTCTAAGAAACGGTGTGCAGGAAATAATAGAAGAGTGCTGAAAATTGAACCCTAATTCATAAATCCTAATCTGTGACGTTTGAAGTACATGCTAAAAAATCCGAGTCACGGTCAACATTTTTTGATTTTTTCATGTGTAATGATCAGGCACAGTGAATTAGAATAATATTAATTTCTTAGAAACGGTGTGCATGAAACAATAGAAGAGTGCTGAAAATCGAACCCTAATTCATAAATCCTAATCTGTGACGTTTGAAGTACATGCTAAAAAATCCGAGTCGATGTCAACATTTTTTGATTTTTTCGTGTGTAATGATCAGGCACAATGAATTAGAATAGAATTAATTTCTAAGAAACGGTGTGCATGAAACAATTGAAGAGTGCTGAAAATCGAACCCTAATTAATAAATCATAATCTGTGACGTTTGAAGTACATGCTAAAAAATCCGACTCACGGTCAACATTTTTTGAAATTTCTGTGTGTAATGATCAGGCACAATGAATTAGAATAGAATTAAATTCTAATAAACTGTGTGCATGAAACAATAGAAGTGTGCTGAAAATGGAACCCTAATTCATAAATCCTAATCTGTGAAGTTTGAAGTACATATTAAAAGATCCGAGTCACGGTCAACGTTTTTTGAATTTCCCGTGTGTAATGATCAGGCACAATGAATTAGAATAGAATTAATTTCTAAGAAACGGTGTGCAGGAAATAATAGAAGAGTGCTGAAAATTGAACCCTAATTCATAAATCCTAATCTGTGACGTTTGAAGTACATGCTAAAAAATCCGAGTCACGGTCAACATTTTTTGATTTTTTCATGTGTAATGATCAGGCACAGTGAATTAGAATAATATTAATTTCTTAGAAACGGTGTGCATGAAACAATAGAAGAGTGCTGAAAATCGAACCCTAATTCATAAATCCTAATCTGTGACGTTTGAAGTACATGCTAAAAAATCCGAGTCGATGTCAACATTTTTTGATTTTTTCGTGTGTAATGATCAGGCACAATGAATTAGAATAGAATTAATTTCTAAGAAACGGTGTGCATGAAACAATTGAAGAGTGCTGAAAATCGAACCCTAATTAATAAATCATAATCTGTGACGTTTGAAGTACATGCTAAAAAATCCGACTCACGGTCAACATTTTTTGAAATTTCTGTGTGTAATGATCAGGCACAATGAATTAGAATAGAATTAAATTCTAATAAACTGTGTGCATGAAACAATAGAAGTGTGCTGAAAATGGAACCCTAATTCATAAATCCTAATCTGTGAAGTTTGAAGTACATATTAAAAGATCCGAGTCACGGTCAACGTTTTTTGAATTTCCCGTGTGTAATGATCAGGCACAATGAATTAGAATAGAATTAATTTCTAAGAAACGGTGTGCAGGAAATAATAGAAGAGTGCTGAAAATTGAACCCTAATTCATAAATCCTAATCTGTGACGTTTGAAGTACATGCTAAAAAATCCGAGTCACGGTCAACATTTTTTGATTTTTTCATGTGTAATGATCAGGCACAATGAATTAGAATAAAATTAATTTCTTAGAAACGGTGTGCATGAAACAATAGAAGAGTGCTGAAAATCGAACCCTAATTCATAAATCCTAATCTGTGACGTTTGAAGTACATGCTAAACAATCCGAGTCACGGTCAACATTTTTTGATTTTTTCGTGTGTAATGATCAGGCACAATGAATTAGAATAGAATTAATTTCTAAGAAACGGTGTGCATGAAACAATTCAAGAATGCTGAAAATCGAACCCTAATTTATAAATCCTAATATGTGATGACGTTGAAGTACATGCTAAAAAATTCGAGTCACGGTCAACATTTTTTGATTCTTTCGTGTGTAATGATCAGGCACAATGAATTAGAATAGAATTAAATTCTAACAAACTTTGTGCATGAAACAATAGAAGTGTGCTGAAAATGGAACCCTAATTCATAAATCCTAATCTGTGAAGTTTGAAGTACATATTAAAAGATCCGAGTCATGGTCAACGTTTTTTGAATTTCCCGTGTGTAATGATCAGGCACAATGAATTAGAATAGAATTAATTTCTAAGAAACGGTGTGCAGGAAACAATAGAAGAGTGCTGAAAATTGAACCCTAATTCATAAATCCTAATCTGTGACGTTTGAAGTACATGCTAAAAAATCCGAGTCACGGTCAACATTTTTTGATTTTTTCATGTGTAATGATCAGGCACAGTGAATTAGAATAAAATTAATTTCTTAGAAACGGTGTGCATGAAACAATAGAAGAGTGCTGAAAATCGAACCCTAATTCATAAATCCTAATCTGTGACGTTTGAAGTACATGCTAAAAAATCCGAGTCACGGTCAACATTTTTTGATTTTTTCGTGTGTAATGATCAGGCACAATGAATTAGAATAGAATTAATTTCAAAGAAACGGTGTGCATGAAACAATTCAAGAATGCTGAAAATCGAACCCTAATTCATAAATCCTAATATGTGATGACGTTGAAGTACATGCTAAAAAATCCGAGTCACGGTAAACATTTTTTGATTCTTTCGTGTGTAATAATCAGGCACAATGAATTAGAATAGAATTAATTTCTAAGAAACGGTGTGTATGAAACAATTCAAGAATGCTTAAAATCGAACCCTAATTCATAAATCCTAATATGTGACGTTTGAAGTACATGCTAAAAAATCCGAGTCACGTTCAACATTTTCTGAAATTTCCGTGTGTAATGATCAGGCACAATGAATTAGAATAGAATTAATTTCTAAGAAACGGTGTGCATGAAACAATTGAAGAGTGCTGAAAATCGAACCCTAATTAATAAATCCTAATCTGTGACGTTGAAAGTACATGCTAAAAAATCCGACTCACGGTCAACATTTTTTGAAATTTCTGTGTGTAATGATCAGGCACAATGAATTAGAATAGAATTAAATTCTAACAAACGGTGTGCATGAAACAATAGAAGTGTGCTGAAAACGGAACCCTAATTCATAAATCCTAATCTGTGAAGTTTGAAGTACATATTAAAAGATCCGAGTCACGGTCAACGTTTTTTGAATTTCCCGTGTGTAATGATCAGGCACAATGAATTAGAATAGAATTAATTTCTAAGAAACGGTGTGCAGGAAACAATAGAAGAGTGCTGAAAATTGAACCCTAATTCATAAATCCTAATCTGTGACGTTTGAAGTACATGCTAAAAAATCCGAGTCACGGTCAACATTTTTTGATTTTTTCATGTGTAATGATCAGGCACAGTGAATTAGAATAATATTAATTTCTTAGAAACGGTGTGCATGAAACAATAGAAGAGTGCTGAAAATCGAACCCTAATTCATAAATCCTAATCTGTGACGTTTGAAGTACATGCTAAAAAATCCGAGTCACGGTCAACATTTTTTGATTTTTTCGTGTGTAATGATCAGGCACAATGAATTAGAATAGAATTAATTTCTAAGAAACGGTGTGCATGAAACAATTGAAGAGTGCTGAAAATCGAACCCTAATTAATAAATCCTAATCTGTGACGTTTGAAGTACATGCTAAAAAATCCGACTCACGGTCAACATTTTTTGAAATTTCTGTGTGTAATGATCAGGCACAATGAATTAGAATAGAATTAAATTCTAATAAACTGTGTGCATGAAACAATAGAAGTGTGCTGAAAATGGAACCCTAATTCATAAATCCTAATCTGTGAAGTTTGAAGTACATATTAAAAGATCCGAGTCACGGTCAACGTTTTTTGAATTTCCCGTGTGTAATGATCAGGCACAATGAATTAGAATAGAATTAATTTCTAAGAAACGGTGTGCAGGAAACAATAGAAGAGTGCTGAAAATTGAACCCTAATTCATAAATCCTAATCTGTGACGTTTGAAGTACATGCTAAAAAATCCGAGTCACGGTCAACATTTTTTGATTTTTTCATGTGTAATGATCAGGCACAATGAATTAGAATAAAATTAATTTCTTAGAAACGGTGTGCATGAAACAATAGAAGAGTGCTGAAAATCGAACCCTAATTCATAAATCCTAATCTGTGACGTTTGAAGTACATGCTAAACAATCCGAGTCACGGTCAACATTTTTTGATTTTTTCGTGTGTAATGATCAGGCACAATGAATTAGAATAGAATTAATTTCTACGAAACGGTGTGCATGAAACAATTCAAGAATGCTGAAAATCGAACCCTAATTTATAAATCCTAATATGTGATGACGTTGAAGTACATGCTAAAAAATCCGAGTCACGGTCAACATTTTTTGATTCTTTCGTGTGTAATGATCAGGCACAATGAATTAGAATAGAATTAAATTCTAACAAACTGTGTGCATGAAACAATAGAAGTGTGCTGAAAATGGAACCCTAATTCATAAATCCTAATCTGTGAAGTTTGAAGTACATATTAAAAGATCCGAGTCATGGTCAACATTTTTTGAATTTCCCGTGTGTAATGATCAGGCACAATGAATTAGAATAGAATTAATTTCTAAGAAACGGTGTGCAGGAAACAATAGAAGAGTGCTGAAAATTGAACCCTAATTCATAAATCCTAATCTGTGACGTTTGAAGTACATGCTAAAAAATCCGAGTCACGGTCAACATTTTTTGATTTTTTCATGTGTAATGATCAGGCACAGTGAATTAGAATAAAATTAATTTCTTAGAAACGGTGTGCATGAAACAATAGAAGAGTGCTGAAAATCGAACCCTAATTCATAAATCCTAATCAGTGACGTTTGAAGTACATGCTAAAAAATCCGAGTCACGGTCAACATTTTTTGATTTTTTCGTGTGTAATGATCAGGCACAATGAATTAGAATAGAATTAATTTCTAAGAAACGGTGTGCATGAAACAATTCAAGAATGCTGAAAATCGAACCCTAATTCATAAATCCTAATATGTGATGACGTTGAAGTACATGCTAAAAAATCCGAGTCACGGTCAACATTTTTTGATTCTTTCGTGTGTAATGATCAGGCACAATGAATTAGAATAGAATTAATTTCTAAGAAACGGTGTGTATGAAACAATTCAAGAATGCTTAAAATCGAACCCTAATTCATAAATCCTAATATGTGACGTTTGAAGTACATGCTAAAAAATCCGAGTCACGTTCAACATTTTCTGAAATTTCCGTGTGTAATGATCAGGCACAATGAATTAGAATAGAATTAATTTCTAAGAAACGGTGTGCATGAAACAATTGAAGAGTGCTGAAAATCGAACCCTAATTAATAAATCCTAATCTGTGACGTTTGAAGTACATGCTAAAAAATCCGACTCACGGTCAACATTTTTTAAAATTTCTGTGTGTAATGATCAGGCACAATGAATTAGAATAGAATTAAATTCTAACAAACGGTGTGCATGAAACAATAGAAGTGTGCTGAAAACGGAACCCTAATTCATAAATCCTAATCTGTGAAGTTTGAAGTACATATTAAAAGATCCGAGTCACGGTCAACGTTTTTTGAATTTCCCGTGTGTAATGATCAGGCACAATGAATTAGAATAGAATTAATTTCTAAGAAACGGTGTGCAGGAAACAATAGAAGAGTGCTGAAAATTGAACCCTAATTCATAAATCCTAATCTGTGACGTTTGAAGTACATGCTAAAAAATCCGAGTCACGGTCAACATTTTTTGATTTTTTCATGTGTAATGATCAGGCACAGTGAATTAGAATAATATTAATTTCTTAGAAACGGTGTGCATGAAACAATAGAAGAGTGCTGAAAATCGAACCCTAATTCATAAATCCTAATCTGTGACGTTTGAAGTACATGCTAAAAAATCCGAGTCACGGTCAACATTTTTTGATTTTTTCGTGTGTAATGATAAGGCACAATGAATTAGAATAGAATTAATTTCTAAGAAACGGTGTGCATGAAACAATTGAAGAGTGCTGAAAATCGAACCCTAATTAATAAATCCTAATCTGTGACGTTTGAAGTACATGCTAAAAAATCCGACTCACGGTCAACATTTTTTGAAATTTCTGTGTGTAATGATCAGGCACAATGAATTAGAATAGAATTAAATTCTAATAAACTGTGTGCATGAAACAATAGAAGTGTGCTGAAAATGGAACCCTAATTCATAAATCCTAATCTGTGAAGTTTGAAGTACATATTAAAAGATCCGAGTCAGGGTCAACGTTTTTTGAATTTCCCGTGTGTAATGATCAGGCACAATGAATTAGAATAGAATTAATTTCTAAGAAACGGTGTGCAGGAAACAATAGAAGAGTGCTGAAAATTGAACCCTAATTCATAAATCCTAATCTGTGACGTTTGAAGTACATGCTAAAAAATCCGAGTCACGGTCAACATTTTTTGATTTTTTCATGTGTAATGATCAGGCACATTGAATTAGAATAAAATTAATTTCTTAGAAACGGTGTGCATGAAACAATAGAAGAGTGCTGAAAATCGAACCCTAATTCATAAATCCTAATCTGTGACGTTTGAAGTACATGCTAAAAAATCCGAGTCACGGTCAACATTTTTTGATTTTTTCGTGTGTAATGATCAGGCACAATGAATTAGAATAGAATTAATTTCTAAGAAACGGTGTGCATGAAACAATTCAAGAATGCTGAAAATCGAACCCTAATTCATAAATCCTAATATGTGATGACGTTGAAGTACATGCTAAAAAATCCGAGTCACGGTCCACATTTTTTGATTCTTTCGTGTGTAATGATCAGGCACAATGAATTAGAATAGAATTAATTTCTAAGAAACGGTGTGTATGAAACAATTCAAGAATGCTTAAAATCGAACCCTAATTCATAAATCCTAATATGTGACGTTTGAAGTACATGCTAAAAAATCCGAGTCACGTTCAACATTTTCTGAAATTTCCGTGTGTAATGATCAGGCACAATGAATTAGAATAGAATTAATTTCTAAGAAACGGTGTGCATGAAACAATTGAAGAGTGCTGAAAATCGAACCCTAATTAATAAATCCTAATCTGTGACGTTTGAAGTACATGCTAAAAAATCCGACTCACGGTCAACATTTTTTGAAATTTCTGTGTGTAATGATCAGGCACAATGAATTAGAATAGAATTAAATTCTAACAAACGGTGTGCATGAAACAATAGAAGTGTGCTGAAAATGGAACCCTAATTCATAAATCCTAATCTGTGAAGTTTGAAGTACATATTAAAAGATCCGAGTCACAGTCAACGTTTTTTGAATTTCCCGTGTGTAATGATCAGGCACAATGAATTAGAATAGAATTAATTTCTAAGAAACGGTGTGCAGGAAACAATAGAAGAGTGCTGAAAATTGAACCCTAATTCATAAATCCTAATCTGTGACGTTTGAAGTACATGCTAAAAAATCCGAGTCACAGTCAACATTTTTTGATTTTTTCATGTGTAATGATCAGGCACACTGAATTAGAATAAAAGTAATTTCTTAGAAACGGTGTGCATGAAACAATAGAAAAGTGCTGAAAATCGAACCCTAATTCATAAATCCTAATCTGTGACGTTTGAAGTACATGCTAAAAAATCCGAGTCACGGTCAACATTTTTTGAAATTTCCGTGTGTAATGATCAGGCACAATGAATTAGAAGAGAATTAATTTCTAAGAAACGGTGTGCATGAAACAATTGAAGAGTGCTGAAAATCGAACCCTAATTAATAAATCCTAATCTGTGACGTTTGAAGTACATGCTAAAAAATCCGACTCACGGTCAACATTTTTTGAAATTTCTGTGTGTAATGATCAGGCACAATGAATTAGAATAGAATTAAATTCTAATAAACTGTGTGCATGAAACAATAGAAGTGTGCTGAAAATGGAACCCTAATTCATAAATCCTAATCTGTGAAGTTTGAAGTACATATTAAAAGATCCGAGTCACGGTCAACGTTTTTTGAATTTCCCGTGTGTAATGATCAGGCACAATGAATTAGAATAGAATTAATTTCTAAGAAACGGTGTGCAGGAAACAATAGAAGAGTGCTGAAAATTGAACCCTAATTCATAAATCCAAATCTGTGACGTTTGAAGTACATGCTAAAAAATCCGAGTCACGGTCAACATTTTTTGATTTTTTCATGTGTAATGATCAGGCACAGTGAATTATAATAAAATTAATTTCTTAGAAACGGTGTGCATGAAACAATAGAAGAGTGTTGAAAATCGAACCCTAATTCATAAATCCTCATCTGTGACGTTTGAAGTACATGCTAAACAATCCGAGTCACGGTCAACATTTTTTGATTTTTTCGTGTGTAATGATCAGGCACAATGAATTAGAATAGAATTAATTTCTAAGAAACGGTGTGCATGAAACAATTGAAGAGTGCTGAAAATCGAACCCTAATTAATAAATCCTAATCTGTGACGTTTGAAGTACATGCTAAAAAATCCGACTCACGGTCAACATTTTTTGAAATTTCTGTGTGTAATGATGAGGCACAATGAATTAGAATAGAATTAAATTCTAACAAACTATGTGCATGAAACAATAGAAGTGTGCTGAAAATGGAACCCTAATTCATAAATCCTAATCTGTGAAGTTTGAAGTACATATGAAAAGATCCGAGTCACGGTCAACGTTTTTTGAATTTCCCGTGTGTAATGATCAGGCACAATGAATTAGAATATAATTAATTTCTAAGAAATGGAGTGCAGGAAACAATAGAAGAGTGCTGAAAATTGAACCCTAATTCATAAATCCTAATCTGTGACGTTTGAAGTACATGCTAAAAAATCCGAGTCACGGTCAACATTTTTTGATTTTTTCATGTGTAATGATCAGGCACAATGAATTAGAATAAAATTAATTTCTTAGAAACGGTGTGCATGAAACAATAGAAGAGTGCTGAAAATCGAACCCTAATTCATAAATCCTAATCTGTGACGTTTGAAGTACATGCTAAAAAATCCGAGTCACGGTCAACATTTTTTGAAATTTCCGTGTGTAATGATCATGCACAATGAATTAGAATAGAATTAATTTCTAAGAAACAGTGTGCATGAAACAATTGAAGAGTGCTGAAAATCGAACCCTAATTAATAAATCCTAATCTGTGACGTTTGAAGTACATGCTAAAAAATCCGAGTCACGGTCAACATTTTTTGAAATTTCTGTGTGTAATGATCAGGCACAATGAATTAGAATAGAATTAAATTCTAACAAACTGTGTGCATGAAACAATAGAAGTGTGCTGAAAATGGAACCCTAATTCATAAATCCTAATCTGTGAAGTTTGAAGTACATATTAAAAGATCCGAGTCATGGTCAACGTTTTTTGAATTTCCCGTGTGTAATGATCAGGCACAATGAATTAGAATAGAATTAATTTCTAAGAAACGGTGTGCAGGAAACAATAGAAGAGTGCTGAAAATTGAACCCTAATTCATAAATCCTAATCTGTGACGTTTGAAGTACATGCTAAAAAATCCGAGTCACAGTCAACATTTTTTGATTTTTTCATGTGTAATGATCAGGCACAATGAATTAGAATAAAAGTAATTTCTTAGAAACGGTGTGCATGAAACAATAGAAAAGTGCTGAAAATCGAACCCTAATTCATAAATCCTAATCTGTGACGTTTGAAGTACATGCTAAAAAATCCGAGTCACGGTCAACATTTTTTGAAATTTCCGTGTGTAATGATCAGGCACAATGAATTAGAAGAGAATTAATTTCTAAGAAACGGTGTGCATGAAACAATTGAAGAGTGCTGAAAATCGAACCCTAATTAATAAATCCTAATCTGTGACGTTTGAAGTACATGCTAAAAAATCCGACTCACGGTCAACATTTTTTGAAATTTCTGTGTGTAATGATCAGGCACAATGAATTAGAATAGAATTAAATTCTAATAAACTGTGTGCATGAAACAATAGAAGTGTGCTGAAAATGGAACCCTAATTCATAAATCCTAATCTGTGAAGTTTGAAGTACATATTAAAAGATCCGAGTCACGGTCAACGTTTTTTGAATTTCCCGTGTGTAATGATCAGGCACAATGAATTAGAATAGAATTAATTTCTAAGAAACGGTGTGCAGGAAACAATAGAAGAGTGCTGAAAATTGAACCCTAATTCATAAATCCAAATCTGTGACGTTTGAAGTACATGCTAAAAAATCCGAGTCACGGTCAACATTTTTTGATTTTTTCGTGTGTAATGATCAGGCACAATGAATTGGAATAGAATTAATTTCTAAGAAACGGTGTGCATGAAACAATTCAAGAATGCTGAAAATCGAACCCTAATTCATAAATCCTAATATGTGACGTTTGAAGTACATGCTAAAAAATCCGAGTCACGGTCAACATTTTTTGATTTTTTCGTGTGTAATGATCAGGCACAATGAATTAGAATAGAATTAATTTCTAAGAAACGGTGTGCATGAAACAATTCAAGAATGCTGAAAATCGAACCCTAATTCATAAATCCTAATATGTGACGTTTGAAGTACATGCTAAAAAATCCGACTCACGGTCAACATTTTTTTATTTTTTTGAGTGTAATGATCAGGCACAATGAATTAGAATAGAATTAATTTCTAAGAAACGGTGTGCATGAAACAATTAAAGAATGCTGAAAATCGAACCCTAATTCATAAATCCTAATATTTGACGTTTGAAGTACATGCTAAAAAATCCGAGTCACGGTCAACATTTTTTGATTTTTTCGTGTGTAATCATCAGGCACAATGAATTAGAATAGAATTAATTTCTAAGAAACGGTGTGCATGAAATAATTTAAGAATGAAGAAAATCGAACCCTAATTCATAAATCCTAATATGTGACGTTTGAAGTACATGCTAAAAAATCCGAGTCACGGTCAACATTTTTTGAAATTTCCGTGTGTAATGATCAGGCACAATGAATTAGAATAGAATTAATTTCTAAGACACGGTGTGCATGAAGCAATAGAAGAGTGCTGAAAATCGAACCCTAATTCATAAATCCTAATTTGTGACGTTTGAAGTACATGCTAAAAAATCTGAGTCACGGACAACATTTTTTGATTTTTTCGTGTGTAATGATCAAGCACAATGAATTAGAATAGAATTAATTTCTAAGAAACGGTGTGCATGAAACAATTGAAGAGTGCTGAAAATCTAACCCTAATTCATAAACACTAATCTGTGACGTTTGAAGTACATGCTAAAAAATCCGAGTCACGGTCAACATTTTTTTAAATTTCCATGTGTAATGATCAGGCACAATGAATTAGAATAAAATTAATTTCTTAGAAACGGTGTGCATGAAACAATAGAAGAGTGCTGAAAATCGAACCCTAATTCATAAATCCTAATCTGTGACGTTTGAAGTACATGCTAAAAAATCCGAGTCACGGACAACATTTTTTGATTTTTTCATGTGTAATGATCAAGCACAATGAATTCGAATAGAATTAATTTCTAAGAAACGGTGTGCATGAAACAATTCAAGAATGCTGAAAATTGAACCCTAATTCATAAATCCTAATATGTGACGTTTGAAGTACATGCTAAAAAATCCGAGTCACAGTCAACATTTTTTGAAATTTCCGTGTGTAATGATCACCCACAATGAATTAGAATAGAATTAATTTCTAAGAAATGGTGTGCATGAAACAATTCAAGAATGCTGAAAATCGAACCGTAATTCATAAATCCTAATATGTGACGTTTGAAGTTCATGCTAAAAAATCCGAGTCACGGTCAACATTTTTTGAAATTTTCATGTGTAATGATCATGCATTATGAATTAGAATAGAATTAATTTCTAAGAAACGGTGTGCATGAAACAAAAGAAGAGTGCTGAAAATCGAACCCTAATTCATAAATCCTAATCTGTGACGTTTGAATTACATTCTAAAAAATCCGAGTCACGGTCAACATTTTTTTAAATTTCCGTGTGTAATGATCAGGCACAATGAATTAGAATAAAATTAATTTCTAAGAAACGGTGTTTATGAAACAATAGAAGAGTGCTGAAAATCGAACCCTAATTAATAAATCCTAATATTTGACGTTTGAAGTACATGCTAAAAAATCCGAGTCACGGTCAACATTTTTTGATTTTTTCGTGTGTAATCATCAGGCACAATGAATTAGAATAGAATTAATTTCTAAGAAACGGTGTGCATGAAATAATTTAAGAATGAAGAAAATCGAACCCTAATTCATAAATCCTAATATGTGACGTTTGAAGTACATGCTAAAAAATCCGAGTCACGGTCAACATTTTTGATTTTTTCGTGTGTAATGATCAGGCACAATGAATTAGAATAGAATTAATTTCTAAGAAAAGGTGTGCATGAAAAAATTCAAGAATGCTGAAAATCCAACCCTAATTCATAAATCCTAATCTGTGACGTTTGAAGTACATGCTAAAAACTCCGAGTCACGGTCAACATTTTTTGATTTTTTCGTGTGTAATGATCAGGCACAATGAATTAGAATAGAATTAATTTCTAAGAAACGGTGTGCATGAAACAATTCAAGAATGCTGAAAATCGAACCCTAATTCATAAATCCTAATATGTGACGTTTGAAGTACATGCTAAAAAATCCGAGTCACGGTCAACATTTTTTGATTTTTTCGTGTGTAATCATCAGGCACAATGAATTAGAATAGAATTAATTTCTAAGAAACGGTGTGCATGAAATAATTTAAGAATGAAGAAAATCGAACCCTAATTCATAACTCCTAATATGTGACGTTTGAAGTACATGCTAAAAAATCCGAGTCACGGTCAACATTTTTTATTTTTTTGTGTGTAATGATCAGGCACAATGAATTAGAATAGAATTAATTTCTAAGAAACGGTGTGCATGAAACAATTAAAGAATGCTGAAAATCGAACCCTAATTCATAAATCCTAATATTTGACGTTTGAAGTACATGCTAAAAAATCCAAGTAACGGTCAACATTTTTTGATTTTTTCGTGTGTAATGATCAGGCAGAATGGATTAGAATAGAATTAATTTCTAAGAAACGGTGTGCATGAAATAATTTAAGAATGAAGAAAATCGAACCCTAATTCATAAATCCTAATATGTGACGTTTGAAGTACATGCTAAAAAATCCGAGTCACGGTCAACATTTTTGATTTTTTTCGTGTGTAATGATCAGGCACAATGAATTAGAATAGAATTAATTTCTAAGAAAAGGTGTGCATGAAAAAATTCAAGAATGCTGAAAATCCAACCCTAATTCATAAATCCTAATCTGTGACGTTTGAAGTACATGCTAAAAAAAACGAGTCACGGTCAACATTTTTTGAAATTTCCGTGTGTAATGACCAGGCACAATGAATTAGAATAGAATTAATTTCTAAGAAACGGTGTGCATGAAACAATTGAAGAGTGCTGAAAATCGAACCCTAATTCATAAATCCTAATCTGTGACGTTTGAAGTACATGCTAAAAAATCCGAGTCACGGTCAACATTTTTTTAAATTTCCATGTGTAATGATCAGGCACAATGAATTAGAATAAAATTAATTTCTTAGAAACGGTGTGCATGAAACAATAGAAGAGTGCTGAAAATCGAACCCTAATTCATAAATCCTAATCTGTGACGTTTGAAGTACATGCTAAAAAATCCGAGTCACGGACAACATTTTTTGATTTTTTCATGTGTAATGATCAAGCACAATGAATTCGAATAGAATTAATTTCTAAGAAACGGTGTGCATGAAACAATTCAAGAATGCTGAAAATCGAACCCTAATTCATAAATCCTAATATGTGACGTTTGAAGTACATGCTAAAAAATCCGAGTCACGGTCAACATTTTTTGAAATTTCCGTGTGTAATGATCAGGCACAATGAATTAGAATAGAATTAATTTGTATGAAACGGTGTGCATGAAACAATTGAAGAGTGCTGAAAATCGAACTCTAATTCATAAATCCGAATCTAAGACATTTGAAGTACATGCTATAAAATCCGAGTCACGGTCAACATTTTTTGAAATTTCCATGTGTAATGATCATGCACTATGAATTAGAATAGAATTAATTTCTAAGAAACGGTGTGCATGAAACAAAAGAAGACACTGAAAATCGAACCCTAATTCATAAATCCTAATCTGCGACGTTCGAAGTACATGCTAAAAAATCCGAGTCATGGTCAACATTTTTTGAAATTTCTGTGTGTAATGATCAGTCACAATGAATTAGAATAAAATTAATTTCTAAGAAACGGTGTAAATGAAACAATTCAAGAATGCTGAAAATCGAACCGTAATTCATAAATCCTAATATGTGACGTTTGAAGTACATGCTAAAAAAACCGAGTCACGGTCAACATTTTCTTATTTTTTCGTGTGTAATGATCAGGCACAATGAATTAGAATAGAATTAATTTCTAAGAAATGGTGTGCATGAAACAATTCAAGAATGCTGAAAATCGAACCCTAATTCATAAATCCTAATATGTGACGTTTGAAGTACATGCTAAAAAAGCCGAGTCACGGACAACATTTTTTGATTTTTTCATGTGTAATGATCAAGCACAATGAATTCAAATAGAATTAATTTCTAAGAAACGGTGTGCATGAAACAATTCAAGAATGCTGAAAATCGAACCCTAATTCATAAATCCTAATATGTGACGTTTGAAGTACATGCTAAAAAATCCGAGTCACGGTCAACATTTTTTTATTTTTTCGTGTGTAATGATCAGGCACAATGAATTAGAATAGAATTAATTTCTAAGAAACGGTGTGCATGAAACAATTCAAGAATGCTGAAAATCGAACCCTAATTCATAAATCCTAATATGTGACGTTTGAAGTACATGCTAAAAAATCCGAGTCACGGTCAACATTTTTTTATTTTTTCGTGTGTAATGAATAGGCACAATGAATTAGAATAGAATTAATTTCTAAGAAACGGTGTGCATGAAACAATTCAAGAATGCTAAAAATCGAACCCTAATTCATAAATCCTAATATGTGACGTTTGAAGTACATGCTAAAAAATCCGAGTCACGGTCAACATTTTTTGAAATTTCCGTGTGTAATGATCAGGCACAATGAATTAGAATAGAATTAATTTCTATGAAACGGTGTGCATGAAACAATTGAAAAGTGCTGAAAATCGAACTCTAATTCATAAATCCGAATCTAAGACATTTGAAGTACATGCTATAAAATCCGAGTCACGGTCAACATTTTTTGAAATTTCCATGTGTAATGATCATGCACTATGAATTAGAATAGAATTAATTTCTAAGAAACGGTGTGCATGAAACAAAAGAAGACGCTGAAAATCGAACCCTAATTCATAAATCCTAATCTGTGACGTTTGAAGTACATGCTAAAAAATCCGAGTCATGGTCAACATTTTTTGAAATTTCTGTGTGTAATGATCAGGCACAATGAATTAGAATAAAATTAATTTCTTAGAAACGGTGTGCATGAAACAATAGAAGAGTGCTGAAAATCGAACCCTAATTCATAAATCCTAATCTGTGACGTTTGAAGTACATGCTAAAAAAACCGAGTCACGGTCAACATTTTTTGATTTTTTCGTGTGTAATGATCAGGCACAATGAATTAGAATAGAATTAATTTCTAAGAAATGGTGTGCATGAAACAATTCAAGAATGCTGAAAATCGAACCCTAATTCATAACTCCTAATATGTGACGTTTGAAGTACATGCTAAAAAATCCGAGTCATGGTCAACATTTTTTGAAATTTCCGTGTGTAATGATCACCCACAATGAATTAGAATAGAATTAATTTCTAAGAAACGGTGTGCATGAAACAATTCAAGAATGCTGAAAATCGAACCGTAATTCATAAATCCTAATATGTGACGTTTGAAGTTCATGCTAAAAAATCCGAGTCACGGTCAACATTTTTTGAAATTTCCATGTGTAATGATCATGCATTATGAATTAGAATAGAATTAATTTCTAAGAAACGGTGTGCATGAAACAAAAGAAGAGTGCTGAAAATCGAACCCTAATTCATAAATCCTAATCTTTGACGTTTGAATTACATTCTAAAAAATCCGAGTCACGGTCAACATTTTTTTAAATTTCCGTGTGTAATGATCAGGCACAATGAATTAGAATAAAATTAATTTCTAAGAAACGGTGTTTATGAAACAATAGAAGAGTGCTGAAAATCGAACCCTAATTAATAAATCCTAATATTTGACGTTTGAAGTACATGCTAAAAAATCCGAGTCACGGTCAACATTTTTGATTTTTTCGTGTGTAATTATCAGGCACAATGAATTAGAATAGAATTAATTTCTAAGAAAAGGTGTGCATGAAAAAATTCAAGAATGCTGAAAATCCAACCCTAATTCATAAATCCTAATCTGTGACGTTTGAAGTACATGCTAAAAAATCCGAGTCACGGTCAACATTTTTCGAAATTTCCGTGTGTAATGATCAGGCACAATGAATTAGAATAGAATTAATTTCTAAGAAACGGTGTGCATGAAACAATTGAAGAGTGCTGAACATCGAACCCTAATTCATAAATCCTAATCTGTGACGTTTGAAGTACATGCTAAAAAATCCGAGTCACGGTCAACATTTTTTTAAATTTCCATGTGTAATGATCAGGCACAATGAATTAGAATAAAATTAATTTCTTAGAAACGGTGTGCATGAAACAATAGAAGAGTGCTGAAAATCGAACCCTAATTCATAAATCCTAATCTGTGACGTTTGAAGTACATGCTAAAAAATCCGAGTCACGGACAACATTTTTTGATTTTTTCATGTGTAATGATCAAGCACAATGAATTCGAATAGAATTAATTTCTAAGAAACGGTGTGCATGAAACAATTCAAGAATGCTGAAAATCGAACCCTAATTCATAAATCCTAATATGTAACGTTTGAAGTACATGCTAAAAAATCCGAGTCACGGTCAACATTTTTTGATTTTTTCGTGTGTAATGATCAGGCACAATGAATTAGAATAGAATTAATTTCTAAGAAACGGTGTGCATGAAACAATTCAAGAATGCTGAAAATCGAACCCTAATTCATAAATCCTAATATGTGACGTTTGAAGTACATGCTAAAAAATCCGAGTCACGGTCAACATTTTTTTATTTTTTCGTGTGTAATGAATAGGCACAATGAATTAGCATAGAATTAATTTCTAAGAAACGGTGTGCATGAAACAATTCAAGAATGCTAAAAATCGAACCCTAATTCATAAATCCTAATATGTGACGTTTGAAGTACATGCTAAAAAATCCGAGTCACGGTCAACATTTTTTTATTTTTTCGTGTGTAATGAATAGGCACAATGAATTAGAATAGAATTAATTTCTAAGAAACGGTGTGCATGAAACAATTCAAGAATGCTAAAAATCGAACCCTAATTCATAAATCCTAATATGTGACGTTTGAAGTACATGCTAAAAAATCCGAGTCACGGTCAACATTTTTTTATTTTTTTGTGTGTAATGATCAGGCACAATGAATTAGAATAGAATTAATTTCTAAGAAACGGTGTGTATGAAACAATTCAAGAATGCTAAAAATCGAACCCTAATTCATAAATCCTAATCTGTGACGTTTGAAGTACATGCTAAAAAATCCGAGTCACGGACAACATTTTTTGATTTTTTCATGTGTAATGATCAAGCACAATGAATTCGAATAGAATTAATTTCTAAGAAACGGTGTGCATGAAACAATTCAAGAATGCTGAAAATCGAACCCTAATTCATAAATCCTAATATGTGACGTTTGAAGTACATGCTAAAAAATCCGAGTCACGGTCAACATTTTTTGATTTTTTCGTGTGTAATGATCAGGCACAATGAATTAGAATAGAATTAATTTCTAAGAAACGGTGTGCATGAAACAATTCAAGAATGCTGAAAATCGAACCCTAATTCATAAATCCTAATATGTGACGTTTGAAGTACATGCTAAAAAATCCGAGTCACGGTCAACATTTTTTTATTTTTTCGTGTGTAATGAATAGGCACAATGAATTAGAATAGAATTAATTTCTAAGAAACGGTGTGCATGAAACAATTCAAGAATGCTAAAAATCGAACCCTAATTCATAAATCCTAATATGTGACGTTTGAAGTACATGCTAAAAAATCCGAGTCACGGTCAACATTTTTTTATTTTTTTGTGTGTAATGATCAGGCACAATGAATTAGAATAGAATTAATTTCTAAGAAACGGTGTGCATGAAACAATTCAAGAATGCTAAAAATCGAACCCTAATTCATAAATCCTAATCTGTGACGTTTGAAGTACATGCTAAAAAATCCGAGTCACGGACAACATTTTTTGATTTTTTCATGTGTAATGATCAAGCACAATGAATTCGAATAGAATTAATTTCTAAGAAACGGTGTGCATGAAACAATTCAAGAATGCTGAAAATCGAACCCTAATTCATAAATCCTAATATGTGACGTTTGAAGTACATGCTAAAAAATCCGAGTCACGGTCAACATTTTTTGATTTTTTCGTGTGTAATGATCAGGCACAATGAATTAGAATAGAATTAATTTCTAAGAAACGGTGTGCATGAAACAATTCAAGAATACTGAAAATCGAACCCTAATTCATAAATCCGAATATGTGACGTTTGAAGTACATGCTAAAAAATCCGAGTCACGGTCAACATTTTTTTATTTTTTCGTGTGTAATGAATAGGCACAATGAATTAGAATAGAATTAATTTCTAAGAAACGGTGTGCATGAAACAATTCAAGAATGCTAAAAATCGAACCATAATTCATAAATCCTAATATATGACGTTTGAAGTACATGCTAAAAAATCCGAGTCACGGTCAACATTTTTTGAAATTTCCGTGTGTAATGATCAGGCACAATGAATTAGAATAGAATTAATTTCTATCAAACGGTATGCATGAAACAATTGAATAGTGCTGAAAATCGAACTCTAATTCATAAATCCGAATCTAAGACATTTGAAGTACATGCTATAAAATCCGAGTCACGGTCAACATTTTTTGAAATTTCCATGTGTAATGATCAAGCACAATGAATTCGAATAGAATTAATTTCTAAGAAACGGTGTGCATGAAACAATTCAAGAATGCTGAAAATCGAACCCTAATTCATAAATCCTAATATGTGACGTTTGAAGTACATGCTAAAAAATCCGAGTCACGGTCAACATTTTTTTATTTTTTCGTGTGTAATGAATAGGCACAATGAATTAGAATAGAATTAATTTCTAAGAAACGGTGTGCATGAAACAATTCAAGAATGCTAAAAATCGAACCCTAATTCATAAATCCTAATATGTGACGTTTGAAGTACATGCTAAAAAATCCGAGTCACGGTCAACATTTTTTTAATTTTTTTTTGTGTAATGATCAGGCAGAATGAATTAGAATAGAATTAATTTCTAAGAAACGGTGTGCATGAAACAATTCAAGAATGCTAAAAATCGAACCCTAATTCATAAATCCTAATCTGTGACGTTTGAAGTACATGCTAAAAAATCCGAGTCACGGACAACATTTTTTGATTTTTTCATGTGTAATGATCAAGCACAATGAATTCGAATAGAATTAATTTCTAAGAAACGGTGTGCATGAAACAATTCAAGAATGCTGAAAATCGAACCCTAATTCATAAATCCTAATATGTGACGTTTGAAGTACATGCTAAAAAATCCGAGTCACGGTCAACATTTTTTTATTTTTTCGTGTGTAATGATCAGGCACAATGAATTGGAATAGAATTAATTTCTAAGAAACGGTGTGCATGAAACAATTCAAGAATGCTGAAAATCGAACCCTAATTCATAAATCCTAATATGTGACGTTTGAAGTACATGCTAAAAAATCCGAGTCACGGTCAACATTTTTTGATTTTTTCGTGTGTAATGATCAGGCACAATGAATTAGAATAGAATTAATTTCTAAGAAACGGTGTGCATGAAACAATTCAAGAATGCTGAAAATCGAACCCTAATTCATAAATCCTAATATGTGACGTTTGAAGTACATGCTAAAAAATCCGAGTCACGGTCAACATTTCTTTATTTTTTCGTGTGTAATGAATAGGCACAATGAATTAGAATAGAAGTAATTTCTAAGAAACGGTGTGCATGAAACAATTCAAGAATGCTAAAAATCGAACCCTAATTCATAAATCCTAATATATGACGTTTGAAGTACATGCTAAAAAATCCGAGTCACGGTCAACATTTTTTGAAATTTCCGTGTGTAATGATCAGGCACAATGAATTAGAATAGAATTAATTTCTATGAAACGGTGTGCATGAAACAATTGAAGAGTGCTGAAAGTCGAACTCTAATTCATAAATCCGAATCTAAGACATTTGAAGTACATGCTATAAAATCCGAGTCACGGTCAACATTTTTTGAAATTTCCATGTGTAATGATCATGCACTATGAATTAGAATAGAATTAATTTCTAAGAAACGGTGTGCATGAAACAAAAGAAGACGCTGAAAATCGAACCCTAATTCATAAATCCTAAGCTGTGACGTTTGAAGTACATGCTAAAAAATCCGAGTCATGGTCAACATTTTTTGAAATTTCTGTGTGTAATGATTAGGCACAATGAATTAGAATAAAATTAATTTCTTAGAAACGGTGTGCATGAAACAATAGAAGAGTGCTGAAAATCGAACCCTAATTCATAAATCCTAATCTGTGACGTTTGAAGTACATGCTAAAAAAACCGAGTCACGGTCAACATTTTTTGATTTTTTCGTGTGTAATGATCAGGCACAATGAATTAGAATAGAATTAATTTCTAAGAAATGGTGTGCATGAAACAATTCAAGAATGCTGAAAATCGAACCCTAATTCATAAATCCTAATATGTGACGTTTGAAGTACATGCTAAAAAATCCGAGTCACGGTCAACATTTTTTTATTTTTTCGTGTGTAATGAATAGGCACAATGAATTAGAATAGAATTAATTTCTAAGAAACGGTGTGCATGAAATAATTTAAGAATGAAGAAAATCGAACCCTAATTCATAAATCCTAATATGTGACGTTTGAAGTACATGCTAAAAAATCCGAGTCACAGTCAACATTTTTGATTTTTTCGTGTGTAATGATCAGGCACAATGAATTAGAATAGAATTAATTTCTAAGAAAAGGTGTGCATGAAAAAATTCAAGAATGCTGAAAATCCAACCCTAATTCATAAATCCTAATCTGTGACGTTTGAAGTACATGCTAAAAAATCCGAGTCACGGTCAACATTTTTTGAAATTTCCGTGTGTAATGATCAGGCACAATGAATTAGAATAGAATTAATTTCTAAGAAACGGTGTGCATGAAACAATTGAAGAGTGCTGAAAATCGAACCCTAATTCATAAATCCTAATCTGTGACGTTTGAAGTACATGCTAAAAAATCCGAGTCACGGTCAACATTTTTTTAAATTTCCATGTGTAATGATCAGGCACAATGAATTAGAATAAAATTAATTTCTTAGAAACGGTGTGCATGAAACAATAGAAGAGTGCTGAAAATCGAACCCTAATTCATAAATCCTAATCTGTGACGTTTGAAGTACATGCTAAAAAATCCGAGTCACGGACAACATTTTTTGATTTTTTCATGTGTAATGATCAAGCACAATGAATTCGAATAGAATTAATTTCTAAGAAACGGTGTGCATGAAACAATTCAAGAATGCTGAAAATCGAACCCTAATTCATAAATCCTAATATGTGACGTTTGAAGTACATGCTAAAAAATCCGAGTCACGGTCAACATTTTTTTATTTTTTCGTGTGTAATGAATAGGCACAATGAATTAGAATAGAATTAATTTCTAAGAAACGGTGTGCATGAAACAATTCAAGAATGCTAAAAATCGAACCCTAATTCATAAATCCTAATATGTGACGTTTGAAGTACATGCTAAAAAATCCGAGTCACGGTCAACATTTTTTGAAATTTCCGTGTGTAATGATCAGGCACAATGAATTAGAATAGAATTAATTTCTAAGACACGGTGTGCATGAAACAATAGAAGAGTGCTGAAAATCGAACCCTAATTCATAAATCCTAATTTGTGACGTTTGAAGTACATGCTAAAAAATCTGAGTCACGGACAACATTTTTTGATTTTTTCGTGTGTAATGATCAAGCACAATGAATTAGAATAGAATTAATTTCTAAGAAACGGTGTGCATGAAACAATTGAAGAGTGCTGAAAATCGAACTCTAATTCATAAATCCTAATCAGTGACGTTTGAAGTACATGCTAAAAAATCCGAGTCACGGTCAACATTTTTTTATTTTTTCGTGTGTAATGAATAGGCACAATGAATTAGAATAGAATTAATTTCTAAGAAACGGTGTGCATGAAACAATTCAAGAATGCTAAAAATCGAACCCTAATTCATAAATCCTAATATGTGACGTTTGAAGTACATGCTAAAAAATCCGAGTCACGGTCAACATTTTTTTATTTTTTCGTGTGTAATGAATAGGCACAATGAATTAGAATAGAATTAATTTCTAAGAAACGGTGTGCATGAAACAATTCAAGAATGCTAAAAATCGAACCCTAATTCATAAATCCTAATATATGACGTTTGAAGTACATGCTAAAAAATCCGAGTCACGGTCAACATTTTTTGAAATTTCCGTGTGTAATGATCAGGCACAATGAATTAGAATAGAATTAATTTCTATGAAACGGTGTGCATGAAACAATTGAAGAGTGCTGAAAGTCGAACTCTAATTCATAAATCCGAATCTAAGACATTTGAAGTACATGCTATAAAATCCGAGTCACGGTCAACATTTTTTGAAATTTCCATGTGTAATGATCATGCACTATGAATTAGAATAGAATTAATTTCTAAGAAACGGTGTGCATGAAACAAAAGAAGACGCTGAAAATCGAACCCTAATTCATAAATCCTAAGCTGTGACGTTTGAAGTACATGCTAAAAAATCCGAGTCATGGTCAACATTTTTTGAAATTTCTGTGTGTAATGATTAGGCACAATGAATTAGAATAAAATTAATTTCTTAGAAACGGTGTGCATGAAACAATAGAAGAGTGCTGAAAATCGAACCCTAATTCATAAATCCTAATCTGTGACGTTTGAAGTACATGCTAAAAAAACCGAGTCACGGTCAACATTTTTTGATTTTTTCGTGTGTAATGATCAGGCACAATGAATTAGAATAGAATTAATTTCTAAGAAATGGTGTGCATGAAACAATTCAAGAATGCTGAAAATCGAACCCTAATTCATAAATCCTAATATGTGACGTTTGAAGTACATGCTAAAAAATCCGAGTCACGGTCAACATTTTTTTATTTTTTCGTGTGTAATGAATAGGCACAATGAATTAGAATAGAATTAATTTCTAAGAAACGGTGTGCATGAAATAATTTAAGAATGAAGAAAATCGAACCCTAATTCATAAATCCTAATATGTGACGTTTGAAGTACATGCTAAAAAATCCGAGTCACAGTCAACATTTTTGATTTTTTCGTGTGTAATGATCAGGCACAATGAATTAGAATAGAATTAATTTCTAAGAAAAGGTGTGCATGAAAAAATTCAAGAATGCTGAAAATCCAACCCTAATTCATAAATCCTAATCTGTGACGTTTGAAGTACATGCTAAAAAATCCGAGTCACGGTCAACATTTTTTGAAATTTCCGTGTGTAATGATCAGGCACAATGAATTAGAATAGAATTAATTTCTAAGAAACGGTGTGCATGAAACAATTGAAGAGTGCTGAAAATCGAACCCTAATTCATAAATCCTAATCTGTGACGTTTGAAGTACATGCTAAAAAATCCGAGTCACGGTCAACATTTTTTTAAATTTCCATGTGTAATGATCAGGCACAATGAATTAGAATAAAATTAATTTCTTAGAAACGGTGTGCATGAAACAATAGAAGAGTGCTGAAAATCGAACCCTAATTCATAAATCCTAATCTGTGACGTTTGAAGTACATGCTAAAAAATCCGAGTCACGGACAACATTTTTTGATTTTTTCATGTGTAATGATCAAGCACAATGAATTCGAATAGAATTAATTTCTAAGAAACGGTGTGCATGAAACAATTCAAGAATGCTGAAAATCGAACCCTAATTCATAAATCCTAATATGTGACGTTTGAAGTACATGCTAAAAAATCCGAGTCACGGTCAACATTTTTTTATTTTTTCGTGTGTAATGAATAGGCACAATGAATTAGAATAGAATTAATTTCTAAGAAACGGTGTGCATGAAACAATTCAAGAATGCTAAAAATCGAACCCTAATTCATAAATCCTAATATGTGACGTTTGAAGTACATGCTAAAAAATCCGAGTCACGGTCAACATTTTTTGAAATTTCCGTGTGTAATGATCAGGCACAATGAATTAGAATAGAATTAATTTCTAAGACACGGTGTGCATGAAACAATAGAAGAGTGCTGAAAATCGAACCCTAATTCATAAATCCTAATTTGTGACGTTTGAAGTACATGCTAAAAAATCTGAGTCACGGACAACATTTTTTGATTTTTTCGTGTGTAATGATCAAGCACAATGAATTAGAATAGAATTAATTTCTAAGAAACGGTGTGCATGAAACAATTGAAGAGTGCTGAAAATCGAACTCTAATTCATAAATCCTAATCAGTGACGTTTGAAGTACATGCTAAAAAATCCGAGTCACGGTCAACATTTTTTTATTTTTTCGTGTGTAATGAATAGGCACAATGAATTAGAATAGAATTAATTTCTAAGAAACGGTGTGCATGAAACAATTCAAGAATGCTAAAAATCGAACCCTAATTCATAAATCCTAATATGTGACGTTTGAAGTACATGCTAAAAAATCCGAGTCACGGTCAACATTTTTTTATTTTTTCGTGTGTAATGAATAGGCACAATGAATTAGAATAGAATTAATTTCTAAGAAACGGTGTGCATGAAACAATTCAAGAATGCTAAAAATCGAACCCTAATTCATAAATCCTAATATATGACGTTTGAAGTACATGCTAAAAAATCCGAGTCACGGTCAACATTTTTTGAAATTTCCGTGTGTAATGATCAGGCACAATGAATTAGAATAGAATTAATTTCTATGAAACGGTGTGCATGAAACAATTGAAGAGTGCTGAAAGTCGAACTCTAATTCATAAATCCGAATCTAAGACATTTGAAGTACATGCTATAAAATCCGAGTCACGGTCAACATTTTTTGAAATTTCCATGTGTAATGATCATGCACTATGAATTAGAATAGAATTAATTTCTAAGAAACGGTGTGCATGAAACAAAAGAAGACGCTGAAAATCGAACCCTAATTCATAAATCCTAAGCTGTGACGTTTGAAGTACATGCTAAAAAATCCGAGTCATGGTCAACATTTTTTGAAATTTCTGTGTGTAATGATTAGGCACAATGAATTAGAATAAAATTAATTTCTTAGAAACGGTGTGCATGAAACAATAGAAGAGTGCTGAAAATCGAACCCTAATTCATAAATCCTAATCTGTGACGTTTGAAGTACATGCTAAAAAAACCGAGTCACGGTCAACATTTTTTGATTTTTTCGTGTGTAATGATCAGGCACAATGAATTAGAATAGAATTAATTTCTAAGAAATGGTGTGCATGAAACAATTCAAGAATGCTGAAAATCGAACCCTAATTCATAAATCCTAATATGTGACGTTTGAAGTACATGCTAAAAAATCCGAGTCACGGTCAACATTTTTTTATTTTTTCGTGTGTAATGAATAGGCACAATGAATTAGAATAGAATTAATTTCTAAGAAACGGTGTGCATGAAATAATTTAAGAATGAAGAAAATCGAACCCTAATTCATAAATCCTAATATGTGACGTTTGAAGTACATGCTAAAAAATCCGAGTCACAGTCAACATTTTTGATTTTTTCGTGTGTAATGATCAGGCACAATGAATTAGAATAGAATTAATTTCTAAGAAAAGGTGTGCATGAAAAAATTCAAGAATGCTGAAAATCCAACCCTAATTCATAAATCCTAATCTGTGACGTTTGAAGTACATGCTAAAAAATCCGAGTCACGGTCAACATTTTTTGAAATTTCCGTGTGTAATGATCAGGCACAATGAATTAGAATAGAATTAATTTCTAAGAAACGGTGTGCATGAAACAATTGAAGAGTGCTGAAAATCGAACCCTAATTCATAAATCCTAATCTGTGACGTTTGAAGTACATGCTAAAAAATCCGAGTCACGGTCAACATTTTTTTAAATTTCCATGTGTAATGATCAGGCACAATGAATTAGAATAAAATTAATTTCTTAGAAACGGTGTGCATGAAACAATAGAAGAGTGCTGAAAATCGAACCCTAATTCATAAATCCTAATCTGTGACGTTTGAAGTACATGCTAAAAAATCCGAGTCACGGACAACATTTTTTGATTTTTTCATGTGTAATGATCAAGCACAATGAATTCGAATAGAATTAATTTCTAAGAAACGGTGTGCATGAAACAATTCAAGAATGCTGAAAATCGAACCCTAATTCATAAATCCTAATATGTGACGTTTGAAGTACATGCTAAAAAATCCGAGTCACGGTCAACATTTTTTTATTTTTTCGTGTGTAATGAATAGGCACAATGAATTAGAATAGAATTAATTTCTAAGAAACGGTGTGCATGAAACAATTCAAGAATGCTAAAAATCGAACCCTAATTCATAAATCCTAATATGTGACGTTTGAAGTACATGCTAAAAAATCCGAGTCACGGTCAACATTTTTTGAAATTTCCGTGTGTAATGATCAGGCACAATGAATTAGAATAGAATTAATTTCTAAGACACGGTGTGCATGAAACAATAGAAGAGTGCTGAAAATCGAACCCTAATTCATAAATCCTAATTTGTGACGTTTGAAGTACATGCTAAAAAATCTGAGTCACGGACAACATTTTTTGATTTTTTCGTGTGTAATGATCAAGCACAATGAATTAGAATAGAATTAATTTCTAAGAAACGGTGTGCATGAAACAATTGAAGAGTGCTGAAAATCGAACTCTAATTCATAAATCCTAATCAGTGACGTTTGAAGTACATGCTAAAAAATCCGAGTCACGGTCAACATTTTTTTATTTTTTCGTGTGTAATGAATAGGCACAATGAATTAGAATAGAATTAATTTCTAAGAAACGGTGTGCATGAAACAATTCAAGAATGCTAAAAATCGAACCCTAATTCATAAATCCTAATATGTGACGTTTGAAGTACATGCTAAAAAATCCGAGTCACGGTCAACATTTTTTTATTTTTTCGTGTGTAATGAATAGGCACAATGAATTAGAATAGAATTAATTTCTAAGAAACGGTGTGCATGAAACAATTCAAGAATGCTAAAAATCGAACCCTAATTCATAAATCCTAATATGTGACGTTTGAAGTACATGCTAAAAAATCCGAGTCACGGTCAACATTTTTTTATTTTTTCGTGTGTAATGAATAGGCACAATGAATTAGAATAGAATTAATTTCTAAGAAACGGTGTGCATGAAACAATTCAAGAATGCTGAAAATCGAACCCTAATTCATAAATCCTAATATGTGACGTTTGAAGTACATGCTAAAAAATCCGAGTCACGGTCAACATTTTTTTATTTTTTCGTGTGTAATGAATAGGCACAATGAATTAGAATAGAATTAATTTCTAAGAAACGGTGTGCATGAAACAATTCAAGAATGCTAAAAATCGAACCCTAATTCATAAATCCTAATATGTGACGTTTGAAGTACATGCTAAAAAATCCGAGTCACGGTCAACATTTTTTTATTTTTTCGTGTGTAATGAATAGGCACAATGAATTAGAATAGAATTAATTTCTAAGAAACGGTGTGCATGAAACAATTCAAGAATGCTAAAAATCGAACCCTAATTCATAAATCCTAATATGTGACGTTTGAAGTACATGCTAAAAAATCCGAGTCACGGTCAACATTTTTTTATTTTTTCGTGTGTAATGAATAGGCACAATGAATTAGAATAGAATTAATTTCTAAGAAACGGTGTGCATGAAACAATTCAAGAATGCTAAAAATCGAACCCTAATTCATAAATCCTAATATGTGACGTTTGAAGTACATGCTAAAAAATCCGAGTCACGGTCAACATTTTTTTATTTTTTCGTGTGTAATGAATAGGCACAATGAATTAGAATAGAATTAATTTCTAAGAAACGGTGTGCATGAAACAATTCAAGAATGCTGAAAATCGAACCCTAATTCATAAATCCTAATATGTGACGTTTGAAGTACATGCTAAAAAATCCGAGTCACGGTCAACATTTTTTGATTTTTTCGTGTGTAATGATCAGGCACAATGAATTAGAATAGAATTAATTTCTAAGAAACGGTGTGCATGAAACAATTCAAGAATGCTGAAAATCGAACCCTAATTCATAAATCCTAATATGTGACGTTTGAAGTACATGCTAAAAAATCCGAGTCACGGTCAACATTTTTTTATTTTTTCGTGTGTAATGAATAGGCACAATGAATTAGAATAGAATTAATTTCTAAGACACGGTGTGCATGAAACAATAGAAGAGTGCTGAAAATCGAACCCTAATTCATAAATCCTAATTTGTGACGTTTGAAGTACATGCTAAAAAATCTGAGTCACGGACAACATTTTTTGATTTTTTCGTGTGTAATGATCAAGCACAATGAATTAGAATAGAATTAATTTCTAAGAAACGGTGTGCATGAAACAATTGAAGAGTGCTGAAAATCGAACTCTAATTCATAAATCCTAATCAGTGACGTTTGAAGTACATGCTAAAAAATCCGAGTCACGGTCAACATTTTTTGATTTTTTCGTGTGTAATGATAAGGCACAATGAATTAGAATAAAATTAATTTCTAAGAAACGATGTATATGAAACAATAGAAGAGTGCTGAAAATCGAACCCTAATTCATAAATCCTAATCTGTGACGTTTGAAGTACATGCTAAAAAATCCGAGTCACGGTCAACATTTTTTGAAATTTCCCTGTGTAATGATCACGCACAATGAATTAGAATAAAATTAATTTCTAAGACACGGTGTGCATGAAACAATAGAAGAGTGCTGAAAATCGAACCCTAATTCATAAATCCTAATCTGTGACGTTTGAAGTACATGCTAAAAAATCCGAGTCACGGTCAACATTTTTGATTTTTTCGTGTGTAATGATCAGGCACAATGAATTAGAATAGAATTAATTTCTAAGAAACGGTGTGCATGAAACAATTCAATTATGCTGAAAATCGAACCCTAATTCATAAATCCTAATATGTGACGTTTGAAGTACATGCTAAAAAATCCGAGTCATGGTCAACATTTTTTGAAATTTCCGTGTGTAATAATCAGGCACAATGAATTAGAATAAAATTAATTTCTAAGAAACGGTGTGCATGAAACAATAGAAGAGTGCTGAAAATCGAACCCTAATTCATAAATCCTAATCTGTGACGTTTGAAGTACATGCTAAAAAATCCGAGTCACGGTCAACATTTTTTGATTTTTTCGTGTGTAATGATCACGCACAATGAATTAGAATAGAATTAATTTCTAAGAAACGGTGTGCATGAAACAATTCAAGAATGCTGAAAATCGAACCCTAATTCATAAATCCTAATATGTGACGTTTCAAGTACATGCTAAAAAATCCGAGTCATGGTCAACATTTTTTGAAATTTCCAGGTGTAATGATCATGCATTATGAATTAGAATAGAATTAATTTCTAAGAAACGATGTGCATGAAACAAAAGAAGAGTGCTGAAAATCGAACCCTAATTCATAAATCCTAATCTGTGACGTTTGAAGTACATGCTTAAAAATCCGAGTCACGGTCATCATTTTTTTAAATTTCCGTGTGTAGTGATCAGGCAAAATGAATTAGAATAAAAATAATTTATAAGAAACGGTGTGCATTAAACAATAGAAGAGTGCTGAAAATCGAACCCTAATTCATAAATCCTAATCTGTGACGTTTGAATTACTCGATAAAAAATCTGAGTCACGGTCAACATTTTTTTAAATTTCCGTGTGTAATGATTAGGCACAATGAATTAGAATAAAATTAATTTCTAAGAAACGGTGTGCATGAAACAATAGAAGAGTGCTGAAAATCGAACCCTAATTCATAAATCCCAATCTGTTACGTTTGAAGTACATGCTAAAAAATCCGAGTCACGGTCAACATTTTTTGAAATTTCCGTGTGTAATGATCAGGCACAATGAATTAGAATAAAATTAATTTCTAAGACACGGTGTGCATGAAACAATAGAAGAGTGCTGAAAATCGAACCCTAATTCATAAATCCTAATTTGTGACGTTTGAAGTACATGCTAAAAAATCTGAGTCACTGTCAACATTTTTTGATTTTTTCGTGTGTAATGATCAGGCACAATGAATTAGAATAGAATTAATTTCTAAGAAACGATGTGCATGAAACAATTCAAGAATGCTTAAAATCGAACCCTAATTCATAAATCCTAATATGTGACGTTTGAAGTACATGCTAAAGAATCCGAGTCATGGTCAACATTTTTTGAAATTTCCGTGTGTAATGATCAGGCACAATGAATTAGAATAGAATTAATTTCTAAGAAACGGTGTGCATGAAACAATAGAAGAATGTTGAAAATCGAACCCTAATTAATAAATCCTAATCTGTGACATTTGAAGTACATGCTAAAAAATCAGAGTCACCGTCAACATTTTTTGAAATTTCCGTGTGTAATGATCAGGCACAAAGAATTAGAATTGAATTAATTTCTAAGAAACGGTGTGCATGAAACAATAGAAGAGTGCTGAAAATCGAACCCTAATTAATAAATCCTAATTTGTGACATTTGAAGTACATGCTAAAAAATCCGAGTCACGGTCAACATTTTTTGAAATTTTCATGTGTAATGATCATGCACTATGAATTAGAATAAAATTAATTTCTAAGAAACGGTGTGCATGAAACAAAAGAAGAGTGCTGAAAATCGAACCCTAATTCATAAATCCTAACCTGTGACGTTTGAATTACATGCTCAAAAATCCGAGTCACGGTCAACATTTTTTGAAATTTCCGTGTGTAATGATCAGGCACAATGAATTAGAATAAAATTAATTTCTAAGAAACGGTGTGCATGAAACAATAGAAGAGGGCTGAAAATCGAACCTTAATTCATAAATCCTAATCTGTGACGTTTGAAGTACATGCTAAAAAATCCGAGTCACGGTCAACATTTTTTGAAATTTCCGTGTGTAATGATCAGGCACAATGAATTAGAATAAAATTAATTTCTTAGAAACGGTGTGCATGAAACAATAGAAGAGTGCTGAAAATCGAACCCTAATTCATAAATCCTAATCTGTGACGTTTGAAGTACATGCTAAAAAATCCGAGTCACGGTCCATAATTTTTTAAATTTTCGTGTGTAATGATCAGGCACAATGAATTAGAATAGAATTAATTTCTAAGAAACGGTGTGCATTAAACAATTCAAAAATGCTCAAAATCGAACCCGAATTCATAAATCCTAATATGTGACGTTTGAAGTACATGCTAAAAAATCCGAGTCACGGTCAACATTTTTTGAAATTTCCGTGTGTAATGATCAGGCACAATGAATTAGAATAGAACTAATTTCTAAGAAACGGTGTGCATGAAACAATAGAAGAGTGCTGAAAATCGAACCCTAATTAATAAATCCTAATCTGTGAGATTTGAAGTACATGCTAAAAAATCCGAGTCACGGTCAACATTTTTTGAATTTTCCATGTGTAATGATCATGCATTATGAATTAGGATATTATTCATTTCTAAGAAACGGTGTGCATGAAACAATTCAAGAATGCTGAAAATCGAACCCTAATTCATAAATCCTAATATGTGACGTTTGAAGTACATGCTAAAAAATCCGAGTCATGGTCAACATTTTTTGAAATTTCCGTGTGTAATAATCAGGCACAATGAATTAGAATAAAATTAATTTCTAAGAAACAGTGTGCATGAAACAATAGAAGAGTGCTGAAAATCGAACCCTAATTCATAAATCCTAATCTGTGACGTTTGAAGTACATGCTAAAAAATCCGAGTCACGGTCAACATTTTTTGATTTTTTCGTGTGTAATGATCACGCACAATGAATTAGAATAGAATTAATTTCTAAGAAACGGTGTGCATGAAACAATTCAAGAATGCTGAAAATCGAACCCTAATTCATAAATCCTAATATGTGACGTTTGAAGTACATGCTAAAAAATCCGAGTCACGGTCAACATTTTTTGAAATTACCAGGTGTAATGATCATGCATTATGAATTAGAATAGAATTAATTTCTAAGAAACGGTGTGCATGAAACAAAAGAAGAGTGCTGAAAATCGAACCCTAATTCATAAATCCTAATCTGTGACGTTTGAAGTACATGCTTAAAAATCCGAGTCACGGTCAACATTTTTTTGTAATTTCCGTGTGTAGTGATCAGGCAAAATGAATTAGAATAAAATTAATTTCTAAGAAACGGTGTGCATGAAACAATAGAAGAGTGCTGAAAATCGAACCCTAATTCATAAATCCTAATCTGTGACTTTTGAAATACATGCTAAAAAATCCGAGTCACGGTCAACATTTTTTGAAATTTCCGTGTGTAATGATCAGGCACAATGAATTAGAATAAAATTAATTTCTAAGAAACAGTGTGCATGAAACAATAGAAGAGTGCTGAAAATCGAACCCTAATTCATAAATCCAAATCTTTGACTTTTGAAGTACATGTTAAAAAATCCGAGTCACGGTCAACATTTTTTTAAATTTCCGTGTGTAATGATCAGGCACAATGAATTAGAATAGAATTAATTTCTAAGAAACGGTGTGCATTAAACAATTCAAGAATGCTGAAAATCGAACCCTAATTCATAAATCCTAATATGTGACGTTTGGAGTACATGCTAAAAAATCCGAGTCACGGTCAACATTTTTTGAAATTTCCGTGTGTAATGATCAGGCACAATGAATTAGAATAGAATTAATTTCTAAGAGACGGTGTGCATGAAACAATAGAAGAGTGCTGAAAATCGAACCCTAATTAATAAATCCTAATCTGTGAGATTTGAAGTACATGCTAAAAAATCGGAGTCACGGTCAACATTTTTTGAATTTTCCATGTGTAATGATCATGCATTATGAATTAGGATATTATTAATTTCTAAGAAACGGTGTGCATGAAACAATTCAAGAATGCTGAAAATCGAACCCTAATTCATAAATTCTAATATGTGACGTTTGAAGTACATGCTAAAAAATCTGAGTCACGGTCAACATTTTTTGATTTTTTCGTGTGTAATGATCAGGCACAATGAATTAGAAAAGAATTAATTTCTAAGACACGGTGTGCATGAAACAATTCAAGAATGCTGAAAATCGAACCCTAATTCAAAAATCCTAATATGTGACGTTTCAAGTTCATGCTAAAAAATCCGAGTCACGGTCAACATTTTTTGAAATTTCCGTGTGTAATGATCAGGAACAATGAATTAGAATAGAATTAATTTCTAAGAAACGGTGTGCATGAAACAATAGAAGAGTGCTGAAAATCGAACCCTCATTAATAAATCCTAATCTGTGACATTTGAAGTACATGCTAAAAAATCCGAGTCACGGTCAACATTTTTTGAAATTTCCGTGTGTAATGATCAGGCACAAAGAATTAGAATTGAATTAATTTCTAAGAAACGGTGTGCATGAAACAATAGAAGAGTGCTGAAAATCGAACCCTAATTCATAAATAATAATTCTTGACGTTTGAAGTACATGCTAAAAAATCCGAAGCACGGTCAACATTTTTTGAAATTTCCGTGTGTAATGATCAGGCACAAAGAATTAGAATTGAATTAATTTCTAAGAAACGGTGTGCATGAAACAATAGAAGAGTGCTGAAAATCGAACCCTAATTCATAAATCCTAATATGTGACGTTTGAAGTACATGCTAAAAAATCCGAGTCACGGTCAACATTTTTTCAAATTTCCGTGTGTAGTGATCAGGCAAAATGAATTAGAATCAAATTAATTTATAAGAAACGGTGTGCATGAAACAATAGAAGAGTGCTGAAAATCGAACCCTAATTCATAAATTCTAATCTGTGACGTTTGAAGTACATGCTAAAAAATCCGAGTCACGGTCAACATTTTTTGAAATTTCCGTGTGTAATGATCAGGCACAATGAATTAGAATAAAATTAATTTCTAAGAAACAGTGTGCATGAAACAATAGAAGAGTGCTGAAAATCGAAACCTAATTCATAAATCCTAATCAGTGACGTTTGAAGTACATGCTAAAAAATCCGAGTCACGGTCAACATTTTTTTATTTTTTCGTGTGTAATGATCAGGCACAATGAATTAGAATAGAATTAATTTCTAAGAAACGGTGTGCAGGAAACAATTCAAGAATGCTGAAAATCGAACCCTAATTCATAAATCCTAATATGTGACGTTTGAAGTACATGCTAAAAAATCCGAGTCACGGTCAACATTTTTTGAAATTTCCGTGTGTAATGATCAGGCACAATGAATTAGAATAAAATTAATTTCTAAGAAACAGTGTGCATGAAACAATAGAAGAGTGCTGAAAATCGAACCCTAATTCATAAATCCAAATCTTTGACTTTTGAAGTACATGTTAAAAAATCCGAGTCACGGTCAACATTTTTTTAAATTTCCGTGTGTAATGATCAGGCACAATGAATTAGAATAGAATTAATTTCTAAGAAACGGTGTGCATTAAACAATTCAAGAATGCTGAAAATCGAACCCTAATTCATAAATCCTAATATGTGACGTTTGAAGTACATGCTAAAAAATCCGAGTCACGGTCAACATTTTTTGAAATTTCCGTGTGTAATGATCAGGCACAATGAATTAGAATAGAATTAATTTCTAAGAGACGGTGTGCATGAAACAATAGAAGAGTGCTGAAAATCGAACCCTAATTAATAAATCCTAATCTGTGAGATTTGAAGTACATGCTAAAAAATCGGAGTCACGGTCAACATTTTTTGAATTTTCCATGTGTAATGATCATGCATTATGAATTAGGATATTATTAATTTCTAAGAAACGGTGTGCATGAAACAATTCAAGAATGCTGAAAATCGAACCCTAATTCATAAATTCTAATATGTGACGTTTGAAGTACATGCTAAAAAATCTGAGTCACGGTCAACATTTTTTGATTTTTTCGTGTGTAATGATCAGGCACAATGAATTAGAAAAGAATTAATTTCTAAGACACGGTGTGCATGAAACAATTCAAGAATGCTGAAAATCGAACCCTAATTCAAAAATCCTAATATGTGACATTTCAAGTTCATGCTAAAAAATCCGAGTCACGGTCAACATTTTTTGAAATTTCCGTGTGTAATGATCAGGAACAATGAATTAGAATAGAATTAATTTCTAAGAAACGGTGTGCATGAAACAATAGAAGAGTGCTGAAAATCGAACCCTCATTAATAAATCCTAATCTGTGACATTTGAAGTACATGCTAAAAAATCCGAGTCACGGTCAACATTTTTTGAAATTTCCGTGTGTAATGATCAGGCACAAAGAATTAGAATTGAATTAATTTCTAAGAAACGGTGTGCATGAAACAATAGAAGAGTGCTGAAAATCGAACCCTAATTCATAAATAATAATTCTTGACGTTTGAAGTACATGCTAAAAAATCCGAAGCACGGTCAACATTTTTTGAAATTTCCGTGTGTAATGATCAGGCACAAAGAATTAGAATTGAATTAATTTCTAAGAAACGGTGTGCATGAAACAATAGAAGAGTGCTGAAAATCGAACCCTAATTCATAAATCCTAATATGTGACGTTTGAAGTACATGCTAAAAAATCCGAGTCACGGTCAACATTTTTTCAAATTTCCGTGTGTAGTGATCAGGCAAAATGAATTAGAATCAAATTAATTTATAAGAAACGGTGTGCATGAAACAATAGAAGAGTGCTGAAAATCGAACCCTAATTCATAAATTCTAATCTGTGACGTTTGAAGTACATGCTAAAAAATCCGAGTCACGGTCAACATTTTTTGAAATTTCCGTGTGTAATGATCAGGCACAATGAATTAGAATAAAATTAATTTCTAAGAAACAGTGTGCATGAAACAATAGAAGAGTGCTGAAAATCGAAACCTAATTCATAAATCCTAATCAGTGACGTTTGAAGTACATGCTAAAAAATCCGAGTCACGGTCAACATTTTTTTATTTTTTCGTGTGTAATGATCAGGCACAATGAATTAGAATAGAATTAATTTCTAAGAAACGGTGTGCAGGAAACAATTCAAGAATGCTGAAAATCGAACCCTAATTCATAAATCCTAATATGTGACGTTTGAAGTACATGCTAAAAAATCCGAGTCACGGTCAACATTTTTTGAAATTTCCGTGTGTAATGATCAGGCACAATGAATTAGAATAAAATTAATTTCTAAGAAACAGTGTGCATGAAACAATAGAAGAGTGCTGAAAATCGAACCCTAATTCATAAATCCAAATCTTTGACTTTTGAAGTACATGTTAAAAAATCCGAGTCACGGTCAACATTTTTTTAAATTTCCGTGTGTAATGATCAGGCACAATGAATTAGAATAGAATTAATTTCTAAGAAACGGTGTGCATTAAACAATTCAAGAATGCTGAAAATCGAACCCTAATTCATAAATCCTAATATGTGACGTTTGAAGTACATGCTAAAAAATCCGAGTCACGGTCAACATTTTTTGAAATTTCCGTGTGTAATGATCAGGCACAATGAATTAGAATAGAATTAATTTCTAAGAGACGGTGTGCATGAAACAATAGAAGAGTGCTGAAAATCGAACCCTAATTAATAAATCCTAATCTGTGAGATTTGAAGTACATGCTAAAAAATCGGAGTCACGGTCAACATTTTTTGAATTTTCCATGTGTAATGATCATGCATTATGAATTAGGATATTATTAATTTCTAAGAAACGGTGTGCATGAAACAATTCAAGAATGCTGAAAATCGAACCCTAATTCATAAATTCTAATATGTGACGTTTGAAGTACATGCTAAAAAATCTGAGTCACGGTCAACATTTTTTGATTTTTTCGTGTGTAATGATCAGGCACAATGAATTAGAAAAGAATTAATTTCTAAGACACGGTGTGCATGAAACAATTCAAGAATGCTGAAAATCGAACCCTAATTCAAAAATCCTAATATGTGACGTTTCAAGTTCATGCTAAAAAATCCGAGTCACGGTCAACATTTTTTGAAATTTCCGTGTGTAATGATCAGGAACAATGAATTAGAATAGAATTAATTTCTAAGAAACGGTGTGCATGAAACAATAGAAGAGTGCTGAAAATCGAACCCTCATTAATAAATCCTAATCTGTGACATTTGAAGTACATGCTAAAAAATCCGAGTCACGGTCAACATTTTTTGAAATTTCCGTGTGTAATGATCAGGCACAAAGAATTAGAATTGAATTAATTTCTAAGAAACGGTGTGCATGAAACAATAGAAGAGTGCTGAAAATCGAACCCTAATTCATAAATACTAATTCTTGACGTTTGAAGTACATGCTAAAAAATCCGAAGCACGGTCAACATTTTTTGAAATTTCCGTGTGTAATGATCAGGCACAAAGAATTAGAATTGAATTAATTTCTAAGAAACGGTGTGCATGAAACAATAGAAGAGTGCTGAAAATCGAACCCTAATTCATAAATCCTAATATGTGACGTTTGAAGTACATGCTAAAAAATCCGAGTCACGGTCAACATTTTTTCAAATTTCCGTGTGTAGTGATCAGGCAAAATGAATTAGAATCAAATTAATTTATAAGAAACGGTGTGCATGAAACAATAGAAGAGTGCTGAAAATCGAACCCTAATTCATAAATTCTAATCTGTGACGTTTGAAGTACATGCTAAAAAATCCGAGTCACGGTCAACATTTTTTGAAATTTCCGTGTGTAATGATCAGGCACAATGAATTAGAATAAAATTAATTTCTAAGAAACAGTGTGCATGAAACAATAGAAGAGTGCTGAAAATCGAAACCTAATTCCTAAATCCTAATCAGTGACGTTTGAAGTACATGCTAAAAAATCGGAGTCACGGTCAACATTTTTTTATTTTTTCGTGTGTAATGATCAGGCACAATGAATTAGAATAGAATTAATTTCTAAGAAACGGTGTGCAGGAAACAATTCAAGAATGCTGAAAATCGAACCCTAATTCATAAATCCTAAATGTGACGTTTGAAGTACATGCTAAAAAATCCGAGTCATGGTCAACATTTTTTTATTTTTTCGTGTGTAATGATCAGGCACAATGAATTAGAATAGAATTAATTTCTAGGAAACGGTGTGCATGAAACAATTCAAGAATGCTGAAAATCGAACCCTAATTCATAAATCCTAATATGTGACGTTTGAAGTACATGCTAAAAAATCCAGTCACGGTCAACATTTTTTGAAATTTCCGTGTGTAATGATCGGGCTCAATGAATTAGAATAGAATTAATTTCTAAGAAACGGTGTGCATGAAACAATAGAAGAGTGTTGAAAATCGAACCCTAATTCATAAATCCTAATCTGTGACGTTTGAAGTACATGCTAAAAAATCCGAGTCACGGTCAACATTTTTTTATTTTTTCGTGTGTAATGATCAGGCACAATGAATTAGAATATTATTAATTTCTAAGAAACGGTGTAAATGAAACAATTCAAGAATGCTGAAAATCGAACCCTAATTCATAAATCCTAATATGTGACGTTTGAAGTACATGCTAAAAATCCGAGTCATGGTCAACATTTTTTCAAAATTCCGTGTGTAATGATCAGGCACAATGAATTAGAATAGAATTAATTTCTAAGAAACGGTGTGCATGAAACAATAGAAGAGTGCTGAAAATCGAAACCTAATTAATAAATCCTAATCTGTGACATTTGAAATACATGCTAAAAAATCCGAGTCACGGTCAACATTTTTTGAAATTTCCATGTGTAATAGGATAGAATTAATTTCTAAGCAACGGTGTGCATGAAACAAAAGAAGAGTGCTGAAAATCGAACCCTAATTCATAAATCATAATATGTGACGTTTGAAGTACATGCTAAAAAATCCGAGTCATGGTCAACATTTTTTGAAATTTCCGTGTGTAATGATCAAGCACAATGAATTAGAATAAAATTACTTTCTAAGAAACGGTGTGCAGGAAACAATAGAAAAGTGCTGAAAATCGAACACTAATTCATAAATCCTAATCTGTGACGTTTGAAGTACATGCTAAAAAATCGGAGTCACGGTCAACATTTTTTTATTTTTTCGTGTGTAATGATCAGGCACAATGAATTAGAATAGAATTAATTTCTAAGAAACGGTGTGGATGAAACAATTCAAGAATGCTAAAAATCGAACCCTAATTCATAAATCCTAATATGTGACGTTTGAAGTACATGCTAAAAAATCCGAGTCACGGTCAACATTTTTTGATTTTTTCGTGTGTAATGATCAGGCACAATGAATTAGAATAGAATTAATTTCTAAGAAACGGTGTACATGAAACAATTCAAGAATGCTGAAAATCGAACCCTAATTCATAAATCCTAATATGTGACGTTTGAAGTACATGCTAAAAAATCCGAGTCACGGTCAACATTTTTTGAAATTTCCATGTGTAATGATCATGCACTATGAATTAGAATAGAATTAATATCTAAGAAACGGTGTGCATGAAACAAAAGAAGACTGTTGAAAATCGAACCCTAATTCATAAATCCTAATCTGCGACTTTTGAAGTACAAGCTAAAAAATCCGAGTCACGGTCAATATTTTTTTAAATTTCCGTGTGTAATGATCAAGCACAATGAATTAGAATCAATTTAATTTCTAAGAAACGGTGTACAGGAAACAATAGAAAAGTCCTGAAAATCGAACACTAATTCATAAATCCTAATCTGTGAAGTTTGAAGTACATGCTTAAAAATCCAAGTCACGATCAACATTTTCTGAAATTTTCATGTGTAATGATCAGGCACAATGAATTAGAATAGAATTAAGTTCTAAGAAACGGTGTGCATGAAACAATACAAGAGTGTTGAAAATGGAACCCTAATTCATAAATCCTAATCTGTGACATTTGAAGTACATGCTAAAAAAATCAATCTCACGTTCAACATTTTTTGAAATTTCCGTGTGTAATGATCAGGCACAATGAATTAGAATAGAATTAATTTCTAAGAAAAAGTGTGCATGTAACAATAGAAGAGTGTTGAAAATCGAACTCTAATTCATAAATCCTAATCTGTGACGTTTGAAGTACATGCTAAAAAATACAAGTCACGGTCAACATTTTTTTAAATTTCCGTGTGTAATGGTTAGGCAAAATGAATTAGAATAAAATTAATTTCTAAGAAACTGTGTGCATGAAACAATAGAAGAGTGCTGAAAATCGAACCCTAATTCATAAATCCTAATATGTGACGTTTGAAGTACATGCTAAAAAATCCGAGTCACGGTCAACATTTTTTTATTATTTCGTGTGTAATGATCAGGCAATATGAATTAGAATAGAATTAATTTCTAAGAAACGGTGTGCATGAAACAATTCAAAAATGCTGAAAATCGAACCCTAATTCATAAATCCTAACATGTGACGTTTGAAGTACATGCTAAAAAATCCGAGTCACGGTCAACATTTTTTTATTTTTTCGTGTGTAATGATCAGGTAATATGAATTAGAATAGAATTAATTTCTAAGAAACGGTGTGCATGAAACAATTCAAGAATGTTGAAAATCGAACCCTAATTCATAAATCCTAATATGTGACGTTTGAAGTACATGCTAAAAATTCCGAGTAACGGTCAACATTTTTTGATTTTTTCATGTGTAATGATCAGGCACAATGAATTAGAATAGAATTAATTTCTAAGAAACGGTGTGCATGAAACAATTCAAAAATGCTGAAAATCGAACCCTAATTCATAAATCCTAATATGTGACGTTTGAAGTACATGCTAAAAAATCCGAGTCACGGTCAACATTTTTTGATTTTTTCGTGTGTAGTGATCAGGGAAAATGAATTAGAATAGAATTAATTTCTAAGAAACGGTGTGCATGAAACAATAGAAGATTGCTGAAAATCGTACCCTAATTCATAAATCCTAATCTGTGACGTTTGAAGTACATGCGAAAAAATCAGACTCACGGTCAACATTTTTTGATTTTTTCGTGTGTAATGATCAGGCACAATGAATTAGAATAGAATTAATTTGTAAGAAACGGTGTGCATGAAACAATTCAAAAATGCTCAAAATCGAACCCTAATTCATAAATCCTAATATGTGACGTTTGAAGTACATGCTAAAAAATCCGAGTCACGGTCAACATTTTTTGATTTTTTCGTGTGTAGTGATCAGGCAAAATGAATTAGAATAGAATTAATTTCTAAGAAACGGTGTGCATTAAACAATAGAAGAGTGCTGAAAATCGTACCCTAATTCATAAATCCTAATCTGTGACGTTTGAAGTACATGCTAAAAAATCAGACTCACGGTCAACATTTTTTGAAATTTCCGTGTGTAATGATCAGGCACAATGAATTAGAATAGAATTAATTTCTAAGAAAAAGTGTGCATGTACCAATAGAAGAGTGTTGAAAATCAAACTCTAATTCATAAATCCTAATCTGTGACGTTTGAAGTACATGCTAAAAAATACAAGTCACGGTCAACATTTTTTTAAATTTCCGTGTGTAATGGTCAGGCAAAATGAATTAGAATAAAATTAATTTCTAAGAAACTGTGTGCATGAAACAATAGAAGAGTGCTGAAAATCGAACCCTAATTCATAAATCCTAATATGTGACGTTTGAAGTACATGCTAAAAAATCCGAGTCACGGTCAACATTTTTTTATTATTTCGTGTGTAATGATCAGGCAATATGAATTAGAATAGAATTAATTTCTAAGAAACGGTGTGCATGAAACAATTCAAGAATGCTGAAAATCGAACCCTAATTCATAAATCCTAACATGAGACGTTTGAAGTACATGCTAAAAAATCCGAGTCACGGTCAACATTTTTTGATTTTTTCGTGTGTAATGATCAGGCAATATGAATTAGAATAGAATTAATTTCTAAGAAACGGTGTGCATGAAACAATTCAAGAATGCTGAAAATCGAACCCTAATTCATAAATCCTAATATGTGACGTTTGAAGTACATGCTAAAAATTCCGATTAACGGTCAACATTTTTTTTATTTTTTCGTGTGTAATGATCAGGCACAATGAATTAGAATAGAATTAATTTCTAAGAAACGGTGTGCATGAAACAATTCAAGAATGCTGAAAATCGAACCCTAATTCATAAATCCTAATATGTGAAGTTTGAAGTACATTCTAAAAAATCCGAGTCAAGGTCAACATTTTTTGAAATTTCCATGTGTAATGATTATGCACTATGAATTAGAATATAATTAATTTCTAAGAAACGGTGTGCATGAAACAAAAGAAGAGTGCTGAAAATCGAACCCTAATTCATAAATCCTAATCTGTGACGTTTGAAGTACATGCTAAAAAATCCAAGTCACGGTCAACATTTTTTGAAATTTCCGTGTGTAATGATCAGGCACAACGAATTAGAATAAAAATAATTTCTAAGAAACGGTGTGCATGAAACAATAGAAGAGTGCTGAAAATCGTACCCTAATTCATAAATCCTAATCTGTGACGTTTGAAGTACATGCTAAAAAATCAGACTCACGGTAAACATTTTTTGATTTTTTCGTGTGTAATGATCAGGCACAATGAATTAGAATAGAATTAATTTCTAAGAAACGGTGTGCATGAAACAATAGAAGAGTGCTGAAAATCGAACCCTAATTCATAAATCCTAATCTGTGACGTTTGAAGTACATGCTAAAAAATCCAAGTCACGGTCAACATTTTTTGATTTTTTCGTGTGTAATGATCAGGCAATATGAATTAGAATAGAATTAATTTCTAAGAAACGGTGTGCATGAAACAATTCAAGAATGCTGAAAATCGAACCCTAATTCATAAATCCTAATATGTGACGTTTGAAGTACATGCTAAAAATTCCGAGTAACGGTCAACATTTTTTGATTTTTTCGTGTGTAATGATCAGGCACAATGAATTAGAATAGAATTAATTTCTAAGAAACGGTGTGCATGAAACAATTCAGGAATGCTGAAAATCGAACCCTAATTCATAAATCCTAATACGTGAAGTTTGAAGTACATGCTAAAAAATCCGAGTCAAGGTCAACATTTTTTGAAATTTCCATGTGTAATGATTGTGCACTATGAATTAGAATAGAATTAATTTCTAAGAAACGGTGTGCATGAAACAAAAGAAGAGTGTTGAAAATCGAACCCTAATTCATAAATCCTAATCTGTGACGTTTGAAGTACATGCTAAAAAATCCGAGTCACGGTCAACATTTTTTTAAATTTCCGTGTGTAGTGACTAGGCAAAATGAATTAGAATAAAATTAATTTCTAAGAAACGGTATGCATGAAACAATAGAAGAGTACTGAAAATCGAACCCTAATTCATAAATCCTAATCTGTGACGTTTGAAGTACATGCTAAAAAATCCAAGTCACGGTCAACATTTTTTGAAATTTCCGTGTGTAATGATCAGGCACAATGAATTAGAATAAAAATAATTTCTAAGAAACGGTGTGCATGAAACAATAGAAGAGTGCTGAAAATCGTACCCTAATTCATAAATCCTAATCTGTGACGTTTGAAGTACATGCTAAAAAATCAGACTCACGGTCAAAATTTTTTTATTTTTTCGTGTGTAATGATCAGGCACAATGAATTAGAATAGAATTAATTTCTAAGAAACGGTGTGCATGAAACAATAGAAGAGTGCTGAAAATCGAACCCTAATTCATAAATCCTAATCTGTGACGTTTGAAGTACATGCTAAAAAATCCAAGTCACGGTCAACATTTTTTGAAATTTCTGTGTGTAATGATCAGGCACAATGAATTAGAATAAAATTAATTTCTAAGAAACGGTGTGCATGAAACAATAGAAGAGTGCTGAAAATCGTACCCTAATTCATAAATCCTAATCTGTGACGTTTGAAGTACATGCTAAAAAATCCGAGTCACGGTCAACATTTTTTGATTTTTTCGTGTGTAATGATCAGGCAATATGAATTAGAATAGAATTAATTTCTAAGAAACGGTGTGCATGAAACAATTCAAGAATGCTGAAAATCGAACCCTAATTCATAAATCCTAATATGTGACGTTTGAAGTACATGCTAAAAAATCCGAGTCACGGTCAAAATTTTTTGATTTTTTCGTGTGTAATGATCAGGCACAATGAATTAGAGTAGAATTAATTTGTAAGAAACGGTGTGCATGAAACAATTCAAAAATGCTGAAAATCGAACCCTAATTCATAAATCCTAATATGTGACGTTTGAAGTACATGCTAAAAAATCCGAGTCACGGTCAACATTTTTTGATTTTTTCGTGTGTAATGATCAGGCACAATGAATTAGAGTAGAATTAATTTGTAAGAAACGGTGTGCATGAAACAATTCAAAAATGCTGAAAATCGAACCCTAATTCATAAATCCTAATCTGTGACGTTTGAAGTACATGCTAAAAAATCAGACTCACGGTCAACATTTTTTGATTTTTTCGTGTGTAGTGATCAGGCAAAATGAATTAGAATAGAATTAATTTCTAAGAAACGGTGTGCATGAAACAATAGAAGAGTGCTGAAAATCGAACCCTAATTCATAAATCCTAATCTGTGACGTTTGAAGTACATGCTAAAAAATCCGAGTCACGGTCAACATTTTTTTAAATTTCCGTGTGTAATGATCAGGCACAATAAATTAGAATAAAATTAGTTTCTAAGAAACGGTGTGCATGAAACAATAGAACAGTGCTGAAAATCGTACCCTAATTCATAAATCCTAATCTGTGAAGTTTGAAGTACATGCTAAAAAATCCGAGTCACGGTCAACATTTTTTGAAATTTCCGTGTGTAATGATCACGCACAATGAATTAGAATAAAATTAATTTCTAAGAAACGGTGTGCATGAAACAATAGATAGAGTGCTGAAAATCGTACCCTAATTCATAAATCCTAATCTGTGACGTTTGAATTACATGCTAAAAAATCCGAGTGACGGTCAACATTTTTTGATTTTTTCGTGTGTAATGATCAGGCACAATGAATTAGAATAGAATTAATTTGTAAGAAACGGTGTGCATGAAACAATTCAAGAATGCTGAAAATCGAACCCTAATTCATAAATCCTAATCTGTGACGTTTGAAGTACACGCTAAAAAATCCGAGTCACGGTCAACATTTTTTGAAATTTCCGTGTGTAATGATCAGGCACAATGAATTAGAATAAAATTAATTTCTAAGAAACGGTGTGCATGAAACAAAAGAAGAGTGCCGAAAATCGAACCCTAATTCATAAATCCTAATCTGTGACATTTGTAGTACATGCTAAAAAATCCGAGTCACGGTCAACATTTTTTTATTTTTTCGTGTGTAATGATCAGGCACAATGAATTAGAATAGAATTAATTTCTAAGAAACGGTGATATGGAAATCAACCCAAGGGAAAGTATGGAACGGATTACCTTGATGATCAAGATCAAGAGTAAAGAAAACTCGTTTCTAAACTCGTGATTCGAATCACTCCACAAGAGGTTTGATCAATACCACTTGAATGACTCTACATGCAAGTTCTAAACACAAGAATTTGCAAAGAAAGTTTAGCTCTCAACAAAGCTAAAATAGAAATTCTATTCTCAACTCCAAAATCTGATGTCTAATCAAAGAAAAGAAGGCTTTATATAGCCTTTACAAACCTTAACCTATGTGATACATAACTCCAAAATTAAATGGGCTAGTAAATGAGAAATACCCTAGTTAATGGTGGAATATAGTAACCTATGTGGGTTACAATATAACCTTAACTCCTATATTTAAAACTAGCTTAAATATGAAAACAAATAGTTAAACTATAATTAAATAATGCAAATAATAAAATGTGCTTATTAGTCATCCTTGGACTATTTGATATTCAGCGGAGTTCATTAAATGCAACTTAAAGTGCATTTAATTCATCTCTGTCTTGAAGCTCAACTTTGCATAACATATAAGGGAGGTCACCAACGTCTTCTAAAATTTACTTTGATGAGCTCACCATAGCTTGAATATAACTGTATAAGGTTTGTTGTAGCTTCTTGGCTCTCGTCCTTGTAATTGGACCTTGAGGTATGGAAATTCCTTGGTCGTTGTTCATATCAAACGGTGTGCATGAAACAATTCAAGAATGCTGAAGATCGAACCCTAATTCATAAATCCTAATATGTGACGTTTGAAGTACATGCTAAAAAATCCGAGTCATGGCCAACATTTTTTGAAATTTCCGTGTGTAATGATCAGGAAACAATAGAAGCGTGCTGAAAATCGAACCATAAATAATAAATCCTAATCTGTGACATTTGAAGTACATGCTAAAAAATCCGAGTCACGGTCAACATTTTTTGAAATTTCCATGTGTAATGATCATGCACTAGAATTAGAATAGAATTAATTTCTAAGAAACGGTGTGCATGAAACAAAAGAAGAGTGCTAAAAATCGAACCCTAATTCATAAATCCTAATCTGTGACATTTGAAGTACATGCTAAAAAATCCGAGTCACGGTCAACATTTTTTTAAATTTCCGTGTGTAGTGATCAGACAAAATGAATTAGAATAAAATTAATTTCTAAGAAACAGTGTGCATGAAACAATAGAAGAGTGCTGAAAATCGAACCCTAATTCATAAATCCAAATCTTTGACTTTTGAAGTACATGTTAAAAAATCCGAGTCACGGTCAACATTTTTTTAAATTTCCGTGTGTAATGATCAGGCACAATGAATTAGAATAGAATTAATTTCTAAGAAACGTTGTGCATTAAACAATTCAAGAATGCTGAAAATCGAACCCTAATTCATAAATCCTAATATGTGACGTTTGAAGTACATGCTAAAAAATCCGAGTCACGGTCAACATTTTTTGAAATTTCCGTGTGTAATGATCAGGCACAATGAATTAGAATAGAATTAATTTCTAAGAGACGGTGTGCATGAAACAATAGAAGAGTGCTGAAAATCGAACCCTAATTAATAAATCCTAATCTGTGAGATTTGAAGTACATGCTAAAAAATCGGAGTCACGGTCAACATTTTTTGAATTTTCCATGTGTAATGATCATGCATTATGAATTAGGATATTATTAATTTCTAAGAAACGGTGTGCATGAAACAATTCAAGAATGCTGAAAATCGAACCCTAATTCATAAATCCTAATATGTGACGTTTGAAGTACATGCTAAAAAATCCGAGTCACGGTCAACATTTTTTGAAATTTCCGTGTGTAATGATCAGGCACAATGAATTAGAATAAAATTAATTTCTAAGAAACAGTGTGCATGAAACAATAGAAGAGTGCTGAAAATCGAAACCTAATTCATAAATCCTAATCAGTGACGTTTGAAGTACATGCTAAAAAATCCGAGTCACGGTCAACATTTTTTTATTTTTTCGTGTGTAATGATCAGGCACAATGAATTAGAATAGAATTAATTTCTAAGAAACGGTGTGCCGGAAACAATTCAAGAATGCTGAAAATCGAACCCTAATTCATAAATCCTAATATGTGACGTTTGAAGTACATGCTAAAAAATCCGAGTCACGGTCAACATTTTTTGAAATTTCCGTGTGTAATGATCAGGCACAATGAATTAGAATAAAATTAATTTCTAAGAAACAGTGTGCATGAAATAATAGAAGAGTGCTGAAAATCGAACCCTAATTCATAAATCCAAATCTTTGACTTTTGAAGTACATGTTAAAAAATCCGAGTCACGGTCAACATTTTTTTAAATTTCCGTGTGTAATGATCAGGCACAATGAATTAGAATAGAATTAATTTCTAAGAAACGGTGTGCATTAAACAATTCAAGAATGCTGAAAATCGAACCCTAATTCATAAATCCTAATATGTGACGTTTGAAGTACATGCTAAAAAATCCGAGTCACGGTCAACATTTTTTGAAATTTCCGTGTGTAATGATCAGGCACAATGAATTAGAATAGAATTAATTTCTAAGAGACGGTGTGCATGAAACAATAGAAGAGTGCTGAAAATCGAACCCTAATTAATAAATCCTAATCTGTGAGATTTGAAGTACATGCTAAAAAATCGGAGTCACGGTCAACATTTTTTGAATTTTCCATGTGTAATGATCATGCATTATGAATTAGGATATTATTAATTTCTAAGAAACGGTGTGCATGAAACAATTCAAGAATGCTGAAAATCGAACCCTAATTCATAAATTCTAATATGTGACGTTTGAAATACATGCTAAAAAATCTGAGTCACGGTCAACATTTTTTGATTTTTTCGTGTGTAATGATCAGGCACAATGAATTAGAAAAGAATTAATTTCTAAGACACGGTGTGCATGAAACAATTCAAGAATGCTGAAAATCGAACCCTAATTCAAAAATCCTAATATGTGACGTTTCAAGTTCATGCTAAAAAATCCGAGTCACGGTCAACATTTTTTGAAATTTCCGTGTGTAATGATCAGGAACAATGAATTAGAATAGAATTAATTTCTAAGAAACGGTGTGCATGAAACAATAGAAGAGTGCTGAAAATCGAACCCTCATTAATAAATCCTAATCTGTGACATTTGAAGTACATGCTAAAAAATCCGAGTCACGGTCAACATTTTTTGAAATTTCCGTGTGTAATGATCAGGCACAAAGAATTAGAATTGAATTAATTTCTAAGAAACGGTGTGCATGAAACAATAGAAGAGTGCTGAAAATCGAACCCTAATTCATAAATACTAATTCTTGACGTTTGAAGTACATGCTAAAAAATCCGAAGCACGGTCAACATTTTTTGAAATTTCCGTGTGTAATGATCAGGCACAAAGAATTAGAATTGAATTAATTTCTAAGAAACGGTGTGCATGAAACAATAGAAGAGTGCTGAAAATCGAACCCTAATTCATAAATCCTAATATGTGACGTTTGAAGTACATGCTAAAAAATCCGAGTCACGGTCAACATTTTTTCAAATTTCCGTGTGTAGTGATCAGGCAAAATGAATTAGAATCAAATTAATTTATAAGAAACGGTGTGCATGAAACAATAGAAGAGTGCTGAAAATCGAACCCTAATTCATAAATTCTAATCTGTGACGTTTGAAGTACATGCTAAAAAATCCGAGTCACGGTCAACATTTTTTGAAATTTCCGTGTGTAATGATCAGGCACAATGAATTAGAATAAAATTAATTTCTAAGAAACAGTGTGCATGAAACAATAGAAGAGTGCTGAAAATCGAAACCTAATTCATAAATCCTAATCAGTGACGTTTGAAGTACATGCTAAAAAATCCGAGTCACGGTCAACATTTTTTTATTTTTTCGTGTGTAATGATCAGGCACAATGAATTAGAATAGAATTAATTTCTAAGAAACGGTGTGCCGGAAACAATTCAAGAATGCTGAAAATCGAACCCTAATTCATAAATCCTAATATGTGACGTTTGAAGTACATGCTAAAAAATCCGAGTCACGGTCAACATTTTTTGAAATTTCCGTGTGTAATGATCAGGCACAATGAATTAGAATAAAATTAATTTCTAAGAAACAGTGTGCATGAAACAATAGAAGAGTGCTGAAAATCGAACCCTAATTCATAAATCCAAATCTTTGACTTTTGAAGTACATGTTAAAAAATCCGAGTCACGGTCAACATTTTTTTAAATTTCCGTGTGTAATGATCAGGCACAATGAATTAGAATAGAATTAATTTCTAAGAAACGGTGTGCATTAAACAATTCAAGAATGCTGAAAATCGAACCCTAATTCATAAATCCTAATATGTGACGTTTGAAGTACATGCTAAAAAATCCGAGTCACGGTCAACATTTTTTGAAATTTCCGTGTGTAATGATCAGGCACAATGAATTAGAATAGAATTAATTTCTAAGAGACGGTGTGCATGAAACAATAGAAGAGTGCTGAAAATCGAACCCTAATTAATAAATCCTAATCTGTGAGATTTGAAGTACATGCTAAAAAATCGGAGTCACGGTCAACATTTTTTGAATTTTCCATGTGTAATGATCATGCATTATGAATTAGGATATTATTAATTTCTAAGAAACGGTGTGCATGAAACAATTCAAGAATGCTGAAAATCGAACCCTAATTCATAAATTCTAATATGTGACGTTTGAAATACATGCTAAAAAATCTGAGTCACGGTCAACATTTTTTGATTTTTTCGTGTGTAATGATCAGGCACAATGAATTAGAAAAGAATTAATTTCTAAGACACGGTGTGCATGAAACAATTCAAGAATGCTGAAAATCGAACCCTAATTCAAAAATCCTAATATGTGACGTTTCAAGTTCATGCTAAAAAATCCGAGTCACGGTCAACATTTTTTGAAATTTCCGTGTGTAATGATCAGGAACAATGAATTAGAATAGAATTAATTTCTAAGAAACGGTGTGCATGAAACAATAGAAGAGTGCTGAAAATCGAACCCTCATTAATAAATCCTAATCTGTGACATTTGAAGTACATGCTAAAAAATCCGAGTCACGGTCAACATTTTTTGAAATTTCCGTGTGTAATGATCAGGCACAAAGAATTAGAATTGAATTAATTTCTAAGAAACGGTGTGCATGAAACAATAGAAGAGTGCTGAAAATCGAACCCTAATTCATAAATACTAATTCTTGACGTTTGAAGTACATGCTAAAAAATCCGAAGCACGGTCAACATTTTTTGAAATTTCCGTGTGTAATGATCAGGCACAAAGAATTAGAATTGAATTAATTTCTAAGAAACGGTGTGCATGAAACAATAGAAGAGTGCTGAAAATCGAACCCTAATTCATAAATCCTAATATGTGACGTTTGAAGTACATGCTAAAAAATCCGAGTCACGGTCAACATTTTTTCAAATTTCCGTGTGTAGTGATCAGGCAAAATGAATTAGAATCAAATTAATTTATAAGAAACGGTGTGCATGAAACAATAGAAGAGTGCTGAAAATCGAACCCTAATTCATAAATTCTAATCTGTGACGTTTGAAGTACATGCTAAAAAATCCGAGTCACGGTCAACATTTTTTGAAATTTCCGTGTGTAATGATCAGGCACAATGAATTAGAATAAAATTAATTTCTAAGAAACAGTGTGCATGAAACAATAGAAGAGTGCTGAAAATCGAAACCTAATTCATAAATCCTAATCAGTGACGTTTGAAGTACATGCTAAAAAATCCGAGTCACGGTCAACATTTTTTTATTTTTTCGTGTGTAATGATCAGGCACAATGAATTAGAATAGAATTAATTTCTAAGAAACGGTGTGCAGGAAACAATTCAAGAATGCTGAAAATCGAACCCTAATTCATAAATCCTAATATGTGACGTTTGAAGTACATGCTAAAAAATCCGAGTCATGGTCAACATTTTTTTATTTTTTCGTGTGTAATGATCAGGCACAATGAATTAGAATAGAATTAATTTCTAGGAAACGGTGTGCATGAAACAATTCAAGAATGCTGAAAATCGAACCCTAATTCATAAATCCTAATATGTGACGTTTGAAGTACATGCTAAAAAATCCAGTCACGGTCAACATTTTTTGAAATTTCCGTGTGTAATGATCGGGCTCAATGAATTAGAATAGAATTAATTTCTAAGAAACGGTGTGCATGAAACAATAGAAGAGTGTTGAAAATCGAACCCTAATTCATAAATCCTAATCTGTGACGTTTGAAGTACATGCTAAAAAATCCGAGTCACGGTCAACATTTTTTTATTTTTTCGTGTGTAATGATCAGGCACAATGAATTAGAATATTATTAATTTCTAAGAAACGGTGTAAATGAAACAATTCAAGAATGCTGAAAATCGAACCCTAATTCATAAATCCTAATATGTGACGTTTGAAGTACATGCTAAAAATCCGAGTCATGGTCAACATTTTTTCAAAATTCCGTGTGTAATGATCAGGCACAATGAATTAGAATAGAATTAATTTCTAAGAAACGGTGTGCATGAAACAATAGAAGAGTGCTGAAAATCGAAACCTAATTAATAAATCCTAATCTGTGACATTTGAAATACATGCTAAAAAATCCGAGTCACGGTCAACATTTTTTGAAATTTCCATGTGTAATAGGATAGAATTAATTTCTAAGCAACGGTGTGCATGAAACAAAAGAAGAGTGCTGAAAATCGAACCCTAATTCATAAATCATAATATGTGACGTTTGAAGTACATGCTAAAAAATCCGAGTCATGGTCAACATTTTTTGAAATTTCCGTGTGTAATGATCAAGCACAATGAATTAGAATAAAATTACTTTCTAAGAAACGGTGTGCAGGAAACAATAGAAAAGTGCTGAAAATCGAACACTAATTCATAAATCCTAATCTGTGACGTTTGAAGTACATGCTAAAAAATCGGAGTCACGGTCAACATTTTTTTATTTTTTCGTGTGTAATGATCAGGCACAATGAATTAGAATAGAATTAATTTCTAAGAAACGGTGTGGATGAAACAATTCAAGAATGCTAAAAATCGAACCCTAATTCATAAATCCTAATATGTGACGTTTGAAGTACATGCTAAAAAATCCGAGTCACGGTCAACATTTTTTGATTTTTTCGTGTGTAATGATCAGGCACAATGAATTAGAATAGAATTAATTTCTAAGAAACGGTGTACATGAAACAATTCAAGAATGCTGAAAATCGAACCCTAATTCATAAATCCTAATATGTGACGTTTGAAGTACATGCTAAAAAATCCGAGTCACGGTCAACATTTTTTGAAATTTCCATGTGTAATGATCATGCACTATGAATTAGAATAGAATTAATATCTAAGAAACGGTGTGCATGAAACAAAAGAAGACTGTTGAAAATCGAACCCTAATTCATAAATCCTAATCTGCGACTTTTGAAGTACAAGCTAAAAAATCCGAGTCACGGTCAATATTTTTTTAAATTTCCGTGTGTAATGATCAAGCACAATGAATTAGAATCAATTTAATTTCTAAGAAACGGTGTACAGGAAACAATAGAAAAGTCCTGAAAATCGAACACTAATTCATAAATCCTAATCTGTGAAGTTTGAAGTACATGCTTAAAAATCCAAGTCACGATCAACATTTTCTGAAATTTTCATGTGTAATGATCAGGCACAATGAATTAGAATAGAATTAAGTTCTAAGAAACGGTGTGCATGAAACAATACAAGAGTGTTGAAAATGGAACCCTAATTCATAAATCCTAATCTGTGACATTTGAAGTACATGCTAAAAAAATCAATCTCACGTTCAACATTTTTTGAAATTTCCGTGTGTAATGATCAGGCACAATGAATTAGAATAGAATTAATTTCTAAGAAAAAGTGTGCATGTAACAATAGAAGAGTGTTGAAAATCGAACTCTAATTCATAAATCCTAATCTGTGACGTTTGAAGTACATGCTAAAAAATACAAGTCACGGTCAACATTTTTTTAAATTTCCGTGTGTAATGGTTAGGCAAAATGAATTAGAATAAAATTAATTTCTAAGAAACTGTGTGCATGAAACAATAGAAGAGTGCTGAAAATCGAACCCTAATTCATAAATCCTAATATGTGACGTTTGAAGTACATGCTAAAAAATCCGAGTCACGGTCAACATTTTTTTATTATTTCGTGTGTAATGATCAGGCAATATGAATTAGAATAGAATTAATTTCTAAGAAACGGTGTGCATGAAACAATTCAAAAATGCTGAAAATCGAACCCTAATTCATAAATCCTAACATGTGACGTTTGAAGTACATGCTAAAAAATCCGAGTCACGGTCAACATTTTTTTATTTTTTCGTGTGTAATGATCAGGTAATATGAATTAGAATAGAATTAATTTCTAAGAAACGGTGTGCATGAAACAATTCAAGAATGTTGAAAATCGAACCCTAATTCATAAATCCTAATATGTGACGTTTGAAGTACATGCTAAAAATTCCGAGTAACGGTCAACATTTTTTGATTTTTTCATGTGTAATGATCAGGCACAATGAATTAGAATAGAATTAATTTCTAAGAAACGGTGTGCATGAAACAATTCAAAAATGCTGAAAATCGAACCCTAATTCATAAATCCTAATATGTGACGTTTGAAGTACATGCTAAAAAATCCGAGTCACGGTCAACATTTTTTGATTTTTTCGTGTGTAGTGATCAGGGAAAATGAATTAGAATAGAATTAATTTCTAAGAAACGGTGTGCATGAAACAATAGAAGATTGCTGAAAATCGTACCCTAATTCATAAATCCTAATCTGTGACGTTTGAAGTACATGCGAAAAAATCAGACTCACGGTCAACATTTTTTGATTTTTTCGTGTGTAATGATCAGGCACAATGAATTAGAATAGAATTAATTTGTAAGAAACGGTGTGCATGAAACAATTCAAAAATGCTCAAAATCGAACCCTAATTCATAAATCCTAATATGTGACGTTTGAAGTACATGCTAAAAAATCCGAGTCACGGTCAACATTTTTTGATTTTTTCGTGTGTAGTGATCAGGCAAAATGAATTAGAATAGAATTAATTTCTAAGAAACGGTGTGCATTAAACAATAGAAGAGTGCTGAAAATCGTACCCTAATTCATAAATCCTAATCTGTGACGTTTGAAGTACATGCTAAAAAATCAGACTCACGGTCAACATTTTTTGAAATTTCCGTGTGTAATGATCAGGCACAATGAATTAGAATAGAATTAATTTCTAAGAAAAAGTGTGCATGTACCAATAGAAGAGTGTTGAAAATCAAACTCTAATTCATAAATCCTAATCTGTGACGTTTGAAGTACATGCTAAAAAATACAAGTCACGGTCAACATTTTTTTAAATTTCCGTGTGTAATGGTCAGGCAAAATGAATTAGAATAAAATTAATTTCTAAGAAACTGTGTGCATGAAACAATAGAAGAGTGCTGAAAATCGAACCCTAATTCATAAATCCTAATATGTGACGTTTGAAGTACATGCTAAAAAATCCGAGTCACGGTCAACATTTTTTTATTATTTCGTGTGTAATGATCAGGCAATATGAATTAGAATAGAATTAATTTCTAAGAAACGGTGTGCATGAAACAATTCAAGAATGCTGAAAATCGAACCCTAATTCATAAATCCTAACATGAGACGTTTGAAGTACATGCTAAAAAATCCGAGTCACGGTCAACATTTTTTGATTTTTTCGTGTGTAATGATCAGGCAATATGAATTAGAATAGAATTAATTTCTAAGAAACGGTGTGCATGAAACAATTCAAGAATGCTGAAAATCGAACCCTAATTCATAAATCCTAATATGTGACGTTTGAAGTACATGCTAAAAATTCCGATTAACGGTCAACATTTTTTTTATTTTTTCGTGTGTAATGATCAGGCACAATGAATTAGAATAGAATTAATTTCTAAGAAACGGTGTGCATGAAACAATTCAAGAATGCTGAAAATCGAACCCTAATTCATAAATCCTAATATGTGAAGTTTGAAGTACATTCTAAAAAATCCGAGTCAAGGTCAACATTTTTTGAAATTTCCATGTGTAATGATTATGCACTATGAATTAGAATATAATTAATTTCTAAGAAACGGTGTGCATGAAACAAAAGAAGAGTGCTGAAAATCGAACCCTAATTCATAAATCCTAATCTGTGACGTTTGAAGTACATGCTAAAAAATCCAAGTCACGGTCAACATTTTTTGAAATTTCCGTGTGTAATGATCAGGCACAACGAATTAGAATAAAAATAATTTCTAAGAAACGGTGTGCATGAAACAATAGAAGAGTGCTGAAAATCGTACCCTAATTCATAAATCCTAATCTGTGACGTTTGAAGTACATGCTAAAAAATCAGACTCACGGTAAACATTTTTTGATTTTTTCGTGTGTAATGATCAGGCACAATGAATTAGAATAGAATTAATTTCTAAGAAACGGTGTGCATGAAACAATAGAAGAGTGCTGAAAATCGAACCCTAATTCATAAATCCTAATCTGTGACGTTTGAAGTACATGCTAAAAAATCCAAGTCACGGTCAACATTTTTTGAAATTTCTGTGTGTAATGATCAGGCACAATGAATTAGAATAAAATTAATTTCTAAGAAACGGTGTGCATGAAACAATAGAAGAGTGCTGAAAATCGTACCCTAATTCATAAATCCTAATCTGTGACGTTTGAAGTACATGCTAAAAAATCCGAGTCACGGTCAACATTTTTTTATTATTTCGTGTGTAATGATCAGGCAATATGAATTAGAATAGAATTAATTTCTAAGAAACGGTGTGCATGAAACAATTCAAGAATGCTGAAAATCGAACCCTAATTCATAAATCCTAACATGTGACGTTTGAAGTACATGCTAAAAAGTCCGAGTCACGGTCAACATTTTTTGATTTTTTCGTGTGTAATGATCAGGCAATATGAATTAGAATAGAATTAATTTCTAAGAAACGGTGTGCATGAAACAATTCAAGAATGCTGAAAATCGAACCCTAATTCATAAATCCTAATATGTGACGTTTGAAGTACATGCTAAAAATTCCGAGTAACGGTCAACATTTTTTGATTTTTTCGTGTGTAATGATCAGGCACAATGAATTAGAATAGAATTAATTTCTAAGAAACGGTGTGCATGAAACAATTCAGGAATGCTGAAAATCGAACCCTAATTCATAAATCCTAATACGTGAAGTTTGAAGTACATGCTAAAAAATCCGAGTCAAGGTCAACATTTTTTGAAATTTCCATGTGTAATGATTATGCACTATGAATTAGAATAGAATTAATTTCTAAGAAACGGTGTGCATGAAACAAAAGAAGAGTGTTGAAAATCGAACCCTAATTCATAAATCCTAATCTGTGACGTTTGAAGTACATGCTAAAAAATCCGAGTCACGGTCAACATTTTTTTAAATTTCCGTGTGTAGTGACTAGGCAAAATGAATTAGAATAAAATTAATTTCTAAGAAACGGTATGCATGAAACAATAGAAGAGTACTGAAAATCGAACCCTAATTCATAAATCCTAATCTGTGACGTTTGAAGTACATGCTAAAAAATCCAAGTCACGGTCAACATTTTTTGAAATTTCCGTGTGTAATGATCAGGCACAATGAATTAGAATAAAAATAATTTCTAAGAAACGGTGTGCATGAAACAATAGAAGAGTGCTGAAAATCGTACCCTAATTCATAAATCCTAATCTGTGACGTTTGAAGTACATGCTAAAAAATCAGACTCACGGTCAAAATTTTTTTATTTTTTCGTGTGTAATGATCAGGCACAATGAATTAGAATAGAATTAATTTCTAAGAAACGGTGTGCATGAAACAATAGAAGAGTGCTGAAAATCGAACCCTAATTCATAAATCCTAATCTGTGACGTTTGAAGTACATGCTAAAAAATCGAAGTCACGGTCAACATTTTTTGAAATTTCTGTGTGTAATGATCAGGCACAATGAATTAGAATAAAATTAATTTCTAAGAAACGGTGTGCATGAAACAATAGAAGAGTGCTGAAAATCGTACCCTAATTCATAAATCCTAATCTGTGACGTTTGAAGTACATGCTAAAAAATCCGAGTCACGGTCAACATTTTTTGATTTTTTCGTGTGTAATGATCAGGCAATTTGAATTAGAATAGAATTAATTTCTAAGAAACGGTGTGCATGAAACAATTCAAGAATGCTGAAAATCGAACCCTAATTCATAAATCCTAATATGTGACGTTTGAAGTACATGCTAAAAAATCCGAGTCACGGTCAACATTTTTTGATTTTTTCGTGTGTAATGATCAGGCACAATGAATTAGAGTAGAATTAATTTGTAAGTAACGGTGTGCATGAAACAATTCAAAAATGCTGAAAATCGAACCCTAATTCATAAATCCTAATATGTGACGTTTGAAGTACATGCTAAAAAATCCGAGTCACGGTCAACATTTTTTGATTTTTTCGTGTGTAATGATCAGGCACAATGAATTAGAGTAGAATTAATTTGTAAGAAACGGTGTGCATGAAACAATTCAAAAATGCTGAAAATCGAACCCTAATTCATAAATCCTAATCTGTGACGTTTGAAGTACATGCTAAAAAATCAGACTCACGGTCAACATTTTTTGATTTTTTCGTGTGTAGTGATCAGGCAAAATGAATTAGAATAGAATTAATTTCTAAGAAACGGTGTGCATGAAACAATAGAAGAGTGCTGAAAATCGAACCCTAATTCATAAATCCTAATCTGTGACGTTTGAAGTACATGCTAAAAAATCCGAGTCACGGTCAACATTTTTTTAAATTTCCGTGTGTAATGATCAGGCACAATAAATTAGAATAAAATTAGTTTCTAAGAAACGGTGTGCATGAAACAATAGAACAGTGCTGAAAATCGTACCCTAATTCATAAATCCTAATCTGTGAAGTTTGAAGTACATGCTAAAAAATCCGAGTCACGGTCAACATTTTTTGAAATTTCCGTGTGTAATGATCAGGCACAATGAATTAGAATAGAATTAATTTCTAAGAAACGGTGTGCATGAAACAATAGATAGAGTGCTGAAAATCGTACCCTAATTCATAAATCCTAATCTGTGACGTTTGAATTACATGCTAAAAAATCCGAGTGACGGTCAACATTTTTTGATTTTTTCGTGTGTAATGATCAGGCACAATGAATTAGAATAGAATTAATTTGTAAGAAACGGTGTGCATGAAACAATTCAAGAATGCTGAAAATCGAACCCTAATTCATAAATCCTAATCTGTGACGTTTGAAGTACACGCTAAAAAATCCGAGTCACGGTCAACATTTTTTGAAATTTCGTGTGTAATGATCAGGCACAATGAATTAGAATAAAATTAATTTCTAAGAAACGGTGTGCATGAAACAAAAGAAGAGTGCCGAAAATCGAACCCTAATTCATAAATCCTAATCTGTGACATTTGTAGTACATGCTAAAAAATCCGAGTCACGGTCAACATTTTTTTATTTTTTCGTGTGTAATGATCAGGCACAATGAATTAGAATAGAATTAATTTCTAAGAAACGGTGATATGGAAATCAACCCAAGGGAAAGTATGGAACGGATTACCTTGATGATCAAGATCAAGAGTAAAGAAAACTCGTTTCTAAACTCGTGATTCGAATCACTCCACAAGAGGTTTGATCAATACCACTTGAATGACTCTACATGCAAGTTCTAAACACAAGAATTTGCAAAGAAAGTTTAGCTCTCAACAAAGCTAAAATAGAAATTCTATTCTCAATTCCAAAATCTGATGTCTAATCAAAGAAAAGAAGGCTTTATATAGCCTTTACAAACCTTAACCTATGTGATACATAACTCCAAAATTAAATGGGCTAGTAAATGAGAAATACCCTAGTTAATGGTGGAATATAGTAACCTATGTGGGTTACAATATAACCTTAACTCCTATATTTAAAACTAGCTTAAATATGAAAACAAATAGTTAAACTATAATTAAATAATGCAAATAATAAAATGTGCTTATTAGTCATCCTTGGACTATTTGATATTCAGCGGAGTTCATTAAATGCAACTTAAAGTGCATTTAATTCATCTCTGTCTTGAAGCTCAACTTTGCATAACATATAAGGGAGGTCACCAACGTCTTCTAAAATTTACTTTGATGAGCTCACCATAGCTTGAATATAACTGTATAAGGTTTGTTGTAGCTTCTTGGCTCTCGTCCTTGTAATTGGACCTTGAGGTATGGAAATTCCTTGGTCGTTGTTCATATCAAACGGTGTGCATGAAACAATTCAAGAATGCTGAAGATCGAACCCTAATTCATAAATCCTAATATGTGACGTTTGAAGTACATGCTAAAAAATCCGAGTCATGGCCAACATTTTTTGAAATTTCCGTGTGTAATGATCAGGAAACAATAGAAGCGTGCTGAAAATCGAACCATAAATAATAAATCCTAATCTGTGACATTTGAAGTACATGCTAAAAAATCCGAGTCACGGTCAACATTTTTTGAAATTTCCATGTGTAATGATCATGCACTAGAATTAGAATAGAATTAATTTCTAAGAAACGGTGTGCATGAAACAAAAGAAGAGTGCTAAAAATCGAACCCTAATTCATAAATCCTAATCTGTGACATTTGAAGTACATGCTAAAAAATCCGAGTCACGGTCAACATTTTTTTAAATTTCCGTGTGTAGTGATCAGACAAAATGAATTAGAATAAAATTCATTTCTAAGAAACGGTGTGCATGAAACAATAGAAGAGTGCTGAAAATCAAACCCTAATTAATAAATCCTAATCTGTGACGTTTGAAGTACATGCAAAAAAATCCAAGTCAGGCAACATTTTTTGAAATTTCCGTGTGTAATGATCAGGCACAATGAATTAGAATAAAATTAATATCTAAGAAACGGTGTGCATGAAACAATAGAAGAGTGCTGAAAATCGTACCCTAATTCATAAATCCTAATCTGTGACGTTTGAATTACATGCTAAAAAATCCGAGTCACGGTCAACATTTTTTTATTTTTTCGTGTGTAATGATCAGGCACAATGAATTAGAATAGAATTAATTTCTAAGAAACGGTATGCATGAAACAATAGAAGAGTACTGAAAATCGAACCCTAATTCATAAATCCTAATATGTGACGTTTGAAGTACATGCTAAAAAATCCGAGTCACGGTCAACATTTTTTGAAATTTCCGTGTGTAATGATCAAGCACAATGAATTAGAATAGAATTAATATCTAAGAAACGGTGTGCATGAAACAAAAGAAGACTGTTGAAAATCGAACCCTAATTCATAAATCCTAATCAGTGACTTTTGAAGTACAAGCTAAAAAATCCGAGTCACGGTCAACATTTTTTTAAATTTCCGTGTGTAATGATCAAGCACAATGAATTAGATTAAAATTAATTTCTAAGAAACGGTGTGCAGGAAACAATAGAAAAGTGCTGAAAATCGAACACTAATAAAATTAATTTCCGTGTGTAATCGAACATAAATCCTAATCTGTGACGTTTGAAGTACATGCTTAAAAATCTGAGTCACGATCAACATTTTCTGAAATTTTCGTGTGTAATGATCAGAAACAATGAATTAGAATAGAATTAATTTCTACGAAACGGTGTGCATGAAACAATACAAGAGTGTTGAAAATGGAACCCTAATTCATAAATCCTAATCTATGACATTTGAAGTACATGCTAAAAAAATCGATCTCACGTTGAACATCTTTTGAAATTTCCGTGTGTAATGATGAGGCGCAATGAATTAGAATAGAATTAATTTCTAAGAAAAAGTGTGCATGTAACAATAGAAGAGTGTTGAAAATCGAACTCTAATTCTTAAATCCTAATCTGTGACGTTTGAAGTACATGCTAAAAAATACAAGTCACGGTCAACATTTTTTTAAATTTCCGTGTGTAATGGTCAAGCACAATGAATTAGAATAAAATTAATTTCTAAGAAACGGTGTGCAGGAAACAATAGAAGAGTGCTTAAAATCGAACCCTAATTCATAAATCCTAATCTGTTACGTTTGAAGTACTTGCTAAAAAATCCGAGTCACGGTCAACATTTTTTTATTTTTTCGTGTGTAATGATCAGGCACAATGAATTAGAATAGAATTAATTTCTAAGAAATGGTGTGCATGAAACAATCGAAGAGTGCTGAAAATCGAACCCTAATTCATAAATACTAATCTGTGACGTTTGAAGTACATGCTAAAAAATCCGAGTCACGGTCAACATTTTTTGAAATTTCCGTGTTTAATGATCAGGCACAATGAATTAGAATTGAATTAATTTCTATCAAACGGTGTGCATGAAACAATAGAAAAGTGCTAAAAATGGAACCCTAGTTCATAAATCCCAATCTGTGTTGTTTGAAGTACATGCTAAAAGATCCGAGTCACGGTCAACATTTTCTGAATTTTCCGTGTGTATTGATCAGGCACAATGAATTAGAATAGAATTAATTTTTAAGAAATCGTGTGCAGGAAACAATAGACTTGTGCTGAAAATCGAACCCTAATTCATAAATCCTAATCTGTGACGTTTGAAGTACATGCTAAAAAATCCGAGTCACGGTCAACATTTTTTTAAATTTCCGTGTTTAATGATCAGGCAAAATGAATTAGAATAAAATTAATTTCTAAGAAACGGTTTGCATGAAACAATAGAAGAGTGCTGAAAATCGAACCCTAATTCATAAATCCTAATCTGTGACGTTTGAAGTACATGCTAAAAAATTCGAGTCACGGTCAACATTTTTTGAAATTTCCGAGTGTAATGATCAGCCACAATGAATTAGAATAAAATTAATTTCTAAGAAACGGTGTGCATGAAACAATAGAAGAGTGCTGAAAATCAAACCCTAATTCATAAATCCTAATCTGTGACGTTTGAAGTACATGCTAAAAAATCCGTGTCACGGTCAACATTTTTTTAAATTTCCATGTGTAATGATCAGGCACAATGAATTAGAATAGAATTAATTTCTAAGAAACGGTGTGCATGAAACAATAGAAGAGTCTTCAAAATCGAACCGTAATTCATAAATCCTAATCTGTGACGTTTGAAGTACATGCTAAAAAATCTGAGTCACGGTCAACATTTTTTTAAATTTTCGTGTGTAATGATCACGCACAATGAATTAGAAAAAAATTAATTCTAAAAACGGTGTGCAGGAAACAATAGAAGAGTGCTGAAAATCGAACCCTAATTCATAAATCCTAATCTGTGACGTTTAAGGTACATGCTAAAAAATCCGAGTCACGGTCAACATTTTTTGAATTTTCCGTGTGTAATGATCAGGCACCATGAATTAGAATAGAATTTATTTCTAATAAACGGTGTGCATGAAACAATAGAAGATTGCTGAAAATCGAACCCTAATTCATAAATCCTAACCTGTGATGTTTGAAGTACATGCTAAGAAATCCAAGTCACGTTCAACATTTTATGGAATTTCCGTGTGTAATGATGAGGCACAATGAATTAGAATAAAATTAATTTCTAAGAAACGGTGTGCATGAAACAATAGAAGTGTGCTGAAAATGGAACCCTAATTCATAAATCCTAATCTGTGAAGTTTGAAGTACATATTAAAAGATCCTCGTCACGGTCAACGTTTTTTGGATTTCCCGTGTGTAATGATCAGGCACAATGAATTAGAATAGAATTAATTTCTAAGAAACGGTGTGCAGGAAACAATAGACAAGTGCTGAAAATCGAACCCTAATTCATAAATCCTAATCTGTGACGTTTGAAGTACATGCTAAAAATTCTGAGTCAGGGTCAATATTTTTTAAAATTTCCGTGCGTAATGATCAAGCACAATGAATTAGAATAAAATTAATTTCTAAGCAACGGTGTGCAGGAAACAATAGAAGAGTGCTGAAAATCGAACCCTAATTCATAAATCCTAATCTTTGAAGTTTGCAGTACATGCTAAAAAATCCGAGTCACGGTCAACATTTTTTGAAATTTCCGTGTGTAATGATCAGGCATAATGAATTAGAATAGAATTAATTTCTAAGAAACGGTGTGCATCAAACAATAGAAGAGTGCTGAAAATCGAACCCTAATTAATAAATCCTAATCTGTGACATTTGAAGTACATGCTAAAAAATCCGAGTCACGGTCAACATTTTTTTGAAATTTCCATGTGTAATGATCATGCACTATGAATTAGAATAGAATTAATTTATAAGAAACGGTGTGCATGAAACAAAAGAAGACTGTTGAAAATCGAACCCTAATTCATAAATCCTAATCTGTGCCTTTCGAAGTACAAGCTAAAAAATCCGAGTCACGATCAACATTTTCTGAAATTTTCGTGTGTAATGATCAGGCACAATGAATTAGAATAGAATGAATTTCTAAGAAACAGTGTGCATGAAACAATACAAGAGTGTTGAAAATGGAGCCTAATTCATAAATCCTAATCTGTGACATTTGAAGTACATGCTAAAAAAATCGATGTCACGGTCAACATTTTTTGAAATTTCCGTGTGTAATGATCAGGCACAATGAATTAGAATATTATTAATTTCTAAGAAAAAGTGTGCATGTAACAATAGCAGAGTGTTGAAAATCGAACCCTAATTCATAAATCCTAATCTGTTACGTTTGAAGTACATGCTAAAAAATCCGAGTCACGGTCAACATTTTTTGATTTTTTCGTGTGTAATGACCAGGCACAATGAATTAGAATAGAATTAATTTCTAAGAAACGGTGTGCATGAAACAATAGAAGAGTGCTGAAAATCGAACCCTAATTCATAAATACTAATCTGTGACGTTTGAAGTACATGCTAAAAAATCCAAGTCACGGTCAACATTTTTTGAAATTTCCGTGTTTAATGATCAGGCACAATGAATTAGAATTGAATTAATTTCTATCAAACAGTGCGCAGGAAACAATAGAAAAGTGCTAAAAATGGAACCCTAGTTCATAAATCCCAATCTGTGTTGTTTGAAGTACATGCTAAAAGATCCGAGTCACGGTCAACATTTTCTGAATTTTCCGTGTGTATTGATCAGGCACAATGAATTAGAATAGAATTAATTTTTAAGAAATGGTGTGCAGAAAACAATAGACTTGTGCTGAAAATCGAACCCTAATTCATAAATACTAATTTGTGACGTTTGAAGTACATGCTAAAAAATACGAGTCACGGTCAACATTTTTTGAAATTTCCGTGTGTAATGATCAGGCACAATTAATTAGAATAAAATTAATTTCTAAGAAACGGTGTGCATGAAACAATAGAAGATTGCTGAAAATCGAACCCTAATTCATAAATCCTAATCTGTGACGTTTGAAGTACATGCTAAAAAATCTGAGTCACGGTCAACATTTTTTGAATTTTTCGTGTGTAATGATCACGCACAATGAATTAGAATAGTATTAATTTCTATGAAACGGTGTGCATGAAACAATAGAAGAGTGCTGAAAATGGAACCCTAATTCATAAATCCTGATATGTGACATTTGAAGTACATGCTAAAAAATCCGACTCACGGTCAACATTTTTTGAAATTTCCGTGTCTAATGATCATGCACTATGAATTAGAATAGAATTAATTTCTAAGAAACGGTGTGCATGAAACAATAGAAAAGTGCTGAAAATCGAACCCTAATTCATAAATCCTAATCTGTGACTTTTAGTACATGCTAAAAAATCCGAGTCACAATCAACATTTTTTTTATTTTTTCGTGTGTAATGATCAGGCACAATGAATTAGAATTGAATTAATTTCTAAGAAACGGTGTGCATGAAACAATAGAAGAGTGCTGAAAATGGAACCCTAATTCATAAATCCTAATCTGTGACTTTTGAAGTACATGTTAAAAAATTCGAGTAACGGTCAACATTCTTTTAAATTTTCGTGTGTATTGATCAGGCACAATGAATTAGAATAGAATTAATTTCTAAGAAACGGTGTGTATGAAACAATAGAAGAGTGCTGAAAATCGAACCCTAATTCATAAATCGTAATATGTGACGTTTGAAGTACATGCTAAAAAATCCGAGTCACGGTCAACATTTTTTGAAATTTCCGTGTGTAATGATCAGGCACAATGAATTAGAATAAAATTAATTTCTAAGAAACGGTGTGCATGAAACAATAGAAGAGTGCTGAAAATCGAACCCTAATTCATAAATCCTAATCTGTGACTTTTGAAGTACATGCTAAAAAATTCGTGTCACGGACAACATCTTTTTGAATTTCCGTGTGTAATGATCAAGCACAATGAATTAGAATAAAATTAATTTCTAAAAAACGGTGTGCAGGAAACAATAGAAGAGTGTTGAAAATCGAACCCTAATTCATAAATCTTAAACTGTGACGTTTTTAGTACATGCTAAAAAATCCGAGTCACGGTCAACATATTTTAGAAATTTCCGTGTGTAATGATCAGGCACAATGAATTAGAATAAAATTAATTTCTAAGAAACAGTGTGCATGAAACAATAGAAGAGTGCTGAAAATCGAACCCTAATTCATAAATCCTAATCTTTGACTTTTGAAGTACATGTTAAAAAATCCGAGTCACGGTCAACATTTTTTTAAATTTCCGTGTGTAATGATCAGGCACAATGAATTAGAATAGAATTAATTTTTAAGAAACGGTGTGCATGAAACAATAGAAGAGTGCCGAAAATGTTACCCTAATTCATAAATCCTAATCTGTGACGTTTGTAGTACATGCTAAAAAATCCGAGTCACGGTCAACATTTTTTGAAATTTCCGTGTGTAATGATCAGGCACAATGAATTAGAATAGAATTAATTTCTAAGAAATGGTGTGCATGAAACAATTCAAGAATGCTGAAAATCGAACCCTAATTCATTAATCCTAATCTGTGACGTTTGAAGTACATGCTAAAAAATCTGAGTCACGGTCAACATTTTTTGAAATTTCCGTGTCTAATGATCAGGCACTATATATTAGAATAGAATTAATTTCTAAGAAACGGTGTGCATGAAAATATAGAAGAAGGCTGAAAATGGAACCCTAATTCATAAATCCTAATATGTGACATTTGAAGTACATGCTAAAAAATCCAACTCACGATCAACATTTTTTGAAATTTCCGTGTCTAATGATCAGGCACTATGAATTAGAATATGATTAATTTCTAAGAAACGGTGTGCATGAAACAATAGAAGAGTGCTGAAAATGGAACCCTAATTCATAAATCCTAATCTGTGACATTTGAAGTACATGCTTAAAAATTCGAGTCATGGTCAACATTTTTATAAATTTTCGTGTGTAATGATCAAGCACAATGAAATAGAATAAAATTAATTTCTAAGAAACGGTGTGCATAAAACAATTCAAGAATGCTGAAAATCGAACCCTAATTCATAAATCCTAATATGTGACGTTTGAAGTACATGTTGAAAACTCCAAGTCACGGTCAACATTTTTTGAAATTTCTGTGTGTAATGATCAGACACAATGAATTAGAATAGAATTAATTTCTAAGAAAGGGTGTGCATGAAACAAAAGAAGAGTGCTGAAAATCGAACCCAAATTCATAAATCCTAATCTGTGACTTTTGAAGTACATGCTAAAAAATCCGAGTCACGGTCAACATTTTTTTAAATTTCCGTGTGTAATGATCAGGCAAAATGAATTAGAATAAAATTAATTTCTAAGAAACGGTGTGCATGAAACAATAGAAGAGTGCTGAAAATCGAACCCTAATTCATAAATCCTAATCTGTGACGTTTGAAGTACATGCTAAAAATCCGAGTCACGGTCAACATTTTTTTAAATTTCCGTGTGTAATGATCAGGCAAAATGAATTAGAATAAAATTAATTTCTAAGAAACGGTGTGCATGAAACAATAGAAGAGTCTTGAAAATCGAACCCTAATTCATAAATCCTAATCTGTGACTTTTGAAGTACATGTTAAAAAATCAGATGACGGTCAACATTTTTTTAAATTTCCGGGTGTATTGATCAGGCACAATGAATTAGAATAGAATTAATTTCTAAGAAACGGTGTGTATGAAACAATAGAAGAATGCTGAAAATCGATCCCTAATTCATAAATCGTAATATGTGACGTTTGAAGTACATGCTAAAAAATCCGAGTCACGGTCAACATTTTTTGAAATTTCCGTGTGTAATGATCAGGCACAATGAATTAGAATAGAATTAATTTCTAACAAACGGTGTGCATGAAAGAATTCAAGAATGCTGAAAATCGAACCCTAATTCATAAATCCTAATATGTGACGTTTGAAGTACATGTTAAAAAATCTTAGTCACGGTCAACATTTTTTGAAATTTCTCATTGTAATGATCAGGCACAATGAATTAGAATAGAATTAATTTCCAATAAACGGTGTGCATGAAACAATAGAAGAGTGCTGAAAATCGAACCCTAATTCATCAATCCTAATCTGTGACGTTTCTAGTACATGCTAAAAAATCCGAGTCACGATCAACATTTTTTGAGATTTCCGTGTGTAATGATCAGACACAATGAATTAGAATAGAATTAATTTTTAAGAAATAGTGTGCATGAAACAATAGAAAAGTGCTGAAAATGGAACCCTAATTCATAAATCCTAATCTGTGACTTTTAGTACATGCTAAAAAATCCGAGTCACGATCAACATTTTTTGATTTTTTCGTGTGTAATGATCAGGCACAATGAATTAGAATTGAATTAATTTCTAAGAAATGGTGTGCATGAAACAATAGAAGAGTGCTGAAAATGGAACAATAATTCATAAATCCTAATATGTGACGTTTGAAGTACATGTTAAAAAATCTGAGTCACGGTCATAATTTTTTGAAATTTCCGTTTGTAATGATCAGACACAATGAATTAGAATAGAATTAATTTCTAAGAAACGGTGTGCATGAAACAATAGAAGAGTGCTGAAAATGGAACCCTAATTCATAAATCCTAATCTGTGACGTTTCTAGTACATGCTAAAAAATCCGAGTCACGATCAACATTTTTTGAGATTTCCGTGTGTAATGATCAGACACAATGAATTAGAATAGAATTAATTTTTAAGAAACAAGGTGCATGAAACAATAGAAAAGTGCTGAAAATGGAACCCTAATTCATAAATCCTAATCTGTGACTTTTAGTACATGATAAAAAATCCGAGTCACGATCAACATTTTTTTATTTTTTCGTGTGTAATGATCAGGCACAATGAATTTGAATTGAATTAATTTCTAAGAAACGGTGTGCATGAAACAATAGAAGAGTGCTGAAAATGGAACCCTAATTCATAAATCCTAATCTGTGACTTTTGAAGTACATGTTAAAAAATTCGAGTAACGGTCAACATTTTTTTAAATTTCCGTGTGTATTGATCAGGCACAATGAATTAGAATAGAATTAATTTCTAAGAAACGGTGTGTATGAAACAATAGAAGAGTGCTGAAAATCGAACCCTAATTCATAAATCCTAATCTTTGACTTTTGAAGTACATGTTAAAAAATCCGAGTCACGGTCAACATTTTTTTAAATTTCCGTGTGTAATGATCAGGCACATTGAATTACAATAGAATTAATTTTTAAGAAACGGTGTGCATGAAACAATAGAAGAGTGCTGAAAATGTTACCCTAATTCATAAATCCAAATCTGTGACGTTTGTAGTACATGCTAAAAAATCTGAGTCACGGTCAACATTTTTTGAAATTTTCGTGTGTAATGATCAGGCACAATAAATTAGAATAGAATTAATTTCTAAGAAACGGTGTGCATGAAACAATTCAAGAATGCTGAAAATCGAACCCTAATTCATTAATCCTAATCTGTGACGTTTGAAGTACATGCGAAAAAATCCTAGTCACGGTAAAAATTTTTTGAAATTTTCATGTGTAATGATGAGGCACAATGAATTAGAATAAAATTAATTTCTAAGAAACGGTGTGCATGAAACAATAGAAGAGTGCTGAAAATCGAACCCTAATTCATAAATCTTAATCTGTGACGTTTGAAGTAAAAGTTAAAAAATCCGAGTCACGATCAACATTTTTTGAAATTTCCGTGTGTAATTATCAGGCACAATTTATTAGAATAAAATTAATTTCTAAGAAACGGTGAACATGAAACAATATTAGAGTGCTGAAAATCGAACCCTAATTCATAAATTCTAATCTGTGACGTTTGAAGTACATGCTAAAAAATCCGAGTCACGGTCTACATTTTTTGAAATTTCCGTGTGTAATGATCAGGCACATTGAATTAGAATAAAATTAATTTCTAAGAAACGGTGTGCATGAAACAATAGAAGAGTGCTAAAAATCGAACCCTAATTCATAAATCCTAATCTGTGACGTTTGAAGTACATGCTAAGAAATCCGAGTCACGGTCAACATTTTTTGAAATTTAGGTGTGTAATGATCAGGCACAATGAATTAGAATAAAATTGATTTCTAAGAAACGGTGTGCATGAAACAATAGAAGAGTGCTGAAAATCGAACCCTAATTCATAAATCCTAATCTGTGAGTTTGAAATACATGTTAAAAAATCAGAGTCACGGTCAACATTTTTTTAAATTTCCGTGTGTAATGACCAGGAACAATGAATTAGAATAGAATTAATTTCTAAGAAACGGTGTGCATGAAACAATAGAAGAGTGCTGAAAATCGAACCCTAATTCATAAATCCTAATCTTTGACTTTTGAAGTACATGTTAAAAAATCCGAGTCACGGTCAACATTTTTTTAAATTTCCATGTGTAATGATCAGGCACAATGAATTAGAATAGAATTAATTTTTAAGAAACGGTTTGCATGAAACAATAGAAGAGTGCTGAAAATGTTACCCTAATTCATAAATCCTAATCTGTGACGTTTGTAGTACATGCTAAAAAATCCGAGTCACGGTCAACATTTTTTGAAATTTCCGTGTGTAATGATCAGGCACAATAAATTAGAATAGAATTAATTTCTAAGAAACGGTGTGCATGAAACAATTCAAGAATGCTGAAAATCGAACCCTAATTCATTAATCCTAATCTGTGACGTTTGAAGTACATGCTAAAAAATCCTAGTCACGGTAAAATTTTTTTGAAATTTTCATGTGTAATGATGAGGCACAATGAATTAGAATAAAATTAATTTCTAAGAAACGGTGTGCATGAAACAATAGAAGAGTGCTGAAAATCGAACCCTAATTCATAAATCCTAATCTGTGACGTTTGAAGTACATGCTAAAAAATCCGAGTCACGGTCTACATTTTTTGAAATTTCCGTGTGTAATGATCAGGCACAATGAATTAGAATAAAATTGATTTCTAAGAAACGGTGTGCATGAAACAATAGAAGAGTGCTGAAAATCGAACCCTAATTCATAAAAACTAATCTGTGACGTTTGAAGTACATGCTAAAACTTTCGAGTCACGGTCAACATTTTTTTAAATTTCCGTGTGTAATGATCAAGCACAATGAATTAGAATATAATTAATTTCTAAGAAACGGTGTGCAGGAAAAAGTAGAAGAGTGCTGAAAATCGAACCCTAATTCATAAATCATAATGTGTGACGTTTGAAGTACATGCTACAAAATCCGAGTCACGGTCAACATTTTTTGAAATTTCCGTGTGTAATGATGAGGCACAATGAATTAGAATAAAATTAATTTCTAAGAAACGGTGCGCAAGAAAGAATAGAAGAGTGCTGAAAATCGAACCCTAATTCATAAATCCTAATCTGTGACGTTTGAAGTACAAGTTAAAAAATCCGAGTCACGGTCAACATTTTTTGAAATTTCTGTGTGTAATGATGAGGCACAATGAATTAGAATAAAATTAATTTCTAGGAACCGGTGTGCAAGAAACAATAGAAAAGTTCTGAAAATCGAACCCTAATTCATAAATCCTAATCTGTGACGTTTAAAGTACATGCTAAAAAATCCGAGTCACGGTCTACATTTTTTGAAATTTCCGTGTGTAATGATCAGGCACAATGAATTAGAATAAAATTAATTTCTAAGAAACGGTGTGCATGAAACAATAGAATTGTGCTGAAAATGTTTCCCTAATTCATAAATCCTAATCTGTGACGTTTGTAGTACATGCTAAAAAATCCGAGTCACGGTCAACATTTTTTGAAATTTCTGTGTGTGATCAGGCACAATGAATTAGAATAGAATTAATTTCTAAGAAACGGTGTGCATGAAACAATAGAAGAGTGCTAAAAATCGAACCCTAATTCATAAATCCTAATCTGTGACGTTTGAAGTACATGCTAAGAAATCCGAGTCACGGTCAACATTTTTTGAAATTTAGGTGTGTAATGATCAGGCACAATGAATTAGAATAAAATTGATTTCTAAGAAACGGTGTGCATGAAACAATAGAAGAGTGCTGAAAATCGAACCCTAATTCATAAATCCTAATCTGTGAGTTTGAAATACATGTTAAAAAATCAGAGTCACGGTCAACATTTTTTTAAATTTCCGTGTGTAATGACCAGGAACAATGAATTAGAATAGAATTAATTTCTAAGAAACGGTGTGCATGAAACAATAGAAGAGTGCTGAAAATCGAACCCTAATTCATAAATCCTAATCTTTGACTTTTGAAGTACATGTTAAAAAATCCGAGTCACGGTCAACATTTTTTTAAATTTCCATGTGTAATGATCAGGCACAATGAATTAGAATAGAATTAATTTTTAAGAAACGGTTTGCATGAAACAATAGAAGAGTGCTGAAAATGTTACCCTAATTCATAAATCCTAATCTGTGACGTTTGTAGTACATGCTAAAAAATCCGAGTCACGGTCAACATTTTTTGAAATTTCCGTGTGTAATGATCAGGCACAATAAATTAGAATAGAATTAATTTCTAAGAAACGGTGTGCATGAAACAATTCAAGAATGCTGAAAATCGAACCCTAATTCATTAATCCTAATCTGTGACGTTTGAAGTACATGCTAAAAAATCCTAGTCACGGTAAAATTTTTTTGAAATTTTCATGTGTAATGATGAGGCACAATGAATTAGAATAAAATTAATTTCTAAGAAACGGTGTGCATGAAACAATAGAAGAGTGCTGAAAATCGAACCCTAATTCATAAATCCTAATCTGTGACGTTTGAAGTACATGCTAAAAAATCCGAGTCACGGTCTACATTTTTTGAAATTTCCGTGTGTAATGATCAGGCACAATGAATTAGAATAAAATTGATTTCTAAGAAACGGTGTGCATGAAACAATAGAAGAGTGCTGAAAATCGAACCCTAATTCATAAAAACTAATCTGTGACGTTTGAAGTACATGCTAAAACTTTCGAGTCACGGTCAACATTTTTTTAAATTTCCGTGTGTAATGATCAAGCACAATGAATTAGAATATAATTAATTTCTAAGAAACGGTGTGCAGGAAAAAGTAGAAGAGTGCTGAAAATCGAACCCTAATTCATAAATCATAATGTGTGACGTTTGAAGTACATGCTACAAAATCCGAGTCACGGTCAACATTTTTTGAAATTTCCGTGTGTAATGATGAGGCACAATGAATTAGAATAAAATTAATTTCTAAGAAACGGTGCGCAAGAAAGAATAGAAGAGTGCTGAAAATCGAACCCTAATTCATAAATCCTAATCTGTGACGTTTGAAGTACAAGTTAAAAAATCCGAGTCACGGTCAACATTTTTTGAAATTTCTGTGTGTAATGATGAGGCACAATGAATTAGAATAAAATTAATTTCTAGGAACCGGTGTGCAAGAAACAATAGAAAAGTTCTGAAAATCGAACCCTAATTCATAAATCCTAATCTGTGACGTTTAAAGTACATGCTAAAAAATCCGAGTCACGGTCTACATTTTTTGAAATTTCCGTGTGTAATGATCAGGCACAATGAATTAGAATAAAATTAATTTCTAAGAAACGGTGTGCATGAAACAATAGAATTGTGCTGAAAATGTTTCCCTAATTCATAAATCCTAATCTGTGACGTTTGTAGTACATGCTAAAAAATCCGAGTCACGGTCAACATTTTTTGAAATTTCTGTGTGTGATCAGGCACAATGAATTAGAATAGAATTAATTTCTAAGAAACGGTGTGCATGAAACAATAGAAGAGTGCTGAAAATCGAACCCTAATTCATAAATCCTAATCTGTGACGTTTGAAGTACATGCTAAAAAATCCGAGTCACGGTCAACATTTTTTGAAATTTCCGTGTGTAATGATCAAGCACAATGAATTAGAATAAAATTAATTTCTAAGAACCGGTGTGCATGAAACAATAGAAGAGTACTGAAAATCGAACCTTAATTGATAAATCTTAATCTGTGACATTTGAAGTACATGTTAAAAAATCTGAGTCACGGTCAACATTTTTTGAAATTTTCGTGTGTAATGATCAGGCACAATGAATTAGAATAGAATTAATTTCTAAGAAACGGTGTGCATGAAACAATAGAAGAGTGCTGAAAATGGAACCATAATTTATAAATCCTAATCTGTTACGTTTGAAGTACATGCTAAAAAATCCGAGTCACGATCAACATTTTTTGAAATTTCCGTGTGTAATGATCAGGCACAATGAATTAGAATATAATTAATTTCTTAGAAACGGTGTGCATGAAACAATTCAAGAATGCTGAAAATCGAACCCTAATTCATAAATCCTAATATGTGACGTTTGAAGTACATGTTAAAAAATCCGAGTCACTATCAACATTTTTTGAAATTTCAGTGTGTAATGATCAGGCACAATGAATTAGAATAAAATTAATTTCTAAGAAACGGTGTGCATGAAACAATAGAAGAGTGCTGAAAATCGAACCTTAATTCATAACTCCTAATCTGTGACATTTGAAGTACATGTTAAAAAATCTGAGTCACGGTCAACATTTTTTGAAATTTCCGTGTGTAATGATAAGGCACATTGAATTAGAATATAATTAAGTTCTAAGAAACGGTGTGCATGAAACAATAGAAGAGTGCTGAAAATCGAACCCTAATTCATAAATCCTAATCTGTGACGTTTGAAGTACATGCTAAAAAATTCGAGTCACGGTCAACTTTTTTTGAAATTTCCGTGTGTAATGATCAAGCACAATGAATTAGAATAAAATTAATTTCTAAGAAACGGTGTGCAGGAAACAATAGAAGAGTGCTGAAAATCGAACCCCAATTCATAAATCCTAATCTGTGACGTTTGAAGTACATGCTAAAAAATCCGAGTCACGATTAAAATTTTTTGAAATTTTCGTGTGTAATGATCAGGCACAATTAATTAGAATAGAATTAATTTCTAAGAAACGGTGTGCATGAAACAATAGAAGAGTGCTGAAAATGGAACCCTAATTCATAAATCCTAATCTGTGACGTTTGAAGTACATGCTCAAAAATTCGAGTCACGGTCAACATTTTTTGAAATTTCCGTGTGTAATGATTAGGCACAATGAATTAGAATAAAACTAATTTCGAAGAAACGTTGTGCAGGAAACGGTAAAATTTTGCTTAAAATCGAACTCTAATTCGTAAACCCTAATATGTGAAGTTTGAAGTACGTGCTTACAAAACCGACTCACGGTCGACGTTTTTACAAACTTTTGTGGGGAATGATCAAGGACAAGGATTTAGATTACAATTTCGAAGAAACACAGTGCATCAAACAGTAAAAGAGTGATCAAAATCGAACCCTAGTCTGGGACGTCTGAAGTACGACTAAAAAAACTGAGTCGCGGTCGAGGTTTTTTGAAACTTTCGTTGCGAATGATTAGGCTTGATGATTTAGAATAGAATGTCGAAGAAACGGAGCGTAAAAAACAGTAAAAGAGTACTTAAAATAGAAACCCTTATTCGTAAACCATAATCTGTGATGTTTGAAGTACATGCTAAAAAACCGAGTAACGTTCAACGTTTTTCTAAATTTCTATGGGTAATGATCAGGCATAATGAATTAGAATAGAATTTCGTAGAAACGGAGTGCATAAAACGGTAAAAGTGTGCTTAAAATCGAACTCTAATTCGGGAAACCCTAATATGTGAAGTTTGAAGTACGTGCTCACAAAACCGACTCACGGTCGACGTTTTTACAAACTTTTGTGGGTTATGATCAGGGACAAGGATTTAGATTACAATTTCGAAGAAACGGAGTGCATCAAACAGTAAACGAGTGATCAAAATCGAACCCTAATCTGGGACGTCTAAAGTACGTGCTAAAAAAACTGAGCCGCGGTCTAGGTTTTTGAAACTTTCGTTGCGAATGATTAGGCTTGATGATTTAGAATAGAATGTCGAAGAAACGGAGCGTAAAAAAGAGTAAAAGAGTGCTTAAAGTCAAAACCCTTGTTCGGAAACCATAATCTGTAACGTTTGAAGTACATGCTAAAAAACCGAGACACGGTCAACGTTTTTCGAAATTTCTATGGGTAATGATCATGCATAATGAATTAGAATAGAATTTCGTAGAAACGGAGTGCATAAAACGGTAAAAGTGTGCTTAAAATCAAACTCTAATTCGGGAAACCCTAATATGTGAAGTTTGAAGTACGTGCTCACAAAACCGACTCACGGTCGACGTCTTTACAAACTTTTGTGGGTTATGATCAGGGACAAGGATTTAGATTACAATTTCGAAGAAACGGAGTGCATCAAATCGTAAACGAGAGATCAAAATCGAACCCTAATCTGAGACGTCTGAAGTACGTGCTCAAAAAACTGAGTCGCGGTCGAGGTTTTTTAAAACTTTCGTTGCAAATGATTAGGCTTCATGATTTAGAATAGAATGTCGAAGAAACGGAGCGTAAAAAAGAGTAAAAGAGTGCTTAAAATCGAAACCCTTATTCGGAAACCATAATCTGTGATGTTTGAAGTACATGCTAAAAAACCGAGTAACGTTCAACGTTTTTCTAAATTTCTATGGGTAATGATCAGGCATAATGAATTAGAATAGAATTTCGTAGAAACGGAGTGCATAAAACGGTAAAAGTGTGCTTAAAATCGAACTCTAATTCGGGAAACCCTAATATGTGAAGTTTGAAGTACGTGCTCACAAAACCGACTCACGGTCGACGTTTTTACAAACTTTTATGGGTTATGATCAGGGACAAGGATTTAGATTACAATTTCGAAGAAACGGAGTGCATCAAACAGTAAACGAGTGATCAAAATCGAACCCTAATTTGGGACGTCTAAAGTACGTGCTAAAAAAACTGAGTCGCGGTCGAGGTTTTTTGAAACTTTCGTTGCGAATGATTAGGCTTGATGATTTAGAATAGAATGTCGAAGAAACGGAGCGTAAAAAAGAGTAAAAGAGTGCTTAAAATCGAAACCCTTATTCGGAAACCATAATCTGTGACGTTTGAAGTACATGCTAAAAACCCGAGACACGGTCAACGTTTTTCGAAATTTCTATGGGTAATGATCAGGCATAATGAATTAGAATAGAATTTCGTAGAAACGGTAAAAGTGTGCTTAAAATCGAACTCTACTTCGGGAAACCCTAATATGTGAAGTTTGAAGTACGTGCTCACAAAACCGACTCACGGTCGACGTTTTTACAAACTTTTGTGGGTTATGATCAGGGACAAGGATTTAGATTACAATTTCAAAGAAACGGAGTGCATCAAACAGTAAAAGAGTGATCAAAATCGAACCCTAATCTGGGACGTCTGAAGTACGTGCTAAAAAAACTTAGTCGCGGTCGAGGTTTTTTGAAACGTTCGTTGCGAATGATTAGGCTTGATGATTTAGAATAGAATGTCGAAGAAACGGAGCGTAAAAAAGAGTAAAAGAGTGCTTAAAATCGAAACCCTTATTCGGAAACCATAATCTGTGACGTTTGAAGTACATGCTATAAACCCGAGACACGGTCAACGTTTTTCAAAATTTCTATGGGTAATGATCATGCATAATGAATTAGAATAGAATTTCGTAGAAACGGAGTGCATAAAACGGTAAAAGTGTGCTTAAAATCGAACTCTAATTCGGGAAACCCTAATATGTGAAGTTTGAAGTACGTGCTCACAAAACCGACTCACGGTCGACGTTTTTACAAACTTTTGTGGGTTATGATCAGGGACAAGGATTTAGATTACAATTTCGAAGAAACAAAGTGCATCAAACAGTAAAAGAGTGATCAAAATCGAACCCTAATCTGAGACGTCTGAAGTACGTGCTCAAAAAACTGAGTCGCGGTCGAGGTTTTTTGAAACTTTCGTTGCGAATGATTAGGCTTGATGATTTAGAATAGAATGTCGAAGAAACGGAGCGTAAAAAAGAGTAAACGAGTGCTTAAAATCGAAACCCTTATTCGGAAACCATAATCTGTGACGTTTGAAGTACATGCTATAAACCCGAGACACGGTCAACGTTTTTCAAAATTTCTATGGGTAATGATCATGCATAATGAATTAGAATAGAATTTCGTAGAAACGGAGTGCATAAAACGGTAAAAGTGTGCTTAAAATCGAACTCTAATTCGGGAAACCCTAATATGTGAAGTTTGAAGTACGTGCTCACAAAACCGACTCACGGTCGACGTTTTTACAAACTTTTGTGGGTTATGATCAGGGACAAGGATTTAGATTACAATTTCGAAGAAACAAAGTGCATCAAACAGTAAAAGAGTGATCAAAATCGAACCCTAATCTGGGACGTCTGAAGTACGTGCTAAAAAAACTGAGTCGCGGTCGAGGTTTTTTGAAACTTTCGTTGCGAATGATTAGGCTTGATGATTTAGAATAGAATGTCGAAGAAACGGAGCGTAAAAAAGAGTAAAAGAGTGCTTAAAATCGAAACCCTTATTCGGAAAAAATAATCTGTGACGTTTGAAGTACATGCTAAAAACCCGAGACACGGTCAACGTTTTTCGAAATTTCTATGGGTAATGATCAGGCATAATGAATTAGAATAGAATTTCGTAGAAACGGAGTGCATAAAACGGTAAAAGTGTGCTTAAAATCGAACTCTAATTCGGGAAACCCTAATATGTGAAGTTTGAAGTACGTGCTCACAAAACCGACTCACGGTCGACATTTTTACAAACTTTTGTGGGTTATGATCAGGGACAAGGATTTAGATTACAATTTCGAAGAAACGGAGTGCATCAAACAGTAAAAGAGTGATAAAAGTCGAACCCTAATCTGGGACGTCTGAAGTACGTGCTAAAAAAACTAAATCGCGGTCGAGGTTTTTTGAAACTTTCGTTGCGAATATTTAGGCTTGATGATTTAGAATAGAATGTCGAAGAAACGGAGCATCAAAAACAGTAAAAGAGTGCTTAAAATCGAAACCCTTATTCGGAAACCATAATCTGTGACGTTTGAAGTACATGATAAAAAACCGAGTAACGTTCAACGTTTTTCGAAATTTCTATGTGTAATGATCAGGCATAATGTATTAGAATAGAATTTCGTAGAAACGGAGTGCATAAAACGGTAAAAGTGTGCTTAAAATCGAACTCTAATTCGGGAAACCCTAATATGTGAAGTTTGAAGTACGTGCTCACAAAACCGACTCACGGTCGACGTTTTTACAAACTTTTGTGGGTTATGATCAGGGACAAGGATTTAGATTACAATTTCAAAGAAACGGAGCGCATCAAACAGTAAAAGAGTGATCAAAATCGAACCCTAATCTGGGACGTCTGAAGTACGTGCTAAAAAAACTTAGTCGCGGTCGAGGTTTTTTGAAACTTTCGTTGCGAATGATTAGGCTTGATGATTTAGAATAGAATGTCAAGAAACGGAACGTAAAAAAGAGTAAAAGAGTGCTTAAAATCGAAACCCTTATTCGGAAACCATAATCTGTGACGTTTGAAGTACATGCTAAAAAACCGAGACACGGTCAACGTTTTTCGAAATTTCTATGGGTAATGATCAGGCAGAATGAATTAGAATAGAATTTCGTAGAAACGGAGTGCATAAAACGGTAAAAGTGTGCTTAAAATCAAACTCTAATTCAGGAAACCCTAATATGTGAAGTTTGAAGTACGTGCTCACAAAACCGACTCACGGTCGACGTCTTTACAAACTTTTGTGGGTTATGATCAGGGACAAGGATTTAGATTACAATTTTGAAGAAACGGAGTGCATCAAATCGTAAACGAGAGATCAAAATCGAACCCTAATCTGAGACGTCTGAAGTACGTGCTCAAAAAACTGAGTCGCGGTCGAGGTTTTTTAAAACTTTCGTTGCAAATGATTAGGCTTGATGATTTAGAATAGAATGTCGAAGAAACGGAGCGTAAAAAAGAGTAAACGAGTGCTTAAAATCGAAACCCTTATTCGGAAACCATAATCTGTGACGTTTGAAGTACATGCTATAAACCCGAGACACGGTCAACGTTTTTCAAAATTTCTATGGGTAATGATCATGCATAATGAATTAGAATAGAATTTTGTAGAAACGGAGTGCATAAAACGGTAAAAGTGTGCTTAAAATCGAACTCTAATTCGGGAAACCCTAATATGTGAAGTTTGAAGTACGTGCTCACAAAACCGACTCACGGTCGACATTTTTACAAACTTTTGTGGGTTATGATCAGGGACAAGGATTTAGATTACAATTTCGAAGAAACGGAGTGCATTAAACAGTAAAAGAGTGATCAAAGTCGAACCCTAATCTGGGACGTCTGAAGTACGTGCTAAAAAAACTAAATCGCGGTCGAGGTTTTTTGAAACTTTCGTTGCGAATATTTAGGCTTGATGATTTAGAATAGAATGTCGAAGAAACGGAGCATCAAAAACAGTAAAAGAGTGCTTAAAATCGAAACCCTTATTCGGAAACCATAATCTGTGACGTTTGAAGTACATGCTAAAAAACAGAGTAACGTTCAACGTTTTTCGAAATTTCTATGTGTAATGATCAGGCATAATGTATTAGAATAGAATTTCGTAGAAACGGAGTGCATAAAACGGTAAAAGTGTGCTTAAAATCGAACTCTAATTCGGGAAACCCTAATATGTGAAGTTTGAAGTACGTGCTCACAAAACCGACTCACGGTCGACGTTTTTACAAACTTTTGTGGGTTATGATCAGGGACAAGGATTTAGATTACAATTTCGAAGAAACGGAGTGCATCAAACAGTAAAAGAGTGATCAAAATCGAACCCTAATCTGGGACGTCAGAAGTACGTGCTAAAAAAACTTAGTCGCGGTCGAGGTTTTTTGAAACTTTCGTTGCGAATGATTAGGCTTGATGATTTAGAATAGAATGTCAAGAAACAGAGCGTAAAAAAGAGTAAAAGAGTGCTTAAAATCGAAACCCTTATTCGGAAACCATAATCTGTGACGTTTGAAGTACATGCTAAAAAACCGAGACACGGTCAACGTTTTTCGAAATTTCTATGGGTAATGATCAGGCATAATGAATTAGAATAGAATTTCGTAGAAACGGAGTGCATAAAACGGAAAAAGTGTGCTTAAAGTCAAACTCTAATTCAGGAAACCCTAATATGTGAAGTTTGAAGTACGTGCTCACAAAACCGACTCACGGTCGACGTCTTTACAAACTTTTGTGGGTTATGATCAGGGACAAGGATTTAGATTACAATTTCGAAGAAACGGAGTGCATCAAATCGTAAACGAGAGATCAAAATCGAACCCTAATCTGAGACGTCTGAAGTACGTGCTCAAAAAACTGAGTCGCGGTCGAGGTTTTTTAAAACTTTCGTTGCAAATGATTAGGCTTCATGATTTAGAATAGAATGTCGAAGAAACGGAGCGTAAAAAAGAGTAAACGAGTGCTTAAAATCGGAACCCTTATTCGGAAACCATAATCTGTGACGTTTGAAGTACATGCTATAAACCCGAGACACGGTCAACGTTTTTCAAAATTTCTATGGGTAATGATCATGCATAATGAATTAGAATAGAATTTCGTAGAAACGGAGTGCATAAAACGGTAAAAGTGTGCTTAAAATCGAACTCTAATTCGGGAAACCCTAATATGTGAAGTTTGAAGTACGTGCTCACAAAACCGACTCACGGTCGACGTTTTTACAAACTTTTGTGGGTTATGATCAGGGACAAGGATTTAGATTACAATTTCAAAGAAACGGAGTGCATCAAACAGTAAAAGAGTGATCAAAATCGAACCCTAATCTGGGACGTCTGAAGTACGTGCTAAAAAAACTGAATCGCGGTCGAGGTTTTTTGAAACTTTCGTTGCGAATGATTAGGCTTGATGATTTAGAATAGAATGTCGAAGAAACGGAGCGTAAAAAAGAGTAAAAGAGTGCTTAAAATCGAAACCCTTATTCGGAAACCATAATCTGTGACGTTTGAAGTACATGCTAAAAACCCGAGACACGGTCAACGTTTTTCAAAATTTCTATGGGTAATGATCAGGCATAATGAATTAGGATAGAATTTCGTAGAAACGGAGTGCATAAAACGGTAAAAGTGTGCTTAAAATCGAACTCTAATTCGGGAAACCCTAATATGTGAAGTTTGAAGTACGTGCTCACAAAACCGACTTACGGTCGACGTTTTTACAAACTTTTGTGCGGATTGATCAGGGACAAGGATTTAGATTACAATTTCGAAGAAACGGAGTGCATCAAACAGTAAAAGAGTGATCAAAGTCGAACCCTAATCTGGGACGTCTGAAGTACGTGCTAAAAAAACTAAATCGCGGTCGAGGTTTTTTGAAACTTTCGTTGCGAATATTTAGGCTTGATGATTTAGAATAGAATGTCGAAGAAACGTAGCATCAAAAACAGTAAAAGAGTGCTTAAAATCGAAACCCTTATTCGGAAACCATAATCTGTGACGTTTGAAGTACATGCTAAAAACCCGAGACACGGTCAACGTTCTTCGAAATTTCTATGGGTAATGATCAGGGATAATGAATTAGCATAGAATTTCGTAGAAACGGAGTGCATAAAACGGTAAAAGTGTGCTTAAAATCAAACTCTAATTCGGGAAACCCTAATATGTGAAGTTTGAAGTACGTGCTCACAAAACCGACTCACGGTCGATGTTTTTACAAACTTTTGTGGGTTATGATCAGGGACAAGGATTTAGATTACAATTTCAAAGAAACGGAGTGCATCAAACAGTAAAAGAGTGATCAAAATCGAACCCTAATCTGGGACGTCTGAAGTACGTGCTAAAAAAACTGAGTCGCGGTCGAGGTTTTTTGAAACTTTCGTTGCGAATGATTAGGCTTGATGATTTAGAATAGAATGTCGAAGAAACGGAGCGTAAAAAAGAGTAAAAGAGTGCTTAAAATCGAAACCCTTATTCGGAAACCATAATCTGTGACGTTTGAAGTACATGCTAAAAACCCGAGACACGGTCAACGTTTTTCAAAATTTTATGGGTAATGATCAGGCATAATGAATTAGAATAGAATTTCGTAGAAACGGAGTGCATAAAACGGTAAAAGTGTGCTTAAAATCGAACTCTAATTCGGGAAACCCTAATATGTGAAGTTTGAAGTACGTGCTCACAAAACCGACTCACGGTCGACGTTTTTACAAACTTTTATGGGTTATGATCAGGGACAAGGATTTAGATTACAATTTCGAAGAAACGGAGTGCATCAAACAGTAAACGAGTGATCAAAATCGAACCCTAATTTGGGACGTCTAAAGTACGTGCTAAAAAAACTGAGTCGCGGTCGAGGTTTTTTGAAACTTTCGTTGCGAATGATTAGGCTTGATGATTTAGAATAGAATGTCGAAGAAACGGAGCGTAAAAAAGAGTAAAAGAGTGCTTAAAATCGAAACCCTTATTCGGAAACCATAATCTGTGACGTTTGAAGTACATGCTAAAAACCCGAGACACGGTCAACGTTTTTCGAAATTTCTATGGGTAATGATCAGGCATAATGAATTAGAATAGAATTTCGTAGAAACGGAGTGCATAAAACGGTAAAAGTGTGCTTAAAATCGAACTCTAATTCGGGAAACCCTAATATGTGAAGTTTGAAGTACGTGCTCACAAAACCGACTTACGGTCGACGTTTTTACAAACTTTTGTGCGGATTGATCAGGGACAAGGATTTAGATTACAATTTCGAAGAAACGGAGTGCATCAAACAGTAAAAGAGTGATCAAAGTCGAACCCTAATCTGGGACGTCTGAAGTACGTGCTAAAAAAACTAAATCGCGGTCGAGGTTTTTTGAAACTTTCGTTGCGAATATTTAGGCTTGATGATTTAGAATAGAATGTCGAAGAAACGGAGCATCAAAAACAGTAAAAGAGTGCTTAAAATCGAAACCCTTATTCGGAAACCATAATCTGTGACGTTTGAAGTACATGCTAAAAACCCGAGACACGGTCAACGTTTTTCAAAATTTCTATGGGTAATGATCAGGGATAATGAATTAGCATAGAATTTCGTAGAAACGGAGTGCATAAAACGGTAAAAGTGTGCTTAAAATCGAACTCTAATTCGGGAAACCCTAATATGTGAAGTTTGAAGTACGTGCTCACAAAACCGACTCACGGTCGACGTTTTTACAAACTTTTGTGGGTTATGATCAGGGACAAGGATTTAGATTACAATTTCGAAGAAACGGAGTGCATCAAACAGTAAACGAGTGATCAAAATCGAACCCTAATCTGGGACGTCTGAAGTACGTGCTCAAAAAACTAAGTCGCGGTCGAGGTTTTTTGAAACTTTCGTTGCGAATGATCAGGCTTGGTGATTTAGAATAGAATGTCGAAGAGACGGAGCGTAAAAAACACTAAAAGAGTAATTAAAATCGAAACCCTTATTCGGAAACCATAATCTGTGACGTTTGAAGTACATGCTAAAAAACCAAGACACAGTCAACGTTTTTCAAAATTCTATGGGTAATGATCAGGGATAATGAATTAGCATAGAATTTCGTAGAAACGGAGTGCATAAAACGGTAAAAGTGTGCTTAAAATCGAACTCTAATTCGGGAAACCCTAATATGTGAAGTTTGAAGTACGTGCTCACAAAACCGACTCACGGTCGACGTTTTTACAAACTTTTGTGGGTTATGATCAGGGACAAGGATTTAGATTACAATTTCGAAGAAACGGAGTGCATCAAACAGTAAAAGAGTGATCAAAATCGAACCCTAATCTGGGACGTCTGAAGTACGTGCTAAAAAAACTGAGTCGCGGTCGAGGTTTTTTGAAACTTTCGTTGCGAATGATTAGGCTTGATGATTTAGAATAGAATGTCGAAGAAACGGAGCGTAAAAAAGAGTAAAAGAGTGCTTAAAATCGAAACCCTTATTCGGAAACCATAATCTGTGACGTTTGAAGTACATGCTATAAACCCGAGACACGGTCAACGTTTTTCAAAATTTCTATGGGTAATGATCAGGCATAATGAATTAGAATAGAATTTCGTAGAAACAGAGTGCATAAAACGGTAAAAGTGTGCTTAAAATCGAACTCTAATTCGGGAAACCCTAATATGTGAAGTTTGAAGTACGTGCTCACAAAACCGACTCACGGTCGACGTTTTTACAAACTTTTGTGGGTTATGATCAGGGACAAGGATTTAGATTACAATTTCGAAGAAACGGAGTGCATCAAAGAGTAAAAGAGTGATCAAAATCGAACCGTAATCTGGGACGTCTGAAGTACGTGCTAAAAAAACTGAGTCGCGGTCGAGGTTTTTTGAAACTTTCGTTGCGAATGATTAGGCTTGATGATTTAGAATAGAATGTCGAAGAAACGGAGCGTAAAAAAGAGTAAAAGAGTGCTTAAAATCGAAACCCTTATTCGGAAACCATAATCTGTGACGTTTGAAGTACATGCTAAAAAACCGAGACACAGTCAACGTTTTTCAAAATTCTATGGGTAATGATCAGGGATAATGAATTAGCATAGAATTTCGTAGAAACGGAGTGCATAAAACGGTAAAAGTGTGCTTAAAATCGAACTCTAATTCGGGAAACCCTAATATGTGAAGTTTGAAGTACGTGCTCACAAAACCGACTCACGGTCGACGTTTTTACAAACTTTTGTGGGTTATAATCAGGGACAAGGATTTAGATTACAATTTCGAAGAAACGGAGTGCATCAAACAGTAAACGAGTGATCAAAATCGAACCCTAATCTGGGACGTCTGAAGTACGTGCTAAAAAAACTGAGTCGCGGTCGAGGTTTTTTGAAACTTTCGTTGCGAATGATTAGGCTTGATGATTTAGAATAGAATGTCGAAGAAACGGAGCATCACAAATAGTAAAAAGAGTGCTTAAAATCGAAACCCTTATTCGGAAACCATAATCTGTGACGTTTGAAGTACATGCTAAAAACCCGAGACACGGTCAACGTTCTTCGAAATTTCTATGGGTAATGATCAGGCATAATGAATTAGAATAGAATTTCGTAGAAACGGAGTGCATAAAACGGTAAAAGTGTGCTTAAAATCGAACTCTAATTCGGAAAACCCTAATATGTGAAGTTTGAAGTACGTGCTCACAAAACCGACTCACGGTCGACGTTTTTACAAACTTTTGTGGGGATTGATCAGGGACAAGGATTTAGATTACAATTTCGAAGAAACGGAGTGCATCAAACAGTAAAAGAGTGATCAGAATCGAACCCTAATCTGGGACGTCTGAAGTACGTGCTAAAAAAACTTAGTCGCGGTCGAGGTTTTTTGAAACTTTCGTTGCGAATGATTAGGCTTGATGATTTAGAATAGAATGTCGAAGAAACGAAGCGTAAAAAAGAGTAAAAGAGTTCTTAAAATCGAAACCCTTATTCGGAAACCATAATCTGTGACGTTTGAAGTACATGCTATAAACCCGAGACACGGTCAACGTTTTTCAAAATTTCTATGGGTAATGATCAGGCATAATGAATTAGAATAGAATTTCGTAGAAACGGAGTGCATAAAACGGTAAAAGTGTGCTTAAAATCGAACTCTAATTCGGGAAACCCTAATATGTGAAGTTTGAAGTACGTGCTCACAAAACCGACTCACGGTCAACGTTTTTACAAACTTTTGTGGGTTATGATCAGGGACAAGAATTTAGATTACAATTTCGAAGAAACGGAGTGCATCAAAATCGTAAACGAGAGATCAAAATCGAACCCTAATCTGGGACGTTTGAAGTACGTGCTCAAAAAACTAAGTCGCGGTCGAGGTTTTTTGAAACTTTCGTTGCGAATGATCAGGCTTGGTGATTTAGAATAGAATGTCGAAGAGACGGAGCGTAAAAAACACTAAAAGAGTAATTAAAATCGAAACCCTTATTCGGAAACCATAATCTGTGACGTTTGAAGTACATGCTAAAAAACCGAGACACAGTCAACGTTTTTCAAAATTCTATGGGTAATGATCAGGGATAATGAATTAGCATAGAATTTCGTAGAAACGGAGTGCATAAAACGGTAAAAGTGTGCTTAAAATCGAACTCTAATTCGGGAAACCCTAATATGTGAAGTTTGAAGTACGTGCTCACAAAACCGACTCACGGTCGACGTTTTTACAAACTTTTGTGGGTTATAATCAGGGACAAGGATTTAGATTACAATTTCGAAGAAACGGAGTGCATCAAACAGTAAACGAGTGATCAAAATCGAACCCTAATCTTGGACGTCTGAAGTACGTGCTAAAAAAACTGAGTCGCGGTCGAGGTTTTTTGAAACTTTCGTTGCGAATGATTAGGCTTGATGATTTAGAATAGAATGTCGAAGAAACGGAGCATCACAAACAGTAAAAAGAGTGCTTAAAATCGAAACCCTTATTCGGAAACCATAATCTGTGACGTTTGAAGTACATGCTAAAAACCCGAGACACGGTCAACGTTCTTCGAAATTTCTATGGGTAATGATCAGGCATAATGAATTAGAATAGAATTTCGTAGAAACGGAGTGCATAAAACGGTAAAAGTGTGCTTAAAATCGAACTCTAATTCGGAAAACCCTAATATGTGAAGTTTGAAGTACGTGCTCACAAAACCGACTCACGGTCGACGTTTTTACAAACTTTTGTGGGGATTGATCAGGGACAAGGATTTAGATTACAATTTCGAAGAAACGGAGTGCATCAAACAGTAAAAGAGTGATCAGAATCGAACCCTAATCTGGGACGTCTGAAGTACGTGCTAAAAAAACTTAGTCGCGGTCGAGGTTTTTTGAAACTTTCGTTGCGAATGATTAGGCTTGATGATTTAGAATAGAATGTCGAAGAAACGAAGCGTAAAAAAGAGTAAAAGAGTGCTTAAAATCGAAACCCTTATTCGGAAACCATAATCTGTGACGTTTGAAGTACATGCTATAAACCCGAGACACGGTCAACGTTTTTCAAAATTTCTATGGGTAATGATCAGGCATAATGAATTAGAATAGAATTTCGTAGAAACGGAGTGCATAAAACGGTAAAAGTGTGCTTAAAATCGAACTCTAATTCGGGAAACCCTAATATGTGAAGTTTGAAGTACGTGCTCACAAAACCGACTCACGGTCAACGTTTTTACAAACTTTTGTGGGTTATGATCAGGGACAAGGATTTAGATTACAATTTCGAAGAAACGGAGTGCATCAAAATCGTAAACGAGAGATCAAAATCGAACCCTAATCTGGGACGTTTGAAGTACGTGCTCAAAAAACTAAGTCGCGGTCGAGGTTTTTTGAAACTTTCGTTGCGAATGATCAGGCTTGGTGATTTAGAATAGAATGTCGAAGAGACGGAGCGTAAAAAACACTAAAAGAGTAATTAAAATCGAAACCCTTATTCGGAAACCATAATCTGTGACGTTTGAAGTACATGCTAAAAAACCGAGACACAGTCAACGTTTTTCAAAATTCTATGGGTAATGATCAGGGATAATGAATTAGCATAGAATTTCGTAGAAACGGAGTGCATAAAACGGTAAAAGTGTGCTTAAAATCGAACTCTAATTCGGGAAACCCTAATATGTGAAGTTTGAAGTACGTGCTCACAAAACCGACTCACGGTCGACGTTTTTACAAACTTTTGTGGGGATTGATCAGGGACAAGGATTTAGATTACAATTTCGAAGAAACGGAGTGCATCAAACAGTAAAAGAGTGATCAGAATCGAACCCTAATCTGGGACGTCTGAAGTACGTGCTAAAAAAACTTAGTCGCGGTCGAGGTTTTTTGAAACTTTCGTTGCGAATGATTAGGCTTGATGATTTAGAATAGAATGTCGAAGAAACGAAGCGTAAAAAAGAGTAAAAGAGTTCTTAAAATCGAAACCCTTATTCGGAAACCATAATCTGTGACGTTTGAAGTACATGCTATAAACCCGAGACACGGTCAACGTTTTTCAAAATTTCTATGGGTAATGATCAGGCATAATGAATTAGAATAGAATTTCGTAGAAACGGAGTGCATAAAACGGTAAAAGTGTGCTTAAAATCGAACTCTAATTCGGGAAACCCTAATATGTGAAGTTTGAAGTACGTGCTCACAAAACCGACTCACGGTCAATGTTTTTACAAACTTTTGTGGGTTATGATCAGGGACAAGAATTTAGATTACAATTTCGAAGAAACGGAGTGCATCAAAATCGTAAACGAGAGATCAAAATCGAACCCTAATCTGGGACGTTTGAAGTACGTGCTCAAAAAACTAAGTCGCGGTCGAGGTTTTTTGAAACTTTCGTTGCGAATGATCAGGCTTGGTGATTTAGAATAGAATGTCGAAGAGACGGAGCGTAAAAAACACTAAAAGAGTAATTAAAATCGAAACCCTTATTCGGAAACCATAATCTGTGACGTTTGAAGTACATGCTAAAAAACCGAGACACAGTCAACGTTTTTCAAAATTCTATGGGTAATGATCAGGGATAATGAATTAGCATAGAATTTCGTAGAAACGGAGTGCATAAAACGGTAAAAGTGTGCTTAAAATCGAACTCTAATTCGGGAAACCCTAATATGTGAAGTTTGAAGTACGTGCTCACAAAACCGACTCACGGTCGACGTTTTTACAAACTTTTGTGGGGATTGATCAGGGACAAGGATTTAGATTACAATTTCGAAGAAACGGAGTGCATCAAACAGTAAAAGAGTGATCAGAATCGAACCCTAATCTGGGACGTCTGAAGTACGTGCTAAAAAAACTGAATCGCGGTCGAGGTTTTTTGAAACTTTCGTTGCGAATGATTAGGCTTGATGATTTAGAATAGAATGTCGAAGAAACGAAGCGTAAAAAAGAGTAAAAGAGTGCTTAAAATCGAAACCCTTATTCGGAAACTATAATCTGTGACGTTTGAAGTACATGCTAAAAAACCGAGACACGGTCAACGTTTTTCGAAATTTTTATGGGTAATGATCAGGCATAATGAACCAGAATAGAATTTCGTAGAAACGGAGTGCATAAAACGGTAAAAGTGTGCTTAAAATCGAACTCTAATTCGGGAAACCCTAATATGTGAAGTTTGAAGTACGTGCTCACAAAACCGACTCACGGTCGACGTTTTTACAAACTTTTGTGGGGAATGATCAGGGACAAGGATTTAGATTACAATTTCGAAGAAACGGAGTGCATCAAACAGTAAAAGAGTGATTAAAGTCGAACCCTAATCTGGGACGTCTGAAGTACGTGCTCAAAAAACTGAGTCGCGGTCGAGGTTTTTCGAAACTTTCGTTTCGAATGATCAGGCTTGGTGATTTAGAATAGAATGTCGAAGAGACGGAGCGTAAAAAACAGTAAAAGAGTGCTTAAAATCGAAACCCTTATTCGGAAACCATAATCTGTGACGTTTGAAGTACATGCTAAAAACCCGAGACACGGTCAACGTTTTTCAAAATTTCTATGGGTAATGATCAGGCATAATGAATTAGAATAGAATTTCGTAGAAACGGAGTGCATAAAACGGTAAAAGTGTGCTTAAAATCGAACTCTAATTCGGGAAACCCTAATATGTGAAGTTTGAAGTACGAGCTCACAAAATCGACTCACGGTCAACGTTTTTACAAACTTTTGTGGGTTATGATCAGGGACAAGGATTTAGATTACAATTTCGAAGAAACGGAGTGCATCAAAATCGTAAACGAGTGATCAAAATCGAACCCTAATCCGGGACGTCTGAAGTACGTGCTCAAAAAACTAAGTCGCGGTCGAGGTTTTTTGAAACTTTCGTTGCGAATGATCAGGCTTGGTGATTTATTATAGAATGTCGAAGAGACGGAGCGTAAAAAACACTAAAAGAGTAATTAAAATCGAAACCCTTATTCGGAAACCATAATCTGTGACGTTTGAAGTACATGCTAAAAAACCGAGACACAGTCAACGTTTTTCAAAATTCTATGGGTAATGATCAGGGATAATGAATTAGCATAGAATTTCGTAGAAACGGAGTGCATAAAACGGTAAAAGTGTGCTTAAAATCGAACTCTAATTCGGGAAACCCTAATATGTGAAGTTTGAAGTACGTGCTCACAAAACCGACTCACGGTCGACGTTTTTACAAACTTTTGTGGGGATTGATCAGGGACAAGGATTTAGATTACAATTTCGAAGAAACGGAGTGCATCAAACAGTAAAAGAGTGATCAGAATCGAACCCTAATCTGGGACGTCTGAAGTACGTGCTAAAAAAACTGAATCGCGGTCGAGGTTTTTTGAAACTTTCGTTGCGAATGATTAGGCTTGATGATTTAGAATAGAATGTCGAAGAAACGAAGCGTAAAAAAGAGTAAAAGAGTGCTTAAAATCGAAACCCTTATTCGGAAACTATAATCTGTGACGTTTGAAGTACATGCTAAAAAACCGAGACACGGTCAACGTTTTTCGAAATTTTTATGGGTAATGATCAGGCATAATGAACCAGAATAGAATTTCGTAGAAACGGAGTGCATAAAACGGTAAAAGTGTGCTTAAAATCGAACTCTAATTCGGGAAACCCTAATATGTGAAGTTTGAAGTACGTGCTCACAAAACCGACTCACGGTCGACGTTTTTACAAACTTTTGTGGGGAATGATCAGGGACAAGGATTTAGATTACAATTTCGAAGAAACGGAGTGCATCAAACAGTAAAAGAGTGATTAAAGTCGAACCCTAATCTGGGACGTCTGAAGTACGTGCTCAAAAAACTGAGTCGCGGTCGAGGTTTTTCGAAACTTTCGTTTCGAATGATCAGGCTTGGTGATTTAGAATAGAATGTCGAAGAGACGGAGCGTAAAAAACAGTAAAAGAGTGCTTAAAATCGAAACCCTTATTCGGAAACCATAATCTGTGACGTTTGAAGTACATGCTAAAAACCCGAGACACGGTCAACGTTTTTCAAAATTTCTATGGGTAATGATCAGGCATAATGAATTAGAATAGAATTTCGTAGAAACGGAGTGCATAAAACGGTAAAAGTGTGCTTAAAATCGAACTCTAATTCGGGAAACCCTAATATGTGAAGTTTGAAGTACGAGCTCACAAAACCGACTCACGGTCAACGTTTTTACAAACTTTTGTGGGTTATGATCAGGGACAAGGATTTAGATTACAATTTCGAAGAAACGGAGTGCATCAAAATCGTAAACGAGTGATCAAAATCGAACCCTAATCCGGGACGTCTGAAGTACGTGCTCAAAAAACTAAGTCGCGGTCGAGGTTTTTTGAAACTTTCGTTGCGAATGATCAGGCTTGGTGATTTATTATAGAATGTCGAAGAGACGGAGCGTAAAAAACACTAAAAGAGTAATTAAAATCGAAACCCTTATTCGGAAACCATAATCTGTGACGTTTGAAGTACATGCTAAAAAACCGAGACACAGTCAACGTTTTTCAAAATTCTATGGGTAATGATCAGGGATAATGAATTAGCATAGAATTTCGTAGAAACGGAGTGCATAAAACGGTAAAAGTGTGCTTAAAATCGAACTCTAATTCGGGAAACCCTAATATGTGAAGTTTGAAGTACGTGCTCACAAAACCGACTCACGGTCGACGTTTTTACAAACTTTTGTGGGGATTGATCAGGGACAAGGATTTAGATTACAATTTCGAAGAAACGGAGTGCATCAAACAGTAAAAGAGTGATCAGAATCGAACCCTAATCTGGGACGTCTGAAGTACGTGCTAAAAAAACTGAATCGCGGTCGAGGTTTTTTGAAACTTTCGTTGCGAATGATTAGGCTTGATGATTTAGAATAGAATGTCGAAGAAACGAAGCGTAAAAAAGAGTAAAAGAGTGCTTAAAATCGAAACCCTTATTCGGAAACTATAATCTGTGACGTTTGAAGTACATGCTAAAAAACCGAGACACGGTCAACGTTTTTCGAAATTTTTATGGGTAATGATCAGGCATAATGAACCAGAATAGAATTTCGTAGAAACGGAGTGCATAAAACGGTAAAAGTGTGCTTAAAATCGAACTCTAATTCGGGAAACCCTAATATGTGAAGTTTGAAGTACGTGCTCACAAAACCGACTCACGGTCGACGTTTTTACAAACTTTTGTGGGGAATGATCAGGGACAAGGATTTAGATTACAATTTCGAAGAAACGGAGTGCATCAAACAGTAAAAGAGTGATTAAAGTCGAACCCTAATCTGGGACGTCTGAAGTACGTGCTCAAAAAACTGAGTCGCGGTCGAGGTTTTTCGAAACTTTCGTTTCGAATGATCAGGCTTGGTGATTTAGAATAGAATGTCGAAGAGACGGAGCGTAAAAAACAGTAAAAGAGTGCTTAAAATCGAAACCCTTATTCGGAAACCATAATCTGTGACGTTTGAAGTACATGCTAAAAACCCGAGACACGGTCAACGTTTTTCAAAATTTCTATGGGTAATGATCAGGCATAATGAATTAGAATAGAATTTCGTAGAAACGGAGTGCATAAAACGGTAAAAGTGTGCTTAAAATCGAACTCTAATTCGGGAAACCCTAATATGTGAAGTTTGAAGTACGAGCTCACAAAACCGACTCACGGTCAACGTTTTTACAAACTTTTGTGGGTTATGATCAGGGACAAGGATTTAGATTACAATTTCGAAGAAACGGAGTGCATCAAAATCGTAAACGAGTGATCAAAATCGAACCCTAATCCGGGACGTCTGAAGTACGTGCTCAAAAAACTAAGTCGCGGTCGAGGTTTTTTGAAACTTTCGTTGCGAATGATCAGGCTTGGTGATTTATTATAGAATGTCGAAGAGACGGAGCGTAAAAAACAGTAAAAGAGTGCTTAAAATCGAAACCCTTATTCGGAAACCATAATCTGTGACGTTTGAAGTACATGCTAAAAAACCGAGACACAGTCAACGTTTTTCAAAATTCTATGGGTAATGATCAGGGATAATGAATTAGCATAGAATTTCGTAGAAACGGAGTGCATAAAACGGTAAAAGTGTGCTTAAAATCGAACTCTAATTCGGGAAACCCTAATATGTGAAGTTTGAAGTACGTGCTCACAAAACCGACTCACGGTCGACGTTTTTACAAACTTTTGTGGGTTATGATCAGGGACAAGGATTTAGATTACAATTTCGAAGAAACGGAGTGCATCAAACAGTAAACGAGTGATCAAAATCGAACCCTAATCTGGGACGTCTAAAGTACGTGCTAAAAAAACTGAGTAGCGGTCGAGGTTTTTTGAAACTTTCGTTGCGAATATTTAGGCTTGATGATTTAGAATAGAATGTCGAAGAAACGGAGCATCAAAAACAGTAAAAGAGTGCTTAAAATCGAAACCCTTATTCGGAAACCATAATCTGTGACGTTTGAAGTACATGCTAAAAACCCGAGACACGGTCAACGTTCTTCGAAATTTCTATGGGTAATGATCAGGCATAATGAATTAGAATAGAATTTTGTAGAAATGGAGTGCATAAAACGGTAAAAGTGTGCTTAAAATCGAACTCTAATTCGGGAAACCCTAATATGTGAAGTTTGAAGTACGTGCTCACAAAACCGACTCACGGTCAACGTTTTTACAAACTTTTTTGGGTTATGATCAGGGACAAGGATTTAGATTACAATTTCAAAGAAACGGAGTGCATCAAACAGTAAAAGAGTGATCAAAATCGAACCCTAATCTGGGACGTCTGAAGTACGTGCTAAAAAAACTTAGTCGCGGTCGAGGTTTTTTGAAACTTTCGTTGCGAATGATTAGGCTTGATGATTTAGAATAGAATGTCGAAGAAACGAAGCGTAAAAAAGAGTAAAAGAGTGCTTAAAATCGAAACCCTTATTCGGAAACCATAATCTGTGACGTTTGAAGTACATGCTAAAAACCCGAGACACGGTCAACGTTTTTCGAAATTTCTATGGGTAATGATCAGGCATAATGAATTAGAATAGAATTTCGTAGAAACGGAGTGCATAAAACGGTAAAAGTGTGCTTAAAATCGAACTCTAATTCGGGAAACCCTAATATGTGAAGTTTGAAGTACGTGCTCACAAAACCGATTCACGGTCGACGTTTTTACAAACTTTTGTGGGGATTGATCAGGGACAAGGATTTAGATTACAATTTCAAAGAAACGGAGTGCATCAAACAGTAAAAGAGTGATCAAAGTCGAACCCTAATCTGATGAAGTACGTGCTAAAAAAACTTAATCGCGGTCGAGGTTTTTCGAAACTTTCGTTGCGAATGATTAGGCTTGATGATTTAGAATAGAATGTCGAAGAAACGAAGCGTAAAAAAGAGTAAAAGAGTGCTTAAAATCAAAACCCTTATTCGGAAACCATAATCTGTGACGTTTGAAGTACATGCTAAAAACCCGAGACACGGTCAACGTTTTTCGAAATTTCTATGGGTAATGATCAGACATAATGAATTAGAATAGAATTTCGTAGAAACGGAGTGCATAAAACGGTAAAAGTGTGCTTAAAATCGAACTCTAATTCGGGAAACCCTAATATGTGAAGTTTGAAGTACGTGCTCACAAAACCGACTCACGGTCGACGTTTTTACAAACTTTTGTGGGGATTGATCAGGGACAAGGATTTAGATTACAATTTCAAAGAAACGGAGTGCATCAAACAGTAAAAGAGTGATCAAAGTCGAACCCTAATCTGGGACGTCTGAAGTACGTGCTAACAAAACTGAATCGCGGTCGAGGTTTTTTGAAACTTTCGTTGCGAATATTTAGGCTTGATGATTTAGAATAGAATGTCGAAGAAACGAAGCGTAAAAAAGAGTAAAAGAGTGCTTAAAATCGAAACCCTTATTCGGAAACCATAATCTGTGACGTTTGAAGTACATGCTAAAAAACCGAGTAACGTTCAACGTTTTTCTAAATTTCTATGGGTAATGATCAGGCATAATGTATTAGAATAGAATTTCGTAGAAACGGAGTGCATCAAACAGTAAAAGAGTGATTAAAGTCGAACCCTAATCTGGGACGTCTGAAGTACGTGCTCAAAAAACTAAGTCGCGGTCGAGGTTTTTTGAAACTTTCGTTGCGAATGATCAGGCTTGGTGATTTAGAAAAGAATGTCGAAGAGACGGAGCGTAAAAAACACTAAAAGAGTAATTAAAATCGAAACCCTTATTCGGAAACCATAATCTGTGACGTTTGAAGTACATGCTAAAAAACCGAGACACAGTCAACATTTTTCAAAATTCTATGGGTAATGATCAGGGATAATGAATTAGCATAGAATTTCGTAGATACGGAGTGCATAAAACGGTAAAAGTGTGCTTAAAATCGAACTCTAATTCGGGAAACCCTAATATGTGAAGTTTGAAGTACGTGCTCACAAAACCGACTCACGGTCGACGTTTTTACAAACTTTTGTGGGTTATGATCAGGGACAAGGATTTAGATTACAATTTCCAAGAAACAGAGTGCATCAAACAGTAAAAGAGTGATTAAAGTCGAACCCTAATCTGCGACGTCTGAAGTACGTGCTCAAAAAACTGAGTCGCGGTCGAGGTTTTTCGAAACTTTCGTTCCGAATGATTAGGCTTGATGATTTAGAATAGAATGTCAAAGAAACGGAGCGTAAAAAACAGTAAAAGAGTGCTTAAAATCGAAACCCTTATTCGGAAACTATAATCTGTGACGTTTGAAGTACATGCTAAAAAACCGAAGCACGGTCAACGTTTTTCGAAATTTCTATGGGTAATGATCAGGCATAATGAATTAGAATAGAATTTCGTAGAAACGGAGTGCATAAAACGGTAAAAGTGTGCTTAAAATCGAACTCTAATTCGGGAAACCCTAATATGTGAAGTTTGAAGTACGTGCTCACAAAACTGACTTACGGTCGACGTTTTTACAAACTTTTGTGGGGAATGATCAGGGACAAGGATTTAGATTACAATTTCGAAGAAACGGAGTGCATCAAACAGTAAAAGAGTGATTAAAGTCGAACCGTAATCTGGGACGCCTGAAGTACGTGCTCAAAAAACTGAGTCACGGTCGAGGTTTTTTGAAACTTTCGTTGCGACTGATCAGGCTTGGTGATTTAGAAAAGAATGTCGAAGAGACGGAGCGTAAAAAACACTAAAAGAGTAATTAAAATCGAAACCCTTATTCGGAAACCATAATCTGTGACGTTTGAAGTACATGCTAAAAAACCGAGACACAGTCAACATTTTTCAAAATTCTATGGGTAATGATCAGGGATAATGAATTAGCATAGAATTTCGTAGATACGGAGTGCATAAAACGGTAAAAGTGTGCTTAAAATCGAACTCTAATTCGGGAAACCCTAATATGTGAAGTTTGAAGTACGTGCTCACAAAACCGACTCACGGTCGACGTTTTTACAAACTTTTGTGGGTTATGATCAGGGACAAGGATTTAGATTACAATTTCCAAGAAACAGAGTGCATCAAACAGTAAAAGAGTGATTAAAGTCGAACCCTAATCTGCGACGTCTGAAGTACGTGCTCAAAAAACTGAGTCGCGGTCGAGGTTTTTTGAAACTTTCGTTGCGAATGATTAGGCTTGATGATTTAGAATAGAATGTCAAAGAAACGGAGCGTAAAAAACAGTAAAAGAGTGCTTAAAATCGAAACCCTTATTCGGAAACTATAATCTGTGACGTTTGAAGTACATGCTAAAAAACCGAAGCACGGTCAACGTTTTTCGAAATTTCTATGGGTAATGATCAGGCATAATGAATTAGAATAGAATTTCGTAGAAACGGAGTGCATAAAACGGTAAAAGTGTGCTTAAAATCGAACTCTAATTCGGGAAACCCTAATATGTGAAGTTTGAAGTACGTGCTCACAAAACTGACTCACGGTCGACGTTTTTACAAACTTTTGTGGGGAATGATCAGGGACAAGGATTTAGATTACAATTTCGAAGAAACGGAGTGCATCAAACAGTAAAAGAGTGATTAAAGTCGAACCGTAATCTGGGACGCCTGAAGTACGTGCTCAAAAAACTGAGTCACGGTCGAGGTTTTTTGAAACTTTCGTTGCGACTGATCAGGCTTGGTGATTTAGAATAGAATGTCGAAGAGACGGAGCGTAAAAAACACTAAAAGAGTGCTTAAAATCGAAACCCTTATTCGGAAACCATAATCTGTGACGTTTGAATTACATGCTAAAAAACCGAGACACAGTCAACGTTTTTCAAAATTCTATGGGTAATGATCAGGCATAATGAATTAGCATAGAATTTCGTAGAAACGGAGTGCATAAAACGGTAAAAGTGTGCTTAAAATCGAACTCTAATTCGGGAAACCCTTATATGTGAAGTTTGAAGTACGTGCTCACAAAACCGACTCACGGTCGAGATTTTTACAAACTTTTGTGGGGAATGATCAGGGACAAGGATTTAGATTACAATTTCGAAGAAACGGAGTGCATCAAACAGTAAAAGAGTGATCAAAGTCGAACCCTAATCTGGTGAAGTACGTGCTAAAAAAACTGAATCGCGGTCGAGGTTTTTTGAAACTTTCGTTGCGAATATTTAGGCTTGATGATTTAGAATAGAATGTCGAAGAAACGGAGCATCAAAAACAGTAAAAGAGTGCTTAAAATCGAAACCCTTATTCGGAAACCATAATCTGTGACGTTTGAAGTACATGCTAAAAAACCGAGTAACGTTCAACGTTTTTCTAAATTTCTATGGGTAATGATCAGGCATAATGTATTAGAATAGAATTTCATAGAAACGGAGTGCATCAAACAGTAAAAGAGTGATTAAAGTCGAACCCTAATCTGGGATGTCTGAAGTACGTGCTAAAAAAACTAAGTTGCGGTCGAGGTTTTTTGAAACTTTCGTTGCGAATGATTAGGCTTGATGATTTAGAATAGAATGTCGAAGAAACGGAGCGTAAAAAAGAGTAAAAGAGTGCTTAAAATCGAAACCCTTATTCGGAAACCATAATCTGTGACGTTTGAAGTACATGCTAAAAACCCGAGACACGGTCAACGTTTTTCGAAATTTCTATGGGTAATGATCAGGCATAATGAATTAGAATAGAATTTCGTAGAAACGGAGTGCATAAAACGGTAAAAGTTTGAGTAAAATCGAACTCTAAATCGGGAAACCATAATATGTGAAGTTTGCAGTACGTGCTCACAAAACCGACTCACGGTCGACGTTTTTACAAACTTTTGTGGGTTATGATCAGGGACAAGGATTTAGATTACAATTTCGAAGAAACGGAGTGCATCAAACAGAAAAAGAGTGATTAAAGTCGAACCCTAATCTGGGACGCTGAAGTACGTGCTAAAAAAACTTAAAATAGAAACCCTAATTCGGAATCCATAATCTGTGACATTTGAAGCACATGCTAAAAAATCGAGACACGGTCAACGTTTTTCGAAATTTCTATGGGTAATGATCAGGCATAATGAATTAGAATAGAATTTCGATAAACATGTGCATAATATGGTAAAAGTGTGCTTAAAATCGACTCTAATTCGGGAAACCCTAATATGTGAAGTTTGAAGTACGTGCTCACAAAACCGACTCACGGTCGACGTTTTTAAAAACTTTTGTGGGTTATGATCAAGGACTAGGATTTAGATTACAATTTCGAAGAAATAGAGTGTATCAAACAGTAAAAGAGTGATCAAAATCGAACCCTAATCTGGAACGTCTGAAGTACTTGCTAAAAAAACTGAGTCGCGGTCCAGGTTTTTTGAAACTTTCGTTGCGAATGATTAGGCTTGATGATTTAGAATAGAATGTCGAAGAAACAGAGCGTCAAAAAGAGTAAAAGAGTGCTTAAAATCGAAACCCTTATTCGGAAACCATAATCTGTGACGTTTGAAGTACATGCTAAAAAACCGAGACACGGTCAACGTTTTTTGAAATTTCTATGGGTAATGATCAGGCATAATGAATTAGAATAGAATTTCGTAGAAACAGAGTGCATAAAACGGTAAAAGTGTGGTTAAAATCGAACTCTAATTCGGGAAACCCTAATATGAGAAGGTTTAAGTACGTGCTAACAAAACCGACTCACGGTCGAGATTTTTACAAACTTTTGTGGGTTATGATCAGGGACAAGGATTTAGATTACAATTTCGAAGAAACAGAGTGCATCAAACAGTAAAAGAGTGACTAAAGTCGAACCCTAATCTGGGACGTCTGAAGTACGTGCTCAAAAAACTGAGTCGCGGTCGAGGTTTTTTGAAAATTTCGTTGCGAATGATTAGGCTTGATGATTTAGAATAGAATGTCGAAGAAACGGAGCGTAAAAAACAGTAAAAGAGTGATTATAATCGAAACCCTTATTCGGAAACCATAATCAGTGACGTTTGAAGTACGTGCTAAAAAATTGAGAAACGGTAAACGTTTTTCGAAATTTCTACGGGTAATGACCAGGCATCATGAATTAGAATAGAATTTCGTAGAAACGGAGTGCATAAAACGGTAAAAGTGTGCTTAAAATCGAACTCTAATTCGGGAAACCCTAATATGAGAAGGTTGAAGTACGTGCTAACAAAACCGACTCACGGTCGACATTTTTACAAACTTTTGTGGGGAATGATCAGGGACAAGGATTTAGATTACAATTTCGAAGAAACAGAGTGCATCAAACAGTAAAAGAGTGATGAAAGTCGAACCCTAATCTGGGACGTCTGAAGTACGTGCTCAAAAAACTGAGTCACGGTCGAGGTTTTTTGAAACTTTCGTTGCGAATGATCAGGCTTGGTGATTTAGAATAGAATGTCGAAGAGACGGAGGAGCGTAAAAAACAGTAAAAGAGTGCTTAAAATCGGAACCCTTATTCGGAAACCATAATCTGTGACGTATGAAGTACATGCTAAAAAACCGAGACACGGTCAACGTTTTTCGAAATTTCTATGGGTAATGATCAGGCATAATGAACTAGAATATAATTTCGTAGAAACGGAGTGCATAAAACGGTAAAAGTGTGCTTAAAATCGAACTCTAATTCGGGAAACCCTAATATGTGAAGTTTGAAGTACGTGCTCACAAAACTGACTCACGGTCGACGTTTTTACAAACTGTTGTGGAGAATGATCAGGGACAAGGATTTAGATTACAATTTCGAAGAAACGGAGTGCATCAAACAGTAAAAGAGTGATTAAAGTCGAACCCTAATCTGGGACGTCTGAAGTACGTGCTCAAAAAACTGAGTCGCGGTCGAGGTTTTTTGAAACTTTCGTTGCGAATGATGAGGCTTGGTGATTTAGAATAGAATGTCGAAGAGACGGAGGATCGTAAAAAACAGTAAAAGAGTGCTTAAAATCGGAACCCTTATTCGGAAACCATAATCTGTGACGTTTGAAGTACATGCTAAAAAACCGGGACACGGTCAACGTTTTTCGAAACTTCTATGGGTAATGATTAGGCATAATGAACTAGAATAGAATTTCGTAGAAGCGGAGTGCATAAAACGGTAAAAGTGTGCTTAAAATCGAACTCTAATTCGGGAAACCCTAATATGTGAAGTTTGAAGTACGTGCTCACAAAACCGACTCACGGTCGACGTTTTTACAAACTTTTGTGGGGAATGATCAGGGACAAGGATTTAGATTACAATTTCGAAGAAACGAAGTGCATCAAACAGTAAAAGAGTGATTAAAGTCGAACCCTAATCTGGGACGTCTGAAGTACGTGCTCAAAAAACTGAGTCGCGGTCGAGGTTTTTTGAAACTTTCATTGCGAATGATGAGGCTTGGTGATTTAGAATAGAATGTCGAAGAGACGGAGGAGCGTAAAAAACAGTAAAAGAGTGCTTAAAATCGGAACCCTTGTTCGGAAACCATAATCTGTGACGTTTGAAGTACATGTTAAAAAACCGAGACACGGTCAACGTTTTTCGAAATTTCTATGGGTAATGATCAGGCATAATGAACTAGAATAGAATTTCGTAGAAGCGGAGTGCATAAAACGGTAAAAGTGTGCTTAAAATCGAACTCTAATTCGGGAAACCCTAATATGTGAAGTTTGAAGTACGTGCTCACAAAACCGACTCACGGTCGACGTTTTTACAAACTTTTGTGGGGAATGATCAGGGACAAGGATTTAGATTACAATTTCGAAGAAACGGAGTGCATCAAACAGTAAAAGAGTGATTAAAGTCGAACCCTAATCTGGGACGTCTGAAGTACGTGCTCAAAAAACTGAGTCGCGGTCGAGGTTTTTTGAAACTTTCGTTGCGAATGATCAGGCTTGGTGATTTAGAATAGAATGTCGAAGAGACGGAGGAGCGTAAAAAACAGTAAAAGAGTGCTTAAAATCGAAACCCTTATTCGGAAACCATAATCTGTGACGTTTGAAGTACATGCTAAAAAACCGAGACACGGTCAACGTTTTTCGAAATTTCTATGGGTAATGATCAGGCATAATGAGCTAGAATAGAATTTCGTGGAAGCGGAGTGCATAAAACGGTAAAAGTGTGCTTAAAAACGAACTCTAATTCGGGAAACCCTAATATGTGAAGTTTGAAGTACGTGCTCGCAAAACCGACTCACGGTCGACGTTTTTACAAACTTTTGTGGGCAATGATCAGGGACAAGGATTTAGATTACAATTTCGAAGAAACGGAGTGCATCAAAAAGTAAAAGAGTGATTAAAGTCGAACCCTAATCTTGGACGTCTGAAGTAGGTGCTCAAAAAACTGAGTCGCGGTCGAGGTTTTTTGAAACTTTCGTTGCGAATGATGAGGCTTGGTGATTTAGAATAGAATGTCGAAGAGACGGAGCGTAAAAAACAGTAAAAGAGTGCTTAAAATCGGAACCCTTATTCGGAAACCATAATCTGTGATGTTTGAAGTACATGCTAAAAAACCGAGACACGGTCAACGTTTTTCGAAATTTCTATGGGTAATGATCATGCATAATGACCTAGAATAGAATTTCGTAGAAGCGGAGTGCATAAAACGGTAAAAGTGTGCTTAAAATCGAACTCTAATTCAGGAAACCCTAATGTGTGAAGTTTGAAGTACGTGCTCACAAAACCGACTCACGGTCGACGTTTTTACAAACTTTTGTGGGGAATGATCAGGGACAATGATTTAGATTACAATTTCGAAGAAACGGAGTGCATCAAACAGTAAAAGAGTGATTGAAGTCGAACCCTAATCTGGGACGTCTGAAGTACGTGCTCAAAAAACTGATTCGCGGTCGAGGTTTTTTGAAACTTGCGTTGCGAAAGATCAGGCTTGGTGATTTAGAATAGAATGTCGAAGAGACGGAGCGTAAAAAACAGTAAAAGAGTGCTTAGAATCGAAACCCTTATTCGGAAACCATAATCTGTGACGTTTGAAGTACATGCTAAAAAACCGAGAAACGGTCAACGTTTTTCGAAATTTCTATTGGTAATGATCAAGCATAATGACCTAGAATAGAATTTCGTAGAAGCGGAGTGCATAAAACGGTAAAAGTGTGCTTAAAATCGAACTCTAATTCGGGAAACCCTAATATGTGAAGTTTAAAGTACGTGCTCACAAAACCGACTCACGGTCGACGTTTTTACAAACTTTTTTGGGGAATGATCAGGGACAAGGATTTAGATTACAATTTCGAAGAAACGGAGTGCATCAAAAAGTAAAAGAGTGATTAAAGTCGAACCCTAATCTTGGACGTCTGAAGTACGTGCTCAAAAAACTGAGTCGCGTTCGAGGTTTTTTGAAACTTTCGTTGCGAATGATGAGGCTTGGTGATTTAGAATAGAATGTCGAAGAGACGGAGGAGCGTAAAAAACAGTAAAAGAGTGCTTAAAATCGGAACCCTTATTCGGAAACCATAATCTGTGACGTTTGAAGTACATGCTAAAAAACCGAGACACGGTCAACGTTTTTCGAAATTTCTATGGGTAATGATCTGGCATAATGAACTAGAATAGAATTTCGTAGAAGCGGAGTGCATAAAACGGTAAAAGTGTGCTTAAAATCGAACTCTAATTCGGGAAACCCTAATATGTGAAGTTTGAAGTACGTGCTCACAAAACCGACTCACGGTCGACGTTTTTACAAACTTTTGTGGGGAATGATCAGGGACAAGGATTTAGATTACAATTTCGAAGAAACGGAGTGCATCAAACAGTAAAAGAGTGATTAAAGTCGAACCCTAATCTCGGACGTCTGAAGTACGTGCTCAAAAAACTGAGTCGCGGTCGAGGTTTTTTGAAACTTTCGTTGCGAATGATGAGGCTTGGTGATTTAGAATAGAATGTCGAAGAGACGGAGGAGCGTAAAAAACAGTAAAAGAGTGCTTAAAATCGGAACCCTTATTCGGAAACCATAATCTGTGACGTTTGAAGTACATGCTAAAAAACCGAGACACGGTCAACGTTTTTCAAAATTTCTATGGGTAATGATCAGGCATAATGAGCTAGAATAGAATTTCGTAGAAGCGGAGTGCATAAAACAGTAAAAGTGTGCTTAAAATCGAACTCTAATTCGGGAAACCCTAATATGTGAAGTTTGAAGTACGTGCTCACAAAACCACTCACGGTCGACGTTTTTACAAACTTTTGTGGGGAATGATCAGGGACAAGGATTTAGATTACAATTTCGAAGAAACGGAGTGCATCAAAAAGTAAAAGAGTGATTAAAGTCGAACCCTAATCTTGGACGTCTGAAGTACGTGCTCAAAAAACTGAGTCGCGTTCGAGGTTTTTTGAAACTTTCGTTGCGAATGATGAGGCTTGGTGATTTAGAATAGAATGTCGAAGAGACGGAGCGTAAAAAACAGTAAAAGAGTGCTTAAAATCGGAACCCTTATTCGGAAACCATAATCTGTGATGTTTGAAGTACATGCTAAAAAACCGAGACACGGTCAACGTTTTTCGAAATTTCTATGGGTAATGATAATGCATAATGACCTAGAATAGAATTTCGTAGAAGCGGAGTGCATAAAACGGTAAAAGTGTGCTTAAAATCAAACTCTAATTCGGGAAACCCTAATATGTGAAATTTGAAGTACGTGCTCACAAAACCGACTCACGGTCGACGTTTTTACAAACTTTTGTGGGGAATGATCAGGGACAAGGATTTAGATTACAATTTCGAAGAAACGGAGTGCATCAAAACAGTAAAAGAGTGATTAAAGTCGAACCCTAATCTGGGACGTCTGAAGTACGTGCTCAAAAAACTGAGTCGCGGTCGAGGTTTTTTGAAAATTTCGTTGCGAATGATGAGGCTTGGTGATTTAGAATAGAATGTCGAAGAGACGGAGGAGCGTAAAAAACAGTAAAAGAGTGCTTACAATCGGAAACCTTATTCGGAAACCATAATCTGTGACGTTTGAAGTACATGCTAAAAAACCGAGACACGGTCAACGTTTTTCGAAATTTCTATGGGTAATCATCAGGCATAATGAACTAGAATAGAATTTCGTAGAAGCGGAGTGCATAAAACGGTAAAAGTGTGCTTAAAATCGAACTCTAATTCGGGAAACCCTAATATGTGAAGTTTGAAGTACGTGCTCACAAAACCGACTCACGGTCGACGTTTTTACAAACTTTTGTGGGGAATGATCAGGGACAAGGATTTAGATTACAATTTCGAAGAAACGGAGTGCATCAAACAGTAAAAGAGTGATTAAAGTCGAACCCTAATCTGGGACGTCTGAAGTACATGCTCAAAAAACTGAGTCGCGGTCGAGGTTTTTTGAAACTTTTGTTGCGAATGATGAGGCTTGGTGATTTAGAATAGAATGTCGAAGAGACGGAGGAGCGTAAAAAACAGTAAAAAAGTGCTTAAAATCGGAACCCTTATTCGGAAACCATAATCTGTGACGTTTGAAGTACATGCTAAAAAACCGAGACACGGTCAACGTTTTTCGAAATTTCTATGGGTAATGATCAGGCATAATGAACTAGAATAGAATTTCGTAGAAGCGGAGTGCATAAAACGGTAAAAGTGTGCTTAAAATCGAACTCTAATTCGGGAAACCCTAATATGTGAAGTTTGAAGTACGTGCTCACAAAACCGACTCACGGTCGACGTTTTTACAAACTTTTGTGGGGAATGATCAGGGACAAGGATTTAGATTACAATTTCGAAGAAACGGAGTGCATCAAACAGTAAAAGAGTGATTAAAGTCGAACCCTAATCTGGGACGTCTGAAGTACGTGCTCAAAAAACTGATTCGCGGTCGAGGTTTTTTGAAACTTTCGTTGCGAATGATGAGGCTTGGTGATTTAGAATAGAATGTCGAAGAGACGGAGGAGCGTAAAAAACAGTAAAAGAGTGCTTAGAATCGAAACCCTTATTCGGAAACCATAATCTGTGACGTTTGAAGTACATGCTAAAAAACCGAGACACGGTCAACGTTTTTCGAAATTTCTATGGGTAATGATCAGGCATAATGAGCTAGAATAGAATTTCGTAGAAGCGGAGTGCATAAAACGGTAAAAGTGTGCTTAAAATCGAACTCTAATTCGGGAAACCCTAATATGTGAAGTTTGAAGTACGTGCTCGCAAAACCGACTCACGGTCGACGTTTTTACAAACTTTTGTGGGGAATAATCAGGGAAAAGCATTTAGATTACAATTTCGAAGAAACGGAGTGCATCAAACAGTAAAGGGTGATTAAAGTCGAACCGTAATCTGGGACGTCTCAAGTACGTGCTCAAAAAACTGAGTCGCGGTCGAGGTTTTTTGAAACTTTCGTTGCGAATGATCAGGCTTGGTGATTTAGAATAGAATGTCGAAGAGACGGAGCGTAAAAAACAGTAAAAGAGTGCTTAAAATCGGAACCCTTATTCGGAAACCATAATCTGTGACGTTTGAAATACATGCTAAAAAACCGAGACACGGTCAACGTTTTTCAAAATTTCTATGGGTAATGATCAGGCATAATGAACTAGAATAGAATTTCGTAGAAGCGGAGTGCATAAAACGGTAAAAGTGTGCTTAAAATCGAACTCTAATTCGGGAAACCCTAATATGTGAAGTTTGAAGTACGTGCTCACAAAACCGACTCACGGTCGACGTTTTTACAAACTTTTGTGGGGAATGATCAGGGACAAGGATTTAGATTACAATTTCGAAGAAACGGAGTGCATCAAACAGTAAAAGAGTGATTAAAGTCGAACCCTAATCTGGGACGTCTGAAGTACGTGCTCAAAAAACTGAATCGCGGTCGAGGTTTTTTGAAACTTTCGTTGCGAATGATGAGGCTTGGTGATTTAGAATAGAATGTCGAAGAGACGAAGGAGCGTAAAAAACAGTAAAAGAGTGCTTAGAATCGAAACCCTTATTCGGAAACCATAATCTGTGACGTTTGAAGTACATGCTAAAAAACCGAGACACGGTCAACGTTTTTCGAAATTTCTATGGGTAATGATCAGGCATAATGAACTAGAATAGAATTTCGTAGAAGCGGAGTGCATAAAACGGTAAAAGTGTGCTTAAAATCGAACTCTAATTCGGGAAACCCTAATATGTGAAGTTTGAAGTACGTGCTCACAAAACCGACTCACGGTCGACGTTTTTACAAACTTTTGTGGGGAATGATCAGGGACAAGGATTTAGATTACAATTTCGAAGAAACGGAGTGCATCAAACAGTAAAAGAGTGATTAAAGTCGAACCCTAATCTGGGACGTCTGAAGTACGTGCTCAAAAAACTGAGTCGCGGTCGAGGTTTTTTGAAACTTTTGTTGCGAATGATGAGGCTTGGTGATTTAGAATAGAATGTCGAAGAGACGGAGGAGCGTAAAAAACAGTAAAAGAGTGCTTAAAATCGGAACCCTTATTCGGAAACCATAATCTGTGACGTTTGAACTACATGCTAAAAAACCGAGACACGGTCAACGTTTTTCGAAATTTCTATGGGTAATGATCAGGCATAATGAACTACAATAGAATTTCGTAGAAGCGGAGTGCATAAAACGGTAAAAGTGTGCTTAAAATCGAACTCTAATTCGGGAAACCCTAATATGTTAAGTTTGAAGTACGTGCTCACAAAACCGACTCACGGTCGATGTTTTTACAAACTTTTGTGGGGAATGATCAGGGACAAGGATTTAGATTACAATTTCGAAGAAACGGAGTGCATCAAACAGTAAAAGAGTGATTAAAGTCGAACCCTAATCTGGGACGTCTGAAGTACGTGCTCAAAAAACTGAGTCGCGGTCGAGGTTTTTTGAAACTTTCGTTGCGAATGATGAGGCTTGGAGATTTAGAATAGAATGTCGAAGAGACGGAGGAGCGTAAAAAACAGTAAAAGAGTGCTTAAAATCGGAACCCTTATTCGGAAACCATAATCTGTGACGTTTGAAGTACATGCTAAAAAACCGAGACACGGTCAACGTTTTTCGAAATTTGTATGGGTAATGATCAGGCATAATGAACTAGAATAGAATTTCGTAGAAGCGGAGTGCATAAAACGGTAAAAGTGTGCTTAAAATCGAACTCTAATTCGGGAAACCCTAATATGTGAAGTTTGAAGTACGTGCTCACAAAACCGACTCACGGTCGACGTTTTTACAAACTTTTGTGGGGAATGATCAGGAACAATGATTTAGATTACAATTTCGAAGAAACGGAGTGCATGAAACAGTAAAAGAGTTATTAAAGTCGAACCGTAATCTGGGACGTCTTAAGTACGTGCTCAAAAAACTGAGTCGCGGTCGAGGTTTTTTGAAACTTTCGTTGCGAATGATCAGGCTTGGTGATTAAGAATAGAATGTCGAAGAGACGGAGCGTAAAAAACAGTAAAAGAGTGCTTAAAATCGGAACCCTTATTCGGAAACCATAATCTGTGACGTTTGAAGTACATGCTAAAAAACCGAGACACGGTCAACGTTTTTCGAAATTTCTATGGGTAATGATCAGGCATAATGAAGTAGAATAGAATTTCGTAGAAGCGGAGGGCATAAAACGGTAATAGTGTGCTTAAAATCGAACTCTAATTCGGGAAACCCTAATATGTGAAGTTTGAAGTACGTGCTCACAAAACCGACTCACGGTCGACGTTTTTACAAACTTTTGTGGGGAATGATCAGGGACAAGGATTTAGATTACAATTTCGAAGAAACGGAGTGGATCAAACAGTAAAAGAGTGATTAAAGTCGAACCCTAATCTGGGACGTCTGAAGTACGTGCTCAAAAAACTGAGTCGCGGTCGAGGTTTTTTGAAACTTTTGTTGCGAATGATGAGGCTTGGTGATTTAGAATAGAATGTCGAAGAGACGGAGGAGCGTAAAAAATCGTAAAAGAGTGCTTAAAATCGGAACCCTTATTCGGAAACCATAATCTGTGACGTTTGAACTACATGCTAAAAAACCGAGACACGGTCAACGTTTTTCGAAATTTCTATGGGTAATGATCAGGCATAATGAACTAGAATAGAATTTCGTAGAAGCGGAGTGCATAAAACGGTAAAAGTGTGCTTAAAATCGAACTCTAATTCGGGAAACCCTAATATGTGAAGTTTGAAGTACGTGCTCACAAAACTGACTCACGGTCGACGTTTTTACAAACTTTTGTGGGGAATGATCAGGGACAAGGATTTAGATTACAATTTCGAAGAAACGGAGTGCATCAAACAGTAAAAGAGTGATTAAAGTCGAACCCGAATCTGGGACGTGTTAAGTACGTGCTCAAAAAACTGAGTCGCGGTCGACGTTTTTTGAAACTTTCGTTGCGAATGATCAGGCTTGGTGATTTAGAATAGAATGTCGAAGAGACGGAGCGTGAAAAACAGTAAAAGAGTGCTTAAAATCGAAACCCTTATTCGGAAACCATAATCTGTGACGTTAAAGTACATGCTAAAAAACCGAGACACGGTCAACGTTTTTCGAAATTTCTATGGGAATGCATAATGAACTAGAACAGAATTTCGTAAAAACGGAGTGCATAAAACGGTAAAAGTGTGCTTAAAATCGAACTCTAATTCGGGAATCCCTAATATGAAGTTTGAAGTACGTGCTCACAAAACCGACTCACGGTCGACGTTTTTACAAACTTTTGTGGGAAATGATCAGGGACAAGGATTTAGATAACAATTTCGAAGAAACGGAGTGCATCAAACAGTAAAAGAGTGATTAAAGTCGAACCCTAATCTGGGACGTCTGAAGTACGTGCTCAAAAAACTGAGTCGCGGTCGAGGTTTTTTGAAACTTTCGTTGCGAATGATCAGGCTTGGTGATTTAGAATAGAATGTCGAAGAGACGGAGCGTAAAAAACAGTAAAAGAGTGCTTAAAATCGGAACCCTTATTCGGAAACCATAATCTGTGACGTTTGAAGTACATGCTAAAAAACCGAGACACGGTCAACGTTTTTCGAAATTTCTATGGGTAATGATCAGGCATAATGAAGTAGAATAGAATTTCGTAGAAGCGGAGGGCATAAAACGGTAATAGTGTGCTTAAAATCGAACTCTAATTCGGGAAACCCTAATATGTGAAGTTTGAAGTACGTGCTCACAAAACCGACTCACGGTCGACGTTTTTACAAACTTTTGTGGGGAATGATCAGGGACAAGGATTTAGATTACAATTTCGAAGAAACGAAGTGGATCAAACAGTAAAAGAGTGATTAAAGTCGAACCCTAATCTGGGACGTCTGAAGTACGTGCTCAAAAAACTGAGTCGCGGTCGAGGTTTTTTGAAACTTTTGTTGCGAATGATGAGGCTTGGTGATTTAGAATAGAATGTCGAAGAGACGGAGGAGCGTAAAAAATCGTAAAAGAGTGCTTAAAATCGGAACCCTTATTCGGAAACCATAATCTGTGACGTTTGAACTACATGCTAAAAAACCGAGACACGGTCAACGTTTTTCGAAATTTCTATGGGTAATGATCAGGCATAATGAACTAGAATAGAATTTCGTAGAAGCGGAGTGCATAAAACGGTAAAAGTGTGCTTAAAATCGAACTCTAATTCGGGAAACCCTAATATGTGAAGTTTGAAGTACGTGCTCACAAAACTGACTCACGGTCGACGTTTTTACAAACTTTTGTGGGGAATGATCAGGGACAAGGATTTAGATTACAATTTCGAAGAAATGGAGTGCATCAAACAGTAAAAGAGTGATTAAAGTCGAACCCGAATCTGGGACGTGTTAAGTACGTGCTCAAAAAACTGAGTCGCGGTCGAGGTTTTTTGAAACTTTCGTTGCGAATGATCAGGCTTGGTGATTTAGAATAGAATGTCGAAGAGACGGAGCGTGAAAAACAGTAAAAGAGTGCTTAAAATCGAAACCCTTATTCGGAAACCATAATCTGTGACGTTAAAGTACATGCTAAAAAACCGAGACACGGTCAACGTTTTTCGAAATTTCTATGGGACTGCATAATGAACTAGAATAGAATTTCGTAAAAACGGAGTGCATAAAACGGTAAAAGTGTGCTTAAAATCGAACTCTAATTCGGGAATCCCTAATATGAAGTTTGAAGTACGTGCTCACAAAACCGACTCACGGTCGACGTTTTTACAAACTTTTGTGGGAAATGATCAGGGACAAGGATTTAGATTACAATTTCGAAGAAACGGAGTGCATCAAACAGTAAAAGAGTGATTAAAGTCGAACCCTAATCTGGGACGTCTGAAGTACGTGCTCAAAAAACTGAGTCGCGGTCGAGGTTTTTTGAAACTTTCGTTGCGAATGATCAGGCTTGGTGATTTAGAATAGAATGTCGAAGAGACGGAGCGTAAAAAACAGTAAAAGAGTGCTTAAAATCGGAACCCTTATTCGGAAACCATAATCTGTGACGTTTGAAGTACATGCTAAAAAACCGAGACACGGTCAACGTTTTTCGAAATTTCTATGGGTAATGATCAGGCATAATGAAGTAGAATAGAATTTCGTAGAAGCGGAGGGCATAAAACGGTAATAGTGTGCTTAAAATCGAACTCTAATTCGGGAAACCCTAATATGTGAAGTTTGAAGTACGTGCTCACAAAACCGACTCACGGTCGACGTTTTTACAAACTTTTGTGGGGAATGATCAGGGACAAGGATTTAGATTACAATTTCGAAGAAACGGAGTGCATCAAACAGTAAAAGAGTGATTAAAGTCGAACCCTAATCTGGGACGTCTGCAGTACGTGCTCAAAAAACTGAGTCGCGGTCGAGGTTTTTTGAAACTTTTGTTGCGAATGATGAGGCTTGGTGATTTAGAATAGAATGTCGAAGAGACGGAGGAGCGTAAAAAACAGTAAAAGAGTGCTTAAAATCGGAACCCTTATTCGGAAACCATAATCTGTGACGTTTGAACTACATGCTAAAAAACCGAGACACGGTCAACGTTTTTCGAAATTTCTATGGGTAATGATCAGGCATAATGAACTACAATAGAATTTCGTAGAAGCGGAGTGCATAAAACGGTAAAAGTGTGCTTAAAATCGAACTCTAATTCGGGAAACCCTAATATGTGAAGTTTGAAGTACGTGCTCACAAAACTGACTCACGGCCGACGTTTTTACAAACTTTTGTGGGGAATGATCAGGGACAAGGATTTAGATTACAATTTCGAAGAAACGGAGTGCATCAAACAGTAAAAGAGTGATTAAAGTCGAACCCGAATCTGGGACGTGTTAAGTACGTGCTCAAAAAACTGAGTCGCGGTCGAGGTTTTTTGAAACTTTCGTTGCGAATGATCAGGCTTGGTGATTTAGAATAGAATGTCGAAGAGACGACGCGTAAAAAACAGTAAAAGAGTGCTTAAAATCGAAACCCTTATTCGGAAACCATAATTTGTGACGTTTGAAGTACATGATAAAAAACCGAGACACGGTCAACGTTTTTCGAAATTTATATGGGTAATGATCAGGCATAATGAACTAGAATAGAATTTCGTAGAAACAGAGTGCATAAAACGGTAAAAGTGTGCTTAAAATCGAACTCTAATTCGGGAAACCCTAATATGTGAAGTTTGAAAGACGTGCTCACAAAACCGACTCACGGTCGACGTTTTTACAAACTTTTGTGGGGAATGATCAGGGACAAGGATTTAGATTACAATTTCGAAGAAACGGAGTGCATCAAACAGTAAAAGAGTGATTAAAGTCAAACCCTAATCTGGGACGTCTGAAGTACGTGCTCAAAAAACTGAGTCGCGGTCGAGGTTTTTTGAAACTTTCGTTGCGAATGATCAGGCTTGGTGATTTAGAATAGAATGTCGAAGAGACGGAGCGTGAAAAACAGTAAAAGAGTGCTTAAAATCGAAACCCTTATTCGGAAACCATAATCTGTGACGTTAAAGTACATGCTAAAAAACCGAGACACGGTCAACGTTTTTCGAAATTTCTATGGGTAGGCATAATGAACTAGAATAGAATTTCGTAAAAACGGAGTGCATAAAACGGTAAAAGTGTGCTTAAAATCGAACTCTAATTCGGGAATCCCTAATATGAAGTTTGAAGTACGTGCTCACAAAACCGACTCACGGTCGACGTTTTTACAAACTTTTGTGGGAAATGATCAGGCACAAGGATTTAGATTACAATTTCGAAGAAACGGAGTGCATCAAACAGTAAAAGAGTGATTAAAGTCGAACCCTAATCTGGGACGTCTGAAGTACGTGCTCAAAAAACTGAGTCGCGGTCGAGGTTTTTTGAAACTTTCGTTGCGAATGATCAGGCTTGGTGATTTAGAATAGAATGTCGAAGAGACGGAGCGTGAAAAACAGTAAAAGAGTGCTTAAAATCGAAACCCTTATTCGGAAACCATAATCTGTGACGTTAAAGTACATGCTAAAAAACCGAGACACGGTCAACGTTTTTCGAAATTTCTATGGGACTGCATAATGAACTAGAATAGAATTTCGTAAAAACGGAGTGCATAAAACGGTAAAAGTGTGCTTAAAATCGAACTCTAATTCGGGAATCCCTAATATGAAGTTTGAAGTACGTGCTCACAAAACCGACTCACGGTCGACGTTTTTACAAACTTTTGTGGGAAATGATCAGGGACAAGGATTTAGATTACAATTTCGAAGAAACGGAGTGCATCAAACAGTAAAAGAGTGATTAAAGTCGAACCCTAATCTGGGACGTCTGAAGTACGTGCTCAAAAAACTGAGTCGCGGTCGAGGTTTTTTGAAACTTTCGTTGCGAATGATCAGGCTTGGTGATTTAGAATAGAATGTCGAAGAGACGGAGCGTAAAAAACAGTAAAATAGTGCTTAAAATCGGAACCCTTATTCGGAAACCATAATCTGTGACGTTTGAAGTACATGCTAAAAAACCGAGACACGGTCAACGTTTTTCGAAATTTCTATGGGTAATGATCAGGCATAATGAAGTAGAATAGAATTTCGTAGAAGCGGAGGGCATAAAACGGTAATAGTCTGCTTAAAATCGAACTCTAATTCGGGAAACCCTAATATGTGAAGTTTGAAGTACGTGCTCACAAAACCGACTCACGGTCGACGTTTTTACAAACTTTTGTGGGGAATGATCAGGGACAAGGATTTAGATTACAATTTCGAAGAAACGGAGTGCATCAAACAGTAAAAGAGTGATTAAAGTCGAACCCTAATCTGGGACGTCTGCAGTACGTGCTCAAAAAACTGAGTCGCGGTCGAGGTTTTTTGAAACTTTTGTTGCGAATGATGAGGCTTGGTGATTTAGAATAGAATGTCGAAGAGACGGAGGAGCGTAAAAAATCGTAAAAGAGTTTTTAAAATCGGCACCCTTATTCGGAAACCATAATCTGTGACGTTTGAACTACATGATAAAAAACCGAGACACGGTCAACGTTTTTCGAAATTTCTATGGGTAATGATCAGGCATAATGAACTAGAATAGAATTTCGTAGAAACAGAGTGCATAAAACGGTAAAAGTGTGCTTAAAATCGAACTCTAATTCGGGAAACCCTAATATGTGAAGTTTGAAAGACGTGCTCACAAAACCGACTCACGGTCGACGTTTTTACAAACTTTTGTGGGGAATGATCAGGGACAAGGATTTAGATTACAATTTCGAAGAAACGGAGTGCATCAAACAGTAAAAGAGTGATTAAAGTCAAACCCTAATCTGGGACGTCTGAAGTACGTGCTCAAAAAACTGAGTCGCGGTCGAGGTTTTTTGAAACTTTCGTTGCGAATGATCAGGCTTGGTGATTTAGAATAGAATGTCGAAGAGACGGAGCGTGAAAAACAGTAAAAGAGTGCTTAAAATCGAAACCCTTATTCGGAAACCATAATCTGTGACGTTAAAGTACATGCTAAAAAACCGAGACACGGTCAACGTTTTTCGAAATTTCTATGGGTAGGCATAATGAACTAGAATAGAATTTCGTAAAAACGGAGTGCATAAAACGGTAAAAGTGTGCTTAAAATCGAACTCTAATTCGGGAATCCCTAATATGAAGTTTGAAGTACGTGCTCACAAAACCGACTCACGGTCGACGTTTTTACAAACTTTTGTGGGAAATGATCAGGGACAAGGATTTAGATTACAATTTCGAAGAAACGGAGTGCATCAAACAGTAAAAGAGTGATTAAAGTCGAACCCTAATCTGGGACGTCTGAAGTACGTGCTCAAAAAACTGAGTCGCGGTCGAGGTTTTTTGAAACTTTCGTTGCGAATGATCAGGCTTGGTGATTTAGAATAGAATGTCGAAGAGACGGAGCGTAAAAAACAGTAAAAGAGTGCTTAAAATCGGAACCCTTATTCGGAAACCATAATCTGTGACGTTTGAAGTACATGCTAAAAAACCGAGACACGGTCAACGTTTTTCGAAATTTCTATGGGTAATGATCAGGCATAATGAAGTAGAATAGAATTTCGTAGAGGCGGAGGGCATAAAACGGTAATAGTGTGCTTAAAATCGAACTCTAATTCGGGAAACCCTAATATGTGAAGTTTGAAGTACGTGCTCACAAAACCGACTCACGGTCGACGTTTTTACAAACTTTTGTGGGGAATGATCAGGGACAAGGATTTAGATTACAATTTCGAAGAAACGGAGTGCATCAAACAGTAAAAGAGTGATTAAAGTCGAACCCTAATCTGGGACGTCTGAAGTACGTGCTCAAAAAACTGAGTCGCGGTCGAGGTTTTTTGAAACTTTTGTTGCGAATGATGAGGCTTGGTGATTTAGAATAGAATGTCGAAGAGACGGAGGAGCGTAAAAAATCGTAAAAGAGTGCTTAAAATCGGAACCCTTATTCGGAAACCATAATCTGTGACGTTTGAACTACATGCTAAAAAACCGAGACACGGTCAACGTTTTTCGAAATTTCTATGGGTAATGATCAGGCATAATGAACTAGAATAGAATTTCGTAGAAGCGGAGGGCATAAAACGGTAATAGTGTGCTTAAAATCGAACTCTAATTCGGGAAACCCTAATATGTGAAGTTTGAAGTACGTGCTCACAAAACCGACTCACGGTCGACGTTTTTACAAACTTTTGTGGGGAATGATCAGGGACAAGGATTTAGATTACAATTTCGAAGAAACGGAGTGCATCAAACAGTAAAAGAGTGATTAAAGTCGAACCCTAATCTGGGACGTCTGAAGTACGTGCTCAAAAAACTGAGTCGCGGTCGAGGTTTTTTGAAACTTTTGTTGCGAATGATGAGGCTTGGTGATTTAGAATAGAATGTCGAAGAGACGGAGGAGCGTAAAAAATCGTAAAAGAGTGCTTAAAATCGGAACCCTTATTCGGAAACCATAATCTGTGACGTTTGAACTACATGCTAAAAAACCGAGACACGGTCAACGTTTTTCGAAATTTCTATGGGTAATGATCAGGCATAATGAACTAGAATAGAATTTCGTAGAAGCGGAGTGCATAAAACGGTAAAAGTGTGCTTAAAATCGAACTCTAATTCGGGAAACCCTAATATGTGAAGTTTGAAGTACGTGCTCACAAAACTGACTCACGGTCGACGTTTTTACAAACTTTTGTGGGGAATGATCAGGGACAAGGATTTAGATTACAATTTCGAAGAAACGGAGTGCATCAAACAGTAAAAGAGTGATTAAAGTCGAACCCGAATCTGGGACGTGTTAAGTACGTGCTCAAAAAACTGAGTCGCGGTCGAGGTTTTTTGAAACTTTCGTTGCGAATGATCAGGCTTGGTGATTTAGAATAGAATGTCGAAGAGACGGAGCGTGAAAAACAGTAAAAGAGTGCTTAAAATCGAAACCCTTATTCGGAAACCATAATCTGTGACGTTAAAGTACATGCTAAAAAACCGAGACACGGTCAACGTTTTTCGAAATTTCTATGGGACTGCATAATGAACTAGAATAGAATTTCGTAAAAACGGAGTGCATAAAACGGTAAAAGTGTGCTTAAAATCGAACTCTAATTCGGGAATCCCTAATATGAAGTTTGAAGTACGTGCTCACAAAACCGACTCACGGTCGACGTTTTTACAAACTTTTGTGGGAAATGATCAGGGACAAGGATTTAGATTACAATTTCGAAGAAACGGAGTGCATCAAACAGTAAAAGAGTGATTAAAGTCGAACCCTAATCTGGGACGTCTGAAGTACGTGCTCAAAAAACTGAGTCGCGGTCGAGGTTTTTTGAAACTTTCGTTGCGAATGATCAGGCTTGATGATTTAGAATAGAATGTCGAAGAGACGGAGCGTAAAAAACAGTAAAAGAGTGCTTAAAATCGGAACCCTTATTCGGAAACCATAATCTGTGACGTTTGAAGTACATGCTAAAAAACCGAGACACGGTCAACGTTTTTCGAAATTTCTATGGGTAATGATCAGGCATAATGAAGTAGAATAGAATTTCGTAGAAGCGGAGGGCATAAAACGGTAATAGTCTGCTTAAAATCGAACTCTAATTCGGGAAACCCTAATATGTGAAGTTTGAAGTACGTGCTCACAAAACCGACTCACGGTCGACGTTTTTACAAACTTTTGTGGGGAATGATCAGGGACAAGGATTTAGATTACAATTTCGAAGAAACGGAGTGCATCAAACAGTAAAAGAGTGATTAAAGTCGAACCCTAATCTGGGACGTCTGAAGTACGTGCTCAAAAAACTGAGTCGCGGTCGAGGTTTTTTGAAACTTTTGTTGCGAATGATGAGGCTTGGTGATTTAGAATAGAATGTCGAAGAGACGGAGGAGCGTAAAAAATCGTAAAAGAGTTTTTAAAATCGGAACCCTTATTCGGAAACCATAATCTGTGACGTTTGAACTACATGCTAAAAAACCGAGACACGGTCAACGTTTTTCGAAATTTCTATGGGTAATGATCAGGCATAATGAACTAGAATAGAATTTCGTAGAAGCGGAGTGCATAAAACGGTAAAAGTGTGCTTAAAATCGAACTCTAATTCGGGAAACCCTAATATGTGAAGTTTGAAGTACGTGCTCACAAAACTGACTCACGGTCGACGTTTTTACAAACTTTTGTGGGGAATGATCAGGGACAAGGATTTAGATTACAATTTCGAAGAAACGGAGTGCATCAAACAGTAAAAGAGTGATTAAAGTCGAACCCGAATCTGGGACGTGTTAAGTACGTGCTCAAAAAACTGAGTCGCGGTCGAGGTTTTTTGAAACTTTCGTTGCGAATGATCAGGCTTGGTGATTTAGAATAGAATGTCGAAGAGACGACGCGTAAAAAACAGTAAAAGAGTGCTTAAAATCGAAACCCTTATTCGGAAACCATAATTTGTGACGTTTGAAGTACATGATAAAAAACCGAGACACGGTCAACGTTTTTCGAAATTTCTATGGGTAATGATCAGGCAAAATGAACTAGAATAGAATTTCGTAGAAACAGAGTGCATAAAACGGTAAAAGTGTGCTTAAAATCGAACTCTAATTCGGGAAACCCTAATATGTGAAGTTTGAAAGACGTGCTCACAAAACCGACTCACGGTCGACGTTTTTACAAACTTTTGTGGGGAATGATCAGGGACAAGGATTTAGATTACAATTTCGAAGAAACGGAGTGCATCAAACAGTAAAAGAGTGATTAAAGTCAAACCCTAATCTGGGACGTCTGAAGTACGTGCTCAAAAAACTGAGTCGCGGTCGAGGTTTTTTGAAACTTTCGTTGCGAATGATCAGGCTTGGTGATTTAGAATAGAATGTCGAAGAGACGGAGCGTGAAAAACAGTAAAAGAGTGCTTAAAATCGAAACCCTTATTCGGAAACCATAATCTGTGACGTTAAAGTACATGCTAAAAAACCGAGACACGGTCAACGTTTTTCGAAATTTCTATGGGTAGGCATAATGAACTAGAATAGAATTTCGTAAAAACGGAGTGCATAAAACGGTAAAAGTGTGCTTAAAATCGAACTCTAATTCGGGAATCCCTAATATGAAGTTTGAAGTACGTGCTCACAAAACCGACTCACGGTCGACGTTTTTACAAACTTTTGTGGGAAATGATCAGGGACAAGGATTTAGATTACAATTTCGAAGAAACGGAGTGCATCAAACAGTAAAAGAGTGATTAAAGTCGAACCCTAATCTGGGACGTCTGAAGTACGTGCTCAAAAAACTGAGTCGCGGTCGAGGTTTTTTGAAACTTTCGTTGCGAATGATCAGGCTTGGTGATTTAGAATAGAATGTCGAAGAGACGGAGCGTGAAAAACAGTAAAAGAGTGCTTAAAATCGAAACCCTTATTCGGAAACCATAATCTGTGACGTTAAAGTACATGCTAAAAAACCGAGACACGGTCAACGTTTTTCGAAATTTCTATGGGACTGCATAATGAACTAGAATAGAATTTCGTAAAAACGGAGTGCATAAAACGGTAAAAGTGTGCTTAAAATCGAACTCTAATTCGGGAATCCCTAATATGAAGTTTGAAGTACGTGCTCACAAAACCGACTCACGGTCGACGTTTTTACAAACTTTTGTGGGAAATGATCAGGGACAAGGATTTAGATTACAATTTCGAAGAAACGGAGTGCATCAAACAGTAAAAGAGTGATTAAAGTCGAACCCTAATCTGGGACGTCTGAAGTACGTGCTCAAAAAACTGAGTCGCGGTCGAGGTTTTTTGAAACTTTCGTTGCGAATGATCAGGCTTGGTGATTTAGAATAGAATGTCGAAGAGACGGAGCTTAAAAAACAGTAAAAGAGTGCTTAAAATCGGAACCCTTATTCGGAAACCATAATCTGTGACGTTTGAAGTACATGCTAAAAAACCGAGACACGGTCAACGTTTTTCGAAATTTCTATGGGTAATGATCAGGCATAATGAAGTAGAATAGAATTTCGTAGAAGCGGAGGGCATAAAACGGTAATAGTCTGCTTAAAATCGAACTCTAATTCGGGAAACCCTAATATGTGAAGTTTGAAGTACGTGCTCACAAAACCGACTCACGGTCGACGTTTTTACAAACTTTTGTGGGGAATGATCAGGGACAAGGATTTAGATTACAATTTCGAAGAAACGGAGTGCATCAAACAGTAAAAGAGTGATTAAAGTCGAACCCTAATCTGTGACGTCTGAAGTACGTGCTCAAAAAACTGAGTCGCGGTCGAGGTTTTTTGAAACTTTTGTTGCGAATGATGAGGCTTGGTGATTTAGAATAGAATGTCGAAGAGACGGAGGAGCGTAAAAAATCGTAAAAGAGTTTTTAAAATCGGAACCCTTATTCGGAAACCATAATCTGTGACGTTTGAACTACATGCTAAAAAACCGAGACACGGTCAACGTTTTTCGAAATTTCTATGGGTAATGATCAGGCATAATGAACTAGAATAGAATTTCGTAGAAGCGGAGTGCATAAAACGGTAAAAGTGTGCTTAAAATCGAACTCTAATTCGGGAAACCCTAATATGTGAAGTTTGAAGTACGTGCTCACAAAACTGACTCACGGTCGACGTTTTTACAAACTTTTGTGGGGAATGATCAGGGACAAGGATTTAGATTACAATTTCGAAGAAACGGAGTGCATCAAACAGTAAAAGAGTGATTAAAGTCGAACCCGAATCTGGGACGTGTTAAGTACGTGCTCAAAAAACTGAGTCGCGGTCGAGGTTTTTTGAAACTTTCGTTGCGAATGATCAGGCTTGGTGATTTAGAATAGAATGTCGAAGAGACGACGCGTAAAAAACAGTAAAAGAGTGCTTAAAATCGAAACCCTTATTCGGAAACCATAATTTGTGACGTTTGAAGTACATGTTAAAAAACCGAGACACGGTCAACGTTTTTCGAAATTTCTATGGGTAATGATCAGGCAAAATGAACTAGAATAGAATTTCGTAGAAACAGAGTGCATAAAACGGTAAAAGTGTGCTTAAAATCGAACTCTAATTCGGGAAACCCTAATATGTGAAGTTTGAAAGACGTGCTCACAAAACCGACTCACGGTCGACGTTTTTACAAACTTTTGTGGGGAATGATCAGGGACAAGGATTTAGATTACAATTTCGAAGAAACGGAGTGCATCAAACAGTAAAAGAGTGATTAAAGTCAAACCCTAATCTGGGACGTCTGAAGTACGTGCTCAAAAAACTGAGTCGCGGTCGAGGTTTTTTGAAACTTTCGTTGCGAATGATCAGGCTTGGTGATTTAGAATAGAATGTCGAAGAGACGGAGCGTGAAAAACAGTAAAAGAGTGCTTAAAATCGAAACCCTTATTCGGAAACCATAATCTGTGACGTTAAAGTACATGCTAAAAAACCGAGACACGGTCAACGTTTTTCGAAATTTCTATGGGTAGGCATAATGAACTAGAATAGAATTTCGTAAAAACGGAGTGCATAAAACGGTAAAAGTGTGCTTAAAATCGAACTCTAATTCGGGAATCCCTAATATGAAGTTTGAAGTACGTGCTCACAAAATCGACTCACGGTCGACGTTTTTACAAACTTTTGTGGGAAATGATCAGGGACAAGGATTTAGATTACAATTTCGAAGAAACGGAGTGCATCAAACAGTAAAAGAGTGATTAAAGTCGAACCCTAATCTGGGACGTCTGAAGTACGTGCTCAAAAAACTGAGTCGCGGTCGAGGTTTTTTGAAACTTTCGTTGCGAATGATCAGGCTTGGTGATTTAGAATAGAATGTCGAAGAGACGGAGCGTGAAAAACAGTAAAAGAGTGCTTAAAATCGAAACCCTTATTCGGAAACCATAATCTGTGACGTTAAAGTACATGCTAAAAAACCGAGACACGGTCAACGTTTTTCGAAATTTCTATGGGACTGCATAATGAACTAGAATAGAATTTCGTAAAAACGGAGTGCATAAAACGGTAAAAGTGTGCTTAAAATCGAACTCTAATTCGGGAATCCCTAATATGAAGTTTGAAGTACGTGCTCACAAAACCGACTCACGGTCGACGTTTTTACAAACTTTTGTGGGAAATGATCAGGGACAAGGATTTAGATTACAATTTCGAAGAAACGGAGTGCATCAAACAGTAAAAGAGTGATTAAAGTCGAACCCTAATCTGGGACGTCTGAAGTACGTGCTCAAAAAACTGAGTCGCGGTCGAGGTTTTTTGAAACTTTCGTTGCGAATGATCAGGCTTGGTGATTTAGAATAGAATGTCGAAGAGACGGAGCGTAAAAAACAGTAAAAGAGTGCTTAAAATCGGAACCCTTATTCGGAAACCATAATCTGTGACGTTTGAAGTACATGCTAAAAAACCGAGACACGGTCAACGTTTTTCGAAATTTCTATGGGTAATGATCAGGCATAATGAAGTAGAATAGAATTTCGTAGAAGCGGAGGGCATAAAACGGTAATAGTCTGCTTAAAATCGAACTCTAATTCGGGAAACCCTAATATGTGAAGTTTGAAGTACGTGCTCACAAAACCGACTCACGGTCGACGTTTTTACAAACTTTTGTGGGGAATGATCAGGGACAAGGATTTAGATTACAATTTCGAAGAAACGGAGTGCATCAAACAGTAAAAGAGTGATTAAAGTCGAACCCTAATCTGGGACGTCTGAAGTACGTGCTCAAAAAACTGAGTCGCGGTCGAGGTTTTTTGAAACTTTTGTTGCGAATGATGAGGCTTGGTGATTTAGAATAGAATGTCGAAGAGACGGAGGAGCGTAAAAAATCGTAAAAGAGTTTTTAAAATCGGAACCCTTATTCGGAAACCATAATCTGTGACGTTTGAACTACATGCTAAAAAACCGAGACACGGTCAACGTTTTTCGAAATTTCTATGGGTAATGATCAGGCATAATGAACTAGAATAGAATTTCGTAGAAGCGGAGTGCATAAAACGGTAAAAGTGTGCTTAAAATCGAACTCTAATTCGGGAAACCCTAATATGTGAAGTTTGAAGTACGTGCTCACAAAACTGACTCACGGTCGACGTTTTTACAAACTTTTGTGGGGAATGATCAGGGACAAGGATTTAGATTACAATTTCGAAGAAACGGAGTGCATCAAACAGTAAAAGAGTGATTAAAGTCGAACCCGAATCTGGGACGTGTTAAGTACGTGCTCAAAAAACTGAGTCGCGGTCGAGGTTTTTTGAAACTTTCGTTGCGAATGATCAGGCTTGGTGATTTAGAATAGAATGTCGAAGAGACGACGCGTAAAAAACAGTAAAAGAGTGCTTAAAATCGAAACCCTTATTCGGAAACCATAATTTGTGACGTTTGAAGTACATGATAAAAAACCGAGACACGGTCAACGTTTTTCGAAATTTCTATGGGTAATGATCAGGCATAATGAACTAGAATAGAATTTCGTAGAAACAGAGTGCATAAAACGGTAAAAGTGTGCTTAAAATCGAACTCTAATTCGGGAAACCCTAATATGTGAAGTTTGAAAGACGTGCTCACAAAACCGACTCACGGTCGACGTTTTTACAAACTTTTGTGGGGAATGATCAGGGACAAGGATTTAGATTACAATTTCGAAGAAACGGAGTGCATCAAACAGTAAAAGAGTGATTAAAGTCAAACCCTAATCTGGGACGTCTGAAGTACGTGCTCAAAAAACTGAGTCGCGGTCGAGGTTTTTTGAAACTTTCGTTGCGAATGATCAGGCTTGGTGATTTAGAATAGAATGTCGAAGAGACGGAGCGTGAAAAACAGTAAAAGAGTGCTTAAAATCGAAACCCTTATTCGGAAACCATAATCTGTGACGTTAAAGTACATGCTAAAAAACCGAGACACGGTCAACGTTTTTCGAAATTTCTATGGGTAGGCATAATGAACTAGAATAGAATTTCGTAAAAACGGAGTGCATAAAACGGTAAAAGTGTGCTTAAAATCGAACTCTAATTCGGGAATCCCTAATATGAAGTTTGAAGTACGTGCTCACAAAACCGACTCACGGTCGACGTTTTTACAAACTTTTGTGGGAAATGATCAGGGACAAGGATTTAGATTACAATTTCGAAGAAACGGAGTGCATCAAACAGTAAAAGAGTGATTAAAGTCGAACCCTAATCTGGGACGTCTGAAGTACGTGCTCAAAAAACTGAGTCGCGGTCGAGGTTTTTTGAAACTTTCGTTGCGAATGATCAGGCTTGGTGATTTAGAATAGAATGTCGAAGAGACGGAGCGTAAAAAACAGTAAAAGAGTGCTTAAAATCGGAACCCTTATTCGGAAACCATAATCTGTGACGTTTGAAGTACATGCTAAAAAACCGAGACACGGTCAACGTTTTTCGAAATTTCTATGGGTAATGATCAGGCATAATGAAGTAGAATAGAATTTCGTAGAAGCGGAGGGCATAAAACGGTAATAGTCTGCTTAAAATCGAACTCTAATTCGGGAAACCCTAATATGTGAAGTTTGAAGTACGTGCTCACAAAACCGACTCACGGTCGACGTTTTTACAAATTTTTGTGGGGAATGATCAGGGACAAGGATTTAGATTACAATTTCGAAGAAACGGAGTGCATCAAACAGTAAAAGAGTGATTAAAGTCGAACCCTAATCTGGGACGTCTGAAGTACGTGCTCAAAAAACTGAGTCGCGGTCGAGGTTTTTTGAAACTTTTGTTGCGAATGATGAGGCTTGGTGATTTAGAATAGAATGTCGAAGAGACGGAGGAGCGTAAAAAATCGTAAAAGAGTGCTTAAAATCGGAACCCTTATTCGGAAACCATAATCTGTGACGTTTGAACTACATGCTAAAAAACCGAGAAACGGTCAACGTTTTTCGAAATTTCTATGGGTAATGATCAGGCATAATGAACTAGAATAGAATTTCGTAGAAGCGGAGTGCATAAAACGGTAAAAGTGTGCTTAAAATCGAACTCTAATTCGGGAAACCCTAATATGTGAAGTTTGAAAGACGTGCTCACAAAACCGACTCACGGTCGACGTTTTTACAAACTTTTGTGGGGAATGATCAGGGACAAGGATTTAGATTACAATTTCGAAGAAACGGAGTGCATCAAAATGTAAAAGAGTGATTAAAGTCGAACCCTAATCTGGGACGTCTGAAGTACGTGCTCAAAAAACTGAGTCGCGGTCGAGGTTTTTTGAAACTTTCGTTGCGAATGATCAGGCTTGGTGATTTAGAATAGAATGTCGAAGAGACGGAGCGTGAAAAACAGTAAAAGAGTGCTTAAAATCGAAACCCTTATTCGGAAACCATAATCTTTGACGTTAAAGTACATGCTAAAAAACCGAGACACGGTCAACGTTTTTCGAAATTTCTATGGGTAGGCATAATGAACTAGAATAGAATTTCGTAAACACGGAGTGCATAAAACGGTAAAAGTGTGCTTAAAATCGAACTCTAATTCGGGAATCCCTAATATGTGAAGTTTGAAGTACGTGCTCACAAACCCGACTCACGGTCGACGTTTTTACAAACTTTTGTGGGAAATGATCAGGGACAAGGATTTATTTTACAATTTCGAAGAAACGGAGTGCATCAAACAGTAAAAGAGTGATTAAAGTCGAACCCTAATCTGGGACGTCTGAAGTACGTGCTCAAAAAACTGAGTCGCGGTCGAGGTTTTTTGAAACTTTCGTTGCGAATGATCAGGCTTGGTGATTTAGAATAGAATGTCGAAGAGACGACGCGTAAAAAACAGTAAAAGAGTGCTTAAAATCGAAACCCTTATTCGGAAACCATAATTTGTGACGTTTGAAGTACATGATAAAAAACCGAGACACGGTCAACGTTTTTCGAAACTTCTATGGGTAATGATCAGGCATAATGAACTAGAATAGAATTTCGTAGAAGCAGAGTGCATAAAACGGTAAAAGTGTGCTTAAAATCGAACTCTAATTCGGGAAACCCTAATATGTCAAGTTTGAAAGACGTGCTCACAAAACCGACTCACGGTCGACGTTTTTACAAACTTTTGTGGGAAATGATCAGGGACAAGGATTAAGATTACAATTTCGAAGAAACGGAGTGCATCAAACAGTAAAAGAGTGATTAAAGTCGAACCCTAATCTGGGACGTCTGAAGTATGTGCTCAAAAACTGAGTCGCGGTCGAGGTTTTTTGAAACTTTCGTTGCGAATGATCAGGCTTGGTGATTTAGAATAGAATGTCGAAGAGACGGAGCGTAAAAAACAGTAAAAGAGTGCTTAAAATCGAAACCCTTATTCGGAAACCATAATCTGTGACGTTTGAAGTACATGCTAAAAAACCGAGACACGGTCAACGTTTTTCGAAATTTCTATGGGTAATGATCAGGCATAATGAACTAGAATAGAATTTCGTAGAAGCGGAGTGCATAAAACGGTAAAAGTGTGCTTAAAATCGAACTCTAATTCGGGAAACCCTAATATGTGAAGTTTGAAAGACGTGCTCACAAAACTGACTCACGGTCGACGTTTTTACAAACTTTTGTGGGGAATGATCAGGGACAAGGATTTAGATTACAATTTCGAAGAAACGGAGTGCATCAAACAGTAAAAGAGTGATTAAAGTCGAACCCGAATCTGGGACGTATTCAGTACGTGCTTAAAAAACTGAGTCGCGGTCGAGGTTTTTTGAAACTTTCGTTGCGAATTGATATGAACCAAGAGACATCAATCATACAATATACTTCAATGAAGATGTGAAGAAAAGGTTGTCAAAATTATCAAAAGATGTTTCAATTCATGCTACATTGAAGAAGAATGAAGTTTGATTGTTGTAAATTTTGGGTGGGTTACAATTTAGAGTTATTGTATTTTAAGACTTTTTATTTAATTTCGGTTACATTTACATCATGGCTAATTATGGTCATTAAGTATGAATGTTACAACTCTTGGAATGCCTTTAGAGGTTTCATTTTGAGGCTATATAAAGTCATGTATGTTGTATTTGTAAGAAGACTTGGAAAATATATTAAAAGAAGCATTTGTGCTTTCTTTAGCCAATGGCTAAGTTTCTTTGCAATTCTATGTAGTTTAGATTGCATGTAGAATCATTCAAGCTCGACATGATCAATCTTGCTTGTGGAATGATTCGAATCTCAAACAAGTGTTTGAGATATTTGATCAACAAGAGTCATTCAAGCTAGACATGATCGATCTTGCTTGTGGAGTGATTCGAATCTCAATCAAGTGTTCTTGCCTTGAGATATTCGATCAACAAGGTAATCCGAATCTTACCCCCCTTGTAGTTGATTCCTTATCTTATCATTTGGTATCAGAGCTTCAGGCTCAAGATCGGATATATGTTTCCTTTGCATTTGTTTTTTATCTTTTTAGTTTTTAATCGATCCGGAATAAAAAAAAAAATCCAATCTGGGCTCTACTAAAAAAATTTGAGAGGTGAGAATGAGAGCTTCATTTGTGTAAATGAGTGCAAACAGAGTGGCCTAAAATTCCTTGAGCATATACTCTTGAGAGAGTGTTGTGAGGTCCGTCGTATTTCCATAACTTATTTTTTGCAGCAAAGTTACACAAATAGATTCGAGGACGAATCCTCTTGAAGAAGTGGAGAATGATATGAACCAAGAGACATCAATCATACAATATACTTCAATGAAGATGTGAAGAAAAGGTTGTCAAAATTATCAAAAGATGTTTCAATTCATGCTACATTGAAGAAGAATGAAGTTTGATTGTTGTAAATTATGATACCTTCTTCCATGGTCTCGCCCTCGCATCAAGCCATGACCAACCGCATGTGGATTATCCTCGTGGTGATCAGAATTGTCGCCCTCATATGTATCGGTTGAGGGCGTAGGTTGTGGAATCCTCTGTCGTGCTTGATTTTGAATCTCCAATCTTCCTATTCGATCAGTCAACTAAGGGGAATAAGATTCGGATTACCTTGTTGATCGAATATCTCAAGCAAGAACATTGTTTGAGATTCGAATCACTCCACAAGCAAGATCGATCATGTCTAGCTTGAATGATTCTTGGTGATCAAATATCTCAAAGGCAAGAACACTTGATTGAGATTCGAATCACTCCACAAGCAAGATTGATCATGTCGAGCTTGAATGATTCTACATGCAACCTAAACTACATAGAATTGCAAAGAAACTTAGCCATTGGCTAAAGAAAAGCACAAATGCTCCTTTTACTATATTTTCCAAGTCTACCTTACAAATACAACATACATGACTTTATATAGCCTCAAAATGAAACCTCTAAAGGCATTCCAAGAGTTGTAACATTCATACTTAATGACCATAATTAGCCATGATGTAAATGTAACCGAAATTAAATAAAAAGTCTTAAAATACAATAACTCTAAATTGTAACCCACCCAAAATTTACAACAATCAAACTTCATTCTTCTTCAATGTAGCATGAATTGAAACATCTTTTGATAATTTTGACAACCTTTTCTTCACATCTTCATTGAAGTATATTGTATGATTGATGTCTCTTGGTTCATATCACGAATGATCAGGCTTGGTGATTTAGAATAGAATGTCGAAGAGACGGAGCGTAAAAAACAGTAAAAGAGTGCTTAAAATCGAAACCCTTATTCGGAAACCATAATTTGTGACGTTTGAAGTACATGATAAAAAACCGAGACACGGTCAACGTTTTTCGAAATTTCTATGGGTAATGATCAGGCATAATGAACTAGAATAGAATTTCGTAGAAACAGAGTGCATAAAACGGTAAAAGTGTGCTTAAAATCGAACTCTAATTCGGGAAACCCTAATATGTGAAGTTTGAAAGACGTGCTCACAAAACCGACTCACGGTCGACGTTTTTACAAACTTGTGTGGGGAATGATTAGGGACAAGGATTTAGATTACAATTTCGAAGAAACGGAGTGCATCAAACAGTAAAAGAGTGATTAAAGTCGAACCCTAATCTGGGACGTCTGAAGTACGTGCTCAAAAAACTGAGTCGCGGTCGAGGTTTTTTGAAACTTTCGTTGCGAATGATCAGGCTTGGTGATTTAGAATAGAATGTCGAAGAGACGGAGCGTAAAACACAGTAAAAGAGTGCTTAAAATCGAAACCCTTATTCGGAAACCATAATCTGTGACGTTTGAAGTACATGCTAAAAAACCGAGACACGGTCAACGTTTTTCGAAATTTCTATGGGTAGGCATAATGAACTGGAATAGAATATCGTAAAAACGGAGTGCATAAAACGGTAAAAGTGTGCTTAAAATCGAACTCTAATTCGGGAATCCCTAATATGTGAAGTTTGAAGTACGTGCTCACAAAACCGACTCACGGTCGACGTTTTTACAAACTTTTGTGGGGAATGATAAGGGACAAGGATTTAGATTACAATTTCGAAGAAACGGAGTGCATCAAACAGTAAAAGAGTGATTAAAGTTGAACCCTAATCTGGGACGTCTGAAGTACGTGCTCAAAAAACTGAGTCGCGGTCGAGGTTTTTTGAAACTTTCGTTGCGAATGATCAGGCTTGGTGATTTAGAATAGAATGTCGAAGAGACGGAGCTTAAAAAACAGTAAAAGAGTGCTTAAAATCGAAACCCTTATTCGGAAACCATAATCTGTGACGTTTGAAGTACATGCTAAAAAACCGAGACACAGTCAACGTTTTTCGAAATTTCTATGGTTAATGATAAGGCATAATGAACTAGAATAGAATTTCATAGAAGCGTAGTGCATAAAACGGTAAAAGTGTGTTTAAAATCGAACTCTAATTCGGGAATCCCTAATATGTGAAGTTTGAAGTACGTGCTCACAAAACCGACTCACGGTCGACGTTTTTACAAATTTTTGCGGGGAATGATCAGGGACAAGGATTTAGATTACAATTTTGAAGAAACGGAGTGCATCAAACAGTAAAAGAGTGATTAAAGTCAAACCCTAATCTGGGACATCTGAAGTACGTGCTCAAAAAACTGAGTCGCGGTCGAGGTTTTTTGGAACTTTCGTTGCGAATGATCAGGCTTGGTGATTTAGAATAGAATGTCGAAGAGACGGCGCGTAAAAAACAGTAAAAGACTGCTTAAAATCGAAACCCTTATTCGGAAACCATAATCTGTGACGTTTGAAGTACATGCTAAAAAACCGAGACACGGTCAACGTTTTTCGAAATTTCTATGGGGGGGCATAATGACCTAGAATAGAATTTCGTAGAAACGGAGTGCATAAAACGGTAAAAGTGTGCTTAAAATCGAACTCCAATTCGGAAAACCCTAATATGTGAAGTTTGAAGTACGTGCTCACAAAACCGACTCACGGTCGACGTTTTTACAAACTTTTGTGGGGAATGATTAGGGACAAGGATTTAGATTACAATTTCGAAGAAACGGAGTGCATCAAACAGTAAATGAGTGATTGAAGTCGAACCCTAATCTGGGACGTCTGAAGGACGTGCTCAAAAAACTGAGTCGCGGTCGAGGTTTTTTGAAACTTTCGTTGCGAATGATGAGGCTTGGTGATTTAGAATAGAATGTCGAAGAGACGGAGCGTAAAAAACAGTAAAAGAGTGCTTAAAATCAAAACCCTTATTCGGAAACCATAATCTGTGACGTTTGAAGTACATGCTAAAAAACCGAGACACGGTCAACGTTTTTCGAAATTTCTATGGTTAATGATCAGGCATAATGAACTAGAATAGAATTTCGTAGAAGCGGAGTGCATAAAACGGTAAAAGTGTGCTTAAAATCGAACTCTAATTCGGGAAACCCTAATATGTGAAGTTTGAAGTACGTTCTCACAAAACTGACTCACGGTCGACGTTTTTACAAACTTTTGTGGGGAATGATCAGGGACAAGGATTTAGATTACAATTTCGAAGAAACGGAGTGCATCAAACAGTAAAAGAGTGATTAAAGTCGAACCCGAATCTGGGACGTGTTAAGTACGTGCTCAAAAAACTGAGTCGCGGTCGAGGTTTTTTGAAACTTTCGTTGCGAATGATCAGGCTTGGTGATTTAGAATAGAATGTCGAAGAGACGGAGCGTAAAAAACATTAAAAGAGTGCTTAAAATCGAAACCCTTATTCGGAAACCATAATTTGTGACGTTTGAAGTACATGATAAAAAACCGAGACACGGTCAACGTTTTTCGAAATTTCTATGGGTAATGATCAGGCATAATGAACTAGAATAGAATTTCGTAGAAACAGAGTGCATAAAACGGTAAAAGTGTGCTTAAAATCGAACTCTAATTCGGGAAACCCTAATATGTGAAGTTTGAAAGACGTGCTCACAAAACCGACTCACGGTCGACGTTTTTACAAACTTTTGTGGGGAATGATCAGGGACAAGGATTTAGATTACAATTTCGAAGAAACGGAGTGCATCAAACAGTAAAAGAGTGATTAAAGTCGAACCCTAATCTGGGACGTCTGAAGTACGTGCTCAAAAAACTGAGTGCGGTCGAGGTTTTTTGAAAGTTTCGTTGCGAATGATCAGGCTTGGTGATTTAGAATAGAATGTCGAAGAGACGGAGCGTAAAACACAGTAAAAGAGTGCTTAAAATCGAAACCCTTATTCGGAAATCATAATCTGTGACGTTTGAAGTACATGCTAAAAAACCGAGACACGGTCAACATTTTTTGAAATTTCTATGGGAAGGCATAATGAACTAGAATAGAATATCGTAAAAACGGAGTGCATAAAACGGTAAAAGTGTGCTTAAAATCGAACTCTAATTCGGGAATCCCTAATATGTGAAGTTTGAAGTACGTGCTCACAAAACCGACTCACGGTCAACGTTTTTACAAACTTTTGTGGGGAATGATAAGGGACAAGGATTTAGATTACAATTTCGAAGAAACGGAGTGCATCAAACAGTAAAAGAGTGATTAAAGTCGAACCCTAATCTGGGACGTCTGAAGTACGTGCTCAAAAAACTGAGTCGCGGTCGAGGTTTTTTGAAACTTTCGTTGCGAATGATGAGGCTTGGTGATTTAGAATAAAATGTCGAAGAGACGGAGCGTAAAAAACAGTAAAAGAGTGCTTAAAATCGAAACCCTTATTCGGAAACCTTAATCTGTGACGTTTGAAGTAAATGCTAAAAAACCGAGACACGGTCAACGTTTTTCGAAATTTCTATGGGTAGGCATAATGAACTAGATTAGAATTTCGAAAAAACAGAGTGCATAAAACGGTAAAAGTGTGCTTAAAATCGAACTCTAATTCGGGAATCCCTAATATGTGAAGTTTGAAGTACGTGCCCACAAAACCGACTCACGGTCGACGTTTTTACAAACTTTTTTGGGGAATGATCAGGGAAAAGGATTTAGATTACAATTTCGAAGAAACGGAGTGCATCAAATAGTAAATGAGTGATTAAAGTCGAACCCTAATCTGGGACGTCTGAAGTACGTGCTTAAAAAACTGAGTCGCGGTCGAGGTTTTTTGAAACTTTCGTTGCGAATGATGAGGCTTGGTGATTTAGAATAGAATGTCGAAGAGACGGAGCGTAAAAAACAGTAAAAGAGTGCTTAAAATCGAAACCCTTATTCGGAAACCATAATCTGTGACGTTTGAAGTACATGCTAAAAAACCGAGACACGGTCAACGTTTTTCGAAATTTCTATGTGTAATGATCAGGCATAATGAACTAGAATAGAATTTCGTAGAAGCGGAGTGCATAAAACAGTAAAAGTGTGCTTAAAATCGAACTCTAATTCGGGAAACCCTAATATGTGAAGTTTGAAGTACGTGCTCACAAAACCGACTCACGGTCGATGTTTTTACAAACTTTTGTGGGGAATGATCAGGGACAAGGATTTAGATTACAATTTCGAAGAAACGGAGTGCATCAAACAGTAAAAGAGTGATTAAAGTCGAACCCTAATCTGGGACGTCTGAAGTACGTGCTCAAAAAACTGAGTCGCGGTCGAGGTTTTTTGAAACTTTCGTTGCGAATGATGAGGCTTGGTGATTTAGAATAAAATGTCGAAGAGACGGAGCGTAAAAAACAGTAAAAGAGTGCTTAAAATCGAAACCCTTATTCGGAAACCATAATCTGTGACGTTTGAAGTACATGCTAAAAAACCGAGACACGGTCAACGTTTTTCGAAATTTCTATGGGTAATGATCAGGCATAATGAACTAGAATAGAATTTCGTAGAAGCGGAGTGCATAAAACGGTAAAAGTGTGCTTAAAATCGAACTCTAATTCGCGAAACCCTAATATGTGAAGTTTGAAGTACGTCCTCACAAAACCGACTCACGGTCGACGTTTTTACGAACTTTTGTGGGGAATGATCAGGGAAAAGGATTTAGATTACAATTTCGAAGAAACGGAGTGCATCAAACAGTAAATGAGTGATTAAAGTCGAACCCTAATCTGGGACGTCTGAAGTACGTGCTCAAAAAATTGAGTCGCGGTCGAGGTTTTTTGAAACTTTCGTTGCGAATGATGAGGCTTGGTGATTTAGAATAAAATGTCGAAGAGACGGAGCGTAAAAAAATAGTAAAAGAGTGCTTAAAATCGAAACCCTTATTCGGAAACCTTAATCTGTGACGTTTGAAGTAAATGCTAAAAAACCGAGACACGGTCAACGTTTTTCGAAATTTCTATGGGTAGGCATAATGAACTAGATTAGAATTTCGAAAAAACAGAGTGCATAAAACGGTAAAAGTGTGCTTAAAATCGATCTCTAATTCGGGAATCCCTAATATGTGAAGTATGAAGTACGTGCTCACAAAACCGACTCACGGTCGACGTTTTTACAAACTTTTGTGGGGAATGATCAGGGAAAAGGATTTAGATTACAATTTCGAAGAAACGGAGTGCATCAAACAGTAAATGACTGATTAAAGTCGAACCCTAATCTGGGACGTCTGAAGTACGTGCTTAAAAAACTGAGTCGCGGTCGAGGTTTTTTGAAACTTTCGTTGCGAATGATGAGGCTTGGTGATTTAGAATAGAATGTCGAAGAGACGGAGCGTAAAAAACAGTAAAAGAGTGCTTAAAATCGAAACCCTTATTCGGAAACCATAATCTGTGACGTTTGAAGTACATGCTAAAAAACCGAGACACGGTCAACGTTTTTCGAAATTTCTATGTGTAATGATCAGGCATAATGAACTAGAATAGAATTTCGTAGAAGCGGAGTGCATAAAACAGTAAAAGTGTGCTTAAAATCGAACTCTAATTCGCGAAACCCTAATATGTGAAGTTTGAAGTACGTGCTCACAAAACCGACTCACGGTCGACGTTTTTACAAACTTTTGTGGGGAATGATCAGGGAAAAGGATTTAGATTACAATTTCGAAGAAACGGAGTGCATCAACCAGTAAATGAGTGATTAAAGTCGAACCCTAATCTGGGACGTCTGAAGTACGTGCTCAAAAAACTGAGTCGCGGTCGAGGTTTTTTGAAACTTTCGTTGCGAATGATGAGGCTTGGTGATTTAGAATAAAATGTCGAAGAGACGGAGCGTAAAAAACAGTAAAAGAGTGCTTAAAATCGAAACCCTTATTCGGAAACCATAATCTGTGACGTTTGAAGTACATGCTAAAAAACCGAGACACGGTCAACGTTTTTCGAAATTTCTATGGGTAATGATCAGGCATAATGAACTAGAATAGAATTTCGTAGAAGCGGAGTGCATAAAACGGTAAAAGTGTGCTTAAAATCGAACTCTAATTCGCGAAACCCTAATATGTGAAGTTTGAAGTACGTGCTCACAAAACCGACTCACGGTCGACGTTTTTACAAACTTTTGTGGGGAATGATCAGGGAAAAGGATTTAGATTACAATTTCGAAGAAACGGAGTGCATCAAACAGTAAATGAGTGATTAAAGTCGAACCCTAATCTGGGACGTCTGAAGTACGTGCTCAAAAAATTGAGTCGCGGTCGAGGTTTTTTGAAACTTTCGTTGCGAATGATGAGGCTTGGTGATTTAGAATAAAATGTCGAAGAGACGGAGCGTAAAAAACAGTAAAAGAGTGCTTAAAATCGAAACCCTTATTCGGAAACCTTAATCTGTGACGTTTGAAGTAAATGCTAAAAAACCGAGACACGGTCAACGTTTTTCGAAATTTCTATGGGTAGGCATAATGAACTAGATTAGAATTTCGAAAAAACAGAGTGCATAAAACGGTAAAAGTGTGCTTAAAATCGAACTCTAATTCGGGAATCCCTAATATGTGAAGTTTGAAGTACGTGCCCACAAAACCGACTCACGGTCGACGTTTTTACAAACTTTTTTGGGGAATGATCAGGGAAAAGGATTTAGATTACAATTTCGAAGAAACGGAGTGCATCAAATAGTAAATGAGTGATTAAAGTCGAACCCTAATCTGGGACGTCTGAAGTACGTGCTCAAAAAACTGAGTCGCGGTCGAGGTTTTTTGAAACTTTCGTTGCGAATGATGAGGCTTGGTGATTTAGAATAGAATGTCGAAGAGACGGAGCGTAAAAAACAGTAAAAGAGTGCTTAAAATCGAAACCCTTATTCGGAAACCATAATCTGTGACGTTTGAAGTACATGCTAAAAAACCGAGACACGGTCAACGTTTTTCGAAATTTCTATGTGTAATGATCAGGCATAATGAACTAGAATAGAATTTCGTAGAAGCGGAGTGCATAAAACAGTAAAAGTGTGCTTAAAATCGAACTCTAATTCGGGAAACCCTAATATGTGAAGTTTGAAGTACGTGCTCACAAAACCGACTCACGGTCGATGTTTTTACAAACTTTTGTGGGGAATGATCAGGGACAAGGATTTAGATTACAATTTCGAAGAAACGGAGTGCATCAAACAGTAAAAGAGTGATTAAAGTCGAACCCTAATCTGGGACGTCTGAAGTACGTGCTCAAAAAACTGAGTCGCGGTCGAGGTTTTTTGAAACTTTCGTTGCGAATGATGAGGCTTGGTGATTTAGAATAAAATGTCGAAGAGACGGAGCGTAAAAAACAGTAAAAGAGTGCTTAAAATCGAAACCCTTATTCGGAAACCATAATCTGTGACGTTTGAAGTACATGCTAAAAAACCGAGACACGGTCAACGTTTTTCGAAATTTCTATGGGTAATGATCAGGCATAATGAACTAGAATAGAATTTCGTAGAAGCGGAGTGCATAAAACGGTAAAAGTGTGCTTAAAATCGAACTCTAATTCGCGAAACCCTAATATGTGAAGTTTGAAGTACGTCCTCACAAAACCGACTCACGGTCGACGTTTTTACGAACTTTTGTGGGGAATGATCAGGGAAAAGGATTTAGATTACAATTTCGAAGAAACGGAGTGCATCAAACAGTAAATGAGTGATTAAAGTCGAACCCTAATCTGGGACGTCTGAAGTACGTGCTCAAAAAATTGAGTCGCGGTCGAGGTTTTTTGAAACTTTCGTTGCGAATGATGAGGCTTGGTGATTTAGAATAAAATGTCGAAGAGACGGAGCGTAAAAAAATAGTAAAAGAGTGCTTAAAATCGAAACCCTTATTCGGAAACCTTAATCTGTGACGTTTGAAGTAAATGCTAAAAAACCGAGACACGGTCAACGTTTTTCGAAATTTCTATGGGTAGGCATAATGAACTAGATTAGAATTTCGAAAAAACAGAGTACATAAAACGGTAAAAGTGTGCTTAAAATCGATCTCTAATTCGGGAATCCCTAATATGTGAAGTATGAAGTACGTGCTCACAAAACCGACTCACGGTCGACGTTTTTACAAACTTTTGTGGGGAATGATCAGGGAAAAGGATTTAGATTACAATTTCGAAGAAACGGAGTGCATCAAACAGTAAATGACTGATTAAAGTCGAACCCTAATCTGGGACGTCTGAAGTACGTGCTTAAAAAACTGAGTCGCGGTCGAGGTTTTTTGAAACTTTCGTTGCGAATGATGAGGCTTGGTGATTTAGAATAGAATGTCGAAGAGACGGAGCGTAAAAAACAGTAAAAGAGTGCTTAAAATCGAAACCCTTATTCGGAAACCATAATCTGTGACGTTTGAAGTACATGCTAAAAAACCGAGACACGGTCAACGTTTTTCGAAATTTCTATGTGTAATGATCAGGCATAATGAACTAGAATAGAATTTCGTAGAAGCGGAGTGCATAAAACAGTAAAAGTGTGCTTAAAATCGAACTCTAATTCGCGAAACCCTAATATGTGAAGTTTGAAGTACGTTCTCACAAAACCGACTCACGGTCGACGTTTTTACAAACTTTTGTGGGGAATGATCAGGGAAAAGGATTTAGATTACAATTTCGAAGAAACGGAGTGCATCAAACAGTAAATGAGTGATTAAAGTCGAACCCTAATCTGGGACGTCTGAAGTACGTGCTCAAAAAACTGAGTCGCGGTCGAGGTTTTTTGAAACTTTCGTTGCGAATGATGAGGCTTGGTGATTTAGAATAAAATGTCGAAGAGACGGAGCGTAAAAAACAGTAAAAGAGTGCTTAAAATCGAAACCCTTATTCGGAAACCATAATCTGTGACGTTTGAAGTACATGCTAAAAAACCGAGACACGGTCAACGTTTTTCGAAATTTCTATGGGTAATGATCAGGCATAATGAACTAGAATAGAATTTCGTAGAAGCGGAGTGCATAAAACGGTAAAAGTGTGCTTAAAATCGAACTCTAATTCGCGAAACCCTAATATGTGAAGTTTGAAGTACGTCCTCACAAAACCGACTCACGGTCGACGTTTTTACGAACTTTTGTGGGGAATGATCAGGGAAAAGGATTTAGATTACAATTTCGAAGAAACGGAGTGCATCAAACAGTAAATGAGTGATTAAAGTCGAACCCTAATCTGGGACGTCTGAAGTACGTGCTCAAAAAATTGAGTCGCGGTCGAGGTTTTTTGAAACTTTCGTTGCGAATGATGAGGCTTGGTGATTTAGAATAAAATGTCGAAGAGACGGAGCGTAAAAAAATAGTAAAAGAGTGCTTAAAATCGAAACCCTTATTCGGAAACCTTAATCTGTGACGTTTGAAGTAAATGCTAAAAAACCGAGACACGGTCAACGTTTTTCGAAATTTCTATGGGTAGGCATAATGAACTAGATTAGAATTTCGAAAAAACAGAGTGCATAAAACGGTAAAAGTGTGCTTAAAATCGATCTCTAATTCGGGAATCCCTAATATGTGAAGTATGAAGTACGTGCTCACAAAACCGACTCACGGTCGACGTTTTTACAAACTTTTGTGGGGAATGATCAGGGAAAAGGATTTAGATTACAATTTCGAAGAAACGGAGTGCATCAAACAGTAAATGACTGATTAAAGTCGAACCCTAATCTGGGACGTCTGAAGTACGTGCTTAAAAAACTGAGTCGCGGTCGAGGTTTTTTGAAACTTTCGTTGCGAATGATGAGGCTTGGTGATTTAGAATAGAATGTCGAAGAGACGGAGCGTAAAAAACAGTAAAAGAGTGCTTAAAATCGAAACCCTTATTCGGAAACCATAATCTGTGACGTTTGAAGTACATGCTAAAAAACCGAGACACGGTCAACGTTTTTCGAAATTTCTATGTGTAATGATCAGGCATAATGAACTAGAATAGAATTTCGTAGAAGCGGAGTGCATAAAACAGTAAAAGTGTGCTTAAAATCGAACTCTAATTCGCGAAACCCTAATATGTGAAGTTTGAAGTACGTTCTCACAAAACCGACTCACGGTCGACGTTTTTACAAACTTTTGTGGGGAATGATCAGGGAAAAGGATTTAGATTACAATTTCGAAGAAACGGAGTGCATCAAACAGTAAATGAGTGATTAAAGTCGAACCCTAATCTGGGACGTCTGAAGTACGTGCTCAAAAAACTGAGTCGCGGTCGAGGTTTTTTGAAACTTTCGTTGCGAATGATGAGGCTTGGTGATTTAGAATAAAATGTCGAAGAGACGGAGCGTAAAAAACAGTAAAAGAGTGCTTAAAATCGAAACCCTTATTCGGAAACCATAATCTGTGACGTTTGAAGTACATGCTAAAAAACCGAGACACGGTCAACGTTTTTCGAAATTTCTATGGGTAATGATCAGGCATAATGAACTAGAATAGAATTTCGTAGAAGCGGAGTGCATAAAACGGTAAAAGTGTGCTGAAAATCGAACTCTAATTCGCGAAACCCTAATATGTGAAGTTTGAAGTACGTCCTCACAAAACCGACTCACGGTCGACGTTTTTACGAACTTTTGTGGGGAATGATCAGGGAAAAGGATTTAGATTACAATTTCGAAGAAACGGAGTGCATCAAACAGTAAATGAGTGATTAAAGTCGAACCCTAATCTGGGACGTCTGAAGTACGTGCTCAAAAAATTGAGTCGCGGTCGAGGTTTTTTGAAACTTTCGTTGCGAATGATGAGGCTTGGTGATTTAGAATAAAATGTCGAAGAGACGGAGCGTAAAAAAATAGTAAAAGAGTGCTTAAAATCGAAACCCTTATTCGGAAACCTTAATCTGTGACGTTTGAAGTAAATGCTAAAAAACCGAGACACGGTCAACGTTTTTCGAAATTTCTATGGGTAGGCATAATGAACTAGATTAGAATTTCGAAAAAACAGAGTGCATAAAACGGTAAAAGTGTGCTTAAAATCGATCTCTAATTCGGGAATCCCTAATATGTGAAGTATGAAGTACGTGCTCACAAAACCGACTCACGGTCGACGTTTTTACAAACTTTTGTGGGGAATGATCAGGGAAAAGGATTTAGATTACAATTTCGAAGAAACGGAGTGCATCAAACAGTAAATGACTGATTAAAGTCGAACCCTAATCTGGGACGTCTGAAGTACGTGCTTAAAAAACTGAGTCGCGGTCGAGGTTTTTTGAAACTTTCGTTGCGAATGATGAGGCTTGGTGATTTAGAATAGAATGTCGAAGAGACGGAGCGTAAAAAACAGTAAAAGAGTGCTTAAAATCGAAACCCTTATTCGGAAACCATAATCTGTGACGTTTGAAGTACATGCTAAAAAACCGAGACACGGTCAACGTTTTTCGAAATTTCTATGTGTAATGATCAGGCATAATGAACTAGAATAGAATTTCGTAGAAGCGGAGTGCATAAAACAGTAAAAGTGTGCTTAAAATCGAACTCTAATTCGCGAAACCCTAATATGTGAAGTTTGAAGTACGTTCTCACAAAACCGACTCACGGTCGACGTTTTTACAAACTTTTGTGGGGAATGATCAGGGAAAAGGATTTAGATTACAATTTCGAAGAAACGGAGTGCATCAAACAGTAAATGAGTGATTAAAGTCGAACCCTAATCTGGGACGTCTGAAGTACGTGCTCAAAAAACTGAGTCGCGGTCGAGGTTTTTTGAAACTTTCGTTGCGAATGATGAGGCTTGGTGATTTAGAATAAAATGTCGAAGAGACGGAGCGTAAAAAACAGTAAAAGAGTGCTTAAAATCGAAACCCTTATTCGGAAACCATAATCTGTGACGTTTGAAGTACATGCTAAAAAACCGAGACACGGTCAACGTTTTTCGAAATTTCTATGGGTAATGATCAGGCATAATGAACTAGAATAGAATTTCGTAGAAGCGGAGTGCATAAAACGGTAAAAGTGTGCTGAAAATCGAACTCTAATTCGCGAAACCCTAATATGTGAAGTTTGAAGTACGTCCTCACAAAACCGACTCACGGTCGACGTTTTTACGAACTTTTGTGGGGAATGATCAGGGAAAAGGATTTAGATTACAATTTCGAAGAAACGGAGTGCATCAAACAGTAAATGAGTGATTAAAATCGAACCCTAATCTGGGACGTCTGAAGTACGTGCTCAAAAAATTGAGTCGCGGTCGAGGTTTTTTGAAACTTTCGTTGCGAATGATGAGGCTTGGTGATTTAGAATAAAATGTCGAAGAGACGGAGCGTAAAAAACAGTAAAAGAGTGCTTAAAATCGAAACCCTTATTCGGAAACCTTAATCTGTGACGTTTGAAGTACATGCTAAAAAACCGAGACACGGTCAACGTTTTTCGAAATTTCTATGGGTAGGCATAATGAACTAGATTAGAATTTCGAAAAAACAGAGTGCATAAAACGGTAAAAGTGTGCTTAAAATCGAACTCTAATTCGGGAATCCCTAATATGTGAAGTTTGAAGTACGTGCCCACAAAACCGACTCACGGTCGACGTTTTTACAAACTTTTGTGGGGAATGATCAGGGACAAGGATTTAGATTACAATTTCGAAGAAACGGAGTGCATCAAACAGTAAAAGAGTGATTAAAGTCGAACCCTAATCTGGGACGTCTGAAGTACGTGCACAAAAAACTGAGTCGCGGTCGAGGTCTTTTGAAACTTTCGTTGCGAATGATGAGGCTTGGTGATTTAGAATAGAATGTCGAAGAGACGGATCGTAAAAAGCAGTAAAAGAGTGCTTAAAATCGAAACCCTTATTCGGAAACCATAATCTGGGACGTTTGAAGTACATGCTAAAAAACCGAGACACGGTCAACGTTTTTCGAAATTTCTATGTGTAATGATCAGGCGTAATGAACTAGAATAGAATTTCGTAGAAGCGGAGTGCATAAAACGGTAAAAATGTGCTTAAAATCGAACTCTAATTCGCGAAACCCTAATATGTAAAGTTTTTAGTACGTGCTCACAAAACCGACTCACGGTCGACGTTTTTACAAACTTTTTTGGGGAATGATCAGGGACAAGGATTTAGATTACAATTTCGAAGAAACGGAGTGCATCAAACAGTAAAAGAGTGATTAAAGTCGAACCCTAATCTGGGACGTCTGAAGTACGTGCTGAAAAAACTGAGTCACGGTCGAGGTTTTTTGAAACTTTCGTTGCGAATGATGAGGCTTGGTGATTTAGAATAGAATGTCGAAGAGACGGAGCGTAAAAAACAGTAAAAAATTGCTTAAAATCGAAACCCTTATTCGGAAACCATAATCTGTGACGTTTGAAGTACATGCTAAAAAACCGAGACACGGTCAACGTTTTTCGAAATTTCTATGTGTAATGATCAGGCATAATGAACTAGAATAGAATTTCGTAGAAGCGGAGTGCATAAAACGGTAAAAGTGTGCTTAAAATCGAACTCTAATTCGCGAAACCCTAATATGTGAAGTTTTTAGTACGTGCTCACAAAACCGACTCACGGTCGACGTTTTTACAAACTTTTGTGGGGAATGATCAGGGACAAGGATTTATATTACAATTTCGCAGAAACAGAGTGCATCAAACAGTAAAAGAGTGATTAAAGTCGAACCCTAATCTGGGACGTCTGAAGTACGTGCTCAAAAAACTGAGTCGCGGTCGAGGTTTTTTGAAACTTTCGTTGCGAATGATCAGGCTTGGTGATTTAGAATAGAATGTCGAATAGACGGAGCGTAAAAAACAGTAAAAGAGTGCTTAAAATCGAAACCCTTATTCGGAAACCTTAATCTGTGACGTTTGAAGTACATGCTAAAAAACCGAGACACGGTCAACGTTTTTCGAAATTTCTATGGGTAGGCATAATGAAGTAGAATAGAATTTCGTAAAAACGAAGTGCATAAAACGGTAAAAGTGTGCTTAAAATCGAACTCTATTTCGGGAAACCCTAATATGTGAAGCTTGAAAGACGTGCTCACAAAACCGACTCACGGTCGACGTTTTTACAAACTTTTGTAGGGAATGATCAGGGACAAGGATTTAGATTACAATTTCGAAGAAACGGAGTGAATCAAACAGTAAAAGAGTGATTAAAGTCGAACCCTAATCTGGGACGTCTGAAGTACGTGCACAAAAAACTGAGTCGCGGTCGAGGTTTTTTGAAACTTTCGTTGCGAATGATGAGGCTTGGTGATTTAGAATAGAATGTCGAAGAGACGGAGCGTAAAAAACAGTAAAAGAGTGCTTAAAATCGAAACCCTTATTCGGAAACCATAATTTGTGACGTTTGAAGTACATGCTAAAAAACCGAGACACGGTCAACGTTTTTCGAAATTTCTATGTGTAATGATCAGGCATAATGAACTAGAATAGAATTTCGTAGAAGCGGAGTGCATAAAACAGTAAAAGTGTGCTTAAAATCGAACTCTAATTCGCGAAACCCTAATATGTGAAGTTTGAAGTACGTGCTCACAAAACCGACTCACGGTCGACGTTTTTACAAACTTTTGTGGGGAATGATCAGGGAAAAGGATTTAGATTACAATTTCGAAGAAACGGAGTGCATCAAACAGTAAATGAGTGATTAAAGTCGAACCCTAATCTGGGACGTCTGAAGTACGTGCTGAAAAAACTGAGTCGCGGTCGAGGTTTTTTGAAACTTTCGTTGCGAATGATGAGGCTTGGTGATTTAGAATAAAATGTCGAAGAGACGGAGCGTAAAAAACAGTAAAAGAGTGCTTAAAATCGAAACCCTTATTCGGAAACCATAATCTGTGACGTTTGAAGTACATGCTAAAAAACCGAGACACGGTCAACGTTTTTCGAAATTTCTATGGGTAATGATCAGGCATAATGAACTAGAATAGAATTTCGTAGAAGCGGAGTGCATAAAACGGTAAAAGTGTGCTTAAAATCGAACTCTAATTCGCGAAACCCTAATATGTGAAGTTTGAAGTACGTCCTCACAAAACCGACTCACGGTCGACGTTTTTACGAACTTTTGTGGGGAATGATCAGGGAAAAGGATTTAGATTACAATTTCGAAGAAACGGAGTGCATCAAACAGTAAATGAGTGATTAAAGTCGAACCCTAATCTGGGACGTCTGAAGTACGTGCTCAAAAAATTGAGTCGCGGTCGAGGTTTTTTGAAACTTTCGTTGCGAATGATGAGGCTTGGTGATTTAGAATAAAATGTCGAAGAGACGGAGCGTAAAAAACAGTAAAAGAGTGCTTAAAATCGAAACCCTTATTCGGAAACCTTAATCTGTGACGTTTGAAGTAAATGCTAAAAAACCGAGACACGGTCAACGTTTTTCGAAATTTCTATGGGTAGGCATAATGAACTAGATTAGAATTTCGAAAAAACAGAGTGCATAAAACGGTAAAAGTGTGCTTAAAATCGATCTCTAATTCGGGAATCCCTAATATGTGAAGTTTGAAGTACGTGCTCACAAAACCGACTCACGGTCGACGTTTTTACAAACTTTTGTGGGGAATGATCAGGGAAAAGGATTTAGATTACAATTTCGAAGAAACGGAGTGCATCAAACAGTAAATGACTGATTAAAGTCGAACCCTAATCTGGGACGTCTGAAGTACGTGCTTAAAAAACTGAGTCGCGGTCGAGGTTTTTTGAAACTTTCGTTGCGAATGATGAGGCTTGGTGATTTAGAATAGAATGTCGAAGAGACGGAGCGTAAAAAACAGTAAAAGAGTGCTTAAAATCGAAACCCTTATTCGGAAACCATAATCTGTGACGTTTGAAGTACATGCTAAAAAACCGAGACACGGTCAACGTTTTTCGAAATTTCTATGTGTAATGATCAGGCATAATGAACTAGAATAGAATTTCGTAGAAGCGGAGTGCATAAAACAGTAAAAGTGTGCTTAAAATCGAACTCTAAATCGCGAAACCCTAATATGTGAAGTTTGAAGTACGTTCTCACAAAACCGACTCACGGTCGACGTTTTTACAAACTTTTGTGGGGAATGATCAGGGAAAAGGATTTAGATTACAATTTCGAAGAAACGGAGTGCATCAAACAGTAAATGAGTGATTAAAGTCGAACCCTAATCTGGGACGTCTGAAGTACGTGCTCAAAAAACTGAGTCGCGGTCGAGGTTTTTTGAAACTTTCGTTGCGAATGATGAGGCTTGGTGATTTAGAATAGAATGTCGAAGAGACGGAGCGTAAAAAACAGTAAAAGAGTGCTTAAAATCGAAACCCTTATTCGGAAACCATAATCTGTGACGTTTGAAGTACATGCTAAAAAACCGAGACACGGTCAACGTTTTTCGAAATTTCTATGTGTAATGATCAGGCATAATGAACTAGAATAGAATTTCGTAGAAGCGGAGTGCATAAAACAGTAAAAGTGTGCTTAAAATCGAACTCTAATTCGCGAAACCCTAATATGTGAAGTTTGAAGTACGTCCTCACAAAACCGACTCACGGTCGACGTTTTTACAAACTTTTGTGGGGAATGATCAGGGAAAAGGATTTAGATTACAATTTCGAAGAAACGGAGTGCATCAAACAGTAAATGAGTGATTAAAGTCGAACCCTAATCTGGGACGTCTGAAGTACGTGCTCAAAAAACTGAGTCGCGGTCGAGGTTTTTTGAAACTTTCGTTGCGAATGATGAGGCTTGGTGATTTAGAATAGAATGTCGAAGAGACGGAGCGTAAAAAACAGTAAAAGAGTGCTTAAAATCGAAACCCTTATTCGGAAACCATAATCTGTGACGTTTGAAGTACATGCTAAAAAACCGAGACACGGTCAACGTTTTTCGAAATTTCTATGTGTAATGATCAGGCATAATGAACTAGAATAGAATTTCGTAGAAGCGGAGTGCATAAAACAGTAAAAGTGTGCTTAAAATCGAACTCTAATTCGCGAAACCCTAATATGTGAAGTTTGAAGTACGTGCTCACAAAACCGACTCACGGTCGACGTTTTTACAAACTTTTGTGGGGAATGATCAGGGAAAAGGATTTAGATTACAATTTCGAAGAAACGGAGTGCATCAAACAGTAAATGAGTGATTAAAATCGAACCCTAATCTGGGACGTCTGAAGTACGTGCTCAAAAAATTGAGTCGCGGTCGAGGTTTTTTGAAACTTTCGTTGCGAATGATGAGGCTTGGTGATTTAGAATAAAATGTCGAAGAGACGGAGCGTAAAAAACAGTAAAAGAGTGCTTAAAATCGAAACCCTTATTCGGAAACCTTAATCTGTGACGTTTGAAGTACATGCTAAAAAACCGAGACACGGTCAACGTTTTTCGAAATTTCTATGGGTAGGCATAATGAACTAGATTAGAATTTCGAAAAAACAGAGTGCATAAAACGGTAAAAGTGTGCTTAAAATCGATCTCTAATTCGGGAATCCCTAATATGTGAAGTTTGAAGTACGTGCTCACAAAACCGACTCACGGTCGACGTTTTTACAAACTTTTGTGGGGAATGATCAGGGAAAAGGATTTAGATTACAATTTCGAAGAAACGGAGTGCATCAAACAGTAAATGACTGATTAAAGTCGAACCCTAATCTGGGACGTCTGAAGTACGTGCTTAAAAAACTGAGTCGCGGTCGAGGTTTTTTGAAACTTTCGTTGCGAATGATGAGGCTTGGTGATTTAGAATAGAATGTCGAAGAGACGGAGCGTAAAAAACAGTAAAAGAGTGCTTAAAATCGAAACCCTTATTCGGAAACCATAATCTGGGACGTTTGAAGTACATGCTAAAAAACCGAGACACGGTCAACGTTTTTCGAAATTTCTATGTGTAATGATCAGGCGTAATGAACTAGAATAGAATTTCGTAGAAGCGGAGTGCATAAAACGGTAAAAATGTGCTTAAAATCGAACTCTAATTCGCGGAACCCTAATATGTAAAGTTTTTAGTACGTGCTCACAAAACCGACTCACGGTCGACGTTTTTACAAACTTTTTTGGGGAATGATCAGGGACAAGGATTTAGATTACAATTTCGAAGAAACGGAGTGCATCAAACAGTAAAAGAGTGATTAAAGTCGAACCCTAATCTGGGACGTCTGAAGTACGTGCTCAAAAAACTGAGTCACGGTCGAGGTTTTTTGAAACTTTCGTTGCGAATGATGAGGCTTGGTGATTTAGAATAGAATGTCGAAGAGACGGAGCGTAAAAAACAGTAAAAAATTGCTTAAAATCGAAACCCTTATTCGGAAACCATAATCTGTGACGTTTGAAGTACATGCTAAAAAACCGAGACACGGTCAACATTTTTCGAAATTTCTATGTGTAATGATCAGGCATAATGAACTAGAATAGAATTTCGTAGAAGCGGAGTGCATAAAACGGTAAAAGTGTGCTTAAAATCGAACTCTAATTCGCGAAACCCTAATATGTGAAGTTTTTAGTACGTGCTCACAAAACCGACTCACGGTCGACGTTTTTACAAACTTTTGTGGGGAATGATCAGGGACAAGGATTTATATTACAATTTCGCAGAAACAGAGTGCATCAAACAGTAAAAGAGTGATTAAAGTCGAACCCTAATCTGGGACGTCTGAAGTACGTGCTCAAAAAACTGAGTCGCGGTCGAGGTTTTTTGAAACTATCGTTGCGAATGATCAGGCTTGGTGATTTAGAATAGAATGTCGAATAGACGGAGCGTAAAAAACAGTAAAAGAGTGCTTAAAATCGAAACCCTTATTCGGAAACCTTAATCTGTGACGTTTGAAGTACATGCTAAAAAACCGAGACACGGTCAACGTTTTTCGAAATTTCTATGAGTAGGCATAATGAAGTAGAATAGAATTTCGTAAAAACGAAGTGCATAAAACGGTAAAAGTGTGCTTAAAATCGAACTCTATTTCGGGAAACCCTAATATGTGAAGCTTGAAAGACGTGCTCACAAAACCGACTCACGGTCGACGTTTTTACAAACTTTTGTAGGGAATGATCAGGGACAAGGATTTAGATTACAATTTCGAAGAAACGGAGTGAATCAAACAGTAAAAGAGTGATTAAAGTCGAACCCTAATCTGGGACGTCTGAAGTACGTGCACAAAAAACTGAGTCGCGGTCGAGGTTTTTTGAAACTTTCGTTGCGAATGATCAGGCTTGGTGATTTAGAATAGAATGTCGAAGAGACGGAGCGGAAAAAATAGTAAAAGAGTGCTTAAAATCGAAACCCTTATTCGGAAACCATAATCTGGGACGTTTGAAGTACATGCTAAAAAACCGAGACACGGTCAACGTTTTTCGAAATTTCTATGGGTAATGATCAGGCATAATGAACTAGAATAGAATTTCGTAGAAGCGGAGTGCATAAAATGGTAAAAGTGTGCTTAAAATCGAACTCTAATTCGCGAAACCCTAATATGTGAAGTTTGAAAGACGTGCTCACAAAACCGACTCACGGTCGACGTTTTTACAAACTTTTGTGGGGAATGATCAGGGACAAGGATTTAGATTACAATTTCGAAGAAACGGAGTGCATCAAACAGTAAAAGAGTGATTAAAGTCGAATCCTAATCTGGGACGTTTGAAGTACGTGCTCAAAAAACTGAGTCGCGGTCGAGGTTTTTTGAAACTTTCGTTGCGAATGATGAGGCTTGGTGATTTAGAATAGAATGTCGAAGAGACGGAGCGTAAAAAGCAGTAAAAGAGTGCTTAAAATCGAAACCCTTATTCGGAAACCATAATCTGTGACGTTTGAAGTACATGCTAAAAAACGGAGACACGGTCAACGTTTTTCGAAATTTCTATGGGTAGGCATAATGAACTAGAATAGAATTTCGTAGAAACGGAGTGCATAAAACGGTAAAAGTGTGCTTAAAATCGAACTCTAATTCGGGAATCCCTAATATGTGAAGTTTGAAGTACGTGCTCACAAAACCGACTCACGGTCGACGTTTTTACAAACTTTTGTAGGGAATGATCAGGGACAAGGATTTAGATTACAATTTCGAAGAAACGGAGTGCATCAAACAGTAAAAGAGTGATTAAAGTCGAACCCTAATCTGGGACGTCTGAAGTACGTGCTCAAAAAACTGAGTCGCGGTCGAGGTTTTTTGAAACTTTCGTTGCGAATGATCAGGCTTGGTGATTTAGAATAGAATGTCGAATAGACGGAGCGTAAAAAACAGTAAAAGAGTGCTTAAAATCGAAACCCTTATTCGGAAACCTTAATCTGTGACGTTTGAAGTACATGCTAAAAAACCGAGACACGGTCAACGTTTTTCGAAATTTCTATGGGTAGGCATAATGAAGTAGAATAGAATTTCGTAAAAACGAAGTGCATAAAACGGTAAAAGTGTGCTTAAAATCGAACTTTATTTCGGGAAACCCTAATATGTGAAGCTTGAAAGACGTGCTCACAAAACCGACTCACGGTCGACGTTTTTACAAACTTTTGTAGGGAATGATCAGGGACAAGGATTTAGATTACAATTTCGAAGAAACGGAGTGCATCAAACAGTAAAAGAGTGATTAAAGTCGAACCCTAATCTGGGACGTCTGAAGTACGTGCTCAAAAAACTGAGTCGCGGTCGAGGTTTTTTGAAACTTTCGTTGCGAATGATCAGGCTTGGTGATTTAGAATAGAATGTCGAAGAGACGGAGCGTAAAAAATAGTAAAAGAGTGCTTAAAATCGAAACCCTTATTCGGAAACCATAATCTGTGACGTTTGAAGTACATGCTAAAAAACCGAGACACGGTCAACGTTTTTCGAAATTTCTATGGGTAATGATCAGACATATTGAACTAGAATAGAATTTCGTAGAAGCGGAGTGCCTAAAAGGGTAAAAGTGTGTATAAAATTGAACTCTAATTCGGGAAACCCTAATATGTGAAGTTTGAAGTACGTGCTCACAAAACCGACTCACGGTCGACGTTTTTACAAACTTTTGTGGGGAATAATCAGGGACAAGGATTTAGATTACAATTTCGAAGAAACGGAGTGCATCAAACAGTAAAAGAGTGATTAAAGTCGAACCCTAATCTGGGACGTCTGAAGTACGTGCACAAAAAACTTAGTCGCGGTCGAGGTTTTTTGAAACTTTCGTTGCGAATGATCAGGCTTGGTGATTTAGAATAAAATGTCGAAGAGACGGAGCGTAAAAAACAGTAAAAGAGTGCTTAAAATCGAAATCCTTATTCGGAAACCATAATCTGTGACGTTTGAAGTACATGCTAAAAAACCGAGACACGGTCAAGGTTTTTCGAAATTTCTATGGATAATGATCAGGCATAATGAACCAGAATATAATTTCGTAGAAACGGAGTGCATAAAACGGTAAAAGTGTGCTTAAAATCGAACTCTAATTCGGGAATCCCTAATATGTGAAGTTTGAAGTACGTGCTCACAAAACCGACTCACGTTCGATGTTTTTACAAACTTTTGTGGGGAATGATAAGGGACAAGGATTTAGATTACAATTTCGAAGAAACGGAGTGCATCAAACAGTAAAAGAGTGATTAAAGTCGAACCCTAATCTGGGACGTCTGAAGTACGTGCTCAAAAAACTGAGTCGCGGTCGAGGTTTTTTGAAACTTTCGTTGCGAATGATCAGGCTTGGTGATTTAGAATAGAATGTCGAAGAGACGGAGCGTAAAAAACAGTAAAAGACTGCTTAAAATCGAAACCCTTATTCGGAAACCATAATCTGTGACGTTTGATGTACATGCTAAAAAACCTAGACACGGTCAACGTTTTTCGAAATTTCTATGGGTAATGATCAGGCATAATGAACCAGAATAGAATTTCGTAGAAGCAGAGTGCATAAAACGGTAAAAGTGTGCTTAAAATCGAACTCTAATTCGGGAAACCCTAATATGTGAAGTTTGAAGTACGTGCTCACAAAACCGACTCACGGTCGACGTTTTTACAAACTTTTGTGGGGAATGATCAGGGACAAGGATCTAGATTACAATTTCGAAGAAACGGAGTGCATCAAACAGTAAAAGAGTGATTATAGTCGAACCCTAATCTGGGAAGTCTGAAGTACGTGCTCAAAAAACTTAGTCGCGGTCGAGGTTTTTCGAAACTTTCGTTGCGAATGATCAGGCTTGGTGATTTAGAATAGAATGTCGAAGAGACGGAGCGTAAAAAACAGTAAAAGAGTGCTTAAAATCGAAACCCTTATTCGGAAACCATAATCTGTGACGTTTGAAGTACATCCTTAAAAACCGAGACACGGTCAACGTTTTTCGAAATTTCTATGGGTAATGATCAGGCATAATGAACCAGAATATAATTTCGTAGAAACGGAGTGCATAAAACGGTAAAAGTGTGCTTAAAATCGAACTCTAATTCGGGAAACCCTAATATGTGAAGTTTGAAGTACGTGCTCACAAAACCGACTCACGGTCGACGTTTTTACAAACTTTTGTGGGGAATGATCAGGGACAAGGATTTAGATTACAATTTCGAAGAAACGGAGTGCATCAAACAGTAAAAGAGTGATTAAAGTCGAACCCTAATCTGGGACGTCTGAAGTACGTGCTCAAAAAACTGAGTCGCGGTCGAGGTTTTTTGAAACTTTCGTTGCGAATGATCAGGCTTGGTGATTTAGAATAGAATGTCGAAGAGACGGAGCGTAAAAAACAGTAAAAGAGTGCTTAAAATCGAAACCCTTATTCGGAAACCATAATCTGTGACGTTTGATGTACATGCTAAAAAACCGAGACACGGTCAACGTTTTTCGAAATTTCTATGGGTAATGATCAGGCATAATGAACCAGAATAGAATTTCGTAGAAGCGGAGTGCATAAAAGGGTAAAAGTGTGCTTAAAATCGAACTCTAATTCGGGAAACCCTAATATGTGAAGTTTGAAGTACGTGCTCACAAAACCGACTCACGGTCGACGTTTTTACAAACTTTTGTGGGGAATGATCAGGGACAAGGATTCAGATTACAATTTCGAAGAAACGGAGTACATCAAACAGTAAAAGAGTGATTAAAGTCGAACCCTAATCTGGGACGTCTGAAGTACGTGCTCAAAAAACTGAGTCGCGGTCGAGGTTTTTTGAAACTTTCGTTGCGAATGATCAGGCTTGGTGATTTAGAATAGAATGTCGAAGAGACGGAGCGTAAAAAACAGTAAAAGAGTGCTCAAAATCGAAACCCTTATTCAGAAACCATAATCTGTGACGTTTGAAGTACATGCTAAAAAACCGAGACACGGTCAACGTTTTTCAAAATTTCTATGGGTAGGCATAATGAACTAGAATAGAATTTCGTAGAAACGGAGTGCATAAAACGGTAAAAGTGTGCTTAAAATCGAACTCTAATTCGGGAATCCCTAATATGTGAAGTTTGAAGTACGTGCTCACAAAACCGACTCACGGTCGACGTTTTTACAAACTTTTGTAGGGAATGATCAGGGACAAGGATTTAGATTACAATTTCGAAGAAATGGAGTGCATCAAACAGTAAAAGAGTGATTAAAGTCGAACCCTAATCTGGGACGTCTGAAGTACGTGCTCAAAAAACTGAGTCGCGGTCGAGGTTTTTTGAAACTTTCGTTGCGAATGATTAGGCTTGGTGATTTAGAATAGAATGTCGAAGAGACGGAGTGTAAAAAACAGTAAAAGAGTGCTTAAAATCGAAACCCTTATTCGGAAACCATCATCTGTGACGTTCGAAGTACATGCTAAAAAACAGAGACACGGTCAACGTTTTTCGAAATTTCTATGGGTAATGATCAGGCATAATGAACTAGAATAGAATTTCGTAGAAGCAGAGTGCATAAAAGGGTAAAAGTGTGCTTAAAATTGAACTCTAATTCGGGAAACCCTAATATGTTAAGTTTGAAGTACGTGCTCACAAAACCGACTCACGGTCGACGTTTTTACAAACTTTTGTGGGGAATGATCAGGGACAAGGATTTAGATTACAATTTCGAAGAAACGGAGTGCATCAAACAGTAAAAGAGTGATTAAAGTCGAACCCTAATCTGGGACGTCTGAAGTACGTGCTCAAAAAACTGAGTCGCGGTCGAGGTTTTTTGAAACTTTCGTTGCGAATGATCAGGCTTGGTAGAATGTCAAAGAGACGGAGCGTAAAAAACAGTAAAAGAGTGCTTAAAATCGAAACCCTTATTCGGAAACCATAATCTGTGACGTTTGAAGTACATGCTAAAAAACCAAGACACGGTCAACGTTTTTCGAAATTTCTATGGGTAGGCATAATGAATTAGAATAGAATTTCGTAGAAACGGAGTGCCTAAAACGGTAAAAGTGTGCTTAAAATCGAACTCTAATTCGGGAATCCCTAATATGTGAAGTTTGAAGTACGTGCTCACAAAACCGACTCACGGTCGATGTTTTTACAAAATTTTGTGGGCAATGATCAGGGACAAGGATTCAGATTACAATTTCGAAGAAACGGAGTGCATCAAACAGTAAAAGAGTGATTAAAGTCGAACCCTAATCTGGGACGTCTGAAGTACGTGCTCAAAAAACTGAGTCGCGGTCGAGGATTTTTGAAACTTTCGTTGGGAATGATCAAGCTTGGTGATTTAGAATAGAATGTCGAATAGACGGAGCGTAAAAAACAGTAAAAGAGTGCTTAAAATCGAAACCCTTATTCGGAAACCATAATCTGTGACGTTTGATGTACATGATAAAAAACCGAGACACGGTCAACGTTTTTCGAAATTTCTATGGGTAATGATCAGGCATAATGAACCAGAATAGAATTTCGTAGAAGCGGAGTGCATAAAACGGTAAAAGTGTGCTTAAAATCGAACTCTAATTCGGGAAACCCTAATATGTGAAGTTTGAAGTACGTGCTCACAAAACCGACTCACGGTCGACGTTTTTACAAACTTTTGTGGGGAATGATCAGGGACAAGGATTTAGATTACAATTTCGAAGAAACGGAGTGCATCAAACAGTAAAAGAGTGATTATAGTCGAACCCTAATCTGGGACGTCTGAAGTACGTGCTCAAAAAACTTAGTCGCGGTCGAGGTTTTTCGAAACTTTCGTTGCGAATGATCAGGCTTGGTGATTTAGAATAGAATGTCGAAGAGACGGAGCGTAAAAAACAGTAAAAGAGTGCTTAAAATCGAAACCCTTATTCGGAAACCATAATCTGTGACGTTTGAAGTACATCCTAAAAAACCGAGACACGGTCAACGTTTTTCGAAATTTCTATGGGTAGGCATAATGAACTAGATTAGAATTTCGAAAAAACAGAGTGCATAAAACGGTAAAAGTGTGCTTAAAATCGAACTCTAATTCGGGAAACCCTAATATGTGAAGTTTGAAGTACGTGCTCACAAAACCGACTCACGGTCGACGTTTTTACAAACTTTTGTGGGGAATGATCAGGGACAAGGATTCAGATTACAATTTCGAAGAAACGGAGTGCATCAAACAGTAAAAGAGTGATTAAAGTCGAACCCTAATGTGGGACGTCTGAAGTACGTGCTCAAAAAACTGAGTCGCGGTCGAGGTTTTTTGAAACTTTCGTTGCGAATGATCAGGCTTGGTGATTTAGAATAGAATGTCGAAGAGACGGAGCGTAAAAAACAGTAAAAGAGTGCTTAAAATCGAAACCCTTATTCGGAAACCATAATCTGTGACGTTTGATGTACATGATAAAAAACCGAGACACGGTCAACGTTTTTCGAAATTTCTATGGGTAATGATCAGGCATAATGAACCAGAATAGAATTTCGTAGAAGCGGAGTGCATAAAACGGTAAAAGTGTGCTTAAAATCGAACTCTAATTCGGGAAACCCTAATATGTGAAGTTTGAAGTACGTGCTCACAAAACCGACTCACGGTCGACGTTTTTACAAACTTTTGTGGGGAATGATCAGGGACAAGGATTTAGATTACAATTTCGAAGAAACGGAGTGCATCAAACAGTAAAAGAGTGATTATAGTCGAACCCTAATCTTGGACGTCTGAAGTACGTGCTCAAAAAACTTAGTCGCGGTCGAGGTTTTTCGAAACTTTCGTTGCGAATGATCAGGCTTGGTGATTTAGAATAGAATGTCGAAGAGACGGAGCGTAAAAAACAGTAAAAGAGTGCTTAAAATCGAAACCCTTATTCGGAAACCATAATCTGTGACGTTTGATGTACATGCTAAAAAACCGAGACACGGTCAACGTTTTTCGAAATTTCTATGGGTAATGATCAGGCATAATGAACCAGAATAGAATTTCGTAGAAGCGGAGTGCATAAAAGGGTAAAAGTGTGCTTAAAATCGAACTCTAATTCGGGAAACCCTAATATGTGAAGTTTGAAGTACGTGCTCACAAAACCGACTCACGGTCGACGTTTTTACAAACTTTTGTGGGGAATGATCAGGGACAAGGATTCAGATTACAATTTCGAAGAAACGGAGTACATCAAACAGTAAAAGAGTGATTAAAGTCGAACCCTAATCTGGGACGTCTGAAGTACGTGCTCAAAAAACTGAGTCGCGGTCGAGGTTTTTTGAAACTTTCGTTGCGAATGATCAGGCTTGGTGATTTAGAATAGAATGTCGAAGAGACGGAGCGTAAGAAACAGTAAAAGAGTGCTCAAAATCGAAACCCTTATTCAGAAACCATAATCTGTGACGTTTGAAGTACATGCTAAAAAACCGAGACACGGTCAACGTTTTTCGAAATTTCTATGGGTAGGCATAATGAACTAGAATAGAATTTCGTAGAAACGGAGTGCATAAAACGGTAAAAGTTTGCTTAAAATCGAACTCTAATTCGGGAATCCCTAATATGTGAAGTTTGAAGTACGTGCTCACAAAACCGACTCACGGTCGACGTTTTTACAAACTTTTGTAGGGAATGATCAGGGACAAGGATTTAGATTACAATTTCGAAGAAACGGAGTGCATCAAACAGTAAAAGAGTGATTAAAGTCGAACCCTAATCTGGGACGTCTGAAGTACGTGCTCAAAAAACTGAGTCGCGGTCGAGGTTTTTTGAAACTTTCGTTGCGAATGATTAGGCTTGGTGATTTAGAATAGAATGTCGAAGAGACGGAGCGTAAAAAACAGTAAAAGAGTGCTTAAAATCGAAACCCTTATTCGGAAACCATAATCTGTGACGTTTGAAGTACATGCTAAAAAACCGAGACACGGTCAACGTTTTTCGAAATTTCTATGGGTAATGATCAGGCATAATGAACTAGAATAGAATTTCGTAGAAGCGGAGTGCATAAAAGGGTAAAAGTGTGCTTAAAATTGAACTCTAATTCGGGAAACCCTAATATGTTAAGTTTGAAGTACGTGCTCACAAAACCGACTCACGGTCGACGTTTTTACAAACTTTTGTGGGGAATGATCAGGGACAAGGATTTAGATTACAATTTCGAAGAAACGGAGTGCATCAAACAGTAAAAGAGTGATTAAAGTCGAACCCTAATCTGGGACGTCTGTAGTACGTGCTCAAAAAACTGAGTCGCGGTCGAGGTTTTTTGAAACTTTCGTTGCGAATGATCAGGCTTGGTAGAATGTCGAAGAGACGGAGCGTAAAAAACAGTAAAAGAGTGCTTAAAATCGAAACCCTTATTCGGAAACCATAATCTGTGACGTTTGAAGTACATGCTAAAAAACCGAGACACGGTCAACGTTTTTCGAAATTTCTATGGGTAGGCATAATGAACTAGAATAGAATTTCGTAGAAACGGAGTGCATAAAACGGTAAAAGTGTGCTTAAAATCGAACTCTAATTCGGGAATCCCTAATATGTGAAGTTTGAAGTACGTGCTCACAAAACCGACTCACGGTCGATGTTTTTACAAAATTTTGTGGGGAATGATCAGGGACAAGGATTCAGATTACAATTTCGAAGAAACGGAGTGCATCAAACAGTAAAAGAGTGATTAAAGTCGAACCCTAATCTGGGACGTCTGAAGTACGTGCTCAAAAAACTGAGTCGCGGTCGAGGATTTTTGAAACTTTCGTTGGGAATGATCAAGCTTGGTGATTTAGAATAGAATGTCGAATAGACGGAGCGTAAAAAACAGTAAAAGAGTGCTTAAAATCGAAACCCTTATTCGGAAACCATAATCTGTGACGTTTGAAGTACATGCTAAAAAACCGAGACACGGTCAACGTTTTTCGAAATTTCTATGGGTAATGATCAGGCATAATGAACCAGAATAGAATTTCGTAGAAGCGGAGTGCATAAAAGGGTAAAAGTGTGCTTAAAATCGAACTCTAATTCGGGAAACCCTAATATGTGAAGTTTGAAGTACGTGCTCACAAAACCGACTCACGGTCGACGTTTTTACAAACTTTTGTGGGGAATGATCAGGGACAAGGATTCAGATTACAATTTCGAAGAAACGGAGTGCATCAAACAGTAAAAGAGTGATTAAAGTCGAACCCTAATCTGGGACGTCTGAAGTACGTGCTCAAAAAATTGAGTCGATTCCTTGGTCGTTGTAATTGTACTAGGTGCATTAGTTAATCCAAAAGGCATAACCAACCATTCATAAAGACCATGCTTGGTTTTAAAAGCTGTTTTCCACTCATCCCCAATATGCATGCGAATTTGATGATAACCCGATTTTAAATCAATCTTAGTAAAAAGACTACATCCATGCAATTCATCAAGCATATCATCTAATCTAGGAATTAGATGCCTATACTTTATAGTTATCTTGTTTATAGCCCTACAATCAACACACATACGCCAAGAACCATCTTTCTTAGGTACAAGAATAACTGGAACAGAACAAGGACTCAAACTTTCACGTACATACCCTTTAGCAAGGAGTTCACTTACTTGCCTTTGTATCTCTTCAGCCTCCTTTGGATTAGTCCTATATGCTGGTCGGTTTGGAATGGGCGCGCCAGGAATGAAGTCAATCTTGTGTTCAATCCCTCTAAGTGGTGGCAAACTACTAGGCATCTCCTCAGAAAATAAATCTTCAAACTCTTGCAAAAGCACAACAAAATCACTAGGCAAAGAAGGGTTAAGCATGTTAGTAAAGTAACAAGACCCCTTGCACATAAGTACAAGAATAGTCTGGTTAGAGAGCAAAACATTCCTAGCCTCACTTGATCTAACATACAAGCTTACTGATTTGGCTTTTCTCTCTTTTTTTTCTCTAGGCTGACTGTTACTCTCTTGCTTTTCACTCAAGCTCATTTTTTCACTTGATTCTTTTTCAATCTCTGCTTTTGCATCAGCCTCTTGCCTTTTCTTTTCAAGTTTGCAATGATCAATAAATACATCTTTTGGAGACAATGGAACAAGAGTAGTTTTCTACCATTGTGAGTAAAAGAGTATCGATTTGCATACCCATCATACATTACCCGACGATCAAATTGCCATGGCCTCCCCAGTAGTAAATCTCCAACATGCATGGATACAACATCACATAAAACATCATCAACATATTTTCCAATAGTAAATGAAACAAGAGTTTGTTGAGTTACCCGTACTTCCCCACAATCATTCAACCATTGAAGCTTGTAGGGTCTTGGATGTGGTTGTGTCTTTAAATTAAGTCTTTTGACCAGAATGGAACTCACAACATTGGTGCAACTACCGCTATCAATGACAACACTACAAGGTACAGATTGAACAAGACAACGAGTTTGAAACAAGTTCTCTCTTTGGTCTAGGCCGTCCTCCTTAATGTGGGTGTTTAGAGCTCGTCGAGTAACCAAAGATATATGTGTAGGGTCCTCTTCGCTAAACTCCTCACTCTCATCAGTTTCCTCATTTATGTCGTCATGTGCCTCGTCATCCGTAACAATTTCTCCCTCCTTGATGGTCATAATTCTTGCATTTGGGCAATCTCTACTATAGTGTCCTACCCCTTGACATCTCCAACACTTTAAATCCCTATTTCGAACATTAGACTTTTCTACTTTTTCTTTCCCTGTTCTAGAACTCTCCCCTTTCTCAAATTTAGCTTGAGGCTTCTCATTAATCTCTGGATTTCTATGCTTATAATCAATGTTCTTACTATCCTTTTTCCATGTAGAAGTAGAATTGGGAAAAGTTTTAGAAGAATACCGTTGAGATCTTCTTTGGATTTGTCTCTCGATCTTAATTGCAATGTGCAACAACTCCTCAATATTAGAATAAGGCTGTAAATCAGTCTTGTCTGCAATCTCTGTGTTTAACCCATTAAGAAACCGCGCCATGAGAGCCTCCATGTCCTCATCGAGATCAAGTCGATCCATCAATGTATCCATCTCCTTGTAGTAATCTTCCACAGACTTGCGTCCTTGTTTCAATGCTTGAAGCTTTTGCGCCATGTCCCGTTGAAAATATTGTGGAACAAAACGCTTCCTCATGGACTCTTTGAACTCGTACCATGAATCAATTGGTGCTTCAAGGTTTCTTCTCCTACTTGACATCAATTTATCCCACCAAATTTGAGCATATTGTTTGAATTGAGCAATGCATAACAGTACCTTCTTTTTATCACTAAAATATGACAGTTGAACACCGACTCCACCGTTTTCTCCCATTGAAGGTACTCCTCTGGATCGGTTTTGCCATAAAACTTGGAAAGTTTTAATTTGATGCTCCCCACGTTACGATCAATTCTATCATCATAAGGAACTCGTTGTTGTAAATTATGATACCTTCTTCCATGGTCTCGCCCTCGCATCAAGCCATGACCAACCGCATGTGGATTATCCTCGTGGTGATCAGAATTGTCACCCTCATATGTATCGGTTGAGGGCGTAGGTTGTGGAATCCTCTGTCGTGCTTGATTTTGAATCTCCAATCTTCCTATTCGATCAGTCAACTCTTCTATTCCTCGAATTAGTCTTTCCATGGTTCGTTGTTGTGCTTCTCTCAATCGTGCATCAGTAATGTTAGTATTGTCGTCTGGATTTTCCATGCTACAAAAGAAAGGTAAAAGAAAAAAAAGGACCTAACAAGCGCTCCCTCACGTGTATTCACTCGTAAATGTAGTTCACTCGTGTTTAGCACTCAACACTCGAATTAATGTGTCACTCCCTTACAAACTCACCCTCACAATTGAGCACACACAAATCACACTCCAAAAAACAAATTGGGATGTGAGACAAGCTATGTTATAGAGCTAAGTGCAATTCAATGTGAATAGACAGCACACTCAATACATAAACAAGGGTATTGAAGGAGCAATCCGAATAACGACAAAGAAACGAATTAAAGAAAGAAAATGATTAAGGACTAATTGAGACTAGGAACATATGAGAGTTACATATAATAATCAAGAGGAAAAAAGAAAGACATTTAACATCAATATGCTTTCTTTCTTTCAATGGTTTTTTTTTTTTTTTCTTTTTATTGGCAAAATCTAATCAATTTACCAACAAGAAAATTGATTTAGAAGATCTTAAAGAAGAATAAAGTGTTGATAAGATCCAGATCTAACACTTTAAAGAACAGAAAAAAAAATGTATTTTTTTTTATATATATTTTTGTGATAGAATATGAACATTCTACACAAACTGAGAAAAAAAAATAATAATAAGAGAATTAAAAGAGATAAGCGCAATGAAACATATATCCGATCTTGAGCCTAAAGCTCTGATACCAAAATGATATGGAAATCAACCCAAGGGAAAGTATGGAACGGATTACCTTGATGATCAAGATCAAGAGTAAAGAAATCTCGTTTCTAAACTCGTGATTCGAATCACTCCACAAGAGGTTTGATCAATACCACTTGAATGACTCTACATGCAAGTTCTAAACACAAGAATTTGCAAAGAAAGTTTAGCTCTCAACAAAGCTAAAATAGAAATTCTATTCTCAATTCCAAAATCTGATGTCTAATCAAAGAAAAGAAGGCTTTATATAGCCTTTACAAACCTTAACCTATGTGATACATAACTCCAAAATTAAATGGGCTAGTAAATGAGAAATACCCTAGTTAATGGTGGAATATAGTAACCAATGTGGGTTACAATATAACCTTAACTCCTATATTTAAAACTAGCTTAAATATGAAAACAAATAGTTAAACTATAATTAAATAATGCAAATAATAAAATGTGCTTATTAGTCATCCTTGGACTATTTGATATTCAGTGGAGTTCATTAAATGCAACTTAAAGTGCATTTAATTCATCTCTGTCTTGAAGCTCAACTTTGCATAACATATAAGGGAGGTCACCAACGTCTTCTAGAATTTCCTTTGATGAGCTCACCATAGCTTGAATATAACTGTATAAGGTTTGTTGTAGCTTCTTGGCTCTCGTCCTTGTAATTGGACCTTGAGGTATGGAAATTCCTTGGTCGTTGTTCATATCAGTCGCGGTCGAGGTTTTTTGAAACTTTCGTTGCGAATGATCAGGCTTGGTGATTTATAATAGAATGTCGAAGAGACGGAGCGTAAAAAACAGTAAAAGAGTGCTTAAAATCGAAACCCTTATTCGGAAACCATAATCTGTGACGTTTGATGTACATGCTAAAAAACCGAGACACGGTCAACGTTTTTCGAAATTTCTATGGGTAATGATCAGGCATAATGAACCAGCATAGAATTTCGTAGAAGCGGAGTGCATAAAACGGTAAAAGTGTGCTTAAAATCGAACTCTAATTTGGGAAACCCTAATATGTGAAGTTTGAAGTACATGCACACAAAACCGACTCACGGTCGACGTTTTTACAAACTTTTGTGGGGAATGATCAGGGACAAGGATTCAGATTACAATTTCGAAGAAACGGAGTGCATCAAACAGTAAAAGAGTGATTAAAGTCGAACCCTAATCTGGGACGTCTGAAGTACGTGCTCAAAAAACTGAGTCGCGGTCGAGGTTTTTTGAAACTTTCGTTGCGAATGATCAGGCTTGGTGATTTAGAAAAGAATGTCGAAGAGACGGAGCGTAAAAAATAGTAAAAGAGTGCTTAAAATCGAAACCCTTATTCGGAAACCATAATCTGTGACGTTTGAAGTACATGCTAAAAAACCGAGACACGGTCAACGTTTTTCGAAATTTCTATGGGTAATGATCAGGCATAATGAACCAGAATAGAATTTCGTAGAAGCGGAGTGCATAAAACGGTAAAAGTGTGCTTAAAATCGAACTCTAATTCGGGAAACCCTAATATGTGAAGTTTGAAGTACGTGCTCACAAAACCGACTCACGGTCGACGTTTTTACAAACTTTTGTGGGGAATGATCAGGGACAAGGATTCAGATTACAATTTCGAAGAAACGGAGTGCATCAAACAGTAAAAGAGTGATTAAAGTCGAACCTTAATCTGGGACGTCTGAAGTACGTGCTCAAAAAACTGAGTCGCGGTCGAGGTTTTTTGAAACTTTCGTTGCGAATGATTAGGCTTGGTGATTTAGAATAGAATGTCGAAGAAACAGAGCGTAAAAAACAGTAAAAGAGTGCTTAAAATCGAAACCCTTATTCGGAAACCATAATCTGTGACGTTTGAAGTACATGCCAAAAAACCGAGACATGGTCAACGTTTTTCTAAATTTCTATGGGTAATGATCAGGCATAATGAACTAGAATAGAATTTCGTAGAAGCGGAGTGCATAAAACGGTTAAAGTGTGCTTAAAATCGAACTCTAATTCGGGAAACCCTAATATGTGAAGTTTGAAGTACGTGCTCACAAAACCGACTCACGGTCGACGTTTTTACAAACTTTTGTGGGGAATGATTAAGGACAAGGATTCAGATTACAATTTCGAAGAAACGGAGTGCATCAAACAGTAAAAGAGTGATTTAAGTCGAACCCTAATCTGGGACGTCTGAAGTACGTGCTCAAAAAACTGAGTCGCGGTCGAGGTTTTTTTAAACCTTCGTTGCGAATGATCAGGCTTGGTGATTTAGAATAGAATGTAGAAGAGACGGAGCGTAAAAAACAGTAAAAGAGTGCTTAAAATCGAAACCCCTATTCGGAAACCATAATCTGTGACGTTTGAAGTACATGCTAAAAAACCGAGACACGGTCAACGTTTTTCGAAATTTCTATGGGTAATGATCAGGCATAATGAACCAGAATAGAATTTCGTAGAAGCGGAGTGCATAAAACGGTAAAAGTGTGCTTAAAATCGAACTCTAATTCGGGAAACCCTAATATGTGAAGTTTGAAGTACGTGCTCACAAAACCGACTCACGGTCGACGTTTTTACAAAATTTTGTGCGGAATGATCAGGGACAAGGATTCAGATTACAATTTCGAAGAAACGGAGTGCATCAAACAGTAAAAGAGTGATTAAAGTCGAACCTTAATCTGGGACGTCTGAAGTACGTGCTCAAAAAACTGAGTCGCGGTCGAGGTTTTTTAAAACTTTCGTTGCGAATGATCAGGCTTGGTGATTTAGAATAGAATGTCGAAGAGACGGAGCGTAAAAAACAGTAAAAGAGTGCTTAAAATCGAAACCCTTATTCGGAAACCATAATCTGTGACGTTTGAAGTACATGCTAAAAAACCGAGACACGGTCAACGTTTTTCGAAATTTCTATGGGTAATGATCAGGCATAATGTACTAGAATAGAATTTCGTAGAAACGGATGCATAAAACGGTAAAAGAGTGCTTAAAATCGAACTCTAATTCGGGAATCCCTAATATGTGAAGTTTGAAGTACGTGCTCACAAAACCGACTCACGGTCGACGTTTTTACAAACTTTTGTGGGGAATGATCAGGGACAAGGATTCAGATTACAATTTCGAAGAAACGGAGTACATCAAACAGTAAAAGAGTGATTAAAGTCGAACCCTAATCTGGGACGTCTGAAGTACGTGCTCAAAAAACTGAGTCGCGGTCGAGGTTTTTTGTAACTTTCGTTGCGAATGATCAGGCTTGGTGATTTAGAATAGAATGTCGAAGAGACGGAGCGTAAAAAACAGTAAAAGAGTGCTTAAAATCGAAACCCTTATTCGGAAACCATAATCTGTGACGTTTGAAGTACATGCTAAAAAACCGAGACACGGTCAACGTTTTTCGAAATTTCTATGGGTAGGCATAATGAACTAGAATAGAATTTCGTAGAAACGGAGTGCATAAAACGGTAAAAGTGTGCTTAAAATCAAACTCTAATTCGGGAATCCCTAATATGTGAAGTTTGAAGTACGTGCTCACAAAACCGACTCACGGTCGACGTTTTTACAAACTTTTGTGGGGAATGATCAGGGACAAGGATTTAGATTACAATTTTGAAGAAACGGAGTGCATCAAACTGTAAATGAGTGATTAAAGTCGAACCCTAATCTGGGACGTCTGAAGTACGTGCTCAAAAAACTGTGTCGCGGTCGAGGTTTTTTGAAACTTTCGTTGCGACTGATGAGGCTTGGTGATTTAGAATAGAATGTCGAAGAGACGGAGCGTAAAAAACAGTAAAAGAGTGCTTAAAATCGAAACCCTTATTCGGAAACCATAATCTGTGATGTTTGAAGTACATGCTAGAAAACCGAGACACGGTCAACGTTTTTCGAAATTTCTATGGGTAGGCATAATGAACTAGAATAGAATTTCGTAGAAACGGAGTGCATAAAACGGTAAAAGTGTGCTTAAAATCGAACTCTAATTCGGGAATCCCTAATATGTGAAGTTTGAAGTACGTGCTCACAAAACCGACTCACAGTCGATGTTTTTACAAAATTTTGTGGGGAATGATCAGGGACAAGGATTCAGATTACAATTTCGAAGAAACGGAGTACATCAAACAGTAAAAGAGTGATTAAAGTCGAACCCTAATCTGGGACGTCTGAAGTACGTGCTCAAAAAACTGAGTCGCGGTCTTGGTTTTTTGAAACTTTCGTTGCGAATGATCAGGCTTGGTGATTTAGAATAGAATGTCGAAGAGACGGAGCGTAAAAAACAGTAAAAGAGTGCTTAAAATCGAAACCCTTATTCGGAAACCATAATCTGTGACGTTTGAAGTACATGCTAAAAAATCGAGACACGGTCAACGTTTTTCGAAATTTCTATGGGTAGGCATAATGAACTAGAATAGAATTTCGTAGAAACGGAGTGCATAAAACGGTAAAAGTGTGCTTAAAATCAAACTCTAATTCGGGAATCCCTAATATGTGAAGTTTGAAGTACGTGCTCACAAAACCGACTCACGGTCGACGTTTTTACAAACTTTTGTGGGGAATGATCAGGGACAAGGATTTAGATTACAATTTTGAAGAAACGGAGTGCATCAAACAGTAAATGAGTGATTAAAGTCGAACCCTAATCTGGGACGTCTGAAGTACGTGCTCAAAAAACTGAGTCGCGGTCGAGGTTTTTTGTAACTTTCGTTGCGAATGATCAGGCTTGGTGATTTAGAATAGAATGTCGAAGAGACGGAGCGTAAAAAACAGTAAAAGAGTGCTTAAAATCGAAACCCTTATTCGGAAACCATAATCTGTGACGTTTGAAGTACATGCTAAAAAACCGAGACACGGTCAACGTTTTTCGAAATTTCTATGGGTAGGCATAATGAACTAGAATAGAATTTCGTAGAAACGGAGTGCATAAAACGGTAAAAGTGTGCTTAAAATCAAACTCTAATTCGGGAATCCCTAATATGTGAAGTTTGAAGTACGTGCTCACAAAACCGACTCACGGTCGACGTTTTTACAAACTTTTGTGGGGAATGATCAGGGACAAGGATTTAGATTACAATTTTGAAGAAACGGAGTGCATCAAACAGTAAATGAGTGATTAAAGTCGAACCCTAATCTGGGACGTCTGAAGTACGTGCTCAAAAAACTGAGTCGCGGTCGAGGTTTTTTGAAACTTTCGTTGCGACTGATGAGGCTTGGTGATTTAGAATAGAATGTCGAAGAGACGGAGCGTAAAAAACAGTAAAAGAGTGCTTAAAATCGAAACCCTTATTCGGAAACCATAATCTGTGATGTTTGAAGTACATGCTAGAAAACCGAGACACGGTCAACGTTTTTCGAAATTTCTATGGGTAGGCATAATGAACTAGAATAGAATTTCGTAGAAACGGAGTGCATAAAACGGTAAAAGTGTGCTTAAAATCGAACTCTAATTCGGGAATCCCTAATATGTGAAGTTTGAAGTACGTGCTCACAAAACCGACTCACAGTCGATGTTTTTACAAAATTTTGTGGGGAATGATCAGGGACAAGGATTCAGATTACAATTTCGAAGAAACGTTGTACATCAAACAGTAAAAGAGTGATTAAAGTCGAACCCTAATCTGGGACGTCTGAAGTACGTGCTCAAAAAACTGAGTCGCGGTCTTGGTTTTTTGAAACTTTCGTTGCGAATGATCAGGCTTGGTGATTTAGAATAGAATGTCGAAGAGACGGAGCGTAAAAAACAGTAAAAGAGTGCTTAAAATCGAAACCATTATTCGGAAACCATAATCTGTGACGTTTGAAGTACATGCTAAAAAACCGAGACACGGTCAACGTTTTTCGAAATTTCTATGGGTAGGCATAATGAACTAGAATAGAATTTCGTAGAAACGGAGTGCATAAAATGGTAAAAGTGTGCTTAAAATCGAACTCTAATTCGGGAATCCCTAATATGTGAAGTTTGAAGTACGTGCTCACAAAACCGACTCACGGTCGACGTTTTTACAAACTTATTGCGGAATGATCAGGGACAAGGATTTAGATTACAATTTCGAAGAAACGGAGTGCATCAAACAGTAAAAGAGTGATTAAAGTCGAACCCTAATCTGGGACGTCTGAAGTACGTGCTCGAAAAACTGAGTCGCGGTCGAGGTTTTTTGAAACTTTCGTTGCGAATGATCAGGCTTGGTGATTTAGAATAGAATGTCGAAGAGACGGAGCGTAAAAAACAGTAAAAGAGTGCTTAAAATCGAAACCCTTATTCGGAAACCATAATCTGTGACGTTTGAAGTACATGCTAAAAAACCGAGACACGGTCAACGTTTTTCGAAATTTCTATGGGTAATGATCAGGCATAATGAACTAGAATAGAATTTCGTAGAAGCGGAGTGCATAAAAGGGTAAAAGTGTGCTTAAAATTGAACTCTAATTCGGGAAACTGATATGAATCAAGAGACATCAATCATACAATATACTTCAATGAAGATGTGAAGAAAAGGTTGTCAAAATTATCAAAAGATGTTTCAATTCATTCTACATTGTAGAAGAATGAAGTTTGATTGTTGTAAATTTTGGGTGGGTTACGATTTAGAGTAATTTAGAGTTATTATATTTTAAGACTTTTTATTTAATTTCAGTTACATCTACATAATGGCTAATTATGGCCATAAAGTATGAATGTTACAATTCTTGGAATACCTTTAGTAGTTTTATTTTTGTGGTTATATAAAGCCTTATATGTTGTATTTGTAAGCAGACTTGGAAAATATATTAAAAGAAGCATTTGTGCTTTTCTTTAGCCAATGGCTAAGTTTCTTTGCAATTCTATGTAGTTTAGATTGCATGTAGAATCATTCAAGCTCGACATGATCAATCTTGCTTGTGGAGTGATTCGAATCTCAAACAAGTGTTTGAGATATTTGATCAACAAGAGTCATTCAAGCTAGACATGATCTATCTTGCTTGTGGAGTGATTCGAATCTCAATCAAGTGTTCTTGCCTTGAGATATTAGATCAACAAGGTAATCCGAATCTTATTCCCCTTGTAGTTGATTCCTTATCTTATCAGAAACCCTAATATGTGAAGTTTGAAGTACGTGCTCACAAAACTGACTCACGGTCGACGTTTTTACAAACTTTTGTGGGGAATGATCAGGGACAAGGATTTAGATTACAATTTCGAAGAAACGGAGTGCATCAAACAGTAAAAGAGTGATTAAAGTCGAACCCTAATCTGGGACGTCTGAAGTACGTGCTCAAAAAATCTGAGTCGCGGTCGAGGTTTTTTGAAACTTTCGTTGCGAATGATCAGGCTTGGTGATTTAGAATAGAATGTCGAAGAGACGGAGCGTAAAAAACAGTAAAAGAGTGCTCAAAATCGAAACCCTTATTCGGAAACCATAATCTGTGACGTTTGAAGTACATGCTAAAAAACCGAGACACGGTCAACGTTTTTCGAAATTTCTATGGGTAGGCATAATGAACTAGAATAGAATTTCGTAGAAACGGAGTGCATAAAACGGTAAAAGTGTGCTTAAAATCGAACTCTAATTCGGGAATCCCTAATATGTGAAGTTTGAAGTACGTGCTCACAAAACCGACTCACGGTCGACGTTTTTACAAACTTTTGTGGGGAATGATCAGGGACAAGGATTTAGATTACAATTTCGAAGAAACGGAGTGCATCAAACAGTAAAAGAGTGATTAAAGTCGAACCCTAATCTGGGACGTCTGAAGTACGTGCTCAAAAAACTGAGTCGCGGTCGAGGTTTTTTGAAACTTTCGTTGCGAATGATTAGGCTTGGTGATTTAGAATAGAATGTCGAAGCAACGGAGCGTAAAAAATAGTAAAAGAGTGCTTAAAATCGAAACCCTTATTCGGAAACAATAATCTGTGACGTTTGAAGTACATGCTAAAAAACCGAGACACGGTCAACGTGATATGAACCAAGAGACATCAATCATACAATATACTTCAATGAAGATGTGAAGAAAAGGTTGTCAAAATTATCAAAAGATGTTTCAATTCATGCTACATTGAAGAAGAATGAAGTTTGATTGTTGTAAATTTTGGGTGGGTTACAATTTAGAGTAATTTAGAGTTGTTGTATTTTAAGACATTTTATTTACTTTAGGTTACATTTACATAATGGCTAATTATGGTCATTAAGTAGGAATGTTACAACTCTTGGAATACCTTTAGTAGTTTCATTTTTTAGGTTATATAAAGCCTTATATGTTGTATTTGTAAGCAGACTTGGAAAATATAGTAAAAGGAGCATTTGTGCTTTTCTTTAGCCAATGGCTAAGTTTCTTTGCAATTCTATGTAGTTTAGGTTGCATGTAGAATCATTCAAGCTCGACATGATCAATCTTGCTTGTGGAGTGATTCGAATCTCAATCAAGTGTTCTTGCCTTTGAGATATTTGATCACCAAGAATCATTCAAGCTAGACATGATCGATCTTGCTTGTGGAGTGATTCGAATCTCAAACAATGTTCTTGCTTGAGATATTCGATCAACAAGGTAATCCGAATCTTATTCCCCTTGTATTGATTCCTTATTTTATCATTTGGTATCAGAGCTTCAGGCTCAAGATCGGATATATGTTTCCTTTGCGTTTCTTTTCAATTTGTTTTTTTTATCTTTTTAGTTTTTAATCGATCCAAAATAAAATAAAAAAAATCCCATCTGGGCTCTACTAAAAAATTTGAGAGGTGAGAATGAGAGCTTCATTTGTGTAAATGAGTGCAAATAGAGTGGCCTAAAATTCTTTGAGCATATACTCTTGAGAGAGTGTTGTGAGGTCCGTCGTATTTCCATAACTTATTTTTTGCAGCAAAGTTACACAAATAGATTCGAGGACGAATCCTCTTGAAGAAGTGGAGAATGATATGAACCAAGAGACATCAATCATACAATATACTTCAATGAAGATGTGAAGAAAAGGTTGTCAAAATTATCAAAAGATGTTTCAATTCATGCTACATTGAAGAAGAATGAAGTTTGATTGTTGTAAATTTTGGGTGGGTTACAATTTAGAGTAATTTAGAGTTGTTGTATTTTAAGACATTTTATTTACTTTAGGTTACATTTACATAATGGCTAATTATGGTCATTAAGTAGGAATGTTACAACTCTTGGAATACCTTTAGTAGTTTCATTTTTTAGGTTATATAAAGCCTTATATGTTGTATTTGTAAGCAGACTTGGAAAATATATTAAAAGAAGCATTTGTGCTTTCTTTAGCCAATGGCTAAGTTTCTTTGCAATTCTATGTAATTTAGATTGCATGTAGAATCATTCAAGCTCGACATGATCAATCTTGCTTGTGGAATGATTCGAATCTCAAACAAGTGTTTGAGATATTTGATCAACAAGAGTCATTCAAGCTAGACATGATCGATCTTGCTTGTGGAGTGATTCGAATCTCAATCAAGTGTTCTTGCCTTGAGATATTCGATCAACAAGGTAATCCGAATCTTACCCCCCTTGTAGTTGATTCCTTATCTTATCACAACGTTTTTCGAAATTTCTATGGGTAGGCATAATGAACTAGAATAGAATTTCGTAGAAACGGAGTGCATAAAACGGTAAAAGTGTGCTTAAAATCGAACTCTAATTCGGGAATCCCTAATATGTGAAGTTTGAAGTACGTGCTCACAAAACCGACTCACGGTCGACGTTTTTACAAACTTTTGTGGGGAATGATCAGGCACAAGGATTCAGATTACAATTTCGAAGAAACGGAGTGCATCAAACAGTAAAAGAGTGATTAAAGTCGAACCCTAATCTTGGACGTCTGAAGTACGTGCTCAAAAGACTGAGTTGCGGTCGAGGTTTTTTGAAACTTTCGTTGCGAATCATAAAGCTTGGTGATTTCGAATAGAATGTCGAAGAGACGGAGCGTAGAAAACAGTAAAAGAGTGCTTAAAATCGAAACCCTTATTCGGAAACCATAATCTGTGACAGTTGCAGTACATGCTAAAAAACCGAGACACGGTCAACGTTTTTCGAAATTCCTATGGGTACTGATCAGGCATAATGAACTAGAATAGAATTTCGTAGAAGCGGAGTGCATAAAAGGGTAAAAGTGTGCTTAAAATCGAACTCTAATTCGGGAAACCCTAATATGTGAAGTTTGAAGTACGTGCTCACAAAACCGACTCACGGTCGACGTTTTTACAAACTTTTGTGGGGAATGATCAGGGACAAGGATTTAGATTACAATTTCGAAGAAACGGAGTGCATCAAACAATAAAAGAGTGATTAAAGTCGAACCCTAATCTGGGACGTCTGAAGTACGTGCTCAAAAAACTGAGTCGCGGTCGAGGTTTTTTGAAACTATCGTTGCGAATGATCAGGCTTGGTGATTTAGAATAGAATGTCGAAGAGACGGAGCGTAAAAAATAGTAAAAGAGTGCTTAAAATCGAAACCCTTATTCGGAAACCATAATCTGTGACAGTTGCAGTACATGCTAAAAAACCGAGACACGGTCAACGTTTTTCGAAATTCCTATGGGTACTGATCAGGCATAATGAACTAGAATAGAATTTCGTAGAAGCGGAGTGCATAAAAGGGTAAAAGTGTGCTTAAAATCGAACTCTAATTCGGGAAACCCTAATATGTGAAGTTTGAAGTACGTGCTCACAAAACCGACTCACGGTCGACGTTTTTACAAACTTTTGTGGGGAATGATCAGGGACAAGGATTTAGATTACAATTTCGAAGAAACGGAGTGCATCAAACAATAAAAGAGTGATTAAAGTCGAACCCTAATCTGGGACGTCTGAAGTACGTGCTCAAAAAACTGAGTCGCGGTCGAGGTTTTTTGAAACTATCGTTGCGAATGATCAGGCTTGGTGATTTAGAATAGAATGTCGAAGAGACGGAGCGTAAAAAATAGTAAAAGAGTGCTTAAAATCGAAACCCTTATTCGGAAAACATAATCTGTGACGTTTGAAGTACATGCTAAAAAACCGAGACACGGTCAACGTTTTTCGAAATTTCTATGGGTAGGCATAATGAACTAGAATAGAATTTCGTAGAAACGGAGTGCATAAAACGGTAAAAGTGTGCTTAAAATCGAACTCTAATTCGGGAATCCCTAATATGTGAAGTTTGAAGTACGTGCTCACAAAACCGACTCACGGTCGACGTTTTTACAAACTTTTGTGGGGAATGATCAGGCACAAGGATTCAGATTACAATTTCGAAGAAACGGAGTGCATCAAACAGTAAAAGAGTGATTAAAGTCGAACCCTAATCTTGGACGTCTGAAGTACGTGCTCAAAAGACTGAGTTGCGGTCGAGGTTTTTTGAAACTTTCGTTGCGAATCATAAAGCTTGGTGAATTAGAATAGAATGTCGAAGAGACGGAGCGTAGAAAACAGTAAAAGAGTGCTTAAAATCGAAACCCTTATTCGGAAACCATAATCTGTGACAGTTGCAGTACATGCTAAAAAACCGAGACACGGTCAACGTTTTTCGAAATTCCTATGGGTAATGATCAGGCATAATGAACTAGAATAGAATTTCGTAGAAGCGGAGTGCATAAAAGGGTAAAAGTGTGCTTAAAATCGAACTCTAATTCGGGAAACCCTAATATGTGAAGTTTGAAGTACGTGCTCACAAAACCGACTCACGGTCGACGTTTTTACAAACTTTTGTGGGGAATGATCAGGGACAAGGATTTAGATTACAATTTCGAAGAAACGGAGTTCATCAAACAATAAAAGAGTGATTAAAGTCGAACCCTAATCTGGGACGTCTGAAGTACGTGCTCAAAAAACTAAGTCGCGGTCGAGGTTTTTTGAAACTATCGTTGCGAATGATCAGGCTTGGTGATTTAGAATAGAATATCGAAGAGACGGAGCGTAAAAAATAGTAAAAGAGTGCTTAAAATCGAAACCCTTATTCGGAAACCATAATCTGTGACGTTTGAAGTACATGCGAAAAAACCGAGACACGGTAAACGTTTTTCGAAATTTCTATGGGTAATGATCAGGCATAATGAACTAGAAAAGAATTTCGTAGAAGCGGAGTGCATAAAACGGTAAAAGTGTGCTTATAATCGAACTCTAATTCGGGAATCCCTAATATGTGAAGTTTGAAGTACGTGCTCACAAAACCGACTCACGGTCGACGTTTTTACAAACTTTTGTGGGGAATGATCAGGGACAAGGATTTAGATTAAAATTTCGAAGAAACGAAGTGCATCAAACAGTAAAAGAGTGATTAAAGTCGAACCCTAATCTGGGACGTCTGAAGTACGTGCTCAAAAAACTGAGTCGCGGTCGAGGTTTTTTGAAACTTTCGTTGCGAATGATCAGGCTTGGTGATTCAGAATAGAATGTCGAAGAGACGGAGCGTAAAAAACAGTAAAAGAGTGCTTAAAATCGAAACCCTTATTCAGAAACCATAATCTGTGACGTTTGAAGTACATGCTAAAAAACCGAGACACGGTCAACATTTTTCGGAATTTCTATGGGTAGGCATAATGAACTAGAATAGAATTTCGTAGAAACGGAGTACATAAAACGGTAAAAGTGTGCTTAAAATCGAACTCTAATTCGGGAATCCCTAATATGTGAAGTTTGAAGTACGTGCTCACAAAACCGACTCACGGTCGACGTTTTTACAAACTTTTGTGGGGAATGATCAGGGACAAGGATTCAGATTACAATTTCGAAGAAACGGAGTGCATCAAACAGTAAAAGAGTGATTAAAGTCGAACCCTAATCTTGGACGTCTGAAGTACGTGCTCAAAAAACTGAGTTGCGGTCGAGGTTTTTTGAAACTTTCGTTGCGAATCATAAAGCTTGGTGATTTAGAATAGAATGTCGAAGAGACGGAGCGTAAAAAACAGTAAAAGAGTGCTTAAAATCGAAACCCTTATTCGGAAACCATAATCTGTGACAGTTGCAGTACATGCTAAAAAACCGAGACACGGTCAACGTTTTTCGAAATTCCTATGGGTAATGATCAGGCATAATGAACTAGAATAGAATTTCGTAGAAGCGGAGTGCATAAAAGGGTAAAAGTGTGCTTAAAATCGAACTCTAATTCGGGAAACCCTAATATGTGAAGTTTGAAGTACGTGCTCACAAAACCGACTCACGGTCGACGTTTTTACAAACTTTTGTGGGGAATGATCAGGGACAAGGATTTAGATTACAATTTCGAAGAAACGGAGTGCATCAAACTGTAAAAGAGTGATTAAAGTCGAACCCTAATCAGGGATGTCTGGAGTACGTGCTCAAAAAATTGAGTCGCGGTCGAGGTTTTTTGAAACTTTCGTTGCGAATGATCAGGCTTGGTGATTTAGAATAGAATGTCGAATAGACGGAGTGTAAAAAACAGTAAAAGAGTGCTTAAAATCGAAACCCTTATTCGGAAACCATAATCTGTGACATTTGAAGTACATGCTAAAAAACCGAGACACGGTCAACGTTTTTCGAAATTTCTATGGGTAATGATCAGGCATAATGAACCAGAATAGAATTTCGTAGAAACGGAGTACATAAAACGGTAAAAGTGTGCTTAAAATCGAACTCTAATTCGGGAATCCCTAATATGTGAAGTTTGAAGTACGTGCTCACAAAACCGACTCACGGTCGACGTTTTTACAAACTTTTGTGGGGAATGATCAGGGACAAGGATTTAGATTACAATTTCGAAGAAACGGAGTGCATCAAACAGTAAAAGAGTGATTAAAGTCGAACCCTAATCTGGGACGTCTGAAGTACGTGCTCAACAAACTGAGTCGCGGTAGAGGTTTTTTGAAACTATCGTTGCGAATGATCAGGCTTGGTGATTTAGAATAGAATGTCGAAGAGACGGAGCGTAAAAAATAGTAAAAGAGTGCTTAAAATCGAAACCCTTATTCGGAAACCATAATCTGTGACATTTGAAGTACATGCTAAAAAACCGAGACACGGTCAACGTTTTTCGAAATTTCTATGGGTAATGATCAGGCATAATGAACCAGAATAGAATTTCGTAGAAGCGGAGTGCATAAAACGGTAAAAGTGTGCTTAAAATCGAACTCTAATTCGGGAAACCCTAATATGTGAAGTTTGAAGTACGTGCTCACAAAACCGACTCACGGTCGACATTTTTACAAACTTTTGTGGGGAATGATCAGGGACAAGGATTCAGATTACAATTTCGAAGAAACGGAGTGCATCAAACAGTAAAAGAGTGATTAAAGTCGAACCCTAATCTGGGACGTCTGAAGTACGTGCTCAAAAAACTGAGTCGCGGTCGAGGTTTTTTGAAACTTTCGTTGCGAATGATCAGGCTTGGTGATTTAGAATAGAATGTCGAAGAGACGGAGCGTAAAAAACAGTAAAAGAGTGCTTAAAATCGAAACCCTTATTCGGAAACCATAATCTGTGACGTTCGAAGTACTTGCTAAAAAACCGAGACACGGTCAACGTTTTTCGAAATTTCTATGGGTAATGATCAGGCATAATGAACTAGAATAGAATTTCGTAGAAGCGGAGTGCATAAAACGGTAAAAGTGTGCTTATAATCGAACTCTAATTCGGGAAACCCTAATATGTGAAGTTTGAAGTACGTGCTCACAAAACCGACTCACGGTCGACATTTTTACAAACTTTTGTGGGGAATGATCAGGGACAAGGATTCATATTACAATTTCGAAGAAACGGAGTGCATCAAACAGTAAAAGAGTGATTAAAGTCGAACCCTAATCTTGGACGTCTGAAGTACGTGCTCAAAAAACTGAGTCGCGGTCGAGGTTTTTTGAAACTATCGTTGCGAATGATCAGGCTTGGTGATTTAGAATAGAATGTCGAAGAGACGGAGCGTAAAAAATAGTAAAAGAGTGCTTAAAATCGAAACCCTTATTCGGAAACCATAATCTGTGACATTTGAAGTACATGCTAAAAAACCGAGACACGGTCAACGTTTTTCGAAATTTCTATGGGTAATGATCAGGCATAATGAACCAGAATAGAATTTCGTAGAAGCGGAGTGCATAAAACGGTAAAAGTGTGCTTAAAATCGAATTCTAATTCGGGAAACCCTAATATGTGAAGTTTGAAGTACGTGCTCACAAAACCGACTCACGGTCGACATTTTTACAAACTTTTGTGGGGAATGATCAGGGACAAGGATTCAGATTACAATTTCGAAGAAACGGAGTGCATCAAACAGTAAAAGAGTGATTAAAGTCGAACCCTAATCTTGGACGTCTGAAGTACGTGCTCAAAAAACTGAGTTGCGGTCGAGGTTTTTTGAAACTTTCGTTGCGAATCATAAAGCTTGGTGATTTAGAATAGAATGTCGAAGAGACGGAGCGTAAAAAACAGTAAAAGAGTGCTTAAAATCGAAACCCTTATTCGGAAACCATAATCTTTGACGTTTGAAGTACATGCGAAAAAACCTAGACACGGTAAACGTTTTTCTAAATTTCTATGGGTAATGATCAGGCATAATGAACTAGAATAGAATTTCGTAGAAGCGGAGTGCATAAAACGGTAAAAGTGTGCTTATAATCGAACTCTAATTCGGGAATCCCTAATATGTGAAGTTTGAAGTACGTGCTCACAAAACCGACTCACGGTCGACGTTTTTACAAACTTTTGTGGGGAATGATCAGGGACAAGGATTTAGATTACAATTTCGAAGAAACGGAGCGCATCATACAGTAAAAGAGTTTATTAAAGTCGAAGCCTAATCTGGGACGTCTGAAGTACGTGCTCAAAAAACTGAGTCGCGGTCGAGGTTTTTTGAAACTTTCGTTGCGAATGATCAGGCTTGGTGATTTAGAATAGAATTTCGAAGAGACGGAGCGTAAAAAACAGTAAAAGAGTGCTTAAAATCGAAACCCTTATTCGGAAACCATAATCTGTGACGTTTGAAGTACATGCTAAAAAACCGAGACACGGTCAACGTTTTTCGAAATTTCTATGGGTAATGATCAGGCATAATGAACCAGAATAGAATTTCGTAGAAGCGGAGTGCATAAAACGGTAATAGTGTGCTTAAAATCGAACTCTAATTCGGGAAACCCTAATATGTGAAGTTTGAAGTACGTGCTCACAAAACCGACTCACGGTAGACGTTTTTACAAACTTTTGTGGGGAATGATCAGGGACAAGGATTCAGATTACAATTTCGAAGAAACGGAGTGCATCAAACAGTAAAAGAGTGATTAAAGTCGAACCCTAATCTGGGACGTCTGAAGTACGTGCTCAAAAAACTGAGTTGCGGTCGAGGTTTTTTGAAACTTTCGTTGCGAATGATCAGGCTTGGTGATTTAGAATAGAATGTCGAAGAGACGGAGCGTAAAAAACAGTAAAAGAGTGCTTAAAATCGAAACCCTTATTCGGAAACCATAATCTGTGACGTTTGAAGTACATGCTAAAAAACCGAGACACGGTCAACGTTTCTCGAAATTTCTATGGGTAGGCATAATGAACTAGAATAGAATTTCGTAGAAACGGAGTGCATAAAACGGTAAAAGTGTGCTTAAAATCGAACTCTAATTCGGGAAACCCTAATATGTGAAGTTTGAAGTACGTGCTCACAAAACCGACTCACGGTCGACATTTTTACAAACTTTTGTGGGGAATGATCAGGGACAAGGATTCAGATTACAATTTCGAAGAAACGGAGTGCATCAAACAGTAAAAGAGTGATTAAAGTCGAACCCTAATCTTGGACGTCTGAAGTACGTGCTCAAAAAACTGAGTTGCGGTCGAGGTTTTTTGAAACTTTCGTTGCGAATCATAAAGCTTGGTGATTTAGAATAGAATGTCGAAGAGACGGAGCGTAAAAAACAGTAAAAGAGTGCTTAAAATCGAAACCCTTATTCGGAAACCATAATCTGTGACGTTTGAAGTACATGCGAAAAAACCTAGACACGGTAAACGTTTTTCTAAATTTCTATGGGTAATGATCAGGCATAATGAACTAGAATAGAATTTCGTAGAAGCGGAGTGCATAAAACGGTAAAAGTGTGCTTATAATCGAACTCTAATTCGGGAATCCCTAATATGTGAAGTTTGAAGTACGTGCTCACAAAACCGACTCACGGTCGACGTTTTTACAAACTTTTGTGGGGAATGATCAGGGACAAGGATTTAGATTACAATTTCGAAGAAACGGAGCGCATCATACAGTAAAAGAGTTTATTAAAGTCGAAGCCTAATCTGGGACGTCTGAAGTACGTGCTCAAAAAACTGAGTCGCGGTCGAGGTTTTTTGAAACTTTCGTTGCGAATGATCAGGCTTGGTGATTTAGAATAGAATTTCGAAGAGACGGAGCGTAAAAAACAGTAAAAGAGTGCTTAAAATCGAAACCCTTATTCGGAAACCATAATCTGTGACGTTCGAAGTACATGCTAAAAAACCGAGACACGGTCAACGTTTTTCGAAATTTCTATGGGTAATGACCAGGCATAATGAACTAGAATAGAATTTCGTAGAAGCGGAGTGCATAAAACGGTTAAAGTGTGCTTAAAATCGAACTCTAATTCGGGAAACCCTAATATGTGAAGTTTGAAGTACGTGCTCACAAAACCGACTCACGGTCGACGTTTTTACAAACTTTTGTGGGGAATGATCAGGGACAAGGATTCAGATTACAATTTCGAAGAAACGGAGTGCATCAAACAGTAAAAGAGTGATGAAAGTCGAACCCTAATCTTGGACGTCTGAAGTACGTGCTCAAAGGACTGAGTTGCGGTCGAGGTTTTTTGAAACTTTCGTTGCGAATCATAAAGCTTGGTGATTTAGAATAGAATGTCGAAGAGACGGAGCGTAAAAAACAGTAAAAGAGTGCTTAAAATCGAAACCCTTATTCGGAAACCATAATCTGTGACGTTTGAAGTACATGCGAAAAAACCTAGACACGGTAAACGTTTTTCTAAATTTCTATGGGTAATGATCAGGCATAATGAACCAGAATAGAATTTCGTAGAAGCGGAGTGCATAAAACGGTAAAAGTGTGCTTAAAATCGAACTCTAATTCGGGAAACCCTAATATGTGAAGTTTGAAGTACGTGCTCACAAAACCGACTCACGGTCGACATTTTTACAAACTTTTGTGGGGAATGATCAGGGACAAGGATTCAGATTACAATTTCGAAGAAACGGAGTGCATCAAACAGTAAAAGAGTGATTAAAGTCGAACCCTAATCTTGGACGTCTGAAGTACGTGCTCAAAAAACTGAGTTGCGGTCGAGGTTTTTTGAAACTTTCGTTGCGAATCTTAAAGCTTGGTGATTTAGAATAGAATGTCGAAGAGACGGAGCGTAAAAAACAGTAAAAGAGTGCTTAAAATCGAAACCCTTATTCGGAAACCATAATCTGTGACGTTTGAAGTACATGCGAAAAAACCTAGACACGGTAAACGTTTTTCTAAATTTCTATGGGTAATGATCAGGCATAATGAACTAGAATAGAATTTCGTAGAAGCGGAGTGCATAAAACGGTAAAAGTGTGCTTATAATCGAACTCTAATTCGGGAATCCCTAATATGTGAAGTTTGAAGTACGTGCTCACAAAACCGACTCACGGTCGACGTTTTTACAAACTTTTGTGGGGAATGATCAGGGACAAGGATTTAGATTACAATTTCGAAGAAACGGAGCGCATCATACAGTAAAAGAGTTTATTAAAGTCGAAGCCTAATCTGGGACGTCTGAAGTACGTGCTCAAAAAACTGAGTCGCGGTCGAGGTTTTTTGAAACTTTCGTTGCGAATGATCAGGCTTGGTGATTTAGAATAGAATTTCGAAGAGACGGAGCGTAAAAAACAGTAAAAGAGTGCTTAAAATCGAAACCCTTATTCGGAAACCATAATCTGTGACGTTTGAAGTACATGCTAAAAAACCGAGACACGGTCAACGTTTTTCGAAATTTCTATGGGTAATGATCAGGCATAATGAACCAGAATAGAATTTCGTAGAAGCGGAGTGCATAAAACGGTAATAGTGTGCTTAAAATCGAACTCTAATTCGGCAAACCCTAATATGTGAAGTTTGAAGTACGTGCTCACAAAACCGACTCACGGTAGACGTTTTTACAAACTTTTGTGGGGAATGATCAGGGACAAGGATTCAGATTACAATTTCGAAGAAACGGAGTGCATCAAACAGTAAAAGAGTGATTAAAGTCGAACCCTAATCTGGGACGTCTGAAGTACGTGCTCAAAAAACTGAGTTGCGGTCGAGGTTTTTTGAAACTTTCGTTGCGAATGATCAGGCTTGGTGATTTAGAATAGAATGTCGAAGAGACGGAGCGTAAAAAACAGTAAAAGAGTGCTTAAAATCGAAACCCTTATTCGGAAACCATAATCTGTGACGTTTGAAGTACATGCTAAAAAACCGAGACACGGTCAACGTTTCTCGAAATTTCTATGGGTAGGCATAATGAACTAGAATAGAATTTCGTAGAAACGGAGTGCATAAAACGGTAAAAGTGTGCTTAAAATCGAACTCTAATTTGGGAAACCCTAATATGTGAAGTTTGAAGTACGTGCTCACAAAACCGACTCACGGTCGACGTTTTTACAAACTTTTGTGGGGAATGATCAGGGACAAGGATTCAGATTACAATTTCGAAGAAACGGAGTGCATCAAACAGTAAAAGAGTGATGAAAGTCGAACCCTAATCTTGGACGTCTGAAGTACGTGCTCAAAGGACTGAGTTGCGGTCGAGGTTTTTTGAAACTTTCGTTGCGAATCATAAAGCTTGGTGATTTAGAATAGAATGTCGAAGAGACGGAGCGTAAAAAACAGTAAAAGAGTGCTTAAAATCTAAACCCTTATTCGGAAACCATAATCTGTGACGTTTGAAGTACATGCGAAAAAACCTAGACACGGTAAACGTTTTTCTAAATTTCTATGGGTAATGATCAGGCATAATGAACTAGAATAGAATTTCGTAGAAGCGGAGTGCATAAAACGGTAAAAGTGTGCTTATAATCGAACTCTAATTCGGGAATCCCTAATATGTGAAGTTTGAAGTACGTGCTCACAAAACCGACTCACGGTCGACGTTTTTACAAACTTTTGTGGGGAATGATCAGGGACAAGGATTTAGATTACAATTTCGAAGAAACGGAGCGCATCATACAGTAAAAGAGTTTATTAAAGTCGAACCCTAATCTAGGACGTCTGAAGTACGTGCTCAAAAAACTGAGTCGCGGTCGAGGTTTTTTGAAACTTTCGTTGCGAATGATCAGGCTTGGTGATTTAGAATAGAATGTCGAAGAGACGGAGCGTAAAAAACAGTAAAAGAGTGCTTAAAATCGAAACCCTTATTCGGAAACCATAATCTGTGACGTTTGAAGTACATGCTAAAAAACCGAGACACGGTCAACGTTTTTCGAAATTTCTATGGGTAATGATCAGGCATAATGAACCAGAATAGAATTTCGTAGAAGCGGAGTGCATAAAACGGTAAAAGTGTGCTTAAAATCGAACTCTAATTCGGGAAACCCTAATATGTGAAGTTTGAAGTACGTGCTCACAAAACCGACTCACGGTAGACGTTTTTACAAACTTTTGTGGGGAATGATCAGGGACAAGGATTCAGATTACAATTTCGAAGAAACGGAGTGCATCAAACAGTAAAAGAGTGATTAAAGTCGAACCCTAATCTGGGACGTCTGAAGTACGTGCTCAAAAAACTGAGTTGCGGTCGAGGTTTTTTGAAACTTTCGTTGCGAATGATCAGGCTTGGTGATTTAGAATAGAATGTCGAAGAGACGGAGCGTAAAAAACAGTAAAAGAGTGCTTAAAATCGAAACCTTTATTCGGAAACCATAATCTGTGACGTTTGAAGTACATGCTAAAAAACCGAGACACGGTCAACGTTTCTCGAAATTTCTATGGGTAGGCATAATGAACTAGAATAGAATTTCGTAGAAACGGAGTGCATAAAACGGTAAAAGTGTTCTTAAAATCGAACTCTAATTCGGGAAACCCTAATATGTGAAGTTTGAAGTACGTGCTCACAAAACCGACTCACGGTCGACGTTTTTACAAACTTTTGTGGGGAATGATCAGGGACAAGGATTTAGATTACAATTTCGAAGAAACGGAGTGATTAAAGAGTGATTAAAGTCGAACCTTAATCTTGGACAGTAAAAGTCGAACCCTAATCTGGGACTTCTGAAGTACGTGCTCAAAAAACATAGTCGCGGTCGAGGTTTTTTGAAACTTTCGTTGCGAATGATCAGGCTTGGTGATTTAGAATAGAATGTCGAAGAGACGGAGCGTAAAAAACAGTAAAAGAGTGCTTAAAATCGAAACCCTTATTCGGAAACCATAATCTGTGACGTTTGAAGTACATGCTAAAAAACCGAGACACGGTCAACGTTTTTCGAAATTTCTATGGGTAATGATCAGGCATAATGAACTAGAATAGAATTTCGTAGAAGCGGAGTGCATAAAACGGTAAAAGTGTGCTTAAAATCGAACTCTAATTCGGGAAACCCTAATATGTGAAGTTTGAAGTACGTGCTCAAAAAACCGACCCACGGTCGACGTTTTTACAAACTTTTGTGGGGAATGATCAGGGACAAGGATTTAGATTACAATTTCGAAGAAACGGAGTGATTAAAGAGTGATTAAAGTCGAACCCTAATCTGGGACAGTAAAAGTAGAACCCTAATCTGGGACTTCTGAAGTACGTGCTCAAAAAACATAGTCGCGGTCGAGGTTTTTTGAAACTTTCGTTGCGAATGATCAGGCTTGGTGATTTAGAATAGAATGTCGAAGAGACGGAGCGTAAAAAACAGTAAAAGAGTGCTTAAAATCGAAACCCTTATTCGGAAACCATAATCTGTGACGTTTGAAGTACATGCTGAAAAACCGAGACACGGTCAACGTTTTTCGAAATTTCTATGGGTAATGATCAGGCATAATGAACTAGAATAGAATTTCGTAGAAGCGGAGTGCATAAAACGGTAAAAGTGTGCTTAAAATCGAACTCTAATTCGGGAAACCCTAATATGTGAAGTTTGAAGTACGTGCTCACAAAACCGACCCACGGTCGACGTTTTTACAAACTTTTGTGGGGAATCATCAGGGACAAGGATTTAGATTACAATTTCGAAGAAACGGAGTGATTAAAGAGTGATTAAAGTCGAACCCTAATCTGGGACAGTAAAAGTCGAACCCTAATCTGGGACTTCTGAAGTACGTGCTCAAAAAACATAGTCGCGGTCGAGGTTTTTTGAAACTTTCGTTGCGAATGATCAGGCTTGGTGATTTAGAATAGAATGTCGAAGAGACGGAGCGTAAAAAACAGTAAAAGAGTGCTTAAAATCGAAACCCTTATTCGGAAACCATAATCTGTGACGTTTGAAGTAGATGCTAAAAAACCGAGACACGGTCAACGTTTTTCGAAATTTCTATGGGTAATGATCAGGCATAATGAACTAGAATAGAATTTCGTAGAAGCGGAGTGCATAAAACGGTAAAAGTGTGCTTAAAATCGAACTCTAATTCGGGAAACCCTAATATGTGAAGTTTGAAGTACGTGCTCAAAAAACCGACCCACGGTCGACGTTTTTACAAACTTTTGTGGGGAATGATCAGGGACAAGGATTTAGATTACAATTTCGAAGAAACGGAGTGATTAAAGAGTGATTAAAGTCGAACCCTAATCTGGGACAGTAAAAGTAGAACCCTAATCTGGGACTTCTGAAGTACGTGCTCAAAAAACATAGTCGTGGTCGAGGTTTTTTGAAACTTTCGTTGCGAATGATCAGGCTTGGTGATTTAGAATAGAATGTCGAAGAGACGGAGCGTAAAAAACAGTAAAAGAGTGCTTAAAATCGAAACCCTTATTCGGAAACCATAATCTGTGACGTTTGAAGTACATGCTGAAAAACCGAGACACGGTCAACGTTTTTCGAAATTTCTATGGGTAATGATCAGGCATAATGAACTAGAATTGAATTTCGTAGAAGCGGAGTGCATAAAACGGTAAAAGTGTGCTTAAAATCGAACTCTAATTCGGGAAACCCTAATATGTGAAGTTTGAAGTACGTGCTCACAAAACCGACTCACGGTCGACGTTTTTACAAACTTTTGTGGGGAATGATCAGGGACAAGGATTTAGATTACAATTTCGAAGAAACGGAGTGATTAAAGAGTGATTAAAGTCGAACCCTAATCTTGGACAGTAAAAGTCGAACCCTAATCCGGAACTTCTGAAGTACGTGCTCAAAAAACATAGTCGCGGTCGAGGTTTTTTGAAACTTTCGTTGCGAATGATCAGGCTTGGTGATTTAGAATAGAATGTCGAAGAGACGGAGCGTAAAAAACAGTAAAAGAGTGCTTAAAATCGAAACCCTTATTCGGAAACCATAATCTGTGACGTTTGAAGTAGATGCTAAAAAACCGAGACACGATCAACGTTTTTCGAAATTTCTATGGGTAATGATCAGGCATAATGAACTAGAATAGAATTTCGTAGAAGCGGAGTGCATAAAACGGTAAAAGTGTGCTTAAAATCGAACTCTAATTCGGGAAACCCTAATATGTAAAGTTTGAAGTACGTGCTCAAAAAACCGACCCACGGTCGACGTTTTTACAAACTTTTGTGGGGAATGATCAGGGACAAGGATTTAGATTACAATTTCGAAGAAACGGAGTGATTAAAGAGTGATTAAAGTCGAACCCTAATCTGGGACAGTAAAAGTAGAACCCTAATCTGGGACTTCTGAAGTACGTGCTCAAAAAACATAGTCGCGGTCGAGGTTTTTTGAAACATTCGTTGCGAATGATCAGGCTTGGTGATTTAGAATAGAATGTCGAAGAGACGGAGCGTAAAAAACAGTAAAAGAGTGCTTAAAATCGAAACCCTTATTCGGAAACCATAATCTGTGACGTTTGAAGTACATGCTGAAAAACCGAGACACGGTCAACGTTTTTCGAAATTTCTATGGGTAATGATCAGGCATAATGAACTAGAATAGAATTTCGTAGAAGCGGAGTGCATAAAACGGTAAAAGTGTGCTTAAAATCGAACTCTAATTCGGGAAACCCTAATATGTGAAGTTTGAAGTACGTGCTCACAAAACCGACTCACGGTCGACGTTTTTACAAACTTTTGTGGGGAATGATCAGGGACAAGGATTTAGATTACAATTTCGAAGAAACGGAGTGCATCAAACAGTAAAAGAGTGATTAAAGTCGAACCCTAATCTGGGACGTCTGAAGTACGTGCTCAAAAAACTGAGTCGCGGTCGAGGTTTTTTGAAACTTTCGTTGCGAATGATCAGGCTTGGTGATTTAGAATAGAATGTCGAAGAGACGGAGCGTAAAAAACAGTAAAAGAGTGCTTAAAATCGAAACCCTTATTCGGAAACCATAATCTGTGACGTTTGAAGTAGATGCTAAAAAACCGAGACACGATCAACGTTTTTCGAAATTTCTATGGGTAATGATCAGGCATAATGAACTAGAATAGAATTTCGTAGAAGCGGAGTGCATAAAACGGTAAAAGTGTGCTTAAAATCGAACTCTAATTCGGGAAACCCTAATATGTAAAGTTTGAAGTACGTGCTCAAAAAACCGACCCACGGTCGACGTTTTTACAAACTTTTGTGGGGAATGATCAGGGACAAGGATTTAGATTACAATTTCGAAGAAACGGAGTGATTAAAGAGTGATTAAAGTCGAACCCTAATCTGGGACAGTAAAAGTAGAACCCTAATCTGGGACTTCTGAAGTACGTGCTCAAAAAACATAGTCGTGGTCGAGGTTTTTTGAAACTTTCGTTGCGAATGATCAGGCTTGGTGATTTAGAATAGAATGTCGAAGAGACGGAGCGTAAAAAACAGTAAAAGAGTGCTTAAAATCGAAACCCTTATTCGGAAACCATAATCTGTGACGTTTGAAGTACATGCTGAAAAACCGAGACACGGTCAACGTTTTTCGAAATTTCTATGGGTAATGATCAGGCATAATGAACTAGAATTGAATTTCGTAGAAGCGGAGTGCATAAAACGGTAAAAGTGTGCTTAAAATCGAACTCTAATTCGGGAAACCCTAATATGTGAAGTTTGAAGTACGTGCTCACAAAACCGACCCACGGTCGACGTTTTTACAAACTTTTGTGGGGAATGATCAGGGACAAGGATTTAGATTACAATTTCGAAGAAACGGAGTGATTAAAGAGTGATTAAAGTCGAACCCTAATCTTGGACAGTAAAAGTCGAACCCTAATCCGGAACTTCTGAAGTACGTGCTCAAAAAACATAGTCGCGGTCGAGGTTTTTTGAAACTTTCGTTGCGAATGATCAGGCTTGGTGATTTAGAATAGAATGTCGAAGAGACGGAGCGTAAAAAACAGTAAAAGAGTGCTTAAAATCGAAACCCTTATTCGGAAACCATAATCTGTGACGTTTGAAGTAGATGCTAAAAAACCGAGACACGATCAACGTTTTTCGAAATTTCTATGGGTAATGATCAGGCATAATGAACTAGAATAGAATTTCGTAGAAGCGGAGTGCATAAAACGGTAAAAGTGTGCTTAAAATCGAACTCTAATTCGGGAAACCCTAATATGTAAAGTTTGAAGTACGTGCTCAAAAAACCGACCCACGGTCGACGTTTTTACAAACTTTTGTGGGGAATGATCAGGGACAAGGATTTAGATTACAATTTCGAAGAAACGGAGTGATTAAAGAGTGATTAAAGTCGAACCCTAATCTGGGACAGTAAAAGTAGAACCCTAATCTGGGACTTCTGAAGTACGTGCTCAAAAAACATAGTCGCGGTCGAGGTTTTTTGAAACATTCGTTGCGAATGATCAGGCTTGGTGATTTAGAATAGAATGTCGAAGAGACGGAGCGTAAAAAACAGTAAAAGAGTGCTTAAAATCGAAACCCTTATTCGGAAACCATAATCTGTGACGTTTGAAGTACATGCTGAAAAACCGAGACACGGTCAACGTTTTTCGAAATTTCTATGGGTAATGATCAGGCATAATGAACTAGAATAGAATTTCGTAGAAGCGGAGTGCATAAAACGGTAAAAGTGTGCTTAAAATCGAACTCTAATTCGGGAAACCCTAATATGTGAAGTTTGAAGTACGTGCTCACAAAACCGACTCACGGTCGACGTTTTTACAAACTTTTGTGGGGAATGATCAGGGACAAGGATTTAGATTACAATTTCGAAGAAACGGAGTGCATCAAACAGTAAAAGAGTGATTAAAGTCGAACCCTAATCTGGGACGTCTGAAGTACGTGCTCAAAAAACTGAGTCGCGGTCGAGGTTTTTTGAAACTTTCGTTGCGAATGATCAGGCTTGGTGATTTAGAATAGAATGTCGAAGAGACGGAGCGTAAAAAACAGTAAAAGAGTGCTTAAAATCGAAACCCTTATTCGGAAACCATAATCTGTGACGTTCGAAGTACATGCTAAAAAACCGAGACACGGTCAACGTTTTTCGAAATTTCTATGGGTAATGATCAGGCATAATGAACTAGAATAGAATTTCGTAGAAGCGGAGTGCATAAAACGGTAAAAGTGTGCTTAAAATCGAACTCTAATTCGGGAAACCCTAATATGTGAAGTTTGAAGTACGTGCTCACAAAACCGACTCACGGTCGACGTTTTTACAAACTTTTGTGGGGAATGATCAGGGACAAGGATTTAGATTACAATTTCGAAGAAACGGAGTGCATCAAACAGTAAAAGAGTGATTAAAGTCGAACCCTAATCTGGGACGTCTGAAGTACGTGCTCAAAAAACTGAGTCGCGGTCGAGGTTTTTTGAAACTTTCGTTGCGAATGATCAGGCTTGGTGATTTAGAATAGAATGTCGAAGAGACGGAGCGTAAAAAACAGTAAAAGAGTGCTTAAAATCGAAACCCTTATTCGGAAACCATAATCTGTGACGTTCGAAGTACATGCTAAAAAACCGAGACACGGTCAACGTTTTTCGAAATTTCTATGGGTAATGATCAGGCATAATGAACTAGAATAGAATTTCGTACAAGCGGAGTGCATAAAACGGTTAAAGTGTGCTTAAAATCGAACTATAATTCGGGAAACCCTAATATGTGAAGTTTGAAGTACGTGCTCACAAAACCGACCCACGGTCGACGTTTTTACAAACTTTTGTGGGGAATGATCAGGGACAAGGATTTAGATTACAATTTCGAAGAAACGGAGTGATTAAAGAGTGATTAAAGTCGAACCTTAATCTTGGACAGTAAAAGTCGAACCCTAATCTGGGACTTCTGAAGTACGTGCTCAAAAAACATAGTCGCGGTCGAGGTTTTTTGAAACTTTCGTTGCGAATGATCAGGCTTGGTGATTTAGAATAGAATGTCGAAGAGACGGAGCGTAAAAAACAGTAAAAGAGTGCTTAAAATCGAAACCCTTATTCGGAAACCATAATCTGTGACGTTTGAAGTACATGCTAAAAAACCGAGACACGGTCAACGTTTTTCGAAATTTCTATGGGTAATGATCAGGCATAATGAACTAGAATAGAATTTCGTAGAAGCGGAGTGCATAAAACGGTAAAAGTGTGCTTAAAATCGTACTCTAATTCGGGAAACCCTAATATGTGAAGTTTGAAGTACGTGCTCACAAAACCGACCCACGGTCGACGTTTTTACAAACTTTTGTGGGGAATGATCAGGGACAAGGATTTAGATTACAATGTCGAAGAAACGGAGTGCATCAAACAGTAAAAGAGTGATTAAAGTCGAACCCTAATCTGGAACGTCTGAAGTACGTGCTCAAAAAACTGAGTCGCGGTCGAGGTTTTTTGAAACTTTCGTTGCGAATGATCAGGCTTGGTGATTTAGAATAGAATGTCGAAGAGACGGAGCGTAGAAAACAGTAAAAGAGTGCTTAAAATCGAAACCCTTATTCGGAAACCATAATCTGTGACGTTCGAAGTACATGCTAAAAAACCGAGACACGGTCAACGTTTTTCGAAATTTCTATGGGTAATGATCAGGCATAATGAACTAGAATAGAATTTCGTAGAAGCGGAGTGCATAAAACGGTAAAAGTGTGCTTAAAATCGAACTCTAATTCGGGAAACCCTAATATGTGAAGTTTGAAGTACGTGCTCACAAAACCGACTCACGGTCGACGTTTTTACAAACTTTTGTGGGGAATGATCAGGGACAAGGATTTAGATTACAATTTCGAAGAAACGGAGTGCATCAAACAGTAAAAGAGTGATTAAAGTCGAACCCTAATCTGGGACGTCTGAAGTACGTGCTCAAAAAACTGAGTCGCGGTCGAGGTTTTTTTAAACTTTCGTTGCGAATGATCAGGCTTGGTGATTTAGAATAGAATGTCGAAGAGACGGAGCGTAAAAAACAGTAAAAGAGTGCTTAAAATCGAAACCCTTATTCGGAAACCATAATCTGTGACGTTCGAAGTACATGCTAAAAAACCGAGACACGGTCAACGTTTTTCGAAATTTCTATGGGTAATGATCAGGCATAATGAACTAGAATAGAATTTCGTAGAAGCGGAGTGCATAAAACGGTTAAAGTGTGCTTAAAATCGAACTCTAATTCGGGAAACCCTAATATGTGAAGTTTGAAGTACGTGCTCACAAAACCGACCCACGGTCGACATTTTTACAAACTTTTGTGGGGAATGATCAGGGACAAGGATTTAGATTACAATTTCGAAGAAACGGAGTGATTAAAGAGTGATTAAAGTCGAACCTTAATCTTGGACAGTAAAAGTCGAACCCTAATCTGGGACTTCTGAAGTACGTGCTCAAAAAACATAGTCGCGGTCGAGGTTTTTTGAAACTTTCGTTGCGAATGATCAGGCTTGGTGATTTAGAATAGAATGTCGAAGAGACGGAGCGTAAAAAACAGTAAAAGAGTGCTTAAAATCGAAACCCTTATTCGGAAACCATAATCTGTGACGTTTGAAGTACATGCTAAAAAACAGAGACACGGTCAACGTTTTTCGAAATTTCTATGGGTAATGATCAGGCATAATGAACTAGAATAGAATTTCGTAGAAGCGGAGTGCATAAAACGGTAAAAGTGTGCTTAAAATCGTACTCTAATTCGGGAAACCCTAATATGTGAAGTTTGAAGTACGTGCTCACAAAACCGACCCACGGTCGACGTTTTTACAAACTTTTGTGGGGAATGATCAGGGACAAGGATTTAGATTACAATGTCGAAGAAACGGAGTGCATCAAACAGTAAAAGAGTGATTAAAGTCGAACCCTAATCTGGGACGTCTGAAGTACGTGCTCAAAAAACTAAGTCGCGGTCGAGCTTTTTTGAAACTTTCGTTGCGAATGATCAGGCTTGGTGATTTAGAATAGAATGTCGAAGAGACGGAGCGTAGAAAACAGTAAAAGAGTGCTTAAAATCGAAACCCTTATTCGGAAACCATAATCTGTGACGTTCGAAGTACATGCTAAAAAACCGAGACACGGTCAACGTTTTTCGAAATTTCTATGGGTAATGATCAGGCATAATGAACTAGAATAGAATTTCGTAGAAGCGGAGTGCATAAAACGGTAAAAGTGTGCTTAAAATCGAACTCTAATTCGGGAAACCCTAATATGTGAAGTTTGAAGTACGTGCTCACAAAACCGACCCACGGTCGACGTTTTTACAAACTTTTGTGGGGAATGATCAGGGACAAGGATTTAGATTACAATTTCGAAGAAACGGAGTGATTAAAGAGTGATTAAAGTCGAACCCTAATCTTGGACAGTAAAAGTCGAACCCTAATCTGGGACTTCTGAAGTACGTGCTCAAAAAACATAGTCGCGGTCGAGGTTTTTTGAAACTTTCGTTGCGAATGATCAGGCTTGGTGATTTAGAATAGAATGTCGAAGAGACGGAGCGTAAAAAACAGTAAAAGAGTGCTTAAAATCGAAACCCTCATTCGGAAACCATAATCTGTGACGTTTGAAGTAGATGCTAAAAAACCGAGACACGATCAACGTTTTTCGAAATTTCTATGGGTAATGATCAGGCATAATGAACTAGAATAGAATTTCGTAGAAGCGGAGTGCATAAAACAGTAAAAGTGTGCTTAAAATCGAACTCTAATTCGGGAAACCCTAATATGTGAAGTTTGAAGTACGTGCTCAAAAAACCGACCCACGGTCGACGTTTTTACAAACTTTTGTGGGGAATGATCAGGGATAAGGATTTAGATTACAATTTCGAAGAAACGGAGTGATTAAAGAGTGATTAAAGTCGAACCCTAATCTGGGACAGTAAAAGTAGAACCCTAATCTGGGACTTCTGAAGTACGTGCTCAAAAAACATAGTCGTGGTCGAGGTTTTTTGAAACTTTCGTTGCGAATGATCAGGCTTGGTGATTTAGAATAGAATGTCGAAGAGACGGAGCGTAAAAAACAGTAAAAGAGTGCTTAAAATCGAAACCCTTATTCGGAAACCATAATCTGTGACGTTTGAAGTACATGCTGAAAAACCGAGACACGGTCAACGTTTTTCGAAATTTCTATGGGTAATGATCTGGCATAATGAACTAGAATAGAATTTCGTAGAAGCGGAGTGCATAAAACGGTAAAAGTGTGCTTAAAATCGAACTCTAATTCGGGAAACCCTAATATGTGAAGTTTGAAGTACGTGCTCACAAAACCGACCCACGGTCGACGTTTTTACAAACTTTTGTGGGGAATGATCAGGGACAAGGATTTAGATTACAATTTCGAAGAAACGGAGTGATTAAAGAGTGATTAAAGTCGAACCCTAATCTTGGACAGTAAAAGTCGAACCCTAATCCGGAACTTCTGAAGTACGTGCTCAAAAAACATAGTCGCGGTCGAGGTTTTTTGAAACTTTCGTTGCGAATGATCAGGCTTGGTGATTTAGAATAGATTGTCGAAGAGACGGAGCGTAAAAAACAGTAAAAGAGTGCTTAAAATCGAAACCCTTATTCGGAAACCATAATCTGTGACGTTTGAAGTACATGCTAAAAAACCGAGACACGGTCAACGTTTTTCGAAATTTCTATGGGTAATGATCAGGCATAATGAACTAGAATAGAATTTCGTAGAAGCGGAGTGCATAAAACGGTAAAAGTGTGCTTAAAATCGAACTCTAATTCGGGAAACCCTAATATGTGAAGTTTGAAGTACGTGCTCAAAAAACCGACCCACGGTCGACGTTTTTACAAACTTTTGTGGGGAATGATCAGGGACAAGGATTTAGATTACAATTTCGAAGAAACGGAGTGATTAAAGAGTGATTAAAGTCGAACCCTAATCTGGGACAGTAAAAGTAGAACCCTAATCTGGGACTTCTGAAGTACGTGCTCAAAAAACATAGTCGCGGTCGAGGTTTTTTGAAACTTTCGTTGCGAATGATCAGGCTTGGTGATTTAGAATAGAATGTCGAAGAGACGGAGCGTAAAAAACAGTAAAAGAGTGCTTAAAATCGAAACCCTTATTCGGAAACCATAATCTGTGACGTTTGAAGTACATGCTGAAAAACCGAGACACGGTCAACGTTTTTCGAAATTTCTATGGGTAATGATCAGGCATAATGAACTAGAATAGAATTTCGTAGAAGCGGAGTGCATAAAACGGTAAAAGTGTGCTTAAAATCGTACTCTAATTCGGGAAACCCTAATATGTGAAGTTTGAAGTACGTGCTCACAAAACCGACCCACGGTCGACGTTTTTACAAACTTTTGTGGGGAATGATCAGGGACAAGGATTTAGATTACAATGTCGAAGAAACGGAGTGCATCAAACAGTAAAAGAGTGATTAAAGTCGAACCCTAATCTGGGACGTCTGAAGTACGTGCTCAAAAAACTGAGTCGCGGTCGAGGTTTTTTGAAACTTTCGTTGCGAATGATCAGGCTTGGTGATTTAGAATAGAATGTCGAAGAGACGGAGCGTAGAAAACAGTAAAAGAGTGCTTAAAATCGAAACCCTTATTCGGAAACCATAATCTGTGACGTTCGAAGTACATGCTAAAAAACCGAGACACGGTCAACGTTTTTCGAAATTTCTATGGGTAATGATCAGGCATAATGAACTAGAATAGAATTTCGTAGAAGCGGAGTGCATAAAACGGTAAAAGTGTGCTTAAAATCGAACTCTAATTCGGGAAACCCTAATATGTGAAGTTTGAAGTACGTGCTCACAAAACCGACCCACGGTCGACGTTTTTACAAACTTTTGTGGGGAATGATCAGGGACAAGGATTTAGATTACAATTTCGAAGAAACGGAGTGATTAAAGAGTGATTAAAGTCGAACCCTAATCTTGGACAGTAAAAGTCGAACCCTAATCTGGGACTTCTGAAGTACGTGCTCAAAAAACATAGTCGCGGTCGAGGTTTTTTGAAACTTTCGTTGCGAATGATCAGGCTTGGTGATTTAGAATAGAATGTCGAAGAGACGGAGCGTAAAAAACAGTAAAAGAGTGCTTAAAATCGAAACCCTTATTCGGAAACCATAATCTGTGACGTTTGAAGTAGATGCTAAAAAACCGAGACACGATCAACGTTTTTCGAAATTTCTATGGGTAATGATCAGGCATAATGAACTAGAATAGAATTTCGTAGAAGCGGAGTGCATAAAACGGTAAAAGTGTGCTTAAAATCGAACTCTAATTCGGGAAACCCTAATATGTGAAGTTTGAAGTACGTGCTCAAAAAACCGACCCACGGTCGACGTTTTTACAAACTTTTGTGGGGAATGATCAGGGACAAGGATTTAGATTACAATTTCGAAGAAACGGAGTGATTAAAGAGTGATTAAAGTCGAACCCTAATCTTGGACAGTAAAAGTCGAACCCTAATCCGGAACTTCTGAAGTACGTGCTCAAAAAACATAGTCGCGGTCGAGGTTTTTTGAAACTTTCGTTGCGAATGATCAGGCTTGGTGATTTAGAATAGAATGTCGAAGAGACGGAGCGTAAAAAACAGTAAAAGAGTGCTTAAAATCGAAACCCTTATTCGGAAACCATAATCTGTGACGTTTGAAGTACATGCTGAAAAACCGAGACACGGTCAACGTTTTTCGAAATTTCTATGGGTAATGATCAGGCATAATGAACTAGAATAGAATTTCGTAGAAGCGGAGTGCATAAAACGGTAAAAGTGTTCTTAAAATCGAACTCTAATTCGGGAAACCCTAATATGTGAAGTTTGAAGTACGTGCTCACAAAACCGACTCACGGTCGACGTTTTTACAAACTTTTGTGGGGAATGATCAGGGACAAGGATTTAGATTACAATTTCGAAGAAACGGAGTGCATCAAACAGTAAAAGAGTGATTAAAGTCGAACCCTAATCTGGGACGTCTGAAGTACGTGCTCAAAAAACTGAGTCGCGGTCGAGGTTTTTTGAAACTTTCGTTGCGAATGATCAGGCTTGGTGATTTAGAATAGAATGTCGAAGAGACGGAGCGTAAAAAACAGTAAAAGAGTGCTTAAAATCGAAACCCTTATTCGGAAACCATAATCTGTGACGTTCGAAGTACATGCTAAAAAACCGAGACACGGTCAACGTTTTTCGAAATTTCTATGGGTAATGATCAAGCATAATGAACTAGAATAGAATTTCGTAGAAGCGGAGTGCATAAAACGGTTAAAGTGTGCTTAAAATCGAACTCTAATTCGGGAAACCCTAATATGTGAAGTTTGAAGTACGTGCTCACAAAACCGACCCACGGTCGACGTTTTTACAAACTTTTGTGGGGAATGATCAGGGACAAGGATTTAGATTACAATTTCGAAGAAACGGAGTGATTAAAGAGTGATTAAAGTCGAACCTTAATCTTGGACAGTAAAAGTCGAACCCTAATCTGGGACTTCTGAAGTACGTGCTCAAAAAACATAGTCGCGGTCGAGGTTTTTTGAAACTTTCGTTGCGAATGATCAGGCTTGGTGATTTAGAATAGAATGTCGAAGAGACGGAGCGTAAAAAACAGTAAAAGAGTGCTTAAAATCGAAACCCTTATTCGGAAACCATAATCTGTGACGTTTGAAGTACATGCTAAAAAACCGAGACACGGTCAACGTTTTTCGAAATTTCTATGGGTAATGATCAGGCATAATGAACTAGAATAGAATTTCGTAGAAGCGGAGTGCATAAAACGGTAAAAGTGTGCTTAAAATCGTACTCTAATTCGGGAAACCATAATATGTGAAGTTTGAAGTACGTGCTCACAAAACCGACCCACGGTCGACGTTTTTACAAACTTTTGTGGGGAATGATCAGGGACAAGGATTTAGATTACAATGTCGAAGAAACGGAGTGCATCAAACAGTAAAAGAGTGATTAAAGTCGAACCCTAATCTGGGACGTCTGAAGTACGTGCTCAAAAAACTGAGTCGCGGTCGAGGTTTTTTGAAACTTTCGTTGCGAATGATCAGGCTTGGTGATTTAGAATAGAATGTCGAAGAGACGGAGCGTAGAAAACAGTAAAAGAGTGCTTAAAATCGAAACCCTTATTCGGAAACCATAATCTGTGACGTTCGAAGTACATGCTAAAAAACCGAGACACGGTCAACGTTTTTCGAAATTTCTATGGGTAATGATCAGGCATAACGAACTAGAATAGAATTTCGTAGAAGCGGAGTGCATAAAACGGTAAAAGTGTGCTTAAAATCGAACTCTAATTCGGGAAACCCTAATATGTGAAGTTTGAAGTACGTGCTCACAAAACCGACTCACGGTCGACGTTTTTACAAACTTTTGTGGGGAATGATCAGGGACAAGGATTTAGATTACAATTTCGAAGAAACGGAGTGCATCAAACAGTAAAAGAGTGATTAAAGTCGAACCCTAATCTGGGACGTCTGAAGTACGTGCTCAAAAAACTGAGTCGCGGTCGAGGTTTTTTTAAACTTTCGTTGCGAATGATCAGGCTTGGTGATTTAGAATAGAATGTCGAAGAGACGGAGCGTAAAAAACAGTAAAAAAGTGCTTAAAATCGAAACCCTTATTCGGAAACCATAATCTGTGACGTTCGAAGTACATGCTAAAAAACCGAGACACGGTCAACGTTTTTCGAAATTTCTATGGGTAATGATCAGGCATAATGAACTAGAATAGAATTTCGTAGAAGCGGAGTGCATAAAACGGTAAAAGTGTGCTTAAAATCGAACTCTAATTCGGGAAACCCTAATATATGAAGTTTGAAGTACGTGCTCACAAAACCGACCCACGGTCGACGTTTTTACAAACTTTTGTGGTGAATGATCAAGGACAAGGATTTAGATTACAATTTCGAAGAAACGGAGTGATTAAAGTCGAACCCTAATCTGGGACAGTAACAGTCGAACCCTAATCTGGGACTTCTGAAGTACGTGCTCAAAAAACATAGTCGCGGTCGAGGTTTTTTGAAACTTTCGTTGCGAATGATCAGGCTTGGTGATTTAGAATAGAATGTCGAAGAGACGGAGCGTAAAAAACAGTAAAAGAGTGCTTAAAATCGAAACCCTTATTCGGAAACCATAATCTGTGACGTTCGAAGTACATGCTAAAAAACCGAGACACGGTCAACGTTTTTCGTAATTTCTATGGGTAATGATCAGGCATAATGAACTAGAATAGAATTTCGTAGAAGCGGAGTGCATAAAACGGTAAAAGTGTGCTTAAAATCGAACTCTAATTCGGGAAACCCTAATATGTGAAGTTTGAAGTACGTGCTCACAAAACCGACCCACGGTCGACGTTTTTACAAACTTTTGTGGGGAATGATCAGGGACAAGGATTTAGATTACAATTTCGAAGAAACGGAGTGATTAAAGAGTGATTAAAGTCGAACCCTAATCTGGTACAGTAAAAGTCGAACCCTAATCTGGGACTTCTGAAGTACGTGCTCAAAAAACATAGTCGCGGTCGAGGTTTTTTGAAACTTTCGTTGCGAATGATCAGGCTTGGTGATTTAGAATAGAATGTCGAAGAGACGGAGCGTAAAAAACAGTAAAAGAGTGCTTAAAATCGAAACCCTTATTCGGAAACCATAATCTGTGACGTTCGAAGTACATGCTAAAAAACCGAGACACGGTCAACGTTTTTCGAAATTTCTATGGGTAATGATCAGGCATAATGAACTAGAATAGAATTTCGTAGAAGCGGAGTGCATAAAACGGTAAAAGTGTGCTTAAAATCGAACTCTAATTCGGGAAACCCTAATATGTGAAGTTTGAAGTACGTGCTCACAAAACCGACCCACGGTCGACGTTTTTACAAACTTTTGTGGGGAATGATCAGGGACAAGGATTTAGATTACAATTTCGAAGAAACGGAGTGATTAAAGAGTGATTAAAGTCGAACCCTAATCTTGGACAGTAAAAGTCGAACCCTAATTTGGGACTTCTGAAGTACGTGCTCAAAAAACATAGTCGCGGTCGAGGTTTTTTGAAACTTTCGTTGCGAATAATCAGGCTTGGTGATTTAGAATAGAATGTCGAAGAGACGGAGCGTAAAAAACAGTAAAAGAGTGCTTAAAATCGAAACCCTTATTCGGAAACCATCATCTGTGACGTTCGAAGTACATGCTAAAAAACAGAGACACGGTCAACGTTTTTCGAAATTTCTATGGGTAATGATCAGGCATAATGAACTAGAATAGAATTTCGTAGAAGCGGAGTGCATAAAACGGTAAAAGTGTGCTTAAAATCGAACTCTAATTCGGGAAACCCTAATATGTGAAGTTTGAAGTACGTGCTCACAAAACCGACTCACGGTCGACGTTTTTACAAACTTTTGTGGGGAATGATCAGGGACAAGGATTTAGATTACAATTTCGAAGAAACGGAGTGCATCAAACAGTAAAAGAGTGATTAAAGTCGAACCCTAATCTGGGACGTCTGAAGTACGTGCTCAAAAAACTGAGTCGCGGTCGAGGTTTTTTGAAACTTTCGTTGCGAATGATCAGGCTTGGTGATTTAGAATAGAATGTCGAAGAGACGGAGCGTAAAAAACAGTAAAAGAGTGCTTAAAATCGAAACCCTTATTCGGAAACCATAATCTGTGACGTTTGAAGTAGATGCTAAAAAACCGAGACACGGTCAACGTTTTTCAAAATTTCTATGGGTAATGATCAGGCATAATGAACTAGAATAGAATTTCGTAGAAGCGGAGTGCATAAAACGGTAAAAGTGTGCTTAAAATCGAACTCTAATTCGGGAAACCCTAATATGTGAAGTTTGAAGTACGTACTCAAAAAACCGACCCACGGTCGACGTTTTTACAAACTTTTGTGGGGAATGATCAGGGACAAGGATTTAGATTACAATTTCGAAGAAACGGAGTGATTAAAGAGTGATTAAAGTCGAACCCTAATCTGGGACAGTAAAAGTAGAACCCTAATCTGGGACTTCTGAAGTACGTGCTCAAAAAACATAGTCGCGGTCGAGGTTTTTTGAAACTTTCGTTGCGAATGATCAGGCTTGGTGATTTAGAATAGAATGTCGAAGAGATGGTGCGTAAAAAACAGTAAAAGAGTGCTTAAAATCGAAACCCTTATTCGGAAACCATCATCTGTGACGTTCGAAGTACATGCTAAAAAACAGAGACACGGTCAACGTTTTTCGAAATTTCTATGGGTAATGATCAGGCATAATGAACTAGAATAGAATTTCGTAGAAGCGGAGTGCATAAAACGGTAAAAGTGTGCTTAAAATCGAACTCTAATTCGGGAAACCCTAATATGTGAAGTTTGAAGTACGTGCTCACAAAACCGACTCACGGTCGACGTTTTTACAAACTTTTGTGGGGAATGATCAGGGACAAGGATTTAGATTACAATTTCGAAGAAACGGAGTGCATCAAACAGTAAAAGAGTGATTAAAGTCGAACCCTAATCTGGGACGTCTGAAGTACGTGCTCAAAAAACTGAGTCGCGGTCGAGGTTTTTTGAAACTTTCGTTGCGAATGATCAGGCTTGGTGATTTAGAATAGAATGTCGAAGAGACGGAGCGTAAAAAACAGTAAAAGAGTGCTTAAAATCGAAACCCTTATTCGGAAACCATAATCTGTGACGTTTGAAGTAGATGCTAAAAAACCGAGACACGGTCAACTTTTTTCAAAATTTCTATGGGTAATGATCAGGCATAATGAACTAGAATAGAATTTCGTAGAAGCGGAGTGCATAAAACGGTAAAAGTGTGCTTAAAATCGAACTCTAATTCGGGAAACCCTAATATGTGAAGTTTGAAGTACGTACTCAAAAAACCGACCCACGGTCGACGTTTTTACAAACTTTTGTGGGGAATGATCAGGGACAAGGATTTAGATTACAATTTCGAAGAAACGGAGTGATTAAAGAGTGATTAAAGTCGAACCCTAATCTGGGACAGTAAAAGTCGAACCCTAATCTGGGACTTCTGAAGTACGTGCTCAAAAAACATAGTCGCGGTCGAGGTTTTTTGAAACTTTCGTTGCGAATGATCAGGCTTAGTGATTTAGAATAGAATGTCGAAGAGACGGAGCGTAAAAAACAGTAAAAGAGTGCTTAAAATCGAAACCCTTATTCGGAAACCATAATCTGTGACGTTCGAAGTACATGCTAAAAAACCGAGACACGGTCAACGTTTTTCGAAATTTCTATGGGTAATGATCAGGCATAATGAACTAGAATAGAATTTCGTAGAAGCGGAGTGCATAAAACGGTAAAAGTGTGCTTAAAATCGAACTCTAATTCGGGAAACCCTAATATGTGAAGTTTGAAGTACGTGCTCACAAAACCGACCCACGGTCGACGTTTTTACAAACTTTTGTGGGGAATGATCAGGGACAAGGATTTAGATTACAATTTCGAAGAAACGGAGTGATTAAAGAGTGATTAAAGTCGAACCCTAATCTTGGACAGTAAAAGTCGAACCCTAATTTGGGACTTCTGAAGTACGTGCTCAAAAAACATAGTCGCGGTCGAGGTTTTTTGAAACTTTCGTTGCGAATGATCAGGCTTGGTGATTTAGAATAGAATGTCGAAGAGACGGAGCGTAAAAAACAGTAAAAGAGTGCTTAAAATCGAAACCCTTATTCGGAAACCATAATCTGTGACGTTTGAAGTAGATGCTAAAAAACCGAGACACGGTCAACGTTTTTCGAAATTTCTATGGGTAATGATCAGGCATAATGAACTAGAATAGAATTTCGTAGAAGCGGAGTGCATAAAACGGTAAAAGTGTGCTTAAAATCGAACTCTAATTCGGGAAACCCTAATATGTGAAGTTTGAAGTACGTGCTCACAAAACCGACCCACGGTCGACGTTTTTACAAACTTTTGTGGGGAATGATCAGGGACAAGGATTTAGATTACAATTTCGAAGAAACGGAGTGATTAAAGAGTGATTAAAGTCGAACCCTAATCTGGGACAGTAAAAGTAGAACCCTAATCTGGGACTTCTGAAGTATGTGCTCAAAAAACATAGTCGCGGTCGAGGTTTTTTGAAACTTTCGTTGCGAATGATCAGGCTTGGTGATTTAGAATAGAATGTCGAAGAGACGGAGCGTAAAAAACAGTAAAAGAGTGCTTAAAATCGAAACCCTTATTCGGAAACCATCATCTGTGACGTTCGAAGTACATGCTAAAAAATAGAGACACGGTCAACGTTTTTCGAAATTTCTATGGGTAATGATCAGGCATAATGAACTAGAATAGAATTTCGTAGAAGCGGAGTGCATAAAACGGTAAAAGTGTGCTTAAAATCGAACTCTAATTCGGGAAACCCTAATATGTGAAGTTTGAAGTACGTGCTCACAAAACCGACTCACGGTCGACGTATTTACAAATTTTTGTGGGGAATGATCAGGGACAAGGATTTAGATTACAATTTCGAAGAAACGGAGTGCATCAAACAGTAAAAGAGTGATTAAAGTCGAACCCTAATCTGGGACGTCTGAAGTACGTGCTCAAAAAACTGAGTCGCGGTCGAGGTTTTTTGAAACTTTCGTTGCGAATGATCAGGCTTGGTGATTTAGAATAGAATGTCGAAGAGACGGAGCGTAAAAAACAGTAAAAGAGTGCTTAAAATCGAAACCCTTATTCGGAAACCATCATCTGTGACGTTCGAAGTACATGCTAAAAAATAGAGACACGGTCAACGTTTTTCGAAATTTCTATGGGTAATGATCAGGCATAATGAACTAGAATAGAATTTCGTAGAAGCGGAGTGCATAAAACGGTAAAAGTGTGCTTAAAATCGAACTCTAATTCGGGAAACCCTAATATGTGAAGTTTGAAGTACGTGCTCACAAAACCGACCCACGGTCGACGTTTTTACAAACTTTTGTGGGGAATGATCAGGGACAAGGATTTAGATTACAATTTCGAAGAAACGGAGTGATTAAAGAGTGATTAAAGTCGAACCCTAATCTGGGACAGTAAAAGTCGAACCCTAATCAGGGACTTCTGAAGTACGTGCTCAAAAAACATAGTCGCGGTCGAGGTTTTTTGAAACTTTCGTTGCGAATGATCAGGCTTGGTGATTTAGAATGGAATGTCGAAGAGACGGAGCGTAAAAAACAGTAAAAGAGTGCTTAAAATCGAAACCCTTATTCGGAAACCATAATCTGTGACGTTCGAAGTACATTCTAAAAAACCGAGACACGGTCAACGTTTTTCGAAATTTCTATGGGTAATGATCAGGCATAATGAACTAGAATAGAATTTCGTAGAAGCGGAGTGCATAAAACGGTAAAAGTGTGCTTAAAATCGAACTCTAATTCGGGAAACCCTAATATGTGAAGTTTGAAGTACGTGCTCACAAAACCGACTCACGGTCGACGTTTTTACAAACTTTTGTGGGGAATGATCAGGGACAAGGATTTAGATTACAATTTCGAAGAAACAGAGTGATTAAAGAGTGATTAAAGTCGAACCCTAATCTGGGACAGTAAAAGTCGAACCCTAATCTGGGACTTCTGAAGTACGTGCTCAAAAAACATAGTCGCGGTCGAGGTTTTTTGAAACTTTCGTTGCGAATGATCAGGCTTGGTGATTTAGAATAGAATGTCGAAGAGACGGAGCGTAAAAAACAGTAAAAGAGTGCTTAAAATCGAAACCCTTATTCGGAAACCATAATCTGTGACATTCGAAGTACATGCTAAAAAACCGAGACACGGTCAACGTTTTTCGAAATTTCTATGGGTAATGATCAGGCATAATGAACTAGAATAGAATTTCGTAGAAGCGGAGTGCATAATACGGTAAAAGTATGCTTAAAATCGAACTCTAATTCGGGAAACCCTAATATGTGAAGTTTGAAGTACGTGCTCACAAAACCGACCCACGGTCGACGTTTTTACAAACTTTTGTGGGGAATGATCAGGGACAAGGATTTAGATTACAATTTCGAAGAAACGGAGTGATTAAAGAGTGATTAAAGTCGAAACCTAATCTGGGACAGTAAAAGTCGAACCCTAATTTGGGACTTCTTAAGTACGTGCTCAAAAAACATAGTCGCGGTCGAGGTTTTTTGAAACTTTCGTTGCGAATGATCAGGCTTGGTGATTTAGAATAGAATGTCGAAGAGACGGAGCGTAAAAAACAGTAAAAGAGTGCTTAAAATCGAAACCCTTATTCGGAAACCATCATCTGTGACGTTCGAAGTACATGCTAAAAAACAGAGACACGGTCAACGTTTTTCGAAATTTCTATGGGTAATGATCAGGCATAATGAACTAGAATAGAATTTCGTAGAAGCGGAGTGCATAAAACGGTAAAAGTGTGCTTAAAATCGAACTCTAATTCGGGAAACCCTAATATGTGAAGTTTGAAGTACGTGCTCACAAAACTGACTCACGGTCGACGTTTTTACAAACTTTTGTGGGGAATGATCAGGGACAAGGATTTAGATTACAATTTCGAAGAAACGGAGTGCATCAAACAGTAAAAGAGTGATTAAAGTCGAACCCTAATCTGGGACGTCTGAATTACGTGCTCAAAAAACTGAGTCGCGGTCGAGGTTTTTTGAAACTTTCGTTGCGACTGATCAGGCTTGGTGATTTAGAATAGAATGTCGAAGAGACGGAGCGTAAAAAATAGTAAAAGAGTGCTTAAAATCGAAACCCTTATTCGGAAACCATCATCTGTGACGTTCGAAGTACATGCTAAAAAACAGAGACACGGTCAACGTTTTTCGAAATTTCTATGGGTAATGATCAGGCATAATGAACTAGAATAGAATTTCGTAGAAGCGGAGTGCATAAAACGGTAAAAGTGTGCTTAAAATCGAACTCTAATTCGGGAAACCCTAATATGTGAAGTTTGAAGTACGTGCTCACAAAACCGACTCACGGTCGACGTTTTTACAAACTTTTGTGGGGAATGATCAGGGACAAGGATTTAGATTACAATTTCGAAGAAACGGAGTGCATCAAACAGTAAAAGAGTGATTAAAGTCGAACCCTAATCTGGGACTTCTGAAGTACGTGCTCAAAAAACATAGTCGCGGTCGAGGTTTTTTGAAACTTTCGTTGCGAATGATCAGGCTTGGTGATTTAGAATAGAATGTCGAAGAGACGGAGCGTAAAAAACAGTAAAAGAGTGCTTAAAATCGAAACCCTTATTCGGAAACCATAGTCTGTGACGTTCGAAGCACATGCTAAAAAACCGAGACACGGTCAACGTTTTTCGAAATTTCTATGGGTAATGATCAGGCATAATGAACTAGAATAGAATTTCGTACAAGCGGAGTGCATAAAACGGTAAAAGTGTGCTTAAAATCGAACTCTAATTCGGGAAACCCTAATATGTGAAGTTTGAAGTACGTGGTCACAAAACCGACCCACGGTCGACGTTTTTACAAACTTTTGTGGGGAATGATCAGGGACAAAGATTTAGATTACAATTTCGAAGAAACGGAGTGATTAAAGAGTGATTAAAGTCGAAACCTAATCTGGGACAGTAAAAGTCGAACCCTAATCTGGGACTTCTGAAGTACGTGCTCAAAAAACATAGTCGCGGTCGAGGTTTTTTGAAACTTATGTTGCGAATGATCAGGCTTGGTGATTTAGAATAGAATGTCGAAGAGACGGAGCGTAAAAAACAGTAAAAGAGTGCTTAAAATCGAAACCCTTATTCGGAAACCATAATCTGTGACGTTCGAAGTACATGCTAAAAAAATGAGACACGGTCAACGTTTTTCGAAATTTCTATGGGTAATGATCAGGCATAATGAACTAGAATAGAATTTCGTAGAAGCGGAGTGCATAAAACGGTAAAAGTGTGCTTAAAATCGAACTCTAATTCGGGAAACCCTAATATGTGAAGTTTGAAGTACGTGCTCACAAAACCGACCCACGGTCGACGTTTTTACAAACTTTTGTGGGGAATGATCAGGGACAAGGATTTAGATTACAATTTCGAAGAAACGGAGTGATTAAAGAGTGATTAAAGTCGAACCTTAATCTTGGACAGTAAAAGTCGAACCCTAATCTGGGACTTCTGAAGTACGTGCTCAAAAAACATAGTCGCGGTCGAGGTTTTTTGAAACTTTCGTTGCGAATGATCAGGCTTGGTGATTTAGAATAGAATGTCGAAGAGACGGAGCGTAAAAAACAGTAAAAGAGTGCTTAAAATCGAAACCCTTATTCGGAAACCATAGTCTGTGACGTTCGAAGCACATGCTAAAAAACCGAGACACGGTCAACGTTTTTCGAAATTTCTATGGGTAATGATCAGGCATAATGAACTAGAATAGAATTTCGTACAAGCGGAGTGCATAAAACGGTAAAAGTGTGCTTAAAATCGAACTCTAATTCGGGAAACCCTAATATGTGAAGTTTGAAGTACGTGGTCACAAAACCGACCCACGGTCGACGTTTTTACAAACTTTTGTGGGGAATGATCAGGGACAAGGATTTAGATTACAATTTCGACGAAACGGAGTGATTAAAGAGTGATTAAAGTCGAAACCTAATCTGGGACAGTAAAAGTCGAACCCTAATCTGGGACTTCTGAAGTACGTGCTCAAAAAACATAGTCGCGGTCGAGGTTTTTTGAAACTTATGTTGCGAATGATCAGGCTTGGTGATTTAGAATAGAATGTCGAAGAGACGGAGCGTAAAAAACAGTAAAAGAGTGCTTAAAATCGAAACCCTTATTCGGAAACCATAATCTGTGACGTTCGAAGTACATGCTAAAAAACCGAGACACGGTCAACGTTTTTCGAAATTTCTATGGGTAATGATCAGGCATAATGAACTAGAATAGAATTTCGTACAAGCGGAGTGCATAAAACGGTAAAAGTGTGCTTAAAATCGAACTCTAATTCGGGAAACCCTAATATGTGAAGTTTGAAGTACGTGCTCACAAAACCGACCCACGGTCGACGTTTTTACAAACTTTTGTGGGGAATGATCAGGGACAAGGATTTAGATTACAATTTCGAAGAAACGGAGTGATTAAAGAGTGATTAAAGTCGAACCCTAATCTGGGACAGTAAAAGTCGAACCCTAATCTGGGACTTCTGAAGTACGTGCTCAAAAAACATAGTCGCGGTCGAGGTTTTTTTTAACTTTCGTTGCGAATGATCAGGCTTGGTGATTTAGAATAGAATGTCGAAGAGACGGAGCGTAAAAAACAGTAAAAGAGTGCTTAAAATCGAAACCCTTATTCGGAAACAATAATCTGTGAAGTTCGAAGTACATGCTAAAAAACAGAGACACGGTCAACGTTTTTCGAAATTTCTATGGGTAATGATCAGGCATAATGAACTAGAATAGAATTTCGTAGAAGCGGAGTGCATAAAACGGTAAAAGTGTGCTTAAAATCGAACTCTAATTCGGGAAACCCTAATATGTGAAGTTTGAAGTACGTGCTCACAAAACCGACTCACGGTCGACGTTTTTACAAACTTTTGTGGGGAATGATCAGGGACAAGGATTTAGATTACAATTTCGAAGAAACGGAGTGCATCAAACAGTAAAAGAGTGATTAAAGTCGAACCCTAATCTGGGACTTCTGAAGTACGTGCTCAAAAAACATAGTCGCGGTCGAGGTTTTTTGAAACTTTCGTTGCGAATGATCAGGCTTGGTGATTTAGAATAGAATGTCGAAGAGACGAAGCGTAAAAAACAGTAAAAGAGTGCTTAAAATCGAAACCCTTATTCGGAAACCATAATCTGTGACGTTCGAAGTACATTCTAAAAAACCGAGACACGGTCAACGTTTTTCGAAATTTCTATGGGTAATGATCAGGCATAATGAACTAGAATAGAATTTCGTAGAAGCGGAGTGCATAAAACGGTAAAAGTGTGCTTAAAATCGAACTCTAATTCGGGAAACCCTAATATGTGAAGTTTGAAGTACGTGCTCACAAAACCGACCCACGGTCGACGTTTTTACAAACTTTTTTGGGGAATGATCAGGGACAAGGATTTAGATTACAATTTCGAAGAAACGGAGTGATTAAAGAGTGATTAAAGTCGAACCCTAATCTGGGACAGTAAAAGTCGAACCCTAATCTGGGACTTCTGAAGTACGTGCTCAAAAAACTGAGTCGCGGTCGAGGTTTTTTGAAACTTTCGTTGCGAATGATCAGGCTTGGTGATTTAGAATAGAATGTCGAAGAGACGGAGCGTAAAAAACAGTAAAAGAGTGCTTAAAATCGAAACCCTTATTCGGAAACCATAATCTGTGACGTTCGAAGTACATGCTAAAAAACCGAGACACGGTCAACGTTTTTCGAAATTTCTATGGGTAATGATCAGGCATAATGAACTAGAATAGAATTTCGTAGAAGCGGAGTGCATAAAACGGTAAAAGTGTGCTTAAAATCGAACTCTAATTCGGGAAACCCTAATATGTGAAGTTTGAAGTACGTGCTCACAAAACCGACCCACGGTCGACGTTTTTACAAACTTTTGTGGGGAATGATCAGGGACAAGGATTTAGATTACAATTTCGAAGAAACGGAGTGATTAAAGAGTGATTAAAGTCGAACCCTAATCTGGGACAGTAAAAGTCGAACCCTAATCTGGGACTTCTGAAGTACGTGCTCAAAAAACATAGTCGCGGACGAGGTTTTTTGAAACTTTCGTTGCGAATGATCAGGCTTGGTGATTTAGAATAGAATGTCGAAGAGACGGAGCGTAAAAAACAGTAAAAGAGTGCTTAAAATCGAAACCCTTATTCGGAAACCATAGTCTGTGACGTTCGAAGCACATGCTAAAAAACCGAGACACGGTCAACGTTTTTCGAAATTTCTATGGGTAATGATCAGGCATAATGAACTAGAATAGAATTTCGTACAAGCGGAGTGCATAAAACGGTAAAAGTGTGCTTAAAATCGAACTCTAATTCGGGAAACCCTAATATGTGAAGTTTGAAGTACGTGGTCACAAAACCGACCCACGGTCGACGTTTTTACAAACTTTTGTGGGGAATGATCAGGGACAAGGATTTAGATTACAATTTCGAAGAAACGGAGTGATTAAAGAGTGATTAAAGTCGAAACCTAATCTGGGACAGTAAAAGTCGAACCCTAATCTGGGACTTCTGAAGTACGTGCTCAAAAAACATAGTCGCGGTCGAGGTTTTTTGAAACTTATGTTGCGCATGATCAGGCTTGGTGATTTAGAATAGAATGTCGAAGAGACGGAGCGTAAAAAACAGTAAAAGAGTGCTTAAAATCGAAACCCTTATTCGGAAACCATAATCTGTGACGTTCGAAGTACATGCTAAAAAACCGAGACACGGTCAACGTTTTTCGAAATTTCTATGGGTAATGATCAGGCATAATGAACTAGAATAGAATTTCGTACAAGCGGAGTGCATAAAACGGTAAAAGTGTGCTTAAAATCGAACTCTAATTCGGGAAACCCTAATATGTGAAGTTTGAAGTACGTGCTCACAAAACCGACCCACGGTCGACGTTTTTACAAACTTTTGTGGGGAATGATCAGGGACAAGGATTTAGATTACAATTTCGAAGAAACGGAGTGATTAAAGAGTTATTAAAGTCGAACCCTAATCTGGGACAGTAAAAGTCGAACCCTAATCTGGGACTTCTGAAGTACGTGCTCAAAAACCATAGTCGCGGTCGAGGTTTTATGAAACTTTCGTTGCGAATGATCAGGCTTGGTGATTTAGGATAAAATGTCGAAGAGACGGAGCGTAAAAAACAGTAAAAGAGTGCTTAAAATCGAAACCCTTATTCGGAAACCATAATCTGTGACGTTCGAAGTACATGCTAAAAAACAGAGACACGGTCAACGTTTTTCGAAATTTCTATGGGTAATGATCAGGCATAATGAACTAGAATAGAATTTCGTAGAAGCGGAGTGCATAAAACGGTAAAAGTGTGCTTAAAATCGAACTCTAATTCGGGAAACCCTAATATGTGAAGTTTGAAGTACGTGCTCACAAAACCGACCCACGGTCGACGTTTTTACAAACTTTTGTGGGGAATGATCAGGGACAAGGATTAAGATTACAATTTCGAAGAAACGGAGTGCATCAAACAGTAAAAGAATGATTAAAGTCGAACCCTAATCTGGGACGTCTGAAGTACGTGCTCAAAAAACTGAGTCGCGGTCGAGGTTTTTTGAAACTTTCGTTGCGAATGATTAGGCTTGGTGATTTAGAATAGAATGTCGAAGAGACGGAACGTAAAAAACAGTAAAAGAGTGCTTAAACTCGAAACCCTTATTCGGAAACCATAATCTGTGACGTTCGAAGTACATGCTAAAAAACCGAGACACGGTAACCGTTTTTCGAAATTTCTATGGGTAATGATCAGGCATAATGAACTAGAATAGAATTTCGTAGAAGCGGAGTGCATAAAACGGTTAAAGTGTGCTTAAAATCGAACTCTAATTCGGGAAACCCTAATATGTGAAGTTTGAAGTACGTGCTCACAAAACCGACCCACGGTCGACTTTTTTACAAACTTTTGTGGGGAATGATCAGGGACAAGGATTTAGATTACAATTTCGAAGAAACGGACTGCATCAAACAGTAAAAGAGTGATTAAAGTAGAACCCTAATCTGGGACGTCTGAAGTACGTGCTCAAAAAACTGAGTCGCGGTCGTGGTTTTTTGAAACTTTCGTTGCGAATGATCAGGCTTGGTGATTTAGAATAGAATGTCGAAGAGACGGAGCGTAAAAAACAGTAAAAGAGTGCTTAAAATCGAAACCCTTATTCGGAAACCATAATCTGTGACGTTCGAAGTACATGCTAAAAAACAGAGACACGGTCAACGTTTTTCGAAATTTCTATGGGTAATGATCAGGCATAATGAACTAGAATAGAATTTCGTAGAAGGGGAGTGCATAAAACGGTAAAAGTGTGCTTAAAATCGAACTCTAATTCGGGAAACCCTAATATGTGAAGTTTGAAGTACGTGCTCACAAAACCGACCCACGGTCGACGTTTTTACAAACTTTTGTGGGGAATGATCAGGGACAAGGATTTAGATTACAATTTCGAAGAAACGGAGTGATTAAAGAGTGATTAAAGTCGAACCCTAATCTGGGACAGTAAAAGTCGAACCCTAATCTGGGACTTCTGAAGTACGTGCTCAAAAAACATATTCGCGGTCGAGGTTTTTTGAAACTTTCGTTGCGAATGATCAGGCTTGGTGATTTAGAATAGAATGTCGAAGAGACGGAGCGTAAAAAACAGTAAAAGAGTGCTTAAAATCGAAACCCTTATTCGGAAACCATAATCTGTGACGTTCGCAGTACATGCTAAAAAACCGAGACACGGTCAACGTTTTTCGAAATTTCTATGGGTAATGATCATGCATAATGAACTAGAATAGAATTTCGTAGAAGCGGAGTGCATAAAACGGTAAAAGTGTGCTTAAAATCGAACTCTAATTCGGAAAACCCTAATATGTGAGGTTTGAAGTACGTGCTCACAAAACCGACCCACGGTCGACGTTTTTACAAACTTACATAGTCGCGGTCGAGGTTTTTTGAAACTTATGTTGCGAATGATCAGGCTTGGTGATTTAGAATAGAATGTCGAAGAGACGGAGCGTAAAAAACAGTAAAAGAGTGCTTAAAATCGAAACCCTTATTCGGAAACCATAATCTGTGACGTTCGAAGTACATGCTAAAAAACCGAGACACGGTCAACGTTTTTCGAAATTTCTATGGGTAATGATTAGGCATAATGAACTAGAATAGAATTTCGTAGAAGCGGAGTGCATAAAACGGTAAAAGTGTGCTTAAAATCGAACTCTAATTCGGGAAACCCTAATATGTGAAGTTTGAAGTACGTGCTCACAAAACTGACCCACGGTCGACGTTTTTACAAACTTTTGTGGGGAATGATCAGGGACAAGGATTTAGATTACAATTTCGAAGAAACGGAGTGATTAAAGAGTGATTAAAGTCGAACCCTAATCTGGAACAGTAAAAGTCGAACCCTAATCTGGGACTTCTGAAGTACGTGCTCAAAAAACATAGTTGCGGTCGAGGTTTTTTGAAACTTTCGTTGGGAATGATCAGGCTTGGTGATTTAGAATAGAATGTCGAAGAGACGGAGCGTAAAAAACAGTAAAAGAGTGCTTAAAATCGAAACCCTTATTCGGAAACCATAATCTGTGACGTTCGCAGTACATGCTAAAAAACCGAGACACGGTCAACGTTTTTCGAAATTTCTATGGGTAATGATCAGGCATAATGAACTAGAATAGAATTTCGTAGAAGAGGAGTGCATAAAACGGTAAAAGTGTGCTTAAAATCGAACTCTAATTCGGAAAACCCTAATATGTGAAGTTTGAAGTACGTGCTCACAAAACCGACCCACGGTCGACGTTTTTACAAACTTTTGTGGGGAATGATCAGGGACAAGGATTTAGATTACAATTTCGAAGAAACGGAGTGCATCAAACAGTAAAAGAGTGATTAAAGTCGAACCCTAATCTGGGACGTCAGAAGTACGTGCTCAAAACACTGAGTCGCGGTCGAGGTTTTTTGAAACTTTCGTTGCGAATGATCAGGCTTGGTGATTTAGAATAGAATGTCGAAGAGACGGAGCGTAAAAAACAGTAAAAGAGTGCTTAAAATCGAAACCCTTATTCGGAAACCATAATCTGTGACGTTTGAAGTACATGCTAAAAAACCGAGACATGGTCAACGTTTTTCGAAATTTCTATGGGTAATGATCAGGCATAATGAACTAGAATAGAATTTTGTAGAAGCGGAGTGCATAAAACGGTTAAAGTGTGCTTAAAATCGAACTCTAATTCGGGAAACCCTAATATGTAAAGTTTGAAGTACGTGCTCACAAAATCGACCCACGGTCGACGTTTTTACAAACTTTTGTGGGGAATGATCAAGGACAATGATTTAGATTACAATTTCGAAGAAACGGAGTGATTAAAGAGTGATTAAAGTCGAACCCTAATCTGGGACAGTAAAAGTCGAACCCTAATCAGGGACTTCTGAAGTACGTGCTCAAAAAACATAGTCGCGGTCGAGGTTTTTTGCAACTTTCGTTGCGAATGATCAGGCTTGGTGATTTAGAATAGAATGTCGAAGAGACGGAGCGTAAAAAACAGTAAAAGAGTGCTTAAAATCGAAACCCTTATTCGGAAACCATAATCTGTGACGTTCGCAGTACATGCTAAAAAACCGAGACACGGTCAACGTTTTTCGAAATTTCTATGGGTAATGATCAGGCATAATGAACTAGAATAGAATTTCGTAGAAGCGGAGTGCATAAAACGGTAAAAGTGTGCTTAAAATCGAACTCTAATTCGGGAAACCCTAATATGTGAAGTTTGAAGTACGTGCTCACAAAACCGACCCACGGTCGACGTTTTTACAAACTTTTGTGGGGAATGATCAGGGACAAGGATTTAGATTACAATTTCGAAGAAACGGAGTGATTAAAGAGTGATTAAAGTCGAACCCTAATCTGGGACAGTAAAAGTCGAACCCTAATCTGGGACTTCTGAAGTACGTGCTCAAAAAACATAGTCGCGGTCGAGGTTTTTTGAAACTCTCGTTGCGAATCATCAGGCTTGGTGATTTAGAATAGAATGTCGAAGAGACGGAGCGTAAAAAACAGTAAAAGAGTGCTTAATATCCAAACCCTTATTCGGAAACCATAATCTGTGACGTTCGAAGTACATGCTAAAAAACCGAGACACGGTCAACGTTTTTCGAAATTTCTATGGGTAATGATCAGGCATAATGAACTAGAATAGAATTTCGTAGAAGCGGAGTGCATAAAACGGTAAAAGTGTGCTTAAAATCGAACTCTAATTCGGGAAACCATAATATGTGAAGTATGAAGTACGTGCTCACAAAACCAACCCACGGTCGACGTTTTTACAAACTTTTGTGGGGAATGATCAGGGAAAAGGATTTAGATTACAATTTCGAAGAAACGGAGTGATTAAAGAGTTATTAAAGTCGAACCCTAATCTGGGACAGTAAAAGTCGAACCCTAATCTGGGACTTCTGAAGTACGTGCTCAAAAACCATAGTCGCGGTCGAGGTTTTATGAAACTTTCGTTGCGAATGATCAGGCTTGGTGATTTAGGATAAAATGTCGAAGAGACGGAGCGTAAAAAACAGTAAAAGAGTGCTTAAAATCGAAACCCTTATTCGGAAACCATAATCTGTGACGTTCGAAGTACATGCTAAAAAACCGAGACACGGTCAACGTTTTTCGAAATTTCTATGGGTAATGATCAGGCATAATGAACTAGAATAGAATTTCGTAGAAGCGGAGTGCATAAAACGGTAAAAGTGTGCTTAAAATCGAACTCTAATTCGGGAAACCCTAATATGTGAAGTTTGAAGTACGTGCTCACAAAACCGACCCACGGTCGATGTTTTTACAAACTTTTGTGGGGAATGATCAGGGACAAGGATTTAGATTACAATTTCGAAGAAACGGAGTGATTAAAGAGTGATTAAAGTCGAACCCTAATCTGGAACAGTAAAAGTCGAACCCTAATCTGGGACTTCTGAAGTACGTGCTCAAAAAACATATTCGCGGTCGAGGTTTTTTGAAACTTTCGTTGCGAATGATCAGGCTTGGTGATTTAGAATAGAATGTCGAAGAGACGGAGCGTAAAAAACAGTAAAAGAGTGCTTAAAATCGAAACCCTTATTCGGAAACCATAATCTGTGACGTTCGCAGTACATGCTAAAAAACCGAGACACGGTCAACGTTTTTCGAAATTTCTATGGGTAATGATCAGGCATAATGAACTAGAATAGAATTTCGTAGAAGCGGAGTGCATAAAACGGTAAAAGTGTGCTTAAAATCGAACTCTAATTCGGAAAACCCTAATATGTGAGGTTTGAAGTACGTGCTTACAAAAAGGACCCACGGTCGACGTTTTTACAAACTTTTGTGGGGAATGATCAGGGACAAGGATTTAGATTACAATTTCAAAGAAACGGAGTGCATCAAACAGTAAAAGAGTGATTAAAGTCGAACCCTAATCTGGGACGTCAGAAGTACGTGCTCAAAACACTGAGTCGCGGTCGACGTTTTTTGAAACTTTCGTTGCGAATGATCAGGCTTGGTGATTTAGAATAGAATGTCGAAGAGACGGAGCGTAAAAAACAGTAAAAGAGTGCTTAAAATCGAAACCCTTATTCGGAAACCATAATCTGTGACGTTCGCAGTACATGCTAAAAAACCGAGACACGGTCAACGTTTTTCGAAATTTCTATGGGTAATGATCAGGCATAATGAACTAGAATAGAATTTCGTAGAAGCGGAGTGCATAAAACGGTAAAAGTGTGCTTAAAATCGAACTCTAATTCGGAAAACCCTAATATGTGAGGTTTGAAGTACGTGCTTACAAAACCGACCCACGGTCGACGTTTTTACAAACTTTTGTGGGGAATGATCAGGGACAAGGATTTAGATTACAATTTCAAAGAAACGGAGTGCATCAAACAGTAAAAGAGTGATTAAAGTCGAACCCTAATCTGGGACGTCAGAAGTACGTGCTCAAAACACTGAGTCGCGGTCGAGGTTTTTTGAAACTTTCGTTGCGAATGATCAGGCTTGGTGATTTAGAATAGAATGTCGAAGAAACGGAGCGTAAAAAACAGTAAAAGAGTGCTTAAAATCGAAACCCTTATTCGGAAACCATAATCTGTGACGTTTGAAGTACATGCTAAAAAACCGAGACATGGTCAACGTTTTTCTAAATTTCTATGGGTAATGATCAGGCATAATGAACTAGAATAGAATTTCGTAGAAGCGGAGTGCATAAAACGGTTAAAGTGTGCTTAAAATCGAACTCTAATTCGGGAAACCCTAACATGTAAAGTTTGAAGTACGTGCTCACAAAATCGACCCACGGTCGACGTTTTTACAAACTTTTGTGGGGAATGATCAAGGACAATGATTTAGATTACAATTTCGAAGAAACGGAGTGATTAAAGAGTGATTCAAGTCGAACCCTAATCTGGGACAGTAAAAGTCGAACCCTAATCTGGGACTTCTGAAGTACGTGCTCAAAAAACATAGTCGCGGTCGAGGTTTTTTGCAACTTTCGTTGCGAATGATCAGGCTTGGTGATTTAGAATAGAATGTCGAAGAGACGGAGCGTAAAAAACAGTAAAAGAGTGCTTAAAATCGAAACCCTTATTCGGAAACCATAATCTGTGACGTTCGAAGTACATGCTAAAAAACCGAGACACGGTCAACGTTTTTCGAAATTTCTATGGGTAATGATCAGGCATAATGAACTAGAATAGAATTTCGTAGAAGCGGAGTGCATAAAACGGTAAAAGTGTGCTTAAAATCGAACTCTAATTCGGGAAACCCTAATATGTGAAGTTTGAAGTACGTGCTCACAAAACCGACCCACGGTCGACGTTTTTACAAACTTTTGTGGGGAATGATCAGGGACAAGGATTTAGATTACAATTTCGAAGAAACGGAGTGATTAAAGAGTGATTAAAGTCGAACCCTAATCTGGAACAGTAAAAGTCGAACCCTAATCTGGGACTTCTGAAGTACGTGCTCAAAAAACATATTCGCGGTCGAGGTTTTTTGAAACTTTCGTTGCGAATGATCAGGCTTGGTGATTTAGAATAGAATGTCGAAGAGACGGAGCGTAAAAAACAGTAAAAGAGTGCTTAAAATCGAAACCCTTATTCGGAAACCATAATCTGTGACGTTCGCAGTACATGCTAAAAAACCGAGACACGGTCAACGTTTTTCGAAATTTCTATGGGTAATGATCAGGCATAATGAACTAGAATAGAATTTCGTAGAAGCGGAGTGCATAAAACGGTAAAAGTGTGCTTAAAATCGAACTCTAATTCGGAAAACCCTAATATGTGAGGTTTGAAGTACGTGCTTACAAAACCGACCCACGGTCGACGTTTTTACAAACTTTTGTGGGGAATGATCAGGGACAAGGATTTAGATTACAATTTCAAAGAAACGGAGTGCATCAAACAGTAAAAGAGTGATTAAAGTCGAACCCTAATCTGGGACGTCAGAAGTACGTGCTCAAAACACTGAGTCGCGGTCGACGTTTTTTGAAACTTTCGTTGCGAATGATCAGGCTTGGTGATTTAGAATAGAATGTCGAAGAGACGGAGCGTAAAAAACAGTAAAAGAGTGCTTAAAATCGAAACCCTTATTCGGAAACCATAATCTGTGACGTTCGCAGTACATGCTAAAAAACCGAGACACGGTCAACGTTTTTCGAAATTTCTATGGGTAATGATCAGGCATAATGAACTAGAATAGAATTTCGTAGAAGCGGAGTGCATAAAACGGTAAAAGTGTGCTTAAAATCGAACTCTAATTCGGAAAACCCTAATATGTGAGGTTTGAAGTACGTGCTTACAAAACCGACCCACGGTCGACGTTTTTACAAACTTTTGTGGGGAATGATCAGGGACAAGGATTTAGATTACAATTTCAAAGAAACGGAGTGCATCAAACAGTAAAAGAGTGATTAAAGTCGAACCCTAATCTGGGACGTCAGAAGTACGTGCTCAAAACACTGAGTCGCGGTCGAGGTTTTTTGAAACTTTCGTTGCGAATGATCAGGCTTGGTGATTTAGAATAGAATGTCGAAGAAACGGAGCGTAAAAAACAGTAAAAGAGTGCTTAAAATCGAAACCCTTATTCGGAAACCATAATCTGTGACGTTTGAAGTACATGCTAAAAAACCGAGACATGGTCAACGTTTTTCTAAATTTCTATGGGTAATGATCAGGCATAATGAACTAGAATAGAATTTCGTAGAAGCGGAGTGCATAAAACGGTTAAAGTGTGCTTAAAATCGAACTCTAATTCGGGAAACCCTAACATGTAAAGTTTGAAGTACGTGCTCACAAAATCGACCCACGGTCGACGTTTTTACAAACTTTTGTGGGGAATGATCAAGGACAATGATTTAGATTACAATTTCGAAGAAACGGAGTGATTAAAGAGTGATTCAAGTCGAACCCTAATCTGGGACAGTAAAAGTCGAACCCTAATCTGGGACTTCTGAAGTACGTGCTCAAAAAACATAGTCGCGGTCGAGGTTTTTTGCAACTTTCGTTGCGAATGATCAGGCTTGGTGATTTAGAATAGAATGTCGAAGAGACGGAGCGTAAAAAACAGTAAAAGAGTGCTTAAAATCGAAACCCTTATTCGGAAACCATAATCTGTGACGTTCGAAGTACATGCTAAAAAACCGAGACACGGTCAACGTTTTTCGAAATTTCTATGGGTAATGATCAGGCATAATGAACTAGAATAGAATTTCGTAGAAGCGGAGTGCATAAAACGGTAAAAGTGTGCTTAAAATCGAACTCTAATTCGGGAAACCCTAATATGTGAAGTTTGAATTACGTGCTCACAAAACCGACCCACGGTCGACGTTTTTACAAACTTTTGTGGGGAATGATCAGGGACAAGGATTTAGATTACAATTTCGAAGAAACGGAGTGATTAAAGAGTGATTAAAGTCGAACCCTAATCTGGGACAGTAAAAGTCGAACCCTAATCTGGGACTTCTGAAGTACGTGCTCAAAAAACATAGTCGCGGTCGAGGTTTTTTGAAACTTTCGTTGCGAATGATCAGGCTTGGTGATTTAGAATAGAATGTCGAAGAGACAGAGCGTAAAAAACAGTAAAAGAGTGCTTAAAATCGAAACCCTTATTCGGAAACCATAATCTGTGACGTTCGAAGTACATGCTAAAAAACCGAGACACGGTCAACGTTTTTCGAAATTTCTATGGGTAATGATCAGGCATAATGAACTAGAATAGAATTTCGTAGAAGCGGAGTGCATAAAACGGTAAAAGTGTGCTTAAAATCGAACTCTAATTCGGGAAACCCTAATATGTGAAGTTTGAAGTACGTGCTCACAAAACCGACCCACGGTCGACGTTTTTACAAACTTTTGTGGGGAATGATCAGGGACAAGGATTAAGATTACAATTTCGAAGAAACAGAGTGATTAAAGAGTGATTAAAGTCGAACCCTAATCTGGAACAGTAAAAGTCGAACCCTAATCTGGGACTTCTGAAGTACGTGCTCAAAAAACATAGTCGCGGTCGAGGTTTTTTGAAACTTTCGTTGCGAATGATCAGGCTTGGTGATTTAGAATAGAATGTCGAAGAGACGGAGCGTAAAAAACAGTAAAAGAGTGCTTAAAATCGAAACCCTTATTCGGAAACCATAATCTGTGACGTTCGCAGTACATGCTAAAAAACCGAGACACGGTCAACGTTTTTCGAAATTTCTATGGGTAATGATCAGGCATAATGAACTAGAATAGAATTTCGTAGAAGCGGAGTGCATAAAACGGTAAAAGTGTGCTTAAAATCGAACTCTAATTCGGGAAACCCTAATATGTGAAGTTTGAAGTACGTGCTCACAAAACCGACCCACGGTCGACGTTTTTACAAACTTCTGTGGGGAATGATCAGGGACAAGGATTTAGATTACAATTTCGAAGAAACAAAGTGATTAAAGAGTGATTAAAGTCGAACCCTAATCTGGAACAGTAAAAGTCGAACCCTAATCTGGGACTTCTGAAGTACGTGCTCAAAAAACATAGTCGCGGTCGAGGTTTTTTGCAACTTTCGTTGCGAATGATCAGGCTTGGTGATTTAGAATAGAATGTCGAAGAAACGGAGCATAAAAAACAGTAAAAGAGTGCTTAAAATCGAAACCCTTATTCGGAAACCATAATCTGTGACGTTTGAAGTACATGCTAAAAAACCGAGACATGGTCAACGTTTTTCGAAATTTCTATGGGTAATGATCCGGCATAATGAACTAGAATAGAATTTCGTAGAAGCGGAGTGCATAAAACGGTTAAAGTGTGCTTAAAATCGAACTCTAATTCGGGAAACCCTAATATGTAAAGTTTGAAGTACGTGCTCACAAAATCGACCCACGGTCGACGTTTTTACAAACTTTTGTGGGGAATGATCAAGGACAATGATTTAGATTACAATTTCGAAGAAACGGAGTGATTAAAGAGTGATTAAAGTCGAACCCTAATCTGGGACAGTAAAAGTCGAACCCTAATCTGGGACTTCTGAAGTACGTGCTCAAGAAACATAGTCGCGGTCGAGGTTTTTTGCAACTTTCGTTGCGAATGATCAGGCTTGGTGATTTAGAATAGAATGTCGAAGAGGCGGAGCGTAAAAAACAGTAAAAGAGTGCTTAAAATCGAAACCCTTATTCGGAAACCATAATCTGTGACGTTCGAAGTACATGCTAAAAAACCGAGACACGGTCAACGTTTTTCGAAATTTCTATGGGTAATGATCAGGCATAATGAACTAGAATAGAATTTCGTAGAAGCGGAGTGCATAAAACGGTAAAAGTGTGCTTAAAATCGAACTCTAATTCGGGAAACCCTAATATGTGAAATTTGAAGTACGTGCTCACAAAACCCACCCACGGTCGACGTTTTTACAAACTTTTGTGGGAAATATCAGGGACAAGGATTTAGATTACAATTTCGAAGAAACGGAGTGATTAAAGAGTGATTAAAGTCGAACCCTAATCTGGGACAGTAAAAGTCGAACCCTAATCTGGGACTTCTGAAGTACGTGCTCAAAAAACATAGTCGCGGTCGAGGTTTTTTGAAACTTTCGTTGCGAATGATCAGGCTTGGTGATTTAGAATACAATGTCGAAGAGACGGAGTGTAAAAAACAGTAAAAGAGTGCTTAAAATCGAAACCCTTATTCGGAAACCATAATCTGTGACGTTCGAAGTACATGCTAAAAAACCGAGACACGGTCAACGTTTTTCGAAATTTCTATGGGTAATGATCAGGCATAATGAACTAGAATAGAATTTCGTAGAAGCGGAGTGCATAAAACGGTAAAAGTGTGCTTAAAATCGAACTCTAATTCGGGAAACCATAATATGTGAAGTATGAAGTACGTGCTCACAAAACCAACCCACGGTCGACGTTTTTACAAACTTTTGTGGGGAATGATCAGGGAAAAGGATTTAGATTACAATTTCGAAGAAACGGAGTGATATGAACAACGACCAAGGAATTTCCATACCTCAAGGTCCAATTACAAGAACGAGAGCCAAGAAGCTACAACAAACCTTATACAGTTATATTCAAGCTATGGTGAGCTCATCAAAGGAAATTCTAGAAGACGTTGGTGACCTCCCTTATATGTTATACAAAGTTGAGCTTCAAGACAGAGATGAATTAAATGCACTTTAAGTTGCATTTAATGAACTCCGCTGAATATCAAATAGTCCAAGGATGACTAATAAGCACATTTTATTATTTGCATTATTTAATTATAGTTTAACTATTTGTTTTCATATTTAAGCTAGTTTTAAATATAGGAGTTAAGGTTATATTGTAACCCACATAGGTTACTATATTCCACCATTAACTAGGGTATTTCTCATTTACTAGCCCATTTAATTTTGGAGTTATGTATCACATAGGTTAAGGTTTGTAAAGGCTATATAAAGCCTTCTTTTCTTTGATTAGACATCAGATTTTGGAATTGAGAATAGAATTTCTATTTTAGCTTTGTTGAGAGCTAAACTTTCTTTGCAAATTCTTGTGTTTAGAACTTGCATGTAGAGTCATTCAAGTGGTAATGATCAAACCTCTTGTGGAGTGATTCGAATCACGAGTTCAGAAACGAGTTTTCTTTACTCTTGATCTTGATCATCAAGGTAATCCGTTCCATACTTTCCCTTGGGTTGATTTCCATATCACGGAGTGATTAAAGAGTTATTAAAGTCGAACCCTAATCTGGGACAGTAAAAGTCGAACCCTAATCTGGGACTTCTGAAGTACGTGCTCAAAAACCATAGTCGCGGTCGAGGTTTTATGAAACTTTCGTTGCGAATGATCAGGCTTGGTGATTTAGGATAAAATGTCGAAGAGACGGAGCGTAAAAAACAGTAAAAGAGTGCTTAAAATCGAAACCCTTATTCGGAACCCATAATCTGTGACGTTCGAAGTACATGCTAAAAAACCGAGACACGGTCAACGTTTTTCGAAATTTCTATGGGTAATGATCAGGCATAATGAACTAGAATAGAATTTCGTAGAAGCGGAGTGCATAAAACGGTAAAAGTGTGCTTAAAATCGAACTCTAATTCGGGAAACCCTAATATGTGAAGTTTGAAGTACGTGCTCACAAAACCGACCCACGGTCGACGTTTTTACAAACTTTTGTGGGGAATGATCAGGGACAAGGATTTAGATTACAATTTCGAAGAAACGGAGTGATTAAAGAGTGATTAAAGTCGAACCCTAATCTGGAACAGTAAAAGTCGAACCCTAATCTGGGACTTCTGAAGTACGTGCTCAAAAAACATATTCGCGGTCGAGGTTTTTTGAAACTTTCGTTGCGAATGATCAGGCTTGGTGATTTAGAATAGAATGTCGAAGAGACGGAGCGTAAAAAACAGTAAAAGAGTGCTTAAAATCGAAACCCTTATTCGGAAACCATAATCTGTGACGTTCGCAGTACATGCTAAAAAACCGAGACACGGTCAACGTTTTTCGAAATTTCTATGGGTAATGATCAGGCATAATGAACTAGAATAGAATTTCGTAGAAGCGGAGTGCATAAAACGGTAAAAGTGTGCTTAAAATCGAACTCTAATTCGGAAAACCCTAATATGTGAGGTTTGAAGTACGTGCTTACAAAACCGACCCACGGTCGACGTTTTTACAAACTTTTGTGGGGAATGATCAGGGACAAGGATTTAGATTACAATTTCAAAGAAACGGAGTGCATCAAACAGTAAAAGAGTGATTAAAGTCGAACCCTAATCTGGGACGTCAGAAGTACGTGCTCAAAACACTGAGTCGCGGTCGACGTTTTTTGAAACTTTCGTTGCGAATGATCAGGCTTGGTGATTTAGAATAGAATGTCGAAGAGACGGAGCGTAAAAAACAGTAAAAGAGTGCTTAAAATCGAAACCCTTATTCGGAAACCATAATCTGTGACGTTCGCAGTACATGCTAAAAAACCGAGACACGGTCAACGTTTTTCGAAATTTCTATGGGTAATGATCAGGCATAATGAACTAGAATAGAATTTCGTAGAAGCGGAGTGCATAAAACGGTAAAAGTGTGCTTAAAATCGAACTCTAATTCGGAAAACCCTAATATGTGAGGTTTGAAGTACGTGCTTACAAAACCGACCCACGGTCGACGTTTTTACAAACTTTTGTGGGGAATGATCAGGGACAAGGATTTAGATTACAATTTCAAAGAAACGGAGTGCATCAAACAGTAAAAGAGTGATTAAAGTCGAACCCTAATCTGGGACGTCAGAAGTACGTGCTCAAAACACTGAGTCGCGGTCGAGGTTTTTTGAAACTTTCGTTGCGAATGATCAGGCTTGGTGATTTAGAATAGAATGTCGAAGAAACGGAGCGTAAAAAACAGTAAAAGAGTGCTTAAAATCGAAACCCTTATTCGGAAACCATAATCTGTGACGTTTGAAGTACATGCTAAAAAACCGAGACATGGTCAACGTTTTTCTAAATTTCTATGGGTAATGATCAGGCATAATGAACTAGAATAGAATTTCGTAGAAGCGGAGTGCATAAAACGGTTAAAGTGTGCTTAAAATCGAACTCTAATTCGGGAAACCCTAACATGTAAAGTTTGAAGTACGTGCTCACAAAATCGACCCACGGTCGACGTTTTTACAAACTTTTGTGGGGAATGATCAAGGACAATGATTTAGATTACAATTTCGAAGAAACGGAGTGATTAAAGAGTGATTCAAGTCGAACCCTAATCTGGGACAGTAAAAGTCGAACCCTAATCTGGGACTTCTGAAGTACGTGCTCAAAAAACATAGTCGCGGTCGAGGTTTTTTGCAACTTTCGTTGCGAATGATCAGGCTTGGTGATTTAGAATAGAATGTCGAAGAGACGGAGCGTAAAAAACAGTAAAAGAGTGCTTAAAATCGAAACCCTTATTCGGAAACCATAATCTGTGACGTTCGAAGTACATGCTAAAAAACCGAGACACGGTCAACGTTTTTCGAAATTTCTATGGGTAATGATCAGGCATAATGAACTAGAATAGAATTTCGTAGAAGCGGAGTGCATAAAACGGTAAAAGTGTGCTTAAAATCGAACTCTAATTCGGGAAACCCTAATATGTGAAGTTTGAATTACGTGCTCACAAAACCGACCCACGGTCGACGTTTTTACAAACTTTTGTGGGGAATGATCAGGGACAAGGATTTAGATTACAATTTCGAAGAAACGGAGTGATTAAAGAGTGATTAAAGTCGAACCCTAATCTGGGACAGTAAAAGTCGAACCCTAATCTGGGACTTCTGAAGTACGTGCTCAAAAAACATAGTCGCGGTCGAGGTTTTTTGAAACTTTCGTTGCGAATGATCAGGCTTGGTGATTTAGAATAGAATGTCGAAGAGACAGAGCGTAAAAAACAGTAAAAGAGTGCTTAAAATCGAAACCCTTATTCGGAAACCATAATCTGTGACGTTCGAAGTACATGCTAAAAAACCGAGACACGGTCAACGTTTTTCGAAATTTCTATGGGTAATGATCAGGCATAATGAACTAGAATAGAATTTCGTAGAAGCGGAGTGCATAAAACGGTAAAAGTGTGCTTAAAATCGAACTCTAATTCGGGAAACCCTAATATGTGAAGTTTGAAGTACGTGCTCACAAAACCGACCCACGGTCGACGTTTTTACAAACTTTTGTGGGGAATGATCAGGGACAAGGATTAAGATTACAATTTCGAAGAAACAGAGTGATTAAAGAGTGATTAAAGTCGAACCCTAATCTGGAACAGTAAAAGTCGAACCCTAATCTGGGACTTCTGAAGTACGTGCTCAAAAAACATAGTCGCGGTCGAGGTTTTTTGAAACTTTCGTTGCGAATGATCAGGCTTGGTGATTTAGAATAGAATGTCGAAGAGACGGAGCGTAAAAAACAGTAAAAGAGTGCTTAAAATCGAAACCCTTATTCGGAAACCATAATCTGTGACGTTCGCAGTACATGCTAAAAAACCGAGACACGGTCAACGTTTTTCGAAATTTCTATGGGTAATGATCAGGCATAATGAACTAGAATAGAATTTCGTAGAAGCGGAGTGCATAAAACGGTAAAAGTGTGCTTAAAATCGAACTCTAATTCGGGAAACCCTAATATGTGAAGTTTGAAGTACGTGCTCACAAAACCGACCCACGGTCGACGTTTTTACAAACTTCTGTGGGGAATGATCAGGGACAAGGATTTAGATTACAATTTCGAAGAAACAAAGTGATTAAAGAGTGATTAAAGTCGAACCCTAATCTGGAACAGTAAAAGTCGAACCCTAATCTTGGACTTCTGAAGTACGTGCTCAAAAAACATAGTCGCGGTCGAGGTTTTTTGCAACTTTCGTTGCGAATGATCAGGCTTGGTGATTTAGAATAGAATGTCGAAGAAACGGAGCATAAAAAACAGTAAAAGAGTGCTTAAAATCGAAACCCTTATTCGGAAACCATAATCTGTGACGTTTGAAGTACATGCTAAAAAACCGAGACATGGTCAACGTTTTTCGAAATTTCTATGGGTAATGATCAGGCATAATGAACTAGAATAGAATTTCGTAGAAGCGGAGTGCATAAAACGGTTAAAGTGTGCTTAAAATCGAACTCTAATTCGGGAAACCCTAATATGTAAAGTTTGAAGTACGTGCTCACAAAATCGACCCACGGTCGACGTTTTTACAAACTTTTGTGGGGAATGATCAAGGACAATGATTTAGATTACAATTTCGAAGAAACGGAGTGATTAAAGAGTGATTAAAGTCGAACCCTAATCTGGGACAGTAAAAGTCGAACCCTAATCTGGGACTTCTGAAGTACGTGCTCAAGAAACATAGTCGCGGTCGAGGTTTTTTGCAACTTTCGTTGCGAATGATCAGGCTTGGTGATTTAGAATAGAATGTCGAAGAGGCGGAGCGTAAAAAACAGTAAAAGAGTGCTTAAAATCGAAACCCTTATTCGGAAACCATAATCTGTGACGTTCGAAGTACATGCTAAAAAACCGAGACACGGTCAACGTTTTTCGAAATTTCTATGGGTAATGATCAGGCATAATGAACTAGAATAGAATTTCGTAGAAGCGGAGTGCATAAAACGGTAAAAGTGTGCTTAAAATCGAACTCTAATTCGGGAAACCCTAATATGTGAAATTTGAAGTACGTGCTCACAAAACCCACCCACGGTCGACGTTTTTACAAACTTTTGTGGGAAATATCAGGGACAAGGATTTAGATTACAATTTCGAAGAAACGGAGTGATTAAAGAGTGATTAAAGTCGAACCCTAATCTGGGACAGTAAAAGTCGAACCCTAATCTGGGACTTCTGAAGTACGTGCTCAAAAAACATAGTCGCGGTCGAGGTTTTTTGAAACTTTCGTTGCGAATGATCAGGCTTGGTGATTTAGAATACAATGTCGAAGAGACGGAGTGTAAAAAACAGTAAAAGAGTGCTTAAAATCGAAACCCTTATTCGGAAACCATAATCTGTGACGTTCGAAGTACATGCTAAAAAACCGAGACACGGTCAACGTTTTTCGAAATTTCTATGGGTAATGATCAGGCATAATGAACTAGAATAGAATTTCGTAGAAGCGGAGTGCATAAAACGGTAAAAGTGTGCTTAAAATCGAACTCTAATTCGGGAAACCCTAATATGTGAAGTTTGAAGTACGTGCTCATAAAACCGACTCACGGTCGACGTTTTTACAAACTTTTGTGGGGAATGATCAGGGACAAGGATTTAGATTACAATTTCGAAGAAACGGAGTGCATCAAACAGTAAAAGGGTGATTGAAGTCGAACCCTAATTTGGGACGTCTGAAGTACGTGCTCAAAAAACTGAGTCGTGGTCGAGGTTTTTTGAAACTTTCGTTGCGAATGATCAGGCTTGGTGATTTAGAATAGAATGTCGAAGAGACAGAGTGTAAAAAACAGTAAAAGAGTGCTTAAAATCGAAACCCTTATTCGGAAACCATAATCTGTGACGTTTGAAGTACATGCTAAAAAACCGAGACACGGTCAACGTTTTTCCAAATTTCTATGGGTAATGATCAGGCATAATGAACTAGAATAGAATTTCGTAGAAGCGGAGTGCATAAAACGGTAAAAGTGTGCTTAAAATCGAACTCCAATTCGGGAAACCCTAATATGTGAAGTTCGAAGTACGTGCTCACAAAACCGACTCACGGTCGACGTTTTTACAAACTTTTGTGGGGAATGATCAGGGACAAGGATTTAGATTACAATTTCGAAGAAACGGAGTGCATCAAACAGTAAAAGAGTGATTGAAGTCGAACCCTAATCTGGGACGTCTGAAGTACGTGCTCAAAAAACTGAGTCGCGGTCGAGGTTTTTTGAAACTTTCGTTGCGAATGATCAGGCTTGGTGATTTAGAATAGAATGTCGAAGAGACGGAGGGTAAAAAACAGTAAAAGAGTGCTTAAAATCGAAACCCCTATTCGGAAACCATAATCTGTTACGTTTGAAGTACATGCTAAAAAACCGAGACACGGTCAACGTTTTTCGAAATTTCTATGGGTAATGATCAGGCATAATGAACTAAAATAGAATTTCGTAGAAGCAGAGTGCATAAAACGGTAAAAGTGTGCTTAAAATCGAACTCCAATTCGGGAAACCCTAATATGTGAAGTTCGAAGTACGTGCTCACAAAACCGACTCACGGTCGACGTTTTTACAAACTTTTGTGGGGAATGATCAGGGACAAGGATTTAGATTACAATTTCGAAGAAACGGAGTGCATCAAACAGTAAAAGAGTGATTGAAGTCGAACCCTAATCTGGGACGTCTGACGTACGTGCTCAAAAAACTGAGTCGCGGTCGAGGTTTTTTGAAACTTTCGTTGCGAATGATCAGGCTTGGTGATTTAGAATAGAAGGTCGAAGAGACGGAGCGTAAAAAACAGTAAAAGAGTGCTTAAAATCGAAACCCTTATTCGGAAACCATAATCTGTGACGTTTGAAGTACATGCTAAAAAACCGAGACACGGTCAACGTTTTTCGAAATTTCTATGGGTAATGATCAGGCATAATGAACTAGAATAGAATTTCGTAGAAGCGGAGTGCATAAAACGGTAAAAGTCTGCTTAAAATCGAACTCCAATTCGGGAAACCCTAATATGTGAAGTTCGAAGTACGTGCTCACAAAACCGACTCACGGTCGACGTTTTTACAAACTTTTGTGGGGAATGATCAGGGACAAGGATTTAGATTACAATTTCGAAGAAACGGAGTGCATCAAACAGTAAAAGAGTGATTGAAGTCGAACCCTAATCTGGGACGTCTGAAGTACGTGCTCAAAAAACTGAGTCGCGGGCGAGGTTTTTTGAAACTTTCGTTGCGAATGATCAGGCTTGGTGATTTAGAATAGAATGTCGAAGAGACAGAGGGTAAAAAACAGTAAAAGAGTGCTTAAAATCGAAACCCTTATTCGGAAACCATAATCTGTGACGTTTGAAGTACATGCTAAAAAACCGAGACACGGTCAACGTTTTTCGAAATTTCTATGGGTAATGATCAGGCATAATGAACTAAAATAGAATTTCGTAGAAGCAGAGTGCATAAAACGGTAAAAGTGTGCTTAAAATCGAACTCCAATTCGGGAAACCCTAATATGTGAAGTTCGAAGTACGTGCTCACAAAACCGACTCACGGTCGACGTTTTTACAAACTTTTGTGGGGAATGATCAGGGACAAGGATTTAGATTACAATTTCGAAGAAACGGAGTGCATCAAACAGTAAAAGAGTGATTGAAGTCGAACCCTAATCTGGGACGTCTGAAGTACGTGCTCAAAAAACTGAGTCGCGGTCGAGGTTTTTTGAAACTTTCGTTGCGAATGATCAGGCTTGGTGATTTAGAATAGAAGGTCGAAGAGACGGAGCGTAAAAAACAGTAAAAGAGTGCTTAAAATCGAAACCCTTATTCGGAAACCATAATCTGTGACGTTTGAAGTACATGCTAAAAAACCGAGACACGGTCAACGTTTTTCGAAATTTCTATGGGTAATGATCAGGCATAATGAACTAGAATAGAATTTCGTAGAAGCGGAGTGCATAAAACGGTAAAAGTGTGCTTAAAATCGAACTCCAATTCGGGAAACCCTAATATGTGAAGTTCGAAGTACGTGCTCACAAAACCGACTCACGGTCGACGTTTTTACAAACTTTTGTGGGGAATGATCAGGGACAAGGATTTAGATTACAATTTCGAAGAAACGGAGTGCATCAAACAGTAAAAGAGTGATTGAAGTCGAACCCTAATCTGGGACGTCTGAAGTACGTGCTCAAAAAACTGAGTCGCGGGCGAGGTTTTTTGAAACTTTCGTTGCGAATGATCAGGCTTGGTGATTTAGAATAGAATGTCGAAGAGACGGAGTGTAAAAAACAGTAAAAGAGTGCTTAAAATCGAAACCCTTATTCGGAAACCATAATCTGTGACGTTTGAAGTACATGCTAAAAAACCGAGACACGGTCAACGTTTTTCGAAATTTCTATGGGTAATGATCAGGCATAATGAACTAGAATAGAATTTCGTAGAAGCGGAGTGCATAAAACGGTAAAAGTGTGCTTAAAATCGAACTCCAATTCGGGAAACCCTAATATGTGAAGTTCGAAGTACGTGCTCACAAAACCGACTCACGGTCGACGTTTTTACAAACTTTTGTGGGGAATAATCAGGGACAGGGATTTAGATTACAATTTCGAAGAAACGGAGTGCATCAAACAGTAAAAGAGTGATTGAAGTCGAACCCTAATCTGGGACGTCTGAAGTACGTGCTCAAAAAACTGAGTCACGGTCGAGGTTTTTTGAAACTTTCGTTGCGAATGATAAGGCTTGGTGATTTAGAATAGAAGGTCGAAGAGACGGAGCGTAAAAAACAGTAAAAGAGTGCTTAAAATCGAAACCCTTATTCGGAAACCATAATCTGTGACGTTTGAAGTACATGCTAAAAAACCGAGACACGGTCAACGTTTTTCGAAATTTCTATGGGTAATGATCAGGCATAATGAACTAGAATAGAATTTCGTAGAAGCGGAGTGCATAAAACGGTAAAAGTGTGCTTAAAATCGAACTCCAATTCGGGAAACCCTAATATGTGAAGTTCGAAGTACGTGCTCACAAAACCGACTCACGGTCGACGTTTTTACAAACTTTTGTGGGGAATGATCAGGGACAAGGATTTAGATTACAATTTCGAAGAAACGGAGTGCATCAAACAGTAAAAGAGTGATTGAAGTCGAACCCTAATCTGGGACGTCTGAAGTACGTGCTCAAAAAACTGAGTCGCGGGCGAGGTTTTTTGAAACTTTCGTTGCGAATGATCAGGCTTGGTGATTTAGAATAGAATGTCGAAGAGACGGAGTGTAAAAAACAGTAAAAGAGTGCTTAAAATCGAAACCCTTATTCGGAAACCATAATCTGTGACGTTTGAAGTACATGCTAAAAAACCGAGACACGGTCAACGTTTTTCGAAATTTCTATGGGTAATGATCAGGCATAATGAACTAGAATAGAATTTCGTAGAAGCGGAGTGCATAAAACGGTAAAAGTCTGCTTAAAATCGAACTCCAATTCGGGAAACCCTAATATGTGAAGTTCGAAGTACGTGCTCACAAAACCGACTCACGGTCGACGTTTTTACAAACTTTTGTGGGGAATGATCAGGGACAGGGATTTAGATTACAATTTCGAAGAAACGGAGTGCATCAAACAGTAAAAGAGTGATTGAAGTCGAACCCTAATCTGGGACGTCTGAAGTACGTGCTCAAAAAACTGAGTCGCGGTCGAGGTTTTTTGAAACTTTCGTTGCGAATGATCAGGCTTGGTGATTTAGAATAGAATGTCGAAGAGACGGAGGGTAAAAAACAGTAAAAGAGTGCTTAAAATCGAAACCCCTATTCGGAAACCATAATCTGTGACGTTTGAAGTACATGCTAAAAAACCGAGACACGGTCAACGTTTTTCGAAATTTCTATGGGTAATGATCAGGCATAATGAACTAGAATAGAATTTCGTAGAAGCGGAGTGCATAAAACGGTAAAAGTGTGCTTAAAATCGAACTCCAATTCGGGAAACCCTAATATGTGAAGTTCGAAGTACGTGCTCACAAAACCGACTCACGGTCGACGTTTTTACAAACTTTTGTGGGGAATGATCAGGGACAAGGATTTAGATTACAATTTCGAAGAAACGGAGTGCATCAAACAGTAAAAGAGTGATTGAAGTCGAACCCTAATCTGGGACGTCTGAAGTACGTGCTCAAAAAACTGAGTCGCGGTCGAGGTTTTTTGAAACTTTCGTTGCGAATGATCAGGCTTGGTGATTTAGAATAGAATGTCAAAGAGACGGAGGGTAAAAAACAGTAAAAGAGTGCTTAAAATCGAAACCCCTATTCGGAAACCATAATCTGTGACGTTTGAAGTACATGCTAAAAAACCGAGACACGGTCAACGTTTTTCGAAATTTCTATGGGTAATGATCAGGCATAATGAACTAGAATAGAATTTCGTAGAAGCGGAGTGCATAAAACGGTAAAAGTGTGCTTAAAATCGAACTCCAATTCGGGAAACCCTAATATGTGAAGTTCGAAGTACGTGCTCACAAAACCGACTCACGGTCGACGTTTTTACAAACTTTTGTGGGGAATGATCAGGGACAAGGATTTAGATTACAATTTCGAAGAAACGGAGTGCATCAAACAGTAAAAGAGTGATTGAAGTCGAACCCTAATCTGGGACGTCTGAAGTACGTGCTCAAAAAACTGAGTCGCGGTCGAGGTTTTTTGAAACTTTCGTTGCGAATGATCAGGCTTGGTGATTTAGAATAGAAGGTCGAAGAGACGGAGCGTAAAAAACAGTAAAAGAGTGCTTAAAATCGAAACCCTTATTCGGAAACCATAATCTGTGACGTTTGAAGTACATGCTAAAAAACCGAGACACGGTCAACGTTTTTCGAAATTTCTATGGGTAATGATCAGGCATAATGAACTAGAATAGAATTTCGTAGAAGCGGAGTGCATAAAACGGTAAAAGTGTGCTTAAAATCGAACTCCAATTCGGGAAACCCTAATATGTGAAGTTCGAAGTACGTGCTCACAAAACCGACTCACGGTCGACGTTTTTACAAACTTTTGTGGGGAATGATCAGGGACAAGGATTTAGATTACAATTTCGAAGAAACGGAGTGCATCAAACAGTAAAAGAGTGATTGAAGTCGAACCCTAATCTGGGACGTCTGAAGTACGTGCTCAAAAAACTGAGTCGCGGTCGAGGTTTTTTGAAACTTTCGTTGCGAATGATCAGGCTTGGTGATTTAGAATAGAAGGTCGAAGAGACGGAGCGTAAAAAACAGTAAAAGAGTGCTTAAAATCGAAACCCTTATTCGGAAACCATAATCTGTGACGTTTGAAGTACATGCTAAAAAACCGAGACACGGTCAACGTTTTTCGAAATTTCTATGGGTAATGATCAGGCATAATGAACTAGAATAGAATTTCGTAGAAGCGGAGTGCATAAAACGGTAAAAGTGTGCTTAAAATCGAACTCCAATTCGGGAAACCCTAATATGTGAAGTTCGAAGTACGTGCTCACAAAACCGACTCACGGTCGACGTTTTTACAAACTTTTGTGGGGAATGATCAGGGACAAGGATTTAGATTACAATTTCGAAGAAACGGAGTGCATCAAACAGTAAAAGAGTGATTGAAGTCGAACCCTAATCTGGGACGTCTGAAGTACGTGCTCAAAAAACTGAGTCGCGGTCGAGGTTTTTTGAAACTTTCGTTGCGAATGATCAGGCTTGGTGATTTAGAATAGAATGTCGAAGAGACGGAGCGTAAAAAACAGTAAAAGGGTGCTTAAAATCGAAACCCTTATTCGGAAACCATAATCTGTGACGTTTGAAGTACATGCTAAAAAACCGAGACACGGTCAACGTTTTTCGAAATTTCTATGGGTAATGATCAGGCATAATGAACTAGAATAGAATTTCGTAGAAGCGGAGTGCATAAAACGGTAAAAGTCTGCTTAAAATCGAACTCCAATTCGGGAAACCCTAATATGTGAAGTTCGAAGTACGTGCAAACAAAACCGACTCACGGTCGACGTTTTTACAAACTTTTGTGGGGAATGATCAGGGACAAGGATTTAGATTACAATTTCGAAGAAACGGAGTGCATCAAACAGTAAAAGAGTGATTGAAGTCGAACCCTAATCTGGGACGTCTGAAGTACGTGCTCAAAAAACTGAGTCGCGGTCGAGGTTTTTTGAAACTTTCGTTGCGAATGATCAGGCTTGGTGATTTAGAATAGAAGGTCGAAGAGACGGAGCGTAAAAAACAGTAAAAGAGTGCTTAAAATCGAAACCCTTATTCGGAAACCATAATCTGTGACGTTTGAAGTACATGCTAAAAAACCGAGACACGGTCAACGTTTTTCGAAATTTCTATGGGTAATGATCAGGCATAATGAACTAGAATAGAATTTCGTAGAAGCGGAGTGCATAAAACGGTAAAAGTGTGCTTAAAATCGAACTCCAATTCGGGAAACCCTAATATGTGAAGTTCGAAGTACGTGCTCACAAAACCGACTCACGGTCGACGTTTTTACAAACTTTTGTGGGGAATGATCAGGGACAAGGATTTAGATTACAATTTCGAAGAAACGGAGTGCATCAAACAGTAAAAGAGTGATTGAAGTCGAACCCTAATCTGGGACGTCTGAAGTACGTGCTCAAAAAACTGAGTCGCGGTCGAGGTTTTTTGAAACTTTCGTTGCGAATGATCAGGCTTGGTGATTTAGAATAGAATGTCGAAGAGACGGAGCGTAAAAAACAGTAAAAGGGTGCTTAAAATCGAAACCCTTATTCGGAAACCATAATCTGTGACGTTTGAAGTACATGCTAAAAAACCGAGACACGGTCAACGTTTTTCGAAATTTCTATGGGTAATGATCAGGCATAATGAACTAGAATAGAATTTCGTAGAAGCGGAGTGCATAAAACGGTAAAAGTCTGCTTAAAATCGAACTCCAATTCGGGAAACCCTAATATGTGAAGTTCGAAGTACGTGCAAACAAAACCGACTCACGGTCGACGTTTTTACAAACTTTTGTGGGGAATGATCAGGGACAAGGATTTAGATTACAATTTCGAAGAAACGGAGTGCATCAAACAGTAAAAGAGTGATTGAAGTCGAACCCTAATCTGGGACGTCTGAAGTACGTGCTCAAAAAACTGAGTCGCGGTCGAGGTTTTTTGAAACTTTCGTTGCGAATGATCAGGCTTGGTGATTTAGAATAGAAGGTCGAAGAGACGGAGCGTAAAAAACAGTAAAAGAGTGCTTAAAATCGAAACCCTTATTCGGAAACCATAATCTGTGACGTTTGAAGTACATGCTAAAAAACCGAGACACAGTCAACGTTTTTCGAAATTTCTATGGGTAATGATCAGGCATAATGAACTAGAATAGAATTTCGTAGAAGCGGAGTGCATAAAACGGTAAAAGTCTGCTTAAAATCGAACTCCAATTCGGGAAACCCTAATATGTGAAGTTCGAAGTACGTGCTCACAAAACCGACTCACGGTCGACGTTTTTACAAACTTTTGTGGGGAATGATCAGGGACAAGGATTTAGATTACAATTTCGAAGAAACAGAGTGCATCAAACAGTAAAAGAGTGATTGAAGTCGAACCCTAATCTGGGACGTCTGAAGTACGTGCTCAAAAAACTGAGTCGCGGTCGAGGTGTTTTGAAACTTTCGTTGCGAATGATCAGGCTTGGTGATTTAGAATAGAATGTCGAAGAGACGGAGTGTAAAAAATAGTAAAAGAGTGCTTAAAATCGAAACCCTTATTCGGAAACCATAATCTGTGACGTTTGAAGTACATGCTAAAAAACCGAGACACGGTCAACGTTTTTCGAAATTTCTATGGGTAATGATCAGGCATAATGAACTAGAATAGAATTTCGTAGAAGCGGAGTGCATAAAACGGTAAAAGTGTGCTTAAAATCGAACTCCAATTCGGGAAACCCTAATATGTGAAGTTCGAAGTACGTGCTCACAAAACCGACTCACGGTCGACGTTTTTACAAACTTTTGTGGGGAATGATCAGGGACAAGGATTTAGATTACAATTTCGAAGAAACGGAGTGCATCAAACAGTAAAAGAGTGATTGAAGTCGAACCCTAATCTGGGACGTCTGAAGTACGTGCTCAAAAAACTGAGTCGCGGTCGAGGTTTTTTGAAACTTTCGTTGCGAATGATCAGGCTTGGTGATTTAGAATAGAATGTCGAAGAGACGGAGTGTAAAAAATAGTAAAAGAGTGCTTCAAATCGAAACCCTTATTCGGAAACCATAATCTGTGACGTTTGAAGTACATGCTAAAAAACCGAGACACGGTCAACGTTTTTCGAAATTTCTATGGGTAATGATCAGGCATAATGAACTAGAATAGAATTTCGTAGAAGCGGAGTGCATAAAACGGTAAAAGTGTGCTTAAAATCGAACTCCAATTCGGGAAACACTAATATGTGAAGTTTGAAGTACGTGCTCACAAAACCGACTCACGGTCGACGTTTTTACAAACTTTTGTGGGGAATGATCAGGGACAAGGATTTAGATTACAATTTCGAAGAAACGGAGTGCATCAAACAGTAAAAGAGTGATTGAAGTCGAACCCTAATCTGGGACGTCTGAAGTACGTGCTCAAAAAACTGAGTCGCGGTCGAGGTTTTTTGAAACTTTCGTTGCGAATGATCAGGCTTGGTGATTTAGAATAGAATGTCGAAGAGACGGAGGGTAAAAAACAGTAAAAGAGTGCTTAAAATCGAAACCCCTATTCAGAAACCATAATCTGTGACGGTTGAAGTACATGCTAAAATACCGAGACACGGTCAACGTTTTTCGAAATTTCTATGGGTAATGATCAGGCATAATGAACTAGAATAGAATTTTGTAGAAGCGGAGTGCATAAAACGGTAAAAGTGTGCTTAAAATCGAACTCCAATTCGGGAAACCCTAATATGTGAAGTTCGAAGTACGTGCTCACAAAACCGACTCACGGTCGACGTTTTTACAAACTTTTGTGGGGAATGATCAGGGACAAGGATTTAGATTACAATTTCGAAGAAACGGAGTGCATCAAACAGTAAAAGAGTGATTGAAGTCGAACCCTAATCTGGGACGTCTGAAGTACGTGCTCAAAAAACTGAGTCGCGGTCGAGGTTTTTTGAAACTTTGGTTGCGAATGATCAGGCTTGGTGATTTAGAATAGAATGTCGAAGAGACGGAGCGTAAAAAACAGTAAAAGAGTGCTTAAAATCGAAACCCTTATTCGGAAACCATAATCTGTGACGTTTGAAGTACATGCTAAAAAATCGAGACACGGTCAACGTTTTTCGAAATTTCTATGGGTAATGATCAGGCATAATGAACTAGAATAGAATTTCGTAGAAGCGGAGTGCATAAAACGGTAAAAGTCTGCTTAAAATCGAACTCCAATTCGGGAAACCCTAATATGTGAAGTTCGAAGTACGTGCTCACAAAACCGACTCACGGTCGACGTTTTTACAAACTTTTGTGGGGAATGATCAGGGACAAGGATTTAGATTACAATTTCGTAGAAACGGAGTGTATCAAACAGTAAAAGAGTGATTGAAGTCGAACCCTAATCTGGGACGTCTGAAGTACGTGCTCAAAAAACTGAGTCGCGGTCGAGGTTTTTTGAAACTTTCGTTGCGAATGATCAGGCTTGGTGATTTAGAATAGAATATCGAAGAGACGGAGCGTAAAAAACAGTAAAAGAGTGCTTAAAATCGAAACCCTTATTCGTAAACCATAATCTGTGACATTTGAAGTACATGCTAAAAAACCGAGACACGGTCAACGTTTTTCGAAATTTCTATGGGTAATGATCAGGCATAATGAACTATAATAGAATTTCGTAGAAGCGGAGTGCATAAAACGGTAAAAGTGTGCTTAAAATCGAACTCCAATTCGGGAAACCCTAATATGTGAAGCTCGAAGTACGTGCTCACAAAACCGACTCACGGTCGACGTTTTTACAATCTTTTGTGGGGAATGATCAGGGACAAGGATTTAGATTACAATTTCGAAGAAACGGAGTGCATCAAACAGTAAAAGAGTGATTGAAGACGAACCCTAATCTGGGACGTCTGAAGTACGTGCTCAAAAAACTGAGTCGCGGTCGAGGTTTTTTGAAACTTTCGTTGCTAATGATCAGGCTTGGTGATTTAGAATAGAATGTCTAAGAGACGGAGCGTAAAAAACAGTAAAAGAGTGCTTAAAATCGAAACCCTTATTCGGAAACAATAATCTGTGACGTTTGAAGTACATGCTAAAAAACCGAGACACGGTCAGCGTATTTCGAAATTTCTATGGGTAATGATCAGGCATAATGAACTAGAATAGAATTTCGTAGAAGCGGAGTGCATAAAACGGTAAAAGTGTGCTTAAAATCGAACTCCAATTCGGGAAACCCTAATATGTGAAGTTTGAAGTACGTGCTCACAAAACCGACTCACGGTCGACGTTTTTACAAAGTTTTGTGGGGAATGATCAGGGAAAAGGATTTAGATTACAATGTCGAAGAAACGGAGTGCATCAAACAGTAAAAGAGTGATTGAAGTCGAACCCTAATCTGGGACGTCTGAAGTACGTGCTCAAAAAACTGAGTCGCGGTCGAGGTTTTTTGAAACTTTCGTTGCGAATGATCAGGCTTGGTGATTTAGAATAGAATGTCGAAGAGACGGAGGGTAAAAAACAGTAAAAGAGTGCTTAAAATCGAAACCCCTATTCGGAAACCATAATCTGTGACGGTTGAAGTACATGCTAAAATACCGAGACACGGTCAACGTTTTTCGAAATTTCTATGGGTAATGATCAGGCATAATGAACTAGAATAGAATTTCGTAGAAGCGGAGTGCATAAAACGGTAAAAGTGTGCTTAAAATCGAACTCCAATTCGGGAAACCCTAATATGTGAAGTTCGAAGTACGTGCTCACAAAACCGACTCACGGTCGACGTTTTTACAAACTTTTGTGGGGAATGATCAGGGACAAGGATTTAGATTACAATTTCGAAGAAACGGAGTGCATCAAACAGTAAAAGAGTGATTGAAGTCGAACCCTAATCTGGGACGTCTGAAGTACGTGCTCAAAAAACTGAGTCGCGGTCGAGGTTTTTTGAAACTTTGGTTGCGAATGATCAGCCTTGGTGATTTAGAATAGAATGTCGAAGAGACGGAGCGTAAAAAACAGTAAAAGAGTGCTTAAAATCGAAACCCTTATTCGGAAACCATAATCTGTGACGTTTGAAGTACATGCTAAAAAACCGAGACACGGTCAACGTTTTTCGAAATTTCTATGGGTAATGATCAGGCATAATGAACTAGAATAGAATTTCGTAGAAGCGGAGTGCATAAAACGGTAAAAGTGTGCTTAAAATCGAACTCCAATTCGGGAAACCCTAATATGTGAAGTTCGAAGTACGTGCTCACAAAACCGACTCACGGTCGACGTTTTTACAAACTTTTGTGGGGAATGATCAGGGACAAGGATTTAGATTACAATTTCGTAGAAACGGAGTGTATCAAACAGTAAAAGAGTGATTGAAGTCGAACCCTAATCTGGGACGTCTGAAGTACGTGCTCAAAAAACACAGTCGCGGTCGAGGTTTTTTGAAACTTTCGTTGCGAATGATCAGGCTTGGTGATTTAGAATAGAATGTCGAAGAGACGGAGCGTAAAAAACAGTAAAAGAGTGCTTAAAATCGAAACCCTTATTCGTAAACCATAATCTGTGACGTTTGAAGTACATGCTAAAAAACCGAGACACGGTCAACGTTTTTCGAAATTTCTATGGGTAATGATCAGGCATAATGAACTATAATAGAATTTCGTAGAAGCGGAGTGCATAAAACGGTAAAAGTGTGCTTAAAATCGAACTCCAATTCGGGAAACCCTAATATGTGAAGCTCGAAGTACGTGCTCACAAAACCGACTCACGGTCGACGTTTTTACAATCTTTTGTGGGGAATGATCAGGGACAAGGATTTAGATTACAATTTCGAAGAAACGGAGTGCATCAAACAGTAAAAGAGTGATTGAAGACGAACCCTAATCTGGGACGTCTGAAGTACGTGCTCAAAAAACTGAGTCGCGGTCGAGGTTTTTTGAAACTTTCGTTGCTAATGATCAGGCTTGGTGATTTAGAATAGAATGTCTAAGAGACGGAGCGTAAAAAACAGTAAAAGAGTGCTTAAAATCGAAACCCTTATTCGGAAACAATAATCTGTGACGTTTGAAGTACATGCTAAAAAACCGAGACACGGTCAGCGTATTTCGAAATTTCTATGGGTAATGATCAGGCATAATGAACTATAATAGAATTTCGTAGAAGCGGAGTGCATAAAACGGTAAAAGTGTGCTTAAAATCGAACTCCAATTCGGGAAACCCTAATATGTGAAGCTCGAAGTACGTGCTCACAAAACCGACTCACGGTCGACGTTTTTACAAACTTTTGTGGGGAATGATCAGGGACAAGGATTTAGATTACAATTTCGAAGAAACGGAGTGCATCAAACAGTAAAAGAGTGATTGAAGTCGAACCCTAATCTGGGACGTCTGAAGTACGTGCTCAAAAAACTGAGTCGCGGTCGAGGTTTTTTGAAACTTTGGTTGCGAATGATCAGCCTTGGTGATTTAGAATAGAATGTCGAAGAGACGGAGCGTAAAAAACAGTAAAAGAGTGCTTAAAATCGAAACCCTTATTCGGAAACCATAATCTGTGACGTTTGAAGTACATGCTAAAAAACCGAGACACGGTCAACGTTTTTCGAAATTTCTATGGGTAATGATCAGGCATAATGAACTAGAATAGAATTTCGTAGAAGCGGAGTGCATAAAACGGTAAAAGTGTGCTTAAAATCGAACTCCAATTCGGGAAACCCTAATATGTGAAGTTCGAAGTACGTGCTCACAAAACCGACTCACGGTCGACGTTTTTACAAACTTTTGTGGGGAATGATCAGGGACAAGGATTTAGATTACAATTTCGTAGAAACGGAGTGTATCAAACAGTAAAAGAGTGATTGAAGTCGAACCCTAATCTGGGACGTCTGAAGTACGTGCTCAAAAAACACAGTCGCGGTCGAGGTTTTTTGAAACTTTCGTTGCGAATGATCAGGCTTGGTGATTTAGAATAGAATGTCGAAGAGACGGAGCGTAAAAAACAGTAAAAGAGTGCTTAAAATCGAAACCCTTATTCGTAAACCATAATCTGTGACGTTTGAAGTACATGCTAAAAAACCGAGACACGGTCAACGTTTTTCGAAATTTCTATGGGTAATGATCAGGCATAATGAACTATAATAGAATTTCGTAGAAGCGGAGTGCATAAAACGGTAAAAGTGTGCTTAAAATCGAACTCCAATTCGGGAAACCCTAATATGTGAAGCTCGAAGTACGTGCTCACAAAACCGACTCACGGTCGACGTTTTTACAATCTTTTGTGGGGAATGATCAGGGACAAGGATTTAGATTACAATTTCGAAGAAACGGAGTGCATCAAACAGTAAAAGAGTGATTGAAGACGAACCCTAATCTGGGACGTCTGAAGTACGTGCTCAAAAAACTGAGTCGCGGTCGAGGTTTTTTGAAACTTTCGTTGCTAATGATCAGGCTTGGTGATTTAGAATAGAATGTCTAAGAGACGGAGCGTAAAAAACAGTAAAAGAGTGCTTAAAATCGAAACCCTTATTCGGAAACAATAATCTGTGACGTTTGAAGTACATGCTAAAAAACCGAGACACGGTCAGCGTATTTCGAAATTTCTATGGGTAATGATCAGGCATAATGAACTAGAATAGAATTTCGTAGAAGCGGAGTGCATAAAACGGTAAAAGTGTGCTTAAAATCGAACTCCAATTCGGGAAACCCTAATATGTGAAGTTTGAAGTACGTGCTCACAAAACCGACTCACGGTCGACGTTTTTACAAACTTTTGTGGGGAATGATCAGGGAAAAGGATTTAGATTACAATGTCGAAGAAACGGAGTGCATCAAACAGTAAAAGAGTGATTGAAGTCGAACCCTAATCTGGGACGTCTGATGTACGTGCTCAAAAAACTGAGTCGCGGTCGAGGTTTTTTGAAACTTTGGTTGCGAATGATCAGGCTTGGTGATTTAGAATAGAATGTCGAAGAGACGGAGGGTAAAAAACAGTAAAAGAGTGCTTAAAATCGAAACCCCTATTCGGAAACCATAATCTGTGACGGTTGAAGTACATGCTAAAATACCGAGACACGGTCAACGTTTTTCGAAATTTCTATGGGTAATGATCAGGCATAATGAACTAGAATAGAATTTCGTAGAAGCGGAGTGCATAAAACGGTAAAAGTGTGCTTAAAATCGAACTCCAATTCGGGAAACCCTAATATGTGAAGTTCGAAGTACGTGCTCACAAAACCGACTCACGGTCGACGTTTTTACAAACTTTTGTGGGGAATGATCAGGGACAAGGATTTAGATTACAATTTCGAAGAAACGGAGTGCATCAAACAGTAAAAGAGTGATTGAAGTCGAACCCTAATCTGGGACGTCTGAAGTACGTGCTCAAAAAACTGAGTCGCGGTCGAGGTTTTTTGAAACTTTGGTTGCGAATGATCAGCCTTGGTGATTTAGAATAGAATGTCGAAGAGACGGAGCGTAAAAAACAGTAAAAGAGTGCTTAAAATCGAAACCCTTATTCGGAAACCATAATCTGTGACGTTTGAAGTACATGCTAAAAAACCGAGACACGGTCAACGTTTTTCGAAATTTCTATGGGTAATGATCAGGCATAATGAACTAGAATAGAATTTCGTAGAAGCGGAGTGCATAAAACGGTAAAAGTGTGCTTAAAATCGAACTCCAATTCGGGAAACCCTAATATGTGAAGTTCGAAGTACGTGCTCACAAAACCGACTCACGGTCGACGTTTTTACAAACTTTTGTGGGGAATGATCAGGGACAAGGATTTAGATTACAATTTCGTAGAAACGGAGTGTATCAAACAGTAAAAGAGTGATTGAAGTCGAACCCTAATCTGGGACGTCTGAAGTACGTGCTCAAAAAACACAGTCGCGGTCGAGGTTTTTTGAAACTTTCGTTGCGAATGATCAGGCTTGGTGATTTAGAATAGAATGTCGAAGAGACGGAGCGTAAAAAACAGTAAAAGAGTGCTTAAAATCGAAACCCTTATTCGTAAACCATAATCTGTGACGTTTGAAGTACATGCTAAAAAACCGAGACACGGTCAACGTTTTTCGAAATTTCTATGGGTAATGATCAGGCATAATGAACTATAATAGAATTTCGTAGAAGCGGAGTGCATAAAACGGTAAAAGTGTGCTTAAAATCGAACTCCAATTCGGGAAACCCTAATATGTGAAGCTCGAAGTACGTGCTCACAAAACCGACTCACGGTCGACGTTTTTACAATCTTTTGTGGGGAATGATCAGGGACAAGGATTTAGATTACAATTTCGAAGAAACGGAGTGCATCAAACAGTAAAAGAGTGATTGAAGACGAACCCTAATCTGGGACGTCTGAAGTACGTGCTCAAAAAACTGAGTCGCGGTCGAGGTTTTTTGAAACTTTCGTTGCTAATGATCAGGCTTGGTGATTTAGAATAGAATGTCTAAGAGACGGAGCGTAAAAAACAGTAAAAGAGTGCTTAAAATCGAAACCCTTATTCGGAAACAATAATCTGTGACGTTTGAAGTACATGCTAAAAAACCGAGACACGGTCAGCGTATTTCGAAATTTCTATGGGTAATGATCAGGCATAATGAACTATAATAGAATTTCGTAGAAGCGGAGTGCATAAAACGGTAAAAGTGTGCTTAAAATCGAACTCCAATTCGGGAAACCCTAATATGTGAAGCTCGAAGTACGTGCTCACAAAACCGACTCACGGTCGACGTTTTTACAAACTTTTGTGGGGAATGATCAGGGACAAGGATTTAGATTACAATTTCGAAGAAACGGAGTGCATCAAACAGTAAAAGAGTGATTGAAGTCGAACCCTAATCTGGGACGTCTGAAGTACGTGCTCAAAAAACTGAGTCGCGGTCGAGGTTTTTTGAAACTTTGGTTGCGAATGATCAGGCTTGGTGATTTAGAATAGAATGTCGAAGAGACGGAGCGTAAAAAACAGTAAAAGAGTGCTTAAAATCGAAACCCTTATTCGGAAACCATAATCTGTGACGTTTGAAGTACATGCTAAAAAACCGAGACACGGTCAGCGTTTTTCGAAATTTCTATGGGTAATGATCAGGCATAATGAACTAGAATAGAATTTCGTAGAAGCGGAGTGCATAAAACGGTAAAAGTGTGCTTAAAATCGAACTCCAATTCGGGAAACCCTAATATGTGAAGTTTGAAGTACGTGCTCACAAAACCGACTCACGGTCGACGTTTTTACAAACTTTTGTGAGGAATGATCAGGGACAAGGATTTAGATTACAATTTCGAAGAAATGGAGTGCATCAAACAGTAAAAGAGTGATTGAAGTCGAACCCTAATCTGGGACGTCTGAAGTACGTGCTTAAAAAACTGAGTCGCGGTCGAGGTTTTTTGAAACTTTCGTTGCGAAAGATCAGGCTTGGTGATTTAGAATAGAATGTCGAAGAGACGGAGCGTAAAAAACAGTAAAAGAGTGCTTAGAATCGAAACCCTTATTCGGAAACCATAATCTGTGACCTTTGAAGTACATGCTAAAAAACCGAGACACGGTCAACGTTTTTCGAAATTTCTATGTGAGTAATGATCAGGCATAATGAACTAGAATAGAATTTCGTAGAAGCGGAGTGCATAAAACGGTAAAAGTGTGCTTAAAATCGAACTCCAATTCGGGAAACCCTAATATGTGAAGTTTGAAGTACGTGCTCACAAAACCGACTCACGGTCGACGTTTTTACAAACTTTTGTGAGGAATGATCAGGGACAAGGATTTAGATTACAATTTCGAAGAAATGGAGTGCATCAAACAGTAAAAGAGTGATTGAAGTCGAACCCTAATCTGGGACGTCTGAAGTACGTGCTTAAAAAACTGAGTCGCGGTCGAGGTTTTTTGAAACTTTCGTTGCGAAAGATCAGGCTTGGTGATTTAGAATAGAATGTCGAAGAGACGGAGCGTAAAAAACAGTAAAAGAGTGCTTAGAATCGAAACCCTTATTCGGAAACCATAATCTGTGACCTTTGAAGTACATGCTAAAAAACCGAGACACGGTCAACGTTTTTCGAAATTTCTATGTGAGTAATGATCAGGCATAATGAACTAGAATAGAATTTCGTAGAAGCGGAGTGCATAAAACGGTAAAAGTGTGCTTAAAATCGAACTCCAATTCGGGAAACCCTAATATGTGAAGTTTGAAGTACGTGCTCACAAAACCGACTCACGGTCGACGTTTTTACAAACTTTTGTGGGGAATGATCAGGGAAAAGGATTTAGATTACAATGTCGAAGAAACGGAGTGCATCAAACAGTAAAAGAGTGATTGAAGTCGAACCCTAATCTGGGACGTCTGACGTACGTGCTCAAAAAACTGAGTCGCGGTCGAGGTTTTTTGAAACTTTCGTTGCGAATGATCAGGCTTGGTGATTTAGAATAGAATGTCTAAGAGACGGAGCGTAAAAAACAGTAAAAGAGTGCTTAAAATCGAAACCCTTATTCGGAAACAATAATCTGTGACGTTTGAAGTACATGCTAAAAAACCGAGACACGGTCAGCGTATTTCGAAATTTCTATGGGTAATGATCAGGCATAATGAACTAGAATAGAATTTCGTAGAAGCGGAGTGCATAAAACGGTAAAAGTGTGCTTAAAATCGAACTCCAATTCGGGAAACCCTAATATGTGAAGTTTCAAGTACGTGCTCACAAAACCGACTCACGGTCGACGTTTTTACAAACTTTTGTGGGGAATGATCAGGGAAAAGGATTTAGATTACAATGTCGAAGAAACGGAGTGCATCAAACAGTAAAAGAGTGATTGAAGACGAACCCTAATCTGGGACGTCTGAAGTACGTGCTCAAAAAACTGAGTCGCGGTCGAGGTTTTTTGAAACTTTCGTTGCTAATGATCAGGCTTGGTGATTTAGAATAGAATGTCTAAGAGACGGAGCGTAAAAAACAGTAAAAGAGTGCTTAAAATCGAAACCCTTATTCGGAAACAATAATCTGTGACGTTTGAAGTACATGCTAAAAAACCGAGACACGGTCAGCGTATTTCGAAATTTCTATGGGTAATGATCAGGCATAATGAACTAGAATAGAATTTCGTAGAAGCGGAGTGCATAAAACGGTAAAAGTGTGCTTAAAATCGAACTCCAATTCGGGAAACCCTAATATGTGAAGTTTCAAGTACGTGCTCACAAAACCGACTCACGGTCGACGTTTTTACAAACTTTTGTGGGGAATGATCAGGGAAAAGGATTTAGATTACAATGTCGAAGAAACGGAGTGCATCAAACAGTAAAAGAGTGATTGAAGTCGAACCCTAATCTGGGACGTCTGATGTACGTGCTCAAAAAACTGAGTCGCGGTCGAGGTTTTTTGAAACTTTCGTTGCTAATGATCAGGCTTGGTGATTTAGAATAGAATGTCGAAGAGACGGAGCGTAAAAAATAGTAAAAGAGTGCTTAAAATCGAAACCCTATTTCGGAAACCATAATCTGTGACGTTTGAAGTACATGCTAAAAAACCGAGCCACGGTCAACGTTTTTCGAAATTTCTATGGGTAATGATCAGGCATAATGAACTAGAATAGAATTTCGTAGAAGCGGAGAGCATAAAACGGTAAAAGTGTGCTTAAAATCGAACTCTAATTCGGGAAACCCTAATATGTGAAGTTCGAAGTACGTGCTCACAAAACCGACTCACGGTCGACGTTTTTACAAACTTTTGTGGGGAATGATCAGGGACAAGGATTTAGATTACAATTTCGAAGAAACGGAGTGCATCAAACTGTAAAAGAGTGATTGAAGTCGAACCCTAATCTGGGACGTCTGAAGTACGTGCTCAAAAAACTGAGTCGCGGTCGAGGTTTTTTGAAACTTTCGTTGCGAATGATCAGGCTTGGTGATTTAGAATAGAATGTCGAAGAGACGGAGCGTAAAAAACAGTAAAAGAGTGCTTAAAATCGAAACCCTTATTCGGAAACCATAATCTGTGACGTTTAAAGTACATGCTAAAAAACCGAGACACGGTCAACGTTTCTCGAAATTTCTATTGGTTGGCATAATCAACTAGAATAGAATTTCATAGAAGCGGAGTGCATAAAACGGTAAAAGTGTGCTTAAAATCGAACTCTAATTCGGGAAACCCTAATATGTGAAGTTTGTAGTACGTGCTCACAAAACCGACTCACGGTCGACGTTTTTACAATCTTTTGTGGGGAATGATCAGGGACAAGGATTTAGATTACAATTTCGAAGAAACGGAGTGCATCAAACAGTAAAAGAGTGATTAAAGTCGAACCCTAATCTGGGACGTCGGAAGTACGTGCTAAAAAAACTGAGTCGCGGTCGAGGTTTTTTGAAACTTTCGTTGCGAATGATCAGGCTTGGTGATTTAGAATAGAATGTCGAAGAGACGGAGCGTAAAAAACAGTAAAAGAGTGCTTAAAATCGAAACCCTTATTCGTAAACCATAATCTGTGACGTTTGAAGTACATGCTAAAAAACCGAGACACGGTCAACGTTTTTCGAAATTTCTATGGGTAATGATCAGGCATAATGAACTATAATAGAATTTCGTAGAAGCGGAGTGCATAAAACGGTAAAAGTGTGCTTAAAATCGAACTCCAATTCGGGAAACCCTAATATGTGAAGCTCGAAGTACGTGCTCACAAAACCGACTCACGGTCGACGTTTTTACAAACTTTTGTGGGGAATGATCAGGGACAAGGATTTAGATTACAATTTCGAAGAAACGGAGTGCATCAAAAAGTAAAAGAGTGATTGAAGTCGAACCCTAATCTGGGACGTCTGAAGTACGTGCTCAAAAAACTGAGTCGCGGTCGAGGTTTTTTGAAACTTTCGTTGCGAATGATCAGGCTTGGTGATTTAGAATAGAATGTCGAAGAGACGGAGCGTAAAAAACAGTAAAAGAGTGCTTAAAATCGAAACCCTTTATTCGGAAACCATAATCTGTGACGTTTGAAGTACATGCTAAAAAACCGAGACACGGTCAGCGTTTTTCGAAATTTCTATGGGTAATGATCAGGCATAATGAACTAGAATAGAATTTCGTAGAAGCGGAGTGCATAAAACGGTAAAAGTGTGCTTAAAATCGAACTCCAATTCGGGAAACCCTAATATGTGAAGCTCGAAGTACGTGCTCACAAAACCGACTCACGGTCGACGTTTTTACAAACTTTTGTGGGGAATGATCAGGGACAAGGATTTAGATTACAATTTCGAAGAAACGGAGTGCATCAAACAGTAAAAGAGTGATTGAAGTCGAACCCTAATCTGGGACGTCTGAAGTACGTGCTCAAAAAACTGAGTCGCGGTCGAGGTTTTTTGAAACTTTCGTTGCGAAAGATCAGGCTTGGTTATTTAGAATAGAATGTCGAAGAGACGGAGCGTAAAAAACAGTAAAAGTGTGCTTAGAATCGAAACCCTTATTCGGAAACCATAATCTGTGACGTTTGAAGTACATGCTAAAAAACCGAGACACGGTCAACGTTTTTCGAAATTTCTATGGGTAATGATCAGGCATAATGAACTAGAATAGAATTTCGTAGAAGCGGAGTGCATAAAACGGTAAAAGTGTGCTTAAAATCGAACTCCAATTCGGGAAACCCTAATATGTGAAGTTTGAAGTACGTACTCACAAAACCGACTCACGGTCGACGTTTTTACAAACTTTTGTGGGGAATGATCAGGGACAAGGATTTAGATTACAATTTCGAAGAAACGGAGTGCATCAAACAGTAAAAGAGTGATTGAAGACGAACCCTAATCTGGGACGTCTGAAGTACGTGCTCAAAAAACTGAGTCGCGGTTGAGGTTTTTTGAAACTTTCGTTGCTAATGATCAGGCTTGGTGATTTAGAATAGAATGTCGAAGAGACGGAGCGTAAAAAACAGTAAAAGAGTGCTTAAAATCGAAACCCTTATTCGGAAACCATAATCTGTGACGTTTGAAGTACATGCTAAAAAACCGAGACACGGTCAGCGTTTTTCGAAATTTCTATGGGTAATGATCAGGCATAATGAACTAGAATAGAATTTCGTAGAAGCGGAGTGCATAAAACGGTAAAAGTGTGCTTAAAATCGAACTCCAATTCGGGAAACCCTAATATGTGAAGTTTGAAGTACGTGCTGACAAAACCGACTCACGGTCGACGTTTTTACAAACTTTTGTGGGGAATGATCAGGGACAAGGATTTAGATTACAATTTCGAAGAAACGGAGTGCATCAAACAGTAAAAGAGTGATTGAAGTCGAACCCTAATCTGGGACGTCTGAAGTACGTGCTCAAAAAACTGAGTCGCGGTCGAGGTTTTTTGAAACTTTCGTTGCGAAAGATCAGGCTTGGTGATTTAGAATAGAATGTCGAAGAGACGGAGCGTAAAAAACAGTAAAAGAGTGCTTAGAATCGAAACCCTTATTCGGAAACCATAATCTGTGACCTTTGAAGTACATGCTAAAAAACCGAGACACGGTCAACGTTTTTCGAAATTTCTATGTGAGTAATGATCAGGCATAATGAACTAGAATAGAATTTCGTAGAAGCGGAGTGCATAAAACGGTAAAAGTGTGCTTAAAATCGAACTCCAATTCGGGAAACCCTAATATGTGAAGTTTGAAGTACGTGCTCACAAAACCGACTCACGGTCGACGTTTTTACAAACTTTTGTGAGGAATGATCAGGGACAAGGATTTAGATTACAATTTCGAAGAAATGGAGTGCATCAAACAGTAAAAGAGTGATTGAAGTCGAACCCTAATCTGGGACGTCTGAAGTACGTGCTTAAAAAACTGAGTCGCGGTCGAGGTTTTTTGAAACTTTCGTTGCGAAAGATCAGGCTTGGTGATTTAGAATAGAATGTCGAAGAGACGGAGCGTAAAAAACAGTAAAAGAGTGCTTAGAATCGAAACCCTTATTCGGAAACCATAATCTGTGACCTTTGAAGTACATGCTAAAAAACCGAGACACGGTCAACGTTTTTCGAAATTCCTATGTGAGTAATGATCAGGCATAATGAACTAGAATAGAATTTCGTAGAAGCGGAGTGCATAAAACGGTAAAAGTGTGCTTAAAATCGAACTCCAATTCGGGAAACCCTAATATGTGAAGTTCGAAGTACGTGCTCACAAAACCACCTCACGGTCGACGTTTTTACAAACTTTTGTGGGGAATGATCAGGGACAAGGATTTAGATTACAATTTCGAAGAAACGGAGTGCATCAAACAGTAAAAGAGTGATTGAAGTCGAACCCAAATCTGGGAAGTCTTAAGTACGTGCTCAAAAAACTGAGTCGCGGTCGAGGTTTTTTGAAACTTTCGTTGCGAATGATCAGGCTTAGTGATTTAGAATAGAATGTCGAAGAGACGGAGCGTAAAAAAAAGTAAAAGATTGCTTAGAATCGAAACCCTTATTCGGAAACCATAATCTGTGACGTTTGAAGTACATGCTAAAAAACCGAGACACGGTCAACGTTTTTCGAAATTTCTATGGGTAATGATCAGGCATAATGAACTAGAATAGAATTTCGTAGAAGCGTAGTGCATAAAACGGTAAAAGTGTTCTTAAAATCGAACTCTAATTCGGGAAACCCTAATATGTGAAGTTTGGAGTACGTGCTCACAAAACCGACTCACGGTCGACGTTTTTACAAACTTTTGTGGGGAATGATCAGCGACAAGGATTTATATTACAATTTCGAAGAAACGGAGTGCATCAAACAGTAAAAGAGTGATTGAAGTCGAACCCTAATCTGGGAAGTCTGAAGTACGTGCTCAAAAAACTGAGTCGCGGTCGAGGTTTTTTGAAACTTTCGTTGCGAAAGATCAGGCTTGGTGATTTAGAATAGAATGTCGAAGAGACGGAGCGTAAAAAACAGTAAAAGAGTGCTTAGAATCGAAACCCTTATTTGGAAACCATAATCTGTGACGTTTGAAGTACATGCTAAAAAACCGAGACACGGTCAACGTTTTTCGAAATTTCTATGGGTAATGATCAGGCATAATGAACTAGAATAGAATTTCGTAGAAGCGGAGTGCATAAAACGGTAAAAGTGTGCTTAAAATCGAACTCTAATTCGGGAAACCCTAATATGTGAAGTTTGGAGTACGTGCTCACAAAACCGACTCACGGTCGACGTTTTTACAAACTTTTGTGGGGAATGATCAGGGACAAGGATTTAGATTACAATTTCGAAGAAACGGAGTGCATCAAACAGTAAAAGAGTGATTGAAGTCGAACCCTAATCTGGGACGTCTGAAGTACGTGCTCAAAAAACTGAGTCGCGGTCGAGGTTTTTTGAAACTTTCGTTGCGAATGATCAAACTTGGTGATTTAGAATAGAATGTCGAAGAGACGGAGCGTAAAAAACAGTAAAAGAGTGCTTAGAATCGAAACCCTTATTCGGAAACCATAATCTGTGACGTTTGAAGTACATGCTAAAAAACCGAGACGCGGTCAACGTTTTTCGAAATTTCTATGGGTAATGATCAGGCATAATGAACTAGAATAGAATTTCGTAGAAGCGGAGTGCATAAAACGGTAAAAGTGTGCTTAAAATCGAACTCTAATTCGGGAAACCCTAATATGTGAAGTTTGAAGTACGTGCTCACAAAACCGACTCACGGTCGACGTTTTTACAAACTTTTGTGGGGAATGATCAGGGACAAGGATTTAGATTACAATTTCGAAGAAACGGAGTGCATCAAACAGTAAAAGAGTGATTGAAGTCGAACCCTAATCTGGGAAGTCTGAAGTACGTGCTCAAAAAACTGAGTCGCGGTCGAGGTTTTTTTAAACTTTCGTTGCGAATGATCAGGCTTAGTGATTTAGAATAGAATGTCGAAGAGACGGAGCGTAAAAAAAAGTAAAAGATTGCTTAGAATCGAAACCCTTATTCGGAAACCATAATCTGTGACGTTTGAAGTACATGCTAAAAAACCGAGACACGGTCAACGTTTTTCGAAATTTCTATGGGTAATGATCAGGCATAATGAACTAGAATAGAATTTCGTAGAAGCGGAGTGCATAAAACGGTAAAAGTGTGCTTAAAATCGAACTCTAATTCGGGAAACCCTAATATGTTAAGTTTGAAGTACGTGCTCACAAAACCGACTCACGGTCGACGTTTTTACAAACTTTTGTGGGGAATGATCAGGGACAAGGATTTAGATTACAATTTCGAAGAAACGGAGTGCATCAAACAGTAAAAGAGTGATTGAAGTCGAACCCTAATCTGGTCAGTCTGAAGTACGTGCTCAAAAAACTGAGTCGCAGTCGAGGTTTTTTGAAACTTTCGTTGTGAATGATTAGGCTTGGTGATTTAGAATAGAATGTCGAAGAGACGGAGCGTAAAAAACAGTAAAGAGTGCTTAGAATCGAAACCCTTATTCGGAAACCATAATCTGTGACGTTTGAAGTACATGCTAAAAAACCGAGACACGGTCAACGTTTTTCGAAATTTCTATGGGTAATGATCAGGCATAATGAACTAGAATAGAATTTCGTAGAAGCGTAGTGCATAAAACGGTAAAAGTGTTCTTAAAATCGAACTCTAATTCGGGAAACCCTAATATGTGAAGTTTGGAGTACGTGCTCACAAAACCGACTCACGGTCGACGTTTTTACAAACTTTTGTGGGGAATGATCAGGGACAAGGATTTATATTACAATTTCGAAGAAACGGAGTGCATCAAACAGTAAAAGAGTGATTGAAGTCGAACCCTAATCTGGGAAGTCTGAAGTACGTGCTCAAAAAACTGAGTCGCGGTCGAGGTTTTTTGAAACTTTCGTTGCGAAAGATCAGGCTTGGTGATTTAGAATAGAATGTCGAAGAGACGGAGCGTAAAAAACAGTAAAAGAGTGCTTAGAATCGAAACCCTTATTCGGAAACCATAATCTGTGACGTTTGAAGTACATGCTAAAAAACCGAGACACGGTCAACGTTTTTCGAAATTTCTATGGGTAATGATCAGGCATAATGAACTAGAATAGAATTTCGTAGAAGCGGAGTGCATAAAACGGTAAAAGTGTGCTTAAAATCGAACTCTAATTCGGGAAACCCTAATATGTGAAGTTTGGAGTACGTGCTCACAAAACCGACTCACGGTCGACGTTTTTACAAACTTTTGTGGGGAATGATCAGGGACAAGGATTTAGATTACAATTTCGAAGAAACGGAGTGCATCAAACAGTAAAAGAGTGATTGAAGTCGAACCCTAATCAGGGACGTCTGAAGTACGTGCTCAAAAAACTGAGTCGCGGTCGAGGTTTTTTGAAACTTTCGTTGCGAATGATCAAACTTGGTGATTTAGAATAGAATGTCGAAGAGACGGAGCGTAAAAAACAGTAAAAGAGTGCTTAGAATCGAAACCCTTATTCGGAAACCATAATCTGTGACGTTTGAAGTACATGCTAAAAAACCGAGACGCGGTCAACGTTTTTCGAAATTTCTATGGGTAATGATCAGGCATAATGAACTAGAATAGAATTTCGTAGAAGCGGAGTGCATAAAACGGTAAAAGTGTGCTTAAAATCGAACTCTAATTCGGGAAACCCTAATATGTGAAGTTTGAAGTACGTGCTCACAAAACCGACTCACGGTCGACGTTTTTACAAACTTTTGTGGGGAATGATCAGGGACAAGGATTTAGATTACAATTTCGAAGAAACGGAGTGCATCAAACAGTAAAAGAGTGATTGAAGTCGAACCCTAATCTGGGAAGTCTGAAGTACGTGCTCAAAAAACTGAGTCGCGGTCGAGGTTTTTTTAAACTTTCGTTGCGAATGATCAGGCTTGGTGATTTAGAATAGAATGTCGAAGAGACGGAGCGTAAAAAACAGTAAAAGAGTACTTAGAATCGAAACCCTTATTCGGAAACCATAATCTGTGACGTTTGAAGTACATGCTAAAAAACCGAGACACGGTCAACGTTTTTCGAAATTTCAATGGGTAATGATCAGGCATAATGAACTAGAATAGAATTTCGTAGAAGCGGAGTGCATAAAACGGTAAAAGTGTGCTTAAAATCGAACTCTAATTCGGGAAACCCTAATATGTGAAGTTTGGAGTACGTGCTCACAAAACCGACTCACGGTCGACGTTTTTACAAACTTTTGTGGGGAATGATCAGGGACAAGGATTTATATTACAATTTCGAAGAAACGGAGTGCATCAAACAGTAAAAGAGTGATTGAAGTCGAACCCTAATCTGGGAAGTCTGAAGTACGTGCTCAAAAAACTGAGTCGCGGTCGAGGTTTTTTGAAACTTTCGTTGCGAAAGATCAGGCTTGGTAACTTAGAATAGAATGTCGGAGAGACGGAGCGTAAAAAACAGTAAAAGAGTACTTAAAATCGAAACCCTTATTCGGAAACCATAATCTGTGACGTTTGAAGTACATGCTAAAAAACCGAGACACGGTCAACATTTGTCGAAATCTCTATGGGTAATGATCAGGCATAATGAACTAGAATAGAATTTCGTAGAAGCGGAGTGCATAAAACGGTAAAAGTGTGCTTAAAATCGAACTCTAATTCGGGAAACCCTAATATGTGAAGTTTGAAGTACGTGCTCACAAAACCGACTCACGGTCGACGTTTTTACAAACTTTTGTGGGGAATGATCAGGGAAAAGGATTTAGATTACAATTTCGAAGAAACGGAGTGCATCAAACAGTAAAAGAGTGATTGAAGTCGAACCCTAATCTGGGACGTCTGAAGTACGTGCTCAAAAAACTGAGTCGCGGTCGAGGTTTTTTGAAACTTTCGTTGCGAAAGATCAGGCTTGGTGATTTAGAATAGAATGTCGCAGAGACGGAGCGTAAAAAACAGTAAAAGAGTGCTTAGAATCGAAACCCTTATTCGGAAAACATAATCTGTGACGTTTGAAGTACATGCTAAAAAACCGAGACACGGTCAACGTTTTTTGAAATCTCTATGGGTAATGATCAGGCATAATGAACTAGAATAGAATTTCGTAGAAGCGGAGTGCATAAAACGGTAAAAGTGTGCTTAAAATCGAACTCTAATTCGGGAAACCCTAATATGTGAAGTTTGAAGTACGTGCTCACAAAACCGACTCACGGTCGACGTTTTTACAAACTTTTGTGGGGAATGATCAGGGACAAGGATTTAGATTACAATTTCGAAGAAACGGAGTGCATCAAACAGTAAAAGAGTGATTGAAGTCGAACCCTAATCTGGGACGTCTGAAGTACGTGCTCAAAAAACTGAGTCGCGGTCGAGGTTTTTTGAAACTTTCGTGGCGAATGATCAGGCTTGGTGATTTAGAATAGAATGTCGAAGAGACGGACCGTAAAAAACAGTAAAAGAGTGCTTAGAATCGAAACCCTTATTCGGAAACCATAATCTGTGACGTTTGAAGTACATGCTAAAAAACCGAGACACGGTCAACGTTTTTCGAAATTTCTATGGGTAATGATCATGCATAATGAACTAGAATAGAATTTCGTAGAAGCGGAGTGCATAAAACGGTAAAAGTGTGCTTAAAATCGAACTCTAATTCGGGAAACCCTAATATGTGAAGTTTGAAGTACGTGCTCACAAAACCGACTCACGGTCGACGTTTTTACAAACTTTTGTGGGGAATGATCAGGGACAAGGATTTAGATTACAATTTCGAAGAAACGGAGTGCATCAAACAGTAAAAGAGTGATTGAAGTCGAACCCTAATCTGGGAAGTCTGAAGTACGTGCTCAAAAAACTGAGTCGCGGTCGAGGTTTTTTGAAACTTTCGTTGCGAATGATTAGGCTTGGTGATTTAGAATAGAATGTCGAAGAGACGGAGCGTAAAAAACAGTAAAAGAGTGCTCAGAATCGAAACCCTTGTTCGGAAACCATAATCTGTGACGTTTGAAGTACATGCTAAAAAGCCGAGACACGGTCAACGTTTTTCGAAATTTCTATGGGTAATGATCAGGCATAATGAACTAGAATAGAATTTCGTAGAAGCGGAGTGCATAAAACGGTAAAAGTGTGCTTAAAATCGATCTCTAATTCGGGAAACCCTAATATGTGAAGTTTGAAGTACGTGCTCACAAAACCGACTCACGGTCGACGTTTTTACAAACTTTTGTGGGGAATGATCAGGGACAAGGATTTAGATTACAATTTCGAAGAAACGGAGTGCATCAAACAGTAAAAGAGTGATTGAAGTCGAACCCTAATCTGGGAAGTCTAAAGTACGTGCTCAAAAAACTGAGTCGCGGTCGAGGTTTTTTGAAACTTTCGTTGCGAATGATTAGGCTTGGTGATTTAGAATAGAATGTCGAAGTGACGGAGCGTATAAAACAGTAAAAGAGTGCTTAGAATCGAAACCCTTGTTCGGAAACCATAATCTGTGACGTTTGAAGTACATGCTAAAAAACCGAGACACGGTCAACGTTTTTCGAAATTTCTATGGGTAATGATCAGGCATAATGAACTAGAATAGAATTTCGTAGAAGCGGAGTGCATAAAACGGTAAAAGTGTGCTTAAAATCGAACTCTAATTCGGGAAACCCTAATATGTGAAGTTTGAAGTACGTGCTCACAAAACCGACTCACGGTCGACGTTTTTACAAACTTTTGTGGGGAATGATCAGGGACAAGGATTTAGATTACAATTTCGAAGAAACGGAGTGCATCAAACAGTAAAAGAGTTATTGATGTCGAACCCTAATCTGGGAAGTCTGAAGTACGTGCTCAAAAAACTGAGTCGCGGTCGAGGTTTTTTGAAACTTTCGTTGCGAAAGATCAGGCTTGGTGACTTAGAATAGAATGTCGAAGAGACGGAGCGTAAAAAACAGTAAAAGAGTACTTAAAATCGAAACCTTATTCGGAAACCATAATCTGTGACGTTTGAAGTACATGCTAAAAAACCGAGACATTGTCAACGTTTGTCGAAATCTCTATGGGTAATGATCAGGCATAATGAACTAGAATAGAATTTCGTAGAAGCGGAGTGCATAAAACGGTAAAAGTGTGCTTAAAATCGAACTCTAATTCGGGAAACCCTAATATGTGAAGTTTGAAGTACGTGCTCACAAAACCGACTCACGGTCGACGTTTTTACAAACTTTTGTGGGGAATGAACAGGGACAAGAATTTAGATTACAATTTCGAAGAAACGGTGCATCAAACAGTAAAAGAGTGATTGAAGTCGAACCCTAATCTGGGACGTCTGAAGTACGTGCTCAAAAAACTGAGTCGCGGTCGAGGTTTTTTGAAACTTTCGTTGCAAATGATCAGGCTTGGTGATTTAGAATAGAATGTCGAAGAGACGGAGCTTAAAAAACAGTAAAAGAGTGCTTAGAATCGAAACACTTATTCAGAAACCATAATCTGTGACGTTTGAAGTACATGCTAATAAACCGAGACACGGTCAACGTTTTTCGAAATTTCTATGGGTAATGATCAGGCATAATGAACTAGAATAGAATTTCGTAGAAGCGGAGTGCATAAAACGGTAAAAGTGTGCTTAAAATCGAACTCTAATTCGGGAAACCCTAATATGTGAAGTTTGAAGTACGTGCTCACAAAACCGACTCATGGTCGACGTTTTTACAAACTTTTGTGGGGAATGATCAGGGACAGGGATTTAGATTACAATTTCGAAGAAACGGAGTGCATCAAACAGTAAAAGAGTGATTGAAGTCGAACCCTAATCTGGGAAGTCTGAAGTACGTGCTCAAAAAACTGAGTCGCGGTCGAGGTTTTTTGAAACTTTCGTTGCGAATGATCAGGCTTGGTGATTTAGAATAGAATGTCGAAGAGACGGAGCGTAAAAAACAGTAAAAGAGTGCTTAGAATCGAAACCCTTATTCGGAAACCATAATCTGTGACGTTTGAAGTACATGCTAAAAAACCGAGACACGGTCAACGTTTTTCGAAATTTCTATGGGTAATGATCAGGCATAATGAACTAGAATAGAATTTCGTAGAAGCGGAGTGCATAAAACGGTAAAAGTGTGCTTAAAATCGAACTCTAATTCGGGAAACCCTAATATGTGAAGTTTGAAGTACGTGCTCACAAAACCGACTCACGGTCGACGTTTTTACAAACTTTTGTGGGGAATGATCAGGGACAAGGATTTAGATTACAATTTCGAAGAAACGGAGTGCATCAAACAGTAAAAGAGTGATTGAAGTCGAACCCTAATCTGGGAAGTCTGAAGTACGTGCTCAAAAAACTGAGTCGCGGTCGAGGTTTTTTGAAACTTTCGTTGCGAATGATTAGGCTTGGTGATTTAGAATAGAATGTCGAAGAGACGGAGCGTAAAAAACAGTAAAAGAGTGCTTAGAATCGAAACCCTTGTTCCGAAACAATAATCTGTGACGTTTGAAGTACATGCTAAAAAACCGAGACACGGTCAACGTTTTTCGAAATTTCTATGGGTAATGATCAGGCATAATGAACTAGAATAGAATTTCGTAGAAGCGGAGTGCATAAAACGGTAAAAGTGTGCTTAAAATCGAACTCTAATTCGGGAAACCTTAATATGTGAAGTTTGAAGTACGTGCTCACAAAACCGACTCACGGTCGACGTTTTTACAAACTTTTGTGGGGAATGATCAGGGACAAGGATTTAGATTACAATTTCGAAGAAACGGAGTGCGTCAAACAGTAAAAGAGTGATTGAAGTCGAACCCTAATCAGGGAAGTCTGAAGTACGTGCTCAAAAAACTGAGTCGCGGTCGAGGTTTTTTGAAACTTTCGTTGCGAAAGATCAGGCTTGGTAACTTAGAATAGAATGTCGAAGAGACGGAGCGTAAAAAACAGTAAAAGAGTACTTAAAATCGAAACCCTTATTCGGAAACCATAATCTGTGACGTTTGAAGTACATGCTAAAAAACCGAGACACGGTCAACATTTGTCGAAATCTCTATGGGTAATGATCAGGCATAATGAACTAGAATAGAATTTCGTAAAAGCGGAGTGCATAAAACGGTAAAAGTGTGCTTAAAATCGAACTCTAATTCGGGAAACCCTAATATGTGAAGTTTGGAGTACGTGCTCACAAAACCGACTCACGGTCGACGTTTTTACAAACTTTTGTGGGGAATGAACAGGGACAAGGATTTAGATTACAATTTCGAAGAAACGGTGCATCAAACAGTAAAAGAGTGATTGAAGTCGAACCCTAATCTGGGACGTCTGAAGTACGTGCTCAAAAAACTGAGTCGCGGTCGAGGTTTTTTGAAACTTTCGTTGCAAATGATCAGGCTTGTTGATTTAGAATAGAATGTCGAAGAGACGGAGCGTAAAAAACAGTAAAAGAGTGCTTAGAATCGAAACACTTATTCAGAAACCATAATCTGTGACGTTTGAAGTACATGCTAATAAACCGAGACACGGTCAACGTTTTTCGAAATTTCTATGGGTAATGATCAGGCATAATGAACTAGAATAGAATTTCGTAGAAGCGGAGTGCATAAAACGGTAAAAGTGTGCTTAAAATCGAACTCTAATTCGGGAAACCCTAATATGTGAAGTTTGAAGTACGTGCTCACAAAACCGACTCATGGTCGACGTTTTTACAAACTTTTGTGGGGAATGATCAGGGACAAGGATTTAGATTACAATTTCGAAGAAACGGAGTGCATCAAACAGTAAAAGAGTGATTGAAGTCGAACCCTAATCTGGGAAGTCTGAAGTACGTGCTCAAAAAACTGAGTCGCGGTCGAGGTTTTTTGAAACTTTCGTTGCGAATGATCAGGCTTGGTGATTTAGAATAGAATGTCGAAGAGACGGAGCGTAAAAAACAGTAAAAGAGTGCTTAGAATCGAAACCCTTATTCGGAAACCATAATCTGTGACGTTTGAAGTACATGCTAAAAAACCGAGACACGGTCAACGTTTTTCGAAATTTCTATGGGTAATGATCAGGCATAATGAACTAGAATAGAATTTCGTAGAAGCGGAGTGCATAAAACGGTAAAAGTGTGCTTAAAATCGAACTCTAATTCGGGAAACCCTAATATGTGAAGTTTGAAGTACGTGCTCACAAAACCGACTCACGGTCGACGTTTTTACAAACTTTTGTGGGGAATGATCAGGGACAAGGATTTAGATTACAATTTCGAAGAAACGGAGTGCATCAAACAGTAAAAGAGTGATTGAAGTCGAACCGTAATCTGGGAAGTCTGAAGTACGTGCTCAAAAAACTGAGTCGCGGTCGAGGTTTTTTGAAACTTTCGCTGCGAATGATTAGGCTTGGTGATTTAGAATAGAATGTCGAAGAGACGGAGCGTAAAAAACAGTAAAAGAGTGCTTAGAATCGAAACCCTTGTTCCGAAACAATAATCTGTGACGTTTGAAGTACATGCTAAAAAACCGAGACACGGTCAACGTTTTTCGAAATTTCTATGGGTAATGATCAGGCATAATGAACTAGAATAGAATTTCGTAGAAGCGGAGTGCATAAAACGGTAAAAGTGTGCTTAAAATCGAACTCTAATTCGGGAAACCTTAATATGTGAAGTTTGAAGTACGTGCTCACAAAACCGACTCACGGTCGACGTTTTTACAAACTTTTGTGGGGAATGATCAGGGACAAGGATTTAGATTACAATTTCGAAGAAACGGAGTGCATCAAACAGTAAAAGAGTGATTGAAGTCGAACCCTAATCAGGGAAGTCTGAAGTACGTGCTCAAAAAACTGAGTCGCGGTCGAGGTTTTTTGAAACTTTCGTTGCGAAAGATCAGGCTTGGTAACTTAGAATAGAATGTCGAAGACACGGAGCGTAAAAAACAGTAAAAGAGTACTTAAAATCGAAACCCTTATTCGGAAACCATAATCTGTGACGTTTGAAGTACATGCTAAAAAACCGAGACACGGTCAACATTTGTCGAAATCTCTATGGGTAATGATCAGGCATAATGAACTAGAATAGAATTTCGTAAAAGCGGAGTGCATAAAACGGTAAACGTGTGCTTAAAATCGAACTCTAATTCGGGAAACCCTAATATGTGAAGTTTGGAGTACGTGCTCACAAAACCGACTCACGGTCGACGTTTTTACAAACTTTTGTGGGGAATGAACAGGGACAAGGATTTAGATTACAATTTCGAAGAAACGGTGCATCAAACAGTAAAAGAGTGATTGAAGTCGAACCCTAATCTGGGACGTCTGAAGTACGTGCTCAAAAAACTGAGTCGCGGTCGAGGTTTTTTGAAACTTTCGTTGCAAATGATCAGGCTTGTTGATTTAGAATAGAATGTCGAAGAGACGGAGCGTAAAAAACAGTAAAAGAGTGCTTAGAATCGAAACACTTATTCAGAAACCATAATCTGTGACGTTTGAAGTACATGCTAATAAACCGAGACACGGTCAACGTTTTTCGAAATTTCTATGGGTAATGATCAGGCATAATGAACTAGAATAGAATTTCGTAGAAGCGGAGTGCATAAAACGGTAAAAGTGTGCTTAAAATCGAACTCTAATTCGGGAAACCCTAATATGTGAAGTTTGAAGTACGTGCTCACAAAACCGACTCATGGTCGACGTTTTTACAAACTTTTGTGGGGAATGATCAGGGACAAGGATTTAGATTACAATTTCGAAGAAACGGAGTGCATCAAACAGTAAAAGAGTGATTGAAGTCGAACCCTAATCTGGGAAGTCTGAAGTACGTGCTCAAAAAACTGAGTCGCGGTCGAGGTTTTTTGAAACTTTCGTTGCGAATGATCAGGCTTGGTGATTTAGAATAGAATGTCGAAGAGACGGAGCGTAAAAAACAGTAAAAGAGTGCTTAGAATCGAAACCCTTATTCGGAAACCATAATCTGTGACGTTTGAATTTCATGCTAAAAAACCGAGACACGGTCAACGTTTTTTGAAATTTCTATGGGTAATGATCAGGCATAATGAACTAGAATAGAATTTCGTAGAAGCGGAGTGCATAAAACGGTAAAAGTGTGCTTAAAATCGAACTCTAATTCGGGAAACCCTAATATGTGAAGTTTGAAGTACGTGCTCACAAAACCGACTCACGGTCGACGTTTTTACAAACTTTTGTGGGGAATGATCAGGGACAAGGATTTAGATTACAATTTCGAAGAAACGGAGTGCATCAAACAGTAAAAGAGTGATTGAAGTCGAACCCTAATCTGGGAAGTCTGAAGTACGTGCTCAAAAAACTGAGTCGCGGTCGAGGTTTTTTGAAACTTTCGTTGCGAATGATTAGGCTTGGTGATTTAGAATAGAATGTCGAAGAGACGGAGCGTAAAAAACAGTAAAAGAGTGCTTTGAATCGAAACCCTTGTTCGGAAACCATAATCTGTGACGTTTGAAGTACATGCTAAAAAGCCGAGACACGGTCAACGTTTTTCGAAATTTCTATGGGTAATGATCAGGCATAATGAACTAGAATAGAATTTCGTAGAAGCGGAGTGCATAAAACGGTAAAAGTGTGCTTAAAATCGAACTCTAATTCGGGAAACCCTAATATGTGAAGTTTGAAGTACGTGCTCACAAAACCGACTCACGGTCGACGTTTTTTCAAACTTTTGTGGGGAATGATCAGGGACAAGGATTTAGATTACAATTTCGAAGAAACGGAGTGCATCAAACAGTAAAAGAGTGATTGAAGTCGAACCCTAATCTGGGAAGTCTGAAGTACGTGCTCAAAAAACTGAGTCGCGGTCGAGGTTTTTTGAAACTTTCGTTGCGAATGATTAGGCTTGGTGATTTAGAATAGAATGTCGAAGAGACGGAGCGTAAAAAACAGTAAAAGAGTGCTTTGAATCGAAACCCTTGTTCGGAAACCATAATCTGTGACGTTTGAAGTACATGCTAAAAAGCCGAGACACGGTCAACGTTTTTCGAAATTTCTATGGGTAATGATCAGGCATAATGAACTAGAATAGAATTTCGTAGAAGCGGAGTGCATAAAACGGTAAAAGTGTGCTTAAAATCGAACTCTAATTCGGGAAACCCTAATATGTGAAGTTTGAAGTACGTGCTCACAAAACCGACTCACGGTCGACGTTTTTTCAAACTTTTGTGGGGAATGATCAGGGACAAGGATTTAGATTACAATTTCGAAGAAACGGAGTGCATCAAACAGTAAAAGAGTGATTGAAGTCGAACCCTAATCTGGGAAGTCTGAAGTACGTGCTCAAAAAACTGAGTCGCGGTCGAGGTTTTTTGAAACTTTCGTTGCGAAAGATCAGGCTTGGTGATTTAGAATAGAATGTCGCAGAGACGGAGCGTAAAAAACAGTAAAAGAGTGCTTAGAATCGAAACCCTTATTCGGAAAACATAATCTGTGACGTTTGAAGTACATGCTAAAAAACCGAGACACGGTCAACGTTTTTTGAAATCTCTATGGGTAATGATCAGGCATAATGAACTAGAATAGAATTTCGTAGAAGCGGAGTGCATAAAACGGTAAAAGTGTGCTTAAAATCGAACTCTAATTCGGGAAACCCTAATATGTGAAGTTTGAAGTACGTGCTCACAAAACCGACTCACGGTCGACGTTTTTACAAACTTTTGTGGGGAATGATCAGGGACAAGGATTTAGATTACAATTTCGAAGAAACGGAGTGCATCAAACAGTAAAAGAGTGATTGAAGTCGAACCCTAATCTGGGAAGTCTGAAGTACGTGCTCAAAAAACTGAGTCGCGGTCGAGGTTTTTTGAAACTTTCGTTGCGAATGATGAGGCTTGGTGATTTAGAATAGAATGTCGAAGAGACGGAGCGTAAAAAACAGTAAAAGAGTGCTTAGAATCGAAACCCTTGTTCGGAAACCATAATCTGTGACGTTTGAAGTACATGCTAAAAAGCCGAGACACGGTCAACGTTTTTCGAAATTTCTATGGGTAATGATCAGGCATAATGAACTAGAATAGAATTTCGTAGAAGCGGAGTGCATAAAACGGTAAAAGTGTGCTTAAAATCGAACTCTAATTCGGGAAACCCTAATATGTGAAGTTTGAAGTACGTGCTCAGAAAACCGACTCACGGTCGACGTTTTTACAAACTTTTGTGGGGAATGATCAGGGACAAGGATTTAGATTACAATTTCGAAGAAACGGAGTGCATCAAACAGTAAAAGAGTGATTGAAGTAGAACCCTAATCTGGGAAGTCTGAAGTACGTGCTCAAAAAACTGAGTCGCGGTCGAGGTTTTTTGAAACTTTCGTTGCGAATGATCAGGCTTGGTGATTTAGAATAGAATGTCGAAGAGACGGAGCGTAAAAAACAGTAAAAGAGTGCTTAGAATCGAAACCCTTATTCGGAAACCATAATCTGTGACGTTTGAATTTCATGCTAAAAAACCGAGACACGGTCAACGTTTTTCGAAATTTCTATGGGTAATGATCAGGCATAATGAACTAGAATAGAATTTCGTAGAAGCGGAGTGCATAAAACGGTAAAAGTGTGCTTAAAATCGAACTCTAATTCGGGAAACCCTAATATGTGAAGTTTGAAGTACGTGCTCACAAAACCGACTCACGGTCGACGTTTTTTACAAAATTTTGTGGGGAATAATCAGGGACAAGGATTTAGATTACAATTTCGAAGAAACGGAGTGCATCAAACAGTAAAAGAGTGATTGAAGTCGAACCCTAATCGGGGACATCTGAAATACGTGCTCAAAAAACTGAGTCGCGGTCGAGGTTTTTTGAAACTTTCGTTGCGAATGATCAGGCCTGGTGATTTAGAATAGAATGTCGAAGAGACGGAGCGTAAAAAACAGTAAAAGAGTGCTTAGAATCGAAACACTTATTCAGAAACCATAATCTGTGACGTTTGAAGTACATGCTAAAAAACTGAAACACGGTCAACGTTTTTCGAAATTTCTATGGGTAATGATCAGGCATAATGAACTAGAATAGAATTTCGTAGAAGCGGAGTGCATAAAACGGTAAAAGTGTGCTTAAAATCGAACTCTAATTCGGGAAACCCTAATATGTGAAGTTTGGAGTACGTGCTCACAAAACCGACTCACAATCGACGTTTTTACAAAATTTGGTGGGGAATGATCAGGGACAAGGATTTAGATTACAATTTCGAAGAAACGGAGTGCATCAAACAGTAAAAGAGTGATTGAAGTCGAACCCTAATCTGGGACGTCTGAAGTACGTGCTCAAAAAACTGAGTCGCGGTCGAGGTTTTTTGAAACTTTCGTTGCGAATGATCAGGCTTGGTGATTTATAATAGAATGTCGAAGAGACGGAGCGTAAAAAACAGTAAAAGAGAGCTTAGAATCGAAACCCTTATTCGGAAACCATAATCTGTGACGTTTGAAGTACATGCTAAAAAACCGAGACACGGTAAACGTTTTTCGAAATTTCTATGAGTAATGATCAGGCATAATGAACTAGAATAGAATTTCGTAGAAGCGGAGTGCATAAAATGGTAAAAGTGTGCTTAAAATCGAACTCTAATTCGGGAAACCCTAATATGTGAAGTTTGAAGTACGTGCTCACAAAACCGACTCACGTTCGACGTTTTTACAAACTTTTGTGGGGAATGATCAGGGACAAGGATTTAGATTACAATTTCGAAGAAACGGAGTGCATCAAACAGTAAAAGAGTGATTGAAGTCGAACCCTAATCTGGGAAGTCTGAAGTACGTGCTCAAAAAACTGAGTCGCGGTCGAGGTTTTTTGAAACTTTCGTTGCGAATGATTAGGCTTGGTGATTTAGAATAGAATGTCGAAGAGACGGAGCCTAAAAAACAGTAAAAGAGTGCTTAGAATCGAAACCCTTGTTCGGAAACCATAATCTGTGACGTTTGAAGTACATGCTAAAAAACCGAGACACGGTCAACGTTTTTCGAAATTTCTATGGGTAATGATCAAGCATAATGAACTAGAATAGAATTTCGTAGAAGCGGAGTGCATAAAACGGTAAAAGTGTGCTTAAAATCGAACTCTAATTCGGGAAACCCTAATATGTGAAGTTTGAAGTACGTGCTCACAAAACCGACTCACGGTCGACGTTTTTACAAACTTTTGTGGGGAATGATCAGGGACAAGGATTTAGATTACAATTTCGAAGAAACGGAGTGCATCAAACAGTAAAAGAGTGATTGAAGTCGAACCCTAATCTGGGAAGTCTGAAGTACGTGCTCAAAAAACTGAGTCGCGGTCGAGGTTTTTTGAAACTTTCGTTGCGAAAGATCAGGCTTGGTGATTTAGAATAGAATGTCGCAGAGACGGAGCGTAAAAAACAGTAAAAGAGTGCTTAGAATCGAAACCCTTATTCGGAAAACATAATCTGTGACGTTTGAAGTACATGCTAAAAAACCGAGACACGGTCAACGTTTTTTGAAATCTCTATGGGTAATGATCAGGCATAATGAACTAGAATAGAATTTCGTAGAAGCGGAGTGCATAAAACGGTAAAAGTGTGCTTAAAATCGAACTCTAATTCGGGAAACCCTAATATGTGAAGTTTGAAGTACGTGCTCACAAAACCGACTCACGGTCGACGTTTTTACAAACTTTTGTGGGGAATGATCAGGGACAAGGATTTAGATTACAATTTCGAAGAAACGGAGTGCATCAAACAGTAAAAGAGTGATTGAAGTCGAACCCTAATCTGGGAAGTCTGAAGTACGTGCTCAAAAAACTGAGTCGCGGTCGAGGTTTTTTGAAACTTTCGTTGCGAATGATGAGGCTTGGTGATTTAGAATAGAATGTCGAAGAGACGGAGCGTAAAAAACAGTAAAAGAGTGCTTAGAATCGAAACCCTTGTTCGGAAACCATAATCTGTGACGTTTGAAGTACATGCTAAAAAGCCGAGACACGGTCAACGTTTTTCGAAATTTCTATGGGTAATGATCAGGCATAATGAACTAGAATAGAATTTCGTAGAAGCGGAGTGCATAAAACGGTAAAAGTGTGCTTAAAATCGAACTCTAATTCGGGAAACCCTAATATGTGAAGTTTGAAGTACGTGCTCAGAAAACCGACTCACGGTCGACGTTTTTACAAACTTTTGTGGGGAATGATCAGGGACAAGGATTTAGATTACAATTTCGAAGAAACGGAGTGCATCAAACAGTAAAAGAGTGATTGAAGTAGAACCCTAATCTGGGAAGTCTGAAGTACGTGCTCAAAAAACTGAGTCGCGGTCGAGGTTTTTTGAAACTTTCGTTGCGAATGATCAGGCTTGGTGATTTAGAATAGAATGTCGAAGAGACGGAGCGTAAAAAACAGTAAAAGAGTGCTTAGAATCGAAACCCTTATTCGGAAACCATAATCTGTGACGTTTGAATTTCATGCTAAAAAACCGAGACACGGTCAACGTTTTTCGAAATTTCTATGGGTAATGATCAGGCATAATGAACTAGAATAGAATTTCGTAGAAGCGGAGTGCATAAAACGGTAAAAGTGTGCTTAAAATCGAACTCTAATTCGGGAAACCCTAATATGTGAAGTTTGAAGTACGTGCTCACAAAACCGACTCACGGTCGACGTTTTTTACAAAATTTTGTGGGGAATAATCAGGGACAAGGATTTAGATTACAATTTCGAAGAAACGGAGTGCATCAAACAGTAAAAGAGTGATTGAAGTCGAACCCTAATCGGGGACATCTGAAATACGTGCTCAAAAAACTGAGTCGCGGTCGAGGTTTTTTGAAACTTTCGTTGCGAATGATCAGGCCTGGTGATTTAGAATAGAATGTCGAAGAGACGGAGCGTAAAAAACAGTAAAAGAGTGCTTAGAATCGAAACACTTATTCAGAAACCATAATCTGTGACGTTTGAAGTACATGCTAAAAAACTGAAACACGGTCAACGTTTTTCGAAATTTCTATGGGTAATGATCAGGCATAATGAACTAGAATAGAATTTCGTAGAAGCGGAGTGCATAAAACGGTAAAAGTGTGCTTAAAATCGAACTCTAATTCGGGAAACCCTAATATGTGAAGTTTGGAGTACGTGCTCACAAAACCGACTCACAATCGACGTTTTTACAAAATTTGGTGGGGAATGATCAGGGACAAGGATTTAGATTACAATTTCGAAGAAACGGAGTGCATCAAACAGTAAAAGAGTGATTGAAGTCGAACCCTAATCTGGGACGTCTGAAGTACGTGCTCAAAAAACTGAGTCGCGGTCGAGGTTTTTTGAAACTTTCGTTGCGAATGATCAGGCTTGGTGATTTATAATAGAATGTCGAAGAGACGGAGCGTAAAAAACAGTAAAAGAGAGCTTAGAATCGAAACCCTTATTCGGAAACCATAATCTGTGACGTTTGAAGTACATGCTAAAAAACCGAGACACGGTAAACGTTTTTCGAAATTTCTATGAGTAATGATCAGGCATAATGAACTAGAATAGAATTTCGTAGAAGCGGAGTGCATAAAATGGTAAAAGTGTGCTTAAAATCGAACTCTAATTCGGGAAACCCTAATATGTGAAGTTTGAAGTACGTGCTCACAAAACCGACTCACGTTCGACGTTTTTACAAACTTTTGTGGGGAATGATCAGGGACAAGGATTTAGATTACAATTTCGAAGAAACGGAGTGCATCAAACAGTAAAAGAGTGATTGAAGTCGAACCCTAATCTGGGAAGTCTGAAGTACGTGCTCAAAAAACTGAGTCGCGGTCGAGGTTTTTTGAAACTTTCGTTGCGAATGATTAGGCTTGGTGATTTAGAATAGAATGTCGAAGAGACGGAGCCTAAAAAACAGTAAAAGAGTGCTTAGAATCGAAACCCTTGTTCGGAAACCATAATCTGTGACGTTTGAAGTACATGCTAAAAAACCGAGACACGGTCAACGTTTTTCGAAATTTCTATGGGTAATGATCAAGCATAATGAACTAGAATAGAATTTCGTAGAAGCGGAGTGCATAAAACGGTAAAAGTGTGCTTAAAATCGAACTCTAATTCGGGAAACCCTAATATGTGAAGTTTGAAGTACGTGCTCACAAAACCGACTCACGGTCGACGTTTTTACAAACTTTTGTGGGGAATGATCAGGGACAAGGATTTAGATTACAATTTCGAAGAAACGGAGTGCATCAAACAGTAAAAGAGTGATTGAAGTCGAACCCTAATCTGGGAAGTCTGAAGTACGTGCTCAAAAAACTGAGTCGCGGTCGAGGTTTTTTGAAACTTTCGTTGCGAAAGATCAGGCTTGGTAACTTAGAATAGAATGTCGAAGAGACGGAGCGTAAAAAACAGTAAAAGAGTGCTTAGAATCGAAACCCTTATTCGGAAACCATAATCTGTGACGTTTGAAGTACATGCTAAAAAACCGAGACACGGTCAACGTTTTTCGAAATTTCTATGGGTAATGATCAGGCATAATGAACTAGAATAGAATTTCGTAGAAGCGGAGTGCATAAAACGGTAAAAGTGTGCTTAAAATCGAACTCTAATTCGGGAAACCCTAATATGTGAAGTTTGAAGTACGTGCTCAGAAAACCGACTCACGGTCGACGTTTTTACAAACTTTTGTGGGGAATGATCAGGGACAAGGATTTAGATTACAATTTCGAAGAAACGGAGTGCATCAAACAGTAAAAGAGTGATTGAAGTAGAACCCTAATCTGGGAAGTCTGAAGTACGTGCTAAAAAAACTGAGTCGCGGTCGAGGTTTTTTGAAACTTTCGTTGCGAATGATCAGGCTTGGTGATTTAGAATAGAATGTCGAAGAGACGGAGCGTAAAAAACAGTAAAAGAGTGCTTAGAATCGAAACCTTTATTAGGAAACCATAATCTGTGACGTTTGAATTTCATGCTAAAAAACCGAGACACGGTCAACGTTTTTCGAAATTTCTATGGGTAATGATCAGGTATAATGAACTAGAATAGAATTTCGTAGAAGCGGAGTGCATAAAACGGTAAAAGTGTGCTTAAAATCGAACTCTAATTCGGGAAACCCTAATATGTGAAGTTTGAAGTACGTGCTCACAAAACCGACTCACGGTCGACGTTTTTTACAAAATTTTGTGGGGAATAATCAGGGACAAGGATTTAGATTACAATTTCGAAGAAACGGAGTGCATCAAACAGTAAAAGAGTGATTGAAGTCGAACCCTAATCGGGGACATCTGAAGTACGTGCTCAAAAAACTGAGTCGCGGTCGAGGTTTTTTGAAACTTTCGTTGCGAATGATCAGGCCTGGTGATTTAGAATAGAGACGGAGCGTAAAAAACAGTAAAAGAGTGCTTTGAATCGAAACCCTTGTTCGGAAACCATAATCTGTGACGTTTGAAGTACATGCTAAAAAGCCGAGACACGGTCAACGTTTTTCGAAATTTCTATGGGTAATGATCAGGCATAATGAACTAGAATAGAATTTCGTAGAAGCGGAGTGCATAAAACGGTAAATGTGTGCTTAAAATCGAACTCTAATTCGGGAAACCCTAATATGTGAAGTTTGAAGTACGTGCTCACAAAACCGACTCACGGTCGACGTTTTTACAAACTTTTGTGGGGAATGATCAGGGACAAGGATTTAGATTACAATTTCGAAGAAACGGAGTGCATCAAACAGTAAAAGAGTGATTGAAGTCGAACCCTAATCTGGGAAGTCTGAAGTACGTGCTCAAAAAACTGAGTCGCGGTCGAGGTTTTTTGAAACTTTCGTTGCGAATGATTAGGCTTGGTGATTTAGAATAGAATGTCGAAGAGACGGAGCGTAAAAAACAGTAAAAGAGTGCTTAGAATCGAAACCCTTGTTCGGAAACCATAATCTGTGACGTTTGAAGTACATGCTAAAAAGCCGAGACACGGTCAACGTTTTTCGAAATTTCTATGGGTAATGATCAGGCATAATGAACTAGAATAGAATTTCGTAGAAGCGGAGTGCATAAAACGGTAAAAGTGTGCTTAAAATCGAACTCTAATTCGGGAAACCCTAATATGTGAAGTTTAAAGTACGTGCTCACAAAACCGACTCACGGTCGACTTTTTTTACAAAATTTTGTGGGGAATAATCAGGGACAAGGATTTAGATTACAATTTCGAAGAAACGGAGTGCATCAAACATTAAAAGAGTGATTGAAGTCGAACCCTAATCGGGGACATCTGAAGTACGTGCTCAAAAAACTGAGTCGCGGTCGAGGTTTTTTGAAACTTTCGTTGCGAATGATCAGGCCTGGTGATTTAGAATAGAATGTCGAAGAGACGGAGCGTAAAAAACAGTAAAAGAGTGCTTAGAATCGAAACACTTATTCAGAAACCATAATCTGTGACGTTTGAAGTACATGCTAAAAAACCGAAACACGGTCAACGTTTTTCGAAATTTCTATGGGTAATGATCAGGCATAATGAACTAGAATAGAATTTCGTAGAAGCGGAGTGCATAAAACGGTAAAAGTGTGCTTAAAATCGAACTCTAATTCGGGAAACCCTAATATGTGAAGTTTGGAGTACGTGCTCACAAAACCGACTCACGGTCGACATTTTTACAAAATTTTGTGGGGAATGATCAGGGACAAGGATTTAGATTACAATTTCGAAGAAACGGAGTGCATCAAACAGTAAAAGAGTGATTGAAGTCGAACCCTAATCTGGGACGTCTGAAGTACGTGCTCAAAAAACTGAGTCGCGGTCGAGGTTTTTTGAAACTTTCGTTGCGAATGATCAGGCTTGGTGATTTATAATAGAATGTCGAAGAGACGGAGCGTAAAAAACAGTAAAAGAGAGCTTAGAATCGAAACCCTTATTCGGAAACCATAATCTGTGAAGTTTGAAGTACATGCTAAAAAACCGAGACACGGTAAACGTTTTTCGAAATTTCTATGAGTAATGATCAGGCATAATGAACTAGAATAGAATTTCGTAGAAGCGGAGTGCATAAAATGGTAAAAGTGTGCTTAAAATCGAACTCTAATTCGGAAAACCCTAATATGTGAAGTTTGAAGTACGTGCTCACAAAACCGACTCACGGTCGACGTTTTTACAAACTTTTGTGGGGAATGATCAGGGACAAGGATTTAGATTACAATTTCGAAGAAACGGAATGCATCAAACAGTAAAAGAGTGATTGAAGTCGAACCCTAATCTGGGACGTCTGAAGTACGTGCTCAAAAAACTGAGTCGCGGTCGAGGTTTTTTGAAACTTTCGTTGCGAATGATCAGGCTTGGTGATTTAGAATAGAATGTCGAAGAGACGGAGCGTAAAAAACAGTAAAAGAGTGCTTAAAATCGAAATCCTTATTCGGAAACCATAATCTGTGACGTTTGAAGTACATGCTAAAAAACCGAGACACGGTCAACGTTTTTCGAAATTTCTATGATAATGATCAGGCATAATGAACTAGAATAGAATTTCGTAGAAGCGGAGTGCATAAAACGGTAAAAGTGTGCTTAAAATCGAACTCTAATTCGGGAAACCCTAATATGTGAAGTTTGGAGTACGTGCTCACAAAACCGACTCACGGTCGACATTTTTACAAAATTTTGTGGGGAATGATCAGGGACAAGGATTTAGATTACAATTTCGAAGAAACGGAGTGCATCAAACAGTAAAAGAGTGATTGAAGTCGAACCCTAATCTGGGAAGTCTGAAGTACGTGCTCAAAAAACTGAGTCGCGGTCGAGGTTTTTTGAAACTTTCGTTGCGAATGATTAGGCTTGGTGATTTAGAATAGAATGTCGAAGAGACGGAGCGTAAAAAACAGTAAAAGAGTGCTTAGAATCGAAACCCTTGTTCGGAAACCATAATCTGTGACGTTTGAAGTACATGCTAAAAAGCCGAGACACGGTCAACGTTTTTCGAAATTTCTATGGGTAATGATCAGGCATAATGAACTAGAATAGAATTTCGTAGAAGCGGAGTGCATAAAACGGTAAAAGTGTGCTTAAAATCGAACTCTAATTCGGGAAACCCTAATATGTGAAGTTTGAAGTACGTGCTCACAAAACCGACTCACGGTCGACGTTTTTACAAACTTTTGTGGGGAATGATTAGGGACAAGGATTTAGATTACAATTTCGAAGAAACGGAGTGCATCAAACAGTAAAAGAGTGATTGAAGTCGAACCCTAATCTGGGACGTCTGAAGTACGTGCTCAAAAAACTGAGTCGCGGTCGAGGTTTTTTGAAACTTTCGTTGCGAATGATCAGGCTTGGTGATTTAGAATAGAATGTCGAAGAGACGGAGCGTAAAAAACAGTAAAAGAGTGCTTAGAATCGAAACCCTTATTCGGAAACCATAATCTGTGACGTTTGAAGTACATCCTAAAAAACCGAGACACGATCAACGTTTTTCGAAATTTCTATGGGTAATGATCAGGCATAATGAACTAGAATAGAATTTCGTAGAAGCGGAGTGCATAAAACGGTAAAAGTGTGCTTAAAATCGAACTCTAATTCGGGAAACCCTAATATGTGAAGTTTGAAGTACGTGCTCACAAAACCGACTCACGGTCGACGTTTTTTACAAAATTTTGTGGGGAATAATCAGGGACAAGGATTTAGATTACAATTTCGAAGAAACGGAGTGCATCAAACAGTAAAAGAGTGATTGAAGTCGAACCCTAATCGGGGACATCTGAAGTACGTGCTCAAAAAACTGAGTCGCGGTCGAGGTTTTTTGAAACTTTCGTTGCGAATGATCAGGCCTGGTGATTTAGGATAGAATGTCGAAGAGACGGAGCGTAAAAAACAGTAAAAGAGTGCTTAAAATCGAAACCCTTATTCGGAAACCATAATCTGTGACGTTTGAAGTACATGCTAAAAAACCGAGACACAGTCAACATTTTTCGAAATTTCTATTTGTAATGATCAGGCATAATGAACTAGAATAGAATTTCGTAGAAGCGGAGTGCATAAAACGGTAAAAGTGTGCTTAAAATCGAACTCTAATTCGGGAAACCCTAAATGTGCAGTTTGGAGTACGTGCTCAGAAAACCGACTCACGGTCGACGTTTTTACAAACTTTTGTGGGGAATGATCAGGGACAAGGATTTAGATTACAATTTCGAAGAAACGGAGTGCATCAAACAGTAAAAGAGTGATTGAAGTCGAACCCTAATCTGGGACGTCTGAAGTACGTGCTCAAAAAACTGAGTCGCGGTCGAGGTTTTTTGAAACTTTCGTTGCGAATGATCAGGCTTGGTGATTTATAATAGAATGTCGAAGAGACGGAGCGTAAAAAACAGTAAAAGAGAGCTTAGAATCGAAACCCTTATTCGGAAACCATAATCTGTGACGTTTGAAGTACATGCTAAAAAACCGAGACACGGTAAACGTTTTTCGAAATTTCTATGAGTAATGATCAGGCATAATGAACTAGAATAGAATTTCGTAGAAGCGGAGTGCATAAAATGGTAAAAGTGTGCTTAAAATCGAACTCTAATTCGGGAAACCCTAATATGTGAAGTTTGAAGTACGTGCTCACAAAACCGACTCACGGTCGACGTTTTTACAAACTTTTGTGGGGAATGATCAGGGACAAGGATTTAGATTACAATTTCGAAGAAACGGAGTGCATCAAACAGTAAAAGAGTGATTGAAGTCGAACCCTAATCTGGGACGTCTGAAGTACGTGCTCAAAAAACTGAGTCGCGGTCGAGGTTTTTTGAAACTTTCGTTGCGAAAGATCAGGCTTGGTGATTTTAGAATAGAATGTCGCAGAGACGGAGCGTAAAAAACAGTAAAAGAGTGCTTAGAATCGAAACCCTTATTCGGAAAACATAATCTGTGACGTTTGAAGTACATGCTAAAAAACCGAGACACGGTCAACGTTTTTTGAAATCTCTATGGGTAATGATCAGGCATAATGAACTAGAATTGAATTTCGTAGAAGCGGAGTGCATAAAACGGTAAAAGTGTGCTTAAAATCGAACTCTAATTCGGGAAACCCTAATATGTGAAGTTTGAAGTACGTGCTCAGAAAACCGACTCACGGTCGACGTTTTTACAAACTTTTGTGGGGAATGATCAGGGACAAGGATTTAGATTACAATTTCGAAGAAACGGACTGCATCAAACAGTAAAAGAGTGATTGAAGTCGAACCCTAATCTTGGACGTCTGAAGTACGTGCTCAAAAAACTGAGTCGCGGTCGAGGTTTTTTGAAACTTTCGTTGCGAATGATCAGGCTTGGTGATTTAGAATATTATGTCGAAGAGACGGAGCATAAAAAACAGTAAAAGAGTGCTTAGAATCGAAACACTTATTCAGAAACCATAATCTGTGATGTTTGAAGTACATGCTAAAAAACTGAGACACGGTCAACGTTTTTCGAAATTTCTATGATAATGATCAGGCATAATGAACTAGAATAGAATTTCGTAGAAGCGGAGTGCATAAAACGGTAAAAGTGTGCTTAAAATCGAACTCTAATTCGGGAAACCCTAATATGTGAAGTTTGGAGTACGTGCTCACAAAACCGACTCACGGTCGACATTTTTACAAAATTTTGTGGGGAATGATCAGGGACAAGGATTTAGATTACAATTTCGAAGAAACGGAGTGCATCAAACAGTAAAAGAGTGATTGAAGTCGAACCCTAATCTGGGAAGTCTGAAGTACGTGCTCAAAAAACTGAGTCGCGGTCGAGGTTTTTTGAAACTTTCGTTGCGAATGATTAGGCTTGGTGATTTAGAATAGAATGTCGAAGAGACGGAGCGTAAAAAACAGTAAAAGAGTGCTTAGAATCGAAACCCTTGTTCGAAAACCATAATCTGTGACGTTTGAAGTACATGCTAAAAAGCCGAGACACGGTCAACGTTTTTCGAAATTTCTATAGGTAATGATCAGGCATAATGAACTAGAATAGAATTTCGTAGAAGCGGAGTGCATAAAACGGTAAAAGTGTGCTTAAAATCGAACTCTAATTCGGGAAACCCTAATATGTGAAGTTTGAAGTACGTGCTCACAAAACCGACTCACGGTCGACGTTTTTACAAACTTTTGTGGGGAATGATCAGGGACAAGGATTTAGATTACAATTTCGAAGAAACGGAGTGCATCAAACAGTAAAAGAGTGATTGAAGTCGAACCCTAATCTGGGACGTCTGAAGTACGTGCTCAAAAAACTGAGTCGCGGTCGAGGTTTTTTGAAACTTTCGTTGCGAAAGATCAGGCTTGGTGATTTAGAATAGAATGTCGCAGAGACGGAGCGTAAAAAACAGTAAAAGAGTGCTTAGAATCGAAACCCTTATTCGGAAAACATAATCTGTGACGTTTGAAGTACATGCTAAAAAACCGAGACACGGTCAACGTTTTTTGAAATCTCTATGGGTAATGATCAGGCATAATGAACTAGAATTGAATTTCGTAGAAGCGGAGTGCATAAAACGGTAAAAGTGTGCTTAAAATCGAACTCTAATTCGGGAAACCCTAATATGTGAAGTTTGAAGTACGTGCTCAGAAAACAGACTCACGGTCGACGTTTTTACAAACTTTTGTGGGGAATGATCAGGGACAAGGATTTAGATTACAATTTCGAAGAAACGGACTGCATCAAACAGTAAAAGAGTGATTGAAGTCGAACCCTAATCTTGGACGTCTGAAGTACGTGCTCAAAAAACTGAGTCGCGGTCGAGGTTTTTTGAAACTTTCGTTGCGAATGATCAGGCTTGGTGATTTAGAATAGAATGTCGAAGAGACGGAGCATAAAAAACAGTAAAAGAGTGCTTAGAATCGAAACACTTATTCAGAAACCATAATCTGTGACGTTTGAAGTACATGCTAAAAAACCGAGACACGGTCAACGTTTTTCGAAATTTCTATGATAATGATCAGGCATAATGAACTAGAATAGAATTTCGTAGAAGCGGAGTGCATAAAACGGTAAAAGTGTGCTTAAAATCGAACTCTAATTCGGGAAACCCTAATATGTGAAGTTTGGAGTACGTGCTCACAAAACCGACTCACGGTCGACATTTTTACAAAATTTTGTGGGGAATGATCAGGGACAAGGATTTAGATTACAATTTCGAAGAAACGGAGTGCATCAAACAGTAAAAGAGTGATTGAAGTCGAACCCTAATCAGGGACGTCTGAAGTACGTGCTCAAAAAACTGAGTCGCGGTCGAGGTTTTTTGAAACTTTCGTTGCGAATGATCAGGCTTGGTGATTTAGAATAGAATGTCGAAGAGACGGAGCGTAAAAAACAGTAAAAGAGTGCTTAGAATCGAAACCCTTTGATAAGATAAGGAATCAACTACAAGGGGAATAAGATTCGGATTACCTTGTTGATCGAATATCTCAAGGCAAGAACACTTGATTGAGATTCGAATCACTCCACAAGCAAGATCGATCATGTCTAGCTTGAATGACTCTTGTTGATCAAATATCTCAAACACTTGTTTGAGATTCGAATCACTCCACAAGCAAGATTGATCATGTCGAGCTTGAATGATTCTACATGCAATCTAAACTACATAGAATTGCAAAGAAACTTAGCCATTGGCTAAAGGAAAGCACAAATGCTTCTTTAATAATATTTTCCAAGTCTACCTACAAATACAACATACATGGCTTTATATAGCCTCAAAATGAAACTACTAAAGGCATTCTAAGAATTGTAACATTCATACTTAATGGCCATAATTAACCATTATGTAATTGTAACCTAAAGTAAATTAAAAGTCTTAAACTACATTAATGAAATACAATAACTCTAAATTGTAATCCCCCCAAAATTTAAAACATGAAACTTCATTCTTCTTCCATGTGGCATGAATTGAAATATCTTTAGATAATTTCAACAACATTTTTTTCACATCTTCATTGAAGCATATTGTATGATTGATGTCTCTTGGTTCATATCATTCTCCACTTCTTCAAGAGGATTCGTCCTCGAATCTATTTGTGAAACTTTGCTGCAAAAAATAAGTTATGGAAATACGAAGGACCTCACAACACTCTCTCATGAGTATACACTCAAGGAATTTTAGGTCACTCTTTTTACACTCGTTTACACAATTGAAACTCTCATTCTCACCTCTCAAAATTTTTAATAGAGCAAAGATTGAATTTTGAACTCTGGGTCGATTAAAAATTAAAAAGATAAAAAAATAAATAAAAATCAAATTGAGAAGAAACGCAAAGGAAACATATATCCGATCTTGAGCCTGAAGCTCTGATACCAAATGATAAGATAAGGAAATCAACTACAAGGGGGGTAAGATTCGGATTACCTTGTTGATCGAATATCTCAAGGCAAGAACACTTGATTGAGATTCGAATCACTCCACAAGCAAGATCGATCATGTCTAGCTTGAATGACTCTTGTTGATCAAATATCTCAAACACTTGTTTGAGATTCGAATCACTCCACAAGCAAGATTGATCATGTCGAGCTTGAATGATTCTACATGCAATCTAAACTACATAGAATTGCAAAGAAACTTAGCCATTGGCTAAAGGAAAGCACAAATGCTTCTTTAATAATATTTTCCAAGTCTACCTACAAATACAACATACATGGCTTTATATAGCCTCAAAATGAAACTACTAAAGGCATTCTAAGAATTGTAACATTCATACTTAATGGCCATAATTAACCATTATGTAATTGTAACCTAAAGTAAATTAAAAGTCTTAAACTACATTAATGAAATACAATAACTCTAAATTGTAATCCCCCCAAAATTTAAAACATGAAACTTCATTCTTCTTCCATGTGGCATGAATTGAAATATCTTTAGATAATTTCAACAACATTTTTTTCACATCTTCATTGAAGCATATTGTATGATTGATGTCTCTTGGTTCATATCACCCTTATTCGGAAACCATAATCTTTGACGTTTGAAGTACATCCTAAAAAACCGAGACACGATCAACGTTTTTCGAAATTTCTATGGGTAATGATCAGGCATAATGAACTAGAATAGAATTTCGTAGAAGCGGAGTGCATAAAACGGTAAAAGTGTGCTTAAAATCGAACTCTAATTCGGGAAACCCTAATATGTGAAGTTTGAAGTACGTGCTCACAAAACCGACTCACGGTCGACGTTTTTTACAAAATTTTGTGGGGAATAATCAGGGACAAGGATTTAGATTACAATTTCGAAGAAACGGAGTGCATCAAACAGTAAAAGAGTGATTGAAGTCGAACCCTAATCGGGGACATCTGAAGTACGTGCTCAAAAAACTGAGTCGCGGTCGAGGTTTTTTGAAACTTTCGTTGCGAATGATCAGGCCTGGTGATTTAGAATAGAATGTCGAAGAGACGGAGCGTAAAAAACAGTAAAAGAGTGCTTAGAATCGAAACACTTATTCAGAAACCATAATCTGTGACGTTTGAAGTACATGCTAAAAAACCGAAACACGGTCAACGTTTTTCGAAATTTCTATGGGTAATGATCAGGCATAATGAACTAGAATAGAATTTCGTAGAAGCGGAGTGCATAAAACGGTAAAAGTGTGCTTAAAATCGAACTCTAATTCGGGAAACCCTAATATGTGAAGTTTGGAGTACGTGCTCACAAAACCGACTCACGGTCGACATTTTTACAAAATTTTGTGGGGAATGATCAGGGACAAGGATTTAGATTACAATTTCGAAGAAACGGAGTGCATCAAACAGTAAAAGAGTGATTGAAGTCGAACCCTAATCTGGGACGTCTGAAGTACGTGCTCAAAAAACTGAGTCGCGGTCGAGGTTTTTTGAAACTTTCGTTGCGAAAGATCAGGCTTGGTGATTTAGAATAGAATGTCGCAGAGACGGAGCGTAAAAAACAGTAAAAGAGTGCTTAGAATCGAAACCCTTATTCGGAAAACGTAATCTGTGACGTTTGAAGTACATGCTAAAAAACCGAGACACGGTCAACGTTTTTTGAAATCTCTATGGGTAATGATCAGGCATAATGAACTAGAATTGAATTTCGTAGAAGCGGAGTGCATAAAACGGTAAAAGTGTGCTTAAAATCGAACTCTAATTCGGGAAACCCTAATATGTGAAGTTTGAAGTACGTGCTCAGAAAACCGACTCACGGTCGACGTTTTTACAAACTTTTGTGGGGAATGATCAGGGACAAGGATTTAGATTACAATTTCGAAGAAACGGACTGCATCAAACAGTAAAAGAGTGATTGAAGTCGAACCCTAATCTTGGACGTCTGAAGTACGTGCTCAAAAAACTGAGTCGCGGTCGAGGTTTTTTGAAACTTTCGTTGCGAATGATCAGGCTTGGTGATTTAGAATAGAATGTCGAAGAGACGGAGCATAAAAAACAGTAAAAGAGTGCTTAGAATCGAAACACTTATTCAGAAACCATAATCTGTGACGTTTGAAGTACATGCTAAAAAACCGAGACACGGTCAACGTTTTTCGAAATTTCTATGATAATGATCAGGCATAATGAACTAGAATAGAATTTCGTAGAAGCGGAGTGCATAAAACGGTAAAAGTGTGCTTAAAATCGAACTCTAATTCGGGAAACCCTAATATGTGAAGTTTGGAGTACGTGCTCACAAAACCGACTCACGGTCGACATTTTTACAAAATTTTGTGGGGAATGATCAGGGACAAGGATTTAGATTACAATTTCGAAGAAACGGAGTGCATCAAACAGTAAAAGAGTGATTGAAGTCGAACCCTAATCTGGGACGTCTGAAGTACGTGCTCAAAAAACTGAGTCGCGGTCGAGGTTTTTTGAAACTTTCGTTGCGAATGATCAGGCTTGGTGATTTAGAATAGAATGTCGAAGAGACGGAGCGTAAAAAAACAGTAAAAGAGTGCTTAGAATCGAAACCCTTATTCGGAAACCATAATCTGTGACGTTTGAAGTACATGCTAAAAAACCGAGACACGGTCAACGTTTTTCGAAATTTCTATGGGTAATGATCAGGCATAATGAACTAGAATAGAATTTCGTAGAAGCGGAGTGCATAAAACGGTAAAAGTGTGCTTAAAATCGAACTCTAATTCGGGAAACCCTAATATGTGAAGTTTGAAGTACGTGCTCAGAAAACCGACTCACGGTCGACGTTTTTACAAACTTTTGTGGGGAATGATCAGGGACAAGGATTTAGATTACAATTTCGAAGAAACGGAGTGCATCAAATAGTAAAAGAGTGATTGAAGTCGAACCCTAATCGGGGACATCTGAAGTACGTGCTCAAAAAACTGAGTCGCGGTCGAGGTTTTTTGAAACTTTCGTTGCGAATGATCAGGCCTGGTGATTTAGAATAGAATGTCGAAGAGACGGAGCGTAAAAAACAGTAAAAGAGTGCTTAGAATCGAAACACTTATTCAGAAACCATAATCTGTGACGTTTGAAGTACATGCTAAAAAACCGAAACACGGTCAACGTTTTTCGAAATTTCTATGGGTAATGATCAGGCATAATGAACTAGAATAGAATTTCGTAGAAGCGGAGTGCATAAAACGGTAAAAGTGTGCTTAAAATCGAACTCTAATTCGGGAAACCCTAATATGTGAAGTTTGGAGTACGTGCTCACAAAACCGACTCACGGTCGACATTTTTACAAAATTTTGTGGGGAATGATCAGGGACAAGGATTTAGATTACAATTTCGAAGAAACGGAGTGCATCAAACAGTAAAAGAGTGATTGAAGTCGAACCCTAATCTGGGACGTCTGAAGTACGTGCTCAAAAAACTGAGTCGCGGTCGAGGTTTTTTGAAACTTTCGTTGCGAAAGATCAGGCTTGGTGATTTAGAATAGAATGTCGCAGAGACGGAGCGTAAAAAACAGTAAAAGAGTGCTTAGAATCGAAACCCTTATTCGGAAAACATAATCTGTGACGTTTGAAGTACATGCTAAAAAACCGAGACACGGTCAACGTTTTTTGAAATCTCTATGGGTAATGATCAGGCATAATGAACTAGAATTGAATTTCGTAGAAGCGGAGTGCATAAAACGGTAAAAGTGTGCTTAAAATCGAACTCTAATTCGGGAAACCCTAATATGTGAAGTTTGAAGTACGTGCTCAGAAAACAAACTCACGGTCGACGTTTTTACAAACTTTTGTGGGGAATGATCAGGGACAAGGATTTAGATTACAATTTCGAAGAAACGGACTGCATCAAACAGTAAAAGAGTGATTGAAGTCGAACCCTAATCTTGGACGTCTGTAGTACGTGCTCAAAAAACTGAGTCGCGGTCGAGGTTTTTTGAAACTTTCGTTGCGAATGATCAGGCTTGGTGATTTAGAATAGAATGTCGAAGAGACGGAGCATAAAAAACAGTAAAAGAGTGCTTAGAATCGAAACACTTATTCAGAAACCATAATCTGTGACGTTTGAAGTACATGCTAAAAAACCGAGACACGGTCTACGTTTTTCGAAATTTCTATGATAATGATCAGGCATAATGAACTAGAATAGAATTTCGTAGAAGCGGAGTGCATAAAACGGTAAAAGTGTGCTTAAAATCGAACTCTAATTCGGGAAACCCTAATATGTGAAGTTTGGAGTACGTGCTCACAAAACCGACTCACGGTCGACATTTTTACAAAATTTTGTGGGGAATGATCAGGGACAAGGATTTAGATTACAATTTCGAAGAAACGGAGTGCATCAAACAGTAAAAGAGTGATTGAAGTCGAACCCTAATCTGGGACGTCTGAAGTACGTGCTCAAAAAACTGAGTCGCGGTCGAGGTTTTTTGAAACTTTCGTTGCGAATGATCAGGCTTGGTGATTTAGAATAGAATGTCGAAGAGACGGAGCGTAAAAAAACAGTAAAAGAGTGCTTAGAATCGAAACCCTTATTCGGAAACCATAATCTGTGACGTTTGAAGTACATGCTAAAAAACCGAGACACGGTCAACGTTTTTCGAAATTTCTATGGGTAATGATCAGGCATAATGAACTAGAATAGAATTTCGTAGAAGCGGAGTGCATAAAACGGTAAAAGTGTGCTTAAAATCGAACTCTAATTCGGGAAACCCTAATATGTGAAGTTTGAAGTACGTGCTCAGAAAACCGACTCACGGTCGACGTTTTTACAAACTTTTGTGGGGAATGATCAGGGACAAGGATTTAGATTACAATTTCGAAGAAACGGAGTGCATCAAACAGTAAAAGAGTGATTGAAGTCGAACCCTAATCGGGGACATCTGAAGTACGTGCTCAAAAAACTGAGTCGCGGTCGAGGTTTTTTGAAACTTTCGTTGCGAATGATCAGGCCTGGTGATTTAGAATAGAATGTCGAAGAGACGGAGCGTAAAAAACAGTAAAAGAGTGCTTAGAATCGAAACACTTATTCAGAAACCATAATCTGTGACGTTTGAAGTACATGCTAAAAAACCGAAACACGGTCAACGTTTTTCGAAATTTCTATGGGTAATGATCAGGCATAATGAACTAGAATAGAATTTCGTAGAAGCGGAGTGCATAAAACGGTAAAAGTGTGCTTAAAATCGAACTCTAATTCGGGAAACCCTAATATGTGAAGTTTGGAGTACGTGCTCACAAAACCGACTCACGGTCGACATTTTTACAAAATTTTGTGGGGAATGATCAGGGACAAGGATTTAGATTACAATTTCGAAGAAACGGAGTGCATCAAACAGTAAAAGAGTGATTGAAGTCGAACCCTAATCTGGGACGTCTGAAGTACGTGCTCAAAAAACTGAGTCGCGGTCTAGGTTTTTTGAAACTTTCGTTGCGAATGATCAGGCTTGGTGATTTATAATAGAATGTCGAAGAGACGGAGCGTAAAAAACAGTAAAAGAGTGCTTAGAATCGAAACCCTTATTCGGAAACCATAATCTGTGACGTTTGAAGTACATGCTAAAAAACCGAGACACGGTAACCGTTTTTCGAAATTTCTATGGGTAATGATCAGGCATAATGAACTAGAATAGAATTTCGTAGAAGCGGAATGCATAAAACGGTAAAAGTGTGCTTAAAATCGAACTCTAATTCGGGAAACCCTAATATGTGAAGTTTGGAGTACGTGCTCAGAAAACCGACTCACGGTCGACGTTTTTACAAACTTTTGTTCGGAATGATCAGGGACAAGGATTTAGATTACAATTTCGAAGAAACGGAGTGCATCAAACAGTAAAAGAGTGATTGAAGTCGAACCCTAATCTGGGACGTCTGAAGTACGTGCTCAAAAAACTGAGTCGCGGTCGAGGTTTTTTGAAACTTTCGTTGCGAATGATCAGGCTTGGTGATTTATAATAGAATGTCGAAGAGACGGAGCGTAAAAAACAGTAAAAGAGTGCTTAGAATCGAAACCCTTATTCGGAAACCATAATCTGTGACGTTGGAAGTACATGCTAAAAAACCGAGACACGGTCAACGTTTTTCGAAATTTCTATGGGTAATGATCAGGCATAATGAACTAGAATAGAATTTCGTAGAAGCGTAGTGCATAAAACGGTAAAAGTGTGCTTAAAATCGAACTCTAATTCGGGAAACCCTAATATGTGAAGTTTGGAGTACGTGCTCACAAAACCGACTCACGGTCGACGTTTTTACAAACTTTTGTGGGGAATGATCAGGGACAAGGATTTAGATTACAATTTCGAAGAAACGGAGTGCATCAAACAGTAAAAGAGTGATTGAAGTCGAACCCTAATCTGGGACGTCTAAAGTACGTGCTCAAAAAACTAAGTCGCGGTCGAGGTTTTTTGAAACTTTCGTTGCGAATGATCAGGCTTGGTGATTTAGAATAGAATGTCGAAGAGACGGAGCGTAAAAAACAGTAAAAGAGTGCTTAAAATCGAAACCCTTATTCGGAAACCATAATCTGTGACGTTTGAAGTACATGCTAAAAAACCGAGACACAGTAAACGTTTTTCGAAATTTCTATGGGTAATGATCAGGCATAATGAACTAGAATAGAATTTCGTAGAAGCGGAGTGCATAAAACGGTAAAAGTGTGCTTAAAATCGAACTCTAATTCGGGAAACCCTAATATGTGAAGTTTGGAGTACGTGCTCACAAAACCGACTCACGGTCGACGTTTTTACAAACTTTTGTGGGGAATGATCAGGGACAAGGATTTAGATTACAATTTCGAAGAAACGATGTGCATCAAACAGTAAAAGAGTGATTGAAGTCGAACCCTAATCTGGGACGTCTGAAGTACGTGCTCAAAAAACTGAGTCGCGGTCGAGGTTTTTTGAAACTTTCGTTGCGAATGATCAGGCTTGGTGATTTAGAATAGAATGTCGAAGAGACGGAGCGTAAAAAACAGTAAAAGAGTGCTTAGAATCGAAACCGTTATTCGGAAACCATAATCTGTGACGTTTGAAGTACATGCTAAAAAACCGAGACACAGTCAACGTTTTTCGAAATTTCTTTGGGTAATGATCAGGCATAATGAACTAGAATAGAATTTCGTAGAAGCGGAGTGCATAAAATTGTAAAAGTGTGCTTAAAATCGAACTCTAATTCGGGAAACCCTAATATGTGAAGTTTGAAGTACGTGCTCACAAAACCGACTCACGGTCGACGTTTTTACAAACTTTTGTGGGGAATGATGAGGGACAAGGATTTAGATTACAATTTCTAAGAAACGGAGTGCATCAAACAGTAAAAGAGTGATTGAAGTCGAACCCTAATCTGGGACGTCTGAAGTACGTGCTCAAAAAACTGAGTCGCGGTCTAGGTTTTTTGAAACTTTCGTTGCGAATGATCAGGCTTGGTGATTTAGAATAGAATGTCGAAGAGACGGAGCGTAAAAAACAGTAAAAGAGTGCTTAGAATCGAAACCCTTATTCGGAAACCATAATCTGTGACGTTTGAAGTACATGCTAAAAAACCGAGACACGGTCAACGTTTTTCGAAATTTCTATGGGTAATGGTCAGGCATAATGAACTAGAATAGAATTTCGTAGAAGCGGAGTGCATAAAACGGTAAAAGTGTGCTGAAAATCGAACTCTAATTCGGGAAACCCTAATATGTGAAGTTTGAAGTACGTGCTCACAAAACCGACTCACGGTCGACGTTTTTACAAACTTTTGTGGGGAATGATCAGGGACAAGGATTTAGATTACAATTTCGAAGAAACGGAGTGCATCAAACAGTAAAAGAGTGATTGAAGTCGAACCCTAATCTGGGACGTCTGAAGTACGTGCTCAAAAAACTGAGTCGCGGTCGAGGTTTTTTGAAACTTTCGTTGCGAATGATCAGGCTTGGTGATTTAGAATAGAATGTCGAAGAGACGGAGCGTAAAAAACAGTAAAAGAGTGCTTAGAATCGAAACCCTTATTCGGAAACCATAATCTGTGACGTTTGAAGTACATGCTAAAAAACCGAGACACGGTCAACGTTTTTCGATATTTCTATGGGTAATGATCAGGCATAATGAACTAGAATAGAATTTCGTAGAAGCGGAGTGCATAAAATGGTAAAAGTGTGCTTAAAATCGAACTCTAATTCGGGAAACCCTAATATGTGAAGTTTGAAGTACGTGCTCACAAAACCGACTCACGGTCGACGTTTTTACAAACTTTTGTGGGGAATGATCAGGGACAAGGATTTAGATTACAATTTTGAAGAAATGGAGTGCATCAAACAGTAAAAGAGTGATTGAAGTCGAACCCTAATCTGGGACGTCTGAAGTACGTGCTCAAAAAACTGAGTCGCGGTCGAGGTTTTTTGAAACTTTCGTTGCGAATGATCAGGCTTGGTGATTTAGAATATAATGTCGAAGAGACGGAGCGTAAAAAACAGTAAAAGAGAGCTTAGAATCGAAACCCTTATTCGGAAACCATAATCTGTGACGTTGGAAGTACATGCTAAAAAACCGAGACACGGTAAACGTTTTTCGAAATTTCTATGAGTAATGATCAGGCATAATGAACTAGAATAGAATTTCGTAGAAGCGGAGTGCATAAAATGGTAAAAGTGTGCTTAAAATCGAACTCTAATTCGGGAAACCCTAATATGTGAAGTTTGAAGTACGTGCTCAGAAAACCGACTCACGGTCGACGTTTTTACAAACTTTTGTGGGGAATGATCAGGGACAAGGATTTAGATTACAATTTCGAAGAAACGGAGTGCATCAAACAGTAAAAGAGTGATTGAAGTCGAACCCTAATCTGGGACGTCTAAAGTACGTGCTCAAAAAACTGAGTCGCGGTCGAGGTTTTTTGAAACTTTCGTTGCGAATGATCAGGCTTGGTGATTTATAATAGAATGTCGAAGAGGCGGAGCGTAAAAAACAGTAAAAGAGTGCTTAGAATCGAAACCCTTATTCGGAAACCATAATCTGTGACGTTTGAAGTACATGCTAAAAAACCGAGACACGGTCAACGTTTTTCGAAATTTCTATGGGTAATGATCAGGCATAATGAACTAGAATAGAATTTCGTAGAAGCGGAGTGCATAAAACGGTAAAAGTGTGCTGAAAATCGAACTCTAATTCGGGAAACCCTAATATGTGAAGTTTGAAGTACGTGCTCACAAAACCGACTCACGGTCGACGTTTTTACAAACTTTTGTGGGGAATGATCAGGGACAAGGATTTAGATTACAATTTCGAAGAAACGGAGTGCATCAAACAGTAAAAGAGTGATTGAAGTCGAACCCTAATCTGGGACGTCTGAAGTACGTGCTCAAAAAACTGAGTCGCGGTCGAGGTTTTTTGAAACTTTCGTTGCGAATGATCAGGCTTGGTGATTTAGAATAGAATGTCGAAGAGACGGAGCGTAAAAAACAGTAAAAGAGTGCTTAGAATCGAAACCCTTATTCGGAAACCATAATCTGTGACGTTTGAAGTACATGCTAAAAAACCGAGACACGGTCAACGTTTTTCGATATTTCTATGGGTAATGATCAGGCATAATGAACTAGAATAGAATTTCGTAGAAGCGGAGTGCATAAAATGGTAAAAGTGTGCTTAAAATCGAACTCTAATTCGGGAAACCCTAATATGTGAAGTTTGAAGTACGTGCTCACAAAACCGACTCACGGTCGACGTTTTTACAAACTTTTGTGGGGAATGATCAGGGACAAGGATTTAGATTACAATTTTGAAGAAATGGAGTGCATCAAACAGTAAAAGAGTGATTGAAGTCGAACCCTAATCTGGGACGTCTGAAGTACGTGCTCAAAAAACTGAGTCGCGGTCGAGGTTTTTTGAAACTTTCGTTGCGAATGATCAGGCTTGGTGATTTAGAATATAATGTCGAAGAGACGGAGCGTAAAAAACAGTAAAAGAGAGCTTAGAATCGAAACCCTTATTCGGAAACCATAATCTGTGACGTTGGAAGTACATGCTAAAAAACCGAGACACGGTAAACGTTTTTCGAAATTTCTATGAGTAATGATCAGGCATAATGAACTAGAATAGAATTTCGTAGAAGCGGAGTGCATAAAATGGTAAAAGTGTGCTTAAAATCGAACTCTAATTCGGGAAACCCTAATATGTGAAGTTTGAAGTACGTGCTCAGAAAACCGACTCACGGTCGACGTTTTTACAAACTTTTGTGGGGAATGATCAGGGACAAGGATTTAGATTACAATTTCGAAGAAACGGAGTGCATCAAACAGTAAAAGAGTGATTGAAGTCGAACCCTAATCTGGGACGTCTAAAGTACGTGCTCAAAAAACTGAGTCGCGGTCGAGGTTTTTTGAAACTTTCGTTGCGAATGATCAGGCTTGGTGATTTATAATAGAATGTCGAAGAGGCGGAGCGTAAAAAACAGTAAAAGAGTGCTTAGAATCGAAACCCTTATTCGGAAACCATAATCTGTGACGTTTGAAGTACATGCTAAAAAACCGAGACACGGTCAACGTTTTTCGAAATTTCTATGGGTAATGATCAGGCATAATGAACTAGAATAGAATTTCGTAGAAGCGGAGTGCATAAAACGGTAAAAGTGTGCTTAAAATTGAACTCTAATTCGGGAAACCCTAATATGTGAAGTTTGAAGTACGTGCTCAGAAAACCGACTCACGGTCGACATTTTTACAAACTTTTGTGGGGAATGATCAGGGACAAGGATTTAGATTACAATTTCGAAGAAACGGAGTGCATCAAACAGTAAAAGAGTGATTGAAGTCGAACCCTAATCTGGGACGTCTGAAGTACGTGCTCAAAAAACTGAGTCGCGGTCGAGGTTTTTTGAAACTTTCGTTGCGAATGATCAGGCTTGGTGATTTAGAATAGAATGTCGAAGAGACGGAGCGTAAAAAACAGTAAAAGAGTGCTTAGAATCGAAACCCTTATTCGGAAACCATATTCTGTGACGTTTGAAGTACATGCTAAAAAACCGAGACACGGTCAACGTTTTTCGAAATTTCTATGGGTAATGATCAGGCATAATGAACTAGAAAAGAATTTCGTAGAAGCGGAGTGCATAAAATGGTAAAAGTGTGCTTAAAATCGAACTCTAATTCGGGAAACCCTAATATGTGAAGTTTGAAGTACGTGCTCATAAAACCGACTCACGGTCGACGTTTTTACAAACTTTTGTGGGGAATGATCAGGGACAAGGATTTAGATTACAATTTCGAAGAAACGGAGTGCATCAAACAGTAAAAGAGTGATTGAACTCGAACCCTAATCTGGGACGTCTGAAGTACGTGCTCAAAAAACTGAGTCGCGGTCTAGGTTTTTTGAAACTTTCGTTGCGAATGATCAGGCTTGGTGATTTATAATAGAATGTCGAAGAGACGGAGCGTAAAAAACAGTAAAAGAGTGCTTAGAATCGAAACCCTTATTCGGAAACCATAATCTGTGACGTTTGAAGTACATGCTAAAAAACCGAGACACGGTAACCGTTTTTCGAAATTTCTATGGGTAATGATCAGGCATAATGAACTAGAATAGAATTTCGTAGAAGCGGAATGCATAAAACGGTAAAAGTGTGCTTAAAATCGAACTCTAATTCGGGAAACCCTAATATGTGAAGTTTGGAGTACGTGCTCACAAAACCGACTCACGGTCGACGTTTTTACAAACTTTTGTGGGGAATGATAAGGGACAAGGATTTAGATTACAATTTCAAAGAAACGGAGTGCATCAAACAGTAAAAGAGTGATTGAAGTCGAACCCTAATCTGGGACGTCTGAAGTACGTGCTCAAAAAACTGAGTCGCGGTCGAGGTTTTTTGAAACTTTCGTTGCGAATGATCAGGCTTGGTGATTTATAATAGAATGTCGAAGAGACGGAGCGTAAAAAACAGTAAAAGAGTGCTTAGAATCGAAACCCTTATTCGGAAACCATAATCTGTGACGTTGGAAGTACATGCTAAAAAACCGAGACACGGTCAACGTTTTTCGAAATTTCTATGGGTAATGATCAGGCATAATGAACTAGAATAGAATTTCGTAGAAGCGTAGTGCATAAAACGGTAAAAGTGTGCTTAAAATCGAACTCTAATTCGGGAAACCCTAATATGTGAAGTTTGGAGTACGTGCTCACAAAACCGACTCACGGTCGACGTTTTTACAAACTTTTGTGGGGAATGATCAGGGACAAGGATTTAGATTACAATTTCGAAGAAACGGAGTGCATCAAACAGTAAAAGAGTGATTGAAGTCGAACCCTAATCTGGGACGTCTAAAGTACGTGCTCAAAAAACTAAGTCGCGGTCGAGGTTTTTTGAAACTTTCGTTGCGAATGATCAGGCTTGGTGATTTAGAATAGAATGTCGAAGAGACGGAGCGTAAAAAACAGTAAAAGAGTGCTTAAAATCGAAACCCTTATTCGGAAACCATAATCTGTGACGTTTGAAGTACATGCTAAAAAACCGAGACACAGTAAACGTTTTTCGAAATTTCTATGGGTAATGATCAGGCATAATGAACTAGAATAGAATTTCGTAGAAGCGGAGTGCATAAAACGGTAAAAGTGTGCTTAAAATCGAACTCTAATTCGGGAAACCCTAATATGTGAAGTTTGGAGTACGTGCTCACAAAACCGACTCACGGTCGACGTTTTTACAAACTTTTGTGGGGAATGATCAGGGACAAGGATTTAGATTACAATTTCGAAGAAACGATGTGCATCAAACAGTAAAAGAGTGATTGAAGTCGAACCCTAATCTGGGACGTCTGAAGTACGTGCTCAAAAAACTGAGTCGCGGTCGAGGTTTTTTGAAACTTTCGTTGCGAATGATCAGGCTTGGTGATTTAGAATAGAATGTCGAAGAGACGGAGCGTAAAAAACAGTAAAAGAGTGCTTAGAATCGAAACCGTTATTCGGAAACCATAATCTGTGACGTTTGAAGTACATGCTAAAAAACCGAGACACAGTCAACGTTTTTCGAAATTTCTTTGGGTAATGATCAGGCATAATGAACTAGAATAGAATTTCGTAGAAGCGGAGTGCATAAAATTGTAAAAGTGTGCTTAAAATCGAACTCTAATTCGGGAAACCCTAATATGTGAAGTTTGAAGTACGTGCTCACAAAACCGACTCACGGTCGACGTTTTTACAAACTTTTGTGGGGAATGATGAGGGACAAGGATTTAGATTACAATTTCTAAGAAACGGAGTGCATCAAACAGTAAAAGAGTGATTGAAGTCGAACCCTAATCTGGGACGTCTGAAGTACGTGCTCAAAAAACTGAGTCGCGGTCTAGGTTTTTTGAAACTTTCGTTGCGAATGATCAGGCTTGGTGATTTAGAATAGAATGTCGAAGAGACGGAGCGTAAAAAACAGTAAAAGAGTGCTTAGAATCGAAACCCTTATTCGGAAACCATAATCTGTGACGTTTGAAGTACATGCTAAAAAACCGAGACACGGTCAACGTTTTTCGAAATTTCTATGGGTAATGGTCAGGCATAATGAACTAGAATAGAATTTCGTAGAAGCGGAGTGCATAAAACGGTAAAAGTGTGCTGAAAATCGAACTCTAATTCGGGAAACCCTAATATGTGAAGTTTGAAGTACGTGCTCACAAAACCGACTCACGGTCGACGTTTTTACAAACTTTTGTGGGGAATGATCAGGGACAAGGATTTAGATTACAATTTCGAAGAAACGGAGTGCATCAAACAGTAAAAGAGTGATTGAAGTCGAACCCTAATCTGGGACGTCTGAAGTACGTGCTCAAAAAACTGAGTCGCGGTCGAGGTTTTTTGAAACTTTCGTTGCGAATGATCAGGCTTGGTGATTTAGAATAGAATGTCGAAGAGACGGAGCGTAAAAAACAGTAAAAGAGTGCTTAGAATCGAAACCCTTATTCGGAAACCATAATCTGTGACGTTTGAAGTACATGCTAAAAAACCGAGACACGGTCAACGTTTTTCGATATTTCTATGGGTAATGATCAGGCATAATGAACTAGAATAGAATTTCGTAGAAGCGGAGTGCATAAAATGGTAAAAGTGTGCTTAAAATCGAACTCTAATTCGGGAAACCCTAATATGTGAAGTTTGAAGTACGTGCTCACAAAACCGACTCACGGTCGACGTTTTTACAAACTTTTGTGGGGAATGATCAGGGACAAGGATTTAGATTACAATTTCGAAGAAATGGAGTGCATCAAACAGTAAAAGAGTGATTGAAGTCGAACCCTAATCTGGGACGTCTGAAGTACGTGCTCAAAAAACTGAGTCGCGGTCGAGGTTTTTTGAAACTTTCGTTGCGAATGATCAGGCTTGGTGATTTAGAATATAATGTCGAAGAGACGGAGCGTAAAAAACAGTAAAAGAGTGCTTAAAATCGAAACCCTTATTCGGAAACCATAATCTGTGACGTTTGAAGTACATGCTAAAAAACCGAGACACGGTCAACGTTTTTCGAAATTTCTATGGGTAATGATCAGGCATAAAGAACTAGAATAGAATTTCGTAGAAGCGGAGTGCATAAAACGGTAAAAGTGTGCTTAAAATCGAACTCTAATTCGGGAAACCCTAATATGTGAAGTTTGGAGTACGTGCTCACAAAACCGACTCACGGTCGACGTTTTTACAAACTTTTGTGGGGAATGATCAGGGACAAGGATTTAGATTACAATTTCGAAGAAACGATGTGCATCAAACAGTAAAAGAGTGATTGAAGTCGAACCCTAATCTGGGACGTCTGAAGTACGTGCTCAAAAAACTGAGTCGCGGTCGAGGTTTTTTGAAACTTTCGTTGCGAATGATCAGGCTTGGTGATTTAGAATAGAATGTCGAAGAGACGGAGCGAAAAAACAGTAAAAGAGTGCTTAGAATCGAAACCGTTATTCGGAAACAATAATCTGTGACGTTTGAAGTACATGCTAAAAAACCGAGACACAGTCAACGTTTTTCGAAATTTCTTTGGGTAATGATCAGGCATAATGAACTAGAATAGAATTTCGTAGAAGCGGAGTGCATAAAATTGTAAAAGTGTGCTTAAAATCGAACTCTAATTCGGGAAACCCTAATATGTGAAGTTTGAAGTACGTGCTCACAAAACCGACTCACGTTCGACGTTTTTACAAACTTTTGTGGGGAATGATGAGGGACAAGGATTTAGATTACAATTTCTAAGAAACGGAGTGCATCAAACAGTAAAAGAGTGATTGAAGTCGAACCCTAATCTGGGACGTCTGAAGTACGTGCTCAAAAAACTGAGTCGCGGTCTAGGTTTTTTGAAACTTTCGTTGCGAATGATCAGGCTTGGTGATTTAGAATAGAATGTCGAAGAGACGGAGCGTAAAAAACAGTAAAAGAGTGCTTAGAATCGAAACCCTTATTCGGAAACCATAATCTGTGACGTTTGAAGTACATGCTAAAAAACCGAGACACGGTCAACGTTTTTCGAAATTTCTATGGGTAATGGTCAGGCATAATGAACTAGAATAGAATTTCGTAGAAGCGGAGTGCATAAAACGGTAAAAGTGTGCTGAAAATCGAACTCTAATTCGGGAAACCCTAATATGTGAAGTTTGAAGTACGTGCTCACAAAACCGACTCACGGTCGACGTTTTTACAAACTTTTGTGGGGAATGATCAGGGACAAGGATTTAGATTACAATTTCGAAGAAACGGAGTGCATCAAACAGTAAAAGAGTGATTGAAGTCGAACCCTAATCTGGGACGTCTGAAGTACGTGCTCAAAAAACTGAGTCGCGGTCGAGGTTTTTTGAAACTTTCGTTGCGAATGATCAGGCTTGGTGATTTAGAATAGAATGTCGAAGAGACGGAGCGTAAAAAACAGTAAAAGAGTGCTTAGAATCGAAACCGTTATTCGGAAACCATAATCTGTGACGTTTGAAGTACATGCTAAAAAACCGAGACACGGTCAACGTTTTTCGATATTTCTATGGGTAATGATCAGGCATAATGAACTAGAATAGAATTTCGTAGAAGCGGAGTGCATAAAATGGTAAAAGTGTGCTTAAAATCGAACTCTAATTCGGGAAACCCTAATATGTGAAGTTTGAAGTACGTGCTCACAAAACCGACTCACGGTCGACGTTTTTACAAACTTTTGTGGGGAATGATCAGGGACAAGGATTTAGATTACAATTTCGAAGAAATGGAGTGCATCAAACAGTAAAAGAGTGATTGAAGTCGAACCCTAATCTGGGACGTCTGAAGTACGTGCTCAAAAAACAGAGTCGCGGTCGAGGTTTTTTGAAACTTTCGTTGCGAATGATCAGGCTTGGTGATTTAGAATATAATGTCGAAGAGACGGAGCGTAAAAAACAGTAAAAGAGTGCTTAAAATCGAAACCCTTATTCGGAAACCATAATCTGTGACGTTTGAAGTACATGCTAAAAAACCGAGACACGGTCAACGTTTTTCGAAATTTCTATGGGTAATGATCAGGCATAAAGAACTAGAATAGAATTTCGTAGAAGCGGAGTGCATAAAACGGTAAAAGTGTGCTTAAAATCGAACTCTAATTCGGGAAACCCTAATATGTGAAGTTTGGAGTACGTGCTCACAAAACCGACTCACGGTCGACGTTTTTACAAACTTTTGTGGGGAATGATCAGGGACAAGGATTTAGATTACAATTTCGAAGAAACGATGTGCATCAAACAGTAAAAGAGTGATTGAAGTCGAACCCTAATCTGGGACGTCTGAAGTACGTGCTCAAAAAACTGAGTCGCGGTCGAGGTTTTTTGAAACTTTCGTTGCGAATGATCAGGCTTGGTGATTTAGAATAGAATGTCGAAGAGACGGAGCGTAAAAAACAGTAAAAGAGTGCTTAGAATCGAAACCGTTATTCGGAAACCATAATCTGTGACGTTTGAAGTACATGCTAAAAAACCGAGACACAGTCAACGTTTTTCGAAATTTCTTTGGGTAATGATCAGGCATAATGAACTAGAATAGAATTTCGTAGAAGCGGAGTGCATAAAATTGTAAAAGTGTGCTTAAAATCGAACTCTAATTCGGGAAACCCTAATATGTGAAGTTTGAAGTACGTGCTCACAAAACCGACTCACGGTCGACGTTTTTACAAACTTTTGTGGGGAATGATGAGGGACAAGGATTTAGATTACAATTTCTAAGAAACGGAGTGCATCAAACAGTAAAAGAGTGATTGAAGTCGAACCCTAATCTGGGACGTCTGAAGTACGTGCTCAAAAAACTGAGTCGCGGTCGAGGTTTTTTGAAACTTTCGTTGCGAATGATCAGGCTTGGTGATTTAGAATAGAATGTCGAAGAGACGGAGCGTAAAAAACAGTAAAAGAGTGCTTAGAATCGAAACCCTTATTCGGAAACCATAATCTGTGACGTTTGAAGTACATGCTAAAAAACCGAGACACGGTCAACGTTTTTCGAAATTTCTATGGGTAATGGTCAGGCATAATGAACTAGAATAGATTTCGTAGAAGCGGAGTGCATAAAACGGTAAAAGTGTGCTGAAAATCGAACTCTAATTCGGGAAACCCTAATATGTGAAGTTTGAAGTACGTGCTCACAAAACCGACTCACGGTCGACGTTTTTACAAACTTTTGTGGGGAATGATCAGGGACAAGGATTTAGATTACAATTTCGAAGAAACGGAGTGCATCAAACAGTAAAAGAGTGATTGAAGTCGAACCCTAATCTGGGACGTCTGAAGTACGTGCTCAAAAAACTGAGTCGCGGTCGAGGTTTTTTGAAACTTTCGTTGCGAATGATCAGGCTTGGTGATTTAGAATAGAATGTCGAAGAGACGGAGCGTAAAAAACAGTAAAAGAGTGCTTAGAATCGAAACCCTTATTCGGAAACCATAATCTGTGACGTTTGAAGTACATGCTAAAAAACCGAGACACGGTCAACGTTTTTCGATATTTCTATGGGTAATGATCAGGCATAATGAACTAGAATAGAATTTCGTAGAAGCGGAGTGCATAAAACGGTAAAAGTGTGCTTAAAATCGAACTCTAATTCGGGAAACCCTAATATGTGAAGTTTGAAGTACGTGCTCACAAAACCGACTCACGGTCGACGTTTTTACAAACTTTTGTGGGGAATGATCAGGGACAAGGATTTAGATTATAATTTCGAAGAAATGGAGTGCATCAAACAGTAAAAGAGTGATTGAAGTCGAACCCTAATCTGGGACGTCTGAAGTACGTGCTCAAAAAACAGAGTCGCGGTCGAGGTTTTTTGAAACTTTCGTTGCGAATGATCAGGCTTGGTGATTTAGAATATAATGTCGAAGAGACGGAGCGTAAAAAACAGTAAAAGAGTGCTTAAAATCGAAACCCTTATTCGGAAACCATAATCTGTGACGTTTGAAGTACATGCTAAAAAACCGAGACACGGTCAACGTTTTTCGAAATTTCTATGGGTAATGATCAGGCATAAAGAACTAGAATAGAATTTCGTAGAAGCGGAGTGCATAAAACGGTAAAAGTGTGCTTAAAATCGAACTCTAATTCGGGAAACCCTAATATGTGAAGTTTGGAGTACGTGCTCACAAAACCGACTCACGGTCGACGTTTTTACAAACTTTTGTGGGGAATGATCAGGGACAAGGATTTAGATTACAATTTCGAAGAAACGATGTGCATCAAACAGTAAAAGAGTGATTGAAGTCGAACCCTAATCTGGGACGTCTGAAGTACGTGCTCAAAAAACTGAGTCGCGGTCGAGGTTTTTTGAAACTTTCGTTGCGAATGATCAGGCTTGGTGATTTAGAATAGAATGTCGAAGAGACGGAGCGTAAAAAACAGTAAAAGAGTGCTTAGAATCGAAACCGTTATTCGGAAACCATAATCTGTGACGTTTGAAGTACATGCTAAAAAACCGAGACACAGTCAACGTTTTTCGAAATTTCTTTGGGTAATGATCAGGCATAATGAACTAGAATAGAATTTCGTAGAAGCGGAGTGCATAAAATTGTAAAAGTGTGCTTAAAATCGAACTCTAATTCGGGAAACCCTAATATGTGAAGTTTGAAGTACGTGCTCACAAAACCGACTCACGGTCGACGTTTTTACAAACTTTTGTGGGGAATGATGAGGGACAAGGATTTAGATTACAATTTCTAAGAAACGGAGTGCATCAAACAGTAAAAGAGTGATTGAAGTCGAACCCTAATCTGGGACGTCTGAAGTACGTGCTCAAAAAACTGAGTCGCGGTCGAGGTTTTTTGAAACTTTCGTTGCGAATGATCAGGCTTGGTGATTTAGAATAGAATGTCGAAGAGACGGAGCGTAAAAAACAGTAAAAGAGTGCTTAGAATCGAAACCCTTATTCGGAAACCATAATCTGTGACGTTTGAAGTACATGCTAAAAAACCGAGACACGGTCAACGTTTTTCGAAATTTCTATGGGTAATGGTCAGGCATAATGAACTAGAATAGAATTTCGTAGAAGCGGAGTGCATAAAACGGTAAAAGTGTGCTGAAAATCGAACTCTAATTCGGGAAACCCTAATATGTGAAGTTTGAAGTACGTGCTCACAAAACCGACTCACGGTCGACGTTTTTACAAACTTTTGTGGGGAATGATCAGGGACAAGGATTTAGATTACAATTTCGAAGAAACGGAGTGCATCAAACAGTAAAAGAGTGATTGAAGTCGAACCCTAATCTGGGACGTCTGAAGTACGTGCTCAAAAAACTGAGTCGCGGTCGAGGTTTTTTGAAACTTTCGTTGCGAATGATCAGGCTTGGTGATTTAGAATAGAATGTCGAAGAGACGGAGCGTAAAAAACAGTAAAAGAGTGCTTAGAATCGAAACCGTTATTCGGAAACCATAATCTGTGACGTTTGAAGTACATGCTAAAAAACCGAGACACGGTCAACGTTTTTCGAAATTTCTATGGGTAATGGTCAGGCATAATGAACTAGAATAGAATTTCGTAGAAGCGGAGTGCATAAAACGGTAAAAGTGTGCTGAAAATCGAACTCTAATTCGGGAAACCCTAATATGTGAAGTTTGGAGTACGTGCTCACAAAACCGACTCACGGTCGACGTTTTTACAAACTTTTGTGGGGAATGATAAGGGACAAGGATTTAGATTACAATTTCTAAGAAACGGAGTGCATCAAACAGTAAAAGAGTGATTGAAGTCGAACCCTAATCTGGGACGTCTGAAGTACGTGCTCAAAAAACTGAGTCGCGGTCGAGGTTTTTTGAAACTTTCGTTGCGAATGATCAGGCTTGGTGATTTAGAATAGAATGTCGAAGAGACGGAGCGTAAAAAACAGTAAAAGAGTGCTTAGAATCGAAACCCTTATTCGGAAACCATAATCTGTGACGTTTGAAGTACATGCTAAAAAACCGAGACACGGTCAACGTTTTTCGATATTTCTATGGGTAATGATCAGGCATAATGAACTAGAATAGAATTTCGTAGAAGCGGAGTGCATAAAACGGTAAAAGTGTGCTTAAAATCGAACTCTAATTCGGGAAACCCTAATATGTGAAGTTTGAAGTACGTGCTCACAAAACCGACTCACGGTCGACGTTTTTACAAACTTTTGTGGGGAATGATCAGGGACAAGGATTTAGATTACAATTTCGAAGAAATGGAGTGCATCAAACAGTAAAAGAGTGATTGAAGTCGAACCCTAATCTGGGACGTCTGAAGTACGTGCTCAAAAAACAGAGTCGCGGTCGAGGTTTTTTGAAACTTTCATTGCGAATGATCAGGCTTGGTGATTTAGAATATAATGTCGAAGAGACGGAGCGTAAAAAACAGTAAAAGAGTGCTTAAAATCGAAACCCTTATTCGGAAACCATAATCTGTGACGTTTGAAGTACATGCTAAAAAACCGAGACACGGTCAACGTTTTTCGAAATTTCTATGGGTAATGATCAGGCATAAAGAACTAGAATAGAATTTCGTAGAAGCGGAGTGCATAAAACGGTAAAAGTGTGCTTAAAATCGAACTCTAATTCGGGAAACCCTAATATGTGAAGTTTGGAGTACGTGCTCACAAAACCGACTCACGGTCGACGTTTTTACAAACTTTTGTGGGGAATGATAAGGGACAAGGATTTAGATTACAATTTCAAAGAAACGGAGTGCATCAAACAGTAAAAGAGTGATTGAAGTCGAACCCTAATCTGGGACGTCTGAAGTACGTGCTCAAAAAACTGAGTCGCGGTCGAGGTTTTTTGAAACTTTCGTTGCGAATGATCAGGCTTGGTGATTTATAATAGAATGTCGAAGAGACGGAGCGTAAAAAACAGTAAAAGAGTGCTTAGAATCGAAACCCTTATTCGGAAACCATAATCTGTGACGTTTGAAGTACATGCTAAAAAACCGAGACACGGTCAACGTTTTTCGAAATTTCTATGGGTAATGATCAGGCATAATGAACTAGAATAGAATTTCGTAGAAGCGGAGTGCATAAAACGGTAAAAGTGTGCTTAAAATCGAACTCTAATTCGGGAAACCCTAATATGTGAAGTTTGAAGTACGTGCTCACAAAACCGACTCACGGTCGACGTTTTTACAAACTTTTGTGGGGAATGATCAGGGACAAGGATTTAGATTACAATTTCGAAGAAACGGAGTGCATCAAACAGTAAAAGAGTGATTGAAGTCGAACCCTAATCTGGGACGTCTGAAGTACGTGCTCAAAAAACTGAGTCGCGGTCGAGGTTTTTTGAAACTTTCGTTGCGAATGATCAGGCTTGGTGATTTAGAATAGAATGTCGAAGAGACGGAGCGTAAAAAACAGTAAAAGAATGCTTAAAATCGAAACCCTTATTCGGAAACCATAATCTGTGACGTTTGAAGTACATGGTAAAAAACCGAGACACGGTCAACGTTTTTCGAAATTTCTATGGGTAATGATCAGGCATAATGAACTAGAATAGAATTTCGTAGAAGCGGAGTGCATAAAACGGTAAAAGTGTGCTTAAAATCGAACTCTAATTCGGGAAACCCTAATATGTGAAGTTTGGAGTACGTGCTCACAAAACCGACTCACGGTCGACGTTTTTAGAAACTTTTGTGGGGAATGATCAGGGACAAGGATTTAGATTACAATTTCGAAGAAACGGAATGCATCAAACAGTAAAAGAGTTATTGAAGTCGAACGCTAATCTGGGATGTCTGAAGTACGTTCTCAAAAAACTGAGTCGCGGTCGAGGTTTTTTTAAACTTTCGTTGCGAATGATCAGGCTTGGTGATTTAGAATAGAATGTCGAAGAGACGGAGCGTAAAAAACAGGAAAAGAGTGCTTAAAATCGAAACTCTTATTCGGAAACCATAATCTGTGACGTTTGAAGTACATGCTAAAAAACCGAGACACGGTCAACGTTTTTCGAAATTTCTATGGGTAATGATCAGGCATAATAAACTAGAATAGAATTTCGTAGAAGCGGAGTGCATAAAACGGTAAAAGTGTGCTTAAAATCGAACTCTAATTCGGGAAACCCTAATATATGAAGTTTGAAGTACGTGCTCACAAAACCGACTCACGGTCGACGTTTTTACAAACTTTTGTGGGGAATGATCAGGGACAAGGATTTAGATTACAATTTCGAAGAAACGGAATGCATCAAACAGTAAAAGAGTGATTGAAGTCGAACCCTAATCTGGGACGTCTGAAGTACGTGCTCAAAAAACTGAGTCGCGGTCGAGGTTTTTTGAAACTTTCGTTGCGAATGATCAGGCTTGGTGATTTAGAATAGAATATCGAAGAGACGGATCGTAAAAAACAGTAAAAGAGTGCTTAGAATCGAAACCCTTAATCGGAAACCATAATCTGTGACGTTTGAAGTACATGCTAAAAAACCGAGACACGGTCAACGTTTTTCGAAATTTCTATGGGTAATGATCAGGCATAAAGAACTAGAATAGAATTTCGTAGAAGCGGAGTGCATAAAACGGTAAAAGTGTGCTTAAAATCGAACTCTAATTCGGGAAACCCTAATATGTGAAGTTTGGAGTACGTGCTCACAAAACCGACTCACGGTCGACGTTTTTACAAACTTTTGTGGGGAATGATCAGGGACAAGGATTTAGATTACAATTTCAAAGAAACGGAGTGCATCAAACAGTAAAAGAGTGATTGAAGTCGAACGCTAATCTAGGACGTCTGAAGTACGTGCTCAAAAAACTGAGTCGCGGTCGATGTTTTTTGAAACTTTCGTTGCGAATGATCAGGCTTGGTGATTTAGAATAGAATGTCGAAGAGACGGAGCGTAAAAAACAGTAAAAGAGTGCTTAAGATCGAAACCCTTATTCGGAAACCATAATCTGTGACGTTTGAAGTACATGCTAAAAAACCGAGACACGGTCAATGTTTTTCGAACTTTCTATGGGTAATGATCAGGCATAATGAACTAGAATAGAATTTCGTAGAAGCGGAGTGCATAAAACGGTAAAAGTGTGCTTAAAATCGACCTCTAATTCGGGAAACCCTAATATGTGAAGTTTGAAGTACGTGCTCACAAAACCGACTCACGGTCGACTTTTTTACAAACTTTTGTGGGGAATGATCAGGGACAAGGATTTAGATTACAATTTCGAAGAAACGATGTGCATCAAACAGTAAAAGAGTGATTGAAGTCGAACCCTAATCTGGGACGTCTGAAGTACGTGCTCAAAAAACTGACTCGCGGTCGCGGTTTTTTGAAACTTTCGTTGCGAATGATCAGGCTTGGTGATTTATAATAGAATGTCGAAGAGACGGAGCGTAAAAAACAGTAAAAGAGTGCTTAGAATCGAAACCCTTATTCGGAAACCAGAATCTGTGACGTTTGAAGTACATGGTAAAAAACCGAGACATGGTCAACGTTTTTCGAAATTTCTATGGGTAATGATCAGGCATAATGAACTAGAATAGAATTTCGCAGAAGCGGAGTGCATAAAACGGTAAAAGTGTGCTTAAAATCGAACTCTAATTCGGGAAACCCTAATATGTGAAGTTTGAAGTACGTGCTCACAAAACCGACTCACGGTCGACGTTTTTACAAACTTTTGTGGGGAATGATCAGGGACAAGGATTTATATTACAATTTCGAAGAAACGGAGTGCATCAAACAGTAAAAGAGTGATTGAAGTCGAACCCTAATCTGGGACGTCTGAAGTACGTGCTCAAAAAACTGAGTCGCGGTCGAGGTTTTTTGAAACTTTCGTTGCGAATGATCAGGCTTGGTGATTTAGAATAGAATGTCGAAGAGACGGAGCGTAAAAAACAGTAAAAGAATGCTTAAAATCGAAACCCTTATTCGGAAACCATAATCTGTGACGTTTGAAGTACATGGTAAAAAACCGAGACACGGTCAACGTTTTTCGAAATTTCTATGGGTAATGATCAGGCATAATGAACTAGAATAGAATTTCGTAGAAGCGGAGTGCATAAAACGGTAAAAGTGTGCTTAAAATCGAACTCTAATTCGGGAAACCCTAATATGTGAAGTTTGGAGTACGTGCTCACAAAACCGACTCACGGTCGACGTTTTTAGAAACTTTTGTGGGGAATGATCAGGGACAAGGATTTAGATTACAATTTCGAAGAAACGGAATGCATCAAACAGTAAAAGAGTTATTGAAGTCGAACGCTAATCTGGGATGTCTGAAGTACGTTCTCAAAAAACTGAGTCGCGGTCGAGGTTTTTTTAAACTTTCGTTGCGAATGATCAGGCTTGGTGATTTAGAATAGAATGTCGAAGAGACGGAGCGTAAAAAACAGGAAAAGAGTGCTTAAAATCGAAACTCTTATTCGGAAACCATAATCTGTGACGTTTGAAGTACATGCTAAAAAACCGAGACACGGTCAACGTTTTTCGAAATTTCTATGGGTAATGATCAGGCATAATAAACTAGAATAGAATTTCGTAGAAGCGGAGTGCATAAAACGGTAAAAGTGTGCTTAAAATCGAACTCTAATTCGAGAAACCCTAATATATGAAGTTTGAAGTACGTGCTCACAAAACCGACTCACGGTCGACGTTTTTACAAACTTTTGTGGGGAATGATCAGGGACAAGGATTTAGATTACAATTTCGAAGAAACGGAATGCATCAAACAGTAAAAGAGTGATTGAAGTCGAACCCTAATCTGGGACGTCTGAAGTACGTGCTCAAAAAACTGAGTCGCGGTCGAGGTTTTTTGAAACTTTCGTTGCGAATGATCAGGCTTGGTGATTTAGAATAGAATATCGAAGAGACGGATCGTAAAAAACAGTAAAAGAGTGCTTAGAATCGAAACCCTTAATCGGAAACCATAATCTGTGACGTTTGAAGTACATGCTAAAAAACCGAGACACGGTCAACGTTTTTTGAAATTTCTATGGGTAATGATCAGGCATAAAGAACTAGAATAGAATTTCGTAGAAGCGGAGTGCATAAAACGGTAAAAGTGTGCTTAAAATCGAACTCTAATTCGGGAAACCCTAATATGTGAAGTTTGGAGTACGTGCTCACAAAACCGACTCACGGTCGACGTTTTTACAAACTTTTGTGGGGAATGATCAGGGACAAGGATTTAGATTACAATTTCAAAGAAACGGAGTGCATCAAACAGTAAAAGAGTGATTGAAGTCGAACGCTAATCTAGGACGTCTGAAGTACGTGCTCAAAAAACTGAGTCGCGGTCGATGTTTTTTGAAACTTTCGTTGCGAATGATCAGGCTTGGTGATTTAGAATAGAATGTCGAAGAGACGGAGCGTAAAAAACAGTAAAAGAGTGCTTAAGATCGAAACCCTTATTCGGAAACCATAATCTGTGACGTTTGAAGTACATGCTAAAAAACCGAGACACGGTCAATGTTTTTCGAACTTTCTATGGGTAATGATCAGGCATAATGAACTAGAATAGAATTTCGTAGAAGCGGAGTGCATAAAACGGTAAAAGTGTGCTTAAAATCGACCTCTAATTCGGGAAACCCTAATATGTGAAGTTTGAAGTACGTGCTCACAAAACCGACTCACGGTCGACGTTTTTACAAACTTTTGTGGGGAATGATCAGGGACAAGGATTTAGATTACAATTTCGAAGAAACGATGTGCATCAAACAGTAAAAGAGTGATTGAAGTCGAACCCTAATCTGGGACGTCTGAAGTACGTGCTCAAAAAACTGACTCGCGGTCGCGGTTTTTTGAAACTTTCGTTGCGAATGATCAGGCTTGGTGATTTATAATAGAATGTCGAAGAGACGGAGCGTAAAAAACAGTAAAAGAGTGCTTAGAATCGAAACCCTTATTCGGAAACCAGAATCTGTGACGTTTGAAGTACATGGTAAAAAACCGAGACACGGTCAACGTTTTTCGAAATTTCTATGGGTAATGATCAGGCATAATGAACTAGAATAAAATTTCGCAGAAGCGGAGTGCATAAAACGGTAAAAGTGTGCTTAAAATCGAACTCTAATTCGGGAAACCCTAATATGTGAAGTTTGAAGTACGTGCTCACAAAACTGACTCACGGTCGACGTTTTTACAAACTTTTGTGGGGAATGATCAGGGACAAGGATTAAAAAGAAATGGAGTGCATCAAACAGTAAAAGAGTGATTGAAGTCGAACCCTAATCTGGGACGTCTGAAGTACGTGCTCAAAAAACTGAGTCGCGGTCGAGGTTTTTTGAAACGTTCGTTGGGAATGATCAGGCTTGGTGATTTAGAATAGAATGTCGAAGAGACGGAGCGTAAAAAACAGTAAAAGAGTGCTTAGAATCGAAACCCTTATTCGGAAACCATAATCTGTGACGTTTGAAGTACATGCTAAAAAACCGAGACACGGTCAACGTTTTTCGAAATTTCTATGGGTAATGATCAGGCATAATAAACTAGAATAGAATTTCGTAGAAGCGGAGTGCATAAAACGGTAAAAGTGTGCTTAAATTCGAACTCTAATTCGGGAAACCCTAATATGTGAAGTTTGAAGTACGTGCTCACAAAACCGACTCACGGTCGACGTTTTTACAAACTTTTGTGGGGAATGATCAGGGACAAGGATTTAGAGTACAATTTCGAAGAAACAGAGTGCATCAAACAATAAAAGAGTGATTGAAGTCGAATCCTAATCTGGGACGTCTGAAGTACGTGCTCAAAAAACTGAGTCGCGGTCGAGGTTTTTTGAAACGTTCGTTGCGAATGATCAGGCTTGGTGATTTAGAATAGATTGTCGAAGAGACGGAGCGTAAAAAACAGTAAAAGAGTTCTTAGAATCGAAACCCTTATTCGGAAACCATAATCTGTGACGTTTGAAGTACATGCTAAAAAACCGAGACACAGTCAACGTTTTTCGAAATTTCTATGGGTAATGATCAGGCATAATGAACTAGAATAGAATTTCGTAGAAGCGGAGTGCATAAAACGGTAAAAGTGTGCTTAAAATCGAACTCTAATTCGGGAAACCCTAATATGTGAAGTTTGAAGTACGTTCTCACAAAACCGACTCACGGTAAATGTTTTTACAAACTTTTGTGGGGAATGATCAGGGACAAGGATTTAGATTACAATTTCGAAGAAACGGAGTGCATCAAACAGTAAAAGAGTGATTGCGAACCCTAATCTGGGACGTCTGAAGTACGTTCTCAAAAAACTGAGTCGCGGTCGATGTTTTTTGAAACTTTCGTTGCGAATGATCAGGCTTCGTGATTTAGAATAGAATGTCGAAGAGACGGAGTGTAAAAAACAGTAAAAGAGTGCTTAGAATCGAAACCCTTATTCGGAAACCATAATCTGTGACGTTTGAAGTACATGCTAAAAAACCGATACACGGTCAACATTTTTCGAAATTTCTATGGGTAATGATCAGGCATAATGAACTAGAATAGAATTTCGTAGAAGCGGAGTGCATAAAACGGTAAAAGTATGCTTAAAATCGAACTCTAATTCGGGAAACCCTAATATGTGAAGTTTGAAGTACGTGCTCACAAAACCGACTCACGGTCGACGTTTTTACAAACTTTTGTGGGGAATGATCATGGACAAGGATTTAGATTACAATTTCGAAGAAACGGAGTGCATCAAACAGTAAAAGAGTGATTGAAGTCGAACCCTAATCTGGGACGTCTGAAGTACGTGCTCAAAAAACTTAGTCGCGGTCGAGGTTTTTCGAAACGTTCGTTGCGAATGATCAGGCTTGGTGATTTAGAATAGAATGTCGAAGAGACGGAGCGTAAAAAACAGTAAAAGAGTTCTTAGAATCGAAACCCTTATTCGGAAACCATAATCTGTGACGTTTGAAGTACATGCTAAAAAACCGAGACACGGTCAACGTTTTTCGAAATTTCTATGGGTAACGATCAGGCATAATGAACTAGAATAGAATTTCGTAGAAGCGGAGTGCATAAAACGATAAAAGTGTGCTTAAAATCGAACTCTAATTCGGGAAACCCTAATATGTGAAGTTTGAAGTACGTGCTCACAAAACCGACTCACGGTCGACGTTTTTACAAACTTTTGTGGGGAATGATCAGGGACAAGGATTTAGATTACAATTTCGAAGAAACGGAGTGCATCAAACAGTAAAAGAGTGATTGAAGTCGAACCCTAATCTGGGACGTCTGAAGTACGTGCTCAAAAAACTGAGTCGCGGTCGAGGTTTTTTGAAACTTTCGTTGCTAATGATCAGGCTTGGTGATTTAGAATAGAATGTCGAAGAGACGGAGCGTAGAAAACAGTAAAAGAGTGCTTAGAATCGAAACCCTTATTCGGAAACCATAATCTGTGACGTTTGAAGTACATGCTAAAAAACCGAGACACGGTCAACGTTTTTCGAAATTTCTATGGGTAATGATCAGGCATAATGAACTAGAATAGAATTTCGTAGAAGCGGAGTGCATAAAACGATAAAAGTGTGCTTAAAATCGAACTCTAATTCGGGAAACCCTAATATGTGAAGTTTGGAGTACGTGCTCACAAAACCGACTCACGGTCGACGTTTTTACAAACTTTTGTGGGGAATGATCAGGGACAAGGATTTAGATTACAATTTCGAAGAAACGGAGTGCATCAAACAGTAAAAGAGTGATTGAAGTCGAACCCTAATCTGGGACGTCTGAAGTACGTGCTCAAAAAACTGAGTCGCGGTCGAGGTTTTTTGAAACTTTCGTTGCGAATGATCAGGCTTGGTGATTTAGAATAGAATGTCGAAGAGACGAAGCGTAAAAAATAGTAAAAGAGTGCTTAGAATCGAAACCCTTATTCGGAAACCATAATCTGTGACGTTTGAAGTACATGCTAAAAAACCGAGACACGGTCAACGTTTTTCGAATTTTCTTGGGTAATGATCAGGCATAATGAACTAGAATAGAATTTCGTAGAAGCGGAGTGCATAAAACGGTAAAAGTGTGCTTAAAATCGAACTCTAATTCGGGAAACCCTAATATGTGAACTTTGAAGTACGTGCTCACAAAACCGACTCACGGTCGACGTTTTTACAAACTTTTGTGGGGAATGATCAGGGACAAGGATTTAGATTACAATTTCGAAGAAACGGAGTGCATCAAACAGTAAAAGAGTGATTGAAGTCGAACCCTAATCTGGGACGTCTGAAGTACGTGCTCAAAAAACTGAGTCGCGGTCGAGGTTTTTTGAAACTTTCGTTGCGAATGATCAGGCTTGGTGATTTAGAATAGAATGTCGAAGAGACGGAGCGTAAAAAACAGTAAAAGAGTGCTTAGAATCGAAACCCTTATTCGGAAACCATAATCTGTGACGTTTGAAGTACATGCTAAAAAACCGAGACACGGTCAACGTTTTTCGAAATTTCTATGGGTAATGATCAGGCATAATGAACGAGAATAGAATTTCGTAGAAGCGGAGTGCATAAAACGATAAAAGTGTGCTTAAAATCGAACTCTAATTCGGGAAACCCTAATATGTGAAGTTTGGAGTACGTGCTCACAAAACCGACTCACGGTCGACGTTTTTACAAACTTTTGTGGGGAATGATCAGGGACAAGGATTTAGATTACAATTTTGAAGAAACGGAGTGCATCAAACAGTAAAAGAGTGATTGAAGTCGAACCCTAATCTGGGACGTCTGAAGTACGTGCTCAAAAAACTGAGTCGCGGTCGAGGTTTTTTTAAACTTTCGTTGCGAATGATCAGCCTTGGTGATTTAGAATAGAATGTCGAAGAGACGGAGCGTAAAAAACAGTAAAAGAGTGCTTAGAATCGAAACCCTTATTCGGAAACCATAATCTGTGACGTTTGAAGTACATTCTAAAAAACTGAGACACGGTCAACGTTTTTCGAAATTTCTATGGGTAATGATCAGGCATAATGAACTAGAATAGAATTTCGTAGAAGCGGAGTGCATAAAACGGTAAAAGTGTGCTTAAAATCGAACTCTAATTCGGGAAACCCTAATATGTGAAGTTTGGAGTACGTGCTCACAAAACCGACTCACGGTCGACGTTTTTACAAACTTTTGTGGGGAATGATCAGGGACAAGGATTTAGATTACAATTTCGAAGAAACGGAGTGCATCAAACAGTAAAAGAGTGATTGAAGTCGAACCCTAATCTGGGAAGTCTGAAGTACGTGCTCAAAAAACTGAGTCGCGGTCGAGGTTTTTTGAAACTTTCGTTGCAAATGATCAGGCTTGGTGATTTAGAATAGAATGTCGAAGAGACGGAGCGTAAAAAACAGTAAAAGAGTGCTTAGAATCGAAACCCTTATTCGGAAACCATAATCTGTGACGTTTGAAGTACATGCTAAAAAACTGAGACACGGTCAACGTTTTTCGAAATTTCTATGGGTAATGATAAGGCATAATGAACTAGAATAGAATTTCGTAGAAGCGGAGTGCATAAAACGGTAAAAGTGTGCTTAAAATCGAACTCTAATTCGGGAAACCCTAATATGTGAAGTTTGGAGTACGTGCTCACAAAACCGACTCACGGTCGACGTTTTTACAAACTTTTGTGGGGAATGATCAGGGACAAGGATTTAGATTACAATTTCGAAGAAACGGAGTGCATCAAACAGTAAAAGAGTGATTGAAGTCGAACCCTAATCTGGGACGTCTGAAGTACGTGCTCAAAAAACTGAGTCGCGGTCGAGGTTTTTTGAAACTTTCGTTGCCAATGATCAGGCTTGGTGATTTAGAATAGAATGTCGAAGAGACGGAGCGTAAAAAACAGTAAAAGAGTGCTTAGAATCGAAACCCTTATTCGGAAACCATAATCTGTGACGTTTGAAGTACATGCTAAAAAACTGAGACACGGTCAACGTTTTTCGAAATTTCTATGGGTAATGATCAGGCATAATGAACTAGAATAGAATTTCGTAGAAGCGGAGTGCATAAAACGGTAAAAGTGTGCTTAAAATCGAACTCTAATTCGGGAAACCCTAATTTGTGAAGTTTGGAGTACGTGCTCACAAAACCGACTCACGGTCGACGTTTTTACAAACTTTTGTGGGGAATGATCAGGGACAAGGATTTAGATTACAATTTCGAAGAAACGGAGTGCATCAAACAGTAAAAGAGTGATTGAAGTCGAACCCTAATCTGGGTCGTCTGAAGTACGTGCTCAAAAAACTGAGTCGCGGTCGAGGTTTTTTGAAACTTTCGTTGCGAATGATCAGGCTTGGTGATTTAGAATAGAATGTCGAAGAGACGGAGGAGCGTAAAAAACAGTAAAAGAGTGCTTAGAATCGAAACCCTTATTCGGAAACCATAATCTGTGACGTTTGAAGTACATGCTAAAAAACCGAGACACGGTCAACGTTTTTCGAAATTTCTATGGGTAATGAATGATCAGGCATAATGAACTAGAATAGAATTTCGTAGAAGCGGATTGCATAAAACGGTAAAAGTGTGCTTAAAATCGAACTCTAATTCGGGAAACCCTAATATGTGAAGTTTGGAGTACGTGCTCACAAAACCGACTCACGGTCGACGTTTTTACAAACTTTTGTGGGGAATGATCAGGGATAAGGATTTAGATTACAATTTCGAAGAAACGGAGTGCATCAAACAGTAAAAGAGTGATTGAAGTCGAACCCTAATCTGGGACGTCTGAAGTACGTGCTCAAAAAACTGAGTCGCGGTCGAGGTTTTTTGAAACTTTCGTTGCGAATGATCAGGCTTGGTGATTTAGAATAGAATGTCGAAGAGACGGAGGAGCGTAAAAAACAGTAAAAGAGTGCTTAGAATCGAAACCCTTATTCGGAAACCATAATCTGTGACGTTTGAAGTACATGCTAAAAAACCGAGACACGGTCAACGTTTTTCGAAATTTCTATGGGTAATGATCAGGCATAATGAACTAGAATAGAATTTCGTAGAAGCGGAGTGCATAAAACGGTAAAAGTGTGCTTAAAATCGAACTCTAATTCGGGAAACCCTAATATGTGAAGTTTGGAGTACGTGCTCACAAAACCGACTCACGGTCGACGTTTTTACAAACTTTTGTGGGGAATGATCAGGGACAAGGATTTAGATTACAATTTCGAAGAAACGGAGTGCATCAAACAGTAAAAGAGTGATTGAAGTCGAACCCTAATCTGGGTCGTCTGAAGTACGTGCTCAAAAAACTGAGTCGCGGTCGAGGTTTTTTGAAACTTTCGTTGCGAATGATCAGGCTTGGTGATTTAGAATAGAATGTCGAAGAGACGGAGGAGCGTAAAAAACAGTAAAAGAGTGCTTAGAATCGAAACCCTTATTCGGAAACCATAATCTGTGACGTTTGAAGTACATGCTAAAAAACTGAGACACGGTCAACGTTTTTCGAAATTTCTATGGGTAATGATCAGGCATAATGAACTAGAATAGAATTTCGTAGAAGCGGAGTGCATAAAACGGTAAAAGTGTGCTTAAAATCGAACTCTAATTCGGGAAACCCTAATATGTGAAGTTTGGAGTACGTGCTCACAAAACCGACTCACGGTCGACGTTTTTACAAACTTTTGTGGGGAATGATCAGGGATAAGGATTTAGATTACAATTTCGAAGAAACGGAGTGCATCAAACAGTAAAAGAGTGATTGAAGTCGAACCCTAATCTGGGACGTCTGAAGTACGTGCTCAAAAAACTGAGTCGCGGTCGAGGTTTTTTGAAACTTTCGTTGCGAATGATCAGGCTTGGTGATTTAGAATAGAATGTCGAAGAGACGGAGGAGCGTAAAAAACAGTAAAAGAGTGCTTAGAATCGAAACCCTTATTCGGAAACCATAATCTGTGACGTTTGAAGTACATGCTAAAAAACCGAGACACGGTCAACGTTTTTCGAAATTTCTATGGGTAATGATCAGGCATAATGAACTAGAATAGAATTTCGTAGAAGCGGAGTGCATAAAACGGTAAAAGTGTGCTTAAAATCGAACTCTAATTCGGGAAACCCTAATATGTGAAGTTTGGAGTACGTGCTCACAAAACCGACTCACGGTCGACGTTTTTACAAACTTTTGTGGGGAATGATCAGGGACAAGGATTTAGATTACAATTTCGAAGAAACGGAGTGCATCAAACAGTAAAAGAGTGATTGAAGTCGAACCCTAATCTGGGTCGTCTGAAGTACGTGCTCAAAAAACTGAGTCGCGGTCGAGGTTTTTTGAAACTTTCGTTGCGAATGATCAGGCTTGGTGATTTAGAATAGAATGTCGAAGAGACGGAGGAGCGTAAAAAACAGTAAAAGAGTGCTTAGAATCGAAACCCTTATTCGGAAACCATAATCTGTGACGTTTGAAGTACATGCTAAAAAACTGAGACACGGTCAACGTTTTTCGAAATTTCTATGGGTAATGATCAGGCATAATGAACTAGAATAGAATTTCGTAGAAGCGGAGTGCATAAAACGGTAAAAGTGTGCTTAAAATCGAACGCTAATTCGGGAAACCCTAATTTGTGAAGTTTGGAGTACGTGCTCACAAAACCGACTCACGGTCGACGTTTTTACAAACTTTTGTGGGGAATGATCAGGGACAAGGATTTAGATTACAATTTCGAAGAAACGGAGTGCATCAAACAGTAAAAGAGTGATTGAAGTCGAACCCTAATCTGGGTCGTCTGAAGTACGTGCTCAAAAAACTGAGTCGCGGTCGAGGTTTTTTGAAACTTTCGTTGCGAATGATCAGGCTTGGTGATTTAGAATAGAATGTCGAAGAGACGGAGGAGCGTAAAAAACAGTAAAAGAGTGCTTAGAATCGAAACCCTTATTCGGAAACCATAATCTGTGACGTTTGAAGTACATGCTAAAAAACCGAGACACGGTCAACGTTTTTCGAAATTTCTATGGGTAATGATCAGGCATAATGAACTAGAATAGAATTTCGTAGAAGCGGATTGCATAAAACGGTAAAAGTGTGCTTAAAATCGAACTCTAATTCGGGAAACCCTAATATGTGAAGTTTGGAGTACGTGCTCACAAAACCGACTCACGGTCGACGTTTTTACAAACTTTTGTGGGGAATGATCAGGGATAAGGATTTAGATTACAATTTCGAAGAAACGGAGTGCATCAAACAGTAAAAGAGTGATTGAAGTCGAACCCTAATCTGGGACGTCTGAAGTACGTGCTCAAAAAACTGAGTCGCGGTCGAGGTTTTTTGAAACTTTCGTTGCGAATGATCAGGCTTGGTGATTTAGAATAGAATGTCGAAGAGACGGAGGAGCGTAAAAAACAGTAAAAGAGTGCTTAGAATCGAAACCCTTATTCGGAAACCATAATCTGTGACGTTTGAAGTACATGCTAAAAAACCGATACACGGTCAACGTTTTTCGAAATTTCTATGGGTAATGATCAGGCATAATGAACTAGAATAGAATTTCGTAGAAGCGGATTGCATAAAACGGTAAAAGTGTGCTTAAAATCGAACTCTAATTCGGGAAACCCTAATTTGTGAAGTTTGGAGTACGTGCTCACAAAACCGACTCACGGTCGACGTTTTTACAAACTTTTGTGGGGAATGATCAGGGACAAGGATTTAGATTACAATTTCGAAGAAACGGAGTGCATCAAACAGTAAAAGAGTGATTGAAGTCGAACCCTAATCTGGGACGTCTGAAGTACGTGCTCAAAAAACTGAGTCGCGGTCGAGGTTTTTTGAAACTTTCGTTGCGAATGATCAGGCTTGGTGATTTAGAATAGAATGTCGAAGAGACGGAGCGTAAAAAACAGTAAAAGAGTGCTTAGAATCGAAACCCTTATTCGGAAACCATAATCTGTGACGTTTGAAGTACATGCTAAAAAACCGAGACACGGTCAACGTTTTTCGAAATTTCTATGTGTAATGATCAGGCATAATGAACTAGAATAGAATTTCGTAGAAGCGGAGTGCATAAAACGATAAAAGTGTGCTTAAAATCGAACTCTAATTCGGGAAACCCTAATATGTGAAGTTTGGAGTACGTGCTCACAAAACCGACTCACGGTCGACGTTTTTACAAACTTTTGTGGGGAATGATCAGGGACAAGGATTTAGATTACAATTTCGAAGAAACGGAGTGCATCAAACAGTAAAAGAGTGATTGAAGTCGAACCCTAATCTGGGACGTCTGAAGTACGTGCTCAAAAAACTGAGTCGCGGTCGAGGTTTTTTGAAACTTTCGTTGCGAATGATCAGGCTTGATGATTTAGAATAGAATGTCGAAGAGACGGAGCGTAAAAAACAGTAAAAGAGTGCTTAGAATCGAAACCCTTATTCGGAAACCATAATCTGTGACGTTTGAAGTACATGCTAAAAAACCGAGACACGGTCAACGTTTTTCGAAATTTCTATGGGTAATGATCAGGCATAATGAACTAGAATAGAATTTCGTAGAAGCGGAGTGCATAAAACGGTAAAAGTGTGCTTAAAATCGAACTCTAATTCGGGAAACCCTAATATGTGAAGTTTGGAGTACGTGCTCACAAAACCGACTCACGGTCGACGTTTTTACAAACTTTTGTGGGATATGATCAGGGACAAGGATTTAGATTACAATTTCGAAGAAACGGAGTGCATCAAACAGTAAAAGAGTGATTGAAGTCGAACCCTAATCTGGGACGTCTGAAGTACGTGCTAAAAAAACTGAGTCGCGGTCGAGGTTTTTTGAAACTTTCGTTGCGAATGATCAGGCTTGGTGATTTAGAATAGAATGTCGAAGAGACGGAGCGTAAAAAACAGTAAAAGAGTGCTTAGAATCGAAACCCTTATTCGGAAACCATAATCTGTGACGTATGAAGTACATGCTAAAAAACCGAGACACGGTCAACGTTTTTCGAAATTTCTTGGGTAATGATCAGGCATAATGAACTAGAATAGAATTTCGTAGAAGCGGAGTGCATAAAACGGTAAAAGTGTGCTTAAAATCGAACTCTAATTCGGGAAACCCTAATATGTGAAGTTTGAAGTACGTGCTCACAAAACCGACTCACGGTCGACGTTTTTACAAACTTTTGTGGGGAATGATCAAGGACAAGGATTTAGATTACAATTTCGAAGAAACGGAGTGCATCAAACAGTAAAAGAGTGATTGAAGTCGAACCCTAATCTGGGACGTCTGAAGTACGTGCTCAAAAAACTGAGTCGCGGTCGAGGTTTTTTGAAACTTTCGTTGCAAATGATCAGGCTTGGTAATTTAGAATAGAATGTCGAAGAGACGGAGCGTAAAAAACAGTAAAAGAGTGCTTAGAATCGAAACCCTTATTCGGAAACCATAATCTGTGACGTTTGAAGTACATGCTAAAAAACCGATACACGGTCAACGTTTTTCGAAATTTCTATGGGTAATGATCAGGCATAATGAACTAGAATAGAATTTCGTAGAAGCGGATTGCATAAAACGGTAAAAGTGTGCTTAAAATCGAACTCTAATTCGGGAAACCCTAATTTGTGAAGTTTGGAGTACGTGCTCACAAAACCGACTCACGGTCGACGTTTTTACAAACTTTTGTGGGGAATGATCAGGGACAAGGATTTAGATTACAATTTCGAAGAAACGGAGTGCATCAAACAGTAAAAGAGTGATTGAAGTCGAACCCTAATCTGGGACGTCTGAAGTACGTGCTCAAAAAACTGAGTCGCGGTCGAGGTTTTTTGAAACTTTCGTTGCGAATGATCAGGCTTGGTGATTTAGAATAGAATGTCGAAGAGACGGAGCGTAAAAAACAGTAAAAGAGTGCTTAGAATCGAAACCCTTATTCGGAAACCATAATCTGTGACGTTTGAAGTACATGCTAAAAAACCGAGACACGGTCAACGTTTTTCGAAATTTCTATGGGTAATGATCAGGCATAATGAACTAGAATAGAATTTCGTAGAAGCGGAGTGCATAAAACGGTAAAAGTGTGCTTAAAATCGAACTCTAATTCGGGAAACCCTAATATGTGAAGTTTGGAGTACGTGCTCACAAAACCGACTCACGGTCGACGTTTTTACAAACTTTTGTGGGATATGATCAGGGACAAGGATTTAGATTACAATTTCGAAGAAACGGAGTGCATCAAACAGTAAAAGAGTGATTGAAGTCGAACCCTAATCTGGGACGTCTGAAGTACGTGCTAAAAAAACTGAGTCGCGGTCGAGGTTTTTTGAAACTTTCGTTGCGAATGATCAGGCTTGGTGATTTAGAATAGAATGTCGAAGAGACGGAGCGTAAAAAACAGTAAAAGAGTGCTTAGAATCGAAACCCTTATTCGGAAACCATAATCTGTGACGTATGAAGTACATGCTAAAAAACCGAGACACGGTCAACGTTTTTCGAAATTTCTTGGGTAATGATCAGGCATAATGAACTAGAATAGAATTTCGTAGAAGCGGAGTGCATAAAACGGTAAAAGTGTGCTTAAAATCGAACTCTAATTCGGGAAACCCTAATATGTGAAGTTTGAAGTACGTGCTCACAAAACCGACTCACGGTCGACGTTTTTACAAACTTTTGTGGGGAATGATCAAGGACAAGGATTTAGATTACAATTTCGAAGAAACGGAGTGCATCAAACAGTAAAAGAGTGATTGAAGTCGAACCCTAATCTGGGACGTCTGAAGTACGTGCTAAAAAAACTGAGTCGCGGTCGAGGTTTTTTGAAACTTTCGTTGCGAATGATCAGGCTTGGTGATTTAGAATAGAATGTCGAAGAGACGGAGCGTAAAAAACAGTAAAAGAGTGCTTAGAATCGAAACCCTTATTCGGAAACCATAATCTGTGACGTTTGAAGTACATGCTAAAAAACCGAGACACGGTCAACGTTTTTCGAAATTTCTATGGGTAATGATCAGGCATAATGAACTAGAATAGAATTTCGTAGAAGCGGAGTGCATAAAACGGTAAAAGTGTGCTTAAAATCGAACTCTAATTCGGGAAACCCTAATATGTGAAGTTTGGAGTACGTGCTCACAAAACCGACTCACGGTCGACGTTTTTACAAACTTTTGTGGGAAATGATCAGGGACAAGGATTTAGATTACAATTTCGAAGAAACGGAGTGCATCAAACAGTAAAAGAGTGATTGAAGTCGAACCCTAATCTGGGACGTCTGAAGTACGTGCTCAAAAAACTGAGTCGCGGTCGAGGTTTTTTGAAACTTTCGTTGCGAATGATCAGGCTTGGTGATTTAGAATAGAATGTCGAAGAGACGGAGCGTAAAAAACAGTAAAAGAGTGCTTAGAATCGAAACCCTTATTCGGAAACCATAATCTGTGACGTTTGAAGTACATGCTAAAAAACTGAGACACGGTCAACGTTTTTCGAAATTTCTATGGGTAATGATCAGGCATAATGAACTAGAATAGAATTTCGTAGAAGCGGAGTGCATAAAACGGTAAAAGTGTGCTTAAAATCGAACTCTAATTCGGGAAACCCTAATTTGTGAAGTTTGGAGTACGTGCTCACAAAACCGACTCACGGTCGACGTTTTTAAAAACTTTTGTGGGGAATGATCAGGGACAAGGATTTAGATTACAATTTCGAAGAAACGGAGTGCATCAAACAGTAAAAGAGTGATTGAAGTCGAACCCTAATCTGGGACGTCTGAAGTACGTGCTCAAAAAACTGAGTCGCGGTCGAGGTTTTTTGAAACTTTCGTTGCGAATGATCAGGCTTGGTTATTTAGAATAGAATGTCGAAGAGACGGAGCGTAAAAAACAGTAAAAGAGTGCTTAGAATCAAAACCCTTATTCGGATACCATAATCTGTGACGTTTGAAGTACATGCTAAAAAACCGAGACACGGTCAACGTTTTTCGAAATTTCTATGGGTAATGAATGATCAGGCATAATGAACTAGAATAGAATTTCGTAGAAGCGGAGTGCATAAAATGGTAAAAGTGTGCTTAAAATCGAACTCTAATTCGGGAAACCCTAATATGTGAAGTTTGGAGTACGTGCTCACAAAACCGACTCACGTCGACGTTTTTACAAACTTTTGTGGGCAATGATCAGGGACAAGGATTTATATTACAATTTCGAAGAAACGGAGTGCATCAAACAGTAAAAGAGTGATTGAAGTCGAACCCTAATCTTGGACGTCTGAAGTACGTGCTCAAGAAACTGAGTCGCGGTCGAGGTTTTTTGAAATTTTCGTTGCGAATGATCAGCCTTGGTGATTTAGAATAGAATGTCGAAGAGACGGAGCGTAAAAAACAGTAAAAGAGTGCCTAGAATCGAAACCCTTATTCGGAAACCATAATCTGTGACGTTTGAAGTACATGCTAAAAAACCGAGACACGGTCAATGTTTTTCGAAATTTCTTGGGTAATGATCAGGCATAATGAACTAGAATAGAATTTCGTAGAAGCGGAGTGCATAAAACGGTAAAAGTGTGCTTAAAATCGAACTCTAATTCGGGAAACCCTAATATGTGAAGTTTGGAGTACGTGCTCACAAAACCGAATCACGTCGACGTTTTTACAAACTTTTGTGGGGAATGATCAGGGACAAGGATTTAGATTACAATTTCGAAGAAACGGAGTGCATCAAACAGTAAAAGGGTGATTGAAGTCGAACCCTAATCGGGGACGTCTGAAGTACGTGCTCAAAAAACTGAGTCGCGGTCGAGGTTTTTTGAAACTTTCGTTGCGAATGATCAGGCTTGGTGATTTAGAATAGAATGTCGAAGAGTCGGAGCGTAAAAAACAGTAAAAGAGTGCTTAGAATCGAAACCCTTATTCGGAAACCATAATCTGTGACGTTTGAAGTACATGCTAAAAAACCGAGACACGGTCAACGTTTTTCGAAATTTCTATGGGTAATGATCAGGCATAATGAACTAGAATAGAATTTCGTAGAAGCGGAGTGCATAAAACGGTAAAAGTGTGCTTAAAATCGAACTCTAATTCGGGAAACCCTAATATGTGAAGTTTGAAGTACGTGCTCACAAAACCGACTCACGGTCGACGTTTTTACAAACTGATATGAACCAAGAGACATCGATCATACAATATACTTCAATGAAGATGTGAAGAAAAGGTTGTCAAAATTATCAAAAGATGTTTCAATTCATGCTACATTGAAGAAGAAATGAAGTTTGATTGTTGAAAATTTTGGGTGGGTTACAATTTAGAATAATTTAGAGTTATTGTATTTTAAGACTTTTTATTTAATTTAGGTTAAAATTAGGTTACATTTACATAATGGCTAATTATGGTCATTAAGTATGAATGTTACAATTTTTGAAATGTCTTTAATAGTTTCATTTTGAGGCTATATATAAAGCCATGTATGTTGTATTTGTAAGGTGGACTTGAAAAATATATTAAAAGAAGCATTGGTGCTTTTATTTAGCCAATGGCTAAGTTTCTTTGCAATTCTATGTAGTTTAGGTTGCATGTAGAATCATTCAAGCTCGACATGATCAATCTTGCTTGTGGAGTGATTCGAATCTCAAACAAGTGTTTGAGATATTTGATCAACAAGAATCATTCAAGCTAGACATGATCGATCTTGCTTGTGGAGTGGTTCGAATCTCAAACAATGTTCTTGCCTTGAGATATTAGATCAACAAGGTAATCCGAATCTTACTCTCCTTGTAGTTGATTTCCTTATCTTATCATTTGGTATCAGAGCTTCAGGCTCAAGATCGGATATATGTTTCCTTTGCATTTCTTCTCAATTTGATTTTTATTTATTTTCATCTTTTTAGTTTTTAATCGACCTAGAGTTCAAAATTCAATCTTTGCTCTATTTAAAATTTTGAGAGGTGAGAATGAGAACTTCATTTGTGTAACTAAGTGTAAAAAGAGTGTAAAATGAGTGTCCTAAAATTTCCTTGAGTGTATACTCGTGAGGAGAGTGTTGTGAGTTCCTTCGTATTTCCATAACTTATTTTTTGCAGCAAAGTTTCACAAATAGATTCGAGGACGAATCCTCTTGAAGAAGTGGAGAATGATATGAACCAAGAGACATCGATCATACAATATACTTCAATGAAGATGTGAAGAAAAGGTTGTCAAAATTATCAAAAGATGTTTCAATTCATGCTACATTGAAGAAGAAATGAAGTTTGATTGTTGAAAATTTTGGGTGGGTTACAATTTAGAATAATTTAGAGTTATTGTATTTTAAGACTTTTTATTTAATTTAGGTTAAAATTAGGTTACATTTACATAATGGCTAATTATGGTCATTAAGTATGAATGTTACAATTTTTGAAATGTCTTTAATAGTTTCATTTTGAGGCTATATATAAAGCCATGTATGTTGTATTTGTAAGGTAGACTTGAAAAATATATTAAAAGAAGCATTGGTGCTTTTATTTAGCCAATGGCTAAGTTTCTTTGCAATTCTATGTAGTTTAGGTTGCATGTAGAATCATTCAAGCTCGACATGATCAATCTTGCTTGTGGAGTGATTCGAATCTCAAACAAGTGTTTGAGATATTTGATCAACAAGAATCATTCAAGCTAGACATGATCGATCTTGCTTGTGGAGTGGTTCGAATCTCAAACAATGTTCTTGCCTTGAGATATTAGATCAACAAGGTAATCCGAATCTTACTCTCCTTGTAGTTGATTTCCTTATCTTATCACAAACTTTTGTGGGGAATGATCAGGGACAAGGATTTAGATTACAATTTCGAAGAAACGGAGTGCATCAAACAGTAAAAGAGTGATTGAAGTCGAACCCTAATCTGGGACGTCTGAAGTACGTGCTCAAAAAACTGAGTCGCGGTCGAGGTTTTTTGAAACTTTCGTTGCAAATGATCAGGCTTGGTTATTTAGAATAGAATGTCGAAGAGATGGAGCGTAAAAAACAGTAAAAGAGTGCTTAGAATCGAAACCCTTATTCGGAAACCATAATCTGTGACGTTTGAAGTACATGCTAAAAAACCGAGACACGGTCAACGTTTTTTGAAATTTCTATGGGTAATGATCAGGCATAATGAACTAGAATAGAATTTCGTAGAAGCGGAGTGCATAAAACGGTAAAAGTGTGCTTAAAATCGAACTCTAATTCGGGAAACCCTAATATGTGAAGTTTGGAGTACGAGCTCACAAAACCGACTCACGGTCGACGTTTTTACAAACTTTTGTGGGGAATGATCAGGGACAAGGATTTAGATTACAATTTCGAAGAAACGGAGTGCATCAAACAGTAAAAGAGTGATTGAAGTCGAACCCTAATCTGGGACGTCTGAAGTACGTGCTCAAAAAACTGAGTCGCGGTCGAGGTTTTTTGAAACTTTCGTTGCGAATGATCAGGCTTGGTGATTTAGAATAGAATGTCGAAGAGACGGAGCGTAAAAAACAGTAAAAGAGTGCTTAGAATCGAAACCCTTATTCGGAAACCATAATCTGTGACGTTTGAAGTACATGCTAAAAAACTGAGACACGGTCAACGTTTTTCGAAATTTCTATGGGTAATGATCAGGCATAATGAACTAGAATAGAATTTCGTAGAAGCGGAGTGCATAAAACGGTAAAAGTGTGCTTAAAATCGAACTCTAATTCGGGAAACCCTAATATGTGAAGTTTGGAGTACGTGCTCACAAAACCGACTCACGTCGACGTTTTTACAAACTTTTGTGGGCAATGATCAGGGACAAGGATTTATATTACAATTTCGAAGAAACGGAGTGCATCAAACAGTAAAAGAGTGATTGAAGTCGAACCCTAATCTGGGACGTCTGAAGTACGTGCTCAAAAAACTGAGTCGCGGTCGAGGTTTTTTGAAACTTTTGTTGTGAATGATCAGGCTTGGTGATTTAGAATAGAATGTCGAAGAGACGGAGCGTAAAAAACAGTAAAAGAGTGCTTAGAATCGAAACCCTTATTCGGAAACCATAATCTGTGACGTTTGAAGTACATGCTAAAAAACCGAGACACGGTCAACGTTTTTCGAAATTTCTATGGGTAATGATCAGGCATAATGAACTAGAATAGAATTTCGTAGAAGCGGAGTGCATAAAACGGTAAAAGTGTGCTTAAAATCGAACTCTAATTCGGGAAACCCTAATATGTGAAGTTTGGAGTACGTGCTCACAAAACCGACTCACGGTCGACGTTTTTACAAACTTTTGTGGGATATGATCAGGGACAAGGATTTAGATTACAATTTCGAAGAAACGGAGTGCATCAAACAGTAAAAGAGTGATTGAAGTCGAACCCTAATCTGGGACGTCTGAAGTACGTGCTAAAAAAACTGAGTCGCGGTCGAGGTTTTTTGAAACTTTCGTTGCGAATGATCAGGCTTGGTGATTTAGAATAGAATGTCGAAGAGACGGAGCGTAAAAAACAGTAAAAGAGTGCTTAGAATCGAAACCCTTATTCGGAAACCATAATCTGTGACGTATGAAGTACATGCTAAAAAACCGAGACACGGTCAACGTTTTTCGAAATTTCTTGGGTAATGATCAGGCATAATGAACTAGAATAGAATTTCGTAGAAGCGGAGTGCATAAAACGGTAAAAGTGTGCTTAAAATTGAACTCTAATTCGGGAAACCCTAATATGTGAAGTTTGAAGTACGTGCTCACAAAACCGACTCACGGTCGACGTTTTTACAAACTTTTGTGGGGAATGATCAAGGACAAGGATTTAGATTACAATTTCGAAGAAACGGAGTGCATCAAACAGTAAAAGAGTGATTGAAGTCGAACCCTAATCTGGGACGTCTGAAGTACGTGCTAAAAAAACTGAGTCGCGGTCGAGGTTTTTTGAAACTTTCGTTGCGAATGATCAGGCTTGGTGATTTAGAATAGAATGTCGAAGAGACGGAGCGTAAAAAACAGTAAAAGAGTGCTTAGAATCGAAACCCTTATTCGGAAACCATAATCTGTGACGTTTGAAGTACATGCTAAAAAACCGAGACACGGTCAACGTTTTTCGAAATTTCTATGGGTAATGATCAGGCATAATGAACCAGAATAGAATTTCGTAGAAGCGGAGTGCATAAAACGGTAAAAGTGTGCTTAAAATCGAACTCTAATTCGGGAAACCCTAATATGTGAAGTTTGGAGTACGTGCTCACAAAACCGACTCACGGTCGACGTTTTTACAAACTTTTGTGGGAAATGATCAGGGACAAGGATTTAGATTACAATTTCGAAGAAACGGAGTGCATCAAACAGTAAAAGAGTGATTGAAGTCGAACCCTAATCTGGGACGTCTGAAGTACGTGCTCAAAAAACTGAGTCGCGGTCGAGGTTTTTTGAAACTTTCGTTGCGAATGATCAGGCTTGGTGATTTAGAATAGAATGTCGAAGAGACGGAGCGTAAAAAACAGTAAAAGAGTGCTTAGAATCGAAACCCTTATTCGGAAACCATAATCTGTGACGTTTGAAGTACATGCTAAAAAACTGAGACACGGTCAACGTTTTTCGAAATTTCTATAGGTAATGATCAGCCATAATGAACTAGAATAGAATTTCGTAGAAGCGGAGTGCATAAAACGGTAAAAGTGTGCTTAAAATCGAACTCTAATTCGGGAAACCCTAATTTGTGAAGTTTGGAGTACGTGCTCACAAAACCGACTCACGGTCGACGTTTTTACAAACTTTTGTGGGGAATGATCAGGGACAAGGATTTAGATTACAATTTCGAAGAAACGGAGTGCATCAAACAGTAAAAGAGTGATTGAAGTCGAACCCTAATCTGGGACGTCTGAAGTACGTGCTCAAAAAACTGAGTCGCGGTCGAGGTTTTTTGAAACTTTCGTTGCGAATGATCAGGCTTGGTTATTTAGAATAGAATGTCGAAGAGACGGAGCGTAAAAAACAGTAAAAGAGTGCTTAGAATCAAAACCCTTATTCGGATACCATAATCTGTGACGTTTGAAGTACATGCTAAAAAACCGAGACACGGTCAACGTTTTTCGAAATTTCTATGGGTAATGAATGATCAGGCATAATGAACTAGAATAGAATTTCGTAGAAGCGGAGTGCATAAAACGGTAAAAGTGTGCTTAAAATCGAACTCTAATTCGGGAAACCCTAATATGTGAAGTTTGGAGTACGTGCTCACAAAACCGACTCACGTCGACGTTTTTACAAACTTTTGTGGGCAATGATCAGGGACAAGGATTTATATTACAATTTCGAAGAAACGGAGTGCATCAAACAGTAAAAGAGTGATTGAAGTCGAACCCTAATCTTGGACGTCTGAAGTACGTGCTCAAGAAACTGAGTCGCGGTCGAGGTTTTTTGAAATTTTCGTTGCGAATGATCAGCCTTGGTGATTTAGAATAGAATGTCGAAGAGACGGAGCGTAAAAAACAGTAAAAGAGTGCCTAGAATCGAAACCCTTATTCGGAAACCATAATCTGTGACGTTTGAAGTACATGCTAAAAAATCGAGACACGGTCAACGTTTTTCGAAATTTCTATGGGTAATGATCAGGCATAATGAACTAGAATAGAATTTCGTAGAAGCGGAGTGCATAAAACGGTAAAAGTGTGCTTAAAATTGAACTCTAATTCGGGAAACCCTAATATGTGAAGTTTGGAGTACGTGCTCACAAAACCAACTCACGGTCGACTATTTTACAAACTTTTGTGGGGAATGATCAGGGACAAGGATTTAGATTACAATTTCGTAGAAACGGAGTGCATCAAACAGTAAAAGAGTGATTGAAGTCGAACCCTAATCTTGGACGTCTGAAGTACGTGCTCAAAAAACTTAGTCGCGGTCGATGTTTTTTGAAACTTTCGTTGCGAATGATCAGCCTTGGTGATTTAGAATAGAATGTCGAAGAGACGGAGCGTAAAAAACAGTAAAAGAGTGCTTAGAATCGAAACCCTTATTCGGAAACCATAATCTGTGACGTTTGAAGTACATGCTAAAAAACCGAGACACGGTCAACGTTTTTCGAAATTTCTATGGGTAACGATCAGGCATAATGAACTAGAATAGAATTTCGTAGAAGCGGAGTGCATAAAACGATAAAAGTGTGCTTAAATCGAACTCTAATTTGGGAAACCCTAATATGTGAAGTTTGAAGTACGTGCTCACAAAACCGACTCACGGTCGACGTTTTTACAAACTTTTGTGGGGAATGATCAGGGACAAGGATTTAGATTACAATTTCGAAGAAACGGAGTGCATCAAACAGTAAAAGAGTGATTGAAGTCGAACCCTAATCTGGGACGTCTGAAGTACGTGCTCAAAAAACTGAGTCGCGGTCGAGGTTTTTTGAAACTTTCGTTGCAAATGATCAGGCTTGGTTATTTAGAATAGAATGTCGAAGAGACGGAGCGTAAAAAACAGTAAAAGAGTGCTTAGAATCGAAACCCTTATTCTGAAACCATAATCTGTGACGTTTGAAGTACATGCTAAAAAACCGAGACACGGTCAACCTTTTTCGAAATTTCTATGGTAATGATCAGGCATAATAAACTAGAATAGAATTTCGTAGAAGCGGAGTGCATAAAACGGTAAAAGTGTGCTTAAAATCGAAGTCTAATTCGGGAAACCCTAATATGTGAAGTTTGATGTACGTGCTCACAAAACCGACTCATGGTCGACGTTTTTACAAACTTTTGTGGGGAATGATCAGGGACAAGGATTCAGATTACAATTTCGAAGAAACGGAGTGCATCAAACAGTAAAAGAGTGATTGAAGTCGAACCCTAATCTGGGACGTCTGAAGTACGTGCTCAAAAAACTGAGTCGCGGTCGAGATTTTTTGAAACTTTCGTTGCGAATGATCAGGCTTGGTGACTTAGAATAGAATGTCGAAGAGACGGAGCGTAAAAAACACTAAAAGAGTGCTTAAAATCGAAACCCTTATTCGGAAACCATAATCTGTGACGTTTGATGTACATGCTAAAAAACCCAGACACGGTCAACGTTTTTCGAAATTTCTATGGGTAATGATCAGGCATAATGAACTAGAATAGAATTTCGTAGAAGCGGAGTGCATAAAATGGTAAAAGTGTGCTTAAAATCGAACTCTAATTCGGGAAACCCTAATATGTGAAGTTTGGAGTACGTGCTCACAAAACCGACTCACGTCGACGTTTTTACAAACTTTTGTGGGCAATGATCAGGGACAAGGATTTATATTACAATTTCGAAGAAACGGAGTGCATCAAACAGTAAAAGAGTGATTGAAGTCGAACCCTAATCTGGGACGTCTGAAGTACGTGCTCAAAAAACTGAGTCGCGGTCGAGGTTTTTTGAAACTTTCGTTGCAAATGATCAGGCTTGGTTATTTAGAATAGAATGTCGAAGAGACGGAGCGTAAAAAACAGTAAAAGAGTGCTTAGAATCGAAACCCTTATTCTGAAACCATAATCTGTGACGTTTGAAGTACATGCTAAAAAACCGAGACACGGTCAACCTTTTTCGAAATTTCTATGGTAATGATCAGGCATAATAAACTAGAATAGAATTTCGTAGAAGCGGAGTGCATAAAACGGTAAAAGTGTGCTTAAAATCGAAGTCTAATTCGGGAAACCCTAATATGTGAAGTTTGATGTACGTGCTCACAAAACCGACTCATGGTCGACGTTTTTACAAACTTTTGTGGGGAATGATCAGGGACAAGGATTCAGATTACAATTTCGAAGAAACGGAGTGCATCAAACAGTAAAAGAGTGATTGAAGTCGAACCCTAATCTGGGACGTCTGAAGTACGTGCTCAAAAAACTGAGTCGCGGTCGAGATTTTTTGAAACTTTCGTTGCGAATGATCAGGCTTGGTGACTTAGAATAGAATGTCGAAGAGACGGAGCGTAAAAAACACTAAAAGAGTGCTTAGAATCGAAACCCTTATTCGGAAACCATAATCTGTGACGTTTGAAGTACATGCTAAAAAACCCAGACACGGTCAACGTTTTTCGAAATTTCTATGGGTAATGATCAGGCATAATGAACTAGAATAGAATTTCGTAGAAGCGGAGTGCATAAAATGGTAAAAGTGTGCTTAAAATCGAACTCTAATTCGGGAAACCCTAATATGTGAATTTTGAAGTACGTGCTCACAAAACCGACTCACGGTCGACGTTTTTACAAACTTTTGTGGCGAATGATCAGGGACAAGGATTTAGATTACAATTTCGAAGAAACGGAGTGCATCAAACAGTAAAAGAGTGATTGAAGTCGAACCCTAATCTGGGACGTCTGAAGTACGTGCTCAAAAAATTGAGTCGCGGTCGAGGTTTTTTGAAACTTTCGTTGCGAATGATCAGGCTTGGTGACTTAGAATAGAATGTCGAAGAGACGGAGCGTAAAAAACGGTAAAAGAGTGCTTAGAATCGAAACCCTTATTCGGAAACGATAATCTGTGACGTTTGAAGTACATGCTAAAAAACTGAGACACGGTCAACGTTTTTCAAAATTTCTATGGGTGATGATCAGGCATAATGAACTAGAATAGAATTTCGTACAAGCGGAGTGCATAAAACGGTAAAAGTGTGCTTAAAATCGAACTCTAATTCGGGAAACCCTAATATGTGAAGTTTGGAGTACGTGCTCACAAAACCGACTCACGTCAACGTTTTTACAAACTTTTGTGGGGAATGATCAGGGACAAGGATTTAGATTACAATTTCGAAGAAACGGAGTGCATCAAACAGTAAAAGAGTGATTGAAGTCGAACCCTAATCTGGGACGTCTGAAGTACGTGCTCAAAAAACTGAGTCGCGGTCGAGATTTTTTGAAACTTTCGTTGCGAATGATCAGGCTTGGTGACTTAGAATAGAATGTCGAAGAGACGGAGCGTAAAAAACACTAAAAGAGTGCTTAGAATCGAAACCCTTATTCGGAAACCATAATCTGTGACGTTTGAAGTACATGCTAAAAAACTGAGACACGGTCAACGTTTTTCGAAATTTCTATGGGTAATGATCAGGCATAATGAACTAGAATAGAATTTCGTAGAAGCGGAGTGCATAAAATGGTAAAAGTGTGCTTAAAATCGAACTCTAATTCGGGAAACCCTAATATGTGAATTTTGAAGTACGTGCTCACAAAACCGACTCACGGTCGACGTTTTTACAAACTTTTGTGGCGAATGATCAGGGACAAGGATTTAGATTACAATTTCGAAGAAACGGAGTGCATCAAACAGTAAAAGAGTGATTGAAGTCGAACCCTAATCTGGGACGTCTGAAGTACGTGCTCAAAAAATTGAGTCGCGGTCGAGGTTTTTTGAAACTTTTGTTGTGAATGATCAGGCTTGGTGATTTAGAATAGAATGTCGAAGAGACGGAGCGTAAAAAACAGTAAAAGAGTGCTTAGAATCGAAACCCTTATTCGGAAACCATAATCTGTGACGTTTGAAGTACATGCTAAAAAACTGAGACACGGTCAACGTTTTTCGAAATTTCTATGGGTAATGATCAGGCATAATGAACTAGAATAGAATTTCGTAGAAGCGGAGTGCATAAAACGGTAAAAGTGTGCTTAAAATCGAACTCTAATTCGGGAAACCCTAATATGTGAAGTTTGGAGTACGTGCTCACAAAACCGACTCACGTCGACGTTTTTACAAACTTTTGTGGGCAATGATCAGGGACAAGGATTTATATTACAATTTCGAAGAAACGGAGTGCATCAAACAGTAAAAGAGTGATTGAAGTCGAACCCTAATCTGGGACGTCTGAAGTACGTGCTCAAAAAACTGAGTCGCGGTCGAGGTTTTTTGAAACTTTTGTTGTGAATGATCAGGCTTGGTGATTTAGAATAGAATGTCGAAGAGACGGAGCGTAAAAAACAGTAAAAGAGTGCTTAGAATCGAAACCCTTATTCGGAAACCATAATCTGTGACGTTTGAAGTACATGCTAAAAAACCGAGACACGGTCAACGTTTTTCGAAATTTCTATGGGTAATGATCAGGCATAATGAACTAGAATAGAATTTCGTAGAAGCGGAGTGCATAAAACGGTAAAAGTGTGCTTAAAATTGAACTCTAATTCGGGAAACCCTAATATGTGAAGTTTGGAGTACGTGCTCACAAAACCAACTCACGGTCGACTATTTTACAAACTTTTGTGGGGAATGATCAGGGACAAGGATTTAGATTACAATTTCGTAGAAACGGAGTGCATCAAACAGTAAAAGAGTGATTGAAGTCGAACCCTAATCTTGGACGTCTGAAGTACGTGCTTAAAAAACTTAGTCGCGGTCGATGTTTTTTGAAACTTTCGTTGCGAATGATCAGCCTTGGTGATTTAGAATAGAATGTCGAAGAGACGGAGCGTAAAAAACAGTAAAAGAGTGCTTAGAATCGAAACCCTTATTCGGAAACCATAATCTGTGACGTTTGAAGTACATGCTAAAAAACCGAGACACGGTCAATGTTTTTCGAAATTTCTTGGGTAATGATTAGGAATAATGAACTAGAATAGAATTTCGTACAAGCGGAGTGCATAAAACGGTAAAAGTGTGCTTAAAATCGAACTCTAATTCGGGAAACCCTAATATGTGAAGTTTGGAGTACGTGCTCACAAAACCGACTCACGTCGACGTTTTTACAAACTTTTGTGGGCAATGATCAGGGACAAGGATTTATATTACAATTTCGAAGAAACGGAGTGCATCAAACAGTAAAAGAGTGATTGAAGTCGAACCCTAATCTGGGACGTCTGAAGTACGTGCTCAAAAAACTGAGTCGCGGTCGAGGTTTTTTGAAACTTTCGTTGCGAATGATCAGGCTTGGTGATTTAGAATAGAATGTCGAAGAGACGGAGCGTAAAAAACAGTAAAAGAGTGCTTAGAATCGAAACCCTTATTCGGAAACCATAATCTGTGACGTTTGAAGTACATGCTAAAAAACTGAGACACGGTCAACGTTTTTCGAAATTTCTATGGGTAATGATCAGGCATAATGAACTAGAATAGAATTTCGTAGAAGCGGAGTGCATAAAACGGTAAAAGTGTGCTTAAAATCGAACTCTAATTCGGGAAACCCTAATATGTGAAGTTTGGAGTACGTGCTCACAAAACCGACTCACGTCGACGTTTTTACAAACTTTTGTGGGCAATGATCAGGGACAAGGATTTATATTACAATTTCGAAGAAACGGAGTGCATCAAACAGTAAAAGAGTGATTGAAGTCGAACCCTAATCTGGGACGTCTGAAGTACGTGCTCAAAAAACTGAGTCGCGGTCGAGGTTTTTTGAAACTTTTGTTGTGAATGATCAGGCTTGGTGATTTAGAATAGAATGTCGAAGAGACAGAGCGTAAAAAACAGTAAAAGAGTGCTTAGAATCGAAACCCTTATTCGGAAACCATAATCTGTGACGTTTGAAGTACATGCTAAAAAACCGAGACACGGTCAACGTTTTTCGAAATTTCTATGGGTAATGATCAGGCATAATGAACTAGAATAGAATTTCGTAGAAGCGGAGTGCATAAAACGGTAAAAGTGTGCTTAAAATTGAACTCTAATTCGGGAAACCCTAATATGTGAAGTTTGGAGTACGTGCTCACAAAACCAACTCACGGTCGACTATTTTACAAACTTTTGTGGGGAATGATCAGGGACAAGGATTTAGATTACAATTTCGTAGAAACGGAGTGCATCAAACAGTAAAAGAGTGATTGAAGTCGAACCCTAATCTTGGACGTCTGAAGTACGTGCTTAAAAAACTTAGTCGCGGTCGATGTTTTTTGAAACTTTCGTTGCGAATGATCAGCCTTGGTGATTTAGAATAGAATGTCGAAGAGACGGAGCGTAAAAAACAGTAAAAGAGTGCTTAGAATCGAAACCCTTATTCGGAAACCATAATCTGTGACGTTTGAAGTACATGCTAAAAAACCGAGACACGGTCAATGTTTTTCGAAATTTCTTGGGTAATGATTAGGAATAATGAACTAGAATAGAATTTCGTACAAGCGGAGTGCATAAAACGGTAAAAGTGTGCTTAAAATCGAACTCTAATTCGGGAAACCCTAATATGTGAAGTTTGGAGTACGTGCTCACAAAACCGACTCACGTCGACGTTTTTACAAACTTTTGTGGGCAATGATCAGGGACAAGGATTTATATTACAATTTCGAAGAAACGGAGTGCATCAAACAGTAAAAGAGTGATTGAAGTCGAACCCTAATCTGGGACGTCTGAAGTACGTGCTCAAAAAACTGAGTCGCGGTCGAGGTTTTTTGAAACTTTCGTTGCGAATGATCAGGCTTGGTGATTTAGAATAGAATGTCGAAGAGACGGAGCGTAAAAAACAGTAAAAGAGTGCTTAGAATCGAAACCCTTATTCGGAAACCATAATCTGTGACGTTTGAAGTACATGCTAAAAAACTGAGACACGGTCAACGTTTTTCGAAATTTCTATGGGTAATGATCAGGCATAATGAACTAGAATAGAATTTCGTAGAAGCGGAGTGCATAAAACGGTAAAAGTGTGCTTAAAATCGAACTCTAATTCGGGAAACCCTAATATGTGAAGTTTGGAGTACGTGCTCACAAAACCGACTCACGTCGACGTTTTTACAAACTTTTGTGGGCAATGATCAGGGACAAGGATTTATATTACAATTTCGAAGAAACGGAGTGCATCAAACAGTAAAAGAGTGATTGAAGTCGAACCCTAATCTGGGACGTCTGAAGTACGTGCTCAAAAAACTGAGTCGCGGTCGAGGTTTTTTGAAACTTTTGTTGTGAATGATCAGGCTTGGTGATTTAGAATAGAATGTCGAAGAGACGGAGCGTAAAAAACAGTAAAAGAGTGCTTAGAATCGAAACCCTTATTCGGAAACCATAATCTGTGACGTTTGAAGTACATGCTAAAAAACCGAGACACGGTCAACGTTTTTCGAAATTTCTATGGGTAATGATCAGGCATAATGAACTAGAATAGAATTTCGTAGAAGCGGAGTGCATAAAACGGTAAAAGTGTGCTTAAAATTGAACTCTAATTCGGGAAACCCTAATATGTGAAGTTTGGAGTACGTGCTCACAAAACCAACTCACGGTCGACTATTTTACAAACTTTTGTGGGGAATGATCAGGGACAAGGATTTAGATTACAATTTCGTAGAAACGGAGTGCATCAAACAGTAAAAGAGTGATTGAAGTCGAACCCTAATCTTGGACGTCTGAAGTACGTGCTTAAAAAACTTAGTCGCGGTCGATGTTTTTTGAAACTTTCGTTGCGAATGATCAGCCTTGGTGATTTAGAATAGAATGTCGAAGAGACGGAGCGTAAAAAACAGTAAAAGAGTGCTTAGAATCGAAACCCTTATTCGGAAACCATAATCTGTGACGTTTGAAGTACATGCTAAAAAACCGAGACACGGTCAATGTTTTTCGAAATTTCTTGGGTAATGATTAGGAATAATGAACTAGAATAGAATTTCGTACAAGCGGAGTGCATAAAACGGTAAAAGTGTGCTTAAAATCGAACTCTAATTCGGGAAACCCTAATATGTGAAGTTTGGAGTACGTGCTCACAAAACCGACTCACGTCGACGTTTTTACAAACTTTTGTGGGCAATGATCAGGGACAAGGATTTATATTACAATTTCGAAGAAACGGAGTGCATCAAACAGTAAAAGAGTGATTGAAGTCGAACCCTAATCTGGGACGTCTGAAGTACGTGCTCAAAAAACTGAGTCGCGGTCGAGATTTTTTGAAACTTTCGTTGCGAATGATCAGGCTTGGTGACTTAGAATAGAATGTCGAAGAGACGGAGCGTAAAAAACAGTAAAAGAGTGCTTAGAATCGAAACCCTTATTCGGAAACCATAATCTGTGACGTTTGAAGTACATGCTAAAAAACTGAGACACGGTCAACGTTTTTCGAAATTTCTTGGGTAATGATCAGGCATAATGAACTAGAATAGAATTTCGTAGAAGCGGAGTGCATAAAACGGTAAAAGTGTGCTTAAAATCGAACTCTAATTCGGGAAACCCTAATATGTGAAGTTTGGAGTACGTGCTCACAAAACCGACTCACGTCGACGTTTTTACAAACTTTTGTGGGGAATGATCAGGGACAAGGATTTAGATTACAATTTCGAAGAAACGGAGTGCATCAAACAGTAAAAGAGTGATTGAAGTCGAACCCTAATCTGGGACGTCTGAAGTACGTGCTCAAAAAACTGTGTCGCGGTGGAGGTTTTTTGAAACTTTCGTTGCGAATGATCAGGCTTGGTGATTTAGAATAGAATGTCGAAGAGACGGAGCGTAAAAAACAGTAAAAGAGTGCTTAGAATCGAAACCCTTATTCGGAAACCATAATCTGTGACGTTTGAAGTACATGCTAAAAAACCGAGACACGGTCAACGTTTTTCGAAATTTCTATGGGTAACGATCAGGCATAATGAACTAGAATAGAATTTCGTAGAAGCGGAGTGCATAAAACGATAAAAGTGTGCTTAAATCGAACTCTAATTTGGGAAACCCTAATATGTGAAGTTTGAAGTACGTGCTCACAAAACCGACTCACGGTCGACGTTTTTACAAACTTTTGTGGGGAATGATCAGGGACAAGGATTTAGATTACAATTTCGAAGAAACGGAGTGCATCAAACAGTAAAAGAGTGATTGAAGTCGAACCCTAATCTGGGACGTCTGAAGTACGTGCTCAAAAAACTGAGTCGCGGTCGAGGTTTTTTGAAACTTTCGTTGCGAATGATCAGGCTTGGTGATTTAGAATAGAATGTCGAGGAGACGGAGCGTAAAAAACAGTAAAAGAGTGCTTAGAATCGAAACCCTTATCCGGAAACCATAATCTGTGACGTTTGAAGTACATGCTAAAAAACCGAGACACGGTCAACGTTTTTCGAAATTTCTTGGGTAATGATCAGGCATAATGAACTAGAATAAAATTTCGTAGAAGCGGAGTGCAGAAAACGGTAAAAGTGTGCTTAAAATCGAACTCTAATTCGGGAAACCCTAATATGTGAAGTTTGGAGTACGTGCTCAAAAAACCGACTCACGTCGACGTTTTTACAAACTTTTGTGGGGAATGATAAGGGACAAGGATTAGATTACAATTTCGAAGAAACAGAGTGCATCAAACAGTAAAAGAGTGATTGAAGTCGAACCCTAATCTGGGACGTCTGAAGTACGTGCTCAAAAAACTGAGTCGCGGTCGAGGTTTTTTGAAACTTTCGTTGCGAATGATCAGGCTTGGTGATTTAGAATAGAATGTCGAAGAGACGGAGCGTAAAAAACAGTAAAAGAGTGCTTAGAATCGAAACCCTTATTCGGAAACCATAATCTGTGACGTTTGAAGTACATGCTAAAAAACCGAGACACGGTCAACGTTTTTCGAAATTTCTATGGGTAATGATCAGGCATAATGAACTAGAATAGAATTTCGTAGAAGCGGAGTGCATAAAACGGTAAAAGTGTGCTTAAAATCGAACTCTAATTCGGGAAACCATAATATGTGAAGTTTGGAGTACGTGCTCACAAAACCGACTCACGGTCGACGTTTTTACAAACTTTTGTGGGGAATGATCAGGGACAAGGATTTAGATTACAATTTCGAAGAAACGGAGTGCATCAAACAGTAAAAGAGTGATTGAAGTCGAACCCTAATCTGGGACGTCTGAAGTACGTGCTCAAAAAACTGAGTCGCGGTCGAGGTTTTTTGAAACTTTCGTTGCAAATGATCAGGCTTGGTTATTTAGAATAGAATGTCGAAGAGACGGAGCGTACAAAACAGTAAAAGAGTGCTTAGAATCGAAACCCTTATTCTGAAACCATAATCTGTGACGTTTGAAGTACATGCTAAAAAACCGAGACACGGTCAACCTTTTTCGAAATTTCTATGGTAATGATCAGGCATAATAAACTAGAATAGAATTTCGTAGAAGCGGAGTGCATAAAACGGTAAAAGTGTGCTTAAAATCGAAGTCTAATTCGGGAAACCCTAATATGTGAAGTTTGATGTACGTGCTCACAAAACCGACTCATGGTCGACGTTTTTACAAACTTTTGTGGGGAATGATCAGGGACAAGGATTCAGATTACAATTTCGAAGAAACGGAGTGCATCAAACAGTAAAAGAGTGATTGAAGTCGAACCCTAATCTGGGACGTCTGAAGTACGTGCTCAAAAAACTGAGTCGCGGTCGAGGTTTTTTGAAACTTTCGTTGCGAATGATCAGGCTTGGTGATTTAGAATAGAATGTCGAAGAGACGGAGCGTAAAAAACACTAAAAGAGTGCTTAAAATCGAAACCCTTATTCGGAAACCATAATCTGTGACGTTTGATGTACATGCTAAAAAACCCAGACACGGTCAACGTTTTTCGAAATTTCTATGGGTAATGATCAGGCATAATGAACTAGAATAGAATTTCGTAGAAGCGGAGTGCATAAAATGGTAAAAGTGTGCTTAAAATCGAACTCTAATTCGGGAAACCCTAATATGTGAATTTTGAAGTACGTGCTCACAAAACCGACTCACGGTCGACGTTTTTACAAACTTTTGTGGCGAATGATCAGGGACAAGGATTTAGATTACAATTTCGAAGAAACGGAGTGCATCAAACAGTAAAAGAGTGATTGAAGTCGAACCCTAATCTGGGACGTCTGAAGTACGTGCTCAAAAAACTGAGTCGCGGTCGAGGTTTTTTGAAACTTTCGTTGCGAATGATCAGGCTTGGTGATTTAGAATAGAATGTCGAAGAGACGGAGCGTAAAAAACAGTAAAAGAGTGCTTAGAATCGAAACCCTTATTCGGAAACCATAATCTGTGACGTTTGAAGTACATGCTAAAAAACCGAGACACGGTCAACGTTTTTCGAAATTTCTATGGGTAATGATCAGGCATAATGAACTAGAATAGAATTTCGTAGAAGCGGAGTGCATAAAACGGTAAAAGTGTGCTTAAAATCGAACTCCAATTCGGGAAACCCTAATATGTGAAGTTCGAAGTACGTGCTCACAAAACCGACTCACGGTCGACGTTTTTACAAACTTTTGTGGGGAATGATCAGGGACAAGGATTTAGATTACAATTTCGTAGAAACGGAGTGTATCAAACAGTAAAAGAGTGATTGAAGTCGAACCCTAATCTGGGAGATCTGAAGTATGTGCTCAAAAAACTGAGTCGCGGTCGAGGTATTTTGAAACTTTCGTTGGGAATGATCAGGCTTGGTGATTTAGAATAGAATGTCGAAGAGACGGAGCGTAAAAAACAGTAAAAGAGTGCTTAAAATCGAAACCCTTATTCGGAAACCATAATCTGTGACGTTTGAAGTACATGCTAAAAAACCGAGACACGGTCAACGTTTTTCGAAATTTCTATGGGTAATGATCAGGCATAATGAACTAGAATAGAATTTCGTAGAAGCGGAGTGCATAAAACGGTAAAAGTGTGCTTAAAATCGAACTCCAATTCGGGAAACCCTAATATGTGAAGTTCGAAGTACGTGCTCACAAAACCGACTCACGGTCGACGTTTTTACAAACTTTTGTGGGGAATGATCAGGGACAAGGATTTAGATTACAATTTCGAAGAAACGGAGTGCATCAAACAGTAAAAGAGTGACTGAAGTCGAACCCTAATCTGGGACGTCTGAAGTACGTGCTCAAAAAACTGAGTCGCGGTCGAGGTTTTTTGAAACTTTCGTTGCGAATGATCAGGCTTTGTGACTTAGAATAGAATGTCGAAGAGACGGAGCGTAAAAAACAGTAAATGAGTGCTTAGAATCGAAACCCTTATTCGGAAACCATAATCTGTGACGTTTGAAGTACATGCTAAAAAACCGAGACACGGTTAACGTTTTTTCGAAATTTCTATGGGTAATGATCAGGCATAATGAACTACAATAGAAATTCGTAGAAGCGGAGTGCATAAAACGGTAAAAGTGTGCTTAAAATCGAAGTCTAATTCGGGAAACCCTAATATGTGAAGTTTGATGTACGTGCTCACAAAACCTACTCATGGTCGACGTTTTTACAAACTTTTGTGGGGAATGATCAGGGACAAGGATTCAGATTACAATTTCGAAGAAACGGAGTGCATCAAACAGTAAAAGAGTGATTGAAGTCGAACCCTAATCTGGGACGTTTGAAGTACGTGCTCAAAAAACTGAGTCGCGGTCGAGGTTTTTTGAAACTTTCGTTGCGAATGATCAGGCTTGGTGATTTAGAATAGAATGTCGAAGAGACGGAGCGTAAAAAACACTAAAAGAGTGCTTAAAATCGAAACCCTTATTCGGAAACCATAATCTGTGACGTTTGATGTACATGCTAAAAAACCCAGACACGGTCAACGTTTTTCGAAATTTCTATGGGTAATAATCAGGCATAATGAACTAGAATAGAATTTCGTAGAAGCGGAGTGCATAAAATGGTAAAAGTGTGCTTAAAATCGAACTCTAATTCGGGAAACCCTAATATGTGAATTTTGAAGTACGTGCTCACAAAACCGACTCACGGTCGACGTTTTTACAAACTTTTGTGGCGAATGATCAGGGACAAGGATTTAGATTACAATTTCGAAGAAACGGAGTGCATCAAACAGTAAAAGAGTGATTGAAGTCGAACCCTAATCTGGGACGTCTGAAGTACGTGCTCAAAAAATTGAGTCGCGGTCGAGGTTTTTTGAAACTTTCGTTGCGAATGATCAGGCTTGGTGACTTAGAATAGAATGTCGAAGAGACGGAGCGTAAAAAACGGTAAAAGAGTGCTTAGAATCGAAACCCTTATTCGGAAACGATAATCTGTGACGTTTGAAGTACATGCTAAAAAACTGAGACACGGTCAACGTTTTTCAAAATTTCTATGGGTGATGATCAGGCATAATGAACTAGAATAGAATTTCGTACAAGCGGAGTGCATAAAACGGTAAAAGTGTGCTTAAAATCGAAGTCTAATTCGGGAAACCCTAATATGTGAAGTTTGATGTACGTGCTCACAAAACCGACTCATGGTCGACGTTTTTACAAACTTTTGTGGGGAATGATCAGGGACAAGGATTCAGATTACAATTTCGAAGAAACGGAGTGCATCAAACAGTAAAAGAGTGATTGAAGGCGAACCCTAATCTGGGACGTCTGAAGTACGTGCTCAAAAAACTGAGTCGCGGTCGAGGTTTTTTGAAACTTTCGTTGCAAATGATCAGGCTTGGTTATTTAGAATAGAATGTCGAAGAGACGGAGCGTAAAAAACACTAAAAGAGTGCTTAAAATCGAAACCCTTATTCGGAAACCATAATCTGTGACGTTTGATGTACATGCTAAAAAACCCAGACACGGTCAACGTTTTTCGAAATTTCTATGGGTAATGATCAGGCATAATGAACTAGAATAGAATTTCGTAGAAGCGGAGTGCATAAAATGGTAAAAGTGTGCTTAAAATCGAACTCTAATTCGGGAAACCCTAATATGTGAATTTTGAAGTACGTGCTCACAAAACCGACTCACGGTCGACGTTTTTACAAACTTTTGTGGGGAATGATCAGGGACAAGGATTTAGATTACAATTTCGAAGAAACGGAGTGCATCAAACAGTAAAAGAGTGATTGAAGTCGAACCCTAATCTGGGACGTCTGAAGTACGTGCTCAAAAAACTGAGTCGCGGTCGAGGTTTTTTGAAACTTTCGTTGCAAATGATCAGGCTTGGTTATTTAGAATAGAATGTCGAAGAGACGGAGCGTAAAAAACACTAAAAGAGTGCTTAAAATCGAAACCCTTATCCGGAAACCATAATCTGTGACGTTTGATGTACATGCTAAAAAACCCAGACACGGTCAACGTTTTTCGAAATTTCTATGGGTAATGATCAGGCATAATGAACTAGAATAGAATTTCGTAGAAGCGGAGTGCATAAAATGGTAAAAGTGTGCTTAAAATCGAACTCTAATTCGGGAAACCCTAATATGTGAATTTTGAAGTACGTGCTCACAAAACCGACTCACGGTCGACGTTTTTACAAACTTTTGTGGGGAATGATCAGGGACAAGGATTTAGATTACAATTTCGAAGAAACGGAGTGCATCAAACAGTAAAAGAGTGATTGAAGTCAAACCCTAATCTGGGACGTCTGAAGTACGTGCTCAAAAAATCTGAGTCGCGGTCGAGGTTTTTTGAAACTTTCATTGCGAATGATCAGGCTTGGTTATTTAGAATAGAATGTCGAAGAGACGGAGCGTAAAAAACAGTAAAAGAGTGCTTAGAATCGAAACCCTTATTCGGAAACTATAATCTGTGACGTTTGAAGTACATGCTAAAAAACCGAGACACGGTCAACGTTTTTCGAAATTTCTATGGGTAACGATCAGGCATAATGAACTAGAATAGAATTTCGTAGAAGCGGAGTGCATAAAACGATAAAAGTGTGCTTAAAATCGAACTCTAATTTGGGAAACCCTAATATGTGAAGTTTGAAGTACGTGCTCACAAAACCGACTCACGGTCGACGTTTTTACAAACTTTTGTGGGGAATGATCAGGGACAAGGATTTAGATTACAATTTCGAAGAAACGGAGTGCATCAAACAGTAAAAGAGTGATTGAAGTCGAACCCTAATCTGGGACGTCTGAAGTACGTGCTCAAAAAACTGAGTCGCGGTCGAGGTTTTTTGAAACTTTCGTTGCGAATGATCAGGCTTGGTGATTTAGAATAGAATGTCGAGGAGACGGAGCGTAAAAAACAGTAAAATAGTGCTTAGAATCGAAACCCTTATCCGGAAACCATAATCTGTGACGTTTGAAGTACATGCTAAAAAACCGAGACACGGTCAACGTTTTTCGAAATTTCTTGGGTAATGATCAGGCATAATGAACTAGAATAAAATTTCGTAGAAGCGGAGTGCAGAAAACGGTAAAAGTGTGCTTAAAATCGAACTCTAATTCGGGAAACCCTAATATGTGAAGTTTGGAGTACGTGCTCAAAAAACCGACTCACGTCGACGTTTTTACAAACTTTTGTGGGGAATGATCAGGGACAAGGATTTAGATTACAATTTCGAAGAAACAGAGTGCATCAAACAGTAAAAGAGTGATTGAAGTCGAACCCTAATCTGGGACGTCTGAAGTACGTGCTCAAAAAACTGAGTCGCGGTCGAGGTTTTTTGAAACTTTCGTTGCGAATGATCAGGCTTGGTGATTTAGAATAGAATGTCGAAGAGACGGAGCGTAAAAAACACTAAAAGAGTGCTTAAAATCGAAACCCTTATTCGGAAACCATAATCTGTGACGTTTGATGTACATGCTAAAAAACCCAGACACGGTCAACGTTTTTCGAAATTTCTATGGGTAATGATCAGGCATAATGAACTAGAATAGAATTTCGTAGAAGCGGAGTGCATAAAATGGTAAAAGTGTGCTTAAAATCGAACTCTAATTCGGGAAACCCTAATATGTGAATTTTGAAGTACGTGCTCACAAAACCGACTCACGGTCGACGTTTTTACAAACTTTTGTGGCGAATGATCAGGGACAAGGATTTAGATTACAATTTCGAAGAAACGGAGTGCATCAAACAGTAAAAGAGTGATTGAAGTCGAACCCTAATCTGGGACGTCTGAAGTACGTGCTCAAAAAACTGAGTCGCGGTCGAGGTTTTTTGAAACTTTCGTTGCGAATGATCAGGCTTGGTGATTTAGAATAGAATGTCGAAGAGACGGAGCGTAAAAAACAGTAAAAGAGTGCTTAGAATCGAAACCCTTATTCGGAAACCATAATCTGTGACGTTTGAAGTACATGCTAAAAAACCGAGACACGGTCAACGTTTTTCGAAATTTCTTGGGTAATGATCAGGCATAATGAACTAGAATAGAATTTCGTAGAAGCGGAGTGCATAAAACGGTAAAAGTGTGCTTAAAATCGAACTCTAATTCGGGAAACCCTAATATGTGAAGTTTGGAGTACGTGCTCACAAAACCGACTCACGTCGACGTTTTTACAAACTTTTTGTGGGGAATGATCAGGGACAAGGATTTAGATTACAATTTCGAAGAAACGGAGTGCATCAAACAGTAAAAGAGTGATTGAAGTCGAACCCTAATCTGGGACGTCTGAAGTACGTGCTCAAAAAACTGAGTCGCGGTCGAGGTTTTTTGAAACTTTCGTTGCGAATGATCAGGCTTGGTGATTTAGAATAGAATGTCGAAGAGACGGAGCATAAAAAACAATAAAAGAGTGCTTAGAATTGAAACCCTTATTCGGAAACCATAATCTTTGACGTTTGAAGTACATGCTAAAAAACCGAGACACGGTCAACGTTTTTCGAAATTTCTTGGGTAATGATCAGGCATAATGAACTAGAATAGAATTTCGTAGAAGCGGAGTGCATAAAACGGTAAAAGTGTGCTTAAAATCAAACTCTAATTCGGGAAACCCTAATATGTGAAGTTTGGAGTACGTGCTCACAAAACCGACTCACGTCGACGTTTTTACAAACTTTTGTGGGGAATGATCAGGGACAAGGATTTAGATTACAATTTCGAAGAAACGGAGTGCATCAAACAGTAAAAGAGTGATTGAAGTCGAACCCTAATCTGGGACGTCTGAAGTACGTGCTCAAAAAACTGAGTCGCGGTCGAGGTTTTTTGAAACTTTCGTTGCGAATGATCTGGCTTGGTGACTTAGAATAGAATGTCGAAGAGACGGAGCGTAAAAAACGGTAAAAGAGTGCTTAGAATCGAAACCCTTATTCGGAAACGATAATCTGTGACGTTTGAAGTACATGCTAAAAAACCGAGACACGGTCAACGTTTTTCAAAATTTCTATGGGTGATGATCAGGCATAATGAACTAGAATAGAATTTCGTACAAGCGGAGTGCATAAAACGGTAAAAGTGTGCTTAAAATCGAACTCTAATTTGGGAAACCCTAATATGTGAAGTTTGAAGTACGTGCTCACAAAACCGACTCACGGTCGACGTTTTTACAAACTTTTGTGGGGAATGATCAGGGACAAGGATTTAGATTACAATTTCAAAGAAACGGAGTGCATCAAACAGTAAAAGAGTGATTGAAGTCGAACCCTAATCTGGGACGTCTGAAGTACGTGCTCAAAAAACTGAGTCGCGGTCGAGGTTTTTTGAAACTTTCGTTGCGAATGATCAGGCTTGGTGATTTAGAATAGAATGTCGAAGAGACGGAGCGTAAAAAACAGTAAAAGAGTGCTTAGAATCGAAACCCTTATTCGGAAACCATAATCTGTGACGTTTGAAGTACATGCTAAAAAACCGAGACACGGTCAACGTTTTTCGAAATTTCTTGGGTAATGATCAGGCATAATGAACTAGAATAGAATTTCGTAGTAGCGGAGTGCATAAAATGGTAAAAGTGTGCTTAAAATCGAACTCTAATTCGGGAAACCCTAATATGTGAAGTTTGGAGTACGTGCTCACAAAACCGACTCACGTCGACGTTTTTACAAACTTTTTGTGGGGAATGATCAGGGACAAGGATTTAGATTACAATTTCGAAGAAACGGAGTGCATCAAACAGTAAAAGAGTGATTGAAGTCGAACCCTAATCTGGGACGTCTGAAGTACGTGCTCAAAAAACTGAGTCGCGGTCGAGGTTTTTTGAAACTTTCGTTGCGAATGATCAGGCTTGGTGATTTAGAATAGAATGTCGAAGAGACGGAGCGTAAAAAACAGTAAAAGAGTGCTTAGAATCGAAACCCTTATTCGGAAACCATAATCTGTGACGTTTGAAGTACATGCTAAAAAACCGAGACACGGTCAACCGTTTTCGAAATTTCTATGGTAATGATCAGGCATAATAAACTAGAATAGAATTTCGTAGAAGCGGAGTGCATAAAACGGTAAAAGTGTGCTTAAAATCGAACTCTAATTCGGGAAACCCTAATATGTGAAGTTTGAAGTACGTGCTCACAAAACCGACTCACGGTCGACGTTTTTACAAACTTTTGTGGGGAATGATCAGGGACAAGGATTTAGATTACAATTTCGAAGAAACGGAGTGCATCAAACAGTAAAAGAGTGATTGAAGTCGAACCCTAATCTGGGACGTCTGAAGAACGTGCTCAAAAAACTGAGTCGCGGTCGAGGTTTTTTGAAACTTTCGTTGCGAATGATCAGGCTTGGTGATTTAGAATAGAATGTCGAAGAGACGGAGCGTAAAAAACAGTAAAGGAGTGCTTAAAATCGAAACCCTTATTCGGAAACCATAATCTGTGACGTTTGAAGTACATGCTAAAAAACCGAGACACGGTCAACGTTTTTCGAAATTTCTATGGGTAATGATCAGGCATAATGAACTAGAATAGAATTTCGTAGAAGCGGAGTGCATAAAACGTTAAAAGTGTGCTTAAAATCGAACTCTAATTCGGGAAACCCTAATATGTGAATTTTGAAGTACGTGCTCACAAAACCGACTCACGGTCGACGTTTTTACAAACTTTTGTGGGGAATGATCAGGGACAAGGATTTAGATTACAATTTCGAAGAAACGGAGTGCATCAAACAGTAAAAGAGTGATTGAAGTCGAACCCTAATCTGGGACGTCTGAAGTACGTGCTCAAAAAACTGAGTCGCGGTCGAGGTTTTTTGAAACTTTCGTTGCGAATGATCAGGCTTGGTGATTTAGAATAGAATGTCGAAGAGACGGAGCGTAAAAAACAGTAAAAGAGTGCTTAGAATCGAAACCCTTATTCGGAAACCATAATCTGTGACGTTTGAAGTACATGCTAAAAAACCGAGACACGGTCAACCTTTTTCGAAATTTCTATGGTAATGATCAGGCATAATAAACTAGAATAGAATTTCGTAGAAGCGGAGTGCATAAAACGGTAAAAGTGTGCTTAAAATCGAACTCTAATTCGGGAAACCCTAATATGTGAAGTTTGAAGTACGTGCTCACAAAACCGACTCACGGTCGACGTTTTTACAAACTTTTGTGGGGAATGATCAGGGACAAGGATTTAGATTACAATTTCGAAGAAACGGAGTGCATCAAACAGTAAAAGAGTGATTGAAGTCGAACCCTAATCTGGGACGTCTGAAGTACGTGCTCAAAAAACTGAGTCGCGGTCGAGGTTTTTTGAAACTTTCGTTGCGAATGATCAGGCTTGGTGATTTAGAATAGAATGTCGAAGAGACGGAGCGTAAAAAACAGTAAAGGAGTGCTTAAAATCGAAACCCTTATTCGGAAACCATAATCTGTGACGTTTGAAGTACATGCTAAAAAACCGAGACACGGTCAACGTTTTTCGAAATTTCTATGGGTAATGATCAGGCATAATGAACTAGAATAGAATTTCGTAGAAGCGGAGTGCATAAAACGTTAAAAGTGTGCTTAAAATCGAACTCTAATTCGGGAAACCCTAATATGTGAATTTTGAAGTACGTGCTCACAAAACCGACTCACGTCGACGTTTTTACAAACTTTTGTGGGGAATGATCAGGGACAAGGATTTAGATTACAATTTCGAAGAAACGGAGTGCATCAAACAGTAAAAGAGTGATTGAAGTCGAACCCTAATCTGGGACGTCTGAAGTACGTGCTCAAAAAACTGAGTCGCGGTCGAGGTTTTTTGAAACTTTCGTTGCGAATGATCAGGCTTGGTGATTTAGAATAGAATGTCGAAGAGACGGAGCGTAAAAAACAGTAAAAGAGTGCTTAAAATCGAAACCCTTATTCGGAAACCATAATCTGTGACGTTTGAAGTACATGCTAAAAAACCGAGACACGGTCAACGTTTTTCGAAATTTCTATGGGTAATGATCAGGCATAATGAACTAGAATAGAATTTCGTAGAAGCGGAGTGCATAAAACGGTAAAAGTGTGCTTAAAATCGAACTCTAATTCGGGAAACCCTAATATGTGAAGTTTGGAGTACGTGCTCACAAAACCGACTCACGGTCGACGTTTTTACAAACTTTTGTGGGGAATGATCAGGGACAAGGATTTAGATTACAATTTCGAAGAAACGGAGTGCATCAAACAGTGAAAGAGTGATTGAAGTCGAACCCTAATCTGGGACGTCTGAAGTACGTGCTCAAAAAACTGAGTCGCGGTCGAGGTTTTTTGAAACTTTCGTTGCGAATGATCAGGCTTGGTGATTTAGAATAGAATGTCGAAGAGACGGAGCGTAAAAAACAGTAAAAGAGTGCTTAGAATCAAAACCCTTATTCGGAAACCATAATCTGTGACGTTTGAAGTACATGCTAAAAAACCGAGACACGGTCAACGTTTTTCGAAATTTCTTGGGTAATGATCAGGCATAATGAACTAGAATAGAATTTCGTAGAAGCGGAGTGCATAAAACGGTAAAAGTGTGCTTAAAATCGAACTCTAATTCGGGAAACCCTAATATGTGAAGTTTGGAGTATGTGCTTACAAAAACGACTCACGTCGACGTTTTTACAAACTTTTTGTGGGGAATGATCAGGGACAAGGATTTAGATTACAATTTCGAAGAAACGGAGTGCATCAAACAGTAAAAGAGTGATTGAAGTCGAACCCTAATCTGGGACGTCTGAAGTACGTGCTCAAAAAACTGAGTCGCGGTCGAGGTTTTTTGAAACTTTCGTTGCAAATGATCAGGCTTGGTTATTTAGAATAGAATGTCGAAGAGACGGAGCGTAAAAAACAGTAAAAGAGTGCTTAAAATCGAAACCCTTATTCGGAAACCATAATCTGTGACGTTTGAAGTACATGCTAAAAAACCGAGACACGGTCAACGTTTTTCGAAATTTCTATGGGTAATGATCAGGCATAATGAACTAGAATAGAATTTCGTAGAAGCGGAGTGCATAAAACGGTAAAAGTGTGCTTAAAATCGAACTCTAATTCGGGAAACCCTAATATGTGAAGTTTGAAGTACGTGCTCACAAAACCGACCCACGGTCGACGTTTTTACAAACTTTTTTGGGGAATGATCAGGGACAAGGATTTAGATTACAATTTCGAAGAAACGGAGTGCATCAAACAGTAAAAGAGTGATTAAAGTCGAACCCTAATCTGGGACGTCTGAAGTACGTGCTCAAAAAACTGAGTCGCGGTCGAGGTTTTTTGAAACTTTAGTTGCGAATGATCAGGCTTGGTGATTTAGAATAGAATGTCGAAGAGACGGAGCGTAAAAAACAGTAAAAGAGTGCTTAAAATCGAAACCCTTATTCGGAAACCATAATCTGTGACGTTCGAAGTACATGCTAAGAAACCGAGACACGGTCAACGTTTTTCAAAATTTCTATGGGTGATGATCAGGCATAATGAACTAGAATAGAATTTCGTACAAGCGGAGTGCATAAAACGGTAAAAGTGTGCTTAAAATCGAACTCTAATTCGGGAAACCCTAATATGTGAAGTTTGAAGTACGTGCTCACAAAACCGACTCACGGTCGACGTTTTTACAAACTTTTGTGGGGAATGATCAGGGACAAGGATTTAGATTACAATTTCGAAGAAACGGAGTGCATCAAACAGTGAAAGAGTGATTAAAGTCGAACCCTAATCTGGGACGTCTGAAGTACGTGCTCAAAAAACTGAGTCGCGGTCGAGGTTTTTTGAAACTTTCGTTGCAAATGATCAGGCTTGGTGATTTAGAATAGAATGTCGAAGAGACGGAGCGTAAAAAACAGTAAAAGAGTGCTTAGAATCGAAACCCTTATTCGGAAACCATAATCTGTGACGTTTGAAGTACATGCTAAAAAACCGAGACACGGTCAACCTTTTTAGAAATTTCTATGGTAATGATCAGGCATAATAAACTAGAATAGAATTTCGTAGAAGCGGAGTGCATAAAACGGTAAAAGTGTGCTTAAAATCGAACTCTAATTCGGGAAACCCTAATATGTGAAGTTTGAAGTACGTGCTCACAAAACCGACTCACAGTCGACGTTTTTACAAACTTTTGTGGGGAATGATCAGGGACAAGGATTTAGATTACAATTTCGAAGAAACGGAGTGCATCAAACAGTAAAAGAGTGATTGAAGTCGAACCCTAATCTGGGACGTCTGAAGTACGTGCTCAAAAAACTGAGTCGCGGTCGAGGTTTTTTGAAACTTTCGTTGCGAATGATCAGGCTTGGTGATTTAGAATAGAATGTCGAAGAGACGGAGCATAAAAAACAGTAAAAGAGTGCTTAAAATCGAAACCCTTATTCGGAAACCATAATCTGTGACGTTCGAAGTACATGCTAAAAAACCGAGACACGGTCAACGTTTTTCGAAATTTCTATGGGTAATGATCAGGCATAATGAACTAGAATAGAATTTCGTAGAAGCGGAGTGCATAAAACGGTTAAAGTGTGCTTAAAATCGAACTCTAATTCGGGAAACCCTAATATGTGAAGTTTGAAGTACGTGCTCACAAAACCGACCCACGGTCGACGTTTTTACAAACTTTTGTGGGGAATGATCAGGGACAAGGATTTAGATTACAATTTCGAAGAAACGGAGTGATTAAAGAGTGATTAAAGTCGAACCTTAATCTTGGACAGTAAAAGTCGAACCCTAATCTGGGACTTCTGAAGTACGTGCTCAAAAAACATAGTCGCGGTCGAGGTTTTTTGAAACTTTCGTTGCGAATGATCAGGCTTGGTGATTTAGAATAGAATGTCGAAGAGACGGAGCGTAAAAAACAGTAAAAGAGTGCTTAAAATCGAAACCCTTATTCGGAAACCATAATCTGTGACGTTTGAAGTACATGCTAAAAAACCGAGACACGGTCAACGTTTTTCGAAATTTCTATGGGTAATGATCAGGCATAATGAACTAGAATAGAATTTCGTAGAAGCGGAGTGCATAAAACGGTAAAAGTGTGCTTAAAATCGAACTCTAATTCGGGAAACCCTAATATGTGAAGTTTGAAGTACGTGCTCACAAAACCGACCCACGGTCGACGTTTTTACAAACTTTTTTGGGGAATGATCAGGGACAAGGATTTAGATTACAATTTCGAAGAAACGGAGTGCATCAAACAGTAAAAGAGTGATTAAAGTCGAACCCTAATCTGGGACGTCTGAAGTACGTGCTCAAAAAACTGAGTCGCGGTCGAGGTTTTTTGAAACTTTAGTTGCGAATGATCAGGCTTGGTGATTTAGAATAGAATGTCGAAGAGACGGAGCGTAAAAAACAGTAAAAGAGTGCTTAAAATCGAAACCCTTATTCGGAAACCATAATCTGTGACGTTCGAAGTACATGCTAAGAAACCGAGACACGATCAACGTTTTTCAAAATTTCTATGGGTGATGATCAGGCATAATGAACTAGAATAGAATTTCGTACAAGCGGAGTGCATAAAACGGTAAAAGTGTGCTTAAAATCGAACTCTAATTCGGGAAACCCTAATATGTGAAGTTTGAAGTACGTGCTCACAAAACCGACTCACGGTCGACGTTTTTACAAACTTTTGTGGGGAATGATCAGGGACAAGGATTTAGATTACAATTTCGAAGAAACGGAGTGCATCAAACAGTGAAAGAGTGATTAAAGTCGAACCCTAATCTGGGACGTCTGAAGTACGTGCTCAAAAAACTGAGTCGCGGTCGAGGTTTTTTGAAACTTTCGTTGCAAATGATCAGGCTTGGTGATTTAGAATAGAATGTCGAAGAGACGGAGCGTAAAAAACAGTAAAAGAGTGCTTAGAATCGAAACCCTTATTCGGAAACCATAATCTGTGACGTTTGAAGTACATGCTAAAAAACCGAGACACGGTCAACCTTTTTAGAAATTTCTATGGTAATGATCAGGCATAATAAACTAGAATAGAATTTCGTAGAAGCGGAGTGCATAAAACGGTAAAAGTGTGCTTAAAATCGAACTCTAATTCGGGAAACCCTAATATGTGAAGTTTGAAGTACGTGCTCACAAAACCGACTCACAGTCGACGTTTTTACAAACTTTTGTGGGGAATGATCAGGGACAAGGATTTAGATTACAATTTCGAAGAAACGGAGTGCATCAAACAGTAAAAGAGTGATTGAAGTCGAACCCTAATCTGGGACGTCTGAAGTACGTGCTCAAAAAACTGAGTCGCGGTCGAGGTTTTTTGAAACTTTCGTTGCAAATGATCAGGCTTGGTGATTTAGAATAGAATGTCGAAGAGACGGAGCGTAAAAAACAGTAAAAGAGTGCTTAGAATCAAAACCCTTATTCGGAAACCATAATCTGTGACGTTTGAAGTACATGCTAAAAAACCGAGACACGGTCAACCTTTTTAGAAATTTCTATGGTAATGATCAGGCATAATAAACTAGAATAGAATTTCGTAGAAGCGGAGTGCATAAAACGGTAAAAGTGTGCTTAAAATCGAACTCTAATTCGGGAAACCCTAATATGTGAAGTTTGGAGTACGTGCTCACAAAACCGACTCACGTCGACGTTTTTACAAACTTTTGTGGGGAATGATCAGGGACAAGGATTTAGATTACAATTTCGAAGAAACGGAGTGCATCAAACAGTAAAAGAGTGATTGAAGTCGAACCCTAATCTGGGACGTCTGAAGTACGTGCTCAAAAAACTGAGTCACGGTCGAGGTTTTTTGAAACTTTCGTTGCGAATGATCAGGCTTGGTGACTTAGAATAGAATGTCGAAGAGACGGAGCGTAAAAAACGGTAAAAGAGTGCTTAGAATCGAAACCCTTATTCGGAAACGATAATCTGTGACGTTTGAAGTACATGCTAAAAAATCGAGACACGGTCAACGTTTTTCGAAATTTCTATGGGTAATGATCAGGCATAATGAACTAGAATAGAATTTCGTAGAAGCGGAGTGCATAAAACGGTAAAAGTGTGCTTAAAATCGAACTCTAATTCGGGAAACCCTAATATGTGAAGTTTGAAGTACGTGCTCACAAAACCGACCCACGGTCGACGTTTTTACAAACTTTTGTGGGGAATGATCAGGGACAAGGATTTAGATTACAATTTCGAAGAAACGGAGTGATTAAAGAGTGATTAAAGTCGAACCCTAATCTGGGACAGTAAAAGTCGAACCCTAATCTGGGACTTCTGAAGTACGTGCTCAAAAAACATAGTCGCGGTCGAGGTTTTTTGAAACTTTCGTTGCGAATGATCAGGCTTGGTGATTTAGAATAGAATGTCGAAGAGACGGAGCGTAAAAAACAGTAAAAGAGTGCTTAAAATCGAAACCCTTATTCGGAAACCATAATCTGTGACGTTCGAAGTACATGCTAAAAAACCGAGACACGGTCAACGTTTTTCGAAATTTCTATGGGTAATGATCAGGCATAATGAACTAGAATAGAATTTCGTAGAAGCGGAGTGCATAAAACGGTAAAAGTGTGCTTAAAATCGAACTCTAATTCGGGAAACCCTAATATGTGAAGTTTGAAGTACGTGCTCACAAAACCGACCCACGGTCGACGTTTTTACAAACTTTTGTGGGGAATGATCAGGGACAAGGATTTAGATTACAATTTCGAAGAAACGGAGTGATTAAAGAGTGATTAAAGTCGAACCCTAATCTGGGACAGTAAAAGTCGAACCCTAATCTGGGACTTCTGAAGTACGTGCTCAAAAAACATAGTCGCGGTCGAGGTTTTTTGAAACTTTCGTTGCGAATGATCAGGCTTGGTGATTTAGAATAGAATGTCGAAGAGACGGAGCGTAAAAAACAGTAAAAGAGTGCTTAAAATCGAAACCCTTATTCGGAAACCATCATCTGTGACGTTCGAAGTACATGCTAAAAAACAGAGACACGGTCAACGTTTTTCGAAATTTCTATGGGTAATGATCAGGCATAATGAACTAGAATAGAATTTCGTAGAAGCGGAGTGCATAAAACGGTAAAAGTGTGCTTAAAATCGAACTCTAATTCGGGAAACCCTAATATGTGAAGTTTGAAGTACGTGCTCACAAAACCGACCCACGGTCGACGTTTTTACAAACTTTTGTGGGGAATGATCAGGGACAAGGATTTAGATTACAATTTCGAAGAAACGGAGTGCATCAAACAGTAAAAGAGTGATTAAAGTCGAACCCTAATCTGGGACGTCTGAAGTACGTGTTCTAAAAACTGAGTCGCGGTCGAGGTTTTTTGAAACTTTCGTTGCGAATGATCAGGCTTGGTGATTTAGAATAGAATGTCGAAGAGACGGAGCGTAAAAAACAGTAAAAGAGTGCTTAAAATCGAAACCCTTATTCGGAAACCATAATCTGTGACGTTCGAAGTACATGCTAAAAAACCGAGACACGGTCAACGTTTTTCGAAATTTCTATGGGTAATGATCAGGCATAATGAACTAGAATAGAATTTCGTAGAAGCGGAGTGCATAAAACGGTAAAAGTGTGCTTAAAATCGAACTCTAATTCGGGAAACCCTAATATGTGAAGTTTGAAGTACGTGCTCACAAAACCGACTCACGGTCGACGTTTTTACAAACTTTTGTGGGGAATGATCAGGGACAAGGATTTAGATTACAATTTCGAAGAAACGGAGTGCATCAAACAGTAAAAGAGTGATTAAAGTCGAACCCTAATCTGGGACGTCTGAAGTACGTGCTCAAAAAACTGAGTCGCGGTCGAGGTTTTTTGAAACTTTCGTTGCGAATGATCAGGCTTGGTGATTTAGAATAGAATGTCGAAGAGACGGAGCGTAAAAAACAGTAAAAGAGTGCTTAAAATCGAAACCCTTATTCGGAAACCATAATCTGTGACGTTCGAAGTACATGCTAAAAAACCGAGACACGGTCAACGTTTTTCGAAATTTCTATGGGTAATGATCAGGCATAATGAACTAGAATAGAATTTCGTAGAAGCGGAGTGCATAAAACGGTAAAAGTGTGCTTAAAATCGAACTCTAATTCGGGAAACCCTAATATGTGAAGTTTGAAGTACGTGCTCACAAAACCGACTCACGGTCGACGTTTTTACAAACTTTTGTGGGGAATGATCAGGGACAAGGATTTAGATTACAATTTCGAAGAAACGGAGTGCATCAAACAGTAAAAGAGTGATTAAAGTCGAACCCTAATCTGGGACGTCTGAAGTACGTGCTCAAAAAACTGAGTCGCGGTCGAGGTTTTTTGAAACTTTCGTTGCGAATGATCAGGCTTGGTGATTTAGAATAGAATGTCGAAGAGACGGAGCGTAAAAAACAGTAAAAGAGTGCTTAAAATCGAAACCCTTATTCGGAAACCATAATCTGTGACGTTCGAAGTACATGCTAAAAAACTGAGACACGGTCAACGTTTTTCGAAATTTCTATGGGCAATGATCAGGCATAATGAACTAGAATAGAATTTCGTAGAAGCGGAGTGCATAAAACGGTTAAAGTGTGCTTAAAATCGAACTCTAATTCGGGAAACCCTAATATGTGAAGTTTGAAGTACGTGCTCACAAAACCGACCCACGGTCGACGTTTTTACAAACTTTTGTGGGAAATGATCAGGGACAAGGATTTAGATTACAATTTCGAAGAAACGGAGTGATTAAAGAGTGATTAAAGTCGAACCTTAATCTTGGACAGTAAAAGTCGAACCCTAATCTGGGACTTCTAAAGTACGTGCTCAAAAAACATAGTCGCGGTCGAGGTTTTTTGAAACTTTCGTTGCGAATGATCAGGCTTGGTGATTTAGAATAGAATGTCGAAGAGACGGAGCGTAAAAAACAGTAAAAGAGTGCTTAAAATCGAAACCCTTATTCGGAAACCATAATCTGTGACGTTTGAAGTACATGCTAAAAAACCGAGACACGGTCAACGTTTTTCGAAATTTCTATGGGTAATGATCAGGCATAATGAACTAGAATAGAATTTCGTAGAAGCGGAGTGCATAAAACGGTAAAAGTTTGCTTAAAATCGAACTCTAATTCGGGAAACCCTAATATGTGAAGTTTGAAGTACGTGCTCACAAAACCGACCCACGGTCGACGTTTTTACAAACTTTTGTGGGGAATGATCAGGGACAAGGATTTAGATTACAATTTCGAAGAAACGGAGTGATTAAAGAGTGATTAAAGTCGAACCCTAATCTTGGACAGTAAAAGTCGAACCCTAATCTGGGACTTCTGAAGTACGTGCTCAAAAAACATAGTCGCGGTCGAGGTTTTTTGAAACTTTCGTTGCGAATGATCAGGCTTGGTGATTTAGAATAAAATGTCGAAGAGACGGAGCGTAAAAAACAGTAAAAGAGTGCTTAAAATCGAAACCCTTATTCGGAAACCATAATCTGTGACGTTTGAAGTAGATGCTAAAAGACCGAGACACGGTCAACGTTTTTCAAAATTTCTATGGGTAATGATCAGGCATAATGAACTAGAATAGAATTTCGTAGAAGCGGAGTGCATAAAACGGTAAAAGTGTGCTTAAAATCGAACTCTAATTCGGGAAACCCTAATATGTGAAGTTTGAAGTACGTGCTCACAAAACCGACCCACGGTCGACGTTTTTACAAACTTTTGTGGGGAATGATCAGGGACAAGGATTTAGATTACAATTTCGAAGAAACGGAGTGATTAAAGAGTGATTAAAGTCGAACCCTAATCTGGGACAGTAAAAGTAGAACCCTAATCTGGGACTTCTGAAGTACGTGCTCAAAAAACATAGTCGCGGTCGAGGTTTTTTGAAACTTTCGTTGCGAATGATCAGGCTTGGTGATTTAGAATAGAATGTCGAAGAGACGGAGCGTAAAAAACAGTAAAAGAGTGCTTAAAATCGAAACCCTTATTCGGAAACCATCATCTGTGACGTTCGAAGTACATGCTAAAAAACAGAGACACGGTCAACGTTTTTCGAAATTTCTATGGGTAATGATCAGGCATAATGAACTAGAATAGAATTTCGTAGAAGCGGAGTGCATAAAACGGTAAAAGTGTGCTTAAAATCGAACTCTAATTCGGGAAACCCTAATATGTGAAGTTTGAAGTACGTGCTCACAAAACCGACCCACGGTCGACGTTTTTACAAACTTTTGTGGGGAATGATCAGGGACAAGGATTTAGATTACAATTTCGAAGAAACGGAGTGATTAAAGAGTGATTAAAGTCGAACCCTAATCTGGGACAGTAAAAGTAGAACCCTAATCTGGGACTTCTGAAGTACGTGCTCAAAAAACATAGTCGCGGTCGAGGTTTTTTGAAACTTTCGTTGCGAATGATCAGGCTTGGTGATTTAGAATAGAATGTCGAAGAGACGGAGCGTAAAAAACAGTAAAAGAGTGCTTAAAATCGAAACCCTTATTCGGAAACCATAATCTGTGACGTTCGAAGTACATGCTAAAAAACCGAGACACGGTCAACGTTTTTCGAAATTTCTATGGGTAATGATCAGGGATAATGAACTAGAATAGAATTTCGTAGAAGCGGAGTGCATAAAACGGTAAAAGTGTGCTTAAAATCGAACTCTAATTCGGGAAACCCTAATATGTGAAGTTTGAAGTACGTGCTCACAAAACCGACCCACGGTCGACGTTTTTACAAACTTCTGTGGGGAATGATCAGGGACAAGGATTTAGATTACAATTTCGAAGAAACGGAGTGATTAAAGAGTGATTAAAGTCGAACCCTATTCTGGGACAGTAAAAGTCGAACCCTAATCTGGGACTTCTGAAGTACGTGCTCAAAAAACATAGTCGCGGTCGAGGTTTTTTGAAACTTTCGTTGCGAATGATCAGGCTTGGTGATTTAGAATAGAATGTCGAAGAGACGGAGCGTAAAAAACAGTAAAAGAGTGCTTAAAATCGAAACCCTTATTCGGAAACCATAATCTGTGACGTTCGAAGTACATGCTAAAAAACCGAGACACGGTCAACGTTTTTCGAAATTTCTATGGGTAATGATCAGGCATAATGAACTAGAATAGAATTTCGTAGAAGCGGAGTGCATAAAACGGTAAAAGTGTGCTTAAAATCGAACTCTAATTCGGGAAACCCTAATATGTGAAGTTTGAAGTACGTGCTCACAAAACCGACCCACGGTCGACGTTTTTACAAACTTTTGTGGGGAATGATCAGGGACAAGGATTTAGATTACAATTTCGAAGAAACGGAGTGATTAAAGAGTGATTAAAGTCGAACCCTAATCTTGGACAGTAAAAGTCGAACCCTAATTTGGGACTTCTGAAGTACGTGCTCAAAAAACATAGTCGCGGTCGAGGTTTTTTGAAACTTTCGTTGCGAATGATCAGGCTTGGTGATTTAGAATAGAATGTCGAAGAGACGGAGCGTAAAAAACAGTAAAAGAGTGCTTAAAATCGAAACCCTTATTCGGAAACCATAATCTGTGACGTTTGAAGTAGATGCTAAAAAACCGAGACACGGTCAACGTTTTTCAAAATTTCTATGGGTAATGATCAGGCATAATGAACTAGAATAGAATTTCGTAGAAGCGGAGTGCATAAAACGGTAAAAGTGTGCTTAAAATCGAACTCTAATTCGGGAAACCCTAATATGTGAAGTTTGAAGTACGTGCTCAAAAAACCGACCCACGGTCGACGTTTTTACAAACTTTTGTGGGGAATGATCAGGGACAAGGATTTAGATTACAATTTCGAAGAAACGGAGTGATTAAAGAGTGATTAAAGTCGAACCCTAATCTGGGACAGTAAAAGTAGAACCCTAATCTGGGACTTCTGAAGTACGTACTCAAAAAACATAGTCGCGGTCGAGGTTTTTTGAAACTTTCGTTGCGAATGATCAGGCTTGGTGATTTAGAATAGAATGTCGAAGAGACGGAGCGTAAAAAACAGTAAAAGAGTGCTTAAAATCGAAACCCTTATTCGGAAACCATCATCTGTGACGTTCGAAGTACATGCTAAAAAACAGAGACACGGTCAACGTTTTTCGAAATTTCTATGGGTAATGATCAGGCATAATGAACTAGAATAGAATTTCGTAGAAGCGGAGTGCATAAAACGGTAAAAGTGTGCTTAAAATCGAACTCTAATTCGGGAAACCCTAATATGTGAAGTTTGAAGTACGTGCTCACAAAACCGACTCACGGTTGACGTTTTTACAAACTTTTGTGGGGAATGGTCAGGGACAAGGATTTAGATTACAATTTCGAAGAAACGGAGTGCATCAAACAGTAAAAGAGTGATTAAAGTCGAACCCTAATCTGGGACGTCTGAAGTACGTGCTCAAAAAACTGAGTCGCGGTCGAGGTTTTTTGAAACTTTCGTTGCGAATGATCAGGCTTGGTGATTTAGAATAGAATGTCGAAGAGACGGAGCGTAAAAAACAGTAAAAGAGTGCTTAAAATCGAAACCCTTATTCGGAAACCATAATCTGTGACGTTCGAAGTACATGCTCAAAAACCGAGACACGGTCAACGTTTTTCAAAATTTCTATGGGTAATGATCAGGCATAATGAACTAGAATAGAATTTCGTAGAAGCGGAGTGCATAAAACGGTAAAAGTGTGCTTAAAATCGAACTCTAATTCAGGAAACCCTAATATGTGAAGTTTGAAGTACGTGCTCAAAAAACCGACCCACGGTCGACGTTTTTACAAACTTTTGTGGGGAATGATCAGGGACAAGGATTTAGATTACAATTTCGAAGAAACGGAGTGATTAAAGAGTGATTAAAGTCGAACCCTAATCTGGGACAGTAAAAGTAGAACCCTAATCTGGGACTTCTGAAGTACGTGCTCAAAAAACATAGTCGCGGTCGAGGTTTTTTGAAACTTTCGTTGCGAATGATCAGGCTTGGTGATTTAGAATAGAATGTCGAAGAGACGGAGCGTAAAAAACAGTAAAAGAGTGCTTAAAATCGAAACTCTTATTCGGAAACCATCATCTGTGACATTCGAAGTACATGCTAAAAAACAGAGACACGGTCAACGTTTTTCGAAATTTCTATGGGTAATGATCAGGCATAATGAACTAGAATAGAATTTCGTAGAAGCGGAGTGCATAAAACGGTAAAAGTGTGCTTAAAATCGAACTCTAATTCGGGAAACCCTAATATGTGAAGTTTGAAGTACGTGCTCACAAAACCGACTCACGGTCGACGTTTTTACAAACTTTTGTGGGGAATGATCAGGGACAAGGATTTAGATTACAATTTCGAAGAAACGGAGTGCATCAAACAGTAAAAGAGTGATTAAAGTCGAACCCTAATCTGGGACGTCTGAAGTACGTGCTCAAAAAACTGAGTCGCGGTCGAGGTTTTTTGAAACTTTCGTTGCGAATGATCAGGCTTGGTGATTTAGAATAGAATGTCGAAGAGACGGAGCGTAAAAAACAGTAAAAGAGTGCTTAAAATCGAAACCCTTATTCGGAAACCATAATCTGTGACGTTCGAAGTACATGCTAAAAAACCGAGACACGGTCAACGTTTTTCGAAATTTCTATGGGTAATGATCAGCCATAATGAACTAGAATAGAATTTCGTAGAAGCGGAGTGCATAAAACGGTAAAAGTGTGCTTAAAATCGAACTCTAATTCGGGAAACCCTAATATGTGAAGTTTGAAGTACGTGCTCACAAAACCGACCCACGGTCGACGTTTTTACAAACTTTTGTGGGGAATGATCAGGGACAAGGATTTAGATTACAATTTCGAAGAAACGGAGTGATTAAAGAGTGATTAAAGTCGAACCCTAATCTGGGACAGTAAAAGTCGAACCCTAATCAGGGACTTCTGAAGTACGTGCTCAAAAAACATAGTCGCGGTCGAGGTTTTTTGAAACTTTCGTTGCGAATGATCAGGCTTGGTGATTTAGAATAGAATGTCGAAGAGACGGAGCGTAAAAAACAGTAAAAGAGTGCTTAAAATCGAAACCCTTATTCGGAAACCATAATCTGTGACGTTCGAAGTACATTCTAAAAAACCGAGACACGGTCAACGTTTTTCGAAATTTCTATGGGTAATGATAAGGCATAATGAACTAGAATAGAATTTCGTAGAAGCGGAGTGCATAAAACGGTAAAAGTGTGCTTAAAATCGAACTCTAATTCGGGAAACCCTAATATGTGAAGTTTGAAGTACGTGCTCACAAAACCGACCCACGGTCGACGTTTTTACAAACTTTTGTGGGGAATGATCAGGGACAAGGATTTAGATTACAATTTCGAAGAAACGGAGTGATTAAAGAGTGATTAAAGTCGAACCCTAATCTGGGACAGTAAAAGTCGAACCCTAATCTGGGACTTCTGAAGTACGTGCTCAAAAAACATAGTCGCGGTCGAGGTTTTTTGAAACTTTCGTTGCGAATGATCAGGCTTGGTGATTTAGAATAGAATGTCGAAGAGACGGAGCGTAAAAAACAGTAAAAGAGTGCTTAAAATCGAAACCCTTATTCGGAAACCATAATCTGTGACGTTCGAAGTACATGCTAAAAAACCGAGACACGGTCAACGTTTTTCGAAATTTCTATGGGTAATGATCAGGCATAATGAACTAGAATAGAATTTCGTAGAAGCGGAGTGCATAAAACGGTAAAAGTGTGCTTAAAATCGAACTCTAATTCGGGAAACCCTAATATGTGAAGTTTGAAGTACGTGCTCACAAAACCGACCCACGGTCGACGTTTTTACAAACTTTTGTGGGGAATGATCAAGGACAATGATTTAGATTACAATTTCGAAGAAACGGAGTGATTAAAGAGTGATTAAAGTCGAACCCTAATCTGGGACAGTAAAAGTAGAACCCTAATCTGGGACTTCTGAAGTACGTGCTCAAAAAACATAGTCGCGGTCGAGGTTTTTTGAAACTTTCGTTGCGAATGATCAGGCTTGGTGATTTAGAATAGAATGTCGAAGAGACGGAGCGTAAAAAACAGTAAAAGAGTGCTTAAAATCGAAACTCTTATTCGGAAACCATCATCTGTGACATTCGAAGTACATGCTAAAAAACAGAGACACGGTCAACGTTTTTCGAAATTTCTATGGGTAATGATCAGGCATAATGAACTAGAATAGAATTTCGTAGAAGCGGAGTGCATAAAACGGTAAAAGTGTGCTTAAAATCGAACTCTAATTCGGGAAACCCTAATATGTGAAGTTTGAAGTACGTGCTCACAAAACCGACTCACGGTCGACGTTTTTACAAACTTTTGTGGGGAATGATCAGGGACAAGGATTTAGATTACAATTTCGAAGAAACGGAGTGCATCAAACAGTAAAAGAGTGATTAAAGTCGAACCCTAATCTGGGACGTCTGAAGTACGTGCTCAAAAAACTGAGTCGCGGTCGAGGTTTTTTGAAACTTTCGTTGCGAATGATCAGGCTTGGTGATTTAGAATAGAATGTCGAAGAGACGGAGCGTAAAAAACAGTAAAAGAGTGCTTAAAATCGAAACCCTTATTCGGAAACCATAATCTGTGACGTTCGAAGTACATGCTCAAAAACCGAGACACGGTCAACGTTTTTCAAAATTTCTATGGGTAATGATCAGGCATAATGAACTAGAATAGAATTTCGTAGAAGCGGAGTGCATAAAACGGTAAAAGTGTGCTTAAAATCGAATTCTAATTCGGGAAACCCTAATATGTGAAGTTTGAAGTACGTGCTCAAAAAACCGACCCACGGTCGACGTTTTTACAAACTTTTGTGGGGAATGATCAGGGACAAGGATTTAGATTACAATTTCGAAGAAACGGAGTGATTAAAGAGTGATTAAAGTCGAACCCTAATCTGGGACAGTAAAAGTGGAACCCTAATCTGGGACTTCTGAAGTACGTGCTCAAAAAACATAGTCGCGGTCGAGGTTTTTTGAAACTTTCGTTGCGAATGATCAGGCTTGGTGATTTAGAATAGAATGTCGAAGAGACGGAGCGTAAAAAACAGTAAAAGAGTGCTTAAAATCGAAACTCTTATTCGGAAACCATCATCTGTGACATTCGAAGTACATGCTAAAAAACAGAGACACGGTCAACGTTTTTCGAAATTTCTATGGGTAATGATCAGGCATAATGAACTAGAATAGAATTTCGTAGAAGCGGAGTGCATAAAACGGTAAAAGTGTGCTTAAAATCGAACTCTAATTCGGGAAACCCTAATATGTGAAGTTTGAAGTACGTGCTCACAAAACCGACTCACGGTCGACGTTTTTACAAACTTTTGTGGGGAATGATCAGGGACAAGGATTTAGATTACAATTTCGAAGAAACGGAGTGCATCAAACAGTAAAAGAGTGATTAAAGTCGAACCCTAATCTGGGACGTCTGAAGTACGTGCTCAAAAAACTGAGTCGCGGTCGAGGTTTTTTGAAACTTTCGTTGCGAATGATCAGGCTTGGTGATTTAGAATAGAATGTCGAAGAGACGGAGCGTAAAAAACAGTAAAAGAGTGCTTAAAATCGAAACCCTTATTCGGAAACCATAATCTGTGACGTTCGAAGTACATGCTAAAAAACCGAGACACGGTCAACGTTTTTCGAAATTTCTATGGGTAATGATCAGCCATAATGAACTAGAATAGAATTTCGTAGAAGCGGAGTGCATAAAACGGTAAAAGTGTGCTTAAAATCGAACTCTAATTCGGGAAACCCTAATATGTGAAGTTTGAAGTACGTGCTCACAAAACCGACCCACGGTCGACGTTTTTACAAACTTTTGTGGGGAATGATCAGGGACAAGGATTTAGATTACAATTTCGAAGAAACGGAGTGATTAAAGAGTGATTAAAGTCGAACCCTAATCTGGGACAGTAAAAGTCGAACCCTAATCAGGGACTTCTGAAGCACGTGCTCAAAAAACATAGTCGCGGTCGAGGTTTTTTGAAACTTTCGTTGCGAATGATCAGGCTTGGTGATTTAGAATAGAATGTCGAAGAGACGGAGCGTAAAAAACAGTAAAAGAGTGCTTAAAATCGAAACCCTTATTCGGAAACCATAATCTGTGACGTTCGAAGTACATTCTAAAAAACCGAGACACGGTCAACGTTTTTCGAAATTTCTATGGGTAATGATAAGGCATAATGAACTAGAATAGAATTTCGTAGAAGCGGAGTGCATAAAACGGTAAAAGTGTGCTTAAAATCGAACTCTAATTCGGGAAACCCTAATATGTGAAGTTTGAAGTACGTGCTCACAAAACCGACCCACGGTCGACGTTTTTACAAACTTTTGTGGGGAATGATCAGGGACAAGGATTTAGATTACAATTTCGAAGAAACGGAGTGATTAAAGAGTGATTAAAGTCGAACCCTAATCTGGGACAGTAAAAGTCGAACCCTAATCTGGGACTTCTGAAGTACGTGCTCAAAAAACATAGTCGCGGTCGAGGTTTTTTGAAACTTTCGTTGCGAATGATCAGGCTTGGTGATTTAGAATAGAATGTCGAAGAGACGGAGCGTAAAAAACAGTAAAAGAGTGCTTAAAATCGAAACCCTTATTCGGAAACCATAATCTGTGACGTTCGAAGTACATGCTAAAAAACCGAGACACGGTCAACGTTTTTCGAAATTTCTATGGGTAATGATCAGGCATAATGAACTAGAATAGAATTTCGTAGAAGCGGAGTGCATAAAACGGTAAAAGTGTGCTTAAAATCGAACTCTAATTCGGGAAACCCTAATATGTGAAGTTTGAAGTACGTGCTCACAAAATCGACCCACGGTCGACGTTTTTACAAACTTTTGTGGGGAATGATCAAGGACAATGATTTAGATTACAATTTCGAAGAAACGGAGTGATTAAAGAGTGATTAAAGTCGAACCCTAATCTGGGACAGTAAAAGTCGAACCCTAATCTGGGACTTCTGAAGTACGTGCTCAAAAAACATAGTCGCGGTCGAGGTTTTTTGCAACTTTCGTTGCGAATGATCAGGCTTGGTGATTTAGAATAGAATGTCGAAGAGACGGAGCGTAAAAAACAGTAAAAGAGTGCTTAAAATCGAAACCCTTATTCGGAAACCATAATCTGTGACGTTCGAAGTACATGCTAAAAAACCGAGACACGGTCAACGTTTTTCGAAATTTCTATGGGTAATGATCAGGCATAATGAACTAGAATAGAATTTTGTAGAAGCGGAGTGCATAAAACGGTAAAAGTGTGCTTAAAATCGAACTCTAATTCGGGAAACCCTAATATGTGAAGTTTGAAGTACGTGCTCACAAAACCGACTCACGGTCGACGTTTTTACAAACTTTTGTGGGGAATGATCAGGGACAAGGATTTAGATTACAATTTCGAAGAAACAGAGTGATTAAAGAGTGATTAAAGTCGAAACCTAATCTGGGACAGTAAAAGTCGAACTCTAATTTGGGACTTCTTAAGTACGTGCTCAAAAAACATAGTCGCGGTCGAGGTTTTTTGAAACTTTCGTTGCGAATGATCAGGCTTGGTGATTTAGAATAGAATGTCGAAGAGACGGAGCGTAAAAAACAGTAAAAGAGTGCTTAAAATCGAAACCCTTATACGGAAACCATAATCTGTGACGTTCGAAGTACATTCTAAAAAACCGAGACACGGTCAACGTTTTTCGAAATTTCTATGGGTAATGATCAGGCATAATGAACTAGAATAGAATTTCGTAGAAGCGGAGTGCATAAAACGGTAAAAGTGTGCTTAAAATCGAACTCTAATTCGGGAAACCCTAATATGTGAAGTTTGAAGTACGTGCTCACAAAACCGACCCACGGTCGACGTTTTTACAAACTTTTGTGGGGAATGATCAGGGACAAGGATTTAGATTACAATTTCGAAGAAACGGAGTGATTAAAGAGTGATTAAAGTCGAACCCTAATCTGGGACAGTAAAAGTCGAACCCTAATCTGGGACTTCTGAAGTACGTGCTCAAAAAACATAGTCGCGGTCGAGGTTTTTTGAAACTTTCGTTGCGAATGATCAGGCTTGGTGATTTAGAATAGAATGTCGAAGAGACGGAGCGTAAAAAACAGTAAAAGAGTGCTTAACATCGAAACCCTTATTCGGAAACCATAATCTGTGACGTTCGAAGTACATGCTAAAAAACCGAGACACGGTCAACGTTTTTCGAAATTTCTATGGGTAATGATCAGGCATAATGAACTAGAATAGAATTTCGTAGAAGCGGAGTGCATAATACGGTAAAAGTGTGCTTAAAATCGAACTCTAATTCGGGAAACCCTAATATGTGAAGTTTGAAGTACGTGCTCACAAAACCAACCCACGGTCGACGTTTTTACAAACTTTTGTGGGGAATGATCAGGGACAAGGATTTAGATTACAATTTCGAAGAAACAGAGTGATTAAAGAGTGATTAAAGTCGAAACCTAATCTGGGACAGTAAAAGTCGAACCCTAATTTGGGACTTCTTAAGTACGTGCTCAAAAAACATAGTCGCGGTCGAGGTTTTTTGAAACTTTCGTTGCGAATGATCAGGCTTGGTGATTTAGAATAGAATGTCGAAGAGACGGAGCGTAAAAAACAGTAAAAGAGTGCTTAAAATCGAAACCCTTATTCGGAAACCATCATCTGTGACGTTCGAAGTACATGCTAAAAAACAGAGACACGGTCAACGTTTTTCGAAATTTCTATGGGTAATGATCAGGCATAATGAACTAGAATAGAATTTCGTAGAAGCGGAGTGCATAAAACGGTAAAAGTGTGCTTAAAATCGAACTCTAATTGCGGAAACCCTAATATGTGAAGTTTGAAGTCTGTGCTCACAAAACCGACTCACGGTCGACGTTTTTACAAACTTTTGTGGGGAATGATCAGGGACAAGGATTTAGATTACAATTTCTAAGAAACGGAGTGCATCAAACAGTAAAAGAGTGATTAAAGTCGAACCCTAATCTGGGACTTTTGAAGTACGTGCTCAAAAAACATAGTCGCGGTCGAGGTTTTTTGAAACTTTCGTTGCGAATGATCAGGCTTGGTGATTTAGAATAGAATGTCGAAGAGACGGAGCGTAAAAAACAGTAAAAGAGTGCTTAAAATCGAAACCCTTATTCGGAAACCATAATCTGTGACATTCGAAGTACATGCTAAAAAACAGAGACACGGTCAACGTTTTTCGAAATTTCTATGGGTAATGATCAGGCATAATGAACTAGAATAGAATTTCGTAGAAGCGGAGTGCATAAAACGGTAAAAGTGTGCTTAAAATCGAACTCTAATTCGGGAAACCCTAATATGTGAAGTTTGAAGTACGTGCTCACAAAACCGACTCACGGTCGACGTTTTTACAAACTTTTGTGGGGAATGATCAGGGACAAGGATTTAGATTACAATTTCGAAGAAACGGAGTGCATCAAACAGTAAAAGAGTGATTAAAGTCGAACCCTAATCTGGGACTTCTGAAGTACGTGCTCAAAAAAGATAGTCGCGGTCGAGGTTTTTTGAAACTTTCGTTGCGAATGATCAGGCTTGGTGATTTAGAATAGAATGTCGAAGAGACGGAGCGTAAAAAACAGTAAAAGAGTGCTTAAAATCGAAACCCTTATTCTGAAACCATAATCTGTGACGTTCGAAGTACATTCTAAAAAACCGAGACACGGTCAACGTTTTTCGAAATTTCTATGGGTAATGATCAGGCATAATGAACTAGAATAGAATTTCGTAGAAGCGGAGTGCATAAAACGGTAAAAGTGTGCTTAAAATCGAACTCTAATTCGGGAAACCCTAATATGTGAAGTTTGAAGTACGTGCTCACAAAACCGACCCACGGTCGACGTTTTTACAAACTTTTTTGGGGAATGATCAGGGACAAGGATTTAGATTACAATTTCGAAGAAACGGAGTGATTAAAGAGTGATTAAAGTTGAACCCTAATCTGGGACAGTAAAAGTCGAACCCTAATCTGGGACTTCTGAAGTACGTGCTCAAAAAACTGAGTCGCGGTCGAGGTTTTTTGAAACTTTCTTTGCGAATGATCAGGCTTGGTGATTTAGAATAGAATGTCGAAGAGACGGAGCGTAAAAAACAGTAAAAGAGTGCTTAGAATCGAAACCCTTATTCGGAAACCATAATCTGTGACGTTCGAAGTACATGCTAAAAAACCGAGACACGGTCAACGTTTTTCGAAATTTCTATGGGTAATGATCAGGCATAATGAACTAGAATAGAATTTCGTAGAAGCGGAGTGCATAAAACGGTAAAAGTGTGCTTAAAATCGAACTCTAATTCGGGAAACCCTAATATGTGAAGTTTGAAGTACGTGCTCACAAAACCGACCCACGGTCGACGTTTTTACAAACTTTTGTGGGGAATGATCAGGGACAAGGATTTAGATTACAATTTCGAAGAAACGGAGTGATTAAAGAGTGATTAAAGTTGAACCCTAATCTGGGACAGTAAAAGTCGAACCCTAATCTGGGACTTCTAAAGTACGTGCTCAAAAAACATAGTCGCGGTCGAGGTTTTTTTAACTTTCGTTGCGAATGATCAGGCTTGGTGATTTAGAATAGAATGTCGAAGAGACGGAGCGTAAAAAACAGTAAAAGAGTGCTTAAAATCGAAACCCTTATTCGGAAACCATAATCTGTGACGTTCGAATCACATGCTAAAAAACCGAGACACGGTCAACGTTTTTCGAAATTTCTATGGGTAATGATCAGGCATAATGAACTAGAATAGAATTTCGTACAAGCGGAGTGCATAAAACGGTAAAAGTGTGCTTAAAATCGAACTCTAATTCGGGAAACCCTAATATGTGAAGTTTGAAGTACGTGCTCACAAAACCGACCCACGGTCGACGTTTTTACAAACTTTTGTGGGGAATGATCAGGGACAAGGATTTAGATTACAATTTCGAAGAAACAGAGTGATTAAAGAGTGATTAAAGTCGAAACCTAATCTGGGACAGTAAAAGTCGAACCCTAATTTGGGACTTCTTAAGTACGTGCTCAAAAAACATAGTCGCGGTCGAGGTTTTTTGAAACTTTCGTTGCGAATGATCAGGCTTGGTGATTTAGAATAGAATGTCGAAGAGACGGAGCGTAAAAAACAGTAAAAGAGTGCTTAAAATCGAAACCCTTATTCGGAAACCATCATCTGTGACGTTCGAAGTACATGCTAAAAAACAGAGACACGGTCAACGTTTTTCGAAATTTCTATGGGTAATGATCAGGCATAATGAACTAGAATAGAATTTCGTAGAAGCGGAGTGCATAAAACGGTAAAAGTGTGCTTAAAATCGAACTCTAATTGCGGAAACCCTAATATGTGAAGTTTGAAGTCTGTGCTCACAAAACCGACTCACGGTCGACGTTTTTACAAACTTTTGTGGGGAATGATCAGGGACAAGGATTTAGATTACAATTTCTAAGAAACGGAGTGCATCAAACAGTAAAAGAGTGATTAAAGTCGAACCCTAATCTGGGACTTTTGAAGTACGTGCTCAAAAAACATAGTCGCGGTCGAGGTTTTTTGAAACTTTCGTTGCGAATGATCAGGCTTGGTGATTTAGAATAGAATGTCGAAGAGACGGAGCGTAAAAAACAGTAAAAGAGTGCTTAAAATCGAAACCCTTATTCGGAAACCATAATCTGTGACATTCGAAGTACATGCTAAAAAACAGAGACACGGTCAACGTTTTTCGAAATTTCTATGGGTAATGATCAGGCATAATGAACTAGAATAGAATTTCGTAGAAGCGGAGTGCATAAAACGGTAAAAGTGTGCTTAAAATCGAACTCTAATTCGGGAAACCCTAATATGTGAAGTTTGAAGTACGTGCTCACAAAACCGACTCACGGTCGACGTTTTTACAAACTTTTGTGGGGAATGATCAGGGACAAGGATTTAGATTACAATTTCGAAGAAACGGAGTGCATCAAACAGTAAAAGAGTGATTAAAGTCGAACCCTAATCTGGGACTTCTGAAGTACGTGCTCAAAAAAGATAGTCGCGGTCGAGGTTTTTTGAAACTTTCGTTGCGAATGATCAGGCTTGGTGATTTAGAATAGAATGTCGAAGAGACGGAGCGTAAAAAACAGTAAAAGAGTGCTTAAAATCGAAACCCTTATTCTGAAACCATAATCTGTGACGTTCGAAGTACATTCTAAAAAACCGAGACACGGTCAACGTTTTTCGAAATTTCTATGGGTAATGATCAGGCATAATGAACTAGAATAGAATTTCGTAGAAGCGGAGTGCATAAAACGGTAAAAGTGTGCTTAAAATCGAACTCTAATTCGGGAAACCCTAATATGTGAAGTTTGAAGTACGTGCTCACAAAACCGACCCACGGTCGACGTTTTTACAAACTTTTTTGGGGAATGATCAGGGACAAGGATTTAGATTACAATTTCGAAGAAACGGAGTGATTAAAGAGTGATTAAAGTTGAACCCTAATCTGGGACAGTAAAAGTCGAACCCTAATCTGGGACTTCTGAAGTACGTGCTCAAAAAACTGAGTCGCGGTCGAGGTTTTTTGAAACTTTCTTTGCGAATGATCAGGTTTGGTGATTTAGAATAGAATGTCGAAGAGACGGAGCGTAAAAAACAGTAAAAGAGTGCTTAGAATCGAAACCCTTATTCGGAAACCATAATCTGTGACGTTCGAAGTACATGCTAAAAAACCGAGACACGGTCAACGTTTTTCGAAATTTCTATGGGTAATGATCAGGCATAATGAACTAGAATAGAATTTCGTAGAAGCGGAGTGCATAAAACGGTAAAAGTGTGCTTAAAATCGAACTCTAATTCGGGAAACCCTAATATGTGAAGTTTGAAGTACGTGCTCACAAAACCGACCCACGGTCGACGTTTTTACAAACTTTTGTGGGGAATGATCAGGGACAAGGATTTAGATTACAATTTCGAAGAAACGGAGTGATTAAAGAGTGATTAAAGTTGAACCCTAATCTGGGACAGTAAAAGTCGAACCCTAATCTGGGACTTCTAAAGTACGTGCTCAAAAAACATAGTCGCGGTCGAGGTTTTTTTAACTTTCGTTGCGAATGATCAGGCTTGGTGATTTAGAATAGAATGTCGAAGAGACGGAGCGTAAAAAACAGTAAAAGAGTGCTTAAAATCGAAACCCTTATTCGGAAACCATAATCTGTGACGTTCGAATCACATGCTAAAAAACCGAGACACGGTCAACGTTTTTCGAAATTTCTATGGGTAATGATCAGGCATAATGAACTAGAATAGAATTTCGTACAAGCGGAGTGCATAAAACGGTAAAAGTGTGCTTAAAATCGAACTCTAATTCGGGAAACCCTAATATGTGAAGTTTGAAGTACGTGCTCACAAAACCGACCCACGGTCGACGTTTTTACAAACTTTTGTGGGGAATGATCAGGGACAAGGATTTAGATTACAATTTCGAAGAAACAGAGTGATTAAAGAGTGATTAAAGTCGAAACCTAATCTGGGACAGTAAAAGTCGAACCCTAATTTGGGACTTCTTAAGTACGTGCTCAAAAAACATAGTCGCGGTCGAGGTTTTTTGAAACTTTCGTTGCGAATGATCAGGCTTGGTGATTTAGAATAGAATGTCGAAGAGACGGAGCGTAAAAAACAGTAAAAGAGTGCTTAAAATCGAAACCCTTATTCGGAAACCATCATCTGTGACGTTCGAAGTACATGCTAAAAAACAGAGACACGGTCAACGTTTTTCGAAATTTCTATGGGTAATGATCAGGCATAATGAACTAGAATAGAATTTCGTAGAAGCGGAGTGCATAAAACGGTAAAAGTGTGCTTAAAATCGAACTCTAATTGCGGAAACCCTAATATGTGAAGTTTGAAGTCTGTGCTCACAAAACCGACTCACGGTCGACGTTTTTACAAACTTTTGTGGGGAATGATCAGGGACAAGGATTTAGATTACAATTTCTAAGAAACGGAGTGCATCAAACAGTAAAAGAGTGATTAAAGTCGAACCCTAATCTGGGACTTTTGAAGTACGTGCTCAAAAAACATAGTCGCGGTCGAGGTTTTTTGAAACTTTCGTTGCGAATGATCAGGCTTGGTGATTTAGAATAGAATGTCGAAGAGACGGAGCGTAAAAAACAGTAAAAGAGTGCTTAAAATCGAAACCCTTATTCGGAAACCATAATCTGTGACATTCGAAGTACATGCTAAAAAACAGAGACACGGTCAACGTTTTTCGAAATTTCTATGGGTAATGATCAGGCATAATGAACTAGAATAGAATTTCGTAGAAGCGGAGTGCATAAAACGGTAAAAGTGTGCTTAAAATCGAACTCTAATTCGGGAAACCCTAATATGTGAAGTTTGAAGTACGTGCTCACAAAACCGACTCACGGTCGACGTTTTTACAAACTTTTGTGGGGAATGATCAGGGACAAGGATTTAGATTACAATTTCGAAGAAACGGAGTGCATCAAACAGTAAAAGAGTGATTAAAGTCGAACCCTAATCTGGGACTTCTGAAGTACGTGCTCAAAAAAGATAGTCGCGGTCGAGGTTTTTTGAAACTTTCGTTGCGAATGATCAGGCTTGGTGATTTAGAATAGAATGTCGAAGAGACGGAGCGTAAAAAACAGTAAAAGAGTGCTTAAAATCGAAACCCTTATTCTGAAACCATAATCTGTGACGTTCGAAGTACATTCTAAAAAACCGAGACACGGTCAACGTTTTTCGAAATTTCTATGGGTAATGATCAGGCATAATGAACTAGAATAGAATTTCGTAGAAGCGGAGTGCATAAAACGGTAAAAGTGTGCTTAAAATCGAACTCTAATTCGGGAAACCCTAATATGTGAAGTTTGAAGTACGTGCTCACAAAACCGACCCACGGTCGACGTTTTTACAAACTTTTTTGGGGAATGATCAGGGACAAGGATTTAGATTACAATTTCGAAGAAACGGAGTGATTAAAGAGTGATTAAAGTTGAACCCTAATCTGGGACAGTAAAAGTCGAACCCTAATCTGGGACTTCTGAAGTACGTGCTCAAAAAACTGAGTCGCGGTCGAGGTTTTTTGAAACTTTCTTTGCGAATGATCAGGCTTGGTGATTTAGAATAGAATGTCGAAGAGACGGAGCGTAAAAAACAGTAAAAGAGTGCTTAGAATCGAAACCCTTATTCGGAAACCATAATCTGTGACGTTCGAAGTACATGCTAAAAAACCGAGACACGGTCAACGTTTTTCGAAATTTCTATGGGTAATGATCAGGCATAATGAACTAGAATAGAATTTCGTAGAAGCGGAGTGCATAAAACGGTAAAAGTGTGCTTAAAATCGAACTCTAATTCGGGAAACCCTAATATGTGAAGTTTGAAGTACGTGCTCACAAAACCGACCCACGGTCGACGTTTTTACAAACTTTTGTGGGGAATGATCAGGGACAAGGATTTAGATTACAATTTCGAAGAAACGGAGTGATTAAAGAGTGATTAAAGTTGAACCCTAATCTGGGACAGTAAAAGTCGAACCCTAATCTGGGACTTCTAAAGTACGTGCTCAAAAAACTGAGTCGCGGTCGAGGTTTTTTGAAACTTTCGTTGCGAATGATCAGGCTTGGTGATTTAGAATAGAATGTCGAAGAGACGGAGCGTAAAAAACAGTAAAAGAGTGCTTAAAATCGAAACCCTTATTCGGAAACCATAATCTGTGACGTTCGAATCACATGCTAAAAAACCGAGACACGGTCAACGTTTTTCGAAATTTCTATGGGTAATGATCAGGCATAATGAACTAGAATAGAATTTCGTACAAGCGGAGTGCATAAAACGGTAAAAGTGTGCTTAAAATCGAACTCTAATTCGGGAAACCCTAATATGTGAAGTTTGAAGTACGTGCTCACAAAACCGACCCACGGTCGACGTTTTTACAAACTTTTGTGGGGAATGATCAGGGACAAGGATTTAGATTACAATTTCGAAGAAACGGAGTGATTAAAGAGTGATTAAAGTCGAAACCTAATCTGGGACAGTAAAAGTCGAACCCTAATCTGGGACTTCTGAAGTACGTGCTCAAAAAACATAGTCGCGGTCGAGGTTTTTTGAAACTTATGTTGCGAATGATCAGGCTTGGTGATTTAGAATAGAATGTCGAAGAGACGGAGCGTAAAAAACAGTAAAAGAGTGCTTAAAATCGAAACCCTTATTCGGAAACCATAATCTGTGACGTTCGAAGTACATGCTAAAAAACCGAGACACGGTCAACGTTTTTCGAAATTTCTATGGGTAATGATCAGGCATAATGAACTAGAATAGAATTTCGTAGAAGCGGAATGCATAATACGGTAAAAGTGTGCTTAAAATCGAACTCTAATTCGGGAAACCCTAATATGTGAAGTTTGAAGTACGTGCTCACAAAACCGACCCACGGTCGACGTTTTTACAAACTTTTGTGGGGAATTTTCAGGGACAAGGATTTAGATTACAATTTCGAAGAAACGGAGTGATTAAAGAGTGATTAAAGTCGAAACCTAATCTGGGACAGTAAAAGTCGAACCCTAATCTGGGACTTCTTAAGTACGTGCTCAAAAAACATAGTCGCGGTCGAGGTTTTTTGAAACTTTCGTTGCGAATGATCAGGCTTGGTGATTTAGAATAGAATGTCGAAGAGACGGAGCGTAAAAAACAGTAAAAGAGTGCTTAAAATCGAAACCCTTATTCGGAAACCATAATCTGTGACGTTCGAAGTACATGCTAAAAAACCGAGACACGGTCAACGTTTTTCGAAATTTCTATGGGTAATGATCAGGCATAATGAACTAGAATAGAATTTCGTAGAAGCGGAGTGCATAATACGGTAAAAGTGTGCTTAAAATCGAACTCTAATTCGGGAAACCCTAATATGTGAAGTTTGAAGTACGTGCTCACAAAACCGACCCACGGTCGACGTTTTTACAAACTTTTGTGGGGAATTTTCAGGGACAAGGATTTAGATTACAATTTCGAAGAAACGGAGTGATTAAAGAGTGATTAAAGTCGAAACCTAATCTGGGACAGTAAAAGTCGAACCCTAATCTGGGACTTCTAAAGTACGTGCTCAAAAAACATAGTCGCGGTCAAGGTGTTTTGAAACTTATGTTGCGAATGATCAGGCTTGGTGATTTAGAATAGAATGTCGAAGAGACGGAGCGTAAAAAACAGTAAAAGAGTGCTTAAAATCGAAACCCTTATTCGGAAACCATAATCTGTGACGTTCGAAGTACATGCTAAAAAACCGAGACACGGTCAACGTTTTTCGAAATTTCTATGGGTAATGATCAGGCATAATGAACTAGAATAGAATTTCGTAGAAGCGGAGTGCATAAAACGGTAAAAGTGTGTTTAAAATCGAACTCTAATTCGGGAAACCCTAATATGTGAAGTTTGAAGTACGTGCTCACAAAACCGACCCACGGTCGACGTTTTTACAAACTTTTGTGGGGAATGATCAGGGACAAGGATTTAGATTACAATTTCGAAGAAACGGAGTGATTAAAGAGTGATTAAAGTCGAACCCTAATCTGGGACAGTAAAAGTCGAACCCTAATCTGGGACTTCTAAAGTACGTGCTCAAAAAACATAGTCGCGGTCGAGGTTTTTTTAACTTTCGTTGCGAATGATCAGGCTTGGTGATTTAGAATAGAATGTCGAAGAGACGGAGCGTAAAAAACAGTAAAAGAGTGCTTAAAATCGAAACCCTTATTCGGAAACAATAATCTCTGACGTTCGAAGTACATTCTAAAAAACCGAGACACGGTCAACGTTTTTCGAAATTTCTATGGGTAATGATCAGGCATAATGAACTAGAATAGAATTTCGTAGAAGCGGAGTGCATAAAACGGTAAAAGTGTGCTTAAAATCGAACTCTAATTCGGGAAACCCTAATATGTGAAGTTTGAAGTACGTGCTCACAAAACCGACCCACGGTCGACGTTTTTACAAACTTTTGTGGGGAATGATCAGGGACAAGGATTTAGATTACAATTTCGAAGAAACGGAGTGATTAAAGAGTGATTAAAGTCGAACCCTAATCTGGGACAGTAAAAGTCGAACCCTAATCTGGGACTTCTGAAGTACGTGCTCAAAAAACATAGTCGCGGTCGAGGTTTTTTGAAACTTTCGTTGCGAATGATCTGGCTTGGTGATTTAGAATAGAATGTCGAAGAGACGGAGCGTAAAAAACAGTAAAACAGTGCTTAAAATCGAAACCCTTATTCGGAAACCATAATCTGTGACGTTCGAAGTACATGCTAAAAAATCGAGACACGGTCAAAGTTTTTCGAAATTTCTATGGGTAATGATCAGGCATAATGAACTATAATAGAATTTCGTAGAAGCGGAGTGCATAAAACGGTAAAAGTGTTCTTAAAATCGAACTCTAATTCGGGAAACCCTAATATGTGAAGTTTGAAGTACGTGCTCACAAAACCGACCCACGGTCGACGTTTTTACAAACTTTTGTGGGGAATGATCAGGGACAAGGATTTAGATTACAATTTCGAAGAAACGGAGTGATTAAAGAGTGATTAAAGTCGAACCCTAATCTGGGACAGTAAAAGTCGAACCCTAATCAGGGACTTCTGAAGTACGTGCTCAAAAAACATAGTTGCGGTCGAGGTTTTTTGAAACTTTCGTTGGGAATGATCAGGCTTGGTGATTTAGAATAGAATGTCGAAGAGACGGAGCGTAAAAAACAGTAAAAGAGTGCTTAAAATCGAAACCCTTATTCGGAAACCATAATCTGTGATGTTCGAAGTACATGCTAAAAAACCGAGACACGGTCAAAGTTTTTCGAAATTTCTATGGGTAATGATCAGGCATAATGAACTATAATAGAATTTCGTAGAAGCGGAGTGCATAAAACTGTTAAAGTGTGCTTAAAATCGAACTCTAATTCGAGAAACCCTAATATGTGAAGTTTGAAGTACGTGCTCACAAAACCGACCCACGGTCGACGTTTTTACAAACTTTTGTGGGGAATGATCAGGGACAAGAATTTAGATTACAATTTCGAAGAAACGGAGTGATTAAAGAGTTATTAAAGTCGAACCCTAATCTGGGACAGTAAAAGTTGAACCCTAATCTGGGACTTCTGAAGTACGTGCTCAAAAACCATAGTCGCGGTCGAGGTTTTTTGAAACTTTCGTTGCGAATGATCAGGCTTGGTGATTTAGAATAGAATGTCGAAGAGACGTAGCGTAAAAAACAGTAAATGAGTGCTTAAAATCGAAACCCTTATTCGGAAACCATAATCTGTGACGTTCGAAGTACATGCTAAAAAACCGAGACACGGTCAACGTTTTTCGAAATTTCTATGGGTAATGATCAGGCATAATGAACTAGAATAGAATTTCGTAGAAGCGGAGTGCATAAAACGGTAAAAGTGTGCTTAAAATCGAACTCTAATTCGGGAAACCCTAATATGTGAAGTTTGAAGTACGTGCTCACAAAACCGACCCACGGTCGACGTTTTTACAAACTTTTGTGGGGAATGATCAGGGACAAGGATTTAGATTACAATTTCGAAGAAACGGAGTGATTAAAGAGTGATTAAAGTCGAACCCTAATCTGGGACAGTAAAAGTCGAACCCTAATCTGGGACTTCTGAAGTACGTGCTCAAAAAACATAGTCGCGGTCGAGGTTTTTTGAAACTTTCGTTGCGAATGATCAGGCTTGGTGATTTAGAATAGAATGTCGAAGAGACGTAGCGTAAAAAACAGTAAATGAGTGCTTAAAATCGAAACCCTTATTCGGAAACCATAATCTGTGACGTTCGAAGTACATGCTAAAAAACCGAGACACGGTCAACGTTTTTCGAAATTTCTATGGGTAATGATCAGGCATAATGAACTAGAATAGAATTTCGTAGAAGCGGAGTGCATAAAACGGTAAAAGTGTGCTTAAAATCGAACTCTAATTCGGAAAACCCTAATATGTGAGGTTTGAAGTACGTGCTTACAAAACCGACCCACGGCCAACGTTTTTACAAACTTTTGTGGGGAATGATCAGGGACAAGGATTTAGATTACAATTTCAAAGAAACGGAGTGCATCAAACAGTAAAAGAGTGATTAAAGTCGAACCCTAATCTGGGACGTCAGAAGTACGTGCTCAAAACACTGAGTCGCGGTCGAGGTTTTTTGAAACTTTCGTTGCGAATGATCAGGCTTGGTGATTTAGAATAGAATGTCGAAGAGACGGAGCGTAAAAAACAGTAAAAGAGTGCTTAAAATCGAAACCCTTATTCGGAAACCATAATCTGTGACGTTCGCAGTACATGCTAAAAAACCGAGACACGGTCAACGTTTTTCGAAATTTCTATGGGTAATGATCAGGCATAATGAACTAGAATAGAATTTCGTAGAAGCGGAGTGCATAAAACGGTAAAAGTGTGCTTAAAATCGAACTCTAATTCGGAAAACCCTAATATGTGAGGTTTGAAGTACGTGCTTACAAAACCGACCCACGGTCGACGTTTTTACAAACTTTTGTGGGGAATGATCAGGGACAAGGATTTAGATTACAATTTCAAAGAAACGGAGTGCATCAAACAGTAAAAGAGTGATTAAAGTCGAACCCTAATCTGGGACGTCAGAAGTACGTGCTCAAAACACTGAGTCGCGGTCGAGGTTTTTTGAAACTTTCGTTGCGAATGATCAGGCTTGGTGATTTAGAATAGAATGTCGAAGAGACGGAGCGTAAAAAAAAGGAAAAGAGTGCTTAAAATTGAAACCCTTATTCGGAAACCATAATCTGTGACGTTTGAAGTACATGCTAAAAAACCGAGACATGGTCAACGTTTTTCGAAATTTCTATGGGTAATGATCAGGCATAATGAACTAGAATAGAATTTCGTAGAAGCGGAGTGCATAAAACGGTTAAAGTGTGCTTAAAATCGAACTCTAATTCGGGAAACCCTAATATGTAAAGTTTGAAGTACGTGCTCACAAAATCGACCCACGGTCGACGTTTTTACAAACTTTTGTGGGGAATGATCAAGGACAATGATTTAGATTACAATTTCGAAGAAACGGAGTGATTAAAGAGTGATTAAAGTCGAACCCTAATCTGGGACAGTAAAAGTCGAACCCTAATCTGGGACTTCTGAAGTACGTGCTCAAAAAACATAGTCGCGGTCGAGGTTTTTTGAAACTTTCGTTGCGAATGATCAGGCTTGGTGATTTAGAATAGAATGTCGAAGAGACGGAGCGTAAAAAACAGTAAAAGAGTGCTTAAAATCGAAACCCTTATTCGGAAACCATAATCTGTGACGTTCGCAGTACATGCTAAAAAACCGAGACACGGTCCACGTTTTTCGAAATTTCTATGGGTAATGATCAGGCATAATGAACTAGAATAGAATTTCGTAGAAGCGGAGTGCATAAAACGGTAAAAGTGTGCTTAAAATCGAACTCTAATTCGGGAAACCCTAATATGTGAAGTTTGAAGTACGTGCTCACAAAACCGACCCACGGTCGACGTTTTTACAAACTTTTGTGGGGAATGATCAGGGACAAGGATTTAGATTACAATTTCGAAGAAACAAAGTGATTAAAGAGTGATTAAAGTCGAACCCTAATCTGGAACAGTAAAAGTCGAACCCTAATCTGGGACTTCTGAAGTACGTGCTCAAAAAACATAGTCGCGGTCGAGGTTTTTTGCAACTTTCGTTGCGAATGATCAGGCTTGGTGATTTAGAATAGAATGTCGAAGAAACGGAGCATAAAAAACAGTAAAAGAGTGCTTAAAATCGAAACCCTTATTCGGAAACCATAATCTGTGACGTTCGAAGTACATGCTAAAAAACCGAGACACGGTCAACGTTTTTCGAAATTTCTATGGGTAATGATAAGGCATAATGAACTAGAATAGAATTTCGTAGAAGCGGAGTGCATAAAACGGTAAAAGTGTGCTTAAAATCGAACTCTAATTCGGGAAACCCTAATATGTGAAGTTTGAAGTACGTGCTCACAAAACCGACCCACGGTCGACATTTTTACAAACTTTTGTGGGGAATGATCAGGGACAAGGATTTAGATTACAATTTCGAAGAAACGGAGTGCATCAAACAGTAAAAGAGTGATTAAAGTCGAACCCTAATCTGGGACGTCTGAAGTACGTGCTCAAAACACTGAGTCGCGGTCGAGGTTTTTTGAAACTTTCGTTGCGAATGATCAGGCTTGGTGATTTAGAATAGAATGTCGAAGAGACGGAGCGTAAAAAACAGTAAAAGAGTGCTTAAATTCGAAACCCTTATTCGGAAACCATAATCTGTGACGTTTGAAGTACATGCTAAAAAACCGAGACATGGTCAACGTTTTTCGAAATTTCTATGGGTAATGATCAGGCATAATGAACTAGAATAGAATTTCGTAGAAGCGGAGTGCATAAAACAGTTAAAGTGTGCTTAAAATCGAACTCTAATTCGGGAAACCCTAATATGTGAAGTTTGAAGTACGTGCTCACAAAACCGACCCACGGTCGACGTTTTTACAAACTTCTGTGGGGAATGATCAGGGAAAAGGATTTAGATTACAATTTCGAAGAAACGGAGAGATTAAAGAGTGATTAAAGTCGAACCCTAATCTGGGACAGTAAAAGTCGAACCCTAATCTGGGACTTCTGAAGTAAGTGCTCAAAAAACATAGTCGCGGTCGAGGTTTTTTGAAACTTTCGTTGCGAATGATCAGGCTTGGTGATTTAGAATAGAATGTCGAAGAGACGGAGCGTAAAAAACAGTAAAAGAGTGCTTAAAATCGAAACCCTTATTCGGAAACCATAAACTGTGACGTTTGAAGTACATGCTAAAAAACCGAGACACGGTCAACGTTTTTCGAAATTTCTATGGGTAATATCAGGCATAATGAACTAGAATAGAATTTCGTAGAAGCGGAGTGCATAAAACGGTAAAAGTGTGCTTAAAATCGAACTCTAATTCGGGTAACCCTAATATGTGAAGTTTGAAGTACGTGCTCACAAAACCGACCCACGGTCGACGTTTTTACAAACTTTTGTGGGGAATGATCAGGGACAAGGATTTAGATTACAATTTCGAAGAAACGGAGTGCATCAAACAGTAAAAGAGTGATTGAAGTCGAACCCTAATCTGGGACGTCTGAAGTACGTGCTCAAAAAACTGAGTCGCGGTCGAGGTTTTTTGAAACTTTCGTTGCGAATGATCAGGCTTGGTGATTTAGAATAGAATGTCGAAGAGACGGAGGGTAAAAAACAGTAAAAGAGTGCTTAAAATCGAAACCCCTATTCGGAAACCATAATCTGTGACGTTTGAAGTACATGCTAAAAAACCGAGACACGGTCAACGTTTTTCGAAATTTCTATGGGTAATGATCAGGCATAATGAACTAGAATAGAATTTCGTAGAAGCGGAGTGCATAAAACGGTAAAAGTGTGCTTAAAATCGAACTCCAATTCGGGAAACCCTAATATGTGAAGTTCGAAGTACGTGCTCACAAAACCGACTCACGGTCGACGTTTTTACAAACTTTTGTGGGGAATGATCAGGGACAAGGATTTAGATTACAATTTCGAAGAAACGGAGTGCATCAAACAGTAAAAGAGTGATTGAAGTCGAACCCTAATCTGGGACGTCTAAAGTACGTGCTCAAAAAACTGAGTCAAGGTCGAGGTTTTTTGAAACTTTCGTTGCGAATGATCAGGCTTGGTGATTTACAATAGAATGTCGAAGAGACGGAGCGTAAAAAACAGTAAAAGAGTGCTTAAAATCGAAACCCTTATTCGGAAACCATAATCTGTGACGTTCGAAGTACATGCTAAAAAACCGAGACTCGGTCAACGTTTTTCGAAATTTCTATGGGTAATGATCAGGCATAATGAACTAGAATAGAATTTCGTAGAAGCGGAGTGCATAAAACGGTAAAAGTGTTCTTAAAATCGAACTCTAATTCGGGAAACCCTAATATGTGAAGTTTGAAGTACGTGCTCAAAAAACCGACCCACGGTCGACGTTTTTACAAACTTTTGTGGGGAATGATCAGGGACAAGGATTTAGATTACAATTTCGAAGAAACGGAGTGATTAAAGAGTGATTAAAGTCGAACCCTAATCTGGGACAGTAAAAGTCGAACCCAAATCTGGGACTTCTGAAGTACGTGCTCAAAAAACATAGTCGCGGTCGAGGTTTTTTGAAACTTTCGTTGCGAATGATAGGGCTTGGTGATTTAGAATAGAATGTCGAAGAGACGGAGCGTAAAAAACAGTAAAAGAGTGCTTAAAATCGAAACCCTTATTCGGAAACCATAATCTGTGACGTCCGAAGTACATGCTAAAAAACCGAGACACGGTCAACGTTTTTCGAAATTTCTATGGGTAATGATCATGCATAATGAACTAGAATAGAATTTCATAGAAGCGGAGTGCGTAAAACGGTAAAAGTGTGCTTAAAATCGAACTCTAATTCGGGAAACCCTAATATGTGAAGTTTGAAGAACGTGCTCACAAAACCGACCCACGGTCGACGTTTTTACAAACTTTTGTGGGGAATGATCAGGGACAAGGATTTAGATTACAATTTCGTAGAAACGGAGTGTATCAAACAGTAAAAGAGTGATTGAAGTCGAACCCTAATCTGGGACGTCTGAAGTATGTGCTCAAAAAACTGAGTCGCGGTCGAGGTTTTTTGAAACTTTCGTTGGGAATGATCAGGCTTGGTGATTTAGAATAGAATGTCGAAGAGACGGAGCGTAAAAAACAGTAAAAGAGAGCTTAAAATCGAAACCCTTATTCGGAAACCATAATCTGTGACGTTTGAAGTACATGCTAAAAAACCGAGACACGGTCAACGTTTTTCGAAATTTCTATGGGTAATGATCAGGCATAATGAACTAGAATAGAATTTCGTAGAAGCGGAGTGCATAAAACGGTAAAAGTGTGCTTAAAATCGAACTCTAATTCGGGAAACCCTAATATGTGAAGTTTGAAGTACGTGCTCATAAAACCGACTCACGGTCGACGTTTTTACAAACTTTTGTGGGGAATGATCAGGGACAAGGATTTAGATTACAATTTCGAAGAAACGGAGTGCATCAAACAGTAAAAGAGTGATTGAAGTCGAACCCTAATCTGGGACGTCTGAAGTACGTGCTCAAAAAACTGAGTCGCGGTCGAGGTTTTTTGAAACTTTCGTTGCGAATGATCAGGCTTGGTGATTTAGAATAGAATGTCGAAGAGACGGAGGGTAAAAAACAGTAAAAGTGTGCTTAAAATCGAAACCCCTATTCGGAAACCATAATCTATTACGTTTGAAGTACATGCTAAAAAACCGAGACACGGTCAACGTTTTTCAAAATTTCTATGGGTAATGATCAGGCATAATGAACTAAAATAGAATTTCGTAGAAGCGGAGTGCATAAAACGGTAAAAGTGTGCTTAAAATCGAACTCCAATTCGGGAAACCCTAATATGTGAAGTTCGAAGTACGTGCTCACAAAACCGACTCACGGTCGACGTTTTTACAAACTTTTGTGGGGAATGATCAGGGACAAGGATTTAGATTACAATTTCGAAGAAACGGAGTGCATCAAACAGTAAAAGAGTGATTGAAGTCGAACCCTAATCTGGGACGTCTAAAGTACGTGCTCAAAAAACTGAGTCAAGGTCGAGGTTTTTTGAAACTTTCGTTGCGAATGATCAGGCTTGGTGATTTACAATAGAATGTCGAAGAGACGGAGCGTAAAAAACAGTAAAAGAGTGCTTAAAATCGAAACCCTTATTCGGAAACCATAATCTGTGACGTTCGAAGTACATGCTAAAAAACCGAGACTCGGTCAACGTTTTTCGAAATTTCTATGGGTAATGATCATGCATAATGAACTAGAATAGAATTTCATAGAAGCGGAGTGCGTAAAACGGTAAAAGTGTGCTTAAAATCGAACTCTAATTCGGGAAACCCTAATATGTGAAGTTCGAAGTACGTGCTCACAAAACCGACTCACGGTCGACGTTTTTACAAACTTTTGTGGGGAATGATCAGGGACAAGGATTTAGATTACAATTTCGAAGAAACGGAGTGCATCAAACAGTAAAAGAGTGATTGAAGTCGAACCCTAATCTGGGACGTCTGAAGTACGTGCTCAAAAAACTGAGTCGCGGTCAAGGTTTTTTGAAACTTTCGTTGCGAATGATCAGGCTTGGTGATTTAGAATAGAATGTCGAAGAGACGGAGCGTAAAAAACAGTAAAAGAGTGCTTAAAATCGAAACCCTTATTCGGAAACCATAATCTGTGACGTTTGAAGTACATGCTAAAAAACCGAGACACGGTCAACGTTTTTCGAAATTTCTATGGGTAATGATCAGGCATAATGAACTAGAATAGAATTTCGTAGAAGCGGAGTGCATAAAACGGTAAAAGTCTGCTTAAAATCGAACTCCAATTCGGGAAACCCTAATATGTGAAGTTCGAAGTACGTGCTCACAAAACCGACTCACGGTCGACGTTTTTACAAACTTTTGTGGGGAATGATCATGGACAAGGATTTAGATTACAATTTCGAAGAAACGGAGTGCATCAAACAGTAAAAGAGTGATTGAAGTCGAACCCTAATCTGGGACGTCTGAAGTACGTGCTCAAAAAACTGAGTCGCGGTCGAGGTTTTTTGAAACTTTCGTTGCGAATGATCAGGCTTGGTGATTTAGAATAGAATGTCGAAGAGACGGAGCGTAAAAAACAGTAAAAGAGTGCTTAAAATCGAAACCCTTATTCGGAAACCATAATCTGTGACGTTTGAAGTACATGCTAAAAAACCGAGACACGGTCAACGTTTTTCGAAATTTCTATGGGTAATGATCAGGCATAATGAACTAGAATAGAATTTCGTAGAAGCGGAGTGCATAAAACGGTAAAAGTCTGCTTAAAATCGAACTCCAATTCGGGAAACCCTAATATGTGAAGTTCGAAGTACGTGCTCACAAAACCGACTCACGGTCGACGTTTTTACAAACTTTTGTGGGGAATGATCAGGGACAAGGATTTAGATTACAATTTCGAAGAAACGGAGTGCATCAAACAGTAAAAGAGTGATTGAAGTCGAACCCTAATCTGGGACGTCTGAAGTACGTGCTCAAAAAACTGAGTCGCGGTCGAGGTTTTTTGAAACTTTCGTTGCGAATGATCAGGCTTGGTGATTTAGAATAGAATGTCGAAGAGACGGAGTGTAAAAAAGAGTAAAAGAGTGCTTAAAATCGAAACCCTTATTCGGAAACCATAATCTGTGACGTTTGAAGTACATGCTAAAAAACCGAGACACGGTCAACGTTTTTCGAAATTTCTATGGGTAATGATCAGGCATAATGAACTAGAATAGAATTTCGTAGAAGCGGAGTGCATAAAACGGTAAAAGTGTGCTTAAAATCGAACTCCAATTCGGGAAACCCTAATATGTGAAGTTCGAAGTACGTGCTCACAAAACCGACTCACGGTCGACGTTTTTACAAACTTTTGTGGGGAATGATCAGGGACAAGGATTTAGATTACAATTTCGTAGAAACGGAGTGTATCAAACAGTAAAAGAGTGATTGAAGTCGAACCCTAATCTGGGAGATCTGAAGTATGTTGATAAGATAAGGAATCAACTACAAGGGGGGTAAGATTCGGATTACCTTGTTGATCGAATATCTCAAGGCAAGAACACTTGATTGAGATTCGAATCACTCCACAAGCAAGATCGATCATGTCTAGCTTGAATGACTCTTGTTGATCAAATATCTCAAACACTTGTTTGAGATTCGAATCATTCCACAAGCAAGATTGATCATGTCGAGCTTGAATGATTCTACATGCAATCTAAACTACATAGAATTGCAAAGAAACTTAGCCATTGGCTAAAGAAAGCACAAATGCTTCTTTTAATATATTTTCCAAGTCTACCTTACAAATACAACATACATGGCTTTATATAGCCTCAAAATGAAACTATTAAAGGCATTCCAAAAGTTGTAACATTCACACTTTATGGCCATAATTAGCCATTATGTAAATGTAACTGAAATGAAATAAAAAGTCTTAAAATACAATAACTCTAAATTAATCTAAATTATAACCCACCCAAAATTTACAACAATCAAACTTTATTCTTCTTCAATGTAGCATGAATTGAAACATATTTTGATAATTTTGACAACCTTTTCTTCACATCTTCATTGAAGTATATTGTATGATTGATGTCTCTCAGTTCATATCATTCTCCACTTCTTCAAGAGGATTCGTCCTCGAATCTATTTGTGAAACTTTGCTGCAAAAAATAAGTTATGGAAATACGAAGGACCTCACAACACTCTCCTCACGAGTATACACTCAAGGAAATTTTAGGACACTCTTTTTACACTCAGTTACACAAATGAAGCTCTCATTCTCACCTCTCAAAATTTTAAATAGAGCAAAGATTGAATTTTGAACTCTGGGTCGATTAAAAACTAAAAAGATGAAAATAAATAAAAATCAAATTGAGAAGAAACGCAAAGGAAACATATATCCGATCTTGAGCCTGAAGCTCTGATACCAAATGATAAGATAAGGAATCAACTACAAGGGGGGTAAGATTCGGATTACCTTGTTGATCGAATATCTCAAGGCAAGAACACTTGATTGAGATTCGAATCACTCCACAAGCAAGATCGATCATGTCTAGCTTGAATGACTCTTGTTGATCAAATATCTCAAACACTTGTTTGAGATTCGAATCATTCCACAAGCAAGATTGATCATGTCGAGCTTGAATGATTCTACATGCAATCTAAACTACATAGAATTGCAAAGAAACTTAGCCATTGGCTAAAGAAAGCACAAATGCTTCTTTTAATATATTTTCCAAGTCTACCTTACAAATACAACATACATGGCTTTATATAGCCTCAAAATGAAACTATTAAAGGCATTCCAAAAGTTGTAACATTCACACTTTATGGCCATAATTAGCCATTATGTAAATGTAACTGAAATGAAATAAAAAGTCTTAAAATACAATAACTCTAAATTAATCTAAATTATAACCCACCCAAAATTTACAACAATCAAACTTTATTCTTCTTCAATGTAGCATGAATTGAAACATATTTTGATAATTTTGACAACCTTTTCTTCACATCTTCATTGAAGTATATTGTATGATTGATGTCTCTCAGTTCATATCATATGTGCTCAAAAAACTGAGTCGCGGTCGAGGTATTTTGAAACTTTCGTTGGGAATGATCAGGCTTGGTGATTTAGAATAGAATGTCGAAGAGACGGAGCGTAAAAAACAGTAAAAGAGTGCTTAAAATCGAAACCCTTATTCGGAAACCATAATCTGTGACGTTTGAAGTACATGCTAAAAAACCGAGACACGGTCAACGTTTTTCGAAATTTCTATGGGTAATGATCAGGCATAATGAACTAGAATAGAATTTCGTAGAAGCGGAGTGCATAAAACGGTAAAAGTGTGCTTAAAATCGAACTCCAATTCGGGAAACCCTAATATGTGAAGTTCGAAGTACGTGCTCACAAAACCGACTCACGGTCGACGTTTTTACAAACTTTTGTGGGGAATGATCAGGGACAAGGATTTAGATTACAATTTCGAAGAAACGGAGTGCATCAAACAGTAAAAGAGTGATTGAAGTCGAACCCTAATCTGGGACGTCTGAAGTACGTGCTCAAAAAACTGAGTCGCGGTCGAGGTTTTTTGAAACTTTCGTTGCGAATGATCAGGCTTGGTGATTTAGAATAGAATGTCGAAGAGACGGAGTGTAAAAAACAGTAAAAGAGTGCTTAAAATCGAAACCCTTATTCGGAAACCATAATCTGTGACGTTTGAAGTACATGCTAAAAAACCGAGACACGGTCAACGTTTTTCGAAATTTCTATGGGTAATGATCAGGCATAATGAACTAGAATAGAATTTCGTAGAAGCGGAGTGCATAAAACGGTAAAAGTGTGCTTAAAATCGAACTCCAATTCGGGAAACCCTAATATGTGAAGTTCGAAGTACGTGCTCACAAAACCGACTCACGGTCGACGTTTTTACAAACTTTTTTGGGGAATGATTAGGGACAAGGATTTAGATTACAATTTCGAAGAAACGAAGTGCATCAAACAGTAAAAGAGTGATTGAAGTCGAACCCTAATCTGGGACTTCTGAAGTACGTGCTCAAAAAACTGAGTCGCGGTCGAGGTTTTTTGAAACTTTCGTTGCGAATGATCAGGCTTGGTGATTTAGAATAGAATGTCGAAGAGACGGAGGGTAAAAAACAGTAAAAGTGTGCTTAAAATCGAAACCCCTATTCGGAAACCATAATCTGTTACGTTTGAAGTACATGCTAAAAAACCGAGACACGGTCAACGTTTTTCAAAATTTCTATGGGTAATGATCAGGCATAATGAACTAAAATAGAATTTCGTAGAAGCGGAGTGCATAAAACGGTAAAAGTGTGCTTAAAATCGAACTCCAATTCGGGAAACCCTAATATGTGAAGTTCGAAGTACGTGCTCACAAAACCGACTCACGGTCGACGTTTTTACAAACTTTTGTGGGGAATGATCAGGGACAAGGATTTAGATTACAATTTCGAAGAAACGGAGTGCATCAAACAGTAAAAGAGTGATTGAAGTCGAACCCTAATCTGGGACGTCTGAAGTACGTGCTCAAAAAACTGAGTCGCGGTCGAGGTTTTTTGAAACTTTCGTTGCGAATGATCAGGCTTGGTGATTTAGAATAGAATGTCGAAGAGACGGAGGGTAAAAAACAGTAAAAGTGTGCTTAAAATCGAAACCCCTATTCGGAAACCATAATCTGTTACGTTTGAAGTACATGCTAAAAAACCGAGACACGGTCAACGTTTTTCAAAATTTCTATGGGTAATGATCAGGCATAATGAACTAAAATAGAATTTCGTAGAAGCGGAGTGCATAAAACGGTAAAAGTGTGCTTAAAATCGAACTCCAATTCGGGAAACCCTAATATGTGAAGTTCGAAGTACGTGCTCACAAAACCGACTCACGGTCGACGTTTTTACAAACTTTTGTGGGGAATGATCAGGGACAAGGATTTAGATTACAATTTCGAAGAAACGGAGTGCATCAAACAGTAAAAGAGTGATTGAAGTCGAACCCTAATCTGGGACGTCTAAAGTACGTGCTCAAAAAACTGAGTCAAGGTCGAGGTTTTTTGAAACTTTCGTTGCGAATGATCAGGCTTGGTGATTTACAATAGAATGTCGAAGAGACGGAGCGTAAAAAACAGTAAAAGAGTGCTTAAAATCGAAACCCTTATTCGGAAACCATAATCTGTGACGTTCGAAGTACATGCTAAAAAACCGAGACTCGGTCAACGTTTTTCGAAATTTCTATGGGTAATGATCATGCATAATGAACTAGAATAGAATTTCATAGAAGCGGAGTGCGTAAAACGGTAAAAGTGTGCTTAAAATCGAACTCTAATTCGGGAAACCCTAATATGTGAAGTTGAAGTACGTGCTCACAAAACCGACTCACGGTCGACGTTTTTACAAACTTTTGTGGGGAATGATCAGGGACAAGGATTTAGATTACAATTTCGAAGAAACGGAGTGCATCAAACAGTAAAAGAGTGATTGAAGTCGAACCCTAATCTGGGACGTCTGAAGTACGTGCTCAAAAAACTGAGTCGCGGTCGAGGTTTTTTGAAACTTTCGTTGCGAATGATCAGGCTTGGTGATTTAGAATAGAATGTCGAAGAGACGGAGCGTAAAAAACAGTAAAAGAGTGCTTAAAATCGAAACCCTTATTCGGAAACCATAATCTGTGACGTTTGAAGTACATGCTAAAAAACCGAGACACGGTCAACGTTTTTCGAAATTTCTATGGGTAATGATCAGGCATAATGAACTAGAATAGAATTTCGTAGAAGCGGAGTGCATAAAACGGTAAAAGTCTGCTTAAAATCGAACTCCAATTCGGGAAACCCTAATATGTGAAGTTCGAAGTACGTGCTCACAAAACCGACTCACGGTCGACGTTTTTACAAACTTTTGTGGGGAATGATCATGGACAAGGATTTAGATTACAATTTGGAAGAAACGGAGTGCATCAAACAGTAAAAGAGTGATTGAAGTCGAACCCTAATCTGGGACGTCTGAAGTACGTGCTCAAAAAACTGAGTCGCGGTCGAGGTTTTTTGAAACTTTCGTTGCGAATGATCAGGCTTGGTGATTTAGAATAGAATGTCGAAGAGACGGAGCGTAAAAAACAGTAAAAGAGTGCTTAAAATCGAAACCCCTATTCGGAAACCATAATCTGTGACGTTTGAAGTACATGCTAAAAAACCGAGACACGGTCAACGTTTTTCGAAATTTCTATGGGTAATGATCAGGCATAATGAACTAGAATAGAATTTCGTAGAAGCGGAGTGCATAAAACGGTAAAAGTGTGCTTAAAATCGAACTCCAATTCGGGAAACCCTAATATGTGAAGTTCGAAGTACGTGCTCACAAAACCGACTCACGGTCGACGTTTTTACAAACTTTTGTGGGGAATGATCAGGGACAAGGATTTAGATTACAATTTCGAAGAAACGGAGTGCATCAAACAGTAAAAGAGTGATTGAAGTCGAACCCTAATCTGGGACGTCTGAAGTACGTGCTCAAAAAACTGAGTCGCGGTCGAGGTTTTTTGAAACTTTCGTTGCGAATGATCAGGCTTGGTGATTTAGAATAGAAGGTCGAAGAGACGGAGTGTAAAAAACAGTAAAAGAGTGCTTAAAATCGAAACCCTTATTCGGAAACCATAATCTGTGACGTTTGAAGTACATGCTAAAAAACCGAGACACGGTCAACGTTTTTCGAAATTTCTATGGGTAATGATCAGGCATAATGAACTAGAATAGAATTTCGTAGAAGCGGAGTGCATAAAACGGTAAAAGTCTGCTTAAAATCGAACTCCAATTCGGGAAACCCTAATATGTGAAGTTCGAAGTACGTGCTCACAAAACCGACTCACGGTCGACGTTTTTACAAACTTTTGTGGGGAATGATCAGGGACAAGGATTTAGATTACAATTTCGAAGAAACGGAGTGCATCAAACAGTAAAAGAGTGATTGAAGTCGAACCCTAATCTGGGACGTCTGAAGTACGTGCTCAAAAAACTGAGTCGCGGTCGAGGTTTTTTGAAACTTTCGTTGCGAATGATCAGGCTTGGTGATTTAGAATAGAATGTCGAAGAGACGGAGGGTAAAAAACAGTAAAAGAGTGCTTAAAATCGAAACCCCTATTCGGAAACCATAATCTATGACGTTTGAAGTACATGCTAAAAAACCGAGACACGGTCAACGTTTTTCGAAATTTCTATGGGTAATGATCAGGCATAATGAACTAGAATAGAATTTCGTAGAAGCGGAGTGCATAAAACGGTAAAAGTGTGCTTAAAATCGAACTCCAATTCGGGAAACCCTAATATGTGAAGTTCGAAGTACGTGCTCACAAAACCGACTCACGGTCGACGTTTTTACAAACTTTTGTGGGGAATGATCAGGGACAAGGATTTAGATTACAATTTCGAAGAAACGGAGTGCATCAAACAGTAAAAGAGTGATTGAAGTCGAACCCTAATCTGGGACGTCTGAAGTACGTGCTCAAAAAACTGAGTCGCGGTCGAGGTTTTTTGAAACTTTCGTTGCGAATGATCAGGCTTGGTGATTTAGAATAGAATGTCGAAGAGACGGAGGGTAAAAAACAGTAAAAGAGTGCTTAAAATCGAAACCCCTATTCGGAAACCATAATCTATGACGTTTGAAGTACATGCTAAAAAACCGAGACACGGTCAACGTTTTTCGAAATTTCTATGGGTAATGATCAGGCATAATGAACTAGAATAGAATTTCGTAGAAGCGGAGTGCATAAAACGGTAAAAGTGTGCTTAAAATCGAACTCCAATTCGGGAAACCCTAATATGTGAAGTTCGAAGTACGTGCTCACAAAACCGACTCACGGTCGACGTTTTTACAAACTTTTGTGGGGAATGATCAGGGACAAGGATTTAGATTACAATTTCGAAGAAACGGAGTGCATCAAACAGTAAAAGAGTGATTGAAGTCGAACCCTAATCTGGGACGTCTGAAGTACGTGCTCAAAAAACTGAGTCGCGGTCGAGGTTTTTTGAAACTTTCGTTGCGAATGATCAGGCTTGGTGATTTAGAATAGAATGTCGAAGAGACGGAGGGTAAAAAACAGTAAAAGAGTGCTTAATATCGAAACCCCTATTCGGAAACCATAATCTGTGACGTTTGAAGTACATGCTAAAAAACCGAGACACGGTCAACATTTTTCGAAATTTCTATGGGTAATGATCAGGCATAATGAACTAGAATAGAATTTCGTAGAAGCGGAGTGCATAAAACGGTAAAAGTGTGCTTAAAATCGAACTCCAAGTCGGGAAACCCTAATATGTGAAGTTCGAAGTACGTGCTCACAAAACCGACTCACGGTCGACGTTTTTACAAACTTTTGTGGGGAATGATCAGGGACAAGGATTTAGATTACAATTTCGAAGAAACGGAGTGCATCAAACAGTAAAAGAGTGATTGAAGTCGAACCCTAATCTGGGACGTCTGAAGTACGTGCTCAAAAAACTGAGTCGCGGTCGAGGTTTTTTGAAACTTTCGTTGCGAATGATCAGGCTTGGTGATTTAGAATAGAATGTCGAAGAGACGGAGGGTAAAAAACAGTAAAAGTGTGCTTAAAATCGAAACCCCTATTCGGAAACCATAATCTGTTACGTTTGAAGTACATGCTAAAAAACCGAGACACGGTCAACGTTTTTCAAAATTTCTATGGGTAATGATCAGGCATAATGAACTAAAATAGAATTTCGTAGAAGCGGAGTGCATAAAACGGTAAAAGTGTGCTTAAAATCGAACTCCAATTCGGGAAACCCTAATATGTGAAGTTCGAAGTACGTGCTCACAAAACCGACTCACGGTCGACGTTTTTACAAACTTTTGTGGGGAATGATCAGGGACAAGGATTTAGATTACAATTTCGAAGAAACGGAGTGCATCAAACAGTAAAAGAGTGATTGAAGTCGAACCCTAATCTGGGACGTCTGAAGTACGTGCTCAAAAAACTGAGTCGCGGTCGAGGTTTTTTGAAACTTTCGTTGCGAATGATCAGGCTTGGTGATTTAGAATAGAATGTCGAAGAGACGGAGGGTAAAAAACAGTAAAAGAGTGCTTAAAATCGAAACCCCTATTCGGAAACCATAATCTGTGACGTTTGAAGTACATGCTAAAAAACCGAGACACGGTCAACATTTTTCGAAATTTCTATGGGTAATGATCAGGCATAATGAACTAGAATAGAATTTCGTAGAAGCGGAGTGCATAAAACGGTAAAAGTGTGCTTAAAATCGAACTCCAAGTCGGGAAACCCTAATATGTGAAGTTCGAAGTACGTGCTCACAAAACCGACTCACGGTCGACGTTTTTACAAACTTTTGTGGGGAATGATCAGGGACAAGGATTTAGATTACAATTTCGAAGAAACGGAGTGCATCAAACAGTAAAAGAGTGATTGAAGTCGAACCCTAATCTGGGACGTCTGAAGTACGTGCTCAAAAAACTGAGTCGCGGTCGAGGTTTTTTGAAACTTTCGTTGCGAATGATCAGGCTTGGTGATTTAGAATAGAATGTCGAAGAGACGGAGGGTAAAAAACAGTAAAAGTGTGCTTAAAATCGAAACCCCTATTCGGAAACCATAATCTGTTACGTTTGAAGTACATGCTAAAAAACCGAGACACGGTCAACGTTTTTCAAAATTTCTATGGGTAATGATCAGGCATAATGAACTAAAATAGAATTTCGTAGAAGCGGAGTGCATAAAACGGTAAAAGTGTGCTTAAAATCGAACTCCAATTCGGGAAACCCTAATATGTGAAGTTCGAAGTACGTGCTCACAAAACCGACTCACGGTCGACGTTTTTACAAACTTTTGTGGGGAATGATCAGGGACAAGGATTTAGATTACAATTTCGAAGAAACGGAGTGCATCAAACAGTAAAAGAGTGATTGAAGTCGAACCCTAATCTGGGACGTCTAAAGTACGTGCTCAAAAAACTGAGTCAAGGTCGAGGTTTTTTGAAACTTTCGTTGCGAATGATCAGGCTTGGTGATTTACAATAGAATGTCGAAGAGACGGAGCGTAAAAAACAGTAAAAGAGTGCTTAAAATCGAAACCCTTATTCGGAAACCATAATCTGTGACGTTCGAAGTACATGCTAAAAAACCGAGACTCGGTCAACGTTTTTCGAAATTTCTATGGGTAATGATCATGCATAATGAACTAGAATAGAATTTCATAGAAGCGGAGTGCGTAAAACGGTAAAAGTGTGCTTAAAATCGAACTCTAATTCGGGAAACCCTAATATGTGAAGTTCGAAGTACGTGCTCACAAAACCGACTCACGGTCGACGTTTTTACAAACTTTTGTGGGGAATGATCAGGGACAAGGATTTAGATTACAATTTCGAAGAAACGGAGTGCATCAAACAGTAAAAGAGTGATTGAAGTCGAACCCTAATCTGGGACGTCTGAAGTACGTGCTCAAAAAACTGAGTCGCGGTCGAGGTTTTTTGAAACTTTCGTTGCGAATGATCAGGCTTGGTGATTTAGAATAGAATGTCGAAGAGACGGAGCGTAAAAAACAGTAAAAGAGTGCTTAAAATCGAAACCCTTATTCGGAAACCATAATCTGTGACGTTTGAAGTACATGCTAAAAAACCGAGACACGGTCAACGTTTTTCGAAATTTCTATGGGTAATGATCAGGCATAATGAACTAGAATAGAATTTCGTAGAAGCGGAGTGCATAAAACGGTAAAAGTCTGCTTAAAATCGAACTCCAATTCGGGAAACCCTAATATGTGAAGTTCGAAGTACGTGCTCACAAAACCGACTCACGGTCGACGTTTTTACAAACTTTTGTGGGGAATGATCATGGACAAGGATTTAGATTACAATTTGGAAGAAACGGAGTGCATCAAACAGTAAAAGAGTGATTGAAGTCGAACCCTAATCTGGGACGTCTGAAGTACGTGCTCAAAAAACTGAGTCGCGGTCGAGGTTTTTTGAAACTTTCGTTGCGAATGATCAGGCTTGGTGATTTAGAATAGAATGTCGAAGAGACGGAGCGTAAAAAACAGTAAAAGAGTGCTTAAAATCGAAACCCCTATTCGGAAACCATAATCTGTGACGTTTGAAGTACATGCTAAAAAACCGAGACACGGTCAACGTTTTTCGAAATTTCTATGGGTAATGATCAGGCATAATGAACTAGAATAGAATTTCGTAGAAGCGGAGTGCATAAAACGGTAAAAGTGTGCTTAAAATCGAACTCCAATTCGGGAAACCCTAATATGTGAAGTTCGAAGTACGTGCTCACAAAACCGACTCACGGTCGACGTTTTTACAAACTTTTGTGGGGAATGATCAGGGACAAGGATTTAGATTACAATTTCGAAGAAACGGAGTGCATCAAACAGTAAAAGAGTGATTGAAGTCGAACCCTAATCTGGGACGTCTGAAGTACGTGCTCAAAAAACTGAGTCGCGGTCGAGGTTTTTTGAAACTTTCGTTGCGAATGATCAGGCTTGGTGATTTAGAATAGAATGTCGAAGAGACGGAGTGTAAAAAACAGTAAAAGAGTGCTTAAAATCGAAACCCTTATTCGGAAACCATAATCTGTGACGTTTGAAGTACATGCTAAAAAACCGAGACACGGTCAACGTTTTTCGAAATTTCTATGGGTAATGATCAGGCATAATGAACTAGAATAGAATTTCGTAGAAGCGGAGTGCATAAAACGGTAAAAGTGTGCTTAAAATCGAACTCCAATTCGGGAAACCCTAATATGTGAAGTTCGAAGTACGTGCTCACAAAACCGACTCACGGTCGACGTTTTTACAAACTTTTGTGGGGAATGATCAGGGACAAGGATTTAGATTACAATTTCGAAGAAACGGAGTGCATCAAACAGTAAAAGAGTGATTGAAGTCGAACCCTAATCTGGGACGTCTGAAGTACGTGCTCAAAAAACTGAGTCGCGGTCGAGGTTTTTTGAAACTTTCGTTGCGAATGATCAGGCTTGGTGATTTAGAATAGAAGGTCGAAGAGACGGAGTGTAAAAAACAGTAAAAGAGTGCTTAAAATCGAAACCCTTATTCGGAAACCATAATCTGTGACGTTTGAAGTACATGCTAAAAAACCGAGACACGGTCAACGTTTTTCGAAATTTCTATGGGTAATGATCAGGCATAATGAACTAGAATAGAATTTCGTAGAAGCGGAGTGCATAAAACGGTAAAAGTGTGCTTAAAATCGAACTCCAATTCGGGAAACCCTAATATGTGAAGTTCGAAGTACGTGCTCACAAAACCGACTCACGGTCGACGTTTTTACAAACTTTTGTGGGGAATGATCAGGGACAAGGATTTAGATTACAATTTCGAAGAAACGGAGTGCATCAAACAGTAAAAGAGTGATTGAAGTCGAACCCTAATCTGGGACGTCTGAAGTACGTGCTCAAAAAACTGAGTCGCGGTCGAGGTTTTTTGAAACTTTCGTTGCGAATGATCAGGCTTGGTGATTTAGAATAGAATGTCGAAGAGACGGAGGGTAAAAAACAGTAAAAGAGTGCTTAAAATCGAAACCCCTATTCGGAAACCATAATCTATGACGTTTGAAGTACATGCTAAAAAACCGAGACACGGTCAACGTTTTTCGAAATTTCTATGGGTAATGATCAGGCATAATGAACTAGAATAGAATTTCGTAGAAGCGGAGTGCATAAAACGGTAAAAGTGTGCTTAAAATCGAACTCCAATTCGGGAAACCCTAATATGTGAAGTTCGAAGTACGTGCTCACAAAACCGACTCACGGTCGACGTTTTTACAAACTTTTGTGGGGAATGATCAGGGACAAGGATTTAGATTACAATTTCGAAGAAACGGAGTGCATCAAACAGTAAAAGAGTGATTGAAGTCGAACCCTAATCTGGGACGTCTGAAGTACGTGCTCAAAAAACTGAGTCGCGGTCGAGGTTTTTTGAAACTTTCGTTGCGAATGATCAGGCTTGGTGATTTAGAATAGAATGTCGAAGAGACGGAGGGTAAAAAACAGTAAAAGAGTGCTTAAAATCGAAACCCCTATTCGGAAACCATAATTTGTGACGTTTGAAGTACATGCTAAAAAACCGAGACACGGTCAACATTTTTCGAAATTTCTATGGGTAATGATCAGGCATAATGAACTAGAATAGAATTTCGTAGAAGCGGAGTGCATAAAACGGTAAAAGTGTGCTTAAAATCGAACTCCAAGTCGGGAAACCCTAATATGTGAAGTTCGAAGTACGTGCTCACAAAACCGACTCACGGTCGACGTTTTTACAAACTTTTGTGGGGAATGATCATGGACAAGGATTTAGATTACAATTTCGAAGAAACGGAGTGCATCAAACAGTAAAAGAGTGATTGAAGTCGAACCCTAATCTGGGACGTCTGAAGTACGTGCTCAAAAAACTGAGTCGCGGTCGAGGTTTTTTGAAACTTTCGTTGCGAATGATCAGGCTTGGTGATTTAGAATAGAATGTCGAAGAGACGGAGCGTAAAAAACAGTAAAAGAGTGCTTAAAATCGAAACCCTTATTCGGAAACCATAATCTGTGACGTTTGAAGTACATGCTAAAAAACCGAGACACGGTCAACGTTTTTCGAAATTTCTATGGGTAATGATCAGGCATAATGAACTAGAATAGAATTTCGTAGAAGCGGAGTGCATAAAACGGTAAAAGTCTGCTTAAAATCGAACTCCAATTCGGGAAACCCTAATATGTGAAGTTCGAAGTACGTGCTCACAAAACCGACTCACGGTCGACGTTTTTACAAACTTTTGTGGGGAATGATCAGGGACAAGGATTTAGATTACAATTTCGAAGAAACGGAGTGCATCAAACAGTAAAAGAGTGATTGAAGTCGAACCCTAATCTGGGACGTCTGAAGTACGTGCTCAAAAAACTGAGTCGCGGTCGAGGTTTTTTGAAACTTTCGTTGCGAATGATCAGGCTTGGTGATTTAGAATAGAATGTCGAAGAGACGGAGCGTAAAAAACAGTAAAAGAGTGCTTAAAATCGAAACCCTTATTCGGAAACCATAATCTGTGACGTTTGAAGTACATGCTAAAAAACCGAGACACGGTCAACGTTTTTCGAAATTTCTATGGGTAATGATCAGGCATAATGAACTAGAATAGAATTTCATAGAAGCGGAGTGCATAAAACGGTAAAAGTCTGCTTAAAATCGAACTCCAATTCGGGAAACCCTAATATGTGAAGTTCGAAGTACGTGCTCACAAAACCGACTCACGGTCGACGTTTTTACAAACTTTTGTATGGAATGATCAGGGACAAGGATTTAGATTACAATTTCGAAGAAACGGAGTGCATCAAACAGTAAAAGAGTGATTGAAGTCGAACCCTAATCTGGGACGTCTGAAGTACGTGCTCAAAAAACTGAGTCGCGGTCGAGGTTTTTTGAAACTTTCGTTGCGAATGATCAGGCTTGGTGATTTAGAATAGAATGTCGAAGAGACGGAGCGTAAAAAACAGTAAAAGAGTGCTTAAAATCGAAACCCTTATTCGGAAACCATAATCTGTGACGTTTGAAGTACATGCTAAAAAACCGAGACACGGTCAACGTTTTTCGAAATTTCTATGGGTAATGATCAGGCATAATGAACTAGAATAGAATTTCGTAGAAGCGGAGTGCATAAAACGGTAAAAGTCTGCTTAAAATCGAACTCCAATTCGGGAAACCCTAATATGTGAAGTTCGAAGTACGTGCTCACAAAACCGACTCACGGTCGACGTTTTTACAAACTTTTGTGGGGAATGATCATGGACAAGGATTTAGATTACAATTTCGAAGAAACGGAGTGCATCAAACAGTAAAAGAGTGATTGAAGTCGAACCCTAATCTGGGACGTCTGAAGTACGTGCTCAAAAAACTGAGTCGCGGTCGAGGTTTTTTGAAACTTTCGTTGCGAATGATCAGGCTTGGTGATTTAGAATAGAATGTCGAAGAGACGGAGCGTAAAAAACAGTAAAAGAGTGCTTAAAATCGAAACCCTTATTCGGAAACCATAATCTGTGACGTTTGAAGTACATGCTAAAAAACCGAGACACGGTCAACGTTTTTCGAAATTTCTATGGGTAATGATCAGGCATAATGAACTAGAATAGAATTTCGTAGAAGCGGAGTGCATAAAACGGTAAAAGTGTGCTTAAAATCGAACTCCAATTCGGGAAACCCTAATATGTGAAGTTCGAAGTACGTGCTCACAAAACCGACTCATGGTCGACCTTTTTACAAACTTTTGTGGGGAATGATCAGGGACAAGGATTTAGATTACAATTTCGAAGAAACGGAGTGCATCAAACAGTAAAAGAGTGATTGAAGTCGAACCCTAATCTGGGACGTCTGAAGTACGTGCTCAAAAAACTGAGTCGCGGTCGAGGTTTTTTGAAACTTTCGTTGCGAATGATCAGGCTTGGTGATTTAGAATAGAATGTCGAAGAGACGGAGGGTAAAAAACAGTAAAAGAGTGCTTAAAATCGAAACCCCTATTCGGAAACCATAATCTGTGACGTTTGAAGTACATGCTAAAAAACCGAGACACGGTCAACGTTTTTCGAAATTTCTATGGGTAATGATCAGGCATAATGAACTAGAATAGAATTTCGTAGAAGCGGAGTGCATAAAACGGTAAAAGTGTGCTTAAAATCGAACTCCAATTCGGGAAACCCTAATATGTGAAGTTCGAAGTACGTGCTCACAAAACCGACTCACGGTCGACCTTTTTACAAACTTTTGTGGGGAATGATCAGGGACAAGGATTTAGATTACAATTTCGAAGAAACGGAGTGCATCAAACAGTAAAAGAGTGATTGAAGTCGAACCCTAATCTGGGACGTCTGAAGTACGTGCTCAAAAAACTGAGTCGCGGTCGAGGTTTTTTGAAACTTTCGTTGCGAATGATCAGGCTTGGTGATTTAGAATAGAATGTCGAAGAGACGGAGCGTAAAAAACAGTAAAAGAGTGCTTAAAATCGAAACCCTTATTCGGAAACCATAATCTGTGACGTTTGAAGTACATGCTAAAAAACCGAGACACGGTCAACGTTTTTCGAAATTTCTATGGGTAATGATCAGGCATAATGAACTAGAATAGAATTTCGTAGAAGCGGAGTGCATAAAACGGTAAAAGTCTGCTTAAAATCGAACTCCAATTCGGGAAACCCTAATATGTGAAGTTCGAAGTACGTGCTCACAAAACCGACTCACGGTCGACGTTTTTACAAACTTTTGTGGGGAATGATCAGGGACAAGGATTTAGATTACAATTTCGAAGAAACGGAGTGCATCAAACAGTAAAAGAGTGATTGAAGTCGAACCCTAATCTGGGACGTCTGAAGTACGTGCTCAAAAAACTGAGTCGCGGTCGAGGTTTTTTGAAACTTTCGTTGCGAATGATCAGGCTTGGTGATTTAGAATAGAATGTCGAAGAGACGGAGTGTAAAAAACAGTAAAAGAGTGCTTAAAATCGAAACCCTTATTCGGAAACCATAATCTGTGACGTTTGAAGTACATGCTAAAAAACCGAGACACGGTCAACGTTTTTCGAAATTTCTATGGGTAATGATCAGGCATAATGAACTAGAATAGAATTTCGTAGAAGCGGAGTGCATAAAACGGTAAAAGTGTGCTTAAAATCGAACTCCAATTCGGGAAACCCTAATATGTGAAGTTCGAAGTACGTGCTCACAAAACCGACTCACGGTCGACGTTTTTACAAACTTTTGTGGGGAATGATCAGGGACAAGGATTTAGATTACAATTTCGAAGAAACGGAGTGCATCAAACAGTAAAAGAGTGATTGAAGTCGAACCCTAATCTGGGACGTCTGAAGTACGTGCTCAAAAAACTGAGTCGCGGTCGAGGTTTTTTGAAACTTTCGTTGCGAATGATCAGGCTTGGTGATTTAGAATAGAATGTCGAAGAGACGGAGCGTAAAAAACAGTAAAAGAGTGCTTAAAATCGAAACCCTTATTCGGAAACCATAATCTGTGACGTTTGAAGTACATGCTAAAAAACCGAGACACGGTCAACGTTTTTCGAAATTTCTATGGGTAATGATCAGGCATAATGAACTAGAATAGAATTTCGTAGAAGCGGAGTGCATAAAACGGTAAAAGTCTGCTTAAAATCGAACTCCAATTCGGGAAACCCTAATATGTGAAGTTCGAAGTACGTGCTCACAAAACCGACTCACGGTCGACGTTTTTACAAACTTTTGTGGGGAATGATCATGGACAAGGATTTAGATTACAATTTCGAAGAAACGGAGTGCATCAAACAGTAAAAGAGTGATTGAAGTCGAACCCTAATCTGGGACGTCTGAAGTACGTGCTCAAAAAACTGAGTCGCGGTCGAGGTTTTTTGAAACTTTCGTTGCGAATGATCAGGCTTGGTGATTTAGAATAGAATGTCGAAGAGACGGAGCGTAAAAAACAGTAAAAGAGTGCTTAAAATCGAAACCCTTATTCGGAAACCATAATCTGTGACGTTTGAAGTACATGCTAAAAAACCGAGACACGGTCAACGTTTTTCGAAATTTCTATGGGTAATGATCAGGCATAATGAACTAGAATAGAATTTCGTAGAAGCGGAGTGCATAAAACGGTAAAAGTGTGCTTAAAATCGAACTCCAATTCGGGAAACCCTAATATGTGAAGTTCGAAGTACGTGCTCACAAAACCGACTCATGGTCGACCTTTTTACAAACTTTTGTGGGGAATGATCAGGGACAAGGATTTAGATTACAATTTCGAAGAAACGGAGTGCATCAAACAGTAAAAGAGTGATTGAAGTCGAACCCTAATCTGGGACGTCTGAAGTACGTGCTCAAAAAACTGAGTCGCGGTCGAGGTTTTTTGAAACTTTCGTTGCGAATGATCAGGCTTGGTGATTTAGAATAGAATGTCGAAGAGACGGAGGGTAAAAAACAGTAAAAGAGTGCTTAAAATCGAAACCCCTATTCGGAAACCATAATCTGTGACGTTTGAAGTACATGCTAAAAAACCGAGACACGGTGATAAGATAAGGAATCACTACAAGGGGAGTAAGATTCGGATTACCTTGTTGATCGAATATCTCAAGGCAAGAAGACTTGATTGAGATTCGAATCACTCCACAAGCAAGATCGATCATGTCTAGCTTGAATGACTCTTGTTGATCAAATATCTCAAACACTTGTTTGAGATTCGAATCACTCCACAAGCAAGATTGATCATGTCGAGCTTGAATGATTCTACATGCAATCTAAACTACATAGAATTGCAAAGAAACTTAGCCATTGGCTAAAGGAAAGCACAAATGCTTCTTTCTATATTTTTCAAGTCTACCTTACAAATACAACATACATGGCTTTATATAGCCTCAAAATGAAACTATTAAAAGCTTTCCAAGAGTTGTAACATTCATACTTAATGGCCATAATTAGCCATTATGTAAATGTAACCTAAAGTAAATAAAATGTCTTAAAATACAATAACTCTAAATTAATCTAAATTATAACCCACCCAAAATTTACAACAATCAAACTTTATTCTTCTTCAATGTAGCATGAATTGAAACATATTTTGATAATTTTGACAACCTTTTCTTCACATCTTCATTGAAGTATATTGTATGATTGATGTCTCTCAGTTCATATCATTCTCCACTTCTTCAAGAGGATTCGTCCTCGAATCTATTTGTGAAACTTTGCTGCAAAAAATAAGTTATGGAAATACGAAGGACCTCACAACACTCTCCTCACGAGTATACACTCAAGGAAATTTTAGGACACTCTTTTTACACTCAGTTACACAAATGAAGCTCTCATTCTCACCTCTCAAAATTTTAAATAGAGCAAAGATTGAATTTTGAACTCTGGGTCGATTAAAAACTAAAAAGATGAAAATAAATAAAAATCAAATTGAGAAGAAACGCAAAGGAAACATATATCCGATCTTGAGCCTGAAGCTCTGATACCAAATGATAAGATAAGGAATCACTACAAGGGGAGTAAGATTCGGATTACCTTGTTGATCGAATATCTCAAGGCAAGAAGACTTGATTGAGATTCGAATCACTCCACAAGCAAGATCGATCATGTCTAGCTTGAATGACTCTTGTTGATCAAATATCTCAAACACTTGTTTGAGATTCGAATCACTCCACAAGCAAGATTGATCATGTCGAGCTTGAATGATTCTACATGCAATCTAAACTACATAGAATTGCAAAGAAACTTAGCCATTGGCTAAAGGAAAGCACAAATGCTTCTTTCTATATTTTTCAAGTCTACCTTACAAATACAACATACATGGCTTTATATAGCCTCAAAATGAAACTATTAAAAGCTTTCCAAGAGTTGTAACATTCATACTTAATGGCCATAATTAGCCATTATGTAAATGTAACCTAAAGTAAATAAAATGTCTTAAAATACAATAACTCTAAATTAATCTAAATTATAACCCACCCAAAATTTACAACAATCAAACTTTATTCTTCTTCAATGTAGCATGAATTGAAACATATTTTGATAATTTTGACAACCTTTTCTTCACATCTTCATTGAAGTATATTGTATGATTGATGTCTCTCAGTTCATATCAACGTACTTCAGACGTCCCAGATTAGGGTTCGACTTTAATCACTCTTTTACTGTTTGATGCACTCCGTTTCTTCAAAATTTTACGTAATCTAAATCCTTGTCCCTGATCATTCCCCACAAAAGTTTGTAAAAACGTCGACCGTGAGTCGGTTTTGTGAGCACGTACTTCAAACTTCACATATTAGGGTTTCCCGAATTAGAGTTCGATTTTAAGCACACTTTTACCGTTTTATGCACTCCGTTTCTACGAAATTCTATTCTAGTTCATTATGCCTGATCATTACCCATAGAAATTTCGAGAAACGTTGACCGTGTCTCGGTTTTTTAGCATGTACTTCAAACGTCACAGATTATGGTTTCTGAATAAGGGTTTCGATTTTTAGCACTTTTTTACTGTTTTTTACGCTCCGTCTCTTCGACATTCTATTCTAAGTCACCAAGCCTGATCTTTCGCAACGAAAGTTTCAAAAAACCTCGACCGCGACTCAGTTTTTTGAGCACGTACTTCAGACTTCCCAGATTAGGGTTCGACTTCAATCACTCTTTTACTGTTTGATGCACTCCGTTTCTTCGAAATTGTAATCTAAATCCTTGTCCCTGATCATTCCCCACAAAAGTTTGTAAAAACGTCGACCGTGAGTCGGTTTTGTGAGCACGTACTTCAAACTTCACATATTAGGGTTTCCCGAATTAGAGTTCGATTTTAAGCACAATTTTTTCGTTTTATGCACTCCGCTTCTACGAAATTCTATTCTAGTTCATTATGCCTACCCATAGAAATTTCGAGAAACGTTGACCGTGTCTCGGTTTTTTAGCATGTACTTCAAACGTCACAGATTATGGTTTCCGAATAAGGGTTTCGATTTTAAGCACTCTTTTACTGTTTTTTACGCTCCGTCTCTTCGACATTCTATTCTAAATCACCAAGCCTGATCATTCGCAACGAAAGTTTCAAAAAACCTCGACCGCGACTCAGTTTTTTGAGCACGTACTTCAGACGTCCCAGATTAGGGTTCGACTTTAATCACTCTTTTACTGTTTGATGCACTCCGTTTCTTCGAAATTTTACGTAATCTAAATCCTTGTCCCTGATCATTCCCCACAAAAGTTTGTAAAAACGTCGACCGTGAGTCGGTTTTGTGAGCACGTACTTCAAACTTCACATATTAGGGTTTCCCAAATTAGAGTTCGATTTTAAGCACACTTTTACCGTTTTATGCACTCCGTTTCTACGAAACTCTATTCTAGTTCATTATGCCTGATCATTACCCATAGAAATTTCGAGAAACGTTGACCGTGTCTCGGATTTGTGGCATGTACTTCAAACGTCACAGATTATGGTTTCCGAATAAGGGTTTCGATTTTAAGCACTCTTTTACTGTTTTTTACGCTCCGTCTCTTTGACATTCTATTCTAAATCACCAAGCCTGATCATTCGCAACGAAAGTTTCAAAAAACCTCGACCGCGACTCAGTTTTTTTAGCACGTACTTCAGACGTCCCAGATTAGGGTTCGACTTTAATCACTCTTTTACTGTTTGATGCACTCCGTTTCTTCGAAAATTTACGTAATCTAAATCCTTGTCCCTTATCATTCCCCACAAAAGTTTGTAAAAACGTCGACCGTGAGTCGGTTTTGTGAGCACGTTCTTCAAACTTCACATATTAGGGTTTCCCAAATTAGAGTTCGATTTTAAGCACACTTTTACCGTTTTATGCACTCCGTTTCTACGAAACTCTATTCTAGTTCATTATGCCTGATCATTACCCATAGAAATTTCGAGAAACGTTGACCGTGTCTCGGATTTTTAGCATGTACTTCAAACGTAACAGATTATGGTTTACGAATAAAGGTTTCGATTCTAAGCACTCTTTTACTGTTTTTTACGCTCCGTCTCTTCGACATTCTATTCTAAATCACCAAGCCTGATCATTCGCAACGAAAGCTTCAAAAAACCTCGACCGCGACTCAGTTTTTTGAGCACGTACTTCAGACGTCCCAGATTAGGGTTCGACTTTAATCACTCTTTTACTGTTTGATGCACTCCGTTTCTTCGAAATTTTACGTAATCTAAATCCTTGTCCATGATCATTCCCCACAAAAGTTTGTAAAAACGTCGACCGTGAGTCGGTTTTGTGAGCACGTACTTCAAACTTCACATATTAGGGTTTCCCGAATTAGAGTTCAATTTTAAGCACACTTTTACCGTTTTATGCACTCCGTTTCTGCGAAATTCTATTCTAGTTCATTATGCCTGATCATTACCCATAGAAATTTTTAGAAACGTTGACCGTGTCTCGGTTATTTAGCATGTACTTCAAACGTCACAGATTATGGTTTCCGAATAAGGGTTTCGATTTTAAGCACTCTTTTACTGTTTTTTACGCTCCGTCTCTTCGACATTCTATTCTAAATCACCAAGCCTGATCATTCGCAAAGAAAGTTTCAAAAAACCTCGACCGCGACTCAGTTTTTTGAGCACGTACTTCAGACGTCCCAGATTAGGGTTCGACTATAATCACTCTTTTAATGTTTGATGCACTCCGTTTCTTCGAAATTGTAATCTAAATCCTTGTCCCTGATCATTCCCCACAAAAGTTTGTAAAAACGTCGACCGTGAGTCGGTTTTGTGAGCACGTACTTCAAACTTCACATATTAGGGTTTCCCGAATTAGAGTTCGATTTTAAGCACACTTTTACCGTTTTATGCACTCCGTTTCTACGAAATTCTATTCTAGTTCATTATGCCTACCCATAGAAATTTCGAGAAACGTTGACCGTGTCTCGGTTTTTTAGCATGTACTTCAAACGTCACAGATTATGGTTTCCGAATAAGGGTTTCGATTTTAAGCACTCTTTTACTGTTTTTTACGCTCCGTCTCTTCGACATTCTATTCTAAATCACCAAGCCTAATCATTCGCAACGAAAGTTTCAAAAAACCTCGACCGCGACTCAGTTTTTTGAGCACGTACTTCAGACGTCCCAGATTAGGGTTCGACTTTAATCACTCTTTTACTGTTTGATGCACTCCGTTTCTTCGAAGTTTTACGTAATCTAAATCCTTGTCCCTGATCATTCCCCACAAAAGTTTGTAAAAACGTCGACCGTGAGTCGGTTTTGTGAGCACGTACTTCAAACTTCACATATTAGGGTTTCCCGAATTAGAGTTCGATTTTAAGCACACTTTTACCGTTTTATGCACTCCGTTTCTACGAAATTCTATTCTAGTTCATTATGCCTACCCATAGAAATTTCGAGAAACGTTGACCGTGTCTCGATTTTTTAGCATGTACTTCAAACGTCACAGATTATGGTTTCCGAATAAGGGTTTCGATTTCAAGCACTCTTTTACTGTTTTTTACGCTCCGTCTCTTCGACATTCTATTCTAAATCACCAAGCCTGATCATTCGCAACGAAAGTTTCAAAAAACCTCGACCGCGACTCAGTTTTTTGAGCAAGTACTTCAGACGTCCCAGATTAGGGTTCGATTTTAATAACTCTTTTACTGTTTGATGCACTCCGTTTCTTCGAAATTGTAATCTAAATCCTTGTCCCTGATCATTCCCCACAAAAGTTTGTAAAAACGTCGACCGTGAGTCGGTTTTGTGAGCACGTACTTCAAACTTCACATATTAGGGTTTCCCGAATTAGAGTTCGATTTTAAGCACACTTTTACCGTTTTATGCACTCCGTTTCTACGAAATTCTATTCTAGTTCATTATGCCTGATCATTACCCATAGAAATTTCGAGAAACGTTGACCGTGTCTCGGTTTTTTAGCATGTACTTCAAACGTCACAGATTATGGTTTCTGAATAAGGGTTTCGATTTTTAGCACTTTTTTACTGTTTTTTACGCCCCGTCTCTTCGACATTCTATTCTAAATCACCAAGCCTGATCATTCGCAACGAAAGTTTCAAAAAACCTCGACCGCAACTCAGTTTTTTGAGCACGTACTTCAGACGTCCCAGATTAGGGTTCGACATTAATCACTCTTTTACTGTTTGATGCACTCCGTTTCTTCGAAATTTTACGTAATCTAAATCCTTGTCCCTGATCATTCCCCACAAAAGTTTGTAAAAACGTCGACCGTGAGTCGGTTTTGTGAGCACGTACTTCAAACTTCACATATTAGGGTTTCCCGAATTAGAGTTCGATTTTAAGCACACTTTTACCGTTTTATGCACTCCGTTTCTACGAAATTCTATTCTAGTTCATTATGCCTGATCATTACCCATAGAAATTTCGAGAAACGTTGACCGTGTCTTTGTTTTTTAGCATGTACTTCAAACGTCACAGATTATGGTTTCCGAATAAGGGTTTCGATTTTAATCACTCTTTTACTATTTTTTACGCTCCGTCTCTTCGACATTCTATTCTAAATCACCAAGCCTGATCATTCGCAACGAAAGTTTCAAAAAACCTCGACCGCGACTCAGTTTTTTGAGCACGTACTTCAGACGTCCCAGATTAGGGTTCGACTTTAATCACTCTTTTACTGTTTGATGCACTCCGTTTCTTCGAAATTTTACGTAATCTAAATCCTTGTCCCTGATCATTCCCCACAAAAGTTTGTAAAAACGTCGACCGTGAGTCGGTTTTGTGAGCACGTACTTCAAACTTCACATATTAGGGTTTCCCAAATTAGAGTTCGATTTTAAGCACACTTTTACCGTTTTATGCACTCCGTTTCTACGAAACTCTATTCTAGTTCATTATGCCTGATCATTACCCATAGAAATTTCGAGAAACGTTGACCGTGTCTCGGATTTGTGGCATGTACTTCAAACGTCACAGATTATGGTTTCCGAATAAGGGTTTCGATTTTAAGCACTCTTTTACTGTTTTTTACGCTCCGTCTCTTTGACATTCTATTCTAAATCACCAAGCCTGATCATTCGCAACGAAAGTTTCAAAAAACCTCGACCGCGACTCAGTTTTTTTAGCACGTACTTCAGACGTCCAAGATTAGGGTTCGACTTTAATCACTCTTTTACTGTTTGATGCACTCCGTTTCTTCGAAAATTTACGTAATCTAAATCCTTGTCCCTTATCATTCCCCACAAAAGTTTGTAAAAACGTCGACCGTGAGTCGGTTTTGTGAGCACGTTCTTCAAACTTCACATATTAGGGTTTCCCAAATTAGAGTTCGATTTTAAGCACACTTTTACCGTTTTATGCACTCCGTTTCTACGAAACTCTATTCTAGTTCATTATGCCTGATCATTACCCATAGAAATTTCGAGAAACGTTGACCGTGTCACGGATTTTTAGCATGTACTTCAAACGTAACAGATTATGGTTTACGAATAAAGGTTTCGATTCTAAGCACTCTTTTACTGTTTTTTACGCTCCGTCTCTTCGACATTCTATTCTAAATCACCAAGCCTGATCATTCGCAACGAAAGCTTCAAAAAACCTCGACCGCGACTCAGTTTTTTGAGCACGTACTTCAGACGTCCCAGATTAGGGTTCGACTTTAATCACTCTTTTACTGTTTGATGCACTCCGTTTCTTCGAAATTTTACGTAATCTAAATCCTTGTCCATGATCATTCCCCACAAAAGTTTGTAAAAACGTCGACCGTGAGTCGGTTTTGTGAGCACGTACTTCAAACTTCACATATTAGGGTTTCCCGAATTAGAGTTCAATTTTAAGCACACTTTTACCGTTTTATGCACTCCGTTTCTGCGAAATTCTATTCTAGTTCATTATGCCTGATCATTACCCATAGAAATTTTTAGAAACGTTGACCGTGTCTCGGTTATTTAGCATGTACTTCAAACGTCACAGATTATGGTTTCCGAATAAGGGTTTCGATTTTAAGCACTCTTTTACTGTTTTTTACGCTCCGTCTCTTCGACATTCTATTCTAAATCACCAAGCCTGATCATTCGCAAAGAAAGTTTCAAAAAACCTCGACCGCGACTTAGTTTTTTGAGCACGTACTTCAGACGTCCCAGATTAGGGTTCGACTATAATCACTCTTTTAATGTTTGATGCACTCCGTTTCTTCGAAATTGTAATCTAAATCCTTGTCCCTGATCATTCCCCACAAAAGTTTGTAAAAACGTCGACCGTGAGTCGGTTTTGTGAGCACGTACTTCAAACTTCACATATTAGGGTTTCCCGAATTAGAGTTCGATTTTAAGCACACTTTTACCGTTTTATGCACTCCGTTTCTACGAAATTCTATTCTAGTTCATTATGCCTACCCATAGAAATTTCGAGAAACGTTGACCGTGTCTCGGTTTTTTAGCATGTACTTCAAACGTCACAGATTATGGTTTCCGAATAAGGGTTTCGATTTTAAGCACTCTTTTACTGTTTTTTACGCTCCGTCTCTTCGACATTCTATTCTAAATCACCAAGCCTAATCATTCGCAACGAAAGTTTCAAAAAACCTCGACCGCGACTCAGTTTTTTGAGCACGTACTTCAGACGTCCCAGATTAGGGTTCGACTTTAATCACTCTTTTACTGTTTGATGCACTCCGTTTCTTCGAAGTTTTACGTAATCTAAATCCTTGTCCCTGATCATTCCCCACAAAAGTTTGTAAAAACGTCGACCGTGAGTCGGTTTTGTGAGCACGTACTTCAAACTTCACATATTAGGGTTTCCCGAATTAGAGTTCGATTTTAAGCACACTTTTACCGTTTTATGCACTCCGTTTCTACGAAATTCTATTCTAGTTCATTATGCCTACCCATAGAAATTTCGAGAAACGTTGACCGTGTCTCGATTTTTTAGCATGTACTTCAAACGTCACAGATTATGGTTTCCGAATAAGGGTTTCGATTTCAAGCACTCTTTTACTGTTTTTTACGCTCCGTCTCTTCGACATTCTATTCTAAATCACCAAGCCTGATCATTCGCAACGAAAGTTTCAAAAAACCTCGACCGCGACTCAGTTTTTTGAGCAAGTACTTCAGACGTCCCAGATTAGGGTTCGATTTTAATAACTCTTTTACTGTTTGATGCACTCCGTTTCTTCGAAATTGTAATCTAAATCCTTGTCCCTGATCATTCCCCACAAAAGTTTGTAAAAACGTCGACCGTGAGTCGGTTTTGTGAGCACGTACTTCAAACTTCACATATTAGGGTTTCCCGAATTAGAGTTCGATTTTAAGCACACTTTTACCGTTTTATGCACTCCGTTTCTACGAAATTCTATTCTAGTTCATTATGCCTGATCATTACCCATAGAAATTTCGAGAAACGTTGACCGTGTCTCGGTTTTTTAGCATGTACTTCAAACGTCACAGATTATGGTTTCTGAATAAGGGTTTCGATTTTTAGCACTTTTTTACTGTTTTTTACGCCCCGTCTCTTCGACATTCTATTCTAAATCACCAAGCCTGATCATTCGCAACGAAAGTTTCAAAAAACCTCGACCGCAACTCAGTTTTTTGAGCACGTACTTCAGACGTCCCAGATTAGGGTTCGACATTAATCACTCTTTTACTGTTTGATGCACTCCGTTTCTTCGAAATTTTACGTAATCTAAATCCTTGTCCCTGATCATTCCCCACAAAAGTTTGTAAAAACGTCGACCGTGAGTCGGTTTTGTGAGCACGTACTTCAAACTTCACATATTAGGGTTTCCCGAATTAGAGTTCGATTTTAAGCACACTTTTACCGTTTTATGCACTCCGTTTCTACGAAATTCTATTCTAGTTCATTATGCCTGATCATTACCCATAGAAATTTCGAGAAACGTTGACCGTGTCTTTGTTTTTTAGCATGTACTTCAAACGTCACAGATTATGGTTTCCGAATAAGGGTTTCGATTTTAATCACTCTTTTACTATTTTTTACGCTCCGTCTCTTCGACATTCTATTCTAAATCACCAAGCCTGATCATTCGCAACGAAAGTTTCAAAAAACCTCGACCGCGACTCAGTTTTTTGAGCACGTACTTCAGACGTCCCAGATTAGGGTTCGACTTTAATCACTCTTTTACTGTTTGATGCACTCCGTTTCTTCGAAATTTTACGTAATCTAAATCCTTGTCCCTGATCATTCCCCACAAAAGTTTGTAAAAACGTCGACCGTGAGTCGGTTTTGTGAGCACGTACTTCAAACTTCACATATTAGGGTTTCCCAAATTAGAGTTCGATTTTAAGCACACTTTTACCGTTTTATGCACTCCGTTTCTACGAAACTCTATTCTAGTTCATTATGCCTGATCATTACCCATAGAAATTTCGAGAAACGTTGACCGTGTCTCGGATTTGTGGCATGTACTTCAAACGTCACAGATTATGGTTTCCGAATAAGGGTTTCGATTTTAAGCACTCTTTTACTGTTTTTTACGCTCCGTCTCTTTGACATTCTATTCTAAATCACCAAGCCTGATCATTCGCAACGAAAGTTTCAAAAAACCTCGACCGCGACTCAGTTTTTTTAGCACGTACTTCAGACGTCCCAGATTAGGGTTCGACTTTAATCACTCTTTTACTGTTTGATGCACTCCGTTTCTTCGAAAATTTACGTAATCTAAATCCTTGTCCCTTATCATTCCCCACAAAAGTTTGTAAAAACGTCGACCGTGAGTCGGTTTTGTGAGCACGTTCTTCAAACTTCACATATTAGGGTTTCCCAAATTAGAGTTCGATTTTAAGCACACTTTTACCGTTTTATGCACTCCGTTTCTACGAAACTCTATTCTAGTTCATTATGCCTGATCATTACCCATAGAAATTTCGAGAAACGTTGACCGTGTCTCGGATTTTTAGCATGTACTTCAAACGTAACAGATTATGGTTTACGAATAAAGGTTTCGATTCTAAGCACTCTTTTACTGTTTTTTACGCTCCGTCTCTTCGACATTCTATTCTAAATCACCAAGCCTGATCATTCGCAACGAAAGCTTCAAAAAACCTCGACCGCGACTCAGTTTTTTGAGCACGTACTTCAGACGTCCCAGATTAGGGTTCGACTTTAATCACTCTTTTACTGTTTGATGCACTCCGTTTCTTCGAAATTTTACGTAATCTAAATCCTTGTCCATGATCATTCCCCACAAAAGTTTGTAAAAACGTCGACCGTGAGTCGGTTTTGTGAGCACGTACTTCAAACTTCACATATTAGGGTTTCCCGAATTAGAGTTCAATTTTAAGCACACTTTTACCGTTTTATGCACTCCGTTTCTGCGAAATTCTATTCTAGTTCATTATGCCTGATCATTACCCATAGAAATTTTTAGAAACGTTGACCGTGTCTCGGTTATTTAGCATGTACTTCAAACGTCACAGATTATGGTTTCCGAATAAGGGTTTCGATTTTAAGCACTCTTTTACTGTTTTTTACGCTCCGTCTCTTCGACATTCTATTCTAAATCACCAAGCCTGATCATTCGCAAAGAAAGTTTCAAAAAACCTCGACCGCGACTCAGTTTTTTGAGCACGTACTTCAGACGTCCCAGATTAGGGTTCGACTATAATCACTCTTTTAATGTTTGATGCACTCCGTTTCTTCGAAATTGTAATCTAAATCCTTGTCCCTGATCATTCCCCACAAAAGTTTGTAAAAACGTCGACCGTGAGTCGGTTTTGTGAGCACGTACTTCAAACTTCACATATTAGGGTTTCCCGAATTAGAGTTCGATTTTAAGCACACTTTTACCGTTTTATGCACTCCGTTTCTACGAAATTCTATTCTAGTTCATTATGCCTACCCATAGAAATTTCGAGAAACGTTGACCGTGTCTCGGTTTTTTAGCATGTACTTCAAACGTCACAGATTATGGTTTCCGAATAAGGGTTTCGATTTTAAGCACTCTTTTACTGTTTTTTACGCTCCGTCTCTTCGACATTCTATTCTAAATCACCAAGCCTAATCATTCGCAACGAAAGTTTCAAAAAACCTCGACCGCGACTCAGTTTTTTGAGCACGTACTTCAGACGTCCCAGATTAGGGTTCGACTTTAATCACTCTTTTACTGTTTGATGCACTCCGTTTCTTCGAAGTTTTACGTAATCTAAATCCTTGTCCCTGATCATTCCCCACAAAAGTTTGTAAAAACGTCGACCGTGAGTCGGTTTTGTGAGCACGTACTTCAAACTTCACATATTAGGGTTTCCCGAATTAGAGTTCGATTTTAAGCACACTTTTACCGTTTTATGCACTCCGTTTCTACGAAATTCTATTCTAGTTCATTATGCCTACCCATAGAAATTTCGAGAAACGTTGACCGTGTCTCGATTTTTTAGCATGTACTTCAAACGTCACAGATTATGGTTTCCGAATAAGGGTTTCGATTTCAAGCACTCTTTTACTGTTTTTTACGCTCCGTCTCTTCGACATTCTATTCTAAATCACCAAGCCTGATCATTCGCAACGAAAGTTTCAAAAAACCTCGACCGCGACTCAGTTTTTTGAGCAAGTACTTCAGACGTCCCAGATTAGGGTTCGATTTTAATAACTCTTTTACTGTTTGATGCACTCCGTTTCTTCGAAATTGTAATCTAAATCCTTGTCCCTGATCATTCCCCACAAAAGTTTGTAAAAACGTCGACCGTGAGTCGGTTTTGTGAGCACGTACTTCAAACTTCACATATTAGGGTTTCCCGAATTAGAGTTCGATTTTAAGCACACTTTTACCGTTTTATGCACTCCGTTTCTACGAAATTCTATTCTAGTTCATTATGCCTGATCATTACCCATAGAAATTTCGAGAAACGTTGACCGTGTCTCGGTTTTTTAGCATGTACTTCAAACGTCACAGATTATGGTTTCTGAATAAGGGTTTCGATTTTTAGCACTTTTTTACTGTTTTTTACGCCCCGTCTCTTCGACATTCTATTCTAAATCACCAAGCCTGATCATTCGCAACGAAAGTTTCAAAAAACCTCGACCGCAACTCAGTTTTTTGAGCACGTACTTCAGACGTCCCAGATTAGGGTTCGACATTAATCACTCTTTTACTGTTTGATGCACTCCGTTTCTTCGAAATTTTACGTAATCTAAATCCTTGTCCCTGATCATTCCCCACAAAAGTTTGTAAAAACGTCGACCGTGAGTCGGTTTTGTGAGCACGTACTTCAAACTTCACATATTAGGGTTTCCCGAATTAGAGTTCGATTTTAAGCACACTTTTACCGTTTTATGCACTCCGTTTCTACGAAATTCTATTCTAGTTCATTATGCCTGATCATTACCCATAGAAATTTCGAGAAACGTTGACCGTGTCTTTGTTTTTTAGCATGTACTTCAAACGTCACAGATTATGGTTTCCGAATAAGGGTTTCGATTTTAATCACTCTTTTACTATTTTTTACGCTCCGTCTCTTCGACATTCTATTCTAAATCACCAAGCCTGATCATTCGCAACGAAAGTTTCAAAAAACCTCGACCGCGACTCAGTTTTTTGAGCACGTACTTCAGACGTCCCAGATTAGGGTTCGACTTTAATCACTCTTTTACTGTTTGATGCACTCCGTTTCTTCGAAATTTTACGTAATCTAAATCCTTGTCCCTGATCATTCCCCACAAAAGTTTGTAAAAACGTCGACCGTGAGTCGGTTTTGTGAGCACGTACTTCAAACTTCACATATTAGGGTTTCCCAAATTAGAGTTCGATTTTAAGCACACTTTTACCGTTTTATGCACTCCGTTTCTACGAAACTCTATTCTAGTTCATTATGCCTGATCATTACCCATAGAAATTTCGAGAAACGTTGACCGTGTCTCGGATTTGTGGCATGTACTTCAAACGTCACAGATTATGGTTTCCGAATAAGGGTTTCGATTTTAAGCACTCTTTTACTGTTTTTTACGCTCCGTCTCTTTGACATTCTATTCTAAATCACCAAGCCTGATCATTCGCAACGAAAGTTTCAAAAAACCTCGACCGCGACTCAGTTTTTTTAGCACGTACTTCAGACGTCCCAGATTAGGGTTCGACTTTAATCACTCTTTTACTGTTTGATGCACTCCGTTTCTTCGAAAATTTACGTAATCTAAATCCTTGTCCCTTATCATTCCCCACAAAAGTTTGTAAAAACGTCGACCGTGAGTCGGTTTTGTGAGCACGTTCTTCAAACTTCACATATTAGGGTTTCCCAAATTAGAGTTCGATTTTAAGCACACTTTTACCGTTTTATGCACTCCGTTTCTACGAAACTCTATTCTAGTTCATTATGCCTGATCATTACCCATAGAAATTTCGAGAAACGTTGACCGTGTCTCGGATTTTTAGCATGTACTTCAAACGTAACAGATTATGGTTTACGAATAAAGGTTTCGATTCTAAGCACTCTTTTACTGTTTTTTACGCTCCGTCTCTTCGACATTCTATTCTAAATCACCAAGCCTGATCATTCGCAACGAAAGCTTCAAAAAACCTCGACCGCGACTCAGTTTTTTGAGCACGTACTTCAGACGTCCCAGATTAGGGTTCGACTTTAATCACTCTTTTACTGTTTGATGCACTCCGTTTCTTCGAAATTTTACGTAATCTAAATCCTTGTCCATGATCATTCCCCACAAAAGTTTGTAAAAACGTCGACCGTGAGTCGGTTTTGTGAGCACGTACTTCAAACTTCACATATTAGGGTTTCCCGAATTAGAGTTCAATTTTAAGCACACTTTTACCGTTTTATGCACTCCGTTTCTGCGAAATTCTATTCTAGTTCATTATGCCTGATCATTACCCATAGAAATTTTTAGAAACGTTGACCGTGTCTCGGTTATTTAGCATGTACTTCAAACGTCACAGATTATGGTTTCCGAATAAGGGTTTCGATTTTAAGCACTCTTTTACTGTTTTTTACGCTCCGTCTCTTCGACATTCTATTCTAAATCACCAAGCCTGATCATTCGCAAAGAAAGTTTCAAAAAACCTCGACCGCGACTTAGTTTTTTGAGCACGTACTTCAGACGTCCCAGATTAGGGTTCGACTATAATCACTCTTTTAATGTTTGATGCACTCCGTTTCTTCGAAATTGTAATCTAAATCCTTGTCCCTGATCATTCCCCACAAAAGTTTGTAAAAACGTCGACCGTGAGTCGGTTTTGTGAGCACGTACTTCAAACTTCACATATTAGGGTTTCCCGAATTAGAGTTCGATTTTAAGCACACTTTTACCGTTTTATGCACTCCGTTTCTACGAAATTCTATTCTAGTTCATTATGCCTACCCATAGAAATTTCGAGAAACGTTGACCGTGTCTCGGTTTTTTAGCATGTACTTCAAACGTCACAGATTATGGTTTCCGAATAAGGGTTTCGATTTTAAGCACTCTTTTACTGTTTTTTACGCTCCGTCTCTTCGACATTCTATTCTAAATCACCAAGCCTAATCATTCGCAACGAAAGTTTCAAAAAACCTCGACCGCGACTCAGTTTTTTGAGCACGTACTTCAGACGTCCCAGATTAGGGTTCGACTTTAATCACTCTTTTACTGTTTGATGCACTCCGTTTCTTCGAAGTTTTACGTAATCTAAATCCTTGTCCCTGATCATTCCCCACAAAAGTTTGTAAAAACGTCGACCGTGAGTCGGTTTTGTGAGCACGTACTTCAAACTTCACATATTAGGGTTTCCCGAATTAGAGTTCGATTTTAAGCACACTTTTACCGTTTTATGCACTCCGTTTCTACGAAATTCTATTCTAGTTCATTATGCCTACCCATAGAAATTTCGAGAAACGTTGACCGTGTCTCGGTTTTTTAGCATGTACTTCAAACGTCACAGATTATGGTTTCCGAATAAGGGTTTCGATTTTAAGCACTCTTTTACTGTTTTTTACGCTCCGTCTCTTCGACATTCTATTCTAAATCACCAAGCCTAATCATTCGCAACGAAAGTTTCAAAAAACCTCGACCGCGACTCAGTTTTTTGAGCACGTACTTCAGACGTCCCAGATTAGGGTTCGACTTTAATCACTCTTTTACTGTTTGATGCACTCCGTTTCTTCGAAGTTTTACGTAATCTAAATCCTTGTCCCTGATCATTCCCCACAAAAGTTTGTAAAAACGTCGACCGTGAGTCGGTTTTGTGAGCACGTACTTCAAACTTCACATATTAGGGTTTCCCGAATTAGAGTTCGATTTTAAGCACACTTTTACCGTTTTATGCACTCCGTTTCTACGAAATTCTATTCTAGTTCATTATGCCTACCCATAGAAATTTCGAGAAACGTTGACCGTGTCTCGATTTTTTAGCATGTACTTCAAACGTCACAGATTATGGTTTCCGAATAAGGGTTTCGATTTCAAGCACTCTTTTACTGTTTTTTACGCTCCGTCTCTTCGACATTCTATTCTAAATCACCAAGCCTGATCATTCGCAACGAAAGTTTCAAAAAACCTCGACCGCGACTCAGTTTTTTGAGCAAGTACTTCAGACGTCCCAGATTAGGGTTCGATTTTAATAACTCTTTTACTGTTTGATGCACTCCGTTTCTTCGAAATTGTAATCTAAATCCTTGTCCCTGATCATTCCCCACAAAAGTTTGTAAAAACGTCGACCGTGAGTCGGTTTTGTGAGCACGTACTTCAAACTTCACATATTAGGGTTTCCCGAATTAGAGTTCGATTTTAAGCACACTTTTACCGTTTTATGCACTCCGTTTCTACGAAATTCTATTCTAGTTCATTATGCCTGATCATTACCCATAGAAATTTCGAGAAACGTTGACCGTGTCTCGGTTTTTTAGCATGTACTTCAAACGTCACAGATTATGGTTTCTGAATAAGGGTTTCGATTTTTAGCACTTTTTTACTGTTTTTTACGCCCCGTCTCTTCGACATTCTATTCTAAATCACCAAGCCTGATCATTCGCAACGAAAGTTTCAAAAAACCTCGACCGCAACTCAGTTTTTTGAGCACGTACTTCAGACGTCCCAGATTAGGGTTCGACATTAATCACTCTTTTACTGTTTGATGCACTCCGTTTCTTCGAAATTTTACGTAATCTAAATCCTTGTCCCTGATCATTCCCCACAAAAGTTTGTAAAAACGTCGACCGTGAGTCGGTTTTGTGAGCACGTACTTCAAACTTCACATATTAGGGTTTCCCGAATTAGAGTTCGATTTTAAGCACACTTTTACCGTTTTATGCACTCCGTTTCTACGAAATTCTATTCTAGTTCATTATGCCTGATCATTACCCATAGAAATTTCGAGAAACGTTGACCGTGTCTTTGTTTTTTAGCATGTACTTCAAACGTCACAGATTATGGTTTCCGAATAAGGGTTTCGATTTTAATCACTCTTTTACTATTTTTTACGCTCCGTCTCTTCGACATTCTATTCTAAATCACCAAGCCTGATCATTCGCAACGAAAGTTTCAAAAAACCTCGACCGCGACTCAGTTTTTTGAGCACGTACTTCAGACGTCCCAGATTAGGGTTCGACTTTAATCACTCTTTTACTGTTTGATGCACTCCGTTTCTTCGAAATTTTACGTAATCTAAATCCTTGTCCCTGATCATTCCCCACAAAAGTTTGTAAAAACGTCGACCGTGAGTCGGTTTTGTGAGCACGTACTTCAAACTTCACATATTAGGGTTTCCCAAATTAGAGTTCGATTTTAAGCACACTTTTACCGTTTTATGCACTCCGTTTCTACGAAACTCTATTCTAGTTCATTATGCCTACCCATAGAAATTTCGAGAAACGTTGACCGTGTCTCGGTTTTTTAGCATGTACTTCAAACGTCACAGATTATGGCTTCCGAATAAGGGTTTCGATTTTAAGTACTCTTTTACTGTTTTTTACGCTCCGTCTCTTCGACATTCTATTCTAAATCACCAAGCCTGATCATTCGCAACGAAAGTTTCAAAAAACCTCGACCGCGACTCAGTTTTTTGAGCACGTACTTCAGACGTCCCAGATTAGGGTTCGACTTTAATCACTCTTTTACTGTTTGATGCACTCCGTTTCTTCGAAATGGTAATCTAAATCCTTGTCCCTGATCATTCCCCAAAAAGTTTGTAAAAACGTCGACCGTGAGTCGGTTTTGTGAGCACGTACTTCAAACTTCACATATTAGGGTTTCCCAAATTAGAGTTCGATTTTAAGCACACTTTTACCGTTTTATGCACTCCGTTTCTACGAAATTCTATTCTAGTTCATTATGCCTACCCATAGAAATTTCGAGAAACGTTGACCGTTTCTCGGTTTTTTAGCATGTACTTCAAACGTCACAGATTATGGTTTCCGAATAAGGGTTTCGATTTTAAGCACTCTTTTACTGTTTTTTACGCTCCGTCTCTTCGACATTCTATTCTAAATCACCAAGCCTGATCATTCGCAACGAAAGTTTCAAAAAACCTCGACCGCGACTCAGTTTTTTGAGCACGTACTTCAGACGTCCCAGATTAGGGTTCGACTTTAATCACTCTTTTACTGTTTGATGCACTCCGTTTCTTCGAAATGGTAATCTAAATCCTTGTCCCTGATCATTCCCCAAAAAGTTTGTAAAAACGTCGACCGTGAGTCGGTTTTGTGAGCACGTACTTCAAACTTCACATATTAGGGTTTCCCAAATTAGAGTTCGATTTTAAGCACACTTTTACCGTTTTATGCACTCCGTTTCTACGAAATTCTATTCTAGTTCATTATGCCTACCCATAGAATTTTCGAGAAACGTTGACCGTGTCTCGGTTTTTTAGCATGTACTTCAAACGTCACAGATTATGGTTTCCGAATAAGGGTTTCGATTTTAAGCACTCTTTTACTGTTTTTTACGCTCCGTCTCTTCGACATTCTATTCTAAATCACCAAGCCTGATCATTTGCAACGACAGTTTCAAAAAACCTCGACCGCGACTCAGTTTTTTGAGCACGTACTTCAGACGTCCCAGATTAGGGTTCGACTTTAATCACTCTTTTACTGTTTGATGCACTCTGTTTCTTCGAAATTGTAATCTAAATCCTTGTCCCTGATCATTCCCCACAAAAGTTTGTAAAAACGTCGACCGTGAGTCGGTTTTGTGAGCACGTACTTCAAACTTCACATATAAGGGTTTCCCAAATTAGAGTTCGATTTTCAGCACACTATTACCGTTTTATGCACTCCGTTTCTACGAAACTCTATTCTAGTTCATTATGCCTGATCATTACCCATAGAAATTTCGAGAAACGATGACCGTGTCTCGGTTTTCTAGCATGTACTTCAAACGTCACAGATTATGGTTTCCGAATAAGGGTTTCGATTTTAAGCACTCTTTTACTGTTTTTTACGCTCCGTCTCTTCGACATTCTATTCTAAATCACCAAGCCTGATCATTCGCAACGAAAGTTTCAAAAAACCTCGACCGCGACTCCGGTTTTTGAGCACGTAGTTCAGACGTCCCAGATTAGGGTTCCACTTTAATCACTCTTTTACTGTTTGATGCACTCCGTTTCTTCGAAGTTTTACGTAATCTAAATCCTTGTCCCTGATCATTTCCCACAAAAGTTTGTAAAAACGTCGACCGTGAGTCGGTTTTGTGAGCACGTACTTCAAACTTCACATATTAGGGTTTCCCGAATTAGAGTTCGATTTTAAGCACACTTTTACCGTTTTATGCACTCCGTTTCTACGAAATTCTATTCTAGTTCATTATGACTAATCATTACCCATAGAAATTTCGAGAAACGTTGACCGTGTCTCGGTTTTTTAGCATGTACTTCAAACGTCACAGATTATGGTTTCCGAATAAGGGTTTCGATTTTAAGCACTCTTTTACTGTTTTTTACGCTCCGTCTCTTCGACATTCTAGTCTAAATCACCAAGCCTGATCATTCGCAACGAAAGTTTCAAAAAACCTCGACCGCGACTCAGGTTTTTGAGCAAGTACTTCAGACGTCCCAGATTAGGGTTCGATTTTAATAACTCTTTTACTGTTTGATGCACTCCGTTTCTTCGAAATTGTAATCTAAATCCTTGTCCCTAATCATTCCCCACAAAAGTTTGTAAAAACGTCGACCGTGAGTCGGTTTTGTGAGCACGTACTTCAAACTTCACATATTAGGGTTTCCCAAATTAGAGTTCGATTTTAAGCACACTTTTACCGTTTTATGCACTCCGTTTCTACGAAATTCTATTCTAGTTCATTATGCCTGATCATTACCCATAGAAATTTCGAGAAACGTTGACCGTGTCTCTGTTTTTTAGCATGTACTTCAAACGTCACAGATTATGGTTTCCGAATAAGGGTTTCGATTTTAAGCACTCTTTTACTGTTTTTTACGCTCCGTCTCTTCGACATTCTAGTCTAAATCACCAAGCCTGATCATTCGCAACGAAAGTTTCAAAAAACCTCGACCGCGACTCAGTTTTTTGAGCACATACTTCAGACGTCCCAGATTAGGGTTCGACTTTAATCACTCTTTTACTGTTTGATGCACTCCGTTTCTTCGAAATTTTACGTAATCTAAATCCTTGTCCCTGATCATTCCCCACAAAAGTTTGTAAAAACGTCGACCGTGAGTCGGTTTTTTGAGCACGTACTTCAAACTTCACATATTAAGGTTTCCCGAATTAGAGTTCGATTTTAAGCACACTTTTACCGTTTTATGCACTCCGTTTCTACGAAATTCTATTCTAGTTCATTATGCCTGATCATTACCCATAGAAATTTCGAGAAACGTTGACCGTGTCTCGGTTTTTTAGCATGTGCTTCAAACGTCACAGATTATCGTTTCCGAATAAGGGTTTCGATTTTAAGCACTCTTTTACTGTTTTTTACGCTCCGTCTCTTCGACATTCTAGTCTAAATCACCAAGCCTGATCATTCGCAACGAAAGTTTCAAAAAACCTCGACCGCGACTCAGTTTTTTGAGCACGTACTTTAGACGTCCCAGATTAGCGTTCGACTTTAATCAATCTTTAACTGTTTGATGCACTCCGTTTCTTCGAAATTGTAATCTAAATCCTTGTCCCTAATCATTCCCCACAAAAGTTTGTAAAAACGTCGACTGTGAGTCGATTTTGTGAGCACGTACTTTAAACTTCACATATTAGGGTTTCCCGAATTAGAGTTCGATTTTAAGCACACTTTTACCGTTTTATCCACTCCGTTTCTACGAAATTCAATTCTAGTTCATTATGCCTGATCATTACCCATAGAAATTTCGAGAAACGTTGACCGTGTCTCGGTTTTTTAGCATGTACTTCAAACGTCACAGATTATGGTTTCCGAATAAGGGTTTCGATTTTAAGCACTCTTTTACTGTTTTTTACGCTCCGTCTCTTCGACATTCTAGTCTAAATCACCAAGCCTGATCATTCGCAACGAAAGTTTCAAAAAACCTCGACCGCGACTCAGTTTTTTGAGCACGTACTTCAGACGTCCCAGATTAGGGTACGACTTTAATCAATCTTTAACTGTTTGATGCACTCCGTTTCTTCGAAATTGTAATCTAAATCCTTGTCCCTAATCATTCCCCACAAAAGTTTGTAAAAACGTCAACTGTGAGTCGGTTTTGTGAGCACGTACTTTAAACTTCACATATTAGGGTTTCCCGAATTAGAGTTCGATTTTAAGCACACTTTTACCGTTTTATGCACAACGTTTCTACGAAATTCTATTCTAGTTCATTATGCCTGATCATTACCCATAGAAATTTCGAGAAACGTTGACCGTGTCTCGGTTTTTTAGCATGTACTTCAAACGTCACAGATTATGGTTTCCGAATAAGGGTTTCGATTTTAAGCACTCTTTTACTGTTTTTTACGCTCCGTCTCTTCGACATTCTATTCTAAATCACCAAGCCTGATCATTCGCAACGAAAGTTTCAAAAAACCTCGACCGCGACTCAGTTTTTTGAGCACGTACTTCAGACATCCCAGATTAGGGTTCGACTTTAATCACTCTTTTACTGTTTGATGCACTCCGTTTCTTCGAAATTGTAATCTAAATCCTTGTCCCTAATCATTCCCTACAAAAGTTTGTAAAAACGTCGACCGTGAGTCGGTTTTGTGAGCACGTACTTCAAACTTCACATATTAGGGTTTCCCAAATTAGAGTTCGATTTTAAGCACACTTTTACCGTTTTATGCACTCCGTTTCTACGAAATTCTATTCTAGTTCATTATGCCTGATCATTACCCATAGAAATTTCGAGAAACGTTGACCGTGTCTCGGTTTTTTAGCATGTACTTCAAACGTCACAGATTATGGTTTCCGATTAAGGGTTTCGATTTTAAGCACTCTTTTACTGTTTTTTACGCTCCGTCTCTTCGACATTCTAGTCTAAATCACCAAGCCTGATCATTCGCAACGAAAGTTTCAAAAAACCTCGACCGCGACTCAGTTTTTTGAGCACGTACTTCAGACGTCCCAGATTAGGGTTCGACTTTAATCACTCTTTTACTGTTTGATGCACTCCGTTTCTTCGAAATTGTAATCTAAATCCTTGTCCCTGATCATTCCCCACAAAAGTTTGTAAAAACGTCGACCGTGAGTCGGTTTTTTGAGCACGTACTTCAAACTTCACATATTTAGGTTTCCCGAATTAGAGTTCGATTTTAAGCACACTTTTACCGTTTTATGCACTCCGTTTCTACGAAATTCTATTCTAGTTCATTATGCCTGATCATTACCCATAGAAATTTCGAGAAACGTTGACCGTGTCTCGGTATTTTAGCATGTGCTTCAAACGTCACAGATTATGGTTTCCGAATAAGGGTTTCGATTTTAAGCACTCTTTTACTGTTTTTTACGCTCCGTCTCTTCGACATTCTAGTCTAAATCACCAAGCCTGATCATTCGCAACGAAAGTTTCAAAAACCTCGACCGCGACTCAGTTTTTTGAGCACGTACTTCAGACGTCCCAGATTAGGGTTCGACTTTAATCAATCTTTAACTGTTTGATGCACTCCGTTTCTTCGAAATTGTAATCTAAATCCTTGTCCCTAATCATTCCCCACAAAAGTTTGTAAAAACGTCGGCCGTGAGTCGGTTTTGTGAGCACGTACTTCAAACTTCACATATTAGGGTTTCCCAAATTAGAGTTCGATTTTAAGCACACTTTTACCATTTTATGGACTCCGTTTCTACGAAATTCTATTCTAGTTCATTATGCCTGATCATTACCCATAGAAATTTCGAGAAATGTTGACCGTGTCTCGGTTTTTTAGCATGTACTTCAAACGTCACAGATTATGGTTTCCGAATAAGGGTTTCGATTTTAAGCACTCTTTTACTGTTTTTTACGCTCCGTCTCTTCGACATTCTAGTCTAAATCACCAAGCCTGATCATTCGCAACGAAAGTTTCAAAAAACCTCGACCGCGACTCAGTTTTTTGAGCACGTACTTCAGACGTCCCAGATTAGGGTTCGACTTTAATCACTCTTTTACTGTTTGATGCACTCCGTTTCTTCGAAATTTTACGTAATCTAAATCCTTGTCCCTGATCATTTCCCACAAAAGTTTGTAAAAACGTCGACTGTGAGTCGGTTTTTTGAGCACGTACTTCAAACTTCACATATTAGGGTTTCCCGAATTAGAGTTCGATTTTAAGCACACTTTTACCGTTTTATGCACTCCGTTTCTACGAAATTCTATTCTAGTTCATTATGTCTGATCATTACCCATAGAAATTTCGAGAAACGTTGACCGTGTCTCGGTTTTTTAGCATGTACTTCAAACGTCACAGATTATGGTTTCCGAATAAGGGTTTCGATTTTAAGCACTCTTTTACTGTTTTGTACGCTCCGTCTCTTCGACATTCTATTCTAAATCACCAAGCCTGATCATTCGCAACGAAAGTTTCAAAAAACCTCGACCGCGACTAAGTTTTTTGAGCACGTACTTCAGACGTCCCAGATTAGGGTTCGACTTTAATCAATCTTTAACTGTTTGATGCACTCCGTTTCTTCGAAATTGTAATCTAAATCCTTGTCCCTAATCATTCCCCACAAAAGTTTGTAAAAACGTCGGCCGTGAGTCGGTTTTGTGAGCACGTACTTCAAACTTCACATATTAGGGTTTCCCAAATTAGAGTTCGATTTTAAGCACACTTTTACCGTTTTATGCACTCCGTTTCTACGAAATTCTATTCTAGTTCATTATGCCTGATCATTACCCATAGAAATTTCGAGAAACGTTGACCGTGTCTCGGTTTTTTAGCATGTACTTCAAACGTCACAGATTATGGTTTCCGAATAAGGGTTTCGATTTTAAGCACTCTTTTACTATTTTTTACGCTCCGTCTCTTCGACATTCTATTCTAAATCACCAAGCCTGATCATTCGAAACGAAAGTTTCAAAAAACCTCGACCGCGACTCAGTTTTTTGAGCACGTACTTCAGACGTCCCAGATTAGGGTTCGACTTTAATCACTCTTTTACTGTTTGATGCACTCCGTTTCTTCGAAATTGTAATCTAAATCCTTGTCCCTAATCATTCCCCACAAAAGTTTGTAAAAACGTCGACCGTGAGTCGGTTTTGTGAGCACGTACTTCAAACTTCACATATTAGGGTTTCCCAAATTAGAGTTCGATTTTAAGCACACTTTTACCGTTTTATGCACTCCGTTTCTACGAAATTCTATTCTAGTTCATTATGCCTGATCATTACCCATAGAAATTTCGAGAAACGTTGACCGTGTCTCGGTTTTTTAGCATGTACTTCAAACGTCACAGATTATGGTTTCCGATTAAGGGTTTCGATTTTAAGCACTCTTTTACTGTTTTTTACGCTCCGTCTCTTCGACATTCTAGTCTAAATCACCAAGCCTGATCATTCGCAACGAAAGTTTCAAAAAACCTCGACCGCGACTCAGTTTTTTGAGCACGTACTTCAGACGTCCCAGATTAGGGTTCGACTTTAATCACTCTTTTACTGTTTGATGCACTCCGTTTCTTCGAAATTTTACGTAATCTAAATCCTTGTCCCTGATCATTCCCCACAAAAGTTTGTAAAAACGTCGACCGTGAGTCGGTTTTTTGAGCACGTACTTCAAACTTCACATATTTAGGTTTCCCGAATTAGAGTTCGATTTTAAGCACACTTTTACCGTTTTATGCACTCCGTTTCTACGAAATTCTATTCTAGTTCATTATGCCTGATCATTACCCATAGAAATTTCGAGAAACGTTGACCGTGTCTCGGTATTTTAGCATGTGCTTCAAACGTCACAGATTATGGTTTCCGAATAAGGGTTTCGATTTTAAGCACTCTTTTACTGTTTTTTACGCTCCGTCTCTTCGACATTCTAGTCTAAATCACCAAGCCTGATCATTCGCAACGAAAGTTTCAAAAACCTCGACCGCGACTCAGTTTTTTGAGCACGTACTTCAGACGTCCCAGATTAGGGTTCGACTTTAATCAATCTTTAACTGTTTGATGCACTCCGTTTCTTCGAAATTGTAATCTAAATCCTTGTCCCTAATCATTCCCCACAAAAGTTTGTAAAAACGTCGGCCGTGAGTCGGTTTTGTGAGCACGTACTTCAAACTTCACATATTAGGGTTTCCCAAATTAGAGTTCGATTTTAAGCACACTTTTACCATTTTATGGACTCCGTTTCTACGAAATTCTATTCTAGTTCATTATGCCTGATCATTACCCATAGAAATTTCGAGAAATGTTGACCGTGTCTCGGTTTTTTAGCATGTACTTCAAACGTCACAGATTATGGTTTCCGAATAAGGGTTTCGATTTTAAGCACTCTTTTACTGTTTTTTACGCTCCGTCTCTTCGACATTCTAGTCTAAATCACCAAGCCTGATCATTCGCAACGAAAGTTTCAAAAAACCTCGACCGCGACTGTGTTTTTTGAGCACGTACTTCAGACGTCCCAGATTAGGGTTCGACTTTAATCACTCTTTTACTGTTTGATGCACTCCGTTTCTTCGAAATTTTACGTAATCTAAATCCTTGTCCCTGATCATTTCCCACAAAAGTTTGTAAAAACGTCGACTGTGAGTCGGTTTTTTGAGCACGTACTTCAAACTTCACATATTAGGGTTTCCCGAATTAGAGTTCGATTTTAAGCACACTTTTACCGTTTTATGCACTCCGTTTCTACGAAATTCTATTCTAGTTCATTATGTCTGATCATTACCCATAGAAATTTCGAGAAACGTTGACCGTGTCTCGGTTTTTTAGCATGTACTTCAAACGTCACAGATTATGGTTTCCGAATAAGGGTTTCGATTTTAAGCACTCTTTTACTGTTTTGTACGCTCCGTCTCTTCGACATTCTATTCTAAATCACCAAGCCTGATCATTCGCAACGAAAGTTTCAAAAAACCTCGACCGCGACTAAGTTTTTTGAGCACGTACTTCAGACGTCCCAGATTAGGGTTCGACTTTAATCAATCTTTAACTGTTTGATGCACTCCGTTTCTTCGAAATTGTAATCTAAATCCTTGTCCCTAATCATTCCCCACAAAAGTTTGTAAAAACGTCGGCCGTGAGTCGGTTTTGTGAGCACGTACTTCAAACTTCACATATTAGGGTTTCCCAAATTAGAGTTCGATTTTAAGCACACTTTTACCGTTTTATGCACTCCGTTTCTACGAAATTCTATTCTAGTTCATTATGCCTGATCATTACCCATAGAAATTTCGAGAAACGTTGACCGTGTCTCGGTTTTTTAGCATGTACTTCAAACGTCACAGATTATGGTTTCCGAATAAGGGTTTCGATTTTAAGCACTCTTTTACTGTTTTGTACGCTCCGTCTCTTCGACATTCTATTCTAAATCACCAAGCCTGATCATTCGCAACGAAAGTTTCAAAAAACCTCGACCGCGACTAAGTTTTTTGAGCACGTACTTCAGACGTCCCAGATTAGGGTTCGACTTTAATCAATCTTTAACTGTTTGATGCACTCCGTTTCTTCGAAATTGTAATCTAAATCCTTGTCCCTAATCATTCCCCACAAAAGTTTGTAAAAACGTCGGCCGTGAGTCGGTTTTGTGAGCACGTACTTCAAACTTCACATATTAGGGTTTCCCAAATTAGAGTTCGATTTTAAGCACACTTTTACCGTTTTATGCACTCCGTTTCTACGAAATTCTATTCTAGTTCATTATGCCTGATCATTACCCATAGAAATTTCGAGAAACGTTGACCGTGTCTCGGTTTTTTAGCATGTACTTCAAACGTCACAGATTATGGTTTCCGAATAAGGGTTTCGATTTTAAGCACTCTTTTACTCTTTTTTACGCTCCGTCTCTTCGACATTCTATTCTAAATCACCAAGCCTGATCATTCGAAACGAAAGTTTCAAAAAACCTCGACCGCGACTCAGTTTTTTGAGCACGTACTTCAGACGTCCCAGATTAGGGTTCGACTTTAATCACTCTTTTACTGTTTGATGCACTCCGTTTCTTCGAAATTGTAATCTAAATCCTTGTCCCTAATCATTCCCCACAAAAGTTTGTAAAAACGTCGACCGTGAGTCGGTTTTGTGAGCACGTACTTCAAACTTCACATATTAGGGTTTCCCAAATTAGAGTTCGATTTTAAGCACACTTTTACCGTTTTATGCACTCCGTTTCTACGAAATTCTATTCTAGTTCATTATGCCTGATCATTACCCATAGAAATTTCGAGAAACGTTGACCGTGTCTCGGTTTTTTAGCATGTACTTCAAACGTCACAGATTATGGTTTCCGATTAAGGGTTTCGATTTTAAGCACTCTTTTACTGTTTTTTACGCTCCGTCTCTTCGACATTCTAGTCTAAATCACCAAGCCTAATCATTCGCAACGAAAGTTTCAAAAAACCTCGACCGCGACTCAGTTTTTTGAGCACGTACTTCAGACGTCACAGATTAGGGTTCGACTTTAATCACTCTTTTACTGTTTGATGCACTCCGTTTCTTCGAAATTTTACGTAATCTGAATCCTTGTCCCTGATCATTCCCCACAAAAGTTTGTAAAAACGTCGACCGTGAGTCGGTTTTGTGAGCACGTACTTCAAACTTCGCATATTAGGGTTTCCCGAATTAGAGTTCGATTTTAAGCACACTTTTACCGTTTTATGCACTCTGCTTTTACGAAATTCTATTCTAGTTCATTATGCCTGATCATTACCCATAGAAATTTCGAGAAACGTTGACCGTGTCTCGGTTTTTTAGCATGTACTTCAAACGTCACAGATTATGGTTTCCGAATAAGGGTTTCGATTTTAAGCACTCTTTTACTATTTTTTACGCTCCGTCTCTTCGACATTCTATTCTAAATCACCAAGCCTGATCATTCGAAACGAAAGTTTCAAAAAACCTCGACCGCGACTCAGTTTTTTGAGCACGTACTTCAGACGTCCCAGATTAGGGTTCGACTTTAATCACTCGTTTACTGTTTGATGCACTGCGTTTCTTCGAAATTGTAATCCAAATCCTTGTCCCTGATCATTCCCCACAAAAGTTTGTAAAAACGTCGACCGTGAGTCGGTTTTGTGAGCACGTACTTCAAACTTCACATATTAGGGTTTCCCGAATTAGAGTTCGATTTTAAGCACACTCTTACCGTTTTATGCACTCCGTTTCTACGAAATTCTATTCTAGTTCATTATGCCTGATCATTACCCATAGAAATTTCGAGAAACGTTGACCGTGTCTCGGTTTTTTAGCATGTACTTCAAACGTCACAGATTATGGTTTCCGAATAAGGGTTTCGATTTTAAGCATTCTTTTACTGGTTTTTACGCTCCGTCTCTTCGACATTCTATTCTAAATCACCAAGCCTGATCATTCGCAACGAAAGTTTCGAAAAACCTCGACCGCGACTCAGTTTTTTGAGCACGTACTTCAGACGTCCCAGATTAGGGTTCGACTTTAATCACTCTTTTACTGTATGATGCACTCCGTTTCTTCGAAATTTTACGTAATCTAAATCCTTGTCCATGATCATTCCCCACAAAAGTTTGTAAAAACGTCGACCGTGAGTCGGTTTTGTGAGCACGTACTTCAAACTTCACATATTAGGGTTTCCCGAATTAGAGTTCAATTTTAAGCACACTTTTACCGTTTTATGCACTCCGCTTCTACGAAATTCTATTCTAGTTCTTTATGCCTAATCATTACCCATAGAAATTTCGAGAAACATTGACCGTGTCTCGGTTGTTTAGCATGTACTTCAAACGTCACAGATTATGGTTTCCGAATAAGGGTTTCGATTTTAAGCACTCTTTTACTGTTTTTTACGCTCCGTCTCTTCGACATTCTATTCTAAATCACCAAGCCTGATCATTCGAAACGAAAGTTTCAAAAAACCTCGACCGCGACTCAGTTTTTTGAGCACGTACTTCAGACGTCCCAGATTAGGGTTCGACTTTAATCACTCTTTTACTGTGTTATACACTCCGTTTCTTCGAAATTGTAATCTAAATCCTTGTCCCTGATCATTCCCCACAAAAGTTTGTAAAAACGTCGACCGTGAGTCGGTTTTGTGAGCACATACTTCAAACTTCACATATTAGGGTTTCCCGAATTAGAGTTCGATTTTAAGCACACTTTTACCGTTTTATGCACTCCGCTTCTACGAAATTCTATTCTAGTTCATTATGCCTACCCATAGAAATTTCGAAAAACGTTGACCGTGTCTCGGTTTTTTAGCATGTACTTCAAACGTCACAGATTATGGTTTCCGAATAAGGGTTTCGATTTTAAGAACTCTTTTACTGTTTTTTACGCTCCGTCTCTTCGACATTCTATTCTAAATCACCAAGCCTGATCATTCGCAACGAAAGTTTCAAAAAACCTCGACCGCGACTCAGTTTTTTGAGCACGTACTTCAGACGTCCCAGATTAGGGTTCGACTTCAATCACTCTTTTACTGTTTGATGCACTCCGTTTCTTCGAAATTGTAATCTAAATCCTTGTCCCTGATCATTCCCCACAAAAGTTTGTAAAAACGTCGACCGTGAGTCGGTTTTGTGAGCACGTACTTCAAACTTCACATATTAGGGTTTCCCGAATTAGAGTTCGATTTTAAGCACACTTTTACCGTTTTATGCACTCCGCTTCTACGAAATTCTATTCTAGTTCATTATGCCTGATCATTACCCATAGAAATTTCGAAAAACGTTGACCGTGTCTGGGTTTTTTCGCATGTACTTCAAACGTCACAAATTATGGTTTCCGAATAAGGGTTTCGATTTTACGCACTCTTTTAGTTTTTTTTTTACGCTCCGGCTCTTCGACATTCTATTCTAAATCACCAAGCCTGATCATTCGCAACGAAAGTTTGAAAAAACCTCGACCGCGACTCAGTTTTTTGAGCACGTACTTCAGACGTCCCAGATTAGGGTTCGACTTCAATCACTCTTTTACTGTTTGATGCACTCCGTTTCTTCGAAATTGTAATCTAAATCCTTGTCCCTGATCATTCCCCACAAAAGTTTGTAAAAACGTCGACCGTGAGTCGGTTTTGTGAGCACGTACTCCAAACTTCACATATTAGGGTTTCCCGAATTAGAGTTCGATTTTAATCACACTTTTACCGTTTTATGCACTCCGCTTCTACGAAATTCTATTCTAGTTCATTATGCCTGATCATTACCCATAGAAATTTCGAAAAACGTTGACCGTGTCTCGGTTTTTTAGCATGTACTTCAAACGTCACAGATTATGGTTTCCGAATAAGGGTTTCGATTCTAAGCACTCTTTTACTGTTTTTTACGCTCCGTCTCTTCGACATTCTATTCTAAATCACCAAGCCTGATCATTCGCAACGAAAGTTTCAAAAAACCTCGACCGCGACTCAGTTTTTTGAGCACGTACTTCAGACGTCCCAGATTAGGGTTCGACTTCTATCACTCTTTTACTGTTTGATGCACTCCGTTTCTTCGAAATTGTAATCTAAATCCTTGTCCCTGATCATTCCCCACAAAAGTTTGTAAAAACGTCGACCGTGAGTCGGTTTTGTGAGCACGTACTCCAAACTTCACATATTAGGGTTTCCCGAATTAGAGTTCGATTTTAAGCACACTTTTATCGTTTTATGCACTCCGCTTCTACGAAATTCTATTATAGTTCATTATGCCTGATCATTACCCATAGAAATTTCGAAAAACGTTGACCGTGTCTCGGTTTTTTAGCATGTACTTCAAACGTCACAGATTATGGTTTCCGAATAAGGGTTTCGATTCTAAGCACTCTTTTACTGTTTTTTACGCTCCGTCTCTTCGACATTCTATTCTAAATCACTAAGCTTGATCATTCGCAACGAAAGTTTCAAAAAACCTCGACCGCGACTCAGTTTTTTGAGCACGTACTTCAGACGTCCCAGATTAGGGTTCGACTTCAATCACTCTTTTACTGTTTGATGCACTCCGTTTCTTCGAAATTCTAATCTAAATCCTTGTCCCTGATCATTCCCCACAAAAGTTTGTAAAAACGTCGACCGTGAGTCGGTTTTGTGAGCACGTACTCCAAACTTCACATATTAGGGTTTCCCGAATTACAGTTCGATTTTAAGCACACTTTTACCGTTTTATGCACTCCGCTTCTACGAAATTCTATTCTAGTTCATTATGCCTGATCATTACCCATAGAAATTTCGAAAAACGTTGACCGTGTCTCGGTTTTTTAGCATGTACTTCAAACGTCACAGATTATGGTTTCCGAATAAGGGTTTCGATTCTAAGCACTCTTTTACTGTTTTTTACGCTCCGTCTCTTCGACATTCTATTCTAAATCACCAAGCCTGATCATTCGCAACGAAAGTTTCAAAAAACCTCGACCGCGACTCAGTTTTTTGAGCACGTACTTCAGACGTCCCAGATTAGGGTTCGACTTCAATCACTCTTTTACTATTTGATGCACTCTGTTTCTTCGAAATTGTAATCTAAATCCTTGTCCCTGATCATTCCCCACAAAAGTTTGTAAAAACGTCGACGTGAGTCGGTTTTGTGAGCACGTACTCCAAACTTCACATATTAGGGTTTCCCGAATTAGAGTTCGATTTTAAGCACACTTTTACCGTTTTATGCACTCCGCTTCTACGAAATTCTATTCTAGTTCATTATGCCTAATCATTACCCAAGAAATTTCGAAAAACGTTGACCGTGTCTCGGTTTTTTAGCATGTACTTCAAACGTCACAGATTATGGTTTCCGAATAAGGGTTTCGATTCTAAGCACTCTTTTACTGTTTTTTACGCTCCGTCTCTTCGACATTCTATTCTAAGTCACCAAGCCTGATCATTCGCAATGAAAGTTTCAAAAAACCTCGACCGCGACTCAGTTTTTTGAGCACGTACTTCAGACGTCCCAGATTAGGGTTCGACTTTAATCACTCTTTTACTGTGTTATGCACTCCGTTTCTTCGAAATTGTAATCTAAATCCTTCCCTGATCATTCCCCACAAAAGTTTGTAAAAACGTCGACCGTGAGTCGGTTTTGTGAGCACATATTTCAAACGTCACATATTAGGGTTTCCCGAATTAGAGTTCGATTTTAAGCACACTTTTACCGTTTTATGCACTCCGCTTCTACGAAATTCTATTCTAGTTCATTATGCCTGATCATTACCCATAGAAATTTCGAAAAACGTTGACCGTGTCTCGGTTTTTTAGCATGTACTTCAAACGTCACAGACTATGGTTTCCGAATAAGGGTTTCAATTCTAAGCACTCTTTTACTGTTTTTTATGCTCCGTCTCTTCGACATTCTATTCTAAATCACCAAGCCTGATCATTCGCAACGAAAGTTTCAAAAAACCTCGACCGCGACTCAGTTTTTTGAGCACGTACTTCAGACGTCCCAGATTAGGGTTCGACTTCAATCACTCTTTTACTATTTGATGCACTCTGTTTCTTCGAAATTGTAATCTAAATCCTTGTCCCTGATCATTCCCCACAAAAGTTTGTAAAAACGTCGACGTGAGTCGGTTTTGTGAGCACGTACTCCAAACTTCACATATTAGGGTTTCCCGAATTAGAGTTCGATTTTAAGCACACTTTTACCGTTTTATGCACTCCGTTTCTACGAAATTCTATTCTAGTTCATTATGCCTACCCATAGAAATTTCGAGAAACGTTGACCCTGTCTCGATTTTTTAGCATGTACTTCAAACGTCACAGATTATGGTTTCCGAATAAGGGTTTCGATTTTAAGCACTCTTTTACTGTTTTTTACGCTCCGTCTCTTCGACATTCTATTCTAAATCACCAAGCCTGATCATTCGGAACGAAAGTTTCAAAAAACCTCGACCGCGACTCAGTTTTTTGAGCACGTACTTCAGACGTCCCAGATTAGGGTTCGACTTCAATCACTCTTTTACTGTTTGATGCACTTCGTTTCTTCGAAATTGTAATCTAAATCCTTGTCCCTGATCATTCCCCACAAAAGTTTGTAAAAACGTCGACTGTGAGTCGGTTTTGTGAGCACGTACTTCAAACTTCACATATTAGGGTTTCCCGAATTAGAGTTCGATTTTAAGCACACTTTTACCGTTTTATGCACTCCGCTTCTACGAAATTCTATTCTAGTTTATTATGCCTGATCATTACCATAGAAATTTCAAAAAAGGTTGACCGTGTCTCGGTTTTTTAGCATGTACTTCAAACGTCACAGACTATGGTTTTCGAATAAGGGTTTCAATTCTAAGCACTCTTTTACTGTTTTTTACGCTCCGTCTCTTCGACATTCTATTCTAAATCGACAAGCCTGATCATTCGCAACGAAAGTTTCAAAAAACCTCGACCGCGACTCAGTTTTTTGAGCACGTACTTCAGACGTCCCAGATTAGGGTTCGACTTCAATCACTCTTTTACTGTTTGATGCACTCCGTTTCTTCGAAATTGTAATCTAAATCCTTGTCCCTGATCATTCCCCACAAAAAGTTTGTAAAAACGTCGACGTGAGTCGGTTTTGTGAGCACGTACTCCAAACTTCACATATTAGGGTTTCCCGAATTTGAGTTCGATTTTAAGCACACTTTTACCGTTTTATGCACTCCGCTTCTACGAAATTCTATTCTAGTTCATTATGCCTGATCATTACCCAAGAAATTTCGAAAAACGTTGACCGTGTCTCGGTTTTTTAGCATGTACTTCAAACGTCACAGATTATGGTTTCCGAATAAGGCTTTCGATTCTAAGCACTCTTTTACTATTTTTTACGCTCCGTCTCTTCGACATTCTATTCTAAATCACCAAGCCTGATCATTCGCAACGAAAGTTTCAAAAAACCTCGACCGCGACTCAGTTTTTTGAGCACGTACTTCAGACGTCCCAGATTAGGGTTCGACTTCAATCACTCTTTTACTGTTTGATGCACTCCGTTTCTTCGAAATTGTAATCTAAATCCTTGTCCCTGATCATTCCCCACAAAAAGTTTGTAAAAACGTCGACGTGAGTCGGTTTTGTGAGCACGTACTCCAAACTTCACATATTAGGGTTTCCCGAATTAGAGTTCGATTTTAAGCACACTTTTACCGTTTTATGCACTCCGCTTCTACGAAATTCTATTCTAGTTCATTATGCCTGATCATTACCCAAGAAATTTCGAAAAACGTTGACCGTGTCTCGGTTTTTTAGCATGTACTTCAAACGTCACAGATTATGGTTTCCGAATAAGGGTTTCAATTCTAAGCACTCTTTTACTGTTTTTTATGCTCCGTCTCTTCGACATTCTATTCTAAATCACCAAGCCTGATCATTCGCAACGAAAGTTTCAAAAAACCTCGACCGCGACTCAGTTTTTTGAGCACGTACTTCAGACGTCCCAGATTAGGGTTCGAATTCAATCATTCTTTTACTGTTTGATGCACTTCGTTTCTTCGAAATTTAATCTAAATCCTTGTCCCTGATCATTCCCCACAAAAGTTTGTAAAAACGTCGACTGTGAGTCGGTTTTGTGAGCACGTACTTCAAACTTCACATATTAGGGTTTCCCGAATTAGAGTTCGATTTTAAGCACACTTTTACCGTTTTATGCACTCCGCTTCTACGAAATTCTATTCTAGTTTATTATGCCTGATCATTACCATAGAAATTTCAAAAAAGGTTGACCGTGTCTCGGTTTTTTAGCATGTACTTCAAACGTCACAGACTATGGTTTTCGAATAAGGGTTTCAATTCTAAGCACTCTTTTACTGTTTTTTACGCTCCGTCTCTTCGACATTCTATTCTAAATCGACAAGCCTGATCATTCGCAACGAAAGTTTCAAAAAACCTCGACCGCGACTCAGTTTTTTGAGCACGTACTTCAGACGTCCCAGATTAGGGTTCGACTTCAATCACTCTTTTACTGTTTGATGCACTCCGTTTCTTCGAAATTGTAATCTAAATCCTTGTCCCTGATCATTCCCCACAAAAAGTTTGTAAAAACGTCGACGTGAGTCGGTTTTGTGAGCACGTACTCCAAACTTCACATATTAGGGTTTCCCGAATTTGAGTTCGATTTTAAGCACACTTTTACCGTTTTATGCACTCCGCTTCTACGAAATTCTATTCTAGTTCATTATGCCTGATCATTACCCAAGAAATTTCGAAAAACGTTGACCGTGTCTCGGTTTTTTAGCATGTACTTCAAACGTCACAGATTATGGTTTCCGAATAAGGCTTTCGATTCTAAGCACTCTTTTACTATTTTTTACGCTCCGTCTCTTCGACATTCTATTCTAAATCACCAAGCCTGATCATTCGCAACGAAAGTTTCAAAAAACCTCGACCGCGACTCAGTTTTTTGAGCACGTACTTCAGACGTCCCAGATTAGGGTTCGACTTCAATCACTCTTTTACTGTTTGATGCACTCCGTTTCTTCGAAATTGTAATCTAAATCCTTGTCCCTGATCATTCCCCACAAAAAGTTTGTAAAAACGTCGACGTGAGTCGGTTTTGTGAGCACGTACTCCAAACTTCACATATTAGGGTTTCCCGAATTAGAGTTCGATTTTAAGCACACTTTTACCGTTTTATGCACTCCGCTTCTACGAAATTCTATTCTAGTTCATTATGCCTGATCATTACCCAAGAAATTTCGAAAAACGTTGACCGTGTCTCGGTTTTTTAGCATGTACTTCAAACGTCACAGATTATGGTTTCCGAATAAGGGTTTCAATTCTAAGCACTCTTTTACTGTTTTTTATGCTCCGTCTCTTCGACATTCTATTCTAAATCACCAAGCCTGATCATTCGCAACGAAAGTTTCAAAAAACCTCGACCGCGACTCAGTTTTTTGAGCACGTACTTCAGACGTCCCAGATTAGGGTTCGAATTCAATCATTCTTTTACTGTTTGATGCACTTCGTTTCTTCGAAATTTAATCTAAATCCTTGTCCCTGATCATTCCCCACAAAAGTTTGTAAAAACGTCGACTGTGAGTCGGTTTTGTGAGCACGTACTTCAAACTTCACATATTAGGGTTTCCCGAATTAGAGTTCGATTTTAAGCACACTTTTACCGTTTTATGCACTCCGCTTCTACGAAATTCTATTCTAGTTTATTATGCCTGATCATTACCATAGAAATTTCAAAAAAGGTTGACCGTGTCTCGGTTTTTTAGCATGTACTTCAAACGTCACAGACTATGGTTTTCGAATAAGGGTTTCAATTCTAAGCACTCTTTTACTGTTTTTTACGCTCCGTCTCTTCGACATTCTATTCTAAATCGACAAGCCTGATCATTCGCAACGAAAGTTTCAAAAAACCTCGACCGCGACTCAGTTTTTTGAGCACGTACTTCAGACGTCCCAGATTAGGGTTCGACTTCAATCACTCTTTTACTGTTTGATGCACTCCGTTTCTTCGAAATTGTAATCTAAATCCTTGTCCCTGATCATTCCCCACAAAAAGTTTGTAAAAACGTCGACGTGAGTCGGTTTTGTGAGCACGTACTCCAAACTTCACATATTAGGGTTTCCCGAATTTGAGTTCGATTTTAAGCACACTTTTACCGTTTTATGCACTCCGCTTCTACGAAATTCTATTCTAGTTCATTATGCCTGATCATTACCCAAGAAATTTCGAAAAACGTTGACCGTGTCTCGGTTTTTTAGCATGTACTTCAAACGTCACAGATTATGGTTTCCGAATAAGGCTTTCGATTCTAAGCACTCTTTTACTATTTTTTACGCTCCGTCTCTTCGACATTCTATTCTAAATCACCAAGCCTGATCATTCGCAACGAAAGTTTCAAAAAACCTCGACCGCGACTCAGTTTTTTGAGCACGTACTTCAGACGTCCCAGATTAGGGTTCGACTTCAATCACTCTTTTACTGTTTGATGCACTCCGTTTCTTCGAAATTGTAATCTAAATCCTTGTCCCTGATCATTCCCCACAAAAAGTTTGTAAAAACGTCGACGTGAGTCGGTTTTGTGAGCACGTACTCCAAACTTCACATATTAGGGTTTCCCGAATTAGAGTTCGATTTTAAGCACACTTTTACCGTTTTATGCACTCCGCTTCTACGAAATTCTATTCTAGTTCATTATGCCTGATCATTACCCAAGAAATTTCGAAAAACGTTGACCGTGTCTCGGTTTTTTAGCATGTACTTCAAACGTCACAGATTATGGTTTCCGAATAAGGGTTTCAATTCTAAGCACTCTTTTACTGTTTTTTATGCTCCGTCTCTTCGACATTCTATTCTAAATCACCAAGCCTGATCATTCGCAACGAAAGTTTCAAAAAACCTCGACCGCGACTCAGTTTTTTGAGCACGTACTTCAGACGTCCCAGATTAGGGTTCGAATTCAATCATTCTTTTACTGTTTGATGCACTTCGTTTCTTCGAAATTTAATCTAAATCCTTGTCCCTGATCATTCCCCACAAAAGTTTGTAAAAACGTCGACTGTGAGTCGGTTTTGTGAGCACGTACTTCAAACTTCACATATTAGGGTTTCCCGAATTAGAGTTCGATTTTAAGCACACTTTTACCGTTTTATGCACTCCGCTTCTACGAAATTCTATTCTAGTTTATTATGCCTGATCATTACCATAGAAATTTCTAAAAAGGTTGACCGTGTCTCGGTTTTTTAGCATGTACTTCAAACGTCACAGATTATGGTTTCCGAATAAGGGTTTCGATTCTAAGCACTCTTTTACTGTTTTTTACGCTCCGTCTCTTCGACATTCTATTCTAAATCACCAAGCCTGATCATTCGCAACGAAAGTTTCAAAAAACCTCGACCGCGACTCAGTTTTTTGAGCACGTACTTCAGACGTCCCAGATTAGGGTTCGACTTCAATCACTCTTTTACTGTTTGATGCACTCCGTTTCTTCGAAATTGTAATCTAAATCCTTGTCCCTGATCATTCCCCACAAAAAGTTTGTAAAAACGTCGACGTGAGTCGGTTTTGTGAGCACGTACTCCAAACTTCACATATTAGGGTTTCCCGAATTAGAGTTCGATTTTAAGCACACTTTTACCGTTTTATGCACTCCGCTTCTACGAAATTCTATTCTAGTTCATTATGCCTGATCATTACCCAAGAAATTTCGAAAAACGTTGACCGTGTCTCGGTTTTTTAGCATGTACTTCAAACGTCACAGATTATGGTTTCCGAATAAGGGTTTCAATTCTAAGCACTCTTTTACTGTTTTTTATGCTCCGTCTCTTCGACATTCTATTCTAAATCACCAAGCCTGATCATTCGCAACGAAAGTTTCAAAAAACCTCGACCGCGACTCAGTTTTTTGAGCACGTACTTCAGACGTCCCAGATTAGGGTTCGAATTCAATCATTCTTTTACTGTTTGATGCACTTCGTTTCTTCGAAATTTAATCTAAATCCTTGTCCCTGATCATTCCCCACAAAAGTTTGTAAAAACGTCGACTGTGAGTCGGTTTTGTGAGCACGTACTTCAAACTTCACATATTAGGGTTTCCCGAATTAGAGTTCGATTTTAAGCACACTTTTACCGTTTTATGCACTCCGCTTCTACGAAATTCTATTCTAGTTTATTATGCCTGATCATTACCATAGAAATTTCTAAAAAGGTTGACCGTGTCTCGGTTTTTTAGCATGTACTTCAAACGTCACAGATTATGGTTTCCGAATAAGGGTTTCGATTCTAAGCACTCTTTTACTGTTTTTTACGCTCCGTCTCTTCGACATTCTATTCTAAATCACCAAGCCTGATCATTCGCAACGAAAGTTTCAAAAAACCTCGACCGCGACTCAGTTTTTTGAGCACGTACTTCAGACGTCCCAGATTAGGGTTCGACTTCAATCACTCTTTTACTGTTTGATGCACTCCGTTTCTTCGAAATTGTAATCTAAATCCTTGTCCCTGATCATTCCCCACAAAAAGTTTGTAAAAACGTCGACGTGAGTCGGTTTTGTGAGCACGTACTCCAAACTTCACATATTAGGGTTTCCCGAATTTGAGTTCGATTTTAAGCACACTTTTACCGTTTTATGCACTCCGCTTCTACGAAATTCTATTCTAGTTCATTATGCCTGATCATTACCCAAGAAATTTCGAAAAACGTTGACCGTGTCTCGGTTTTTTAGCATGTACTTCAAACGTCACAGATTATGGTTTCCGAATAAGGGTTTCGATTCTAAGCACTCTTTTACTGTTTTTTACGCTCCGTCTCTTCGACATTCTATTCTAAATCACCAAGCCTGATCATTCGCAACGAAAGTTTCAAAAAACCTCGACCGCGACTCAGTTTTTTGAGCACGTACTTCAGACGTCCCAGATTAGGGTTCGACTTTAATCACTCTTTTACTGTTTGATGCACTCCGTTTCTTCGAAATGGTAATCTAAATCCTTGTCCCTGATCATTCCCCAAAAAGTTTGTAAAAACGTCGACCGTGAGTCGGTTTTGTGAGCACGTACATCAAACTTCACATATTAGGGTTTCCCGAATTAGACTTCGATTTTAAGCACACTTTTACCGTTTTATGCACTCCGCTTCTACGAAATTCTATTCTAGTTCATTATGCCTAATCATTACCCAAGAAATTTCGAAAAACGTTGACCGTGTCTCGGTTTTTTAGCATGTACTTCAAACGTCACAGATTATGGTTTCCGAATAAGGGTTTCGATTCTAAGCACTCTTTTACTGTTTTTTACGCTCCGTCTCTTCGACATTCTATTCTAAGTCACCAAGCCTGATCATTCGCAATGAAAGTTTCAAAAAACCTCGACCGCGACTCAGTTTTTTGAGCACGTACTTCAGACGTCCCAGATTAGGGTTCGACTTTAATCACTCTTTTACTGTGTTATGCACTCCGTTTCTTCGAAATTGTAATCTAAATCCTTCCCTGATCATTCCCCACAAAAGTTTGTAAAAACGTCGACCGTGAGTCGGTTTTGTGAGCACATATTTCAAACGTCACATATTAGGGTTTCCCGAATTAGAGTTCGATTTTAAGCACACTTTTACCGTTTTATGCACTCCGCTTCTACGAAATTCTATTCTAGTTCATTATGCCTGATCATTACCCATAGAAATTTCGAAAAACGTTGACCGTTTCTCGGTTTTTTAGCATGTACTTCAAACGTCACAGACTATGGTTTCCGAATAAGGGTTTCAATTCTAAGCACTCTTTTACTGTTTTTTATGCTCCGTCTCTTCGACATTCTATTCTAAATCACCAAGCCTGATCATTCGCAACGAAAGTTTCAAAAAACCTCGACCGCGACTCAGTTTTTTGAGCACGTACTTCAGACGTCCCAGATTAGGGTTCGACTTCAATCACTCTTTTACTGTTTGATGCACTTCGTTTCTTCGAAATTGTAATCTAAATCCTTGTCCCTGATCATTCCCCACAAAAGTTTGTAAAAACGTCGACTGTGAGTCGGTTTTGTGAGCACGTACTTCAAACTTCACATATTAGGGTTTCCCGAATTAGAGTTCGATTTTAAGCACACTTTTACCGTTTTATGCACTCCGCTTCTACGAAATTCTATTCTAGTTTATTATGCCTGATCATTACCATAGAAATTTCGAAAAAGGTTGACCGTGTCTCGGTTTTTTAGCATGTACTTCAAACGTCACAGACTATGGTTTCCGAATAAGGGTTTCAATTCGAAGCACTCTTTTACTGTTTTTTATGCTCCGTCTCTTCGACATTCTATTCTAAATCACCAAGCCTGATCATTCGCAACGAAAGTTTCAAAAAACCTCGACCGCGACTCAGTTTTTTTAGCACGTACTTCAGACGTCCCAGATTAGGGTTCGACTTCAATCATTCTTTTACTGTTTGATGCACTTCGTTTCTTCGAAATTGTAATCTAAATCCTTGTCCCTGATCATTCCCCACAAAAGTTTGTAAAAACGTCGACTGTGAGTCGGTTTTGTGAGCACGTACTTCAAACTTCACATATTAGGGTTTCCCGAATTAGAGTTCGATTTTAAGCACACTTTTACCGTTTTATGCACTCCGCTTCTACGAAATTCTATTCTAGTTTATTATGCCTGATTATTACCATAGAAATTTCTAAAAAGGTTGACCGTGTCTCGGTTTTTTAGCATGTACTTCAAACGTCACAGATTATGGTTTCCGAATAAGGGTTTCGATTCTAAGCACTCTTTTACTATTTTTTACGCTCCGTCTCTTCGACATTCTATTCTAAATCACCAAGCCTGATCATTCGCAACGAAAGTTTCAAAAAACCTCGACCGCGACTCAGTTTTTTGAGCACGTACTTCAGACGTCCCAGATTAGGGTTCGACTTCAATCACTCTTTTACTGTTTGATGCACTCTGATATGGAAATCAACCCAAGGGAAAGTATGGAACGGATTACCTTGATGATCAAGATCAAGAGTAAAGAAAACTCGTTTCTGAACTCGTGATTCGAATCACTCCACAAGAGGTTTGATCATTACCACTTGAATGACTCTACATGCAAGTTCTAAACACAAGAATTTGCAAAGAAAGTTTAGCTCTCAACAAAGCTAAAATAGAAATTCTATTCTCAATTCCAAAATCTGATGTCTAATCAAAGAAAAGAAGGCTTTATATAGCCTTTACAAACCTTAACCTATGTGATACATAACTCCAAAATTAAATGGGCTAGTAAATGAGAAATACCCTAGTTAATGGTGGAATATAGTAACCTATGTGGGTTACAATATAACCTTAACTCCTATATTTAAAACTAGCTTAAATATGAAAACAAATAGTTAAACTATAATTAAATAATGCAAATAATAAAATGTGCTTATTAGTCATCCTTGGACTATTTGATATTCAGCGGAGTTCATTAAATGCAACTTAAAGTGCATTTAATTCATCTCTGTCTTGAAGCTCAACTTTGTATAACATATAAGGGAGGTCACCAACGTCTTCTAGAATTTCCTTTGATGAGCTCACCATAGCTTGAATATAACTGTATAAGGTTTGTTGTAGCTTCTTGGCTCTCGTTCTTGTAATTGGACCTTGAGGTATGGAAATTCCTTGGTCGTTGTTCATATCATTCTCCCCCTCTTGAGAAGGATTCGTCCTCGAATCCAAGCCATCACCTATATCAAAAGGACTCAAATCAGCAACATTAAAAGTTGCACTAACACCGTACTTACCTGGTAAATCAATTTTATAAGCATTGTCATTGATGCGCTCAAGAACTTGAAAAGGTCCATCTCCTCGTGGTAAAAGCTTAGATTTTCTTTGAGTAGGAAATCTTTCTTTTCGAAAATGCACCCAAACCCAATCTCCTGGCTTGAAGATGACAATCTTACGTCCTTTATTAATTCGGGTGGCAACCTTGGAATTTTGTTTCTCAATTTGTTCTTTTACTTGCTTGTGCAATTTATGAACAAACTCAACCTTGGCATTTGCATCAAAATTCACAAATTCTTTTGACGGTATAGGTAACAAGTCAATGGGGGTTAAAGGGTTAAAGCCATAAACAATTTCAAAAGGTGTGCATTTAGTAGTGCTATGAACAACCCTATTATATGCAAATTCTATAAATGGCAAACAATCCTCCCAAGTCTTAAGATTCTTATCAATAATAGCCCTAAGCATAGTAGTCATGGTTCTGTTAACAACTTCAGTTTGTCCATCCGTTTGAGGATGACAAGTAGTTGAATATACGAGCTTAGTTCCTAACTTACCCCATAAAACACGCCAAAAGTGGCTTAAAAATTTGACATCACGATCACTAACGATGCTTTTAGGAATGCCATGCAATCGTACAACTTCCCTAAAGAACAGGTCTGCAATATGTTTTGCATCATCAGTTTTGTGACAAGGAATAAAATGAGCCATTTTACTAAATCGATCAACCACAACAAAGATGCTATCATAACCTTTCCTAGTCCTAGGTAAACCTAAAACAAAATCCATTGATATATCAATCCAAGGACCATTAGGAACTGGTAATGGGGAGTATAAACCATGTGGTTGAAGCCTAGACTTAGCTTGTTTACATGCTATGCAACGAGCACAAACTTTATGAACATCATGTCTCATTTTAGGCCAAAAAAAATGTTCAGACAGCATATCATAAGTTTTAGAAACTCCATGGTGTGCCATTAAACCACCTCCATGAGCTTCCCTCACAAGTAGCTCACGTATGGAACAAGATGGTATGCAAAGTTTGCCTTTTCGGAACAAAAATCCATCTAACAACAAGTAATTATCCACAATGAGTCCTTTTTCACAAGATTCAACAAAAGGAGCAAAGAACATGTCATGTTGATACAAATCCTTTATGTGTTCAAAACCCAACAACCTAGCATTCAAAGTATTGAGGAGGACATACCTTCGTGATAAAGCATCGGCAACAATGTTCTCCTTACCTTGTTTATATCTTATGACATAAGGGAATGTTTCAATAAATTCTAACCACTTAGCATGTCGTCTGTTGAGTTTATTTTGTACTCTCAAATGCTTTAAACTTTCATGATCCGTATGAATAATGAACTCCTTAGGCCAAAGATAATGTTGCCAGGTTTGCAATGCACGAACCAAAGCATAAAGCTCTTTGTCATAAGTTGGATACCTCAAAGATGCACCAGTCAACTTCTCACTAAAGAACATTAAAGGTCTTTGATTTTGCATTAATACAGCACCTATCCCTACTCCACTAGCATCACATTCAATTTCAAAAGTAGACTCAAAATTAGGTAATGCAAGCAAAGGAGCAGAACTCAATTTTTCTTTCAAAGTATTAAAAGCAAGTTCTTGATCTTTTTCCCATATAAAGGATACATTTTTCTTAACAAGTTCATTCAAGGGTGAAGCAATTGTACTAAAATTCTTAATGAACCTACGGTAGAAACTTGCAAGACCATGAAAACTTCTTACCTCACTTACATTTTTAGGTGTAGGCCACTCTTTTATAGCCTTCACTTTCTCCTCATCAACCTCAACACCATTAGATGAAACTACAAACCCAAGAAAGTTAACTTTTTCCATGCAAAAGCTACATTTCTTTAAATTTACATACAAACATTCATTTCTTAAAGTAGTCAAAACATTGCGTACATGGGTAATATGATCATCTAAAGATTTAGAGTAAACAAGGATGTCATCAAAATAAACAACCACAAACTTACCTAAGTATTCTCGTAAGACATGGTTCATTAGTCTCATGAATGTACTAGGTGCATTAGTTAATCCAAAAGGCATAACCAACCATTCATAAAGACCATACTTGGTTTTAAAAGCTGTTTTCCACTCATCCCCAATATGCATGCGAATTTGATGATAACCCGATTTTAAATCAATCTTAGTAAAAAGACTACATCCATGCAATTCATCAAGCATATCATCTAATCTAGGAATTGGATGCCTATACTTTATAGTTATCTTGTTTATAGCCCTACAATCAACACACATACGCCAAGAACCATCTTTCTTAGGTACAAGAATAACTGGAACAGAACAAGGACTCAAACTTTCACGTACATACCCTTTAGCAAGGAGTTCACTTACTTGCCTTTGTATCTCTTCAGCCTCCTTTGGATTAGTCCTATATGCTGGTCGGTTTGGAATGGGCGCGCCAGGAATGAAGTCAATCTTGTGTTCAATCCCTCTAAGTGGTGGCAAACTACTAGGCATCTCCTCAGAAAATAAATCTTCAAACTCTTGCAAAAGCACAACAAAATCACTAGGCAAAGAAGGGTTAAGCATGTTAGTAAAGTAACAAGACCCCTTGCACATAAGTACAAGAATAGTCTGGTTAGAGAGCAAAACATTCCTAGCCTCACTTGATCTAACATACAAGCTTACTGATTTGGCTTTTCTCTCTTTTTTTTCTCTAGGCTGAGTGTTACTCTCTTGCTTTTCACTCAAGCTCATTTTTTCACCTGATTCTTTTTCAATCTCTGCTTTTGCATCAGCCTCTTGCCTTTTCTTTTCAAGTTTACAATGATCAATAAATACATCTTTTGGAGACAATGGAACAAGAGTAGTTTTTCTACCATTGTGAGTAAAAGAGTATCGATTTGCATACCCATCATACATTACCCGACGATCAAATTGCCATGGCCTCCCCAGTAGTAAATCTCCAACATGCATGGATACAACATCACATAAAACATCATCAACATATTTTCCAATAGTAAATGAAACAAGAGTTTGTTGAGTTACCCGTACTTCCCCACAATCATTCAACCATTGAAGCTTGTAGGGTCTTGGATGTGGTTGTGTCTTTAAATTAAGTCTTTTGACCAGAATGGAACTCACAACATTGGTGCAACTACCGCTATCAATGACAACACTACAAGGTACAGATTGAACAAGACAACGAGTTTGAAACAAGTTCTCTCTTTGGTCTAGGCCGTCCTCCTTAATGTGGGTGTTTAGAGCTCGTCGAGTAACCAAAGATATATGTGTAGGGTCCTCTTCGCTAAACTCCTCACTCTCATCAGTTTCCTCATTTATGTCGTCATGTGCCTCGTCATCCGTAACAATTTCTCCCTCCTTGATGGTCATAATTCTTGCATTTGGGCAATCTCTACTATAGTGTCCTACCCCTTGACATCTCCAACACTTTAAATCCCTATTTCGAACATTAGACTTTTCTACTTTTTCTTTCCCTGTTCTAGAACTCTCCCCTTTCTCAAATTTAGCTTGAGGCTTCTCATTAATCTCTTGATTTCTATGCTTATAATCAATGTTCTTACTATCCTTTTTCCATGTAGAAGTAGAATTGGGAAAAGTTTTAGAAGAATACCGTTGAGATCTTCTTTGGATTTGCCTCTCGATCTTAATTGCAATGTGCAACAACTCCTCAATATTAGAATAAGGCTGTAAATCAGTCTTGTCTGCAATCTCTGTGTTTAACCCATTAAGAAACCGCGCCATGAGAGCCTCCATGTCCTCATCGAGATCAAGTCGATCCATCAATGTATCCATCTCCTTGTAGTAATCTTCCACAGACTTGCGTCCTTGTTTCAATGCTTGAAGCTTTTGCGCCATGTCCCGTTGAAAATATTGTGGAACAAAACGCTTCCTCATGGACTCTTTGAACTCGTACCATGAATCAATTGGTGCTTCAAGGTTTCTTCTCCTACTTGACATCAATTTATCCCACCAAATTTGAGCATATTGTTTGAATTGAGCAATGCATAACAGTACCTTCTTTTTATCACTAAAATTATGACAGTTGAACACCGACTCCACCGTTTTCTCCCATTGAAGGTACTCCTCTGGATCGGTTTTGCCATAAAACTTGGGAAGTTTTAATTTGATGCTCCCCACGTTACGATCAATTCTATCATCATAAGGAACTCGTTGTTGTAAATTATGATACCTTCTTCCATGGTCTCGCCCTCGCATCAAGCCATGACCAACCGCATGTGGATTATCCTCGTGGTGATCAGAATTGTCGCCCTCATATGTATCGGTTGAGGGCGTAGGTTGTGGAATCCTCTGTCGTGCTTGATTTTGAATCTCCAATCTTCCTATTCGATCAGTCAACTCTTCTATTCCTCGAATTAGTCTTTCCATGGTTCGTTGTTGTGCTTCTCTCAATCGTGCATCAGTAATGTTAGTATTGTCGTCTGGATTTTCCATGCTACAAAAGAAAGGTAAAAGAAAAAAAAGGACCTCACAAGCGCTCCCTCACGTGTATTCACTCGTAAATGTAGTTCACTCGTGTTTAGCACTCAACACTCGAATTAATGTGTCACTCCCTTACAAACTCACCCTCACAATTGAGCACACACAAATCACACTCCAAAAAACAAATTGGGATGTGAGACAAGCTATGTTATAGAGCTAAGTGCAATTCAATGTGAATAGACAGCACACTCAATACATAAACAAGGGTATTGAAGGAGCAATCCGAATAACGACAAAGAAACGAATTAAAGAAAGAAAATGATTAAGGACTAATTGAGACGTAGAAACATATGAGAGTTACATATAATAATCAAGAGGAAAAAAGAAAGACATTTAACATCAATATGCTTTCTTTCTTTCAATGGTTTTTTTTTTTTTATTTTTTTTCCTTATTGGCAAAATCTAATCAATTTACCAACCAGAAAATTGATTTAGAAGATCTTAAAGAAGAATAAAGTGTTGATAAGATCCAGATCTAACACTTTAAAGAACAGAAAAAAAAAATGTATTTTTTTTTTTATATATTTTTGTGATAGAATATGAACATTCTACACAAACTAAGAAAAAAAAAATAATAAGAGAATTAAAAGAGATAAGCGCAATGAAACATATATCCGATCTTGAGCCTAAAGCTCTGATACCAAAATGATATGGAAATCAACCCAAGGGAAAGTATGGAACGGATTACCTTGATGATCAAGATCAAGAGTAAAGAAAACTCGTTTCTGAACTCGTGATTCGAATCACTCCACAAGAGGTTTGATCATTACCACTTGAATGACTCTACATGCAAGTTCTAAACACAAGAATTTGCAAAGAAAGTTTAGCTCTCAACAAAGCTAAAATAGAAATTCTATTCTCAATTCCAAAATCTGATGTCTAATCAAAGAAAAGAAGGCTTTATATAGCCTTTACAAACCTTAACCTATGTGATACATAACTCCAAAATTAAATGGGCTAGTAAATGAGAAATACCCTAGTTAATGGTGGAATATAGTAACCTATGTGGGTTACAATATAACCTTAACTCCTATATTTAAAACTAGCTTAAATATGAAAACAAATAGTTAAACTATAATTAAATAATGCAAATAATAAAATGTGCTTATTAGTCATCCTTGGACTATTTGATATTCAGCGGAGTTCATTAAATGCAACTTAAAGTGCATTTAATTCATCTCTGTCTTGAAGCTCAACTTTGTATAACATATAAGGGAGGTCACCAACGTCTTCTAGAATTTCCTTTGATGAGCTCACCATAGCTTGAATATAACTGTATAAGGTTTGTTGTAGCTTCTTGGCTCTCGTTCTTGTAATTGGACCTTGAGGTATGGAAATTCCTTGGTCGTTGTTCATATCATTAGGGTTCGACTTCAATCACTCTTTTACTGTTTGATGCACTCCGTTTCTTCGAAATTGTAATCTAAATCCTTGTCCCTGATCATTCCCCACAAAAAGTTTGTAAAAACGTCGACGTGAGTCGGTTTTGTGAGCACGTACTCCAAACTTCACATATTAGGGTTTCCCGAATTAGAGTTCGATTTTAAGCACACTTTTACCGTTTTATGCACTCCGCTTCTACGAAATTCTATTCTAGTTCATTATGCCTGATCATTACCCAAGAAATTTCGAAAAACGTTGACCGTGTCTCGGTTTTTTAGCATGTACTTCAAACGTCACAGATTATGGTTTCCGAATAAGGGTTTCAATTCTAAGCACTCTTTTACTGTTTTTTATGCTCCGTCTCTTCGACATTCTATTCTAAATCACCAAGCCTGATCATTCGCAACGAAAGTTTCAAAAAACCTCGACCGCGACTCAGTTTTTTGAGCACGTACTTCAGACGTCCCAGATTAGGGTTCGACTTCAATCATTCTTTTACTGTTTGATGCACTTCGTTTCTTCGAAATTTAATCTAAATCCTTGTCCCTGATCATTCCCCACAAAAGTTTGTAAAAACGTCGACTGTGAGTCGGTTTTGTGAGCACGTACTTCAAACTTCACATATTAGGGTTTCCCGAATTAGAGTTCGATTTTAAGCACACTTTTACCGTTTTCTGCACTCCGCTTCTACGAAATTTTATTCTAGTTCATTATGCCTGATCATTACCCAAGAAATTTCGAAAAACGTTGACCGTGTCTCGGTTTTTTAGCATGTACTTCAAACGTCACAGATTATGGTTTCCGGATAAGGGTTTCGATTCTAAGCACTCTTTTACTGTTTTTTACGCTCCGTCTCCTCGACATTCTATTCTAAATCACCAAGCCTGATCATTCGCAACGAAAGTTTCAAAAAACCTCGACCGCGACTCAGTTTTTTGAGCACGTACTTCAGACGTCCCAGATTAGGGTTCGACTTCAATCACTCTTTTACTGTTTGATGCACTCCGTTTCTTCGAAATTGTAATCTAAATCCTTGTCCCTGATCATTCCCCACAAAAGTTTGTAAAAACGTCGACCGTGAGTCGGTTTTGTGAGCACGTACTTCAAACTTCACATATTAGGGTTTCCCGAATTAGAGTTCGATTTTAAGCACACTTTTACCGTTTTATGCACTCCGCTTCTACGAAATTCTATTCTAGTTCATTATGGCTGATCATTACCCATAGAAATTTCGAAAAACATTGACCGTGTCTCGGTTTTTTAGCATGTACTTCAAACGTCACTGATTATGGTTTCCGAATAAGGGTTTCGATTCTAAGAACTCTTTTACTGTTTTTTACGCTCCGTCTCTTCGACAATCTATTCTAAATCACCAAGCCTGATCATTCGCAACGAACGTTTCAAAAAACCTCGACCGCGACTCAGTTTTTTGAGCACGTACTTCAGACGTCCCAGATTTGGGTTCGACTTCAATCACTCTTTTACTGTTTGATGCACTCCGTTTCTTCGAAATTGTAATCTAAATCCTTGTCCCTGATCATTCCCCACAAAAGTTTGTAAAAACGTCGACCGTGAGTCGGTTTTGTGAGCACGTACTTCAAACTTCACATATTAGGGTTTCCCGAATTAGAGTTCGATTTTAAGCATACTTTTACCGTTTTATGCACTCCGCTTCTACGAAATTCTATTCTAGTTCATTATGCCTGATCATTACCCATATAAATTTCGAAAAACGTTGACCGTGTATCGGTTTTTTAGCATGTACTTCAAACGTCACAGATTATGGTTTCCGAATAAGGGTTTCGATTCTAAGCACTCTTTTACTGTTTTTTACGCTCCGTCTCTTCGACATTCTATTCTAAATCACCAAGCCTGATCATTCGAAACGAAAGTTTCAAAAAACCTCGACCGCGACTCAGTTTTTTGAGAACGTACTTCAGACGTCCCAGATTAGGGTTCGACTTCAAGCACTCTTTTACTGTTTGATGCACTCCGTTTCTTCGAAATTGTAATCTAAATCCTTGTCCCTGATCATTCCCCACAAAAGTTTGTAAAAAGGTCGACCGTGAGTCGGTTTTAGGAGCACGTACTTCAAACTTCACATATTAGGGTTTCCCGAATTAGAGTTCGATTTTAAGCACACTTTTACCATTTTATGCACTCCGCTTCTACGAAATTCTATTCTAGTTCATTATGCCTGATCATTACCCATACAAATTTCGAAAAACGTTGACCGTGTCTCGGGTTTTTAGCATGTACTTCAAACGTCACAGATTACAGTTTCCGAATAAGGGTTTCGATTCAAAGCACTCTTTTACTGTTTTTTACGCTCCGTCTCTTCGACATTCTATTCTAAATCACCAAGCCTGATCATTCGCAACGAAAGTTTCAAAAAACCTCGACCGCGACTCAGTTTTTTGAGCACGTACTTCAGACGTCCCAGATTAGGGTTCGACTTCAATCACTCTTTTACTGTTTGATGCACTCCGTTTCTTCGAAATTGTAATCTAAATCCTTGTCCCTGATCATTCCCCACAAAAGTTTGTAAAAACGTCGACCGTGAGTCGGTTTTGTGAGCACGTACTTCAAACTTCACATATTAGGGTTTCCCGAATTAGAGTTCGATTTTAAGCACACTTTTACCGTTTTATGCACTCCGTTTCTACGAAATTCTATTCTAGTTCATTATGCCTGATCATTACCCATAGAAATTTCGAAAAACGTTGACCGTGTCTCGGTTTTTTAGCATGTACTTCAAACGTCACAGATTATGGTTTCCGAATAAGGGTTTCGATTCTAAGCACTCTTTTACTGTTTTTTACGCTCCGTCTCTTCAACATTCTATTCTAAATCACCAAGCCTGATCATTCGCGACGAAAGTTTCAAAGAACCTCAACCGCGACTCAGTTTTTTGAGCACGTACTTCAGACGTCCCAGATTAGGGTTCGACTTCAATCACTCTTTTACTGTTTGATGCACTCCGTTTCTTCGAAATTGTAATCTAAATCCTTGTCCCAGATCATTCCCCACAAAAGTTTGTAAAAACATTTACCGTGAGTCGGTTTTGTGAGCACGTACTTCAAACTTCACATATTAGGGTTTCCCGAATTAGAGTTCGATTTTAAGCACACTTTTACTGTTTTATGCACTCCGCTTCTACGAAATTCTATTCTAGTTCATTATGCCTGATCATTACCCATAGAAATTTCGAAAAACGTTGACCGTGTCTCGGTTTTTTAGCATGTACTTCAAACGTCACAGATTATGGTTTCCGAATAAGGGTTTCGATTCTAAGCACTCTTTTACTGTTTTTTACGCTCCGTCTCTTCAACATTCTATTCTAAATCACCAAGCCTGATCATTCGCGACGAAAGTTTCAAAGAACCTCAACCGCGACTCAGTTTTTTGAGCACGTACTTCAGACGTCCCAGATTAGGGTTCGACTTCAATCACTCTTTTACTGTTTGATGCACTCCGTTTCTTCGAAATTGTAATCTAAATCCTTGTCCCAGATCATTCCCCACAAAAGTTTGTAAAAACATTTACCGTGAGTCGGTTTTGTGAGAACGTACTTCAAACTTCACATATTAGGGTTTCCCGAATTAGAGTTCGATTTTAAGCACACTTTTACTGTTTTATGCACTCCGCTTCTACGAAATTCTATTCTAGTTCATTATGCCTGATCATTACCCATAGAAATTTCGAAAAACGTTGACCGTGTCTCGGTTTTTTAGCATGTACTTCAAACGTCACAGATTATGGTTTCCGAATAAGGGTTTCGATTCTAAGCACTCTTTTACTGTTTTTTTACGCTCCGTCTCTTCGACATTCTATTCTAAATCACCAAGCCTGATCATTCGCAACGAAAGTTTCAAAAAACCTCGACCGCGACTCAATTTTTTGAGCACGTACTTCAGACGTCCCAGATTAGGGTTCGACTTCAATCACTCTTTTACTGTTTGATGCACTCCGTTTCTTCGAAATTGTAATCTAAATCCTTGTCCCTGATCATTCCCCACAAAAGTTTGTAAAAACGTCGACCGTGAGTCGGTTTTGTAAGCACGTACTTCAAACTTCACATATTAGGGTTTCCCGAATTAGAGTTCGATTTTAAGCACACTTTTACCGTTTTATGCACTCCGCTTCTACGAAATTCTATTCTAGTTCATTATGCCTGATCATTACCCATAGAAATTTCGAAAAACGTTGACCGTGTCTCGGTTTTTTAGCATGTACTTCAAACGTCACAGATTATGGTTTCCGAATAAGGGTTTCGATTCTAAGCACTCTTTTACTGTTTTTTACTCTCCGTCTCTTCGACATTCTATTCTAAATCACCAAGCCAGATCATTCGCAACGAAAGTTTCAAAAAACCTCGACCGCGACTCAGTTTTTTGAGCACGTACTTCAGACGTCCCAGATTAGGGTTCGACTTCAATCACTCTTTTACTGTTTGATGCACTCCGTTTCTTCGAAATTGTAATCTAAATCCTTGTCCCTGATCATTCCCCACAAAAGTTTGTAAAAACGTCGACCGTGAGTCGGTTTTCTGAGCACGTACTTCAAACTTCACATATTAGGGTTTCCCGAATTAGAGTTCGATTTTAAGCACACTTTTACCGTTTTATGCACTCCGCTTCTACGAAATTCTATTCTAGTTCATTATGCCTGATCATTACCCATAGAAATTTCGAAAAACGTTGACCGTGTCTCGGTTTTTTAGCATGTACTTCAAACGTCACAGATTATGGTTTCCGAATAAGGGTTTCGATTCTAAGCACTCTTTTACTGTTTTTTTACGCTCCGTCTCTTCGACATTCTATTCTAAATCACCAAGCCTGATCATTCGCAACGAAAGTTTCAAAAAACCTCGACCGCGACTCAGTTTTTTGAGCACGTACTTCAGACGTCCCAGATTAGGGTTCGACTTCAATCACTCTTTTACTGTTTGATGCACATCGTTTCTTCGAAATTGTAATCTAAATCCTTGTCCCTGATCATTCCCCACAAAAGTTTGTAAAAACGTCGACCGTGAGTCGGTTTTGTGAGCACGTACTCCAAACTGCACATTTAGGGTTTCCCGAATTAGAGTTCGATTTTAAGCACACTTTTACCGTTTTATGCACTCCGCTTCTACGAAATTCTATTCTAGTTCATTATGCCTGATCATTACCCATAGAAATTTCGAAAAACGTTGACTGTGTCTCGGTTTTTTAGCTTGTACTTCAAACGTCACAGATTATGGTTTCCGAATAAGGGTTTCGATTTTAAGCACTCTTTTACTGTTTTTTACGCTCCGTCTCTTCGACATTCTATTCTAAATCACCAAGCCTGATCATTCGCAACGAAAGTTTCAAAAAACCTCGACCGCGACTCAGTTTTTTGAGCACGTACTTCAGACGTCCCAGATTAGGGTTCGACTTCAATCACTCTTTTACTGTTTGATGCACATCGTTTCTTCGAAATTGTAATCTAAATCCTTGATCCCTGATCATTCCCCACAAAAGTTTGTAAAAACGTCGACCGTGAGTCGGTTTTGTGAGCACGTACTCCAAACTGCACATTTAGGGTTTCCCGAATTAGAGTTCGATTTTAAGCACACTTTTACCGTTTTATGCACTCCGCTTCTACGAAATTCTATTCTAGTTCATTATGCCTGATCATTACCCATAGAAATTTCGAAAAACGTTGACTGTGTCTCGGTTTTTTAGCTTGTACTTCAAACGTCACAGATTATGGTTTCCGAATAAGGGTTTCGATTTTAAGCACTCTTTTACTGTTTTTTACGCTCCGTCTCTTCGACATTCTATTCTAAATCACCAAGCCTGATCATTCGCAACGAAAGTTTCGAAAAACCTCGACCGCGACTAAGTTTTTTCAGCACGTACTTCAGACGTCCCAGATTAGGGTTCGAGTTCAATCACTCTTTTACTGTTTGATGCACTCCGTTTCTTCGAAATTGTAATCTAAATCCTTGTCCCTGATCATTCCCCACAAAAGTTTGTAAAAACGTCGACCGTGAGTCGGTTTTGTGAGCACGTACTCCAAACTGCACATTTAGGGTTTCCCGAATTAGAGTTCGATTTTAAGCACACTTTTACCGTTTTATGCACTCCGCTTCTACGAAATTCTATTCTAGTTCATTATGCCTGATCATTACCCATAGAAATTTCGAAAAACGTTGACCGTGTCTCGGTTTTTTAGCATGTACTTCAAACGTCACAGATTATGGTTTCCGAATAAGGGTTTCGATTCTAAGCACTCTTTTACTGTTTTTTTACGCTCCGTCTCTTCGACATTCTATTCTAAATCACCAAGCCTGATCATTCGCAACGAAAGTTTCAAAAAACCTCGACCGCGACTCAGTTTTTTGAGCACGTACTTCAGACGTCCCAGATTAGGGTTCGACTTCAATCACTCTTTTACTGTTTGATGCACATCGTTTCTTCGAAATTGTAATCTAAATCCTTGTCCCTGATCATTCCCCACAAAAGTTTGTAAAAACGTCGACCGTGAGTCGGTTTTGTGAGCACGTACTCCAAACTGCACATTTAGGGTTTCCCGAATTAGAGTTCGATTTTAAGCACACTTTTACCGTTTTATGCACTCCGCTTCTACGAAATTCTATTCTAGTTCATTATGCCTGATCATTACCCATAGAAATTTCGAAAAACGTTGACTGTGTCTCGGTTTTTTAGCTTGTACTTCAAACGTCACAGATTATGGTTTCCGAATAAGGGTTTCGATTTTAAGCACTCTTTTACTGTTTTTTACGCTCCGTCTCTTCGACATTCTATTCTAAATCACCAAGCCTGATCATTCGCAACAAAAGTTTCAAAAAACCTCGACCGCGACTCAGTTTTTTGAGCACGTACTTCAGACGTCCCAGATTAGGGTTCGACTTCAATCACTCTTTTACTGTTTGATGCACATCGTTTCTTCGAAATTGTAATCTAAATCCTTGATCCCTGATCATTCCCCACAAAAGTTTGTAAAAACGTCGACCGTGAGTCGGTTTTGTGAGCACGTACTCCAAACTGCACATTTAGGGTTTCCCGAATTAGAGTTCGATTTTAAGCACACTTTTACCGTTTTATGCACTCCGCTTCTACGAAATTCTATTCTAGTTCATTATGCCTGATCATTACCCATAGAAATTTCGAAAAACGTTGACTGTGTCTCGGTTTTTTAGCTTGTACTTCAAACGTCACAGATTATGGTTTCCGAATAAGGGTTTCGATTTTAAGCACTCTTTTACTGTTTTTTACGCTCCGTCTCTTCGACATTCTATTCTAAATCACCAAGCCTGATCATTCGCAACGAAAGTTTCAAAAAACCTCGACCGCGACTAAGTTTTTTCAGCATGTACTTCAGACGTCCCAGATTAGGGTTCGACTTCAATCACTCTTTTACTGTTTGATGCACTCCGTTTCTTCGAAATTGTAATCTAAATCCTTGTCCCTGATCATTCCCCACAAAAGTTTGTAAAAACGTCGACCGTGAGTCGGTTTTGTGAGCACGTACTCCAAACTGCACATTTAGGGTTTCCCGAATTAGAGTTCGATTTTAAGCACACTTTTACCGTTTTATGCACTCCGCTTCTACGAAATTCTATTCTAGTTCATTATGCCTGATCATTACCCATAGAAATTTCGAAAAATGTTGACTGTGTCTCGGTTTTTTAGCATGTACTTCAAACGTCACAGATTATGGTTTCCGAATAAGGGTTTCGATTTTAAGCACTCTTTTACTGTTTTTTACGCTCCGTCTCTTCGACATTCTATTCTAAATCACCAAGCCTGATCATTCGCAACGAAAGTTTCAAAAAACCTCGACCGCGACTCAGTTTTTTGAGCACGTACTTCAGACGTCCCAGATTAGGGTTCGACTTCAATCACTCTTTTACTGTTTGATGCACTCCGTTTCTTCGAAATTGTAATCTAAATCCTTGTCCCTGATCATTCCCCACAAAAGTTTGTAAAAACGTCGACCGTGAGTCGGTTTTGTGAGCACGTACTTCAAACTTCACATATTAGGGTTTCCCGAATTAGAGTTCGATTTTAAGCACACTTTTACCATTTTATGCACTCCGCTTCTACGAAATTCTATTCTAGTTCATTATGCCTGATCATTACTCATAGAAATTTCGAAAAACGTTTACCGTGTCTCGGTTTTTTAGCATGTACTTCAAACGTCACAGATTATGGTTTCCGAATAAGGGTTTCGATTCTAAGCTCTCTTTTACTGTTTTTTACGCTCCGTCTCTTCGACATTCTATTATAAATCACCAAGTCTGATCATTCGCAACGAAAGTTTCAAAAAACCTCGACCGCGACTCAGTTTTTTGACCACGTACTTCAGACGTCCCAGATTAGGGTTCGACTTCAATCACTCTTTTACTGTTTGATGCACTCCGTTTCTTCGAAATTGTAATCTAAATCCTTGTCCCTGATCATTCCCCACAAAATTTTGTAAAAACGTCGACCGTGAGTCGGTTTTGTGAGCACGTACTTCAAACTTCACATATTAGGGTTTCCCGAATTAGAGTTCGATTTTAAGCACACTTTTACAGTTTTATGCACTCCGCTTCTACGAAATTCTATTCTAGTTCATTATGCCTGATCATTACCCATAGAAATTTCGAAAAACGTTGAGCGTGTCTCGGTTTTTTAGCATGTACTTCAAACGTCACAGATTATGGTTTCCGAATAAGGGTTTCGATTCTAAGCACTCTTTTACTGTTTTTTACGCTCCGTCTCTTCGACATTCTATTCTAAATCACCAAGCCTGATCATTCGCAACGAAAGTTTCAAAAAACCTCGACCGCGACTCAGTTTTTTGAGCACGTACTTCAGACGTCCCAGATTAGGGTTCGACTTCAATCACTCTTTTACTGTTTGATGCACTCCGTTTCTTCGAAATTGTAATCTAAATCCTTGTCCCTGATCATTCCCCACAAAATTTTATAAAAATGTCGACCGTGAGTCGGTTTTGTGAGCACGTACTCCAAACTTCACATATTAGGGTTTCCCGAATTAGAGTTCGATTTTAAGCACACTTTTACCGTTTTATGCACTCCGCTTCTACGAAATTCTATTCTAGTTCATTATGCCTGATCATTAACATAGAAATTTCGAAAAACGTTGACCGTGTCTCGGTTTTTTAGCATGTACTTCAAACGTCACAGATTATGGTTTCTGAATAAGTGTTTCGATTCTAAGCACTCTTTTACTGTTTTTTATGCTCCGTCTCTTCGACATTCTATTCTAAATCACCAAGCCTGATCATTCGCAACGAAAGTTTCAAAAAACCTCGACCGCGACTCAGTTTTTTGAGCACGTACTTCAGACGTCCAAGATTAGGGTTCGACTTCAATCACTCTTTTACTGTTTGATGCAGTCCGTTTCTTCGAAATTGTAATCTAAATCCTTGTCCCTGATCATTCCCCACAAAAGTTTGTAAAAACGTCGACCGTGAGTCGGTTTTCTGAGCACGTACTTCAAACTTCACATATTAGGGTTTCCCGAATTAGAGTTCGATTTTAAGCACACTTTTACCGTTTTATGCACTCCGCTTCTACGAAATTCTATTCTAGTTCATTATGCCTGATCATTACCCATAGAGATTTCAAAAAACGTTGACCGTGTCTCGGTTTTTTAGCATGTACTTCAAACGTCACAGATTATGTTTTCCGAATAAGGGTTTCGATTCTAAGCACTCTTTTACTGTTTTTTACGCTCCGTCTCTTCGACATTCTATTCTAAATCACCAAGCCTGATCATTCGCAACGAAAGTTTCAAAAAACCTCGACCGCGACTCAGTTTTTTGAGCACGTACTTCAGACGTCCCAGATTAGGGTTCGACTTCAATCACTCTTTTACTGTTTGATGCACTCCGTTTCTTCGAAATTGTAATCTAAATCCTTGTCCCTGATCATTCCCCACAAAATTTTATAAAAATGTCGACCGTGAGTCGGTTTTGTGAGCACGTACTCCAAACTTCACATATTAGGGTTTCCCGAATTAGAGTTCGATTTTAAGCACACTTTTACCGTTTTATGCACTCCGCTTCTACGAAATTCTATTCTAGTTCATTATGCCTGATCATTAACATAGAAATTTCGAAAAACGTTGACCGTGTCTCGGTTTTTTAGCATGTACTTCAAACGTCACAGATTATGGTTTCTGAATAAGTGTTTCGATTCTAAGCACTCTTTTACTGTTTTTTATGCTCCGTCTCTTCGACATTCTATTCTAAATCACCAAGCCTGATCATTCGCAACGAAAGTTTCAAAAAACCTCGACCGCGACTCAGTTTTTTGAGCACGTACTTCAGACGTCCAAGATTAGGGTTCGACTTCAATCACTCTTTTACTGTTTGATGCAGTCCGTTTCTTCGAAATTGTAATCTAAATCCTTGTCCCTGATCATTCCCCACAAAAGTTTGTAAAAACGTCGACCGTGAGTCGGTTTTCTGAGCACGTACTTCAAACTTCACATATTAGGGTTTCCCGAATTAGAGTTCGATTTTAAGCACACTTTTACCGTTTTATGCACTCCGCTTCTACGAAATTCTATTCTAGTTCATTATGCCTGATCATTACCCATAGAGATTTCAAAAAACGTTGACCGTGTCTCGGTTTTTTAGCATGTACTTCAAACGTCACAGATTATGTTTTCCGAATAAGGGTTTCGATTCTAAGCACTCTTTTACTGTTTTTTACGCTCCGTCTCTGCGACATTCTATTCTAAATCACCAAGCCTGATCTTTCGCAACGAAAGTTTCAAAAAACCTCGACCGCGACTCAGTTTTTTGAGCACGTACTTCAGACGTCCCAGATTAGGGTTCGACTTCAATCACTCTTTTACTGTTTGATGCAGTCCGTTTCTTCGAAATTGTAATCTAAATCCTTGTCCCTGATCATTCCCCACAAAAGTTTGTAAAAACGTCGACCGTGAGTCGGTTTTGTGAGCACGTACTTCAAACTTCACATATTAGGGTTTCCCGAATTAGAGTTCGATTTTAAGCACACTTTTACCGTTTTATGCACTCCGCTTCTACGAAATTCTATTCTAGTTCATTATGCCTGATCATTACCCATAGAAATTTCGAAAAACGTTGACCGTGTCTCGGCTTTTTAGCATGTACTTCAAACGTCACAGATTATGGTTTCCGAACAAGGGTTTCGATTCTAAGCACTCTTTTACTGTTTTTTACGCTCCGTCTCTTCGACATTCTATTCTAAATCACCAAGCCTAATCATTCGCAACGAAAGTTTCAAAAAACCTCGACCGCGACTCAGTTTTTTGAGCACGTACTTCAGACGTCCAAGATTAGGGTTCGACTTCAATCACTCTTTTACTGTTTGATGCAGTCCGTTTCTTCGAAATTGTAATCTAAATCCTTGTCCCTGATCATTCCCCACAAAAGTTTGTAAAAACGTCGACCGTGAGTCGGTTTTCTGAGCACGTACTTCAAACTTCACATATTAGGGTTTCCCGAATTAGAGTTCGATTTTAAGCACACTTTTACCGTTTTATGCACTCCGCTTCTACGAAATTCTATTCTAGTTCATTATGCCTGATCATTACCCATAGAGATTTCAAAAAACGTTGACCGTGTCTCGGTTTTTTAGCATGTACTTCAAACGTCACAGATTATGTTTTCCGAATAAGGGTTTCGATTCTAAGCACTCTTTTACTGTTTTTTACGCTCCGTCTCTGCGACATTCTATTCTAAATCATCAAGCCTGATCTTTCGCAACGAAAGTTTCAAAAACCCTCGACCGCGACTCAGTTTTTTGAGCACGTACTTCAGACGTCCCAGATTAGGGTTCGACTTCAATCACTCTTTTACTGTTTGATGCACTCCGTTTCTTCGAAATTGTAATCTAAATCCTTGTCCCTGATCATTCCCCACAAAAGTTTGTAAAAACGTCGACCGTGAGTCGGTTTTCTGAGCACGTACTTCAAACTTCACATATTAGGGTTTCCCGAATTAGAGTTCGATTTTAAGCACACTTTTACCGTTTTATGCACTCCGCTTCTACGAAATTCTATTCTAGTTCATTATGCCTGATCATTACCCATAGAAATTTCGAAAAACGTTGACCGTGTCTCGGCTTTTTAGCATGTACTTCAAACGTCACAGATTATGGTTTCCGAACAAGGGTTTCGATTCAAAGCACTCTTTTACTGTTTTTTACGCTCCGTGTCTTCGACATTCTATTCTAAATCACCAAGCCTAATCATTCGCAACGAAAGTTTCAAAAAACCTCGACCGCGACTCAGTTTTTTGAGCACGTACTTCAGACTTCCCAGATTAGGGTTCGACTTCAATCACTCTTTTACTGTTTGATGCACTCCGTTTCTTCGAAATTGTAATCTAAATCCTTGTCCCTGATCATTCCCCACAAAAGTTTGTAAAAACGTCGACCGTGAGTCGGTTTTGTGAGCACGTACTTCAAACTTCACATATTAGGGTTTCCCGAATTAGAGTTCGATTTTAAGCACACTTTTACCGTTTTATGCACTCCGCTTCTACGAAATTCTATTCTAGTTCATTATGCCTGATCATTACCCATAGAGATTTCGACAAACGTTGACAATGTCTCGGTTTTTTAGCATGTACTTCAAACGTCACAGATTATGGTTTCCGAATAAGGGTTTCGATTTTAAGTACTCTTTTACTGTTTTTTACGCTCCGTCTCTTCGACATTCTATTCTAAGTCACCAAGCCTGATCTTTCGCAACGAAAGTTTCAAAAAACCTCGACCGCGACTCAGTTTTTTGAGCACGTACTTCAGACTTCCCAGATTAGGTGATAAGATAAGGAATCAACTACAAGGGGAATAAGATTCGGATTACCTTGTTGATCGAATATCTCAAGACAAGAACACTTGATTGAGATTCGAATCACTCCACAAGCGAGATCGATCATGTCTAGCTTGAATGATTCTTGTTAATCAAATATCTCAAACACTTGATTGAGATTCGAATCACTCCACAAGCAAGATTGATCATGTCTAGCTTGAATGATTCTACATGCAATCTAAACTACATAGAATTGCAAAGAAACTTAGCCATTGGCTAAAGAAAAGCACAAATGCTTCTTTCTATATTTTCCAAGTCTACCTACAAATACAACATACATGGCTTTATATAGCCTCAAAATGAAACTACTAAAGGCATTCTAAGAATTGTAACATTCATACTTAATGGCCATAATTAACCATTATGTAATTGTAACCTAAAGTAAATTAAAAGTCTTAAACTACATTAATGAAATACAATAACTCTAAATTGTAATCCCCCCAAAATTTAAAACATGAAACTTCATTCTTCTTCCATGTGGCATGAATTGAAATATCTTTAGATAATTTCAACAACATTTTTTTCACATCTTCATTGAAGCATATTGTATGATTGATGTCTCTTGGTTCATATCATTAGGGTTCCACTTCAATCACTCTTTTACTGTTTGATGCACTCCGTTTCTTCGAAATTGTAATCTAAATCCTTGTCCCTGATCATTCCCCACAAAAGTTTGTAAAAACGTCGACCGTGAGTCGGTTTTGTGAGCACGTACTTCAAACTTCACATATTAGGGTTTCCCGAATTAGAGTTCGATTTTAAGCACATTTTACCGTTTTATGCACTCCGCTTCTACGAAATTCTATTCTAGTTCATTATGCCTGATCATTACCCATAGAAATTTCGAAAAACGTTGACCGTGTCTCGGTTTTTTAGCATGTACTTCAAACGTCACAGATTATGGTTTCCGAATAAGGGTTTCGATTTTAAGTACTCTTTTACTGTTTTTTACGCTCCGTCTCTTCGACATTCTATTCTAAGTTACCAAGCCTGATCTTTCGCAACGAAAGTTTCAGAAAACCTCGACCGCGACTCAGTTTTTTGAGCACGTACTTCAGACTTCCCTGATTAGGGTTCGACTTCAATCACTCTTTTACTGTTTGATGCACTCCGTTTCTTCGAAATTGTAATCTAAATCCTTGTCCCTGATCATTCCCCACAAAAGTTTGTAAAAACGTCGACCGTGAGTCGGTTTTGTGAGCACGTACTTCAAACTTCACATATTAGGGTTTCCCGAATTAGAGTTCGATTTTAAGCACACTTTTACCGTTTTATGCACTCCGCTTCTACGAAATTCTATTCTAGTTCATTATGCCTGATCATTACCCATAGAAATTTCGAAAAACGTTGACCGTGTCTCGGTTTTTTAGCATGTACTTCAAACGTCACAGATTATGGTTTCCGAACAAGGGTTTCGATTCTAAGCACTCTTTTACTGTTTTTTACGCTCCGTCTCTTCGACATTCTATTCTAAATCACCAAGCCTAATCATTCGCAACGAAAGTTTCAAAAAACCTCGACCGCGACTCAGTTTTTTGAGCACGTACTTCAGACTTCCCAGATTAGGGTTCGACTTCAATCACTCTTTTACTGTTTGATGCAGTCCGTTTCTTCGAAATTGTAATCTAAATCCTTGTCCCTGATCATTCCCCACAAAAGTTTGTAAAAACGTCGACCGTGAGTCGGTTTTGTGAGCACGTACTTCAAACTTCACATATTAGGGTTTCCCGAATTAGAGTTCGATTTTAAGCACACTTTTACCGTTTTATGCACTCCGCTTCTACGAAATTCTATTCTAGTTCATTATGCCTGATCATTACCCATAGAAATTTCGAAAAACGTTGACCGTGTCTCGGTTTTTTAGCATGTACTTCAAACGTCACAGATTATGGTTTCCGAACAAGGGTTTCGATTCTAAGCACTCTTTTACTGTTTTTTACGCTCCGTCTCTTCGACATTCTATTCTAAATCACCAAGCCTAATCATTCGCAACGAAAGTTTCAAAAAACCTCGACCGCGACTCAGTTTTTTGAGCACGTACTTCAGACTTCCCAGATTAGGGTTCGACTTCAATCACTCTTTTACTGTTTGATGCACTCCGTTTCTTCGAATTTGTAATCTAAATCCTTGTCCCTGATCATTCCCCACAAAAGTTTGTAAAAACGTCGACCGTGAGTCGGTTTTGTGAGCACGTACTTCAAACTTCACATATTAGGGTTTCCCGAATTAGAGTTCGATTTTAAGCACACTTTTACCGTTTTATGCACTCCGCTTCTACGAAATTCTATTCTAGTTCATTATGCCTGATCATTACCCATAGAGATTTCGAAAAACGTTGACAATGTCTCGGTTTTTTAGCATGTACTTCAAACGTCACAGATTATGGTTGCCGAATAAGGGTTTCGATTTTAAGTACTCTTTTACTGTTTTTTACGCTCCGTCTCTTCGACATTCTATTCTAAGTCACCAAGCCTGATCTTTCGCAACGAAAGTTTCAAAAAACCTCGACCGCGACTCAGTTTTTTGAGCACGTACTTCAGACTTCCCTGATTAGGGTTCGACTTCAATCACTCTTTTACTGTTTGATGCACTCCGTTTCTTCGAAATTGTAATCTAAATCCTTGTCCCTGATCATTCCCCACAAAAGTTTGTAAAAACGTCGACCGTGAGTCGGTTTTGTGAGCACGTACTTCAAACTTCACATATTAGGGTTTCCCGAATTAGAGTTCGATTTTAAGCACATTTTACCGTTTTATGCACTCCGCTTCTACGAAATTCTATTCTAGTTCATTATGCCTGATCATTACCCATAGAAATTTCGAAAAACGTTGACCGTGTCTCGGTTTTTTAGCATGTACTTCAAACGTCACAGATTATGGTTTCCGAATAAGGGTTTCGATTTTAAGTACTCTTTTACTGTTTTTTACGCTCCGTCTCTTCGACATTCTATTCTAAGTTACCAAGCCTGATCTTTCGCAACGAAAGTTTCAGAAAACCTCGACCGCGACTCAGTTTTTTGAGCACGTACTTCAGACTTCCCTGATTAGGGTTCGACTTCAATCACTCTTTTACTGTTTGATGCACTCCGTTTCTTCGAAATTGTAATCTAAATCCTTGTCCCTGATCAATCCCCACAAAAGTTTGTAAAAACGTCGACCGTGAGTCGGTTTTGTGAGTACGTACTTCAAACTTCACATATTAGGGTTTCCCGAATTAGAGTTCGATTTTAAGCACACTTTTACCGTTTTATGCACTCCGCTTCTACGAAATTCTATTCTAGTTCATTATGCCTGATCATTACCCATAGAAATTTCGACAAACGTTGACAATGTCTCGGTTTTTTAGCTTGTACTTCAAACGTCACAGATTATGGTTTCCGAATAAGGGTTTCGATTTTAAGTACTCTTTTACTGTTTTTTACGCTCCGTCTCTTCGACATTCTATTCTAAGTCACCAAGCCTGATCTTTCGTAACGAAAGTTTCAAAAAACCTCGACCGCGACTCAGTTTTTTGAGCACGTACTTCAGACTTCCCAGATTAGGGTTCGACTTCAATCACTCTTTTACTGTTTGATGCACTCCGTTTCTTCGAAATTGTAATCTAAATCCTTGTCCCTGATCATTCCCCACAAAAGTTTGTAAAAACGTCGACCGTGAGTCGGTTTTGTGAGCACGTACTTCAAACTTCACATATTAGGGTTTCCCGAATTAGAGTTCGATTTTAAGCACACTTTTACCGTTTTATGCACTCCGCTTCTACGAAATTCTATTCTAGTTCATTATGCCTGATCATTACCCATAGAAATTTCGACAAACGTTGACAATGTCTCGGTTTTTTAGCATGTACTTCAAACGTCACAGATTATGGTTTCCGAATAAGGGTTTCGATTTTAAGTACTCTTTTACTGTTTTTTACACTCCGTCTCTTCGACATTCTATTCTAAGTCACCAAGCCTGATCTTTCGCAACGAAAGTTTCAAAAAACCTCGACCGCGACTCAGTTTTTTGAGCACGTACTTCAGACTTCCCAGATTAGGGTTCGACTTCAATCACTCTTTTACTGTTTGATGCACTCCGTTTCTTCGAAATTGTAATCTAAATCCTTGTCCCTGATCATTCCCCACAAAAGTTTGTAAAAACGTCGACCGTGAGTCGGTTTTGTGAGCACGTACTTCAAACTTCACATATTAGGGTTTCCCGAATTAGAGTTCGATTTTAAGCACACTTTTACCGTTTTATGCACTCCGCTTCTACGAAATTCTATTCTAGTTCATTATGCCTGATCATTACCCATAGAGATTTCGACAAACGTTGACAATGTCTCGGTTTTTTAGCATGTATTTCAAACGTCACAGATTATGGTTTCCGAATAAGGGTTTCGATTTTAAGTACTCTTTTACTGTTTTTTACGCTCCGTCTCTTCGACATTCTATTCTAAGTCACCAAGCCTGATCTTTCGCAACGAAAGTTTCAAAAAACCTCGACCGCGACTCAGTTTTTTGAGCACGTACTTCAGACTTCCCAGATTAGGGTTCGACTTCAATCACTCTTTTACTGTTTGATGCACTCCGTTTCTTCGAAATTGTAATCTAAATCCTTGTCCCTGATCATTCCCCACAAAAGTTTGTAAAAACGTCGACCGTGAGTCGGTTTTGTGAGCACGTACTTCAAACTTCACATATTAGGGTTTCCCGAATTAGAGTTCGATTTTAAGCACACTTTTACCGTTTTATGCACTCCGCTTCTACGAAATTCTATTCTAGTTTATTATGCCTGATCATTACCATAGAAATTTCGAAAAAGGTTGACCGTGTCTCGGTTTTTTAGCATGTACTTCAAACGTCACAGATTATGGTTTCCGAATAAGTGTTTCGATTCTAAGCACTCTTTTACTGTTTTTTACGCTCCGTCTCTTCGACATTCTATTCTAAATCACCAAGCCTGATCATTCGCAACGAAAGTTTCAAAAAACCTCGACCGCGACTCAGTTTTTTGAGCACGTACTTCAGACGTCCCAGATTAGGGTTCGACTTCAATCACTCTTTTACTGTTTGATGCACTCCGTTTCTTCGAAATTGTAATCTAAATCCTTGTCCCTGATCATTCCCCACAAAAGTTTGTAAAAACGTCGACGTGAGTCGGTTTTGTGAGCACGTACTCCAAACTTCACATATTAGGGTTTCCCGAATTAGAGTTCGATTTTAAGCACACTTTTACCGTTTTATGCACTCCGCTTCTACGAAATTCTATTCTAGTTCATTATGCCTGATCATTACCCATAGAAATTTCGAAAAACGTTGACCGTGTCTCGGTTTTTTAGCATGTACTTCAAACGTCACAGATTATGGTTTCCGAACAAGGGTTTCGATTCTAAGCACTCTTTTACTGTTTTTTACGCTCCGTCTCTTCGACATTCTATTCTAAATCACCAAGCCTAATCATTCGCAACGAAAGTTTCAAAAAACCTCGACCGCGACTCAGTTTTTTGAGCACGTACTTCAGACTTCCCAGATTAGGGTTCGACTTCAATCACTCTTTTACTGTTTGATGCACTCCGTTTCTTCGAAATTGTAATCTAAATCCTTGTCCCTGATCATTCCCCACAAAAGTTTGTAAAAACGTCGACCGTGAGTCGGTTTTGTGAGCACGTACTTCAAACTTCACATATTAGGGTTTACCGAATTAGAGTTCGATTTTAAGCACACTTTTACCGTTTTATGCACTCCGCTTCTACGAAATTCTATTCTAGTTCATTATGCCTGATCATTACCCATAGAGATTTCGAAAAACGTTGACAATGTCTCGGTTTTTTAGCATGTACTTCAAACGTCACAGATTATGGTTGCCGAATAAGGGTTTCGATTTTAAGTACTCTTTTACTGTTTTTTACGCTCCGTCTCTTCGACATTCTATTCTAAGTCACCAAGCCTGATCTTTCGCAACGAAAGTTTCAAAAAACCTCGACCGCGACTCAGTTTTTTGAGCACGTACTTCAGACTTCCCTGATTAGGGTTCGACTTCAATCACTCTTTTACTGTTTGATGCACTCCGTTTCTTCGAAATTGTAATCTAAATCCTTGTCCCTGATCATTCCCCACAAAAGTTTGTAAAAACGTCGACCGTGAGTCGGTTTTGTGAGCACGTACTTCAAACTTCACATATTAGGGTTTCCCGAATTAGAGTTCGATTTTAAGCACATTTTACCGTTTTATGCACTCCGCTTCTACGAAATTCTATTCTAGTTCATTATGCCTGATCATTACCCATAGAAATTTCGAAAAACGTTGACCGTGTCTCGGTTTTTTAGCATGTACTTCAAACGTCACAGATTATGGTTTCCGAATAAGGGTTTCGATTTTAAGTACTCTTTTACTGTTTTTTACGCTCCGTCTCTTCGACATTCTATTCTAAGTTACCAAGCCTGATCTTTCGCAACGAAAGTTTCAGAAAACCTCGACCGCGACTCAGTTTTTTGAGCAGGTACTTCAGACTTCCCTGATTAGGGTTCGACTTCAATCACTCTTTTACTGTTTGATGCACTCCGTTTCTTCGAAATTGTAATCTAAATCCTTGTCCCTGATCATTCCCCACAAAAGTTTGTAAAAACGTCGACCGTGAGTCGGTTTTGTGAGCACGTACTTCAAACTTCACATATTAGGGTTTCCCGAATTAGAGTTCGATTTTAAGCACACTTTTACCGTTTTATGCACTCCGCTTCTACGAAATTCTATTCTAGTTCATTATGCCTGATCATTACCCATAGAAATTTCGACAAACGTTGACAATGTCTCGGTTTTTTAGCATGTACTTCAAACGTCACAGATTATGGTTTCCGAATAAGGGTTTCGATTTTAAGTACTCTTTTACTGTTTTTTACGCTCCGTCTCTTCGACATTCTATTCTAAGTCACCAAGCCTGATCTTTCGCAACGAAAGTTTCAAAAAACCTCGACCGCGACTCAGTTTTTTGAGCACGTACTTCAGACTTCCCAGATTAGGGTTCGACTTCAATCACTCTTTTACTGTTTGATGCACTCCGTTTCTTCGAAATTGTAATCTAAATCCTTGTCCCTGATCATTCCCCACAAAAGTTTGTAAAAACGTCGACCGTGAGTCGGTTTTGTGAGCACGTACTTCAAACTTCACATATTAGGGTTTCCCGAATTAGAGTTCGATTTTAAGCACACTTTTACCGTTTTATGCACTCCGCTTCTACGAAATTCTATTCTAGTTCATTATGCCTGATCATTACCCATAGAGATTTCGACAAACGTTGACAATGTCTCGGTTTTTTAGCATGTACTTCAAACGTCACAGATTATGGTTTCCGAATAAGGGTTTCGATTTTAAGTACTCTTTTACTGTTTTTTACGCTCCGTCTCTTCGACATTCTATTCTAAGTCACCAAGCCTGATCTTTCGCAACGAAAGTTTCAAAAAACCTCGACCGCGACTCAGTTTTTTGAGCACGTACTTCAGACTTCCCAGATTAGGGTTCGACTTCAATCACTCTTTTACTGTTTGATGCACTCCGTTTCTTCGAAATTGTAATCTAAATCCTTGTCCCTGATCATTCCCCACAAAAGTTTGTAAAAACGTCGACCGTGAGTCGGTTTTGTGAGCACGTACTTCAAACTTCACATATTAGGGTTTCCCGAATTAGAGTTCGATTTTAAGCACACTTTTACCGTTTTATGCACTCCGCTTCTACGAAATTCTATTCTAGTTTATTATGCCTGATCATTACCATAGAAATTTCGAAAAAGGTTGACCGTGTCTCGGTTTTTTAGCATGTACTTCAAACGTCACAGATTATGGTTTCCGAATAAGTGTTTCGATTCTAAGCACTCTTTTACTGTTTTTTACGCTCCGTCTCTTCGACATTCTATTCTAAATCACCAAGCCTGATCATTCGCAACGAAAGTTTCAAAAAACCTCGACCGCGACTCAGTTTTTTGAGCACGTACTTCAGACGTCCCAGATTAGGGTTCGACTTCAATCACTCTTTTACTGTTTGATGCACTCCGTTTCTTCGAAATTGTAATCTAAATCCTTGTCCCTGATCATTCCCCACAAAAGTTTGTAAAAACGTCGACGTGAGTCGGTTTTGTGAGCACGTACTCCAAACTTCACATATTAGGGTTTCCCGAATTAGAGTTCGATTTTAAGCACACTTTTACCGTTTTATGCACTCCGCTTCTACGAAATTCTATTCTAGTTCATTATGCCTGATCATTACCCATAGAAATTTCGAAAAACGTTGACCGTGTCTCGGTTTTTTAGCATGTACTTCAAACGTCACAGATTATGGTTTCCGAACAAGGGTTTCGATTCTAAGCACTCTTTTACTGTTTTTTACGCTCCGTCTCTTCGACATTCTATTCTAAATCACCAAGCCTAATCATTCGCAACGAAAGTTTCAAAAAACCTCGACCGCGACTCAGTTTTTTGAGCACGTACTTCAGACTTCCCAGATTAGGGTTCGACTTCAATCACTCTTTTACTGTTTGATGCACTCCGTTTCTTCGAAATTGTAATCTAAATCCTTGTCCCTGATCATTCCCCACAAAAGTTTGTAAAAACGTCGACCGTGAGTCGGTTTTGTGAGCACGTACTTCAAACTTCACATATTAGGGTTTCCCGAATTAGAGTTCGATTTTAAGCACACTTTTACCGTTTTATGCACTCCGCTTCTACGAAATTCTATTCTAGTTCATTATGCCTGATCATTACCCATAGAGATTTCGAAAAACGTTGACAATGTCTCGGTTTTTTAGCATGTACTTCAAACGTCACAGATTATGGTTGCCGAATAAGGGTTTCGATTTTAAGTACTCTTTTACTGTTTTTTACGCTCCGTCTCTTCGACATTCTATTCTAAGTCACCAAGCCTGATCTTTCGCAACGAAAGTTTCAAAAAACCTCGACCGCGACTCAGTTTTTTGAGCACGTACTTCAGACTTCCCTGATTAGGGTTCGACTTCAATCACTCTTTTACTGTTTGATGCACTCCGTTTCTTCGAAATTGTAATCTAAATCCTTGTCCCTGATCATTCCCCACAAAAGTTTGTAAAAACGTCGACCGTGAGTCGGTTTTGTGAGCACGTACTTCAAACTTCACATATTAGGGTTTCCCGAATTAGAGTTCGATTTTAAGCACATTTTACCGTTTTATGCACTCCGCTTCTACGAAATTCTATTCTAGTTCATTATGCCTGATCATTACCCATAGAAATTTCGAAAAACGTTGACCGTGTCTCGGTTTTTTAGCATGTACTTCAAACGTCACAGATTATGGTTTCCGAATAAGGGTTTCGATTTTAAGTACTCTTTTACTGTTTTTTACGCTCCGTCTCTTCGACATTCTATTCTAAGTTACCAAGCCTGATCTTTCGCAACGAAAGTTTCAGAAAACCTCGACCGCGACTCAGTTTTTTGAGCACGTACTTCAGACTTCCCTGATTAGGGTTCGACTTCAATCACTCTTTTACTGTTTGATGCACTCCGTTTCTTCGAAATTGTAATCTAAATCCTTGTCCCTGATCATTCCCCACAAAAGTTTGTAAAAACGTCGACCGTGAGTCGGTTTTGTGAGCACGTACTTCAAACTTCACATATTAGGGTTTCCCGAATTAGAGTTCGATTTTAAGCACACTTTTACCGTTTTATGCACTCCGCTTCTACGAAATTCTATTCTAGTTCATTATGCCTGATCATTACCCATAGAAATTTCGACAAACGTTGACAATGTCTCGGTTTTTTAGCATGTACTTCAAACGTCACAGATTATGGTTTCCGAATAAGGGTTTCGATTTTAAGTACTCTTTTACTGTTTTTTACGCTCCGTCTCTTCGACATTCTATTCTAAGTCACCAAGCCTGATCTTTCGCAACGAAAGTTTCAAAAAACCTCGACCGCGACTCAGTTTTTTGAGCACGTACTTCAGACTTCCCAGATTAGGGTTCGACTTCAATCACTCTTTTACTGTTTGATGCACTCCGTTTCTTCGAAATTGTAATCTAAATCCTTGTCCCTGATCATTCCCCACAAAAGTTTGTAAAAACGTCGACCGTGAGTCGGTTTTGTGAGCACGTACTTCAAACTTCACATATTAGGGTTTCCCGAATTAGAGTTCGATTTTAAGCACACTTTTACCGTTTTATGCACTCCGCTTCTACGAAATTCTATTCTAGTTCATTATGCCTGATCATTACCCATAGAGATTTCGACAAACGTTGACAATGTCTCGGTTTTTTAGCATGTACTTCAAACGTCACAGATTATGGTTTCCGAATAAGGGTTTCGATTTTAAGTACTCTTTTACTGTTTTTTACGCTCCGTCTCTTCGACATTCTATTCTAAGTCACCAAGCCTGATCTTTCGCAACGAAAGTTTCAAAAAACCTCGACCGCGACTCAGTTTTTTGAGCACGTACTTCAGACTTCCCAGATTAGGGTTCGACTTCAATCACTCTTTTACTGTTTGATGCACTCCGTTTCTTCGAAATTGTAATCTTCCTTGTCCCTGATCATTCCCCACAAAAGTTTGTAAAAACGTCGACCGTGAGTCGGTTTTGTGAGCACGTACTTCAAACTTCACATATTAGGGTTTCCCGAATTAGAGTTCGATTTTAAGCACACTTTTACCGTTTTATGCACTATGCTTCTACGAAATTCTATTCTAGTTTATTATGCCTGATCATTACCATAGAAATTTCGAAAAAGGTTGACCGTGTCTCGGTTTTTTAGCATGTACTTCAAACGTCACAGATTATGGTTTCCGAATAAGTGTTTCGATTCTAAGCACTCTTTTACTGTTTTTTACGCTCCGTCTCTTCGACATTCTATTCTAAATCACCAAGCCTGATCATTAGCAACGAAAGTTTCAAAAAACCTCGACCGCGACTCAGTTTTTTGAGCACGTACATCAGACGTCCCAGATTAGGGTTCGACTTCAATCACTCTTTTACCGTTTGATGCACTCCGTTTCTTCGACATTGTAATCTAAATCCTTTTCCCTGATCATTCCCCACAAAAGTTTGTAAAAACGTCGACCGTGAGTCGGTTTTGTGAGCACGTACTTCAAACTTCACATATTAGGGTTTCCCGAATTGGAGTTCGATTTTAAGCACACTTTTACCGTTTTATGCACTCCGCTTCTACGAAATTCTATTCTAGTTCATTATGCCTGATCATTACCCATAGAAATTTCGAAAAACGTTGACCGTGTCTCGGTTTTTTAGCATGTACTTCAAACGTCACAGATTATGGTTTCCGAATAAGGGTTTCGATTCTAAGCACTCTTTTACTGTTTTTTACGCTCCGTCTCTTCGACATTCTATTCTAAATCACCAAGCCTGATCATTCGCAACGAAAGTTTCAAAAAACCTCGACCGCGACTCAGTTTTTTGAGCACGTACTTCAGACGTCCCAGATTAGGGTTCGACTTCAATCACTCTTTTACTGTTTGATGCACTCCGTTTCTTCGAAATTGTAATCTAAATCCTTGTCCCTGATCATTCCCCACAAAAGTTTGTAAAAACGTCGACCGTGAGTCGGTTTTGTGAGCACGTACTTCGAACTTCACATATTAGGGTTTCCCGAATTGGAGTTCGATTTTAAGCACACTTTTACCGTTTTATGCACTCCGCTTCTACGAAATTCTATTCTAGTTCATTATGCCTGATCATTACCCAAAGAAATTTCGAAAAACGTTGACCGTGTCTCGGTTTTTTAGCATGTACTTCAAACGTCACAGATCATGGTTTCCGAATAGGGTTTCGATTTTAAGCACTCTTTTACTGTTTTTTACCCTCCGTCTCTTCGACATTCTATTCTAAATCACCAAGCCTGATCATTCGCAACGAAAGTTTCAAAAAACCTCGACCGCGACTCAGTTTTTTGAGCACGTACTTCCGACGTCCCAGATTAGGGTTCGACTTCAATCACTCTTTTACTGTTTGATGCACTCCGTTTCTTCGAAATTGTAATCTAAATCCTTGTCCCTGATCATTCCCCACAAAAGTTTGTAAAAACGTCGACCGTGAGTCGGTTTTGTGAGCACGTACTTCGAACTTCACATATTAGGGTTAAGCACTCTTTTACTGTTTTTTACGCTCCGTCTCTTCGACATTCTATTCTAAATCACCAAGCCTGATCATTCGCAACCAAAGTTTCAAAAAACCTCGACCGCGACTCAGTTTTTTGAGCACGTACTTCAGACGTCCCAGATTAGGGTTCGACTTCAATCACTCTTTTACTGTTTGATGCACTCCGTTTCTTCGAAATTGTAATCTAAATCCTTGTCCCTGATCATTCCCCACAAAAGTTTGTAAAAACGTCGACGGTGAGTCGGTTTTGTGAGCACGTACTTCGAACTTCACATATTAGGGTTTCCCGAATTGGAATTCGATTTTAAGCACACTTTTACCGTTTTATGCACTCCGCTTCTACGAAATTCTATTCTAGTTCATTATGCCTGATCATTACCCATAGAAATTTCGAAAAACGTTGACCGTGTCTCGGTTTTTTAGCATGTACTTCAACTGTCACAGATTATGGTTTCCGAATAGGGGTTTCGATTTTAAGCACTCTTTTACTGTTTTTTACCCTCCGTCTCTTCGACATTCTATTCTAAATCACCAAGCCAGATCATTCGCAACGAAAGTTTCAAAAAACCTCGACCGCGACTCAGTTTTTTGAGCACGTACTTCAGACGTCCCAGATTAGGGTTCGACTTCAATCACTCTTTTACTGTTTGATGCACTCCATTTCTTCGAAATTGTAATCTAAATCCTTGTCCCTGATCATTCCCCACAAAAGTTTGTAAAAACGTCGACCGTGAGTCGGTTTTGTGAGCACGTACTTCGAACTTCACATATTAGGGTTTCCCGAATTGGAGTTCGATTTTAAGCAGACTTTTACCGTTTTATGCACTCCGCTTCTACGAAATTCTATTCTAGTTCATTATGCCTGATCATTACCCATAGAAATTTCGAAAAACGTTGACCGTGTCTCGGTTTTTTAGCATGTACTTCAAACGTCACAGATTATGGTTTCCGAATAGGGGTTTCGATTTTAAGCACTCTTTTACTGTTTTTTACGCTCCGTCTCTTCGACATTCTATTCTAAATCACCAAGCCTGATCATTCGCAACGAAAGTTTCAAAAAACCTCGACCGCGACTCAGTTTTTTGAGCACGTACTTCAGACGTCCCAGATTAGGGTTCGACTTCAATCACTCTTTTACTGTTTGATGCACTCCGTTTCTTCGAAATTGTAATCTAAATCCTTGTCCATGATCATTCCCCACAAAAGTTTGTAAAAACGTCGACCGTGAGTCGGTTTTGTGAGCACGTACTTCGAACTTCACATATTAGGGTTTCCCGAATTGGAGTTCGATTTTAAGCAGACTTTTACCGTTTTATGCACTCCGCTTCTACGAAATTCTATTCTAGTTCATTATGCCTGATCATTACCCATAGAAATTTCGAAAAACGTTGACCGTGTCTCGGTTTTTTAGCATGTACTTCAAACGTCACAGATTATGGTTTCCGAATAAGGGTTTCGATTTTAAGCACTCTTTTACTGTTTTTTACGCTCCGTCTCTTCGACATTCTATTCTAAATCACCAAGCCTGATCATTCGCAACGAAAGTTTCAAAAAACCTCGACCGCGACTCAGTTTTTTGAGCACGTACTTCAGACGTCCCAGATTAGGGTTCGACTTCAATCACTCTTTTACTGTTTGATGCACTCCGTTTCTTCGAAATTGTAATCTAAATCCTTGTCCCTGATCATTCCCCACAAAAGTTTGTAAAAACGTCGACCGAGAGTCGGTTTTGTGAGCACGTACTTCGAACTTCACATATTAGGGTTTCCCGAATTGGAATTCGATTTTAAGCACACTTTTACCGTTTTATGCACTCCGCTTCTACGAAATTCTATTCTAGTTCATTATGCCTGATCATTACCCATAGAAATTTCGAAAAACGTTGACCGTGTCTCGGTTTTTTAGCATGTACTTCAACTGTCACAGATTATGGTTTCCGAATAGGGGTTTCGATTTTAAGCACTCTTTTACTGTTTTTTACCCTCCGTCTCTTCGACATTCTATTCTAAATCACCAAGCCAGATCATTCGCAACGAAAGTTTCAAAAAACCTCGACCGCGACTCAGTTTTTTGAGCACGTACTTCAGACGTCCCAGATTAGGGTTCGACTTCAATCACTCTTTTACTGTTTGATGCACTCCGTTTCTTCGAAATTGTAATCTAAATCCTTGTCCCTGATCATTCCCCACAAAAGTTTGTAAAAACGTCGACCGTGAGTCGGTTTTGTGAGCACGTACTTCGAACTTCACATATTAGGGTTTCCCGAATTGGAGTTCGATTTTAAGCAGACTTTTACCGTTTTATGCACTCCGCTTCTACGAAATTCTATTCTAGTTCATTATGCCTGATCATTACCCATAGAAATTTCGAAAAACGTTGACCGTGTCTCGGTTTTTTAGCATGTACTTCAAACGTCACAGATTATGGTTTCCGAATAAGGGTTTCTATTTTAAGCACTCTTTTACTGTTTTTTACGCTCCGTCTCTTCGACATTCTATTCTAAATCACCAAGCCAGATCATTCGCAACGAAAGTTTCAAAAAACCTCGACCGCGACTCAGTTTTTTGAGCACGTACTTCAGACGTCCCAGATTAGGGTTCGACTTCAATCACTCTTTTACTGTTTGATGCACTCCGTTTCTTCGAAATTGTAATCTAAATCCTTGTCCCTGATCATTCCCCACAAAAGTTTGTAAAAACGTCGACCGTGAGTCGGTTTTGTGAGCACGTACTTCGAACTTCACATATTAGGGTTTCCCGAATTGGAGTTCGATTTTAAGCAGACTTTTACCGTTTTATGCACTCCGCTTCTACGAAATTCTATTCTAGTTCATTATGCCTGATCATTACCCATAGAAATTTCGAAAAACGTTGACCGTGTCTCGGTTTTTTAGCATGTACTTCAAACGTCACAGATTATGGTTTCCGAATAAGGGTTTCGATTTTAAGCACTCTTTTACTGCTTTTTACGCTCCGTCTCTTCGACATTCTATTCTAAATCACCAAGCCTGATCATTCGCAACCAAAGTTTCAAAAAACCTCGACCGCGACTCAGTTTTTTGAGCACGTACTTCAGACGTCCCAGATTAGGGTTCGACTTCAATCACTCTTTTACTGTTTGATGCACTCCGTTTCTTCGAAATTGTAATCTAAATCCTTGTCCCTGATCATTCCCCACAAAAGTTTGTAAAAACGTCGACGGTGAGTCGGTTTTGTGAGCACGTACTTCGAACTTCACATATTAGGGTTTCCCGAATTGGAATTCGATTTTAAGCACACTTTTACCGTTTTATGCACTCCGCTTCTACGAAATTCTATTCTAGTTCATTATGCCTGATCATTACCCATAGAAATTTCGAAAAACGTTGACCGTGTCTCGGTTTTTTAGCATGTACTTCAACTGTCACAGATTATGGTTTCCGAATAGGGGTTTCGATTTTAAGCACTCTTTTACTGTTTTTTACCCTCCGTCTCTTCGACATTCTATTCTAAATCACCAAGCCAGATCATTCGCAACGAAAGTTTCAAAAAACCTCGACCGCGACTCAGTTTTTTGAGCACGTACTTCAGACGTCCCAGATTAGGGTTCGACTTCAATCACTCTTTTACTGTTTGATGCACTCCGTTTCTTCGAAATTGTAATCTAAATCCTTGTCCCTGATCATTCCCCACAAAAGTTTGTAAAAACGTCGACCGTGAGTCGGTTTTGTGAGCACGTACTTCGAACTTCACATATTAGGGTTTCCCGAATTGGAGTTCGATTTTAAGCACACTTTTACCGTTTTATGCACTCCGCTTCTACGAAATTCTATTCTAGTTCATTATGCCTGATCATTACCCATAGAAATTTCGAAAAACGTTGACCGTGTCTCGGTTTTTTAGCATGTACTTCAAACGTCACAGATTATGGTTTCCGAATAAGGGTTTCTATTTTAAGCACTCTTTTACTGTTTTTTACGCTCCGTCTCTTCGACATTCTATTCTAAATCACCAAGCCAGATCATTCGCAACGAAAGTTTCAAAAAACCTCGACCGCGACTCAGTTTTTTGAGCACGTACTTCAGACGTCCCAGATTAGGGTTCGACTTCAATCACTCTTTTACTGTTTGATGCACTCCGTTTCTTCGAAATTGTAATCTAAATCCTTGTCCCTGATCATTCCCCACAAAAGTTTGTAAAAACGTCGACCGTGAGTCGGTTTTGTGAGCACGTACTTCGAACTTCACATATTAGGGTTTCCCGAATTGGAGTTCGATTTTAAGCAGACTTTTACCGTTTTATGCACTCCGCTTCTACGAAATTCTATTCTAGTTCATTATGCCTGATCATTACCCATAGAAATTTCGAAAAACGTTGACCGTGTCTCGGTTTTTTAGCATGTACTTCAAACGTCACAGATTATGGTTTCCGAATAGGGATTTCGATTTTAAGCACTCTTTTACTGTTTTTTACCCTCCGTCTCTTCGACATTCTATTCTAAATCACCAAGCCTGATCATTCGCAACGAAAGTTTCAAAAAACCTCGACCGCGACTCAGTTTTTTGAGCACGTACTTCAGACGTCCCAGATTAGGGTTCGACTTCAATCACTCTTTTACTGTTTGATGCACTCCGTTTCTTCGAAATTGTAATCTAAATCCTTGTCCCTGATCATTCCCCACAAAAGTTTGTAAAAACGTCGACCGTGAGTCGGTTTTGTGAGCACGTACTTCGAACTTCACATATTAGGGTTTCCCGAATTGGAGTTCGATTTTAAGCACACTTTTACCGTTTTATGCACTCCGCTTCTACGAAATTCTATTCTAGTTCATTATGCCTGATCATTACCCATAGAAATTTCGAAAAACGTTGACCGTGTCTCGGTTTTTTAGCATGTACTTCAAACGTCACAGATTATGGTTTCCGAATAGGGGTTTCGATTTTAAGCACTCTTTTACTGTTTTTTACCCTCCGTCTCTTCGACATTCTATTCTAAATCACCAAGCCTGATCATTCGCAACGAAAGTTTCAAAAAACCTCGACCGCGACTCAGTTGTTTGAGCACGTACTTCAGACGTCCCAGATTAGGGTTCGACTTCAATCACTCTTTTACTGTTTGATGCACTCCGTTTCTTCGAAATTGTAATCTAAATCCTTGTCCCTGATCATTCCCCACAAAAGTTTGTAAAAACGTCGACCGTGAGTCGGTTTTGTGAGCACGTACTTCGAACTTCACATATTAGGGTTTCCCGAATTGGAGTTCGATTTTAAGCAGACTTTTACCGTTTTATGCACTCCGCTTCTACGAAATTCTATTCTAGTTCATTATGCCTGATCATTACCCATAGAAATTTCGAAAAACGTTGACCGTGTCTCAGTTTTTTAGCATGTACTTCAAACGTCACAGATTATGGTTTCCGAATAAGGGTTTCGATTTTAAGCACTCTTTTACTGTTTTTTACGCTCCGTCTCTTCGACATTCTATTCTAAATCACCAAGCCTGATCATTCGCAACGAAAGTTTCAAAAAACCTCGACCGCGACTCAGTTTTTTGAGCACGTACTTCAGACGTCCCAGATTAGGGTTCGACTTCAATCACTCTTTTACTGTTTAATGCACTCCGTTTCTTCGAAATTGTAATCTAAATCCTTGTCCCTGATCATTCCCCACAAAAGTTTGTAAAAACGTCGACCGTGAGTCGGTTTTGTGAGCACGTACTTCGAACTTCACATATTAGGGTTTCCCGAATTGGAGTTCGATTTTAAGCAGACTTTTACCGTTTTATGCACTCCGCTTCTACGAAATTCTATTCTAGTTCATTATGCCTGATCATTACCCATAGAAATTTCGAAAAACGTTGACCGTGTCTCGGTTTTTTAGCATGTACTTCAAACGTCACAGATTATGGTTTCCGAATAGGGGTTTCGATTTTAAACACTCTTTTACTGTTTTTTACGCTCCGTCTCTTCGACATTCTATTCTAAATCACCAAGCCTGATCATTCGCAACGAAAGTTTCAAAAAACCTCGACCGCGACTCAGTTTTTTGAGCACGTACTTCAGACGTCCCAGATTAGGGTTCGACTTCAATCACTCTTTTACTGTTTGATGCACTCCGTTTCTTCGAAATTGTAATCTAAATCCTTGTCCCTGATCATTCCCCACAAAAGTTTGTAAAAACGTCGACCGTGAGTCGGTTTTGTGAGCACGTACTTCGAACTTCACATATTAGGGTTTCCCGAATTGGAGTTCGATTTTAAGCACACTTTTATCGTTTTATGCACTCCGCTTCTACGAAATTCTATTCTAGTTCATTATGCCTGATCATTACCCATAGAAATTTCGAAAAACGTTGACCGTGTCTCGGTTTTTTAGCATGTACTTCAAACGTCACAGATTATGGTTTCCGAATAGGGGTTTCGATTTTAAGCACTCTTTTACTGTTTTTTACCCTCCGTCTCTTCGACATTCTATTCTAAATCACCAAGCCTGATCATTCGCAACGAAAGTTTCAAAAAACCTCGACCGCGACTCAGTTTTTTGAGCACGTACTTCAGACGTCCCAGATTAGGGTTCGACTTCAATCACTCTTTTACTGTTTGATGCACTCCGTTTCTTCGAAATTGTAATCTAAATCCTTGTCCCTGATCATTCCCCACAAAAGTTTGTAAAAACGTCGACCGTGAGTCGGTTTTGTGAGCACGTACTTCGAACTTCACATATTAGGGTTTCCCGAATTGGAGTTCGATTTTAAGCAGACTTTTACCGTTTTATGCACTCCGCTTCTACGAAATTCTATTCTAGTTCATTATGCCTGATCATTACCCATAGAAATTTCGAAAAACGTTGACCGTGTCTCGGTTTTTTAGCATGTACTTCAAACGTCACAGATTATGGTTTCCGAATAGGGGTTTCGATTTTAAACACTCTTTTACTGTTTTTTACGCTCCGTCTCTTCGACATTCTATTCTAAATCACCAAGCCTGATCATTCGCAACGAAAGTTTCAAAAAACCTCGACCGCGACTCAGTTTTTTGAGCACGTACTTCAGACGTCCCAGATTAGGGTTCGACTTCAATCACTCTTTTACTGTTTGATGCACTCCGTTTCTTCGAAATTGTAATCTAAATCCTTGTCCCTGATCATTCCCCACAAAAGTTTGTAAAAACGTCGACCGTGAGTCGGTTTTGTGAGCACGTACTTCGAACTTCACATATTAGGGTTTCCCGAATTGGAGTTCGATTTTAAGCAGACTTTTACCGTTTTATGCACTCCGCTTCTACGAAATTCTATTCTAGTTCATTATGCCTGATCATTACCCATAGAAATTTCGAAAAACGTTGACCGTGTCTCGGTTTTTTAGCATGTACTTCAAACGTCACAGATTATGGTTTCCGAATAGGGATTTCGATTTTAAGCACTCTTTTACTGTTTTTTACCCTCCGTCTCTTCGACATTCTATTCTAAATCACCAAGCCTGATCATTCGCAACGAAAGTTTCAAAAAACCTCGACCGCGACTCAGTTTTTTGAGCACGTACTTCAGACGTCCCAGATTAGGGTTCGACTTCAATCACTCTTTTACTGTTTGATGCACTCCGTTTCTTCGAAATTGTAATCTAAATCCTTGTCCCTGATCATTCCCCACAAAAGTTTGTAAAAACGTCGACCGTGAGTCGGTTTTGTGAGCACGTACTTCGAACTTCACATATTAGGGTTTCCCGAATTGGAGTTCGATTTTAAGCAGACTTTTACCGTTTTATGCACTCCGCTTCTACGAAATTCTATTCTAGTTCATTATGCCTGATCATTACCCATAGAAATTTCGAAAAACGTTGACCGTGTCTCGGTTTTTTAGCATGTACTTCAAACGTCACAGATTATGGTTTCCGAATAGGGGTTTCGATTTTAAGCACTCTTTTACTGTTTTTTACCCTCCGTCTCTTCGACATTCTATTCTAAATCACCAAGCCTGATCATTCGCAACGAAAGTTTCAAAAAACCTCGACCGCGACTCAGTTTTTTGAGCACGTACTTCAGACGTCCCAGATTAGGGTTCGACTTCAATCACTCTTTTACTGTTTGATGCACTCCGTTTCTTCGAAATTGTAATCTAAATCCTTGTCCCTGATCATTCCCCACAAAAGTTTGTAAAAACGTCGACCGTGAGTCGGTTTTGTGAGCACGTACTTCGAACTTCACATATTAGGGTTTCCCGAATTGGAGTTCGATTTTAAGCAGACTTTTACCGTTTTATGCACTCCGCTTCTACGAAATTCTATTCTAGTTCATTATGCCTGATCATTACCCATAGAAATTTCGAAAAACGTTGACCGTGTCTCAGTTTTTTAGCATGTACTTCAAACGTCACAGATTATGGTTTCCGAATAAGGGTTTCGATTTTAAGCACTCTTTTACTGTTTTTTACGCTCCGTCTCTTCGACATTCTATTCTAAATCACCAAGCCTGATCATTCGCAACGAAAGTTTCAAAAAACCTCGACCGCGACTCAGTTTTTTGAGCACGTACTTCAGACGTCCCAGATTAGGGTTCGACTTCAATCACTCTTTTACTGTTTAATGCACTCCGTTTCTTCGAAATTGTAATCTAAATCCTTGTCCCTGATCATTCCCCACAAAAGTTTGTAAAAACGTCGACCGTGAGTCGGTTTTGTGAGCACGTACTTCGAACTTCACATATTAGGGTTTCCCGAATTGGAGTTCGATTTTAAGCAGACTTTTACCGTTTTATGCACTCCGCTTGTACGAAATTCTATTCTAGTTCATTATGCCTGATCATTACCCATAGAAATTTCGAAAAACGTTGACCGTGTCTCGGTTTTTTAGCATGTACTTCAAACGTCACAGATTATGGTTTCCGAATAGGGGTTTCGATTTTAAACACTCTTTTACTGTTTTTTACGCTCCGTCTCTTCGACATTCTATTCTAAATCACCAAGCCTGATCATTCGCAACGAAAGTTTCAAAAAACCTCGACCGCGACTCAGTTTTTTGAGCACGTACTTCAGACGTCCCAGATTAGGGTTCGACTTCAATCACTCTTTTACTGTTTGATGCACTCCGTTTCTTCGAAATTGTAATCTAAATCCTTGTCCCTGATCATTCCCCACAAAAGTTTGTAAAAACGTCGACCGTGAGTCGGTTTTGTGAGCACGTACTTCGAACTTCACATATTAGGGTTTCCCGAATTGGAGTTCGATTTTAAGCAGACTTTTACCGTTTTATGCACTCCGCTTCTACGAAATTCTATTCTAGTTCATTATGCCTGATCATTACCCATAGAAATTTCGAAAAACGTTGACCGTGTCTCGGTTTTTTAGCATGTACTTCAAACGTCACAGATTATGGTTTCCGAATAGGGGTTTCGATTTTAAGCACTCTTTTACTGTTTTTTACCCTCCGTCTCTTCGACATTCTATTCTAAATCACCAAGCCTGATCATTCGCAACGAAAGTTTCAAAAAACCTCGACCGCGACTCAGTTTTTTGAGCACGTACTTCAGACGTCCCAGATTAGGGTTCGACTTCAATCACTCTTTTACTGTTTGATGCACTCCGTTTCTTCGAAATTGTAATCTAAATCCTTGTCCCTGATCATTCCCCACAAAAGTTTGTAAAAACGTCGACCGTGAGTCGGTTTTGTGAGCACGTACTTCGAACTTCACATATTAGGGTTTCCCGAATTGGAGTTCGATTTTAAGCAGACTTTTACCGTTTTATGCACTCCGCTTCTACGAAATTCTATTCTAGTTCATTATGCCTGATCATTACCCATAGAAATTTCGAAAAACGTTGACCGTGTCTCGGTTTTTTAGCATGTACTTCAAACGTCACAGATTATGGTTTCCGAATAAGGGTTTCGATTTTAAGCACTCTTTTACTGTTTTTTACGCTCCGTCTCTTCGACATTCTATTCTAAATCACCAAGCCTGATCATTCGCAACGAAAGTTTCAAAAAACCTCGACCGCGACTCAGTTTTTTGAGCACGTACTTCAGACGTCCCAAATTAGGGTTCGACTTCAATCACTCTTTTACTGTTTGATGCACTCCGTTTCTTCGAAATTGTAATCTAAATCCTTGTCCCTGATCATTCCCCACAAAAGTTTGTAAAAACGTCGACCGTGAGTCGGTTTTGTGAGCACGTACTTCGAACTTCACATATTAGGGTTTCCCGAATTGGAGTTCGATTTTAAGCAGACTTTTACCGTTTTATGCACTCCGCTTCTACGAAATTCTATTCTAGTTCATTATGCCTGATCATTACCCATAGAAATTTCGAAAAACGTTGACCGTGTCTCGGTTTTTTAGCATGTACTTCAAACGTCACAGATTATGGTTTCCGAATAAGGGTTTCGATTTTAAGCACTCTTTTACTGTTTTTTACGCTCCGTCTCTTCGACATTCTATTCTAAATCACCAAGCCTGATCATTCGCAACGAAAGTTTCAAAAAACCTCGACCGCGACTCAGTTTTTTGAGCACGTACTTCAGACGTCCCAGATTAGGGTTCGACTTCAATCACTCTTTTACTGTTTGATGCACTCCGTTTCTTCGAAATTGTAATCTAAATCCTTGTCCCTGATCATTCCCCACAAAAGTTTGTAAAAACGTCGACCGTGAGTCGGTTTTGTGAGCACGTACTTCGAACTTCACATATTAGGGTTTCCCGAATTGGAGTTCGATTTTAAGCACACTTTTACCGTTTTATGCACTCCGCTTCTACGAAATTCTATTCTAGTTCATTATGCCTGATCATTACCCATAGAAATTTCGAAAAACGTTGACCGTGTCTCGGTTTTTTAGCATGTACTTCAAACGTCACAGATTATGGTTTCCGAATAAGGGTTTCGATTTTAAGCACTCTTTTACTGTTTTTTACGCTCCGTCTCTTCGACATTCTATTCTAAATCACCAAGCCTGATCATTCGCAACGAAAGTTTCAAAAAACCTCGACCGCGACTCAGTTTTTTGAGCACGTACTTCAGACGTCCCAGATTAGGGCTTGACTTCAATCACTCTTTTACTGTTTGATGCACTCCGTTTCTTCGAAATTGTAATCTAAATCCTTGTCCCTGATCATTCCCCACAAAAGTTTGTAAAAACGTCGACCGTGAGTCGGTTTTGTGAGCACGTACTTCGAACTTCACATATTAGGGTTTCCCGAATTGGAGTTCGATTTTAAGCACACTTTTACCGTTTTATGCACTCCGTTTCTACGAAATTCTATTCTAGTTCATTATGCCTACCCATAGAAATTTCGAGAAACGTTGACCGTGTCTCGGTTTTTTAGCATGTACTTCAAACGTCACAGATTATGGTTTCCGAATAAGGGTTTCGATTTTATGCACTCTTTTACTGTTTTTTACGCTCCGTCTCTTCGACATTCTATTCTAAATCACCAAGCCTGATCATTCGCAACGAAAGTTTCAAAAAACCTCGACCGCGACTCAGTTTTTTGAGCACGTACTTCAGACGTCCCAGATTAGGGTTCGACTTCAATCACTCTTTTACTGTTTGATGCACTCCGTTTCTTCGAAATTGTAATCTAAATCCTTGTCCCTGATCATTCCCCACAAAAGTTTGTAAAAAGGTCGACCGTGAGTCGGTTTTGTGAGCACGTACTTCGAACTTCACATATTAGGGTTTCCCGAATTGGAGTTCGATTTTAAGCAGACTTTTACCGTTTTATGCACTCCGCTTCTACGAAATTCTATTCTAGTTCATTATGCCTGATCATTACCCATAGAAATTTCGAAAAACGTTGACCGTGTCTCGGTTTTTTAGCATGTACTTCAAACGTCACAGATTATGGTTTCCGAATAAGGGTTTCGATTTTAAGCACTCTTTTACTGTTTTTTACGCTCCGTCTCTTCGACATTCTATTCTAAATCACCAAGCCTGATCATTCGCAACGAAAGTTTCAAAAAACCTCGACCGCGACTCAGTTTTTTGAGCACGTACTTCAGACGTCCCAAATTAGGGTTCGACTTCAATCACTCTTTTACTGTTTGATGCACTCTGTTTCTTCGAAATTGTAATCTAAATCCTTGTCCCTGATCATTCCCCACAAAAGTTTGTAAAAACGTCGACCGTGAGTCGGTTTTGTGAGCACGTACTTCGAACTTCACATATTAGGGTTTCCCGAATTGGAGTTCGATTTTAAGCAGACTTTTACCGTTTTATGCACTCCGCTTCTACGAAATTCTATTCTAGTTCATTATGCCTGATCATTACCCATAGAAATTTCGAAAAACGTTGACCGTGTCTCAGTTTTTTAGCATGTACTTCAAACGTCACAGATTATGGTTTCCGAATAAGGGTTTCGATTTTAAGCACTCTTTTACTGTTTTTTACGCTCCGTCTCTTCGACATTCTATTCTAAATCACCAAGCCTGATCATTCGCAACGAAAGTTTCAAAAAACCTCGACCGCGACTCAGTTTTTTGAGCACGTACTTCAGACATCCCAGATTAGGGTTCGACTTCAATCACTCTTTTACTGTTTGATGCACTCCGTTTCTTCGAAATTGTAATCTAAATCCTTGTCCCTGATCATTCCCCACAAAAGTTTGTAAAAAGGTCGACCGTGAGTCGGTTTTGTGAGCACGTACTTCGAACTTCACATATTAGGGTTTCCCGAATTGGAGTTCGATTTTAAGCACACTTTTACCGTTTTATGCACTCCGCTTCTACGAAATTCTATTCTAGTTCATTATGCCTGATCATTACCCATAGAAATTTCGAAAAACGTTGACCGTGTCTCGGTTTTTTAGCATGTACTTCAAACGTCACAGATTATGGTTTCCGAATAGGGGTTTCGATTTTAAGCACTCTTTTACTGTTTTTTACCCTCCGTCTCTTCGACATTCTATTCTAAATCACCAAGCCTGATCATTCGCAACGAAAGTTTCAAAAAACCTCGACCGCGACTCAGTTTTTTGAGCACGTACTTCAGACGTCCCAGATTAGGGCTTGACTTCAATCACTCTTTTACTGTTTGATGCACTCCGTTTCTTCGAAATTGTAATCTAAATCCTTGTCCCTGATCATTCCCCACAAAAGTTTGTAAAAACGTCGACCGTGAGTCGGTTTTGTGAGCACGTACTTCGAACTTCACATATTAGGGTTTCCCGAATTGGAGTTCGATTTTAAGCACACTTTTACCGTTTTATGCACTCCGCTTCTACGAAATTCTATTCTAGTTCATTATGCCTGATCATTACCCATAGAAATTTCGAAAAACGTTGACCGTGTCTCGGTTTTTTAGCATGTACTTCAAACGTCACAGATTATGGTTTACGAATAAGGGTTTCGATTTTAAGCACTCTTTTACTGTTTTTTATACTCCGTCTCTTCGACATTCTATTCTAAATCACCAAGCCTGATCATTCGCAACGAAAGTTTCAAAAAACCTCGACCGCGACTCAGTTTTTTGAGCACGTACTTCAGACGTCCCAGATTAGGGTTCGACTTCAATCACTCTTTTACTGTTTGATGCACTCCGTTTCTTCGAAATTGTAATCTAAATCCTTGTCCCTGATCATTCCCCACAAAAGTTTGTAAAAACGTCGACCGTGAGTCAGTTTTGTGAGCACGTACTTCGAACTTCACATATTAGGGTTTCCCGAATTGGAGTTCGATTTTAAGCAGACTTTTACCGTTTGATGCACTCCGCTTCTACGAAATTCTATTCTAGTTCATTATGCCTGATCATTACCCATAGAAATTTCGAAAAACGTTGACCGTGTCTCGGTTTTTTAGCATGTACTTCAAACGTCACAGATTATGGTTTCCGAATAAGGGTTTCGATTTTAAGCACTCTTTTACTGTTTTTTACGCTCCGTCTCTTCGACATTCTATTCTAAATCACCAAGCCTGATCATTCGCAACGAAAGTTTCAAAAAACCTCGACCGCGACTCAGTTTTTTGAGCACGTACTTCAGACGTCCCAGATTAGGGTTCGACTTCAATCACTCTTTTACTGTTTGATGCACTCCGTTTCTTCGAAATTGTAATCTAAATCCTTGTCCCTGATCATTCCCCACAAAAGTTTGTAAAAAGGTCGACCGTGAGTCGGTTTTGTGAGCACGTACTTCGAACTTCACATATTAGGGTTTCCCGAATTGGAGTTCGATTTTAAGCACACTTTTACCGTTTTATGCACTCCGCTTCTACGAAATTCTATTCTAGTTCATTATGCCTGATCATTACCCATAGAAATTTCGAAAAACGTTGACCGTGTCTCGGTTTTTTAGCATGTACTTCAAACGTCACAGATTATGGTTTCCGAATAAGGGTTTCGATTTTAAGCACTCTTTTACTGTTTTTTACGCTCCGTCTCTTCGACATTCTATTCTAAATCACCAAGCCTGATCATTCGCAACGAAAGTTTCAAAAAACCTCGACCGCGACTCAGTTTTTTGAGCACGTACTTCAGACGTCCCAAATTAGGGTTCGACTTCAATCACTCTTTTACTGTTTGATGCACTCCGTTTCTTCGAAATTGTAATCTAAATCCTTGTCCCTGATCATTCCCCACAAAAGTTTGTAAAAACGTCGACCGTGAGTCGGTTTTGTGAGCACGTACTTCGAACTTCACATATTAGGGTTTCCCGAATTGGAGTTCGATTTTAAGCAGACTTTTACCGTTTTATGCACTCCGCTTCTACGAAATTCTATTCTAGTTCATTATGCCTGATCATTACCCATAGAAATTTCGAAAAACGTTGACCGTGTCTCAGTTTTTTAGCATGTACTTCAAACGTCACAGATTATGGTTTCCGAATAAGGGTTTCGATTTTAAGCACTCTTTTACTGTTTTTTACGCTCCGTCTCTTCGACATTCTATTCTAAATCACCAAGCCTGATCATTCGCAACGAAAGTTTCAAAAAACCTCGACCGCGACTCAGTTTTTTGAGCACGTACTTCAGACATCCCAGATTAGGGTTCGACTTCAATCACTCTTTTACTGTTTGATGCACTCCGTTTCTTCGAAATTGTAATCTAAATCCTTGTCCCTGATCATTCCCCACAAAAGTTTGTAAAAAGGTCGACCGTGAGTCGGTTTTGTGAGCACGTACTTCGAACTTCACATATTAGGGTTTCCCGAATTGGAGTTCGATTTTAAGCACACTTTTACCGTTTTATGCACTCCGCTTCTACGAAATTCTATTCTAGTTCATTATGCCTGATCATTACCCATAGAAATTTCGAAAAACGTTGACCGTGTCTCGGTTTTTTAGCATGTACTTCAAACGTCACAGATTATGGTTTCCGAATAGGGGTTTCGATTTTAAGCACTCTTTTACTGTTTTTTACCCTCCGTCTCTTCGACATTCTATTCTAAATCACCAAGCCTGATCATTCGCAACGAAAGTTTCAAAAAACCTCGACCGCGACTCAGTTTTTTGAGCACGTACTTCAGACGTCCCAGATTAGGGCTTGACTTCAATCACTCTTTTACTGTTTGATGCACTCCGTTTCTTCGAAATTGTAATCTAAATCCTTGTCCCTGATCATTCCCCACAAAAGTTTGTAAAAACGTCGACCGTGAGTCGGTTTTGTGAGCACGTACTTCGAACTTCACATATTAGGGTTTCCCGAATTGGAGTTCGATTTTAAGCACACTTTTACCGTTTTATGCACTCCGCTTCTACGAAATTGTATTCTAGTTCATTATGCCTGATCATTACCCATAGAAATTTCGAAAAACGTTGACCGTGTCTCGGTTTTTTAGCATGTACTTCAAACGTCACAGATTATGGTTTACGAATAAGGGTTTCGATTTTAAGCACTCTTTTACTGTTTTTTACACTCCGTCTCTTCGACATTCTATTCTAAATCACCAAGCCTGATCATTCGCAACGAAAGTTTCAAAAAACCTCGACCGCGACTCAGTTTTTTGAGCACGTACTTCAGACGTCCCAGATTAGGGTTCGACTTCAATCACTCTTTTACTGTTTGATGCACTCCGTTTCTTCGAAATTGTAATCTAAATCCTTGTCCCTGATCATTCCCCACAAAAGTTTGTAAAAACGTCGACCGTGAGTCGGTTTTGTGAGCACGTACTTCGAACTTCACATATTAGGGTTTCCCGAATTGGAGTTCGATTTTAAGCAGACTTTTACCGTTTTATGCACTCCGCTTCTACGAAATTCTATTCTAGTTCATTATGCCTGATCATTACCCATAGAAATTTCGAAAAACGTTGACCGTGTCTCGGTTTTTTAGCATGTACTTCAAACGTCACAGATTATGGTTTCCGAATAAGGGTTTCGATTTTAAGCACTCTTTTACTGTTTTTTACGCTCCGTCTCTTCGACATTCTATTCTAAATCACCAAGCCTGATCATTCGCAACGAAAGTTTCAAAAAACCTCGACCGCGACTCAGTTTTTTGAGCACGTACTTCAGACGTCCCAGATTAGGGTTCGACTTCAATCACTCTTTTACTGTTTGATGCACTCCGTTTCTTCGAAATTGTAATCTAAATCCTTGTCCCTGATCATTCCCCACAAAAGTTTGTAAAAACGTCGACCGTGAGTCGGTTTTGTGAGCACGTACTTCGAACTTCACATATTAGGGTTTCCCGAATTGGAGTTCGATTTTAAGCACACTTTTACCGTTTTATGCACTCCGCTTCTACGAAATTCTATTCTAGTTCATTATGCCTGATCATTACCCATAGAAATTTCGAAAAACGTTGACCGTGTCTCGGTTTTTTAGCATGTACTTCAAACGTCACAGATTATGGTTTCCGAATAGGGGTTTCGATTTTAAGCACTCTTTTACTGTTTTTTACCCTCCGTCTCTTCGACATTCTATTCTAAATCACCAAGCCTGATCATTCGCAACGAAAGTTTCAAAAAACCTCGACCGCGACTCAGTTTTTTGAGCACGTACTTCAGACGTCCCAAATTAGGGTTCGACTTCAATCACTCTTTTACTGTTTGATGCACTCCGTTTCTTCGAAATTGTAATCTAAATCCTTGTCCCTGATCATTCCCCACAAAAGTTTGTAAAAACGTCGACCGTGAGTCGGTTTTGTGAGCACGTACTTCGAACTTCACATATTAGGGTTTCCCGAATTGGAGTTCGATTTTAAGCAGACTTTTACCGTTTTATGCACTCCGCTTCTACGAAATTCTATTCTAGTTCATTATGCCTGATCATTAACCATAGAAATTTCGAAAAACGTTGACCGTGTCTCAGTTTTTTAGCATGTACTTCAAACGTCACAGATTATGGTTTCCGAATAAGGGTTTCGATTTTAAGCACTCTTTTACTGTTTTTTACGCTCCGTCTCTTCGACATTCTATTCTAAATCACCAAGCCTGATCATTCGCAACGAAAGTTTCAAAAAACCTCGACCGCGACTCAGTTTTTTGAGCACGTACTTCAGACGTCCCAAATTAGGGTTCGACTTCAATCACTCTTTTACTGTTTGATGCACTCCGTTTCTTCGAAATTGTAATCTAAATCCTTGTCCCTGATCATTCCCCACAAAAGTTTGTAAAAACGTCGACCGTGAGTCGGTTTTGTGAGCACGTACTTCGAACTTCACATATTAGGGTTTCCCGAATTGGAGTTCGATTTTAAGCACACTTTTACCGTTTTATGCACTCCGCTTCTACGAAATTCTATTCTAGTTCATTATGCCTGATCATTACCCATAGAAATTTCGAAAAACGTTGACCGTGTCTCGGTTTTTTAGCATGTACTTCAAACGTCACAGATTATGGTTTTCGAATAAGGGTTTCGATTTTAAGCACTCTTTTACTGTTTTTTACACTCCGTCTCTTCGACATTCTATTCTAAATCACCAAGCCTGATCATTCGCAACGAAAGTTTCAAAAAACCTCGACCGCGACTCAGTTTTTTGAGCACGTACTTCAGACGTCCCAGATTAGGGTTCGACTTCAATCACTCTTTTACTGTTTGATGCACTCCGTTTCTTCGAAATTGTAATCTAAATCCTTGTCCCTGATCATTCCCCACAAAAGTTTGTAAAAACGTCGACCGTGAGTCGGTTTTGTGAGCACGTACTTCGAACTTCACATATTAGGGTTTCCCGAATTGGAGTTCGATTTTAAGCACACTTTTACCGTTTTATGCACTCCGCTTCTACGAAATTCTATTCTAGTTCATTATGCCTGATCATTACCCATAGAAATTTCGAAAAACGTTGACCGTGTCTCGGTTTTTTAGCATGTACTTCAAACGTCACAGATTATGGTTTCCGAATAGGGGTTTCGATTTTAAGCACTCTTTTACTGTTTTTTACCCTCCGTCTCTTCGACATTCTATTCTAAATCACCAAGCCTGATCATTCGCAACGAAAGTTTCAAAAAACCTCGACCGCGACTCAGTTTTTTGAGCACGTACTTCAGACGTCCCAGATTAGGGTTCGACTTCAATCACTCTTTTACTGTTTGATGCACTCCGTTTCTTCGAAATTGTAATCTAAATCCTTGTCCCTGATCATTCCATACAAAAGTTTGTAAAAACGTCGACCGTGAGTCGGTTTTGTGAGCACGTACTTCGAACTTCACATATTAGGGTTTCCCGAATTGGAGTTCGATTTTAAGCAGACTTTTACCGTTTTATGCACTCCGCTTCTATGAAATTCTATTCTAGTTCATTATGCCTGATCATTACCCATAGAAATTTCGAAAAACGTTGACCGTGTCTCGGTTTTTTAGCATGTACTTCAAACGTCACAGATTATGGTTTCCGAATAAGGGTTTCGATTTTAAGCACTCTTTTACTGTTTTTTACGCTCCGTCTCTTCGACATTCTATTCTAAATCACCAAGCCTGATCATTCGCAACGAAAGTTTCAAAAAACCTCGACCGCGACTCAGTTTTTTGAGCACGTACTTCAGACGTCCCAGATTAGGGTTCGACTTCAATCACTCTTTTACTGTTTGATGCACTCCGTTTCTTCGAAATTGTAATCTAAATCCTTGTCCCTGATCATTCCCCACAAAAGTTTGTAAAAACGTCGACCGTGAGTCGGTTTTGTGAGCACGTACTTCGAACTTCACATATTAGGGTTTCCCGAATTGGAGTTCGATTTTAAGCAGACTTTTACCGTTTTATGCACTCCGCTTCTACGAAATTCTATTCTAGTTCATTATGCCTGATCATTACCCATAGAAATTTCGAAAAACGTTGACCGTGTCTCGGTTTTTTAGCATGTACTTCAAACGTCACAGATTATGGTTTCCGAATAAGGGTTTCGATTTTAAGCACTCTTTTACTGTTTTTTACGCTCCGTCTCTTCGACATTCTATTCTAAATCACCAAGCCTGATCATTCGCAACGAAAGTTTCAAAAAACCTCGACCGCGACTCAGTTTTTTGAGCACGTACTTCAGACGTCCCAGATTAGGGTTCGACTTCAATCACTCTTTTACTGTTTGATGCACTCCGTTTCTTCGAAATTGTAATCTAAATCCTTGTCCCTGATCATTCCCCACAAAAGTTTGTAAAAACGTCGACCAAGAGTCGGTTTTGTGAGCACGTACTTCGAACTTCACATATTAGGGTTTCCCGAATTGGAGTTCGATTTTAAGCAGACTTTTACCGTTTTATGCACTCCGCTTCTACGAAATTCTATTCTAGTTCATTATGCCTGATCATTACCCATAGAAATTTCGAAAAACGTTGACCGTGTCTCGGTTTTTTAGCATGTACTTCAAACGTCACAGATTATGGTTTCCGAATAGGGGTTTCGATTTTAAGCACTCTTTTACTGTTTTTTACCCTCCGTCTCTTCGACATTCTATTCTAAATCACCAAGCCTGATCATTCGCAACGAAAGTTTCAAAAAACCTCGACCGCGACTCAGTTTTTTGAGCACGTACTTCAGACGTCCCAGATTAGGGTTCGACTTCAATCACTCTTTTACTGTTTGATGCACTCCGTTTCTTCGAAATTGTAATCTAAATCCTTGTCCCTGATCATTCCCCACAAAAGTTTGTAAAAACGTCGACCGTGAGTCGGTTTTGTGAGCACGTACTTCGAACTTCACATATTAGGGTTTCCCGAATTGGAGTTCGATTTTAAGCAGACTTTTACCGTTTTATGCACTCCGCTTCTACGAAATTCTATTCTAGTTCATTATGCCTGATCATTACCCATAGAAATTTCGAAAAACGTTGACCGTGTCTCGGTTTTTTAGCATGTACTTCAAACGTCACAGATTATGGTTTCCGAATAAGGGTTTCGATTTTAAGCACTCTTTTACTGTTTTTTACGCTCCGTCTCTTCGACATTCTATTCTAAATCACCAAGCCTGATCATTCGCAACGAAAGTTTCAAAAAACCTCGACCGCGACTCAGTTTTTTGAGCACGTACTTCAGACGTCCCAGATTAGGGTTCGACTTCAATCACTCTTTTACTGTTTGATGCACTCCGTTTCTTCGAAATTGTAATCTAAATCCTTGTCCCTGATCATTCCCCACAAAAGTTTGTAAAAACGTCGACCGTGAGTCGGTTTTGTGAGCACGTACTTCGAACTTCACATATTAGGGTTTCCCGAATTGGAGTTCGATTTTAAGCACACTTTTACCGTTTTATGCACTCCGCTTCTACGAAATTCTATTCTAGTTCATTATGCCTGATCATTACCCATAGAAATTTCGAAAAACGTTGACCGTGTCTCGGTTTTTTAGCATGTACTTCAAACGTCACAGATTATGGTTTCCGAATAGGGGTTTCGATTTTAAGCACTCTTTTACTGTTTTTTACCCTCCGTCTCTTCGACATTCTATTCTAAATCACCAAGCCTGATCATTCGCAACGAAAGTTTCAAAAAACCTCGACCGCGACTCAGTTTTTTGAGCACGTACTTCAGACGTCCCAAATTAGGGTTCGACTTCAATCACTCTTTTACTGTTTGATGCACTCCGTTTCTTCGAAATTGTAATCTAAATCCTTGTCCCTGATCATTCCCCACAAAAGTTTGTAAAAACGTCGACCGTGAGTCGGTTTTGTGAGCACGTACTTCGAACTTCACATATTAGGGTTTCCCGAATTGGAGTTCGATTTTAAGCAGACTTTTACCGTTTTATGCACTCCGCTTCTACGAAATTCTATTCTAGTTCATTATGCCTGATCATTAACCATAGAAATTTCGAAAAACGTTGACCGTGTCTCAGTTTTTTAGCATGTACTTCAAACGTCACAGATTATGGTTTCCGAATAAGGGTTTCGATTTTAAGCACTCTTTTACTGTTTTTTACGCTCCGTCTCTTCGACATTCTATTCTAAATCACCAAGCCTGATCATTCGCAACGAAAGTTTCAAAAAACCTCGACCGCGACTCAGTTTTTTGAGCACGTACTTCAGACGTCCCAAATTAGGGTTCGACTTCAATCACTCTTTTACTGTTTGATGCACTCCGTTTCTTCGAAATTGTAATCTAAATCCTTGTCCCTGATCATTCCCCACAAAAGTTTGTAAAAACGTCGACCGTGAGTCGGTTTTGTGAGCACGTACTTCGAACTTCACATATTAGGGTTTCCCGAATTGGAGTTCGATTTTAAGCACACTTTTACCGTTTTATGCACTCCGCTTCTACGAAATTCTATTCTAGTTCATTATGCCTGATCATTACCCATAGAAATTTCGAAAAACGTTGACCGTGTCTCGGTTTTTTAGCATGTACTTCAAACGTCACAGATTATGGTTTTCGAATAAGGGTTTCGATTTTAAGCACTCTTTTACTGTTTTTTACACTCCGTCTCTTCGACATTCTATTCTAAATCACCAAGCCTGATCATTCGCAACGAAAGTTTCAAAAAACCTCGACCGCGACTCAGTTTTTTGAGCACGTACTTCAGACGTCCCAGATTAGGGTTCGACTTCAATCACTCTTTTACTGTTTGATGCACTCCGTTTCTTCGAAATTGTAATCTAAATCCTTGTCCCTGATCATTCCCCACAAAAGTTTGTAAAAACGTCGACCGTGAGTCGGTTTTGTGAGCACGTACTTCGAACTTCACATATTAGGGTTTCCCGAATTGGAGTTCGATTTTAAGCACACTTTTACCGTTTTATGCACTCCGCTTCTACGAAATTCTATTCTAGTTCATTATGCCTGATCATTACCCATAGAAATTTCGAAAAACGTTGACCGTGTCTCGGTTTTTTAGCATGTACTTCAAACGTCACAGATTATGGTTTCCGAATAGGGGTTTCGATTTTAAGCACTCTTTTACTGTTTTTTACCCTCCGTCTCTTCGACATTCTATTCTAAATCACCAAGCCTGATCATTCGCAACGAAAGTTTCAAAAAACCTCGACCGCGACTCAGTTTTTTGAGCACGTACTTCAGACGTCCCAGATTAGGGTTCGACTTCAATCACTCTTTTACTGTTTGATGCACTCCGTTTCTTCGAAATTGTAATCTAAATCCTTGTCCCTGATCATTCCATACAAAAGTTTGTAAAAACGTCGACCGTGAGTCGGTTTTGTGAGCACGTACTTCGAACTTCACATATTAGGGTTTCCCGAATTGGAGTTCGATTTTAAGCAGACTTTTACCGTTTTATGCACTCCGCTTCTATGAAATTCTATTCTAGTTCATTATGCCTGATCATTACCCATAGAAATTTCGAAAAACGTTGACCGTGTCTCGGTTTTTTAGCATGTACTTCAAACGTCACAGATTATGGTTTCCGAATAAGGGTTTCGATTTTAAGCACTCTTTTACTGTTTTTTACGCTCCGTCTCTTCGACATTCTATTCTAAATCACCAAGCCTGATCATTCGCAACGAAAGTTTCAAAAAACCTCGACCGCGACTCAGTTTTTTGAGCACGTACTTCAGACGTCCCAGATTAGGGTTCGACTTCAATCACTCTTTTACTGTTTGATGCACTCCGTTTCTTCGAAATTGTAATCTAAATCCTTGTCCCTGATCATTCCCCACAAAAGTTTGTAAAAACGTCGACCGTGAGTCGGTTTTGTGAGCACGTACTTCGAACTTCACATATTAGGGTTTCCCGAATTGGAGTTCGATTTTAAGCAGACTTTTACCGTTTTATGCACTCCGCTTCTACGAAATTCTATTCTAGTTCATTATGCCTGATCATTACCCATAGAAATTTCGAAAAACGTTGACCGTGTCTCGGTTTTTTAGCATGTACTTCAAACGTCACAGATTATGGTTTCCGAATAAGGGTTTCGATTTTAAGCACTCTTTTACTGTTTTTTACGCTCCGTCTCTTCGACATTCTATTCTAAATCACCAAGCCTGATCATTCGCAACGAAAGTTTCAAAAAACCTCGACCGCGACTCAGTTTTTTGAGCACGTACTTCAGACGTCCCAGATTAGGGTTCGACTTCAATCACTCTTTTACTGTTTGATGCACTCCGTTTCTTCGAAATTGTAATCTAAATCCTTGTCCCTGATCATTCCCCACAAAAGTTTGTAAAAACGTCGACCGTGAGTCGGTTTTGTGAGCACGTACTTCGAACTTCACATATTAGGGTTTCCCGAATTGGAGTTCGATTTTAAGCAGACTTTTACCGTTTTATGCACTCCGCTTCTACGAAATTCTATTCTAGTTCATTATGCCTGATCATTACCCATAGAAATTTCGAAAAACGTTGACCGTGTCTCGGTTTTTTAGCATGTACTTCAAACGTCACAGATTATGGTTTCCGAATAGGGGTTTCGATTTTAAGCACTCTTTTACTGTTTTTTACCCTCCGTCTCTTCGACATTCTATTCTAAATCACCAAGCCTGATCATTCGCAACGAAAGTTTCAAAAAACCTCGACCGCGACTCAGTTTTTTGAGCACGTACTTCAGACGTCCCAGATTAGGGTTCGACTTCAATCACTCTTTTACTGTTTGATGCACTCCGTTTCTTCGAAATTGTAATCTAAATCCTTGTCCCTGATCATTCCCCACAAAAGTTTGTAAAAACGTCGACCGTGAGTCGGTTTTGTGAGCACGTACTTCGAACTTCACATATTAGGGTTTCCCGAATTGGAGTTCGATTTTAAGCAGACTTTTACCGTTTTATGCACTCCGCTTCTATGAAATTCTATTCTAGTTCATTATGCCTGATCATTACCCATAGAAATTTCGAAAAACGTTGACCGTGTCTCGGTTTTTTAGCATGTACTTCAAACGTCACAGATTATGGTTTCCGAATAAGGGTTTCGATTTTAAGCACTCTTTTACTGTTTTTTACGCTCCGTCTCTTCGACATTCTATTCTAAATCACCAAGCCTGATCATTCGCAACGAAAGTTTCAAAAAACCTCGACCGCGACTCAGTTTTTTGAGCACGTACTTCAGACGTCCCAGATTAGGGTTCGACTTCAATCACTCTTTTACTGTTTGATGCACTCCGTTTCTTCGAAATTGTAATCTAAATCCTTGTCCCTGATCATTCCCCACAAAAGTTTGTAAAAAGGTCGACCGTGAGTCGGTTTTGTGAGCACGTACTTCGAACTTCACATATTAGGGTTTCCCGAATTGGAGTTCGATTTTAAGCAGACTTTTACCGTTTTATGCACTCCGCTTCTACGAAATTCTATTCTAGTTCATTATGCCTGATCATTACCCATAGAAATTTCGAAAAACGTTGACCGTGTCTCGGTTTTTTAGCATGTACTTCAAACGTCACAGATTATGGTTTCCGAATAAGGGTTTCGATTTTAAGCACTCTTTTACTGTTTTTTACGCTCCGTCTCTTCGACATTCTATTCTAAATCACCAAGCCTGATCATTCGCAACGAAAGTTTCAAAAAACCTCGACCGCGACTCAGTTTTTTGAGCACGTACTTCAGACGTCCCAAATTAGGGTTCGACTTCAATCACTCTTTTACTGTTTGATGCACTCCGTTTCTTCGAAATTGTAATCTAAATCCTTGTCCCTGATCATTCCCCACAAAAGTTTGTAAAAACGTCGACCGTGAGTCGGTTTTGTGAGCACGTACTTCGAACTTCACATATTAGGGTTTCCCGAATTGGAGTTCGATTTTAAGCACACTTTTACCGTTTTATGCACTCCGCTTCTACGAAATTCTATTCTAGTTCATTATGCCTGATCATTACCCATAGAAATTTCGAAAAACGTTGACCGTGTCTCGGTTTTTTAGCATGTACTTCAAACGTCACAGATTATGGTTTCCGAATAGGGGTTTCGATTTTAAGCACTCTTTTACTGTTTTTTACCCTCCGTCTCTTCGACATTCTATTCTAAATCACCAAGCCTGATCATTCGCAACGAAAGTTTCAAAAAACCTCGACCGCGACTCAGTTTTTTGAGCACGTACTTCAGACGTCCCAAATTAGGGTTCGACTTCAATCACTCTTTTACTGTTTGATGCACTCCGTTTCTTCGAAATTGTAATCTAAATCCTTGTCCCTGATCATTCCCCACAAAAGTTTGTAAAAACGTCGACCGTGAGTCGGTTTTGTGAGCACGTACTTCGAACTTCACATATTAGGGTTTCCCGAATTGGAGTTCGATTTTAAGCACACTTTTACCGTTTTATGCACTCCGCTTCTACGAAATTCTATTCTAGTTCATTATGCCTGATCATTACCCATAGAAATTTCGAAAAACGTTGACCGTGTCTCGGTTTTTTAGCATGTACTTCAAACGTCACAGATTATGGTTTCCGAATAGGGGTTTCGATTTTAAGCACTCTTTTACTGTTTTTTACCCTCCGTCTCTTCGACATTCTATTCTAAATCACCAAGCCTGATCATTCGCAACGAAAGTTTCAAAAAACCTCGACCGCGACTCAGTTTTTTGAGCACGTACTTCAGACGTCCCAGATTAGGGCTTGACTTCAATCACTCTTTTACTGTTTGATGCACTCCGTTTCTTCGAAATTGTAATCTAAATCCTTGTCCCTGATCATTCCCCACAAAAGTTTGTAAAAACGTCGACCGTGAGTCGGTTTTGTGAGCACGTACTTCGAACTTCACATATTAGGGTTTCCCGAATTGGAGTTCGATTTTAAGCACACTTTTACCGTTTTATGCACTCCGCTTCTACGAAATTCTATTCTAGTTCATTATGCCTGATCATTACCCATAGAAATTTCGAAAAACGTTGACCGTGTCTCGGTTTTTTAGCATGTACTTCAAACGTCACAGATTATGGTTTCCGAATAAGGGTTTCGATTTTAAGCACTCTTTTACTGTTTTTTACACTCCGTCTCTTCGACATTCTATTCTAAATCACCAAGCCTGATCATTCGCAACGAAAGTTTCAAAAAACCTCGACCGCGACTCAGTTTTTTGAGCACGTACTTCAGACGTCCCAGATTAGGGTTCGACTTCAATCACTCTTTTACTGTTTGATGCACTCCGTTTCTTCGAAATTGTAATCTAAATCCTTGTCCCTGATCATTCCCCACAAAAGTTTGTAAAAACGTCGACCGTGAGTCGGTTTTGTGAGCACGTACTTCGAACTTCACATATTAGGGTTTCCCGAATTGGAGTTCGATTTTAAGCAGACTTTTACCGTTTTATGCACTCCGCTTCTACGAAATTCTATTCTAGTTCATTATGCCTGATCATTACCCATAGAAATTTCGAAAAACGTTGACCGTGTCTCGGTTTTTTAGCATGTACTTCAAACGTCACAGATTATGGTTTCCGAATAAGGGTTTCGATTTTAAGCACTCTTTTACTGTTTTTTACGCTCCGTCTCTTCGACATTCTATTCTAAATCACCAAGCCTGATCATTCGCAACGAAAGTTTCAAAAAACCTCGACCGCGACTCAGTTTTTTGAGCACGTACTTCAGACGTCCCAGATTAGGGTTCGACTTCAATCACTCTTTTACTGTTTGATGCACTCCGTTTCTTCGAAATTGTAATCTAAATCCTTGTCCCTGATCATTCCCCACAAAAGTTTGTAAAAAGGTCGACCGTGAGTCGGTTTTGTGAGCACGTACTTCGAACTTCACATATTAGGGTTTCCCGAATTGGAGTTCGATTTTAAGCACACTTTTACCGTTTTATGCACTCCGCTTCTACGAAATTCTATTCTAGTTCATTATGCCTGATCATTACCCATAGAAATTTCGAAAAACGTTGACCGTGTCTCGGTTTTTTAGCATGTACTTCAAACGTCACAGATTATGGTTTCCGAATAAGGGTTTCGATTTTAAGCACTCTTTTACTGTTTTTTACGCTCCGTCTCTTCGACATTCTATTCTAAATCACCAAGCCTGATCATTCGCAACGAAAGTTTCAAAAAACCTCGACCGCGACTCAGTTTTTTGAGCACGTACTTCAGACGTCCCAAATTAGGGTTCGACTTCAATCACTCTTTTACTGTTTGATGCACTCCGTTTCTTCAAAATTGTAATCTAAATCCTTGTCCCTGATCATTCCCCACAAAAGTTTGTAAAAACGTCGACCGTGAGTCGGTTTTGTGAGCACGTACTTCGAACTTCACATATTAGGGTTTCCCGAATTGGAGTTCGATTTTAAGCAGACTTTTACCGTTTTATGCACTCCGCTTCTACGAAATTCTATTCTAGTTCATTATGCCTGATCATTACCCATAGAAATTTCGAAAAACGTTGACCGTGTCTCAGTTTTTTAGCATGTACTTCAAACGTCACAGATTATGGTTTCCGAATAAGGGTTTCGATTTTAAGCACTCTTTTACTGTTTTTTACGCTCCGTCTCTTCGACATTCTATTCTAAATCACCAAGCCTGATCATTCGCAACGAAAGTTTCAAAAAACCTCGACCGCGACTCAGTTTTTTGAGCACGTACTTCAGACATCCCAGATTAGGGTTCGACTTCAATCACTCTTTTACTGTTTGATGCACTCCGTTTCTTCGAAATTGTAATCTAAATCCTTGTCCCTGATCATTCCCCACAAAAGTTTGTAAAAAGGTCGACCGTGAGTCGGTTTTGTGAGCACGTACTTCGAACTTCACATATTAGGGTTTCCCGAATTGGAGTTCGATTTTAAGCAGACTTTTACCGTTTTATGCACTCCGCTTCTACGAAATTCTATTCTAGTTCATTATGCCTGATCATTACCCATAGAAATTTCGAAAAACGTTGACCGTGTCTCAGTTTTTTAGCATGTACTTCAAACGTCACAGATTATGGTTTCCGAATAAGGGTTTCGATTTTAAGCACTCTTTTACTGTTTTTTACGCTCCGTCTCTTCGACATTCTATTCTAAATCACCAAGCCTGATCATTCGCAACGAAAGTTTCAAAAAACCTCGACCGCGACTCAGTTTTTTGAGCACGTACTTCAGACATCCCAGATTAGGGTTCGACTTCAATCACTCTTTTACTGTTTGATGCACTCCGTTTCTTCGAAATTGTAATCTAAATCCTTGTCCCTGATCATTCCCCACAAAAGTTTGTAAAAAGGTCGACCGTGAGTCGGTTTTGTGAGCACGTACTTCGAACTTCACATATTAGGGTTTCCCGAATTGGAGTTCGATTTTAAGCACACTTTTACCGTTTTATGCACTCCGCTTCTACGAAATTCTATTCTAGTTCATTATGCCTGATCATTACCCATAGAAATTTCGAAAAACGTTGACCGTGTCTCGGTTTTTTAGCATGTACTTCAAACGTCACAGATTATGGTTTCCGAATAGGGGTTTCGATTTTAAGCACTCTTTTACTGTTTTTTACCCTCCGTCTCTTCGCCATTCTATTCTAAATCACCAAGCCTGATCATTCGCAACGAAAGTTTCAAAAAACCTCGACCGCGACTCAGTTTTTTGAGCACGTACTTCAGACGTCCCAGATTAGGGCTTGACTTCAATCACTCTTTTACTGTTTGATGCACTCCGTTTCTTCGAAATTGTAATCTAAATCCTTGTCCCTGATCATTCCCCACAAAAGTTTGTAAAAACGTCGACCGTGAGTCGGTTTTGTGAGCACGTACTTCGAACTTCACATATTAGGGTTTCCCGAATTGGAGTTCGATTTTAAGCAGACTTTTACCGTTTTATGCACTCCGCTTCTACGAAATTCTATTCTAGTTCATTATGCCTGATCATTACCCATAGAAATTTCGAAAAACGTTGACCGTGTCTCAGTTTTTTAGCATGTACTTCAAACGTCACAGATTATGGTTTCCGAATAAGGGTTTCGATTTTAAGCACTCTTTTACTGTTTTTTACGCTCCGTCTCTTCGACATTCTATTCTAAATCACCAAGCCTGATCATTCGCAACGAAAGTTTCAAAAAACCTCGACCGCGACTCAGTTTTTTGAGCACGTACTTCAGACGTCCCAGATTAGGGTTCGACTTCAATCACTCTTTTACTGTTTGATGCACTCCGTTTCTTCGAAATTGTAATCTAAATCCTTGTCCCTGATCATTCCCCACAAAAGTTTGTAAAAAGGTCGACCGTGAGTCGGTTTTGTGAGCACGTACTTCGAACTTCACATATTAGGGTTTCCCGAATTGGAGTTCGATTTTAAGCACACTTTTACCGTTTTATGCACTCCGCTTCTACGAAATTCTATTCTAGTTCATTATGCCTGATCATTACCCATAGAAATTTCGAAAAACGTTGACCGTGTCTCGGTTTTTTAGCATGTACTTCAAACGTCACAGATTATGGTTTCCGAATAAGGGTTTCGATTTTAAGCACTCTTTTACTGTTTTTTACGCTCCGTCTCTTCGACATTCTATTCTAAATCACCAAGCCTGATCATTCGCAACGAAAGTTTCAAAAAACCTCGACCGCGACTCAGTTTTTTGAGCACGTACTTCAGACGTCCCAAATTAGGGTTCGACTTCAATCACTCTTTTACTGTTTGATGCACTCCGTTTCTTCGAAATTGTAATCTAAATCCTTGTCCCTGATCATTCCCCACAAAAGTTTGTAAAAACGTCGACCGTGAGTCGGTTTTGTGAGCACGTACTTCGAACTTCACATATTAGGGTTTCCCGAATTGGAGTTCGATTTTAAGCAGACTTTTACCGTTTTATGCACTCCGCTTCTACGAAATTCTATTCTAGTTCATTATGCCTGATCATTACCCATAGAAATTTCGAAAAACGTTGACCGTGTCTCAGTTTTTTAGCATGTACTTCAAACGTCACAGATTATGGTTTCCGAATAAGGGTTTCGATTTTAAGCACTCTTTTACTGTTTTTTACGCTCCGTCTCTTCGACATTCTATTCTAAATCACCAAGCCTGATCATTCGCAACGAAAGTTTCAAAAAACCTCGACCGCGACTCAGTTTTTTGAGCACGTACTTCAGACATCCCAGATTAGGGTTCGACTTCAATCACTCTTTTACTGTTTGATGCACTCCGTTTCTTCGAAATTGTAATCTAAATCCTTGTCCCTTATCATTCCCCACAAAAGTTTGTAAAAAGGTCGACCGTGAGTCGGTTTTGTGAGCACGTACTTCGAACTTCACATATTAGGGTTTCCCGAATTGGAGTTCGATTTTAAGCAGACTTTTACCGTTTTATGCACTCCGCTTCTACGAAATTCTATTCTAGTTCATTATGCCTGATCATTACCCATAGAAATTTCGAAAAACGTTGACCGTGTCTCGGTTTTTTAGCATGTACTTCAAACGTCACAGATTATGGTTTCCGAATAAGGGTTTCGATTTTAAGCACTCTTTTACTGTTTTTTACGCTCCGTCTCTTCGACATTCTATTCTAAATCACCAAGCCTGATCATTCGCAACGAAAGTTTCAAAAAACCTCGACCGCGACTCAGTTTTTTGAGCACGTACTTCAGACGTCCCAGATTAGGGTTCGACTTCAATCACTCTTTTACTGTTTGATGCACTCCGTTTCTTCGAAATTGTAATCTAAATCCTTGTCCCTGATCATTCCCCACAAAAGTTTGTAAAAAGGTCGACCGTGAGTCGGTTTTGTGAGCACGTACTTCGAACTTCACATATTAGGGTTTCCCGAATTGGAGTTCGATTTTAAGCACACTTTTACCGTTTTATGCACTCCGCTTCTACGAAATTCTATTCTAGTTCATTATGCCTGATCATTACCCATAGAAATTTCGAAAAACGTTGACCGTGTCTCGGTTTTTTAGCATGTACTTCAAACGTCACAGATTATGGTTTCCGAATAAGGGTTTCGATTTTAAGCACTCTTTTACTGTTTTTTACGCTCCGTCTCTTCGACATTCTATTCTAAATCACCAAGCCTGATCATTCGCAACGAAAGTTTCAAAAAACCTCGACCGCGACTCAGTTTTTTGAGCACGTACTTCAGACGTCCCAAATTAGGGTTCGACTTCAATCACTCTTTTACTGTTTGATGCACTCCGTTTCTTCGAAATTGTAATCTAAATCCTTGTCCCTGATCATTCCCCACAAAAGTTTGTAAAAACGTCGACCGTGAGTCGGTTTTGTGAGCACGTACTTCGAACTTCACATATTAGGGTTTCCCGAATTGGAGTTCGATTTTAAGCAGACTTTTACCGTTTTATGCACTCCGCTTCTACGAAATTCTATTCTAGTTCATTATGCCTGATCATTACCCATAGAAATTTCGAAAAACGTTGACCGTGTCTCAGTTTTTTAGCATGTACTTCAAACGTCACAGATTATGGTTTCCGAATAAGGGTTTCGATTTTAAGCACTCTTTTACTGTTTTTTACGCTCCGTCTCTTCGACATTCTATTCTAAATCACCAAGCCTGATCATTCGCAACGAAAGTTTCAAAAAACCTCGACCGCGACTCAGTTTTTTGAGCACGTACTTCAGACATCCCAGATTAGGGTTCGACTTCAATCACTCTTTTACTGTTTGATGCACTCCGTTTCTTCGAAATTGTAATCTAAATCCTTGTCCCTGATCATTCCCCACAAAAGTTTGTAAAAAGGTCGACCGTGAGTCGGTTTTGTGAGCACGTACTTCGAACTTCACATATTAGGGTTTCCCGAATTGGAGTTCGATTTTAAGCACACTTTTACCGTTTTATGCACTCCGCTTCTACGAAATTCTATTCTAGTTCATTATGCCTGATCATTACCCATAGAAATTTCGAAAAACGTTGACCGTGTCTCGGTTTTTTAGCATGTACTTCAAACGTCACAGATTATGGTTTCCGAATAGGGGTTTCGATTTTAAGCACTCTTTTACTGTTTTTTACCCTCCGTCTCTTCGCCATTCTATTCTAAATCACCAAGCCTGATCATTCGCAACGAAAGTTTCAAAAAACCTCGACCGCGACTCAGTTTTTTGAGCACGTACTTCAGACGTCCCAGATTAGGGCTTGACTTCAATCACTCTTTTACTGTTTGATGCACTCCGTTTCTTCGAAATTGTAATCTAAATCCTTGTCCCTGATCATTCCCCACAAAAGTTTGTAAAAACGTCGACCGTGAGTCGGTTTTGTGAGCACGTACTTCGAACTTCACATATTAGGGTTTCCCGAATTGGAGTTCGATTTTAAGCAGACTTTTACCGTTTTATGCACTCCGCTTCTACGAAATTCTATTCTAGTTCATTATGCCTGATCATTACCCATAGAAATTTCGAAAAACGTTGACCGTGTCTCGGTTTTTTAGCATGTACTTCAAACGTCACAGATTATGGTTTCCGAATAAGGGTTTCGATTTTAAGCACTCTTTTACTGTTTTTTACACTCCGTCTCTTCGACATTCTATTCTAAATCACCAAGCCTGATCATTCGCAACGAAAGTTTCAAAAAACCTCGACCGCGACTCAGTTTTTTGAGCACGTACTTCAGACGTCCCAGATTAGGGTTCGACTTCAATCACTCTTTTACTGTTTGATGCACTCCGTTTCTTCGAAATTGTAATCTAAATCCTTGTCCCTGATCATTCCCCACAAAAGTTTGTAAAAACGTCGACCGTGAGTCGGTTTTGTGAGCACGTACTTCGAACTTCACATATTAGGGTTTCCCGAATTGGAGTTCGATTTTAAGCAGACTTTTACCGTTTTATGCACTCCGCTTCTACGAAATTCTATTCTAGTTCATTATGCCTGATCATTACCCATAGAAATTTCGAAAAACGTTGACCGTGTCTCGGTTTTTTAGCATGTACTTCAAACGTCACAGATTATGGTTTCCGAATAAGGGTTTCGATTTTAAGCACTCTTTTACTGTTTTTTACGCTCCGTCTCTTCGACATTCTATTCTAAATCACCAAGCCTGATCATTCGCAACGAAAGTTTCAAAAAACCTCGACCGCGACTCAGTTTTTTGAGCACGTACTTCAGACGTCCCAGATTAGGGTTCGACTTCAATCACTCTTTTACTGTTTGATGCACTCCGTTTCTTCGAAATTGTAATCTAAATCCTTGTCCCTGATCATTCCCCACAAAAGTTTGTAAAAAGGTCGACCGTGAGTCGGTTTTGTGAGCACGTACTTCGAACTTCACATATTAGGGTTTCCCGAATTGGAGTTCGATTTTAAGCACACTTTTACCGTTTTATGCACTCCGCTTCTACGAAATTCTATTCTAGTTCATTATGCCTGATCATTACCCATAGAAATTTCGAAAAACGTTGACCGTGTGATAAGATAAGGAAATCAACTACAAGGGGAATAAGATTCGGATTACCTTGTTGATCGAATATCTCAAGACAAGAACACTTGATTGAGATTCGAATCACTCCACAAGCAAGATCGATCATGTCTAGCTTGAATGACTCTTGTTGATCAAATATCTCAAACACTTGTTTGAGATTCGAATCACTCCACAAGCAAGATTGATCATGTCGAGCTTGAATGATTCTACATGCAATCTAAACTACATAGAATTGCAAAGAAACTTAGCCATTGGCTAAAGAAAAGCACAAATGCTTCTTTTAATATATTTTCCAAGTCTACCTTACAAATACAACATACATGGCTTTATATAGCCTCGAAATGAAACTATTAAAGGCATTCCAAAAGTTGTAACATTCACACTTTATGGCCATAATTAGCCATTATGTAAATGTAACCGAAATGAAATAAAAAGTCTTAAAATACAATAACTCTAAATTACTCCAAATTATAACCCACCCAAAATTTACAACAATCAAACTTTATTCTTCTTCAATGTAGCATGAATTGAAACATATTTTGATAATTTTGACCACCTTTTATTCACATCATCATTGAAGTATATTGTATGATTGATGTCTCTCAGTTCATATCATTCTCCACTTCTTCAAGAGGATTCGTCCTCGAATCTATTTGTGAAACTTTGCTGCAAAAAATAAGTTATGGAAATACGAAGGACCTCACAACACTCTCCTCACGAGTATACACTCAAGGAAATTTTAGGACACTCCTTTTACACTCAGTTACACAAATGAAGCTCTCATTCTCACCTCTCAAAATTTTAAATAGAGCAAAGATTGAATTTTGAACTCTGGGTCGATTAAAAACTAAAAAGATGAAAATAAATAAAAATCAAATTGAAAAAAAAAATGCAAAAGAAACATATATCCGATCTTGAGCCTGAAGCTCTGATACCAAATGATAAGATAAGGAAATCAACTACAAGGGGAATAAGATTCGGATTACCTTGTTGATCGAATATCTCAAGACAAGAACACTTGATTGAGATTCGAATCACTCCACAAGCAAGATCGATCATGTCTAGCTTGAATGACTCTTGTTGATCAAATATCTCAAACACTTGTTTGAGATTCGAATCACTCCACAAGCAAGATTGATCATGTCGAGCTTGAATGATTCTACATGCAATCTAAACTACATAGAATTGCAAAGAAACTTAGCCATTGGCTAAAGAAAAGCACAAATGCTTCTTTTAATATATTTTCCAAGTCTACCTTACAAATACAACATACATGGCTTTATATAGCCTCGAAATGAAACTATTAAAGGCATTCCAAAAGTTGTAACATTCACACTTTATGGCCATAATTAGCCATTATGTAAATGTAACCGAAATGAAATAAAAAGTCTTAAAATACAATAACTCTAAATTACTCCAAATTATAACCCACCCAAAATTTACAACAATCAAACTTTATTCTTCTTCAATGTAGCATGAATTGAAACATATTTTGATAATTTTGACCACCTTTTATTCACATCATCATTGAAGTATATTGTATGATTGATGTCTCTCAGTTCATATCATACGTGCTCAAAAAACTGAGTCGCAGTCGAGGTTTTTTGAAACTTTCGTTGCGAATGATCAGGCTTGGTGATTTAGAATAGAATGTCGAAGAGACGGAGCGTAAAAAACAGTAAAAGAGTGCATAAAATCGAAACCCTTATTCGGAAACCATAATCTGTGACGTTTGAAGTACATGCTAAAAAACCGAGACACGGTCAACGTTTCTCGAAATTTCTATGGGTAGGCATAATGAACTAGAATAGAATTTCGTAGAAACGGAGTGCATAAAACGGTAAAAGTGTGCTTAAAATCGAACTCTAATTCGGGAAACCCTAATATGTGAAGTTTGAAGTACATGCTCAGAAAACCGACTCACGGTCGACGTTTTTACAAACTTTTGTGGGGAATGATCTGGGACAAGGATTTAGATTACGTAAAATTTCGAAGAAACGGAGTGCATCAAACAGTAAAAGAGTGATTGAAGTCGAACCCTAATCTGGGACGTCTGAAGTACGTGCTCAAAAAACTGAGTCGCGGTCGAGGTTTTTTGAAACTTTCGTTGCGAATGATCAGGCTTGGTGATTTAGAATAGAATGTCGAAGAGACGGAGCGTAAAAAACAGTAAAAGAGTGCATAAAATCGAAACCCTTATTCGGAAACCATAATCTGTGACGTTTGAAGTACATGCTAAAAAACCGAGACACGGTCAACGTTTCTCGAAATTTCTATGGGTAGGCATAATGAACTAGAATAGAATTTCGTAGAAACGGAGTGCATAAAACGGTAAAAGTGTGCTTAAAATCGAACTCTAATTCGGGAAACCCTAATATGTGAACTTTGAAGTACGTGCTCACAAAACCGACTCACGGTCGACGTTTTTACAAACTTTTGTGGGGAATGATCAGGGACAAGGATTTAGATTACAGTTTCGAAGAAACGGAGTGCATCAAACAGTAAAAGAGTGATTAAAGTCGAACCCTAATCTGGGACGTCTGAAGTACGTGCTCCAAAAACTGAGTCGCAGTCGAGGTTTTTTCAAACTATCGTTGCGAATGATCAGGCTTGGTGATTTAGAATAGAATGTCGAAGAGACGGAGCGTAAAAAATAGTAAAAGAGTGCTTAAAATCGAAACCCTTATTCGGAAACCATAATCTGTGACGTTTGAAGTACATGCTAAAAAACCGAGACACGGTCAACGTTTCTCGAAATTTCTATGGGTAGGCATAATGAACTAGAATAGAATTTCGTAGAAACGGAGTGCATAAATCGGTAAAAGTGTGCTTAAAATCGAACTCTAATTCGGGAAACCCTAATATGTGAAGTTTGAAGTACGTGCTCACAAAACCGACTCACGGTCGACGTTTTTACAAACTTTTGTGGGGAATGATCAGGGACAAGGATTTAGATTACACTTTCGAAGAAACGGAGTGCATCGAACAGTAAAAGAGTGATTAAAGTCGAACCCTAATCTGGGACGTCTGAAGTACGTGCTAAAAAAACTGAGTCGCAGTCGAGGTTTTTTCAAACTATCGTTGCGAATGATCAGGCTTGGTGATTTAGAATAGAATGTCGAAGAGACAGAGCGTAAAAAACAGTAAAAGAGTGCTTAAAATCGAAACCCTTATTCGGAAACCATAATCTGTGACGTTTGAAGTACATGCTAAAAAACCGAGACACGGTCAACGTTTTTCAAAATTCCTATGGGTAATGATCAGGCATAATGAACTAGAATAGAATTTCGTAGAAGCGGAGTGCATAAAACGGTAAAAGTGTTCTTAAAATCGAACTCTAATTCGGGAAACCCTAATATGTGAAGTTTGAAGTACGTGCTCACAAAACCGACTCACTGTCGACGTTTTTACAAACTTTTGTGGGGAATGATCAGGGACAAGGATTTAGATTACAATTTCGAAGAAACGGAGTGCATCAAACAGTAAAAAAGTGATTAAAAGCGAACCCTAATCTTGGACGTCTGAAGTACGTGCTCAAAAAACTGAGTCGCGGTCGAGGTTTTTTGAAACTTTCGTTGCGAATGATCAGGCTTGGTGATTTAGAATAGTATGTCGAAGAGACGGAGCGTACAAAACAGTAAAAGAGTGCTTAAAATTGAAACCCTTATTCGGAAACCATAATCTGTGACGTTTGAAGTACATGCTAAAAAACCGAGACACGGTCAACGTTTCTCGAAATTTCTATGGGTAATGATCAGTCATAATGAACTAGAATAGAATTTCGTAGAAACGGAGTGCATAAAACGGTAAAAGTGTGCTTAAAATCGAACTCTAATTCGGGAAACCCTAATATGTGAAGTTTGAAGTACATGCTCACAAAACCGACTCACGGTCGACGTTTTTACAAACTTTTGTGGGGAATGATCAGGGACAAGGATTTAGATTACAATTTCGAAGAAACGGAGTGCATCAAACAGTAAAAGAGTGATTAAAGTCTAACCCTAATCTGGGACGTCTGTAGTACGTGCTCAAAAAACTGAGTCGCGGTCGAGGTTTTTTGAAACTTTCGTTGCGAATGATCAGGCTTGGTGATTTAGAATAGAATGTCGAAGAGACGGAGCGTAAAAAACAGTAAAAGAGTGCTTAAAATCGAAACCTTTATTCGGAAACCATAATCTGTGACGTTTAAAGTACATGCTAAAAAACCGAGACGCGGTCAACGTTTCTCGAAATTTCTATGGGTAATGATCAGTCATAATGAACTAGAATAGAATTTCGTAGAAACGGAGTGCATAAAACGGTAAAAGTGTGCTTAAAATCGAACTCTAATTCGGGAAACCCTAATATGTGAACTTTGAAGTACGTGCTCACAAAACCGACTCACGGTCGACGTTTTTACAAACTTTTGTGGGGAATGATCAGGGACAAGGATTTAGATTACGTAAAATTTCGAAGAAACGGAGTGCATCAAACAGTAAAAGAGTGATTAAAGTCGAACCCTAATCTGGGACGTCTGAAGTACGTGCTCAAAAAACTGAGTCGCGGTCGAGGTTTTTTGAAACTTTCGTTGCGAATGATCAGGCTTGGTGATTTAGAATAGAATGTCGAAGAGACGGAGCGTAAAAAACAGTAAAAGAGTGCTGAAAATCGAAACCCTTATTCGGAAACCATGATCTGTGACGTTTGTAGTACATGCTAAAAAACCGAGACACGGTCAACGTTTCTCGAAATTTCTATGGGTAGGCATAATGAACAAGAATAGAATTTCGTAGAAACGGAGTGCATAAAACGGTAAAAGTGTGCTTAAAATCGAACTCTAATTCGGGAAACCCTAATATGTGAAGTTTGAAGTACGTGCTCACAAAACCGACTCACGGTCGACGTTTTTACAAACTTTTGTGGGGAATGATCAGGGACAAGGATTTAGATTACGTAAAATTTCGAAGAAACGGAGTGCATCAAACAGTAAAAGAGTGATTAAAGTCGAACCCTAATCTGGGACGTCTGAAGTACGTGCTCAAAAAACTGAGTTGCGATCGAGGTTTTTTGAAACTTTCGTTGCGAATGATCAGGCTTGGTGATTTAGAATAGAATGTCGAAGAGACGGGGCGTAAAAAACAGTAAAAAAGTGCTAAAAATCGAAACCCTTATTCAGAAACCATAATCTGTGACGTTTGAAGTACATGCTAAAAAACCGAGACACGGTCAACGTTTCTCGAAATTTCTATGGGTAATGATCAGGCATAATGAACTAGAATAGAATTTCGTAGAAACGGAGTGCATAAAACGGTAAAAGTGTGCTTAAAATCGAACTCTAATTCGGGAAACCCTAATATGTGAAGTTTGAAGTACGTGCTCACAAAACCGACTCACGGTCGACGTTTTTACAAACTTTTGTGGGGAATGATCAGGGACAAGGATTTAGATTACGTAAAATTTTGAAGAAACGGAGTGCATCAAACAGTAAAAGAGTGATTAAAGTCGAACCCTAATCTGGGACGTCTGAAGTACGTGCTCAAAAAACTGAGTCGCAGTCGAGGTTTTTTGAAACTTTCGTTGCGAATGATCAGGCTTGGTGATTTAGAATAGAATGTCGAAGAGACGGAGCGTAAAAAACAGTAAAAGAGTGCATAAAATCGAAACCCTTATTCGGAAACCATAATCTGTGACGTTTGAAGTACATGCTAAAAAACCGAGACACGGTCAACGTTTCTCGAAATTTCTATGGGTAGGCATAATGAACTAGAATAGAATTTCGTAGAAACGGAGTGCATAAAACGGTAAAAGTGTGCTTAAAATCGAACTCTAATTCGGGAAACCCTAATATGTGAAGTTTGAAGTACATGCTCAGAAAACCGACTCACGGTCGACGTTTTTACAAACTTTTGTGGGGAATGATCTGGGACAAGGATTTAGATTACGTAAAATTTCGAAGAAACGGAGTGCATCAAACAGTAAAAGAGTGATTGAAGTCGAACCCTAATCTGGGACGTCTGAAGTACGTGCTCAAAAAACTGAGTCGCGGTCGAGGTTTTTTGAAACTTTCGTTGCGAATGATCAGGCTTGGTGATTTAGAATAGAATGTCGAAGAGACGGAGCGTAAAAAACAGTAAAAGAGTGCATAAAATCGAAACCCTTATTCGGAAACCATAATCTGTGACGTTTGAAGTACATGCTAAAAAACCGAGACACGGTCAACGTTTCTCGAAATTTCTATGGGTAGGCATAATGAACTAGAATAGAATTTCGTAGAAACGGAGTGCATAAAACGGTAAAAGTGTGCTTAAAATCGAACTCTAATTCGGGAAACCCTAATATGTGAACTTTGAAGTACGTGCTCACAAAACCGACTCACGGTCGACGTTTTTACAAACTTTTGTGGGGAATGATCAGGGACAAGGATTTAGATTACAGTTTCGAAGAAACGGAGTGCATCAAACAGTAAAAGAGTGATTAAAGTCGAACCCTAATCTGGGACGTCTGAAGTACGTGCTCCAAAAACTGAGTCGCAGTCGAGGTTTTTTCAAACTATCGTTGCGAATGATCAGGCTTGGTGATTTAGAATAGAATGTCGAAGAGACGGAGCGTAAAAAATAGTAAAAGAGTGCTTAAAATCGAAACCCTTATTCGGAAACCATAATCTGTGACGTTTGAAGTACATGCTAAAAAACCGAGACACGGTCAACGTTTCTCAAAATTTCTATGGGTAGGCATAATGAACTAGAATAGAATTTCGTAGAAACGGAGTGCATAAATCGGTAAAAGTGTGCTTAAAATCGAACTCTAATTCGGGAAACCCTAATATGTGAAGTTTGAAGTACGTGCTCACAAAACCGACTCACGGTCGACGTTTTTACAAACTTTTGTGGGGAATGATCAGGGACAAGGATTTAGATTACACTTTCGAAGAAACGGAGTGCATCGAACAGTAAAAGAGTGATTAAAGTCGAACCCTAATCTGGGACGTCTGAAGTACGTGCTAAAAAAACTGAGTCGCAGTCGAGGTTTTTTCAAACTATCGTTGCGAATGATCAGGCTTGGTGATTTAGAATAGAATGTCGAAGAGACAGAGCGTAAAAAACAGTAAAAGAGTGCTTAAAATCGAAACCCTTATTCGGAAACCATAATCTGTGACGTTTGAAGTACATGCTAAAAAACCGAGACACGGTCAACGTTTTTCAAAATTCCTATGGGTAATGATCAGGCATAATGAACTAGAATAGAATTTCGTAGAAGCGGAGTGCATAAAACGGTAAAAGTGTTCTTAAAATCGAACTCTAATTCGGGAAACCCTAATATGTGAAGTTTGAAGTACGTGCTCACAAAACCGACTCACGGTCGACGTTTTTACAAACTTTTGTGGGGAATGATCAGGGACAAGGATTTAGATTACAATTTCGAAGAAACGGAGTGCATCAAACAGTAAAAAAGTGATTAAAAGCGAACCCTAATCTTGGACGTCTGAAGTACGTGCTCAAAAAACTGAGTCGCGGTCGAGGTTTTTTGAAACTTTCGTTGCGAATGATCAGGCTTGGTGATTTAGAATAGTATGTCGAAGAGACGGAGCGTACAAAACAGTAAAAGAGTGCTTAAAATTGAAACCCTTATTCGGAAACCATAATCTGTGACGTTTGAAGTACATGCTAAAAAACCGAGACACGGTCAACGTTTCTCGAAATTTCTATGGGTAATGATCAGTCATAATGAACTAGAATAGAATTTCGTAGAAACGGAGTGCATAAAACGGTAAAAGTGTGCTTAAAATCGAACTCTAATTCGGGAAACCCTAATATGTGAAGTTTGAAGTACATGCTCACAAAACCGACTCACGGTCGACGTTTTTACAAACTTTTGTGGGGAATGATCAGGGACAAGGATTTAGATTAGAATTTCGAAGAAACGGAGTGCATCAAACAGTAAAAGAGTGATTAAAGTCTAACCCTAATCTGGGACGTCTGTAGTACGTGCTCAAAAAACTGAGTCGCGGTCGAGGTTTTTTGAAACTTTCGTTGCGAATGATCAGGCTTGGTGATTTAGAATAGAATGTCGAAGAGACGGAGCGTAAAAAACAGTAAAAGAGTGCTTAAAATCGAAACCTTTATTCGGAAACCATAATCTGTGACGTTTGAAGTACATGCTAAAAAACCGAGACGCGGTCAACGTTTCTCGAAATTTCTATGGGTAATGATCAGTCATAATGAACTAGAATAGAATTTCGTAGAAACGGAGTGCATAAAACGGTAAAAGTGTGCTTAAAATCGAACTCTAATTCGGGAAACCCTAATATGTGAACTTTGAAGTACGTGCTCACAAAACCGACTCACGGTCGACGTTTTTACAAACTTTTGTGGGGAATGATCAGGGACAAGGATTTAGATTACGTAAAATTTCGAAGAAACGGAGTGCATCAAACAGTAAAAGAGTGATTAAAGTCGAACCCTAATCTGGGACGTCTGAAGTACGTGCTCAAAAAACTGAGTCGCGGTCGAGGTTTTTTGAAACTTTCGTTGCGAATGATCAGGCTTGGTGATTTAGAATAGAATGTCGAAGAGACGGAGCGTAAAAAGCAGTAAAATAGTGCTAAAAATCGAAACCCTTATTCGGAAACCATAATCTGTGACGTTTGAAGTACATGCTAAAAAACCGAGACACGGTCAACGTTTCTCGAAATTTCTATGGGTAATGATCAGGCATAATGAACTAGAATAGAATTTCGTAGAAACGGAGAGCATAAAACGGTAAAAGTGTGCTTAAAATCGAACTCTAATTCGGGAAACCCTAATATGTGAAGTTTGAAGTACATGCTCACAAAACCGACTCACGGTCGACGTTTTTACAAACTTTTGTGGGGAATGATCAGGGACAAGGATTTAGATTACGTAAAATTTCGAAGAAACGGAGTGCATCAAACAGTAAAAGAGTGATTAAAGTCGAACCCTAATCTGGGACGTCTGAAGTACGTGCTCAAAAAACTGAGTCGCAGTCGAGGTTTTTTCAAACTATCGTTGCGAATGATCAGGCTTGGTGATTTAGAATAGAATGTCGAAGAGACGGAGCGTAAAAAATAGTAAAAGAGTGCTTAAAATCGAAACCCTTATTCGGAAACCATAATCTGTGACGTTTGAAGTACATGCTAAAAAACCGAGACACGGTCAACGTTTCTCGAAATTTATATGGGTAATGATCAGGCATAATGAACTAGAATAGAATTTCGTAGAAACGGAGTGCATAAAACGGTAAAAGTGTGCTTAAAATCGAACTCTAATTCGGGAAACCCTAATATGTGAAGTTTGAAGTACATGCTCACAAAACCGACTCACGGTCGACGTTTTTACAAACTTTTGTGGGGAATGATCAGGGACAAGGATTTAGATTACGTAAAATTTCGAAGAAACGGAGTGCATCAAACAGTAAAAGAGTGATTAAAGTCGAACCCTAATCTGGGACGTCTGAAGTACGTGCTCAAAAAACTGAGTCGCAGTCGAGGTTTTTTCAAACTATCGTTGCGAATGATCAGGCTTGGTGATTTAGAATAGAATGTTGAAGAGACGGAGCGTAAAAAATAGTAAAAGAGTGCTTAAAATCGAAACCCTTATTCGGAAACCATAATCTGTGACGTTTGAAGTACATGCTAAAAAACCGAGACACGGTCAATGTTTCTCGAAATTTCTATGGGTAATGATCAGGCATAATGAACTATAATAGAATTTCGTAGAAACGGAGTGCATAAAACGGTAAAAGTGTGCTTAAAATCGAACTCTAATTCGGGAAACCCTAATATGTGAAGTTTGAAGTACGTGCTCACAAAACCGACTCACGGTCGACGTTTTTACAAACTTTTGTGGGGAATGATCAGGGACAAGGATTTAGATTACGTAAAATTTCGAAGAAACGGAGTGCATCAAACAGTAAAAGAGTGATTAAAGTCGAACCCTAATCTGGGACGTCTGAAGTACGTGCTCAAAAAACTGAGTCGCGGTCGAGGTTTTTTGAAACTTTCGTTGCGAATGATCAGGCTTGGTGATTTAGAATAGAATGTCGAAGAGACGGAGCGTAAAAAACAGTAAAAGAGTGCTTAAAATCCAAACCCTTATTCGGAAACCATAATCTGTGACGTTTGAAGTACATGCTAAAAAACCGAGACACGGTCAACGTTTCTCGAAATTTCTATGGGTAATGATCAGGCATAATGAACTAGAATAGAATTTCGTAGAAACGGAGTGCATAAAACGGTAAAAGTGTGCTTAAAATCGAACTCTAATTCGGGAAACCCTAATATGTGAAGTTTGAAGTACGTGCTCACAAAACCGACTCACGGTCGACGTTTTTACAAACTTTTGTGGGGAATGATCAGGGACAAGGATTTAGATTACGTAAAATTTCGAAGAAACGGAGTGCATCAAACAGTAAAAGAGTGATTAAAGTCGAACCCTAATCTGGGACGTCTGAAGTACGTGCTCAAAAAACTGAGTCGCGGTCGAGGTTTTTTGAAACTTTCGTTGCGAATGATCAGGCTTGGTGATTTAGAATAGAATGTCGAAGAGACGGAGCGTAAAAAACAGTGAAAGAGTGCTTAAAATCGAAACCCTTATTCGGAAACCATAATCTGTGACGTTTGAAGTACATGCTAAAAAACCGAGACACGGTCAACGTTTCTCGAAATTTCTATGGGTAATGATCAGGCATAATGAACTAGAATAGAATTTCGTAGAAACGGAGTGCATAAAACGGTAAAAGTGTGCTTAAAATCGAACTCTAATTCGGGAAACCCTAATATGTGAAGTTTGAAGTACGTGCTCACAAAACCGACTCACGGTCGACGTTTTTACAAACTTTTGTGGGGAATGATTAGGGACAAGGATTTAGATTACGTAAAATTTCGAAGAAACGGAGTGCATCAAACAGTAAAAGAGTGATTAAAGTCGAACTCTAATCTGGGACGTCTGAAGTACGTGCTCAAAAAACTGAGTCGCGGTCGAGGTTTTTTGAAACTTTCGTTGCGAATGATCAGGCTTGGTGATTTAGAATAGAATGTCGAAGAGACGGAGCGTAAAAAACAGTAAAAGAGTGCTGAAAATCGAAACCCTTATTCGGAAACCATGATCTGTGACGTTTGTAGTACATGCTAAAAAACCGAGACACGGTCAACGTTTCTCGAAATTTCTATGGGTAGGCATAATGAACAAGAATAGAATTTCGTAGAAACGGAGTGCATAAAACGGTAAAAGTGTGCTTAAAATCGAACTCTAATTCGGGAAACCCTAATATGTGAAGTTTGAAGTACGTGCTCACAAAACCGACTCACGGTCGACGTTTTTACAAACTTTTGTGGGGAATGATCAGGGACAAGGATTTAGATTACGTAAAATTAAGAAGAAACGGAGTGCATCAAACAGTAAAAGAGTGATTAAAGTCGAACCCTAATCTGGGACGTCTGAAGTACGTGCTCAAAAAACTGAGTCGCGGTCGAGGTTGTTTTAAACTTTCGTTGCGAATGATCAGGCTTGGTGATTTAGAATAGAATGTCGAAGAGACGGAGCGTAAAAAACAGTAAAAGAGTGCTTAAAATCGAAACCCTTATTCGGAAACCATAATCTGTGACGTTTGAAGTACATGCTAAAAAACCGAGACACGGTCAACGTTTCTCGAAATTTCTATGGGTAGGCATAATGAACTAGAATAGAATTTCATAGAAACGGAGTGCATAAATCGGTAAAAGTGTGCTTAAAATCGAACTCTAATTCGGGAAACCCTAATACGTGAAGTTTGAAGTACGTGCTCACAAAACCGACTCACGGTCGACGTTTTTACAAACTTTTGTGGGGAATGATCAGGGAAAAGGATTTAGATTACGTAAAATTTCGAAGAAACGGAGTGCATCAAACAGTAAAAGAGTGATTAAAGTCGAACCCTAATCTGGGACGTCTGAACTACGTGCTCAAAAAACTGAGTCGCGGTCGAGGTTTTTTGAAACTTTCGTTGCGAATGATCAGGCTTGGTGATTTAGAATAGAATGTCGAAGAGACGGAGCGTAAAAAACAGTAAAAGAGTGCTTAAAATCGAAACCCTTATTCGGAAACCATAATCTGTGACGTTTGAAGTACATGCTAAAAAACCGAGACACGGTCAACGTTTCTCGAAATTTCTATGGGTAGGCATAATGAACTAGAATAGAATTTCGTAGAAACGGAGTGCATAAAACGGTAAAAGTGTGCTTAAAATCGAACTCTAATTCGGGAAACCCTAATATGTGAAGTTTGAAGTACGTGCTCACAAAACCGACTCACGGTCGACGTTTTTACAAACTTTTGTGGGGAATGATCAGGGACAAGGATTTAGATTACGTAAAATTAAGAAGAAACGGAGTGCATCAAACAGTAAAAGAGTGATTAAAGTCGAACCCTAATCTGGGACGTCTGAAGTACGTGCTCAAAAAACTGAGTCGCGGTCGAGATTGTTTTAAACTTTCGTTGCGAATGATCAGGCTTGGTGATTTAGAATAGAATGTCGAAGAGACGGAGCGTAAAAAACAGTAAAAGAGTGCTTAAAATCGAAACCCTTATTCGGAAACCATAATCTGTGACGTTTGAAGTACATGCTAAAAAACCGAGACACGGTCAACGTTTCTCGAAATTTCTATGGGTAGGCATAATGAACTAGAATAGAATTTCGTAGAAACGGAGTGCATAAAACGGTAAAAGTGTGCTTAAAATCGAACTCTAATTCGGGAAACCCTAATATGTGAAGTTTGAAGTACGTGCTCACAAAACCGACTCACGGTCGACGTTTTTACAAACTTTTGTGGGGAATGATCAGGGACAAGGATTTAGATTACAATTTCGAAGAAACGGAGTGCATCAAACAGTAAAAGAGTGATTAAAGTCGAACCCTAATCTGGGACGTCTGAAGTACGTGCTCAAAAAACTGAGTCGCGGTCGAGGTTGTTTTAAACTTTCGTTGCGAATGATCAGGCTTGGTGATTTAGAATAGAATGTCGAAGAGACGGAGCGTAAAAAACAGTAAAAGAGTGCTTAAAATCGAAACCCTTATTCGGAAACCATAATCTGTGACGTTTGAAGTACATGCTAAAAAACCGAGACACGGTCAACGTTTCTCGAAATTTCTATGGGTAGGCATAATGAACTAGAATAGAATTTCGTAGAAACGGAGTGCATAAAACGGTAAAAGTGTGCTTAAAATCGTACTCTAATTCGGGAAACCCTAATATGTGAAGTTTGAAGTACGTGCTCACAAAACCGACTCACGGTCGACGTTTTTACAAACTTTTGTGGGGAATGATCAGGGACAAGGATTTAGATTACAATTTCGAAGAAACGGAGTGCATCAAACAGTAAAAGAGTGATTAAAGTCGAACCCTAATCTGGGACGTCTGAAGTACGTGCTCCAAAAACTGAGTCGCGGTCGAGGTTGTTTGAAACTTTCGTTGCGAATGATCAGGCTTGGTGATTTAGAATAGAATGTCGAAGAGACGGAGCGTAAAAAACAGTAAAAGAGTGCTTAAAATCGAAACCCTTATTCGGAAACCATAATCTGTGACGTTTGAAGTACATGCTAAAAAACCGAGACACGGTCAACGTTTCTCGAAATTTCTATGGGTAGGCATAATGAACTAGAATAGAATTTCGTAGAAACGGAGCGCATAAAACGGTAAAAGTGTGCTTAAAATCGAACTCTAATTCGGGAAACCCTAATATGTGAAGTTTGAAGTACGTGCTCACAAAACCGACTCACGGTCGACGTTTTTACAAACTTTTGTGGGGAATGATCAGGGACAAGGATTTAGATTACAATTTCGAAGAAACGGAGTGCATCAAACAGTAAAAGAGTGATTAAAGTCGAACCCTAATCTGGGACGTCTGAAGTACGTGCTCAAAAAACTGAGTCGCGGTCGAGGTTGTTTTAAACTTTCGTTGCGAATGATCAGGCTTGGTGATTTAGAATAGAATGTCGAAGAGACGGAGCGTAAAAAACAGTAAAAGAGTGCTTAAAATCGAAACCCTTATTCGGAAACCATAATCTGTGACGTTTGAAGTACATGCTAAAAAACCGAGACACGGTCAACGTTTCTCGAAATTTCTATGGGTAGGCATAATGAACTAGAATAGAATTTCGTAGAAACGGAGTGCATAAAACGGTAAAAGTGTGCTTAAAATCGTACTCTAATTCGGGAAACCCTAATATGTGAAGTTTGAAGTACGTGCTCACAAAACCGACTCACGGTCGACGTTTTTACAAACTTTTGTGGGGAATGATCAGGGACAAGGATTTAGATTACAATTTCGAAGAAACGGAGTGCATCAAACAGTAAAAGAGTGATTAAAGTCGAACCCTAATCTGGGACGTCTGAAGTACGTGCTCCAAAAACTGAGTCGCGGTCGAGGTTGTTTGAAACTTTCGTTGCGAATGATCAGGCTTGGTGATTTAGAATAGAATGTCGAAGAGACGGAGCGTAAAAAACAGTAAAAGAGTGCTTAAAATCGAAACCCTTATTCGGAAACCATAATCTGTGACGTTTGAAGTACATGCTAAAAAACCGAGACACGGTCAACGTTTCTCGAAATTTCTATGGGTAGGCATAATGAACTAGAATAGAATTTCGTAGAAACGGAGCGCATAAAACGGTAAAAGTGTGCTTAAAATCGAACTCTAATTCGGGAAACCCTAATATGTGAAGTTTGAAGTACGTGCTCACAAAACCGACTCACGGTCGACGTTTTTACAAACTTTTGTGGGGAATGATCAGGGACAAGGATTTAGATTACAATTTCGAAGAAACGGAGTGCATCAAACAGTAAAAGAGTGATTAAAGTCGAACCCTAATCTGGGACGTCTGAAGTACGTGCTTAAAAAACTGAGTCGCGGTCGAGGTTGTTTTAAACTTTCGTTGCGAATGATCAGGCTTGGTGATTTAGAATAGAATGTCGAAGAGACGGAGCGTAAAAAACAGTAAAAGAGTGCTTAAAATCGAAACCCTTATTCGGAAACCATAGTCTGTGACGTTTGAAGTACATGCTAAAAAACCGAGACACGGTCAACGTTTCTCGAAATTTCTATGGGTAGGCATAATGAACTAGAATAGAATTTCGTAGAAACGGAGCGCATAAAACGGTAAAAGTGTGCTTAAAATCGAACTCTAATTCGGGAAACCCTAATATGTGAAGTTTGAAGTACGTGCTCACAAAACCGACTCACGGTCGACGTTTTTACAAACTTTTGTGGGGAATGATCAGGGACAAGGATTTAGATTACGATTTCGAAGAAACGGAGTGCATCAAACAGTAAAAGAGTGATTAAAGTCGAACCCTAATCTGGGAAGTCTGAAGTACGTGCTCCAAAAACTGAGTCGCGGTCGAGGTTGTTTGAAACTTTCGTTGCGAATGATCAGGCTTGGTGATTTAGAATAGAATGTCGAAGAGACGGAGCGTAAAAAACAGTAAAAGAGTGCTTAAAATCGAAACCCTTATTCGGAAACCATAATCTGTGACGTTTGAAGTACATGCTAAAAAACCGACACACGGTCAACGTTTCTCGAAATTTCTATGGGTAGGCATAATGAACTAGAATAGAATTTCGTAGAAACGGAGCGCATAAAACGGTAAAAGTGTGCTTAAAATCGAACTCTAATTCGGGAAACCCTAATATGTGAAGTTTGAAGTACGTGCTCACAAAACCGACTCACGGTCGACGTTTTTACAAACTTTTGTGGGGAATGATCAGGGACAAGGATTTAGATTACGTAAAATTTCGAAGAAACGGAGTGCATCAAACAGTAAAAGAGTGATTAAAGTCGAACCCTAATCTGGGACGTCTGAAGTACGTGCTCAAAAAACTGAGTCGCGGTCGAGGTTTTTTGAAACTTTCGTTGCGAATGATCAGGCTTGGTGATTTAGAATAGAATGTCGAAGAGACGGAGCGTAAAATACAGTAAAAGAGTGCTTAAAATCGAAACCCTTATTCGGAAACCATAATCTGTGACGTTTGAAGTACATGCTAAAAAACCGAGACACGGTCAACGTTTTTCGAAATTTCTATGGGTAGGCATAATGAACTAGAATAGAATTTCGTAGAAACGGAGTGCATAAAACGGTAAAAGTGTGCTTAAAATCGAACTCTAATTTGGGAAACCCTAATATGTGAAGTTTGAAGTACGTGCTCACAAAACCGACTCACGGTCGACGTTTTTACAAACTTTTGTGGGGAATGATCAGGGACAAGGATTTAGATTACGTAAAATTTCGAAGAAACGGAGTGCATCAAACAGTAAAAGAGTGATTAAAGTCGAACCCTAATCTGGGACGTCTGAAGTATGTGCTAAAAAAAATGAGTCGCGGTCGAGATTTTTTGAAACTTTCGTTGCGAATGATCAGGCTTGGTGATTTAGAATAGAATGTCGAAGAGACGGAGCGTAAAAAACAGTAAAAGAGTGCTTAAAATCGAAACCCTTATTCGGAAACCATAATCTGTGACGTTTGAAGTACATGCTAAAAAACCGAGACACGGTCAACGTTTCTCGAAATTTCTATGGGTAGGCATAATGAACTAGAATAGAATTTCGTAGAAACGGAGCGCATAAAACGGTAAAAGTGTGCTTAAAATCGAACTCTAATTCGGGAAACCCTAATATGTGAAGTTTGAAGTACGTGCTCACAAAACCGACTCACGGTCGACGTTTTTACAAACTTTTGTGGGGAATGATCAGGGACAAGGATTTAGATTACGTAAAATTTCGAAGAAACGGAGTGCATCAAACAGTAAAAGAGTGATTAAAGTCGAACCCTAATCTGGGACGTCTGAAGTACGTGCTCAAAAAACTGAGTCGCGGTCGAGGTTTTTTGAAACTTTCGTTGCGAATGATCAGGCTTGGTGATTTAGAATAGAATGTCGAAGAGACGGAGCGTAAAAAACAGTAAAAGAGTGCTTAAAATCGAAACCCTTATTCGGAAACCATAATCTGTGACGTTTGAAGTACATGCTAAAAAACCGAGACACGGTCAACGTTTTTCGAAATTTCTATGGGTAGGCATAATGAACTAGAATAGAATTTCGTAGAAACGGAGTGCATAAAACGGTAAAAGTGTGCTTAAAATCGAACTCTAATTTGGGAAACCCTAATATGTGAAGTTTGAAGTACGTGCTCACAAAACCGACTCACGGTCGACGTTTTTACAAACTTTTGTGGGGAATGATCAGGGACAAGGATTTAGATTACGTAAAATTTCGAAGAAACGGAGTGCATCAAACAGTAAAAGAGTGATTAAAGTCGAACCCTAATCTGGGACGTCTGAAGTATGTGCTAAAAAAAATGAGTCGCGGTCGAGATTTTTTGAAACTTTCGTTGCGAATGATCAGGCTTGGTGATTTAGAATAGAATGTCGAAGAGACGGAGCGTAAAAAACAGTAAAAGAGTGCTTAAAATCGAAACCCTTATTCGGAAACCATAATCTGTGACGTTTGAAGTACATGCTAAAAAACCGAGACACGGTCAACGTTTCTCGAAATTTCTATGGGTAGGCATAATGAACTAGAATAGAATTTCGTAGAAACGGAGTGCATAAAACGGTAAAAGTGTGCTTAAAATCGAACTCTAATTCGGGAAACCCTAATATGTGAAGTTTGAAGTACGTGCTCACAAAACCGACTCACGGTCGACGTTTTTACAAACTTTTGTGGGGAATGATCAGGGACAAGGATTTAGATTACGTAAAATTAAGAAGAAACGGAGTGCATCAAACAGTAAAAGAGTGATTAAAGTCGAACCCTAATCTGGGACGTCAGAAGTACGTGCTCAAAAAACTGAGTCGCGGTCGAGGTTTTTTAAAACTTTCGTTGCGAATGATCAGGCTTGGTGATTTAGAATAGAATGTCGAAGAGACGGAGCGTAAAAAACAGTAAAAGAGTGCTTAAAATCGAAACCCTTATTCGGAAACCATATTCTGTGACGTTTGAAGTACATGCTAAAAAACCGAGACACGGTCAACGTTTCTCGAAATTTCTATGGGTAGGCATAATGAACTAGAATAGAATTTCGTAGAAACGGAGTTCATAAAACGGTAAAAGTGTGCTTAAAATCAAACTCTAATTCTGGAAACCCTAATATGTGAAGTTTGAAGTACGTGCTCACAAAACCGACTCACGGTCGACGTTTTTACAAACTTTTGTGGGGAATGATCAGGGACAAGGATTTAGATTATAATTTTTAAGAAACGGAGTGCATCAAACAGTAAAACAGTGATTAAAGTCGAACCCTAATCTAGGACGTCTGAAGTACGTGCTCAAAAAACTGAGTCGCGGTCGAGGTTTTTTGAAACTTTCGTTGCGAATGATCAGGCTTGGTGATTTAGAATAGAATGTCGACGAGACGGAGCATAAAAAACAGTAAAAGAGTGCTTAAAATCGAAACCCTTATTCGGAAACCATAATCTGTGACGTTTGAAGTACATGCTAAAAAACCGAGACACGGTCAACGTTTCTCGAAATTTCTATGGGTAATGATCAGGCATAATGAACTAGAATAGAATTTCGTAGAAACGGAGTGCATAAAACGGTAAAAGTGTGCTTAAAATCGAACTCTAATTCGAGAAACCCTAATATGTGAAGTTTGAAGTACGTGCTCACAAAACCGACTCACGGTCGACGTTTTTACAAACTTTTGTGGGGAATGATCAGGGACAAGGATTTAGATTACGTAAAATTTCGAAGAAACGGAGTGCATCAAACAGTAAAAGAGTGATTAAAGTCGAACCCTAATCTGGGACGTCTGAAGTACGTGCTCAAAAAACTGAGTCGCGGTCGAGGTTTTTTGAAACTTTCGTTGCGAATGATCAGGCTTGGTGATTTAGAATAGAATGTCGAAGAGACGGAGCGTAAAAAACAGTAAAAGAGTGCTTAAAATCGAAACCCTTATTCGGAAACCATAATCTGTGACGTTTGAAGTACATGCTAAAAAACCGAGACACGGTCAACGTTTCTCGAAATTTCTATGGGTAGGCATAATGAACTAGAATAGAATTTCGTAGAAACGGAGTGCATAAAACGGTAAAAGTGTGCTTAAAATCGAACTCTAATTTGGGAAACCCTAATATGTGAAGTTTGAAGTACGTGCTCACAAAACCGACTCACGGTCGACGTTTTTACAAACTTTTGTGGGGAATGATCAGGGACAAGGATTTAGATTACGTAAAATTTCGAAGAAACGGAGTGCATCAAACAGTAAAAGAGTGATTAAAGTCGAACCCTAATCTGGGACGTCTGAAGTATGTGCTAAAAAAAATGAGTCGCGGTCGAGATTTTTTGAAACTTTCGTTGCGAATGATCAGGCTTGGTGATTTAGAATAGAATGTCGAAGAGACGGAGCGTAAAAAACAGTAAAAGAGTGCTTAAAATCGAAACCCTTATTCGGAAACCATAATCTGTGACGTTTGAAGTACATGCTAAAAAACCGAGACACGGTCAACGTTTCTCAAAATTTCTATGGGTAGGCATAATGAACTAGAATAGAATTTCGTAGAAACGGAGTGCATAAAACGGTAAAAGTGTGCTTAAAATCGAACTCTAATTTGGGAAACCCTAATATGTGAAGTTTGAAGTACTTGCTCACAAAACCGACTCACGGTCGACGTTTTTACAAACTTTTGTGGGGAATGATCAGGGACAAGGATTTAGATTATAATTTTGAAGAAACGGAGTGCATCAAACAGTAAAAGAGTGATTAAAGTCGAACCCTAATCTGGGACGTCTGAAGTACGTGCTCAAAAAACTGAGTCGTGGTCGAGGTTTTTTGAAACTTTCGTTGCGAATGATCAGGCTTGGTGATTTAGAATAGAATGTCGAAGAGACGGAGCGTAAAAAACAGTAAAAGAGTGCTTAAAATCGAAACCCTTATTCGGAAACCATAATCTGTGACGTTTGAAGTACATGCTAAAAAACCGAGACACGGTCAACGTTTCTCGAAATTTCTATGGGTAGGCATAATGAACTAGAATAGAATTTCGTAGAAACGGAGTGCATAAAACGGTAAAAGTGTGCTTAAAATCGAACTCTAATTCGGGAAACCCTAATATGTGAAGTTTGAAGTACGTGCTCACAAAACCGACTCACGGTCGACGTTTTTACAAACTTTTGTGGGGAATGATCAGGGACAAGGATTTAGATTACGTAAAATTTCGAAGAAACGGAGTGCATCAAACAGTAAAAGAGTGATTAAAATCGAACCCTAATCTGGGACGTCTGAAGTACGTGCTCAAAAAACTGAGTCGCGGTCGAGGTTTTTCGAAACTTTCGTTGCGAATGACCAGGCTTGGTGATTTAGAATAGAATGTCGAAGAGACGGAGCGTAAAAAACAGTAAAAGAGTGCTTAAAATCGAAACCCTTATTCGGAAACCATAATCTGTGACGTTTGTAGTACATGCTAAAAAACCGAGACACGGTCAACGTTTCTCGAAATTTCTATGGGTAGGCATAATGAACTAGAATAGAATTTCGTAGAAACGGAGTGCATAAAACGGTAAAAGTGTGCTTAAAATCGAACTCTAATTCGGGAAACCCTAATATGTGAAGTTTGAAGTACGTGCTCACAAAACCGACTCACGGTCGACGTTTTTACAAACTTTTGTGGGGAATGATCAGGGACAAGGATTTAGATTACGTAAAATTTCGAAGAAACGGAGTGCATCAAACAGTAAAAGAGTGATTAAAATCGAACCTAATCTGGGACGTCTGAAGTACGTGCTCAAAAAACTGAGTCGCGGTCGATGTTGTTTTAAACTTTCGTTGCGAATGATCAGGCTTGGTGATTTAGAATAGAATGTCGAAGAGACGGAGCGTAAAAAACAGTAAAAGAGTGCTTAAAATCGAAACCCTTATTCGGAAACCATAATCTGTGACGTTTGAAGTACATGCTAAAAAACCGAGACACGGTCAACGTTTCTCGAAATTTCTATGGGTAGGCATAATGAACTAGAATAGAATTTCGTAGAAACGGAGCGCATAAAACGGTAAAAGTGTGCTTAAAATCGAACTCTAATTCGGGAAACCCTAATATGTGAAGTTTGAAGTACGTGCTCACAAAACCGACTCACGGTCGACGTTTTTACAAACTTTTGTGGGGAATGATCAGGGACAAGGATTTAGATTACGTAAAATTAAGAAGAAACGGAGTGCATCAAACAGTAAAAGAGTGATTAAAGTCGAACCCTAATCTGGGACGTCTGAAGTACGTGCTCAAAAAACTGAGTCGCGGTCGAGGTTTTTTAAAACTTTCGTTGCGAATGATCAGGCTTGGTGATTTAGAATAGAATGTCGAAGAGACGGAGCGTAAAAAACAGTAAAAGAGTGCTTAAAATCGAAACCCTTATTCGGAAACCATATTCTGTGACGTTTGAAGTACATGCTAAAAAACCGAGACACGGTCAACGTTTCTCGAAATTTCTATGGGTAGGCATAATGAACTAGAATAGAATTTCGTAGAAACGGAGTGCATAAAACGGTAAAAGTGTGCTTAAAATCAAACTCTAATTCTGGAAACCCTAATATGTGAAGTTTGAAGTACGTGCTCACAAAACCGACTCACGGTCGACGTTTTTACAAACTTTTGTGGGGAATGATCAGGGACAAGGATTTAGATTATAATTTTTAAGAAACGGAGTGCATGAAACAGTAAAACAGTGATTAAAGTCGAACCCTAATCTGGGACGTCTGAAGTACGTGCTCAAAAAACTGAGTCGCGGTCGAGGTTTTTTGAAACTTTCGTTGCGAATGATCAGGCTTGGTGATTTAGAATAGAATGTCGACGAGACGGAGCAAAAAAAACAGTAAAAGAGTGCTTAAAATCGAAACCCTTATTCGGAAACCATAATCTGTGACGTTTGAAGTACATGCTAAAAAACCGAGACACGGTCAACGTTTCTCGAAATTTCTATGGGTAATGATCAGGCATAATGAACTAGAATAGAATTTCGTAGAAACGGAGTGCATAAAACGGTAAAAGTGTGCTTAAAATCGAACTCTAATTCGGGAAACCCTAATATGTGAAGTTTGAAGTACGTGCTCACAAAACCGACTCACGGTCGACGTTTTTACAAACTTTTGTAGGGAATGATCAGGGACAAGGATTTAGATTTCAATTTTGAAGAAACGGAGTGCATCAAACAGTAAAAGAGTGATTAAAGTCGAACCCTAATCTGGGACGTCTGAAGTACGTGCTCAAGAAACTGAGTCGCGGTCGAGGTTTTTTGAAACTTTCGTTGCGAATGATCAGGCTTGGTGATTTAGAATAGAATGTCGAAGAGACGGAGCGTAAAAAACAGTAAAAGAGTGCTTAAAATCGAAACCCTTATTCGGAAACCATAATCTGTGACGTTTGAAGTACATGCTAAAAAACCGAGACACGGTCAACGTTTCTCGAAATTTCTATGGGTAGGCATAATTTACTAGAATAGAATTTCGTAGAAACGGAGTGCATAAAACGGTAAAAGTGTGCTTAAAATCGAACTCTAATTCGGGAAACCGTAATATGTGAAGTTTGAAGTACTTGCTCACAAAACCGACTCACGGTCGACGTTTTTACAAACTTTTGTGGGGAATGATCAGGGACAAGGATTTAGATTACAATTTCGAAGATACGGAGTGCATCAAACAGTAAAAGAGTGATTAAAGTCGAACCCTAATCTGGGACGTCTGAAGTACGTGCTCAAAAAACTGAGTCGCGGTCGAGGTTTTTTGAAACTTTCGTTGCGAATGATCAGGCTTGGTGATTTAGAATAGAATGTCGAAGAGACGGAGCGTAAAAAACAGTAAAACAGTGCTTAAAATCGAAACCCTTGTTCGGAAACCATAATCTGTGACGTTTGAAGTATATGCTAAAAAACCGAGACACGGTCAACGTTTCTCAAAATTTCTATGGGTAATGATCAGGCATAATGAACTAGAATAAAATTTCGTAGAAACGGAGTGCATAAAACGATAAAAGTGTGCTTAAAATCGAACTCTAATTCGGGAAACCCTAATATGTGAAGTTTGAAGTACGTGCTCACAAAACCGACTCACGTTCGATATTTTTACAAACTTTTGTGGGGAATGATCAGGGACAAGGATTTAGATTACAATTTTGAAGAAACGGAGTGCATCAAACAGTAAAAGAGTGATTAAAGTCGAACCCTAATCTGGGACGTCTGAAGTACGTGCTCAAAAAACTGAGTCGCGGTCGAGGTTTTTTGAAACTTTCGTTGCGAATGATCAGGCTTGGTGATTTAGAATAGAATGTCGAAGAGACGGAGCGTAAAAAACAGTAAAAGAGTGCTTAAAATCGAAACCCTTATTCGGAAACCATAATCTGTGACGTTTGAAGTACATGCTAAAAAACCGAGACACGGTCAACGTTTCTCGAAATTTCTATGGGTAGGCATAATGAACTAGAATAGAATTTCGTAGAAACGGAGTGCATAAAACGGTAAAAGTGTGCTTAAAATCGAACTCTAATTCGGGAAACCCTAATATGTGAAGTTTGAAGTACGTGCTCACAAAACCGACTCACGGTCGACGTTTTTACAAACTTTTGTGGGGAATGATCAGGGACAAGGATTTAGATTACGTAAAATTTCGAAGAAACGGAGTGCATCAAACAGTAAAAGAGTGATTAAAATCGAACCCTAATCTGGGACGTCTGAAGTACGTGCTCAAAAACCTGAGTCGCGGTCGAGGTTTTTCGAAACTTTCGTTGCGAATGACCAGGCTTGGTGATTTAGAATAGAATGTCGAAGAGACGGAGCGTAAAAAACAGTAAAAGAGTGCTTAAAATCGAAACCCTTATTCGGAAACCATAATCTGTGACGTTTGTAGTACATGCTAAAAAACCGAGACACGGTCAACGTTTCTCGAAATTTCTATGGGTAGGCATAATGAACTAGAATAGAATTTCGTAGAAACGGAGTGCATAAAACGGTAAAAGTGTGCTTAAAATCGAACTCTAATTCGGGAAACCCTAATATGTGAAGTTTGAAGTACGTGCTCACAAAACCGACTCACGGTCGACGTTTTTACAAACTTTTGTGGGGAATGATCAGGGACAAGGATTTAGATTACGTAAAATTTCGAAGAAACGGAGTGCATCAAACAGTAAAAGAGTGATTAAAGTCGAACCCTAATCTGGGACGTCTGAAGTACGTGCTCAAAAAACTGAGTCGCGGTCGAGGTTTTTTGAAACTTTCGTTGCGAATGATCAGGCTTGGTGATTTAGAATAGAATGTCGAAGAGACGGAGCATAAAAAACAGTAAAAGAGTGCTTAAAATCGAAACCCTTATTCGGAAACCATAATCTGTGACGTTTGAAGTACATGCTAAAAAACCGAGACACGGTCAACGTTTCTTAAAATTTCTATGGGTAATGATCAGGCATAATGAACTAGAATAGAATTTCGTAGAAACGGAGTGCATAAAACGGTAAAAGTGTGCTTAAAATCGAACTCTAATTCGAGAAACCCTAATATGTGAAGTTTGAAGTACGTGCTCACAAAACCGACTCACGGTCGACGTTTTTACAAACTTTTGTGGGGAATGATCAGGGACAAGGATTTAGATTACGTAAAATTTCGAAGAAACGGAGTGCATCAAACAGTAAAAGAGTGATTAAAGTCGAACCCTAATCTGGGACGTCTGAAGTACGTGCTCAAAAAACTGAGTCGCGGTCGAGGTTTTTTGAAACTTTCGTTGCGAATGATCAGGCTTGGTGATTTAGAATAGAATGTCGAAGAGACGGAGCGTAAAAAACAGTAAAAGAGTGCTTAAAATCGAAACCCTTATTCGGAAACCATAATCTGTGACGTTTGAAGTACATGCTAAAAAACCGAGACACGGTCAACGTTTCTCGAAATTTCTATGGGTAGGCATAATGAACTAGAATAGAATTTCGTAGAAACGGAGTGCATAAAACGGTAAAAGTGTGCTTAAAATCGAACTCTAATTTGGGAAACCCTAATATGTGAAGTTTGAAGTACGTGCTCACAAAACCGACTCACGGTCGACGTTTTTACAAACTTTTGTGGGGAATGATCAGGGACAAGGATTTAGATTACGTAAAATTTCGAAGAAACGGAGTGCATCAAACAGTAAAAGAGTGATTAAAGTCGAACCCTAATCTGGGACGACTGAAGTATGTGCTAAAAAAAATGAGTCGCGGTCGAGATTTTTTGAAACTTTCGTTGCGAATGATCAGGCTTGGTGATTTAGAATAGAATGTCGAAGAGACGGAGCGTAAAAAACAGTAAAAGAGTGCTTAAAATCGAAACCCTTATTCGGAAACCATAATCTGTGACGTTTGAAGTACATGCTAAAAAACCGAGACACGGTCAACGTTTCTCGAAATTTCTATGGGTAGGCATAATGAACTAGAATAGAATTTTGTAGAAACGGAGTGCATAAAACGGTAAAAGTGTGCTTAAAATCGAACTCTAATTTGGGAAACCCTAATATGTGAAGTTTGAAGTACTTGCTCACAAAACCGACTCACGGTCGACGTTTTTACAAACTTTTGTGGGGAATGATCAGGGACAAGGATTTAGATTATAATTTTGAAGAAACGGAGTGCATCAAACAGTAAAAGAGTGATTAAAGTCGAACCCTAATCTGGGACGTCTGAAGTACGTGCTCAAAAAACTGAGTCGTGGTCGAGGTTTTTTGAAACTTTCGTTGCGAATGATCAGGCTTGGTGATTTAGAATAGAATGTCGAAGAGACGGAGCGTAAAAAACAGTAAAAGAGTGCTTAAAATCGAAACCCTTATTCGGAAACCATAATCTGTGACGTTTGAAGTACATGCTAAAAAACCGAGACACGGTCAACGTTTCTCGAAATTTCTATGGGTAGGCATAATGAACTAGAATAGAATTTCGTAGAAACGGAGTGCATAAAACGGTAAAAGTGTGCTTAAAATCGAACTCTAATTCGGGAAACCCTAATATGTGAAGTTTGAAGTACGTGCTCACAAAACCGACTCACGGTCGACGTTTTTACAAACTTTTGTGGGGAATGATCAGGGACAAGGATTTAGATTACGTAAAATTTCGAAGAAACGGAGTGCATCAAACAGTAAAAGAGTGATTAAAATCGAACCCTAATCTGGGACGTCTGAAGTACGTGCTCAAAAAACTGAGTCGCGGTCGAGGTTTTTCGAAACTTTCGTTGCGAATGACCAGGCTTGGTGATTTAGAATAGAATGTCGAAGAGACGGAGCGTAAAAAACAGTAAAAGAGTGCTTAAAATTGAAACCCTTATTCGGAAACCATAATCTGTGACGTTTGTAGTACATGCTAAAAAACCGAGACACGGTCAACGTTTCTCGAAATTTCTATGGGTAGGCATAATGAACTAGAATAGAATTTCGTAGAAACGGAGTGCATAAAACGGTAAAAGTGTGCTTAAAATCGAACTCTAATTCGGGAAACCCTAATATGTGAAGTTTGAAGTACGTGCTCACAAAACCGACTCACGGTCGACGTTTTTACAAACTTTTGTGGGGAATGATCAGGGACAAGGATTTAGATTACGTAAAATTTCGAAGAAACGGAGTGCATCAAACAGTAAAAGAGTGATTAAAATCGAACCCTAATCTGGGACGTCTGAAGTACGTGCTCAAAAAACTGAGTCGCGGTCGAGGTTGTTTTAAACTTTCGTTGCGAATGATCAGGCTTGGTGATTTAGAATAGAATGTCGAAGAGACGGAGCGTAAAAAACAGTAAAAGAGTGCTTAAAATCGAAACCCTTATTCGGAAACCATAATCTGTGATGTTTGAAGTACATGCTAAAAAACCGAGACACGGTCAACGTTTCTCGAAATTTCTATGGGTAGGCATAATGAACTAGAATAGAATTTCGTAGAAACGGAGTGCATAAAACGGTAAAAGTGTGCTTAAAATCGAACTCTAATTCGGGAAACCCTAATATGTGAAGTTTGAAGTACGTGCTCACAAAACCGACTCACGGTCGACGTTTTTACAAACTTTTGTGGGGAATGATCAGGGACAAGGATTTAGATTACGTAAAATTAAGAAGAAACGGAGTGCATCAAACAGTAAAAGAGTGATTAAAGTCGAACCCTAATCTGGGACGTCTGAAGTACGTGCTCAAAAAACTGAGTCGCGGTCGAGGTTTTTTAAAACTTTCGTTGCGAATGATCAGGCTTGGTGATTTAGAATAGAATGTCGAAGAGACGGAGCGTAAAAAACAGTAAAAGAGTGCTTAAAATCGAAACCCTTATTCGGAAACCATATTCTGTGACGTTTGAAGTACATGCTAAAAAACCGAGACACGGTCAACGTTTCTCGAAATTTCTATGGGTAGGCATAATGAACTAGAATAGAATTTCGTAGAAACGGAGTGCATAAAACGGTAAAAGTGTGCTTAAAATCAAACTCTAATTCTGGAAACCCTAATATGTGAAGTTTGAAGTACGTGCTCACAAAACCGACTCACGGTCGACGTTTTTACAAACTTTTGTGGGGAATGATCAGGGACAAGGATTTAGATTATAATTTTTAAGAAACGGAGTGCATGAAACAGTAAAACAGTGATTAAAGTCGAACCCTAATCTGGGACGTCTGAAGTACGTGCTCAAAAAACTGAGTCGCGGTCGAGGTTTTTTGAAACTTTCGTTGCGAATGATCAGGCTTGGTGATTTAGAATAGAATGTCGACGAGACGGAGCAAAAAAAACAGTAAAAGAGTGCTTAAAATCGAAACCCTTATTCGGAAACCATAATCTGTGACGTTTGAAGTACATGCTAAAAAACCGAGACACGGTCAACGTTTCTCGAAATTTCTATGGGTAATGATCAGGCATAATGAACTAGAATAGAATTTCGTAGAAACGGAGTGCATAAAACGGTAAAAGTGTGCTTAAAATCGAACTCTAATTCGGGAAACCCTAATATGTGAAGTTTGAAGTACGTGCTCACAAAACCGACTCACGGTCGACGTTTTTACAAACTTTTGTGGGGAATGATCAGGGACAAGGATTTAGATTACGTAAAATTTCGAAGAAACGGAGTGCATCAAACAGTAAAAGAGTGATTAAAGTCGAACCCTAATCTGGGACGTCTGAAGTACGTGCTCAAAAAACTGAGTCGCGGTCGAGGTTTTTTAAAACTTTCGTTGCGAATGACCAGGCTTGGTGATTTAGAATAGAATGTCGAAGAGACGGAGCGTAAAAAACAGTAAAAGAGTGCTTAAAATCGAAACCCTTATTCGGAAACCATAATCTGTGACGTTTGAAGTACATGCTAAAAAACCGAGACACGGTCAACGTTTCTCGAAATTTCTATGGGTAGGCATAATGAACTAGAATAGAATTTCGTAGAAACGGAGTGCATAAAACGGTAAAAGTGTGCTTAAAATCGAACTCTAATTCGGGAAACCCTAATATGTGAAGTTTGAAGTACGTGCTCACAAAACCGACTCACGGTCGACGTTTTTACAAACTTTTGTGGGGAATGATCAGGGACAAGGATTTAGATTACGTAAAATTTCGAAGAAACGGAGTGCATCAAACAGTAAAAGAGTGATTAAAGTCGAACCCTAATCTGGGACGTCTGAAGTATGTGCTAAAAAAAATGAGTCGCGGTCGAGATTTTTTGAAACTTTCGTGGCGAATGATCAGGCTTGGTGATTTAGAATAGAATGTCGAAGAGACGGAGCGTAAAAAACAGTAAAAGAGTGCTTAAAATCGAAACCCTTATTCGGAAACCATAATCTGTGACGTTTGAAGTACATGCTAAAAAACCGAGACACGGTCAACGTTTCTCGAAATTTCTATGGGTAGGCATAATGAACTAGAATAGAATTTCGTAGAAACGGAGTGCATAAAACGGTAAAAGTGTGCTTAAAATCGAACTCTAATTCGGGAAACCCTAATATGTGAAGTTTGAAGTACGTGCTCACAAAACCGACTCACGGTCGACGTTTTTACAAACTTTTGTGGGGAATGATCAGGGACAAGGATTTAGATTACGTAAAATTTCGAAGAAACGGAGTGCATCAAACAGTAAAAGAGTGATTAAAGTCGAACCCTAATCTGGGACGTCTGAAGTACGTGCTCAAAAAACTGAGTCGCGGTCGAGGTTTTTTAAAACTTTCGTTGCGAATGACCAGGCTTGGTGATTTAGAATAGAATGTCGAAGAGACGGAGCGTAAAAAACAGTAAAAGAGTGCTTAAAATCGAAACCCTTATTCGGAAACCATAATCTGTGACGTTTGAAGTACATGCTAAAAAACCGAGACACGGTCAACGTTTCTCGAAATTTCTATGGGTAGGCATAATGAACTAGAATAGAATTTCGTAGAAACGGAGTGCATAAAACGGTAAAAGTGTGCTTAAAATCGAACTCTAATTCGGGAAACCCTAATATGTGAAGTTTGAAGTACGTGCTCACAAAACCGACTCACGGTCGACGTTTTTACAAACTTTTGTGGGGAATGATCAGGGACAAGGATTTAGATTACGTAAAATTTCGAAGAAACGGAGTGCATCAAACAGTAAAAGAGTGATTAAAGTCGAACCCTAATCTGGGACGTCTGAAGTATGTGCTAAAAAAAATGAGTCGCGGTCGAGATTTTTTGAAACTTTCGTGGCGAATGATCAGGCTTGGTGATTTAGAATAGAATGTCGAAGAGACGGAGCGTAAAAAACAGTAAAAGAGTGCTTAAAATCGAAACCCTTATTCGGAAACCATAATCTGTGACGTTTGAAGTACATGCTAAAAAACCGAGACACGGTCAACGTTTCTCGAAATTTCTATGGGTAGGCATAATGAACTAGAATAGAATTTCGTAGAAACGGAGTGCATAAAACGGTAAAAGTGTGCTTAAAATCGAACTCTAATTCGGGAAACCCTAATATGTGAAGTTTGAAGTACGTGCTCACAAAACCGACTCACGGTCGACGTTTTTACAAACTTTTGTGGGGAATGATCAGGGACAAGGATTTAGATTACGTAAAATTTCGAAGAAACGGAGTGCATCAAACAGTAAGAGAGTGATTAAAATCGAACCCTAATCTTGGACGTCTGAAGTACGTGCTAAAAAAACTGAGTCGCGGTCGAGATTTTTTGAAACTTTCGTTGCGAATGACCAGGCTTGGTGATTTAGAATAGAATGTCGAAGAGACGGAGCATAAAAAACAGTAAAAGAGTGCTTAAAATCGAAACCCTTATTCGGAAACCATAATCTGTGACGTTTGAAGTACATGCTAAAAAACCAAGACGCGGTCAACGTTTCTCGAAATTTCTATGGGTAATGATCAGGCATAATGAACTAGAATAGAATTTCGTAGAAACGGAGTGCATAAAACGGTAAAATTGTGCTTAAAATCGAACTCTAATTCGGGAAACCGTAATATGTGAAGTTTGAAGTACTTGCTCACAAAACCGACTCACGGTCGACGTTTTTACAAACTTTTGTGGGGAATGATCAGGGACAAGGATTTAGATTACAATTTCGAAGAAACGGAGTGCATCAAACAGTAAAAGAGTGATTAAAATCGAACCCTAATCTGGGACGTCTGAAGTATGTGCTAAAAAAAATGAGTCGCGGTCGAGATTTTTTGAAACTTTCGTGGCGAATGATCAGGCTTGGTGATTTAGAATAGAATGTCGAAGAGACGGAGCGTAAAAAACAGTAAAAGAGTGCTTAAAATCGAAACCCTTATTCGGAAACCATAATCTGTGACGTTTGAAGTACATGCTAAAAAACCGAGACACGGTCAACGTTTCTCGAAATTTCTATGGGTAGGCATAATGAACTAGAATAGAATTTCGTAGAAACGGAGTGCATAAAACGGTAAAAGTGTGCTTAAAATCGAACTCTAATTCGGGAAACCCTAATATGTGAAGTTTGAAGTACGTGCTCACAAAACCGACTCACGGTCGACGTTTTTACAAACTTTTGTGGGGAATGATCAGGGACAAGGATTTAGATTACGTAAAATTTCGAAGAAACGGAGTGCATCAAACAGTAAAAGAGTGATTAAAATCGAACCCTAATCTGGGACGTCTGAAGTACGTGCTCAAAAAACTGAGTCGCGGTCGAGGTTTTTTGAAACTTTCGTTGCGAATGACCAGGCTTGGTGATTTAGAATAGAATGTCGAAGAGACGGAGCATAAAAAACAGTAAAAGAGTGCTTAAAATCGAAACCCTTATTCGGAAACCATAATCTGTGACGTTTGAAGTACATGCTAAAAAACCGAGACACGGTCAACGTTTCTCGAAATTTCTATGGGTAGGCATAATGAACTAGAATAGAATTTCGTAGAAACGGAGTGCATAAAACGGTAAAAGTGTGCTTAAAATCGAACTCTAATTCGGGAAACCCTAATATGTGAAGTTTGAAGTACGTGCTCACAAAACCGACTCACGGTCGACGTTTTTACAAACTTTTGTGGGGAATGATCAGGGACAAGGATTTAGATTACGTAAAATTTCGAAGAAACGGAGTGCATCAAACAGTAAAAGAGTGATTAAAATCGAACCCTAATCTAGGACGTCTGAAGTACGTGCTCAAAAAACTGAGTCGCGGTCGAGGTTTTTTGAAACTTTCGTTGCGAATGATCAGGCTTGGTGATTTAGAATAGAATGTCGAAGAGACGGAGCATAAAAAACAGTCAAAGAGTGCTTAAAATCGAAACCCTTATTCGGAAACCATAATCTGTGACGTTTGAAGTACATGCTAAAAAACCGAGACACGGTCAACGTTTCTCGAAATTTCTATGGGTAATGATCAGGCATAATGAACTAGAATAGAATTTCGTAGAAACGGAGTGCATAAAACGGTAAAAGTGTGCTTAAAATCGAACTCTAATTCGGGAAAACCTAATATGTTAAGTTTGAAGTACGTGCTCACAAAACCGACTCACGGTCGACGTTTTTACAAACTTTTGTGGGGAATGATCAGGGACAAGGATTTAGATTACGTAAAATTTCGAAGAAACGGAGTGCATCAAACAGTAAAAGAGTGATTAAAGTCAAACCCTAATCTGGGACGTCTAAAGTACGTGCTCAAAAAAATGAGTCGCGGTCGAGATTTTTTGAAACTTTCGTTGCGAATGATCAGGCTTGGTGATTTAGAATAGAATGTCGAAGAGACGGAGCGTAAAAAACAGTAAAAGAGTGCTTAAAATCGAAACCCTTATTCGGAAACCATAATCTGTGACGTTTGAAGTACATGTTAAAAAACCGAGACACGGTCAACGTTTCTCGAAATTTCTATGGGTAGGCATAATGAACTAGAATAGAATTTCGTAGAAACGGAGTGCATAAAACGGTAAAAGTGTGCTTAAAATCGAACTCTAATTCGGGAAACCCTAATATGTGAAGTTTGAAGTACGTGCTCACAAAACCGACTCACGGTCGACGTTTTTACAAACTTTTGTGGGGAATGATCAGGGACAAGGATTTAGATTACGTAAAATTTCGAAGAAACGGAGTGCATCAAACAGTAAAAGAGTGATTAAAATCGAACCCTAATCTAGGACGTCTGAAGTACGTGCTCAAAAAACTGAGTCGCGGTCGAGGTTTTTTGAAACTTTCGTTGCGAATGATCAGGCTTGGTGATTTAGAATAGAATGTCGAAGAGACGGAGCATAAAAAACAGTCAAAGAGTGCTTAAAATCGAAACCCTTATTCGGAAACCATAATCTGTGACGTTTGAAGTACATGCTAAAAAACCGAGACACGGTCAACGTTTCTCGAAATTTCTATGGGTAATGATCAGGCATAATGAACTAGAATAGAATTTCGTAGAAACGGAGTGCATAAAACGGTAAAAGTGTGCTTAAAATCGAACTCTAATTCGGGAAAACCTAATATGTTAAGTTTGAAGTACGTGCTCACAAAACCGACTCACGGTCGACGTTTTTACAAACTTTTGTGGGGAATGATCAGGGACAAGGATTTAGATTACGTAAAATTTCGAAGAAACGGAGTGCATCAAACAGTAAAAGAGTGATTAAAGTCAAACCCTAATCTGGGACGTCTAAAGTACGTGCTCAAAAAAATGAGTCGCGGTCGAGATTTTTTGAAACTTTCGTTGCGAATGATCAGGCTTGGTGATTTAGAATAGAATGTCGAAGAGACGGAGCGTAAAAAACAGTAAAAGAGTGCTTAAAATCGAAACCCTTATTCGGAAACCATAATCTGTGACGTTTGAAGTACATGTTAAAAAACCGAGACACGGTCAACGTTTCTCGAAATTTCTATGGGTAGGCATAATGAACTAGAATAGAATTTCGTAGAAACGGAGTGCATAAAACGGTAAAAGTGTGCTTAAAATCGAACTCTAATTCGGGAAACCCTAATATGTGAAGTTTGAAGTACGTGCTCACAAAACCGACTCACGGTCGACGTTTTTACAAACTTTTGTGGGGAATGATCAGGGACAAGGATTTAGATTACGTAAAATTTCGAAGAAACGGAGTGCATCAAACAGTAAAAGAGTGATTAAAATCGAACCCTAATCTGGGACGTCTGAAGTACGTGCTCAAAAAACTGAGTCGCGGTCGAGGTTTTTTGAAACTTTCGTTGCGAATGATCAGGCTTGGTGATTTAGAATAAAATGTCGAAGAGACGGAGCGTAAAAAACAGTAAAACAGTGCTTAAAATCGAAACCCTTGTTCGGAAACCATAATCTGTGACGTTTGAAGTACATGCTAAAAAACCGAGACACGGTCAACGTTTCTCAAAATTTCTATGGGTAATGATCAGGCATAATGAACTAGAATAGAATTTCGTAGAAACGGAGTGCATAAAACGATAAAAGTGTGCTTAAAATCGAACTCTAATTCGGGAAACCCTAATATGTGAAGTTTGAAGTACGTGCTCACAAAACCGACTCACGGTCGACGTTTTTACAAACTTTTGTGGGGAATGATCAGGGACAAGGATTTAGATTACAATTTTGAAGAAACGGAGTGCATCAAACAGTAAAAGAGTGATTAAAGTCGAACCCTAATCTGGGACGTCTGAAGTACGTGCTCAAAAAACTGAGTCGCGGTCGAGGTTTTTTGAAACTTTCGTTGCGAATGATCAGGCTTGGTGATTTAGAATAGAATGTCGAAGAGACGGAGCGTAAAAAACAGTAAAAGAGTGCTTAAAATCGAAACCCTTATTCGGAAACCATAATCTGTGACGTTTGAAGTACATGCTAAAAAACCGAGACACGGTCAACGTTTCTCGAAATTTCTATGGGTAATGATCAGGCATAATGAACTAGAATAGAATTTCGTAGAAACGGAGTGCATAAAACGGTAAAAGTGTGCTTAAAATCGATCTCTAATTCGGGAAAACCTAATATGTGAAGTTTGAAGTACGTGCTCACAAAACCGACTCACGGTCGACGTTTTTACAAACTTTTGTGGGGAATGATCAGGGACAAGGATTTAGATTACGTAAAATTTCGAAGAAACGGAGTGCATCAAACAGTAAAAGAGTGATTAAAGTCGAACCCTAATCTGGGACGTCTAAAGTACGTGCTCAAAAAAATGAGTCGCGGTCGAGATTTTTTGAAACTTTCGTTGCGAATGATCAGGCTTGGTGATTTAGAATAGAATGTCGAAGAGACGGAGCGTAAAAAACAGTAAAAGAGTGCTTAAAATCGAAACCCTTATTCGGAAACCATAATCTGTGACGTTTGAAGTACATGCTAAAAAACCGAGACACGGTCAACGTTTCTCGAAATTTCTATGGGTAGGCATAATGAACTAGAATAGAATTTCGTAGAAACGGAGTGCATAAAACGGTAAAAGTGTGCTTAAAATCGAACTCTAATTCGGGAAACCCTAATATGTGATGTTTGAAGTACGTGCTCACAAAACCGACTCACGGTCGACGTTTTTACAAACTTTTGTGGGGAATGATCAGGGACAAGGATTTAGATTACGTAAAATTTCGAAGAAACGGAGTGCATCAAACAGTAAGAGAGTGATTAAAATCGAACCCTAATCTTGGACGTCTGAAGTACGTGCTAAAAAAACTGAGTCGCGGTCGAGATTTTTTGAAACTTTCGTTGCGAATGACCAGGCTTGGTGATTTAGAATAGAATGTCGAAGAGACGGAGCATAAAAAACAGTAAAAGAGTGCTTAAAATCGAAACCCTTATTCGGAAACCATAATCTGTGACGTTTGAAGTACATGCTAAAAAACCGAGACAGGGTCAACGTTTCTCGAAATTTCTATGGGTAGGCATAATGAACTAGAATAGAATTTCGTAGAAACGGAGTGCATAAAACGGTAAAAGTGTGCTTAAAATCGAACTCTAATTCGGGAAACCCTAATATGTGAAGTTTGAAGTACGTGCTCACAAAACCGACTCATAGTCGACGTTTTTACAAACTTTTGTGGGGAATGATCAGGGACAAGGATTTAGATTACGTAAAATTTCGAAGAAACGGAGTGCATCAAACAGTAAAAGAGTGATTAAAATCGAACCCTAATCTGGGACGTCTGAAGTTCGTGCTCAAAAAACTGAGTCGCGGTCGAGGTTTTTTGAAACTTTCGTTGCGAATGATCAGGCTTGGTGATTTAGAATAGAATGTCGAAGAGACGGAGCATAAAAAACAGTAAAAGAGTGCTTAAAATCGAAACCCTTATTCGGAAACCATAATCTGTGACGTTTGAAGTACATGCTAAAAAACCGAGACACGGTCAACGTTTCTCGAAATTTCTATGGGTAATGATCAGGCATAATGAACTAGAATAGAATTTCGTAGAAACGGAGTGCATAAAACGGTAAAAGTGTGCTTAAAATCGATCTCTAATTCGGGAAAACCTAATATGTGAAGTTTGAAGTACGTGCTCACAAAACCGACTCACGGTCGACGTTTTTACAAACTTTTGTGGGGAATGATCAGGGACAAGGATTTAGATTACGTAAAATTTCGAAGAAACGGAGTGCATCAAACAGTAAAAGAGTGATTAAAGTCGAACCCTAATCTGGGACGTCTAAAGTACGTGCTCAAAAAAATGAGTCGCGGTCGAGATTTTTTGAAACTTTCGTTGCGAATGATCAGGCTTGGTGATTTAGAATAGAATGTCGAAGAGACGGAGCGTAAAAAACAGTAAAAGAGTGCTTAAAATCGAAACCCTTATTCGGAAACCATAATCTGTGACGTTTGAAGTACATGCTAAAAAACCGAGACACGGTCAACGTTTCTCGAAATTTCTATGGGTAGGCATAATGAACTAGAATAGAATTTCGTAGAAACGGAGTGCATAAAACGGTAAAAGTGTGCTTAAAATCGAACTCTAATTCGGGAAACCCTAATATGTGAAGTTTGAAGTACGTGCTCACAAAACCGACTCACGGTCGACGTTTTTACAAACTTTTGTGGGGAATGATCAGGGACAAGGATTTAGATTACGTAAAATTTCGAAGAAACGGAGTGCATCAAACAGTAAGAGAGTGATTAAAATCGAACCCTAATCTTGGACGTCTGAAGTACGTGCTAAAAAAACTGAGTCGCGGTCGAGATTTTTTGAAACTTTCGTTGCGAATGACCAGGCTTGGTGATTTAGAATAGAATGTCGAAGAGACGGAGCATAAAAAACAGTAAAAGAGTGCTTAAAATCGAAACCCTTATTCGGAAACCATAATCTGTGACGTTTGAAGTACATGCTAAAAAACCGAGACAGGGTCAACGTTTCTCGAAATTTCTATGGGTAGGCATAATGAACTAGAATAGAATTTCGTAGAAACGGAGTGCATAAAACGGTAAAAGTGTGCTTAAAATCGAACTCTAATTCGGGAAACCCTAATATGTGAAGTTTGAAGTACGTGCTCACAAAACCGACTCATAGTCGACGTTTTTACAAACTTTTGTGGGGAATGATCAGGGACAAGGATTTAGATTACGTAAAATTTCGAAGAAACGGAGTGCATCAAACAGTAAAAGAGTGATTAAAATCGAACCCTAATCTGGGACGTCTGAAGTTCGTGCTCAAAAAACTGAGTCGCGGTCGAGGTTTTTTGAAACTTTCGTTGCGAATGATCAGGCTTGGTGATTTAGAATAGAATGTCGAAGAGACGGAGCATAAAAAACAGTAAAAGAGTGCTTAAAATCGAAACCCTTATTCGGAAACCATAATCTGTGACGTTTGAAGTACATGCTAAAAAACCGAGACACGGTCAACGTTTCTCGAAATTTCTATGGGTAATGATCAGGCATAATGAACTAGAATAGAATTTCGTAGAAACGGAGTGCATAAAACGGTAAAAGTGTGCTTAAAATCGATCTCTAATTCGGGAAAACCTAATATGTGAAGTTTGAAGTACGTGCTCACAAAACCGACTCACGGTCGACGTTTTTACAAACTTTTGTGGGGAATGATCAGGGACAAGGATTTAGATTACGTAAAATTTCGAAGAAACGGAGTGCATCAAACAGTAAAAGAGTGATTAAAGTCGAACCCTAATCTGGGACGTCTAAAGTACGTGCTCAAAAAAATGAGTCGCGGTCGAGATTTTTTGAAACTTTCGTTGCGAATGATCAGGCTTGGTGATTTAGAATAGAATGTCGAAGAGACGGAGCGTAAAAAACAGTAAAAGAGTGCTTAAAATCGAAACCCTTATTCGGAAACCATAATCTGTGACGTTTGAAGTACATGCTAAAAAACCGAGACACGGTCAACGTTTCTCGAAATTTCTATGGGTAGGCATAATGAACTAGAATAGAATTTCGTAGAAACGGAGTGCATAAAACGGTAAAAGTGTGCTTAAAATCGAACTCTAATTCGGGAAACCCTAATATGTGAAGTTTGAAGTACGTGCTCACAAAACCGACTCACGGTCGACGTTTTTACAAACTTTTGTGGGGAATGATCAGGGACAAGGATTTAGATTACGTAAAATTTCGAAGAAACGGAGTGCATCAAACAGTAAGAGAGTGATTAAAATCGAACCCTAATCTTGGACGTCTGAAGTACGTGCTAAAAAAACTGAGTCGCGGTCGAGATTTTTTGAAACTTTCGTTGCGAATGACCAGGCTTGGTGATTTAGAATAGAATGTCGAAGAGACGGAGCATAAAAAACAGTAAAAGAGTGCTTAAAATCGAAACCCTTATTCGGAAACCATAATCTGTGACGTTTGAAGTACATGCTAAAAAACCGAGACAGGGTCAACGTTTCTCGAAATTTCTATGGGTAGGCATAATGAACTAGAATAGAATTTCGTAGAAACGGAGTGCATAAAACGGTAAAAGTGTGCTTAAAATCGAACTCTAATTCGGGAAACCCTAATATGTGAAGTTTGAAGTACGTGCTCACAAAACCGACTCATAGTCGACGTTTTTACAAACTTTTGTGGGGAATGATCAGGGACAAGGATTTAGATTACGTAAAATTTCGAAGAAACGGAGTGCATCAAACAGTAAAAGAGTGATTAAAATCGAACCCTAATCTGGGACGTCTGAAGTTCGTGCTCAAAAAACTGAGTCGCGGTCGAGGTTTTTTGAAACTTTCGTTGCGAATGATCAGGCTTGGTGATTTAGAATAGAATGTCGAAGAGACGGAGCATAAAAAACAGTAAAAGAGTGCTTAAAATCGAAACCCTTATTCGGAAACCATAATCTGTGACGTTTGAAGTACATGCTAAAAAACCGAGACACGGTCAACGTTTCTCGAAATTTCTATGGGTAATGATCAGGCATAATGAACTAGAATAGAATTTCGTAGAAACGGAGTGCATAAAACGGTAAAAGTGTGCTTAAAATCGAACTCTAATTCGGGAAACCCTAATATGTGAAGTTTGAAGTACGTGCTCACAAAACCGACTCACGGTCGACGTTTTTACAAACTTTTGTGGGGAATGATCAGGGACAAGGATTTAGATTACGTAAAATTTCGAAGAAACGGAGTGCATCAAACAGTAAAAGAGTGATTAAAGTCGAACCCTAATCTGGGACGTCTAAAGTACGTGCTCAAAAAAATGAGTCGCGGTCGAGATTTTTTGAAACTTTCGTTGCGAATGATCAGGCTTGGTGATTTAGAATAGAATGTCGAAGAGACGGAGCGTAAAAAACAGTAAAAGAGTGCTTAAAATCGAAACCCTTATTCGGAAACCATAATCTGTGACGTTTGAAGTACATGCTAAAAAACCGAGACACGGTCAACGTTTCTCGAAATTTCTATGGGTAGGCATAATGAACTAGAATAGAATTTCGTAGAAACGGAGTGCATAAAACGGTAAAAGTGTGCTTAAAATCGAACTCTAATTCGGGAAACCCTAATATGTGAAGTTTGAAGTACGTGCTCACAAAACCGACTCACGGTCGACGTTTTTACAAACTTTTGTGGGGAATGATCAGGGACAAGGATTTAGATTACGTAAAATTTCGAAGAAACGGAGTGCATCAAACAGTAAGAGAGTGATTAAAATCGAACCCTAATCTTGGACGTCTGAAGTACGTGCTAAAAAAACTGAGTCGCGGTCGAGATTTTTTGAAACTTTCGTTGCGAATGACCAGGCTTGGTGATTTAGAATAGAATGTCGAAGAGACGGAGCATAAAAAACAGTAAAAGAGTGCTTAAAATCGAAACCCTTATTCGGAAACCATAATCTGTGACGTTTGAAGTACATGCTAAAAAACCGAGACAGGGTCAACGTTTCTCGAAATTTCTATGGGTAGGCATAATGAACTAGAATAGAATTTCGTAGAAACGGAGTGCATAAAACGGTAAAAGTGTGCTTAAAATCGAACTCTAATTCGGGAAACCCTAATATGTGAAGTTTGAAGTACGTGCTCACAAAACCGACTCATAGTCGACGTTTTTACAAACTTTTGTGGGGAATGATCAGGGACAAGGATTTAGATTACGTAAAATTTCGAAGAAACGGAGTGCATCAAACAGTAAGAGAGTGATTAAAATCGAACCCTAATCTTGGACGTCTGAAGTACGTGCTAAAAAAACTGAGTCGCGGTCGAGATTTTTTGAAACTTTCGTTGCGAATGACCAGGCTTGGTGATTTAGAATAGAATGTCGAAGAGACGGAGCATAAAAAACAGTAAAAGAGTGCTTAAAATCGAAACCCTTATTCGGAAACCATAATCTGTGACGTTTGAAGTACATGCTAAAAAACCGAGACAGGGTCAACGTTTCTCGAAATTTCTATGGGTAGGCATAATGAACTAGAATAGAATTTCGTAGAAACGGAGTGCATAAAACGGTAAAAGTGTGCTTAAAATCGAACTCTAATTCGGGAAACCCTAATATGTGAAGTTTGAAGTACGTGCTCACAAAACCGACTCATAGTCGACGTTTTTACAAACTTTTGTGGGGAATGATCAGGGACAAGGATTTAGATTACGTAAAATTTCGAAGAAACGGAGTGCATCAAACAGTAAAAGAGTGATTAAAATCGAACCCTAATCTGGGACGTCTGAAGTTCGTGCTCAAAAAACTGAGTCGCGGTCGAGGTTTTTTGAAACTTTCGTTGCGAATGATCAGGCTTGGTGATTTAGAATAGAATGTCGAAGAGACGGAGCATAAAAAACAGTAAAAGAGTGCTTAAAATCGAAACCCTTATTCGGAAACCATAATCTGTGACGTTTGAAGTACATGCTAAAAAACCGAGACACGGTCAACGTTTCTCGAAATTTCTATGGGTAATGATCAGGCATAATGAACTAGAATAGAATTTCGTAGAAACGGAGTGCATAAAACGGTAAAAGTGTGCTTAAAATCGATCTCTAATTCGGGAAAACCTAATATGTGAAGTTTGAAGTACGTGCTCACAAAACCGACTCACGGTCGACGTTTTTACAAACTTTTGTGGGGAATGATCAGGGACAAGGATTTAGATTACGTAAAATTTCGAAGAAACGGAGTGCATCAAACAGTAAAAGAGTGATTAAAGTCGAACCCTAATCTGGGACGTCTAAAGTACGTGCTCAAAAAAATGAGTCGCGGTCGAAATTTTTTGAAACTTTCGTTGCGAATGATCAGGCTTGGTGATTTAGAATAGAATGTCGAAGAGACGGAGCGTAAAAAACAGTAAAAGAGTGCTTAAAATCGAAACCCTTATTCGGAAACCATAATCTGTGACGTTTGAAGTACATGCTAAAAAACCGAGACACGGTCAACGTTTCTCGAAATTTCTATGGGTAGGCATAATGAACTAGAATAGAATTTCGTAGAAACGGAGTGCATAAAACGGTAAAAGTGTGCTTAAAATCGAACTCTAATTCGGGAAACCCTAATATGTGAAGTTTGAAGTACGTGCTCACAAAACCGACTCACGGTCGACGTTTTTACAAACTTTTGTGGGGAATGATCAGGGACAAGGATTTAGATTACGTAAAATTTCGAAGAAACGGAGTGCATCAAACAGTAAGAGAGTGATTAAAATCGAACCCTAATCTTGGACGTCTGAAGTACGTGCTAAAAAAACTGAGTCGCGGTCGAGATTTTTTGAAACTTTCGTTGCGAATGACCAGGCTTGGTGATTTAGAATAGAATGTCGAAGAGACGGAGCATAAAAAACAGTAAAAGAGTGCTTAAAATCGAAACCCTTATTCGGAAACCATAATCTGTGACGTTTGAAGTACATGCTAAAAAACCGAGACAGGGTCAACGTTTCTCGAAATTTCTATGGGTAGGCATAATGAACTAGAATAGAATTTCGTAGAAACGGAGTGCATAAAACGGTAAAAGTGTGCTTAAAATCGAACTCTAATTCGGGAAACCCTAATATGTGAAGTTTGAAGTACGTGCTCACAAAACCGACTCATAGTCGACGTTTTTACAAACTTTTGTGGGGAATGATCAGGGACAAGGATTTAGATTACGTAAAATTTCGAAGAAACGGAGTGCATCAAACAGTAAAAGAGTGATTAAAATCGAACCCTAATCTGGGACGTCTGAAGTTCGTGCTCAAAAAACTGAGTCGCGGTCGAGGTTTTTTGAAACTTTCGTTGCGAATGATCAGGCTTGGTGATTTAGAATAGAATGTCGAAGAGACGGAGCATAAAAAACAGTAAAAGAGTGCTTAAAATCGAAACCCTTATTCGGAAACCATAATCTGTGACGTTTGAAGTACATGCTAAAAAACCGAGACACGGTCAACGTTTCTCGAAATTTCTATGGGTAATGATCAGGCATAATGAACTAGAATAGAATTTCGTAGAAACGGAGTGCATAAAACGGTAAAAGTGTGCTTAAAATCGAACTCTAATTCGGGAAAACCTAATATGTGAAGTTTGAAGTACGTGCTCACAAAACCGACTCACGGTCGACGTTTTTACAAACTTTTGTGGGGAATGATCAGGGACAAGGATTTAGATTACGTAAAATTTCGAAGAAACGGAGTGCATCAAACAGTAAAAGAGTGATTAAAGTCGAACCCTAATCTGGGACGTCTAAAGTACGTGCTCAAAAAAATGAGTCGCGGTCGAGATTTTTTGAAACTTTCGTTGCGAATGATCAGGCTTGGTGATTTAGAATAGAATGTCGAAGAGACGGAGCGTAAAAAACAGTAAAAGAGTGCTTAAAATCGAAACCCTTATTCGGAAACCATAATCTGTGACGTTTGAAGTACATGCTAAAAAACCGAGACACGGTCAACGTTTCTCGAAATTTCTATGGGTAGGCATAATGAACTAGAATAGAATTTCGTAGAAACGGAGTGCATAAAACGGTAAAAGTGTGCTTAAAATCGAACTCTAATTCGGGAAACCCTAATATGTGAAGTTTGAAGTACGTGCTCACAAAACCGACTCACGGTCGACGTTTTTACAAACTTTTGTGGGGAATGATCAGGGACAAGGATTTAGATTACGTAAAATTTCGAAGAAACGGAGTGCATCAAACAGTAAGAGAGTGATTAAAATCGAACCCTAATCTTGGACGTCTGAAGTACGTGCTAAAAAAACTGAGTCGCGGTCGAGATTTTTTGAAACTTTCGTTGCGAATGACCAGGCTTGGTGATTTAGAATAGAATGTCGAAGAGACGGAGCATAAAAAACAGTAAAAGAGTGCTTAAAATCGAAACCCTTATTCGGAAACCATAATCTGTGACGTTTGAAGTACATGCTAAAAAACCGAGACAGGGTCAACGTTTCTCGAAATTTCTATGGGTAGGCATAATGAACTAGAATAGAATTTCGTAGAAACGGAGTGCATAAAACGGTAAAAGTGTGCTTAAAATCGAACTCTAATTCGGGAAACCCTAATATGTGAAGTTTGAAGTACGTGCTCACAAAACCGACTCATAGTCGACGTTTTTACAAACTTTTGTGGGGAATGATCAGGGACAAGGATTTAGATTACGTAAAATTTCGAAGAAACGGAGTGCATCAAACAGTAAAAGAGTGATTAAAATCGAACCCTAATCTGGGACGTCTGAAGTTCGTGCTCAAAAAACTGAGTCGCGGTCGAGGTTTTTTGAAACTTTCGTTGCGAATGATCAGGCTTGGTGATTTAGAATAGAATGTCGAAGAGACGGAGCATAAAAAACAGTAAAAGAGTGCTTAAAATCGAAACCCTTATTCGGAAACCATAATCTGTGACGTTTGAAGTACATGCTAAAAAACCGAGACACGGTCAACGTTTCTCGAAATTTCTATGGGTAATGATCAGGCATAATGAACTAGAATAGAATTTCGTAGAAACGGAGTGCATAAAACGGTAAAAGTGTGCTTAAAATCGATCTCTAATTCGGGAAAACCTAATATGTGAAGTTTGAAGTACGTGCTCACAAAACCGACTCACGGTCGACGTTTTTACAAACTTTTGTGGGGAATGATCAGGGACAAGGATTTAGATTACGTAAAATTTCGAAGAAACGGAGTGCATCAAACAGTAAAAGAGTGATTAAAGTCGAACCCTAATCTGGGACGTCTAAAGTACGTGCTCAAAAAAACGAGTCGCGGTCGAGATTTTTTGAAACTTTCGTTGCGAATGATCAGGCTTGGTGATTTAGAATAGAATGTCGAAGAGACGGAGCGTAAAAAACAGTAAAAGAGTGCTTAAAATCGAAACCCTTATTCGGAAACCATAATCTGTGACGTTTGAAGTACATGTTAAAAAACCGAGACACGGTCAACGTTTCTCGAAATTTCTATGGGTAGGCATAATGAACTAGAATAGAATTTCGTAGAAACGGAGTGCATAAAACGGTAAAAGTGTGCTTAAAATCGAACTCTAATTCGGGAAACCCTAATATGTGAAGTTTGAAGTACGTGCTCACAAAACCGACTCACGGTCGACGTTTTTACAAACTTTTGTGGGGAATGATCAGGGACAAGGATTTAGATCACGTAAAATTTCGAAGAAACGGAGTGCATCAAACAGTAAAAGAGTGATTAAAATCGAACCCTAATCTGGGACGTCTGAAGTACGTGCTCAAAAAACTGAGTCGCGGTCGAGGTTTTTTGAAACTTTCGTTGCGAATGATCAGGCTTGGTGATTTAGAATATAATGTCGACGAGACGGAGCATAAAAAACAGTAAAAGAGTGCTTAAAATCGAAACCCTTATTCGGAAACCATAATCTGTGACGTTTGAAGTACATGCTAAAAAACCGAGACACGGTCAACGTTTCTCGAAATTTCTATGGGTAGGCATAATGAACTAGAATAGAATTTCGTAGAAACGGAGTGCATAAAACGGTAAAAGTGTGCTTAAAATCGAACTCTAATTCGGGAAACCCTAATATGTGAAGTTTGAAGTACGTGCTCACAAAACCGACTCACGGTCGACGTTTTTACAAACTTTTGTGGGGAATGATCAGGGACAAGGATTTAGATTACGTAAAATTTCGAAGAAACGGAGTGCATCAAACAGTAAAAGAGTGATTAAAATCGAACCCTAATCTGGGACGTCTGAAGTACGTGCTCAAAAAACTGAGTCGCGGTCGAGGTTTTTTGAAACTTTCGTTGCGAATGACCAGGCTTGGTGATTTAGAATAGAATGTCGAAGAGACGGAGCATAAAAAACAGTAAAAGAGTGCTTAAAATCGAAACCCTTATTCGGAAACCATAATCTGTGACGTTTGAAGTACATGCTAAAAAACCGAGACACGGTCAACGTTTCTCGAAATTTCTATGGGTAGGCATAATGAACTAGAATAAAATTTCGTAGAAACGGAGTGCATAAAACGGTAAAAGTGTGCTTAAAATCGAACTCTAATTCGGGAAACCCTAATATGTGAAGTTTGAAGTACGTGCTCACAAAACCGACTCACGGTCGACGTTTTTACAAACTTTTGTGGGGAATGATCAGGGACAAGGATTTAGATTACGTAAAATTTCGAAGAAACGGAGTGCATCAAACAGTAAAAGAGTGATTAAAATCGAACCCTAATCTGGGACGTCTGAAGTACGTGCTCAAAAAACTGAGTCGCGGTCGAGGTTTTTTTAAACTTTCGTTGCGAATGATCAGGCTTGGTGATTTAGAATAGAATGTCGAAGAGACGGAGCATAAAAAACAGTCAAAGAGTGCTTAAAATCGAAACCCTTATTCGGAAACCATAATCTGTGACGTTTGAAGTACATGCTAAAAAACCGAGACACGGTCAACGTTTCTCGAAATTTCTATGGGTAATGATCAGGCATAATGAACTAGAATAGAATTTCGTAGAAACGGAGTGCATAAAACGGTAAAAGTGTGCTTAAAATCGAACTCTAATTCGGGAAAACCTAATATGTTAAGTTTGAAGTACGTGCTCACAAAACCGACTCACGGTCGACGTTTTTACAAACTTTTGTGGGGAATGATCAGGGACAAGGATTTAGATTACGTAAAATTTCGAAGAAACGGAGTGCATCAAACAGTAAAAGAGTGATTAAAGTCGAACCCTAATCTGGGACGTCTAAAGTACGTGCTCAAAAAAATGAGTCGCGGTCGAGATTTTTTGAAACTTTCGTTGCGAATGATCAGGCTTGGTGATTTAGAATAGAATGTCGAAGAGACGGAGCGTAAAAAACAGTAAAAGAGTGCTTAAAATCGAAACCCTTATTCGGAAACCATAATCTGTGACGTTTGAAGTACATGCTAAAAAACCGAGACACGGTCAACGTTTCTCGAAATTTCTATGGGTAGGCATAATGAACTAGAATAGAATTTCGTAGAAACGGAGTGCATAAAACGGTAAAAGTGTGCTTAAAATCGAACTCTAATTCGGGAAACCCTAATATGTGAAGTTTGAAGTACGTGCTCACAAAACCGACTCACGGTCGACGTTTTTACAAACTTTTGTGGGGAATGATCAGGGACAAGGATTTAGATTACGTAAAATTTCGAAGAAACGGAGTGCATCAAACAGTAAGAGAGTGATTAAAATCGAACCCTAATCTTGGACGTCTGAAGTACGTGCTAAAAAAACTGAGTCGCGGTCGAGATTTTTTGAAACTTTCGTTGCGAATGACCAGGCTTGGTGATTTAGAATAGAATGTCGAAGAGACGGAGCATAAAAAACAGTAAAAGAGTGCTTAAAATCGAAACCCTTATTCGGAAACCATAATCTGTGACGTTTGAAGTACATGCTAAAAAACCGAGACAGGGTCAACGTTTCTCGAAATTTCTATGGGTAGGCATAATGAACTAGAATAGAATTTCGTAGAAACGGAGTGCATAAAACGGTAAAAGTGTGCTTAAAATCGAACTCTAATTCGGGAAACCCTAATATGTGAAGTTTGAAGTACGTGCTCACAAAACCGACTCATAGTCGACGTTTTTACAAACTTTTGTGGGGAATGATCAGGGACAAGGATTTAGATTACGTAAAATTTCGAAGAAACGGAGTGCATCAAACAGTAAAAGAGTGATTAAAATCGAACCCTAATCTGGGACGTCTGAAGTTCGTGCTCAAAAAACTGAGTCGCGGTCGAGGTTTTTTGAAACTTTCGTTGCGAATGATCAGGCTTGGTGATTTAGAATAGAATGTCGAAGAGACGGAGCATAAAAAACAGTAAAAGAGTGCTTAAAATCGAAACCCTTATTCGGAAACCATAATCTGTGACGTTTGAAGTACATGCTAAAAAACCGAGACACGGTCAACGTTTCTCGAAATTTCTATGGGTAGGCATAATGAACTAGAATAAAATTTCGTAGAAACGGAGTGCATAAAACGGTAAAAGTGTGCTTAAAATCGAACTCTAATTCGGGAAACCCTAATATGTGAAGTTTGAAGTACGTGCTCACAAAACCGACTCACGGTCGACGTTTTTACAAACTTTTGTGGGGAATGATCAGGGACAAGGATTTAGATTACGTAAAATTTCGAAGAAACGGAGTGCATCAAACAGTAAAAGAGTGATTAAAATCGAACCCTAATCTGGGACGTCTGAAGTACGTGCTCAAAAAACTGAGTCGCGGTCGAGGTTTTTTTAAACTTTCGTTGCGAATGATCAGGCTTGGTGATTTAGAATAGAATGTCGAAGAGACGGAGCATAAAAAACAGTCAAAGAGTGCTTAAAATCGAAACCCTTATTCGGAAACCATAATCTGTGACGTTTGAAGTACATGCTAAAAAACCGAGACACGGTCAACGTTTCTCGAAATTTCTATGGGTAATGATCAGGCATAATGAACTAGAATAGAATTTCGTAGAAACGGAGTGCATAAAACGGTAAAAGTGTGCTTAAAATCGAACTCTAATTCGGGAAAACCTAATATGTTAAGTTTGAAGTACGTGCTCACAAAACCGACTCACGGTCGACGTTTTTACAAACTTTTGTGGGGAATGATCAGGGACAAGGATTTAGATTACGTAAAATTTCGAAGAAACGGAGTGCATCAAACAGTAAAAGAGTGATTAAAGTCGAACCCTAATCTGGGACGTCTAAAGTACGTGCTCAAAAAAATGAGTCGCGGTCGAGATTTTTTGAAACTTTCGTTGCGAATGATCAGGCTTGGTGATTTAGAATAGAATGTCGAAGAGACGGAGCGTAAAAAACAGTAAAAGAGTGCTTAAAATCGAAACCCTTATTCGGAAACCATAATCTGTGACGTTTGAAGTACATGCTAAAAAACCGAGACACGGTCAACGTTTCTCGAAATTTCTATGGGTAGGCATAATGAACTAGAATAGAATTTCGTAGAAACGGAGTGCATAAAACGGTAAAAGTGTGCTTAAAATCGAACTCTAATTCGGGAAACCCTAATATGTGAAGTTTGAAGTACGTGCTCACAAAACCGACTCACGGTCGACGTTTTTACAAACTTTTGTGGGGAATGATCAGGGACAAGGATTTAGATTACGTAAAATTTCGAAGAAACGGAGTGCATCAAACAGTAAAAGAGTGATTAAAATCGAACCCTAATCTGGGACGTCTGAAGTACGTGCTCAAAAAACTGAGTCGCGGTCGAGGTTTTTTGAAACTTTCGTTGCGAATGATCAGGCTTGGTGATTTAGAATATAATGTCGACGAGACGGAGCATAAAAAACAGTAAAAGAGTGCTTAAAATCGAAACCCTTATTCGGAAACCATAATCTGTGACGTTTGAAGTACATGCTAAAAAACCGAGACACGGTCAACGTTTCTCGAAATTTCTATGGGTAGGCATAATTTACTAGAATAGAATTTCGTAGAAACGGAGTGCATAAAATGGTAAAAGTGTGCTTAAAATCGAACTCTAATTCGGGAAACCGTAATATGTGAAGTTTGAAGTACTTGCTCACAAAACCGACTCACGGTCGACGTTTTTACAAACTTTTGTGGGGAATGATCAGGGACAAGGATTTAGATAACAATTTCGAAGAAACGGAGTGCATCAAACAGTAAAAGAGTGATTAAAGTCAAACCCTAATCTGGGACGTCTGAAGTACGTGCTCAAAAAACTGAGTCGCGGTCGAGGTTTTTTGAAACTTTCGTTGCGAATGATCAGGCTTGGTGATTTAGAATAGAATGTCGAAGAGTCGGAGCGTAAAAAACAGTAAAAAAGTGCTTAAAATCGAAACCCTTATTCGAAAACCATAATCTGTGACGTTTGAAGTACATGCTAAAAAACCGAGACACGGTCAACGTTTCTCAAAATTTCTATGGGTAATGATCAGGCATAATGAACTAGAATAGAATTTCGTAGAAACGGAGTGCATAAAACGGTAAAAGTGTGCTTAAAATCGAACTCTAATTCGGGAAACCCTAATATGTGAAGTTTGAAGTACGTGCTCACAAAACCGACTCACGGTCGACGTTTTTACAAACTTTTGTGGGGAATGATCAAGGACAAGGATTTAGATTACAATTTTGAAGAAACGGAGTGCATCAAACAGTAAAAGAGTGATTAAAGTCAAACCCTAATCTGGGACGTCTGAAGTACGTGCTCAAAAAACTGAGTCGCGGTCGAGGTTTTTTGAAACTTTCGTTGCGAATGATCAGGCTTGGTGATTTAGAATAGAATGTCGAAGAGACGGAGCGTAAAAAACAGTAAAAGAGTGCTTAAAATCGAAACCCTTATTCGGAAACCATAATCTGTGACGTTTGAAGTACATGCTAAAAAACGGAGACACGGTCAACGTTTCTCGAAATTTCTATGGGTAGGCATAATTTACTAGAATAGAATTTCGTAGAACCGGAGTGCATAAAACGGTAAAAGTGTGCTTAAAATCGAACTCTAATTCGGGAAACCGTAATATGTGAAGTTTGAAGTACTTGCTCACAAAACCGAATACGGTCGACGTTTTTACAAACTTTTGTGGGGAATGATCAGGGACAAGGATTTAGATTACAATTTCGAAGAAACGGAGTGCATCAAACAGTAAAAGAGTGATTAAAGTCGAACCCTAATCTGGGACGTCTGAAGTACGTGCTCAAAAAACTGAGTCGCGGTCGAGGTTTTTTGAAACTTTCGTTGCGAATGATCAGGCTTGGTGATTTAGAATAGAATGTCGAAGAGACGGAGCGTAAAAAACAGTAAAAAAGTGCTTAAAATCGAAACCCTTATTCGGAAACCATAATCTGTGACGTTTGAAGTACATGCTAAAAAACCGAGACACGGTCAACGTTTCTAAAAATTTCTATGGGTAATGATCAGGCATAATGAACTAGAATAGAATTTCGTAGAAACGGAGTGCATAAAACGGTAAAAGTGTGCTTAAAATCGAACTCTAATTCGGGAAACCCTAATATGTGAAGTTTGAAGTACGTGCTCACAAAACCGACTCACGGTCGACGTTTTTACAAACTTTTGTGGGCAATGATCAGGGACAAGGATTTAAATTACAATTTTGAAGAAACGGAGTGCATCAAACAGTAAAAGAGTGATTAAAGTCGAACCCTAATCTGGGACGTCTGAAGTACGTGCTCAAAAAACTGAGTCGCGGTCGAGGTTTTTTGAAACTTTCGTTGCGAATGATCAGGCTTGGTGATTTAGAATAGAATGTCGAAGAGACGGAGCGTAAAAAACAGTAAAAGAGTGCTTAAAATCGAAACCCTTATTCGGAAACCATAATCTGTGACGTTTGAAGTACATGCTAAAAAACCGAGACACGGTCAACGTTTCTCGAAATTTCTATGGGTAGGCATAATGAACTAGAATAGAATTTCGTAGAAACGGAGTGCATAAAACGGTAAAAGTGTGCTTAAAATCGAACTCTAATTCGGGAAACCCTAATATGTGAAGTTTGAAGTACGTGCTCACAAAACCGACTCACGGTCGACGTTTTTACAAACTTTTGTGGGCAATGATCAGGGACAAGGATTTAAATTACAATTTTGAAGAAACGGAGTGCATCAAACAGTAAAAGAGTGATTAAAGTCGAACCCTAATCTGGGACGTCTGAAGTACGTGCTCAAAAAACTGAGTTGCGGTCGAGGTTTTTTGAAACTTTCGTTGCGAATGATCAGGCTTGGTGATTTAGAATAGAATGTCGAAGAGACGGAGCGTAAAAAACAGTAAAAGAGTGCTTAAAATCGAAACCCTTATTCGGAAACCATAATCTGTGACGTTTGAAGTACATGCTAAAAAACCGAGACACGGTCAACGTTTCTCGAAATTTCTATGGGTAGGCATAATGAACTAGAATAGAATTTCGTAGAAACGGAGTGCATAAAACGGTAAAAGTGTGCTTAAAATCGAACTCTAATTCGGGAAACCCTAATATGTGAAGTTTGAAGTACGTGCTCACAAAACCGACTCACGGTCGACGTTTTTACAAACTTTTGTGGGGAATGATCAGGGACAAGGATTTAGATTACGTAAAATTTTTAAGAAACGGAGTGCATCAAACAGTAAAAGAGTGATTAAAGTCGAACCCTAATCTGGGACGTCTGAAGTATGTGCTAAAAAATATGAGTCGCGGTCGAGATTTTTTGAAACTTTCGTTGCGAATGATCAGGCTTGGTGATTTAGAATAGAATGTCGAAGAGACGGAGCGTAAAAAACATTAAAAGAGTGCTTAAAATCGAAACCCTTATTCGGAAACCATAATCTGTGACGTTTGAAGTACATGCTAAAAAACCGAGACACGGTCAACGTTTCTCGAAATTTCTATGGGTAGGCATAATGAACTAGAATAGAATTTCGTAGAAACGGAGTGCATAAAACGGTAAAAGTGTGCTTAAAATCGAACTCTAATTCGGGAAACCCTAATATGTGAAGTTTGAAGTACGTGCTCACAAAACCGACTCACGGTCGACGTTTTTACAAACTTTTGTGGGGAATGATCAGGGACAAGGATTTAGATTACGTAAAATTTCGAAGAAACGGAGTGCATCAAATAGTAAAAGAGTGATTAAAGTCGAACCCTAATCTGGGACGTCTAAAGTACGTGCTCAAAAAAATGAGTTGCGGTCGAGATTTTTTGAAACTTTCGTTGCGAATGATCAGGCTTGGTGATTTAGAATAGAATGTCGAAGAGACGGAGCGTAAAAAACAGTAAAAGAGTGCTTAAAATCGAAACCCTTATTCGGAAACCATAATCTGTGACGTTTGAAGTACATGCTAAAAAACCGAGACACGGTCAACGTTTCTCGAAATTTCTATGGGTAGGCATAATGAACTAGAATAGAATTTCGTAGAAACGGAGTGCATAAAACGGTAAAAGTGTGCTTAAAATCGAACTCTAATTCGGGAAACCCTAATATGTGAAGTTTGAAGTACGTGCTCACAAAACCGACTCACGGTCGACGTTTTTACAAACTTTTGTGGGGAATGATCAGGGACAAGGATTTAGATTACGTAAAATTTCGAAGAAACGGAGTGCATCAAACAGTAAAAGAGTGATTAAAGTCGAACCCTAATCTGGGACGTCTGAAGTACGTGCTCAAAAAACTGAGTCGCGGTCGAGGTTTTTTGAAACTTTCGTTGCGAATGATCAGGCTTGGTGATTTAGAATAGAATGTCGAAGAGACGGAGCGTAAAAAACAGTAAAAGAGTGCTTAAAACTGAAACCCTTATTCGGAAACCATAATCTGTGACGTTTGAAGTACATGCTAAAAAACCGAGACACGGTCAAGGTTTCTCGAAATTTCTATGGGTAATGATCACGCATAATGAACTAGAATAGAATTTCGTAGAAACGGAGTGCATAAAACGGTAAAAGTGTGCTTAAAATCGAACTCTAATTCGGGAAACCCTAAAATGTGAAGTTTGAAGTACGTGCTCACAAAACTGACTCACGGTCGACGTTTTTACAAACTTTTGTGGGGAATGATCAGGGACAAGGATTTAGATTACAATTTCGAAGAAACGGAGTGCATCAAACAGTAAAAGAGTGATTAAAGTCGAACCCTAATCTGGGACGTCTGAAGTACGTGCTCAAAAAACAGAGTCGCGGTCGAGGTTTTTTGAAACTTTCGTTGCGAATGATCAGGCTTGGTGATTTAGAATAGAATGTCGAAGAGACGGAGCGTAAAAAACAGTAAAAAAGTGCTTAAAATAGAAACCCTTATTCGGAAACCATAATCTGTGACGTTTGAAGTACATGCTAAAAAACCGAGACACGGTCAACGTTTCTCGAAATTTCTATGGGTAATGATCAGGCATAATGAACTAGAATAGAATTTCGTAGAAACGGAGTGCATAAAACGGTAAAAGTGTGCTTAAAATCGAACTCTAATTCGGGAAACCCTAATATGTGAAGTTTGAAGTACGTGCTCACAAAACCGACTCACGGTCGAAGTTTTTACAAACTTTTGTGGGGAATGATCAGGGACAAGGATTTAGATTACAATTTCGAAGAAACGGAGTGCATCAAACAGTAAAAGAGTGATTAAAGTCGAACCCTAATCTGGGACGTCTGAAGTACGTGCTCAAAAAACTGAGTCGCGGTCGAGGTTTTTTGAAACTTTCGTTGCGAATGATCAGGCTTGGTGATTTAGAATAGAATGTCGAAGAGACGGAGCGTAAAAAACAGTAAAAGAGTGCTTAAAATCGAAACCCTTATTCGGAAACCATAATCTGTGACGTTTGAAGTACATGCTAAAAAACCGAGACACGGTCAACGTTTCTCGAAATTTCTATGGGTAGGCATAATGAACTAGAATAGAATTTCGTAGAAACGGAGTGCATAAAACGGTAAAAGTGTGCTTAAAATCGAACTCTAATTCGGGAAACCCTAATATGTGAAGTTTGAAGTACGTGCTCACAAAACCGACTCACGGTCGAAGTTTTTACAAACTTTTGTGGGGAATGATCAGGGACAAGGATTTAGATTACAATTTCGAAGAAACGGAGTGCATCAAACAGTAAAAGAGTGATTAAAGTCGAACCCTAATCTGGGACGTCTGAAGTACGTGCTCAAAAAACTGAGTCGCGGTCGAGGTTTTTTGAAACTTTCGTTGCGAATGATCAGGCTTGGTGATTTAGAATAGAATGTCGAAGAGACGGAGCGTAAAAAACAGTAAAAGAGTGCTTAAAATCGAAACCCTTATTCGGAAACCATAATCTGTGACGTTTGAAGTACATGCTAAAAAACCGAGACACGGTCAACGTTTCTCGAAATTTCTATGGGTAGGCATAATGAACTAGAATAGAATTTCGTAGAAACGGAGTGCATAAAACGGTAAAAGTGTGCTTAAAATCGAACTCTAATTCGGGAAACCCTAATATGTGAAGTTTGAAGTACGTGCTCACAAAACCGACTCACGGTCGACGTTTTTACAAACTTTTGTGGGGAATGATCAGGGACAAGGATTTAGATTACGTAAAATTTCGAAGAAACGGAGTGCATCAAACAGTAAAAGAGTGATTAAAGTCGAACCCTAATCTGGGACGTATGAAGTACGTGCTCAAAAAACTGAGTCGCGGTCGAGGTTTTTTGAAACTTTCGTTGCGAATGATCAGGCTTGGTGATTTAGAATAGAATGTCGAAGAGACGGAGCGTAAAAAACAGTAAAAGAGTGCTTAAAATCGAAACCCTTATTCGGAAACCATAATCTGTGACGTTTGAAGTACATGCTAAAAAACTGAGACACGGTCAACGTTTCTCGAAATTTCTATGGGTAGGCATAATGAACTAGAATAGAATTTCGTAGAAACGGAGTGCATAAAACGGTAAAAGTGTGCTTAAAATCGAACTCTAATTCGGGAAACCCTAATATGTGAAGTTTGAAGTACGTGCTCACAAAACCGACTCACGGTCGACGTTTTTACAAACTTTTGTGGGGAATGATCAGGGACAAGGATTTAGATTACGTAAAATTTCGAAGAAACGGAGTGCATCAAACAGTAAAAGAGTGATTAAAGTCGAACCCTAATCTGGGACGTATGAAGTACGTGCTCAAAAAACTGAGTCGCGGTCGAGGTTTTTTGAAACTTTCGTTGCGAATGATCAGGCTTGGTGATTTAGAATAGAATGTCGAAGAGACGGAGCGTAAAAAACAGTAAAAGAGTGCTTAAAATCGAAACCCTTATTCGGAAACCATAATCTGTGACGTTTGAAGTACATGCTAAAAAACCGAGACACGGTCAACGTTTCTCGAAATTTCTATGGGTAGGCATAACGAACTAGAATAGAATTTCGTAGAAACGGAGTGCATAAAACGGTAAAAGTGTGCTTAAAATCGAACTCTAATTCGGGAAACCCTAATATGTGAAGTTTGAAGTACGTGCTCACAAAACCGACTCACGGTCGAAGTTTTTACAAACTTTTGTGGGGAATGATCAGGGACAAGGATTTAGATTACAATTTCGAAGAAACGGAGTGCATCAAACAGTAAAAGAGTGATTAAAGTCGAACCCTAATCTGGGACGTCTGAAGTACGTGCTCAAAAAACTAAGTCGCGGTCGAGGTTTTTTGAAACTTTCGTTGCGAATGATCAGGCTTGGTGATTTAGAATAGAATGTCGAAGAGACGGAGCGTAAAAAACAGTAAAAAAGTGCTTAAAATCGAAACCCTTATTCGGAAACCATAATCTGTGACGTTTGAAGTACATGCTAAAAAACCGAGACACGGTCAACGTTTCTCGAAATTTCTATGGGTAATGATCAGGCATAATGAACTAGAATAGAATTTCGTAGAAACGGAGTGCATAAAACGGTAAAAGTGTGCTTAAAATCGAACTCTAATTCGGGAAACCCTAATATGTGAAGTTTGAAGTACGTGCTCACAAAACCGACTCACGGTCGAAGTTTTTACAAACTTTTGTGGGGAATGATCAGGGACAAGGATTTAGATTACAATTTCGAAGAAACGGAGTGCATCAAACAGTAAAAGAGTGATTAAAGTCGAACCCTAATCTGGGACGTCTGAAGTACGTGCTCAAAAAACTGAGTCGCGGTCGAGGTTTTTTGAAACTTTCGTTGCGAATGATCAGGCTTGGTGATTTAGAATAGAATGTCGAAGAGACGGAGCGTAAAAAACAGTAAAAGAGTGCTTAAAATCGAAACCCTTATTCGGAAACCATAATCTGTGACGTTTGAAGTACATGCTAAAAAACCGAGACACGGTCAACGTTTCTCGAAATTTCTATGGGTAGGCATAATGAACTAGAATAGAATTTCGTAGAAACGGAGTGCATAAAACGGTAAAAGTGTGCTTAAAATCGAACTCTAATTCGGGAAACCCTAATATGTGAAGTTTGAAGTACGTGCTCACAAAACCGACTCACGGTCGAAGTTTTTACAAACTTTTGTGGGGAATGATCAGGGACAAGGATTTAGATTACAATTTCGAAGAAACGGAGTGCATCAAACAGTAAAAGAGTGATTAAAGTCGAACCCTAATCTGGGACGTCTGAAGTACGTGCTCAAAAAACTGAGTCGCGGTCGAGGTTTTTTGAAACTTTCGTTGCGAATGATCAGGCTTGGTGTTTTAGAATAGAATGTCGAAGAGACGGAGCGTAAAAAACAGTAAAAGAGTGCTTAAAATCGAAACCCTTATTCGGAAACCATAATCTGTGACGTTTGAAGTACATGCTAAAAAACCGAGACACGGTCAACGTTTCTCGAAATTTCTATGGGTAGGCATAATGAACTAGAATAGAATTTCGTAGAAACGGAGTGCATAAAACGGTAAAAGTGTGCTTAAAATCGAACTCTAATTCGGGAAACCCTAATATGTGAAGTTTGAAGTACGTGCTCACAAAACCGACTCACGGTCGACGTTTTTACAAACTTTTGTGGGGAATGATCAGGGACAAGGATTTAGATTACGTAAAATTTCGAAGAAACGGAGTGCATCAAACAGTAAAAGAGTGATTAAAGTCGAACCCTAATCTGGGACGTATGAAGTACGTGCTCAAAAAACTGAGTCGCGGTCGAGGTTTTTTGAAACTTTCGTTGCGAATGATCAGGCTTGGTGATTTAGAATAGAATGTCGAAGAGACGGAGCGTAAAAAACAGTAAAAGAGTGCTTAAAATCGAAACCCTTATTCGGAAACCATAATCTGTGACGTTTGAAGTACATGCTAAAAAACTGAGACACGGTCAACGTTTCTCGAAATTTCTATGGGTAGGCATAATGAACTAGAATAGAATTTCGTAGAAACGGAGTGCATAAAACGGTAAAAGTGTGCTTAAAATCGAACTCTAATTCGGGAAACCCTAATATGTGAAGTTTGAAGTACGTGCTCACAAAACCGACTCACGGTCGACGTTTTTACAAACTTTTGTGGGGAATGATCAGGGACAAGTATTTAGATTACGTAAAATTTCGAAGAAACGGAGTGTATCAAACAGTAAAAGAGTGATTAAAGTCGAACCCTAATCTTGGACGTCTGAAGTACGTGCTCAAAAAACTGAGTCGCGGTCGAGGTTTTTTGAAACTTTCGTTGCGAATGATCAGGCTTGGTGATTTAGAATAGAATGTCGAAGAGACAGAGCGTAAAAAACAGTAAAAGAGTGCTTAAAATCGAAACCCTTATTCGGAAACCATAATCTGTGACGTTTGAAGTACATGCTAAAAAACCGAGACACGGTCAACGTTTCTCGAAATTTCTATGGGTAGGCATAACGAACTAGAATAGAATTTCGTAGAAACGGAGTGCATAAAACGGTAAAAGTGTGCTTAAAATCGAACTCTAATTCGGGAAACCCTAATATGTGAAGTTTGAAGTACGTGCTCACAAAACCGACTCACGGTCGAAGTTTTTACAAACTTTTGTGGGGAATGATCAGGGACAAGGATTTAGATTACGTAAAATTTCGAAGAAACGGAGTGCATCAAATAGTAAAAGAGTGATTAAAGTCGAACCCTAATCTGGGACGTCTAAAGTACGTGCTCAAAAAAATGAGTTGCGGTCGAGATTTTTTGAAACTTTCGTTGCGAATGATCAGGCTTGGTGATTTAGAATAGAATGTCGAAGAGACGGAGCGTAAAAAACAGTAAAAGAGTGCTTAAAATCGAAACCCTTATTCGGAAACCATAATCTGTGACGTTTGAAGTACATGCTAAAAAACCGAGACACGGTCAACGTTTCTCGAAATTTCTATGGGTAGGCATAATGAACTAGAATAGAATTTCGTAGAAACGGAGTGCATAAAACGGTAAAAGTGTGCTTAAAATCGAACTCTAATTCGGGAAACCCTAATATGTGAAGTTTGAAGTACGTGCTCACAAAACCGACTCACGGTCGACGTTTTTACAAACTTTTGTGGGGAATGATCAGGGACAAGGATTTAGATTACGTAAAATTTCGAAGAAACGGAGTGCATCAAACAGTAAAAGAGTGATTAAAGTCGAACCCTAATCTGGGACGTCTGAAGTACGTGCTCAAAAAACTGAGTCGCGGTCGAGGTTTTTTGAAACTTTCGTTGCGAATGATCAGGCTTGGTGATTTAGAATAGAATGTCGAAGAGACGGAGCGTAAAAAACAGTAAAAGAGTGCTTAAAACTGAAACCCTTATTCGGAAACCATAATCTGTGACGTTTGAAGTACATGCTAAAAAACCGAGACACGGTCAAGGTTTCTCGAAATTTCTATGGGTAATGATCACGCATAATGAACTAGAATAGAATTTCGTAGAAACGGAGTGCATAAAACGGTAAAAGTGTGCTTAAAATCGAACTCTAATTCGGGAAACCCTAAAATGTGAAGTTTGAAGTACGTGCTCACAAAACTGACTCACGGTCGACGTTTTTACAAACTTTTGTGGGGAATGATCAGGGACAAGGATTTAGATTACAATTTCGAAGAAACGGAGTGCATCAAACAGTAAAAGAGTGATTAAAGTCGAACCCTAATCTGGGACGTCTGAAGTACGTGCTCAAAAAACAGAGTCGCGGTCGAGGTTTTTTGAAACTTTCGTTGCGAATGATCAGGCTTGGTGATTTAGAATAGAATGTCGAAGAGACGGAGCGTAAAAAACAGTAAAAAAGTGCTTAAAATAGAAACCCTTATTCGGAAACCATAATCTGTGACGTTTGAAGTACATGCTAAAAAACCGAGACACGGTCAACGTTTCTCGAAATTTCTATGGGTAATGATCAGGCATAATGAACTAGAATAGAATTTCGTAGAAACGGAGTGCATAAAACGGTAAAAGTGTGCTTAAAATCGAACTCTAATTCGGGAAACCCTAATATGTGAAGTTTGAAGTACGTGCTCACAAAACCGACTCACGGTCGAAGTTTTTACAAACTTTTGTGGGGAATGATCAGGGACAAGGATTTAGATTACAATTTCGAAGAAACGGAGTGCATCAAACAGTAAAAGAGTGATTAAAGTCGAACCCTAATCTGGGACGTCTGAAGTACGTGCTCAAAAAACTGAGTCGCGGTCGAGGTTTTTTGAAACTTTCGTTGCGAATGATCAGGCTTGGTGATTTAGAATAGAATGTCGAAGAGACGGAGCGTAAAAAACAGTAAAAGAGTGCTTAAAATCGAAACCCTTATTCGGAAACCATAATCTGTGACGTTTGAAGTACATGCTAAAAAACCGAGACACGGTCAACGTTTCTCGAAATTTCTATGGGTAGGCATAATGAACTAGAATAGAATTTCGTAGAAACGGAGTGCATAAAACGGTAAAAGTGTGCTTAAAATCGAACTCTAATTCGGGAAACCCTAATATGTGAAGTTTGAAGTACGTGCTCACAAAACCGACTCACGGTCGACGTTTTTACAAACTTTTGTGGGGAATGATCAGGGACAAGGATTTAGATTACGTAAAATTTCGAAGAAACGGAGTGCATCAAACAGTAAAAGAGTGATTAAAGTCGAACCCTAATCTGGGACGTATGAAGTACGTGCTCAAAAAACTGAGTCGCGGTCGAGGTTTTTTGAAACTTTCGTTGCGAATGATCAGGCTTGGTGATTTAGAATAGAATGTCGAAGAGACGGAGCGTAAAAAACAGTAAAAGAGTGCTTAAAATCGAAACCCTTATTCGGAAACCATAATCTGTGACGTTTGAAGTACATGCTAAAAAACTGAGACACGGTCAACGTTTCTCGAAATTTCTATGGGTAGGCATAATGAACTAGAATAGAATTTCGTAGAAACGGAGTGCATAAAACGGTAAAAGTGTGCTTAAAATCGAACTCTAATTCGGGAAACCCTAATATGTGAAGTTTGAAGTACGTGCTCACAAAACCGACTCACGGTCGACGTTTTTACAAACTTTTGTGGGGAATGATCAGGGACAAGGATTTAGATTACGTAAAATTTCGAAGAAACGGAGTGCATCAAACAGTAAAAGAGTGATTAAAGTCGAACCCTAATCTGGGACGTATGAAGTACGTGCTCAAAAAACTGAGTCGCGGTCGAGGTTTTTTGAAACTTTCGTTGCGAATGATCAGGCTTGGTGATTTAGAATAGAATGTCGAAGAGACGGAGCGTAAAAAACAGTAAAAGAGTGCTTAAAATCGAAACCCTTATTCGGAAACCATAATCTGTGACGTTTGAAGTACATGCTAAAAAACCGAGACACGGTCAACGTTTCTCGAAATTTCTATGGGTAGGCATAACGAACTAGAATAGAATTTCGTAGAAACGGAGTGCATAAAACGGTAAAAGTGTGCTTAAAATCGAACTCTAATTCGGGAAACCCTAATATGTGAAGTTTGAAGTACGTGCTCACAAAACCGACTCACGGTCGAAGTTTTTACAAACTTTTGTGGGGAATGATCAGGGACAAGGATTTAGATTACAATTTCGAAGAAACGGAGTGCATCAAACAGTAAAAGAGTGATTAAAGTCGAACCCTAATCTGGGACGTCTGAAGTACGTGCTCAAAAAACTAAGTCGCGGTCGAGGTTTTTTGAAACTTTCGTTGCGAATGATCAGGCTTGGTGATTTAGAATAGAATGTCGAAGAGACGGAGCGTAAAAAACAGTAAAAAAGTGCTTAAAATCGAAACCCTTATTCGGAAACCATAATCTGTGACGTTTGAAGTACATGCTAAAAAACCGAGACACGGTCAACGTTTCTCGAAATTTCTATGGGTAATGATCAGGCATAATGAACTAGAATAGAATTTCGTAGAAACGGAGTGCATAAAACGGTAAAAGTGTGCTTAAAATCGAACTCTAATTCGGGAAACCCTAATATGTGAAGTTTGAAGTACGTGCTCACAAAACCGACTCACGGTCGAAGTTTTTACAAACTTTTGTGGGGAATGATCAGGGACAAGGATTTAGATTACAATTTCGAAGAAACGGAGTGCATCAAACAGTAAAAGAGTGATTAAAGTCGAACCCTAATCTGGGACGTCTGAAGTACGTGCTCAAAAAACTGAGTCGCGGTCGAGGTTTTTTGAAACTTTCGTTGCGAATGATCAGGCTTGGTGATTTAGAATAGAATGTCGAAGAGACGGAGCGTAAAAAACAGTAAAAGAGTGCTTAAAATCGAAACCCTTATTCGGAAACCATAATCTGTGACGTTTGAAGTACATGCTAAAAAACCGAGACACGGTCAACGTTTCTCGAAATTTCTATGGGTAGGCATAATGAACTAGAATAGAATTTCGTAGAAACGGAGTGCATAAAACGGTAAAAGTGTGCTTAAAATCGAACTCTAATTCGGGAAACCCTAATATGTGAAGTTTGAAGTACGTGCTCACAAAACCGACTCACGGTCGAAGTTTTTACAAACTTTTGTGGGGAATGATCAGGGACAAGGATTTAGATTACAATTTCGAAGAAACGGAGTGCATCAAACAGTAAAAGAGTGATTAAAGTCGAACCCTAATCTGGGACGTCTGAAGTACGTGCTCAAAAAACTGAGTCGCGGTCGAGGTTTTTTGAAACTTTCGTTGCGAATGATCAGGCTTGGTGATTTAGAATAGAATGTCGAAGAGACGGAGCGTAAAAAACAGTAAAAGAGTGCTTAAAATCGAAACCCTTATTCGGAAACCATAATCTGTGACGTTTGAAGTACATGCTAAAAAACCGAGACACGGTCAACGTTTCTCGAAATTTCTATGGGTAGGCATAATGAACTAGAATAGAATTTCGTAGAAACGGAGTGCATAAAACGGTAAAAGTGTGCTTAAAATCGAACTCTAATTCGGGAAACCCTAATATGTGAAGTTTGAAGTACGTGCTCACAAAACCGACTCACGGTCGACGTTTTTACAAACTTTTGTGGGGAATGATCAGGGACAAGGATTTAGATTACGTAAAATTTCGAAGAAACGGAGTGCATCAAACAGTAAAAGAGTGATTAAAGTCGAACCCTAATCTGGGACGTATGAAGTACGTGCTCAAAAAACTGAGTCGCGGTCGAGGTTTTTTGAAACTTTCGTTGCGAATGATCAGGCTTGGTGATTTAGAATAGAATGTCGAAGAGACGGAGCGTAAAAAACAGTAAAAGAGTGCTTAAAATCGAAACCCTTATTCGGAAACCATAATCTGTGACGTTTGAAGTACATGCTAAAAAACTGAGACACGGTCAACGTTTCTCGAAATTTCTATGGGTAGGCATAATGAACTAGAATAGAATTTCGTAGAAACGGAGTGCATAAAACGGTAAAAGTGTGCTTAAAATCGAACTCTAATTCGGGAAACCCTAATATGTGAAGTTTGAAGTACGTGCTCACAAAACCGACTCACGGTCGACGTTTTTACAAACTTTTGTGGGGAATGATCAGGGACAAGTATTTAGATTACGTAAAATTTCGAAGAAACGGAGTGTATCAAACAGTAAAAGAGTGATTAAAGTCGAACCCTAATCTTGGACGTCTGAAGTACGTGCTCAAAAAACTGAGTCGCGGTCGAGGTTTTTTGAAACTTTCGTTGCGAATGATCAGGCTTGGTGATTTAGAATAGAATGTCGAAGAGACAGAGCGTAAAAAACAGTAAAAGAGTGCTTAAAATCGAAACCCTTATTCGGAAACCATAATCTGTGACGTTTGAAGTACATGCTAAAAAACCGAGACACGGTCAACGTTTCTCGAAATTTCTATGGGTAGGCATAACGAACTAGAATAGAATTTCGTAGAAACGGAGTGCATAAAACGGTAAAAGTGTGCTTAAAATCGAACTCTAATTCGGGAAACCCTAATATGTGAAGTTTGAAGTACGTGCTCACAAAACCGACTCACGGTCGAAGTTTTTACAAACTTTTGTGGGGAATGATCAGGGACAAGGATTTAGATTACAATTTCGAAGAAACGGAGTGCATCAAACAGTAAAAGAGTGATTAAAGTCGAACCCTAATCTGGGACGTCTGAAGTACGTGCTCAAAAAACTAAGTCGCGGTCGAGGTTTTTTGAAACTTTCGTTGCGAATGATCAGGCTTGGTGATTTAGAATAGAATGTCGAAGAGACGGAGCGTAAAAAACAGTAAAAAAGTGCTTAAAATCGAAACCCTTATTCGGAAACCATAATCTGTGACGTTTGAAGTACATGCTAAAAAACCGAGACACGGTCAACGTTTCTCGAAATTTCTATGGGTAATGATCAGGCATAATGAACTAGAATAGAATTTCGTAGAAACGGAGTGCATAAAACGGTAAAAGTGTGCTTAAAATCGAACTCTAATTCGGGAAACCCTAATATGTGAAGTTTGAAGTACGTGCTCACAAAACCGACTCACGGTCGAAGTTTTTACAAACTTTTGTGGGGAATGATCAGGGACAAGGATTTAGATTACAATTTCGAAGAAACGGAGTGCATCAAACAGTAAAAGAGTGATTAAAGTCGAACCCTAATCTGGGACGTCTGAAGTACGTGCTCAAAAAACTGAGTCGCGGTCGAGGTTTTTTGAAACTTTCGTTGCGAATGATCAGGCTTGGTGATTTAGAATAGAATGTCGAAGAGACGGAGCGTAAAAAACAGTAAAAGAGTGCTTAAAATCGAAACCCTTATTCGGAAACCATAATCTGTGACGTTTGAAGTACATGCTAAAAAACCGAGACACGGTCAACGTTTCTCGAAATTTCTATGGGTAGGCATAATGAACTAGAATAGAATTTCGTAGAAACGGAGTGCATAAAACGGTAAAAGTGTGCTTAAAATCGAACTCTAATTCGGGAAACCCTAATATGTGAAGTTTGAAGTACGTGCTCACAAAACCGACTCACGGTCGACGTTTTTACAAACTTTTGTGGGGAATGATCAGGGACAAGGATTTAGATTACGTAAAATTTCGAAGAAACGGAGTGCATCAAACAGTAAAAGAGTGATTAAAGTCGAACCCTAATCTGGGACGTATGAAGTACGTGCTCAAAAAACTGAGTCGCGGTCGAGGTTTTTTGAAACTTTCGTTGCGAATGATCAGGCTTGGTGATTTAGAATAGAATGTCGAAGAGACGGAGCGTAAAAAACAGTAAAAGAGTGCTTAAAATCGAAACCCTTATTCGGAAACCATAATCTGTGACGTTTGAAGTACATGCTAAAAAACTGAGACACGGTCAACGTTTCTCGAAATTTCTATGGGTAGGCATAATGAACTAGAATAGAATTTCGTAGAAACGGAGTGCATAAAACGGTAAAAGTGTGCTTAAAATCGAACTCTAATTCGGGAAACCCTAATATGTGAAGTTTGAAGTACGTGCTCACAAAACCGACTCACGGTCGACGTTTTTACAAACTTTTGTGGGGAATGATCAGGGACAAGTATTTAGATTACGTAAAATTTCGAAGAAACGGAGTGTATCAAACAGTAAAAGAGTGATTAAAGTCGAACCCTAATCTTGGACGTCTGAAGTACGTGCTCAAAAAACTGAGTCGCGGTCGAGGTTTTTTGAAACTTTCGTTGCGAATGATCAGGCTTGGTGATTTAGAATAGAATGTCGAAGAGACAGAGCGTAAAAAACAGTAAAAGAGTGCTTAAAATCGAAACCCTTATTCGGAAACCATAATCTGTGACGTTTGAAGTACATGCTAAAAAACCGAGACACGGTCAACGTTTCTCGAAATTTCTATGGGTAGGCATAACGAACTAGAATAGAATTTCGTAGAAACGGAGTGCATAAAACGGTAAAAGTGTGCTTAAAATCGAACTCTAATTCGGGAAACCCTAATATGTGAAGTTTGAAGTACGTGCTCACAAAACCGACTCACGGTCGAAGTTTTTACAAACTTTTGTGGGGAATGATCAGGGACAAGGATTTAGATTACAATTTCGAAGAAACGGAGTGCATCAAACAGTAAAAGAGTGATTAAAGTCGAACCCTAATCTGGGACGTCTGAAGTACGTGCTCAAAAAACTAAGTCGCGGTCGAGGTTTTTTGAAACTTTCGTTGCGAATGATCAGGCTTGGTGATTTAGAATAGAATGTCGAAGAGACGGAGCGTAAAAAACAGTAAAAAAGTGCTTAAAATCGAAACCCTTATTCGGAAACCATAATCTGTGACGTTTGAAGTACATGCTAAAAAACCGAGACACGGTCAACGTTTCTCGAAATTTCTATGGGTAATGATCAGGCATAATGAACTAGAATAGAATTTCGTAGAAACGGAGTGCATAAAACGGTAAAAGTGTGCTTAAAATCGAACTCTAATTCGGGAAACCCTAATATGTGAAGTTTGAAGTACGTGCTCACAAAACCGACTCACGGTCGAAGTTTTTACAAACTTTTGTGGGGAATGATCAGGGACAAGGATTTAGATTACAATTTCGAAGAAACGGAGTGCATCAAACAGTAAAAGAGTGATTAAAGTCGAACCCTAATCTGGGACGTCTGAAGTACGTGCTCAAAAAACTGAGTCGCGGTCGAGGTTTTTTGAAACTTTCGTTGCGAATGATCAGGCTTGGTGATTTAGAATAGAATGTCGAAGAGACGGAGCGTAAAAAACAGTAAAAGAGTGCTTAAAATCGAAACCCTTATTCGGAAACCATAATCTGTGACGTTTGAAGTACATGCTAAAAAACCGAGACACGGTCAACGTTTCTCGAAATTTCTATGGGTAGGCATAATGAACTAGAATAGAATTTCGTAGAAACGGAGTGCATAAAACGGTAAAAGTGTGCTTAAAATCGAACTCTAATTCGGGAAACCCTAATATGTGAAGTTTGAAGTACATGCTCACAAAACCGACTCACGGTCGACGTTTTTACAAACTTTTGTGGGGAATGTGTTAGGATCAATACCAGTTGTTAGGATCGCACAACAACGCACACGCTCGATCTAGATGAACACAAAGAGAAGGATAGAGAAAAGTTGCAAGGAGAACTCTGGCTAAAAGAATTTTGTATTGATGACTTCAGGTATGTATAACAAGAGAGAGTACCAGAGAATAGAAAAGTACATTTTCAAAGCTCTACCGGACCAGATATATATATATGGTATAGTTTACTCTATATAGCTTTACCAGATTTAGCCATCTACTATATATAGCTATTTACCATATATAGCTTTACCGGGTATAGCTTTACTAAATATAGCTTTACCGGATATAACCGTTGACCAAGCTATAAATAAGTATCAGGCTCCATAAGCCTAACAATTCTCCCACTTGGAGACTGATCTAGTCAACCAAGAATTTCACTCTCAAACAACCATGAGCATCTTCACTGCACCATACCAATTGAGGTTTTGCTTAACCTCAACATTCCAACATCAACACATTTTGTCAACATGTTTGCTGGATTCTTTGCACCCTCTATCTTCTCAAAACACATCACCATCTTCAACTAACCTCCGAGTGAAATGGTATCGCCTTCTGTGTTTTGAATGATAGACCGAGTTCCTCGCCAACAGCATGAGTCTCAGGAGTTTCTTGAGTATCTGCTACAACATCACTATGTGAATCTTTTAGCAACTCAACCTCAACTCCAACTTGCTTCCCTCTGGTTTCTCAGCAAGAGTCTCAGGAGTTTCATGAGTATCCGCTACAACATCACTCTGTGAATCTTTGAGCAACTCAACCTCAACTCCCACTTGCTTCACCTCTGGTTTCTCAGCAAGAGTCTCAGGAGTTTCATGAGTATCCGCTACAACATCACTCTGTGAATCTTTGAGCAACTCAACATCAACTCCCACTTGCTTCACCTCTGGTTTCTCAGCAAGAGTCTCAGGAGTTTCTTGAGTATCTGCTACAACATCAGTCTGTGAATCTTTGAGCTACTCAACCTCAACTCCCACTTGCTTCACCTCTAGTTTCTCAGCAAGAGTCTCAGGAGTTTCTTGAGTATCCGCTACAACATCACTCTGTGAATCCTTGAGCAACTCAACATCAACTCCAACTTGCTTCACCTCTGGTTTCTTAGCAAGAGTCTTCCGGCCCATGCAACCTCCTCTGGAGTTTCAGCGACGCTTCCAGCCGACGCAACCTCCTTTGGAGTTTCAGCGACGCTTTCGGCCGACGCAACCCCCTCTAGAGCTTCAACGACGCTTCCGGACGACGCAACCCCCTCTGGAGCTTCAGCGACGCTTCCGGCCGACGCAACCCCCTCTGGAGCTTCAGCGATGCTTTCGGACGACGCAATCCCCTCTGGAGCTTCAGCGACGCTTCCGGACGACGCAACCCCCTCTAGAGCTTCAGCGACGCTTCCGGGCGACGCAACCCCCTCTAGAGCTTCAGCGACGCTTTCGGCCGATGCAACCCCCTCTGGAGCTTCAGCGACGCTTCCGGCCGACGCAACCCCCTCTGGAGCTTTAGCGACGCTTCCGGACGACGCAACCCCCTCTGGAGCTTCAGCGACGCTTCTTCTGGTACTTTTCTTTAATTCTCTAACAGTCTTTGTGAAGCTAACTCGTTTATGTTTGCTCATAACAAAGTTCTCACAAGGACTCATAACAATCTCCGCATCAAATACACCTTGTTCATAGCCGACTATTTTTCGTACATATTTGACAGCGTCTTCAACAGACCTGACGTTGTCTTCTCCTTGATAATGTTGAACGCCACGTTTCTAGATAGCGTCAACTGGATCAGCCCCAAGGCTTATCGATTCTTGAGCTTCCACTGTTTCGTGGTCATGGTATCCGGCTTCACCCCCAACAGAGGTTCGTGAAGATCTTTCTGGTACAGATAATCTTCAATCTGCATCTTCTAGAAACCGAAATCGGATCCATCGAACTTCTCAATTCCAATCTTTGAACTTTCCATCTTCACAGATCGTGGTGAATTTCGCCTGCCTCTGACTTCCGCCTGGCTCTGACTTCCGCCTGGCTCAGATACCAGTTGTTAGGATCAATACCAGTTGTTAGGATCGCACAACAACGCACACGCTCGATCTAGATGAACACAAAGAGAAGGATAGAGAAAAGTTGCAAGGAGAACTCTGGCTAAAAGGATTTTGTATTGATGACTTCAGATATGTATAACAAGAGAGAGTACAGAGAATAGAAAAGTACATTTTCAAAGCTCTACCGGACCAGATATATATATATGGTATAGTTTACTATATATAGCTTTACAAGATTTAGCCATCTACTATATATAACTATTTACCATATATAGCTTTACCGGATATAGCTTTACTAAATATAGCTTTACCGGATATAACCGTTGACCAAGCTATAAATAAGTATCAGGCTCCATAAGCCTAAAAGAATGATCAGGGACAGGATTTAGATTACAATTTCGAAGAAACAGAGTGCATCAAACAGTAAAAGAGTGATTAAAGTCGAACCCTAATCTGGGACGTCTGAAGTACGTGCTCAAAAAACTGAGTCGCGGTCGAGGTTTTTTGAAACTTTTGTTTCGAATGATCAGGCTTGGTGATTTAGAATAGAATGTCGAAGAGACGGAGCGTAAAAAACAGTAAAAGAGTACTTCAAATCGAAACCCTTATTCGGAAACCATAATCTGTGACGTTTGAAGTACATGCTAAAAAACCGAGACACGGTCAACGTTTCTCGAAATTTCTATGGGTAATGATCAGGCATAATGAACTAGAATAGAATTTCGTAGAAACGGAGTGCATAACACGGTAAAAGTGTGCTTAAAATCGAACTCTAATTCGGGAAACCCTAATATGTGAAGTTTGAAGTACGTGCTCACAAAACCGACTCACGGTCGACGTTTTTACAAACTTTTGTGGGGAATGATCAGGGACAAGGATTTAGATTACAATTTCGAAGAAACGGAGTGCATCAAACAGTAAAAGAGTGATTAAAGTCGAACCCTAATCTGGGACGTCTGAAGTACGTGCTCAAAAAACTGAGTCGCGGTCGAGGTTTTTTGAAACTTTCGTTGCGAATGATCAGGCTTGGTGATTTAGAATAGAATGTCGAAGAGAAGGAGCGTAAAAAACAGTAAAAGAGTGCTTAAAATCGAAACCCTTATTCGGAAACCATAATCTGTGACGTTTGAAGTACATGCTAAAAAACCGAGACACGGTCAACGTTTCTCGAAATTTCTATGGGTAGGCATAATGAACTAGAATAGAATTTCATAGAAACGGAGTGCATAAAACGGTAAAAGTGTGCTTAAAATCGAACTCTAATTCGGGAAACCCTAATATGTGAAGTTTGAAGTACGTGCTCACAAAACCGACTCACGGTCGACGTTTTTACAAACTTTTGTGGGGAATGATCAGGGACAAGGATTTAGATTACGTAAAATTTCGAAGAAACGGAGTGTATCAAACAGTAAAAGAGTGATTAAAGTCGAACCCTAATCTTGGACGTCTGAAGTACGTGCTCAAAAAACTGAGTCGCGGTCGAGGTTTTTTGAAACTTTCGTTGCGAATGATCAGGCTTGGTGATTTAGAATAGAATGTCGAAGAGACGGAGCGTAAAAAACAGTAAAAGAGTGCTTAAAATCGAAACCCTTATTCGGAAACCATAATCTGTGACGTTTGAAGTACATGCTAAAAAACCGAGACACGGTCAACGTTTCTCGAAATTTCTATGGGTAGGCATAATTTACTAGAATAGAATTTCGTAGAAACGGAGTGCATAAAATGGTAAAAGTGTGCTTAAAATCGAACTCTAATTCGGGAAACCGTAATATGTGAAGTTTGAAGTACTTGCTCACAAAACCGACTCACGGTCGACGTTTTTACAAACTTTTGTGGGGAATGATCAGGGACAAGGATTTAGATTACAATTTCGAAGAAACGGAGTGCATCAAACAGTAAAAGAGTGATTAAAGTCGAACCCTAATCTGGGACGTCTGAAGTACGTGCTCAAAAAACTGAGTCGCGGTCGAGGTTTTTTGAAACTTTCGTTGCGAATGATCAGGCTTGGTGATTTAGAATAGAATGTCGAAGAGACGGAGCGTAAAAAACAGTAAAAGAGTGCTTAAAATCGAAACCCTTATTCGGAAACCATAATCTTTGACGTTTGAAGTACATGCTAAAAAACCGAGACACGGTCAACGTTTCTCGAAATTTCTATGGGTAATGATCAGGCATAATGAACTAGAATAGAATTTCGTAGAAACGGAGTGCATAAAACGGTAAAAGTGTGCTTAAAATTGAACTCTAATTCGGGAAACCCTAATATGTGAAGTTTGAAGTACGTGCTCACAAAACCGACTCACGGTCGAAGTTTTTACAAACTTTTGTGGGGAATGATCAGGGACAAGGATTTAGATTACAATTTCGAAGAAACGGAGTGCATCAAACAGTAAAAGAGTGATTAAAGTCGAACCCTAATCTGGGACGTCTGAAGTACGTGCTCAAAAAACTGAGTCGCGGTCGAGGTTTTTTGAAACTTTTGTTGCGAATGATCAGGCTTGGTGATTTAGAATAGAATGTCGAAGAGACGGAGCGTAAAAAACAGTAAAAGAGTGCTTAAAATCGAAACCCTTATTCGGAAACCATAATCTGTGACGTTTGAAGTACATGCTAAAAAACCGAGACACGGTCAACGTTTCTCGAAATTTCTATGGGTAGGCATAATGAACTAGAATAGAATTTCGTAGAAACGGAGTGCATAAAACGGTAAAAGTGTGCTTAAAATCGAACTCTAATTCGGGAAACCCTAATATGTGAAGTTTGAAGTACGTGCTCACAAAACCGACTCACGGTCGACGTTTTTACAAACTTTTGTGGGGAATGATCAGGGACAAGGATTTAGATTACGTAAAATTTCGAAGAAACGGAGTGCATCAAACAGTAAAAGAGTGATTAAAGTCGAACCCTAATCTGGGACGTCTGAAGTACGTGCTCAAAAAACTGAGTCGCGGTCGAGGTTTTTTGAAACTTTCGTTGCGAATGATCAGGCTTGGTGATTTAGAATAGAATGTCGAAGAGACGGAGCGTAAAAAACAGTAAAAGAGTGCTTAAAATCGAAACCCTTATTCGGAAACCATAATCTGTGACGTTTGAAGTACATGCTAAAAAACCGAGACACGGTCAACGTTTCTCGAAATTTCTATGGGTAGGCATAATGAACTAGAATAGAATTTCGTAGAAACGGAGTGCATAAAACGGTAAAAGTGTGCTTAAAATCGAACTCTAATTCGGGAAACCCTAATATGTGAAGTTTGAAGTACGTGCTCACAAAACCGACTCACGGTCGACGTTTTTACAAACTTTTGTGGGGAATGATCAGGGACAAGGATTTAGATTACGTAAAATTTCGAAGAAACGGAGTGCATCAAACAGTAAAAGAGTGATTAAAGTCGAACCCTAATCTGGGACGTCTGAAGTACGTGCTCAAAAAACTGAGTCGCGGTCGAGGTTTTTTGAAACTTTCGTTGCGAATGATCAGGCTTGGTGATTTAGAATAGAATGTCGAAGAGACGGAGCGTAAAAAACAGTAAAAGAGTGCTTAAAATCGAAACCCTTATTCGGAAACCATAATCTGTGACGTTTGAAGTACATTCTAAAAAACCGAGACACGGTCAACGTTTCTCGATATTTCTATGGGTAGGCATAATGAACTAGAATAGAATTTCGTAGAAACGGAGTGCATAAAACGGTAAAAGTGTGCTTAAAATCGAACTCTAATTCGGGAAACCCTAATATGTGAAGTTTGAAGTACGTGCTCACAAAACCGACTCACGGTCGACGTTTTTACAAACTTTTGTGGGGAATGATCAGGGACAAGGATTTAGATTACGTAAAATTTCGAAGAAACGGAGTGCATCAAACAGTAAAAGAGTGATTAAAGTCGAACCCTAATCTGGGACGTCTGAAGTACGTGCTCAAAAAACTGAGTCGCGGTCGAGGTTTTTTGAAACTTTCGTTGCGAATGATCAGGCTTGGTGATTTAGAATAGAATGTCGAAGAGACGGAGCGTAAAAAACAGTAAAAGAGTGCTTAAAATCGAAACCCTTATTCGGAAACCATAATCTGTGACGTTTGAAGTACATGCTAAAAAACCGAGACACGGTCAACGTTTCTCGAAATTTCTATGGGTAGGCATAATGAACTAGAATAGAATTTCGTAGAAACGGAGTGCATAAAACGGTAAAAGTGTGCTTAAAATCGAACTCTAATTCGGGAAACCCTAATATGTGAAGTTTGAAGTACGTGCTCACAAAACCGACTCACGGTCGACGTTTTTACAAACTTTTGTGGGGAATGATCAGGGACAAGGATTTAGATTACGTAAAATTTCGAAGAAACGGAGTGCATCAAACAGTAAAAGAGTGATTAAAGTCGAACGCTAATCTTGGACGTCTGAAGTACGTGCTCAAAAAACTGAGTCGCGGTCGAGGTTTTTTGAAACTTTCGTTGCGAATGATCAGGCTTGGTGATTTAGAATAGAATGTCGAAGAGACGGAGCGTAAAAAACAGTAAAAGAGTGCTTAAAATCGAAACCTTTATTCGGAAACCATAATCTGTGACGTTTGAAGTACATGCTAAAAAACCGAGACACGGTCAACGTTTCTCGAAATTTCTATGGGTAGGCATAACGAACTAGAATAGAATTTCGTAGAAACGGAGTGCATAAAACGGTAAAAGTGTGCTTAAAATCGAACTCTAATTCGGGAAACCCTAATATGTGAAGTTTGAAGTACGTGCTCACAAAACCGACTCACGGTCGACATTTTTACAAACTTTTGTGGGGAATGATCAGGGACAAGGATTTAGATTACGTAAAATTTCGAAGAAACGGAGTGCATCAAACAGTAAAAGAGTGATTAAAGTCGAACCCTAATCTGGGACGTCTGAAGTACGTGCTCAAAAAACTGAGTCGCAGTCGAGGTTTTTTGAAACTTTCGTTGTGAATGATTAGGCTTGGTGATTTAGAATAGAATGTCGAAGAGACGGAGCGTAAAAAACAGTAAAAGAGTGCTTAAAATCGAAACCCTTATTTGGAAACCATAATCTGTGACGTTTGAAGTACATGCTAAAAAACCGAGACACGGTCAACGTTTCTCGAAATTTCTATGGGTAATGATCAGGCATAACGAACTAGAATAGAATTTCGTAGAAACGGAGTGCATAAAACGGTAAAAGTGTGCTTAAAATCGAACTCTAATTCGGGAAACCCTAATATGTGAAGTTTGAACTACGTGCTCCCAAAACCGTCTCACGGTCGACGTTTTTACAAACTTTTGTGGGGAATGATCAGGGACAAGGATTTAGATTACAATTTCGAAGAAACGGAGTGCATCAAACAGTAAAAGAGTGATTAAAGTCGAACCCTAATCTGGGACGTCTGAAGTACGTGCTCAAAAAACTGAGTCGCGGTCGAGGTTTTTTGAAACTTTCGTTGCGAATGATCAGGCTGTTAGGATCGCACAACAACGCACACGCTCGATCTAGATGATCACAAAGAGAAGGATAGAGAGAATTGCAAGGAGAACTCTGCTAAAAGGATTTTTTATTGATGACTTCAGGCATGTACAACAAGAGAGTACAGAGAATAGAAAAGTACATTTAAGAGCTTTACTGGACGGGATTTATATATGGTTCAGTCTACTAAATATAGCTTTACCAGATTTAATCATCTACTATATATAGCTATGTACCATATATAGCTTTACGGGATATAGCCATTGACCAAGCTATAAATACGGGGAGCAGACTCCATAACTCAACAATTCTCCCACTTGGAGACTGATCCTACACCATACCAATTAGGGCTTTGCATAGCTTTAATTTTCCAACATCAACACATTTTGTCAACATGTCTACTGGATTCTTTGCACCCTCTATCTTCTCCAAACACATATCGCCTTCTTCCACTAACCTGCGAGTGAAATGGTACCGTCTTCTAATGTGTTTTGTCCTTGAATGATAGACTGGGTTTTTCACCAACTGTATGGCACTCTGACTATCTGTATAAAGGATCTTCTTGCACTGCTTCCGGCCTAATTCTTCTAGATAGTCTGTCATCCATATCATCTCCTTTCCAGCTTCAGCTATGGCCACGTACTCAGCTTCAGTAGATGAAAGAGCAACGCATTTCTGAAGCTTAGACATCCAACTCACTGCTGTTCCATCTATAGTGTAGATATACCCAGATGTGCTCTTGCTGGAGTCTACATCTCCACTCAGATCAGCATCCACAAAACCTTGCAGAACTACTTTGCCATTGCCATAACAAAATGTAGTATTGGATGTACCTCTCAGATATCTCAGAAGCCACTTCACAGCTTCCCAATGTTCCTTCCCTGGATTTGCCATGTACTTGCTAACAACTCCCACTGCATGTGTTATGTCAGGTCTAGTGCAGACCATAGCATACATCAAACTCCCAACTGCAGAAGCGTACGGAACTGATGCCATGTGCTCACGTTCCTCAATTGTCTTGGGAGATTGCCCCTTTGACAATTTAATATGATTTGCCAAGGGGGTAGTCCTGGGTTTAGCGTTATTCATCTTGAATTTGGACAACACCTCAATGTACTGCTATTGGGATAGATTTAATGTGCCAGCAGATCTATCTCGAGAAATCCTCATCCCAAGGATCTGCTTCGCTGCACCTAAATCTTTCATCTCAAATACTAAAGACAAGCTTGCCTTCAAGTGATTTATCTCCCTCATACTTGATCCAGCAATTAGTATATCATCCACATACAGGAGTAGAAACACATAAGAATCAGTGTATTTCTTGAGGTAGCAACACTGATCCTTTTCACTTCTGTGGAAACCACTCTTGCTCATGAAGGAGTCAAACTTCTTGTACCATTGTCTCGGTGCTTGTTTCAGTCCATACAAGCTCTTATTGAGCTTACACACCATGTGCTCCTTGCTTGGAGCTGCAAATCCTTCGGGTTGTTGCATATAGATCTCCTCATCTAGATCTCCATGTAAAAATGCCGTTTTTACATCCATTTGCTCAAGGTGCAAATTCTCCGATGCAACAATACTCAGTAGAATTCGGATAGTAGTTAATTTCACAACTGGAGAAAAGATCTCAGCATAATCAATGCCTTTTCTTTGTGAATATCCTTTAACTACTAACCGAGCCTTAAACCTTCTTCTGCCATCTGGTTCAACCTTGATTTTGAACACCCATTTGTTCAACAGAGCTCTCTTTCCTGTAGGCAACTCAGTCAGCACCCACGTATTATTCCTTTCAAGTGAGCTCATCTCATCATCCATGGCTTGCTCCCACTTAGTTGAATCTTCCACTTGTAGGGCCTCATCAAAGGACTCTGGTTCTCCTTCGTCAGTCAGCAACAGATAGTGTAATGAGGTTGAATATCTGTCTGGTGCTCTGGTAGTTCTGGATGATCTTCTCAACACCTGTTCAGGTGCAACTTGCTCCACGTCTGGTTCTTCAGCAATAGGGTCAGCCACGTCTGGTTCTTCAGCAATAGGATCAGGAGTTTCTTGAGCTTCTGTTGTACCATCACTGTGTGAATTTTCTTGCCACTCAAATTCAACTCCCACTTGCTTCGTAGTCTCAGAGTTTATCTTCTCTTTGTCCTTGTACATGACATTTTCATCAAAGGTCACATCACAGTGTCTTAGGATCTTCATATTTTTCTCATCCCAAAACCTATACCCGAACATGTCAGAGCCATAGCCTATGAAGTAGCATTTCACAGCCTTAGCATCAAGCTTATCTCTCTTCTCTGGATCAACATGAACATATGCAGTACAGCCAAAGGTTCTCAAGTGAGAGTACTTGAGTTCTTTTCCTGTCCATACTTCTTCGGGCAATTTGAACTTCAAGGGTATTGACGGCCCTCTATTAATCAAATATGCTGCTGTGTTCACAGCATCAGCCCAGAATGCCTTTGGCAATCCAGAATGAATCCTCATGCTTCTTGCTCGCTCATTCAAGGTTCTGTTCATCCTTTCTGCAATACCATTTTGTCTTGCCTTACCGGGAATTGTTCTTATTAATCTAATTCCCTCAGCTGCACAAAATGTTATAAACTCTGATTTGTTGTACTCTCCTCCATTGTCAGACCTCAGGCATTTGATCTTCAAGCCGGTCTGATTTTCAACTTCAGCTTTCCACTTCTTGAAGGTGGTAAACACATCTGACTTGTGTTTCAGAAAGTAAACCCATACCTTCCTGCTGAAGTCATCGATGAAGGTGACGTAGTACCTTGATCCACCAAGTGATGAAACTGGAGATGGTCCCCAGACGTCTGTATGGACCATTTCCAACCGCACTTTCTTCGGTTCTCTGGCAGCCTTTGTGAAACTAACTCATTTCTGTTTGCCCATAACGCAGCTCTCACAAAGACCCATATCAACAGATTTTAAGCCTTCTAAAGCTCCTTTCGCAGTGAGCATCTTCATTCCTTTGACGCTCATATGTCCAAGTCTATTGTGCCATAGACTTGAATTGGAAGCACTCTCAGCAGCAGCAGTCATGTTTATACACTCTGCAGTAGTGTATAAGGTTCCGAATTTTGTGCCACGCGCAACAACCATGGCGCCCTTCACAATCTTCCAGGAACTCTTTCCAAACTCTGCTGCATAGCCTGTGCTATCCAACTGACCAATAGAGATCAGGTTCTTCTTGAGACCAGGAATGTATCTGACATCTTGTAATGTCCATTGATTTCCTGCTGGAGTTTGTATGGAGACATCTCCCTTTCCTTCAATCTCCAAGGTTTTATTGTCGGCAAGATACACCTTCCCGAAATTTCCTGATTTGAAATTTCGAAACAATTCCTTACTTGGAGACGAATGGAACGATGCACCTGAATCCAAAATCCAGGATTCAGCTGGGCTATCCACACTAAGGATTAAAACGTCCTCAGCATCTTCTGTTGTGTATATAGAATCATCATCATCTTCAGATTTATGATTCTGCTTCTTCTTTAGCTTTGTACAATCTGTCCGAAAGTGTCCTTTTCCCCCACAGCTCCAACACGTTACGTTGGGTTTGTTTGGAGATTTTCCCCGGTTTTTTGATTTTGAACGCCCATGTTTGTTTGAGCTCTTTGATTTGCTTCTTCCCCTTCGATCAACACTGAGAGCATTGCCTGATGAATCTCCAGTTTCCCGTTTGCGAATACTTTCGCTGAGAACTACATCTCGAATTTCATCAAACTTCAGTTTATCAGATCCTCGGGAACTGCTGATTGCGGCAACAACAGTATCCCATGACTCGGGTAAGGATGACATCAAAATCAAAGGTTTAATTTCATCTTCGAAATTAATTTCCACCGAACCCAGTTGACTTATGATCATATTGAATTCATTTATATGATCCGTAACACGTCCACCTTCAGACATCTGTAGATTGAACAATCTACGCATCAAATACACCTTGTTCATAGCCGACGGTTTTTCATACATATTTGACAGCGCCTTCATCAGATCTGACGTTGTCTTCTCCTTGATGATGTTAAACGCCACGTTTCTGGATAGCGTCAACCGGATCATCCCTAAGGCTTGTCGATCCTTGAGCTTCCACTGTTCCGTGGTCATGGTATCCGGCTTCACCCCCAATAGAGGTTCGTGAAGATCTTTCTGGTACAGATAATCTTCAATCTGTATCTTCCAGAAACCGAAATCGGATCCATCGAACTTCTCAATTCCAATCTTTGAACTTTCCATCTTCACAGATCGTGGTGAATTTTGCCTTGCTCTGATACCAGTTGTTAGGATCGCACAACAACGCACACGCTCGATCTAGATGATCACAAAGAGAAGGATAGAGAGAATTGCAAGGAGAACTCTACTAAAAGGATTTTTTATTGATGACTTCAGGCATGTACAACAAGAGAGTACAGAGAATAGAAAAGTACATTTAAGAGCTTTACTGGACGGGATATATATATGGTTCAGTCTACTAAATATAGCTTTACCAGATTTAATCATCTACTATATATAGCTATGTACCATATATAGCTTTACCGGATATAGCCATTGACCAAGCTATAAATACAGGGAGCAGACTCCATAACTCAACACAGGCTTGGTGATTTAGAATAGAATGTCGAAGAGACGGAGCGTAAAAAACAGTAAAAGAGTGCTTAAAATCGAAACCCTTATTCGGAAACCATAATCTGTGACGTTTGAAGTACATGCTAAAACACCGAGACACGGTCAACGTTTTTCGAAATTCCCATGGGTAATGATCAGGCATAATGAACTAGAATAGAATTTCGTAAAAGCGGAGTGCATAAAACGGTAAAAGTGTGCTTAAAATCGAACTCTAATTCGGGAAACCCAAATATGTGAAGTTTGAAGTACGTGCTCACAAAACCGACTCACGGTCGACGTTTTTACAAACTTTTGTGGGGAATGATCAGGGACAAGGATTTAGATTACAATTTCGAAGAAACGGAGTGCATCAAACAGTAAAAGAGTGATTAAAGTCGAACCCTAATCTGGGACGTCTGAAGTACGTGATCAAAAAACTGAGTCGCGGTCGAGGTTTTTTGAAACTTTCGTTGCGAATGATCAGGCTTGGTGATTTAGAATAGAATGTCGAAGAGACGGAGCGTAAAAAACAGTAAAAGAGTGCTTAAAATCGAAACCCTTATTCGGAAACCATAATCTGTGACGTTTGAAGTACATGCTAAAAAGTCGAGACACGGTCAACGTTTCTCGAAATTTCTATGGGTAGGCATAATGAACTAGAATAGAATTTCGTAGAAACGGAGTGCATAAAACGGTAAAAGTGTGCTCAAAATCGAACTCTAATTCGGGAAACCCTAATATGTGAAGTTTGAAGTACGTGCTCACAAAACCGACTCACGGTCGACGTTTTTACAAACTTTTGTGGGGAATGATCAGGGACAAGGATTTAGATTACAATTTCGAAGAAACGGAGTGCATCAAACAGTAAAACAGTGATTAAAGTCGAACCCTAATCTGGGACGTCTGAAGTACGTGCTCAAAAAACTGAGTCGCGGTCGAGGTTTTTTGAAACTTTCGTTGCGAATGATCAGGCTTGGTGATTTAGAATACAATGTCGAAGAGACGGAGCGTAAAAAACAGTAAAAGAGTGCTTAAAATCGAAACCCTTATTCGGAAACCATAATCTGTGACGTTTGAAGTACATGCTAAAAAACCGAAACACGGTCAACGTTTTTCGAAATTCCTATGGGTAATGATCAGGCATAATGAACTAGAATAGAATTTCGTAGAAGCGGAGTGCATAAAACGGTAAAAGTGTGCTTAAAATCGAACTCTAATTCGGGAAACCCTAATATGTGAAGTTTGAAGTACGTGCTCACAAAACCGACTCACGGTCGACGTTTTTACAAACTTTTGTGGGGAATGATTAGGGACAAGGATTTAGATTACAATTTCGAAGAAACTGAGTGCATCAAACAGTAAAAGAGTGATTAAAGTCAAACCCTAATCTGGGACGTCTGAAGTACATGCTCAAAAAACTGAGTCGCGGTCGAGGTTTTTTGAAACTTTCGTTGCGAATGATCAGGCTTGGTGATTTAGAATAGAATGTCGAAGAGACGGAGCGTAAAAAACAGTAAAAGAGTGCTTAAAATCGAAACCCTTATTCGGAAACCATAATCTGTGATGTTTGAAGTACATGCTAAAAAACCGAGACACGGTCAACGTTTCTCGAAATTTCTATGGGTAGGCATAATGAACTAGAATAGAATTTCGTAGAAACGGAGTGCATAAAACGGTAAAAGTGTGCTTAAAATCGAACTCTAATTCGGGAAACCCTAATATGTGAAGTTTGAAGTACGTGCTCACAAAACCGACTCACGGTCGACGTTTTTACAAACTTTTGTGGGGAATGATCAGGGACAAGGATTTAGATTACAATTTCGAAGAAACGGAGTGCATCAAACAGTAAAAGAGTGATTAAAGTCAAACCCTAATCTGGGATGTCTGAAGTACGTGCTCAAAAAACTGAGTCGGGGTCGAGGTTTTTTGAAACTTTCGTTGCGAATGATCAGGCTTGGTGATTTAGAATAGAATGTCGAAGAGACGGAGCGTAAAAAATAGTAAAAGAGTGCTTAAAATCGAAACCCTTATTCGGAAACCATAATCTGTGATGTTTGAAGTACATGCTAAAAAACCGAGACACGGTCAACGTTTCTCGAAATTTCTATGGGTAGGCATAATGAACTAGAATAGAATTTCGTAGAAACGGAGTGCATAAAACGGTAAAAGTGTGCTTAAAATCGAACTCTAATTCGGGAAACCCTAATATGTGAAGTTTGAAGTACGTGCTCACAAAACCGACTCACGGTCGACGTTTTTACAAACTTTTGTGGGGAATGATCAGGGACAAGGATTTAGATTACGTAAAATTTCGAAGAAATGGAGTGCATCAAACAGTAAAAGAGTGATTAAAGTCGAACCCTAATCTGGGACGTCTGAAGTACGTGCTCAAAAAACTGAGTCGCGGTCGAGATTTTTTGAAACTTTCATTGCGAATGATCAGGCTTGGTGATTTAGAATAGAATGTCGAAGAGACGGAGCGTAAAAAACAGTAAAAGAGTGCTTAAAATCGAAACCCTTATTCGGAAACCATAATCTGTGACGTTTTAAGTACATGCTAAAAAACCGAGACACAGTCAACGTTTCTCGAAATTTCTATGGGTAATGATCAGGCATAATGAACTAGAATAGAATTTCGTAGAAAAGGAGTGCATAAAACGGTAAAAGTGTGCCTAAAATCGAACTTTAATCGGGAAACCCTAATATGTGAAGTTTGAAGTACGTGCTCACAAAACCGACTCACGGTCGACGTTTTTACAAACCTTTGTGGGGAATGATCAGGGACAAGGATTTAGATTACAATTTCGAAGAAACGGAGTGCATAAAACAGTAAAAGAGTGATTAAAGTCGAACCCTAATCTGGGACGTCTGAAGTACATGCTCAAAAAACTTAGTCGCGGTCGAGGTTTTTTGAAACTTTCGTTGCGAATGATCAGGCTTTGTGATTTAGAATAGAATGTCGAAGAGACGGAGTGTAAAAAACAGTAAAAGAGTGCTTAAAATCGAAACCCTTATTCGAAAACCATAATCTGTGACGTTTGTAGTACATGCTAAAAAACCGAGACACGGTCAACGTTTCTCGAAATTTCTATGGGTAATGATCAGGCATAATGAACTAGAATAGAATTTCGTAGAAGCGGAGTGCATAAAACGGTAAAAGTGTGCTTAAAATCGAACTCTAATTCGGGAAACCCTAATATGTGAAGTTTGAAGTACGTGCTCACAAAACCGACTCACGGTCGACGTTTTTACAAACTTTTGTGGGGAATGATTAGGGACAAGGATTTAGATTACAATTTCGAAGAAACTGAGTGCATCAAACAGTAAAAGAGTGATTAAAGTCAAACCCTAATCTGGGACGTCTGAAGTACATGCTCAAAAAACTGAGTCGCGGTCGAGGTTTTTTGAAACTTTCGTTGCGAATGATCAGGCTTGGTGATTTAGAATAGAATGTCGAAGAGACGGAGCGTAAAAAACAGTAAAAGAGTGCTTAAAATCGAAACCCTTATTCGGAAACCATAATCTGTGATGTTTGAAGTACATGCTAAAAAACCGAGACACGGTCAACGTTTCTCGAAATTTCTATGGGTAGGCATAATGAACTAGAATAGAATTTCGTAGAAACGGAGTGCATAAAACGGTAAAAGTGTGCTTAAAATCGAACTCTAATTCGGAACCCTAATATGTGAAGTTTGAAGTACGTGCTCACAAAACCGACTCACGGTCGACGTTTTTACAAACTTTTGTGGGGAATGATCAGGGACAAGGATTTAGATTACAATTTCGAAGAAACGGAGTGCATCAAACAGTAAAAGAGTGATTAAAGTCAAACCCTAATCTGGGATGTCTGAAGTACGTGCTCAAAAAACTGAGTCGGGGTCGAGGTTTTTTGAAACTTTCGTTGCGAATGATCAGGCTTGGTGATTTAGAATAGAATGTCGAAGAGACGGAGCGTAAAAAATAGTAAAAGAGTGCTTAAAATCGAAACCCTTATTCGGAAACCATAATCTGTGATGTTTGAAGTACATGCTAAAAAACCGAGACACGGTCAACGTTTCTCGAAATTTCTATGGGTAGGCATAATGAACTAGAATAGAATTTCGTAGAAACGGAGTGCATAAAACGGTAAAAGTGTGCTTAAAATCGAACTCTAATTCGGGAAACCCTAATATGTGAAGTTTGAAGTACGTGCTCACAAAACCGACTCACGGTCGACGTTTTTACAAACTTTTGTGGGGAATGATCAGGGACAAGGATTTAGATTACGTAAAATTTCGAAGAAATGGAGTGCATCAAACAGTAAAAGAGTGATTAAAGTCGAACCCTAATCTGGGACGTCTGAAGTACGTGCTCAAAAAACTGAGTCGCGGTCGAGATTTTTTGAAACTTTCATTGCGAATGATCAGGCTTGGTGATTTAGAATAGAATGTCGAAGAGACGGAGCGTAAAAAACAGTAAAAGAGTGCTTAAAATCGAAACCCTTATTCGGAAACCATAATCTGTGACGTTTTAAGTACATGCTAAAAAACCGAGACACAGTCAACGTTTCTCGAAATTTCTATGGGTAATGATCAGGCATAATGAACTAGAATAGAATTTCGTAGAAAAGGAGTGCATAAAACGGTAAAAGTGTGCCTAAAATCGAACTTTAATCGGGAAACCCTAATATGTGAAGTTTGAAGTACGTGCTCACAAAACCGACTCACGGTCGACGTTTTTACAAACCTTTGTGGGGAATGATCAGGGACAAGGATTTAGATTACAATTTCGAAGAAACGGAGTGCATAAAACAGTAAAAGAGTGATTAAAGTCGAACCCTAATCTGGGACGTCTGAAGTACGTGCTCAAAAAACTTAGTCGCGGTCGAGGTTTTTTGAAACTTTCGTTGCGAATGATCAGGCTTTGTGATTTAGAATAGAATGTTGAAGAGACGGAGTGTAAAAAACAGTAAAAGAGTGCTTAAAATCGAAACCCTTATTCGAAAACCATAATCTGTGACGTTTGTAGTACATGCTAAAAAACCGAGACACGGTCAACGTTTCTCGAAATTTCTATGGGTAATGATCAGGCATAATGAACTAGAATAGAATTTCGTAGAAGCGGAGTGCATAAAACGGTAAAAGTGTGCTTAAAATCGAACTCTAATTCGGGAAACCCTAATATGTGAAGTTTGAAGTACGTGCTCACAAAACCGACTCACGGTCGACGTTTTTACAAACTTTTGTGGGGAATGATTAGGGACAAGGATTTAGATTACAATTTCGAAGAAACTGAGTGCATCAAACAGTAAAAGAGTGATTAAAGTCAAACCCTAATCTGGGACGTCTGAAGTACATGCTCAAAAAACTGAGTCGCGGTCGAGGTTTTTTGAAACTTTCGTTGCGAATGATCAGGCTTGGTGATTTAGAATAGAATGTCGAAGAGACGGAGCGTAAAAAACAGTAAAAGAGTGCTTAAAATCGAAACCCTTATTCGGAAACCATAATCTGTGATGTTTGAAGTACATGCTAAAAAACCGAGACACGGTCAACGTTTCTCGAAATTTCTATGGGTAGGCATAATGAACTAGAATAGAATTTCGTAGAAACGGAGTGCATAAAACGGTAAAAGTGTGCTTAAAATCGAACTCTAATTCGGAACCCTAATATGTGAAGTTTGAAGTACGTGCTCACAAAACCGACTCACGGTCGACGTTTTTACAAACTTTTGTGGGGAATGATCAGGGACAAGGATTTAGATTACAATTTCGAAGAAACGGAGTGCATCAAACAGTAAAAGAGTGATTAAAGTCAAACCCTAATCTGGGATGTCTGAAGTACGTGCTCAAAAAACTGAGTCGGGGTCGAGGTTTTTTGAAACTTTCGTTGCGAATGATCAGGCTTGGTGATTTAGAATAGAATGTCGAAGAGACGGAGCGTAAAAAATAGTAAAAGAGTGCTTAAAATCGAAACCCTTATTCGGAAACCATAATCTGTGATGTTTGAAGTACATGCTAAAAAACCGAGACACGGTCAACGTTTCTCGAAATTTCTATGGGTAGGCATAATGAACTAGAATAGAATTTCGTAGAAACGGAGTGCATAAAACGGTAAAAGTGTGCTTAAAATCGAACTCTAATTCGGGAAACCCTAATATGTGAAGTTTGAAGTACGTGCTCACAAAACCGACTCACGGTCGACGTTTTTACAAACTTTTGTGGGGAATGATCAGGGACAAGGATTTAGATTACGTAAAATTTCGAAGAAATGGAGTGCATCAAACAGTAAAAGAGTGATTAAAGTCGAACCCTAATCTGGGACGTCTGAAGTACGTGCTCAAAAAACTGAGTCGCGGTCGAGATTTTTTGAAACTTTCATTGCGAATGATCAGGCTTGGTGATTTAGAATAGAATGTCGAAGAGACGGAGCGTAAAAAACAGTAAAAGAGTGCTTAAAATCGAAACCCTTATTCGGAAACCATAATCTGTGACGTTTTAAGTACATGCTAAAAAACCGAGACACAGTCAACGTTTCTCGAAATTTCTATGGGTAATGATCAGGCATAATGAACTAGAATAGAATTTCGTAGAAAAGGAGTGCATAAAACGGTAAAAGTGTGCCTAAAATCGAACTTTAATCGGGAAACCCTAATATGTGAAGTTTGAAGTACGTGCTCACAAAACCGACTCACGGTCGACGTTTTTACAAACCTTTGTGGGGAATGATCAGGGACAAGGATTTAGATTACAATTTCGAAGAAACGGAGTGCATAAAACAGTAAAAGAGTGATTAAAGTCGAACCCTAATCTGGGACGTCTGAAGTACATGCTCAAAAAACTTAGTCGCGGTCGAGGTTTTTTGAAACTTTCGTTGCGAATGATCAGGCTTTGTGATTTAGAATAGAATGTCGAAGAGACGGAGTGTAAAAAACAGTAAAAGAGTGCTTAAAATCGAAACCCTTATTCGAAAACCATAATCTGTGACGTTTGTAGTACATGCTAAAAAACCGAGACACGGTCAACGTTTCTCGAAATTTCTATGGGTAATGATCAGGCATAATGAACTAGAATAGAATTTCGTAGAAGCGGAGTGCATAAAACGGTAAAAGTGTGCTTAAAATCGAACTCTAATTCGGGAAACCCTAATATGTGAAGTTTGAAGTACGTGCTCACAAAACCGACTCACGGTCGACGTTTTTACAAACTTTTGTGGGGAATGATTAGGGACAAGGATTTAGATTACAATTTCGAAGAAACTGAGTGCATCAAACAGTAAAAGAGTGATTAAAGTCAAACCCTAATCTGGGACGTCTGAAGTACATGCTCAAAAAACTGAGTCGCGGTCGAGGTTTTTTGAAACTTTCGTTGCGAATGATCAGGCTTGGTGATTTAGAATAGAATGTCGAAGAGACGGAGCGTAAAAAACAGTAAAAGAGTGCTTAAAATCGAAACCCTTATTCGGAAACCATAATCTGTGATGTTTGAAGTACATGCTAAAAAACCGAGACACGGTCAACGTTTCTCGAAATTTCTATGGGTAGGCATAATGAACTAGAATAGAATTTCGTAGAAACGGAGTGCATAAAACGGTAAAAGTGTGCTTAAAATCGAACTCTAATTCGGAACCCTAATATGTGAAGTTTGAAGTACGTGCTCACAAAACCGACTCACGGTCGACGTTTTTACAAACTTTTGTGGGGAATGATCAGGGACAAGGATTTAGATTACAATTTCGAAGAAACGGAGTGCATCAAACAGTAAAAGAGTGATTAAAGTCAAACCCTAATCTGGGATGTCTGAAGTACGTGCTCAAAAAACTGAGTCGGGGTCGAGGTTTTTTGAAACTTTCGTTGCGAATGATCAGGCTTGGTGATTTAGAATAGAATGTCGAAGAGACGGAGCGTAAAAAATAGTAAAAGAGTGCTTAAAATCGAAACCCTTATTCGGAAACCATAATCTGTGATGTTTGAAGTACATGCTCAAAAACCGAGACACGGTCAACGTTTCTCGAAATTTCTATGGGTAGGCATAATGAACTAGAATAGAATTTCGTAGAAACGGAGTGCATAAAACGGTAAAAGTGTGCTTAAAATCGAACTCTAATTCGGGAAACCCTAATATGTGAAGTTTGAAGTACGTGCTCACAAAACCGACTCACGGTCGACGTTTTTACAAACTTTTGTGGGGAATGATCAGGGACAAGGATTTAGATTACGTAAAATTTCGAAGAAATGGAGTGCATCAAACAGTAAAAGAGTGATTAAAGTCGAACCCTAATCTGGGACGTCTGAAGTACGTGCTCAAAAAACTGAGTCGCGGTCGAGATTTTTTGAAACTTTCATTGCGAATGATCAGGCTTGGTGATTTAGAATAGAATGTCGAAGAGACGGAGCGTAAAAAACAGTAAAAGAGTGCTTAAAATCGAAACCCTTATTCGGAAACCATAATCTGTGACGTTTTAAGTACATGCTAAAAAACCGAGACACAGTCAACGTTTCTCGAAATTTCTATGGGTAATGATCAGGCATAATGAACTAGAATAGAATTTCGTAGAAAAGGAGTGCATAAAACGGTAAAAGTGTGCCTAAAATCGAACTTTAATCGGGAAACCCTAATATGTGAAGTTTGAAGTACGTGCTCACAAAACCGACTCACGGTCGACGTTTTTACAAACCTTTGTGGGGAATGATCAGGGACAAGGATTTAGATTACAATTTCGAAGAAACGGAGTGCATAAAACAGTAAAAGAGTGATTAAAGTCGAACCCTAATCTGGGACGTCTGAAGTACGTGCTCAAAAAACTTAGTCGCGGTCGAGGTTTTTTGAAACTTTCGTTGCGAATGATCAGGCTTTGTGATTTAGAATAGAATGTCGAAGAGACGGAGTGTAAAAAACAGTAAAAGAGTGCTTAAAATCGAAACCCTTATTCGAAAACCATAATCTGTGACGTTTGTAGTACATGCTAAAAAACCGAGACACGGTCAACGTTTCTCGAAATTTCTATGGGTAATGATCAGGCATAATGAACTAGAATAGAATTTCGTAGAAACGGAGTGCATAAAACGGTAAAAGTGTGCTTAAAATCGAACTCTAATTCGAGAAACCCTAATATGTGAAGTTTGAAGTACGTGCTCACAAAACCGACTCACGGTCGACGTTTTTACAAACTTTTGTGGGGAATGATCAGGGACAAGGATTTAGATTACGTAAAATTTAGAAGAAACGGAGTGCATCAAACAGTAAAAGAGTGATTAAAGTCGAACCCTAATCTGGGACGTCTGAAGTACGTGCTAAAAAACTGAGTCGCGGTCGAGGTTTTTTGAAACTTTCGTTGCGAATGATCAGGCTTGGTGATTTAGAATAGAATGTCGAAGAGACGGAGCGTAAAAAACAGTAAAAGAGTGCTTAAAATCGAAACCCTTATTCGGAAACCATAATCTGTGATGTTTGAAGTACATGCTAAAAAACCGAGACACGGTCAACGTTTCTCGAAATTTCTATGGGTAGGCATAATGAACTAGAATAGAATTTCGTAGAAACGGAGTGCATAAAACGGTAAAAGTGTGCTTAAAATCGAACTCTAATTCGGGAAACCCTAATATGTGAAGTTTGAAGTACGTGCTCACAAAACCGACTCACGGTCAACGTTTTTACAAACTTTTGTGGGGAATGATCAGGGACAAGGATTTAGATTACGTAAAATTTCGAAGAAACGGAGTGCATCAAACAGTAAAAGAGTGATTAAAGTCGAACCCTAATCTGGGACGTCTGAAGTACGTGCTCAAAAAACTGAGTCGCGGTCGAAGTTTTTTGAAACTTTCGTTGCAAATGATCAGGCTTGGTGATTTAGAATAGAATGTCGAATTGACGGACCGTAAAAAACAGTAAAAGAGTGCTTAAAATCGAAACCCTTATTCGGAAACCATAATCTGTGACGTTTGAAGTACATGCTAAAAAACCGAGACACGGTCAACGTTTCTCGAAATTTCTATGAGAAGGCATAATGAACTATAATAGAATTTCGTAGAAACGAAGTGCATAAAACGGTAAAAGTGTGCTTAAAATCGAACTGTAATTCGGGAAACCCTAATATGTGAAGTTTGAAGTACGTGCTCACAAAACCGATTCACGGTCGACGTTTTTACAAACTTTTGTGGGGAATGATCAGGGACAAGGATTTAGATTACAATTTCGAAGAAACGGAGTACATCAAACAGTAAAAGAGTGATTAAAGTCGAACCCTAATCTGGGACGTCTGAAGTACGTGCTCAAAAAACTGAGTCGCGGTCGAGGTTTTTTGAAACTTTCGTTGCGAATGATCAGGCTTGGTGATTTAGAATAGAATGTCGAAGAGACGGAGCGTAAAAAACAGTAAAAGAGTGCTTAAAATCGAAACCCTTATTCGGAAACCATAATCTGTGACGTTTGAAGTACATGCTAAAAAACCGAGACACGGTCAACGTTTCTCAAAATTTCTATGGGTAGGCATAATGAACTAGAATAGAATTTCGTAGAAACGGAGTGCATAAAACGGTAAAAGTGTGCTTAAAATCGAACTCTAATTCGGGAAACCCTAATATGTGAAGTTTGAAGTACGTGCTCACAAAACCGACTCACGGTCGACGTTTTTACAAACTTTTGTGGGGAATGATCAGGGACAAGGATTTAGATTACGTAAAATTTCGAAGAAACGGAGTGCATCAAACAGTAAAAGAGTGATTAAAGTCGAACCCTAATCTGGGACGTCTGAAGTACGTGCTCAAAAAACTTAGTCGCGGTCGAGGTTTTTTGAAACTTTCGTTGCTAATGATCAGGCTTGGTGATTTAGAATAAATGTCGAAGAGACGGAGCGTAAAAAACAGTAAAAGAGTGCTTAAAATCGAAACCCTTATTCGGAAACCATAATCTGTGACGTTTGAAGTACATGCTAAAAAACCGAGACACGGTCAACGTTTCTCGTAATTTCTATGGGTAATGATCAGGCATAATGAACTAGAATAGAATTTCGTAGAAACGGAGTGCATAAAACGGTAAAAGTGTGCTTAAAACCGAACTCTAATTTGGGAAACCCTAATATGTGAAGTTTGAAGTACGTGCTCACAAAAACGACTCACGGTCGACGTTTTTACAAACTTTTGTGGGGAATGATCAGGGACAAGGATTTAGATTACAATTTCGAAGAAACGGAGTACATCAACCAGTAAAAGAGTGATTCAAGTCGAACCCTAATCTGGGACGTTTGAAGTACGTGCTCAAAAAACTGAGTCGCGGTCGAGGTTTTTCGAAACTTTCGTTGCGAATGATCAGGCTTGGTGATTTAGAATAGAATGTCGAAGAGACGGAGCGTAAAAAACAGTAAAAGAGTGCTTAAAATCGAAACCCTTATTCGGAAACCATAATCTGTGACGTTTGAAGTACATGCTAAAAAACCGAGACACGGTCAACGTTTCTCGAAATTTCTATGGGTAGGCATAATGAACTAGAATAGAATTTTGTAGAAACGGAGTGCATAAACGGTAAAAGTGTGCTTAAAATCGAACTCTAATTCAGGAAACCCTAATATGTGAAGTTTGAAAAACGTGCTCACAAAACCGACTCACGGTCGACGTTTTTACAAACTTTTGTGGGGAATGATCAGGGACAAGGATTTAGATTACAATTTTGAAGAAACGGAGTGCATCAAACAGTAAAAGAGTGATTAAAGTCGAACCCTAATCTGGGACGTCTGAAGTACGTGCTCAAAAAACTGAGTCGCGGTCGAGATTTTTTGAAACTTTCGTTGCGAATGATCAGGCTTGGTGATTTAGAATAGAATGTCGAAGAGACGGAGCGTAAAAAACAGTAAAAGAGTGCTTAAAATCGAAACCCTTATTCGGAAACCATAATATGTGACGTTTGAAGTACATGCTAAAAAACCGAGACACGGTCAACGTTTCTCGAAATTTCTATGGGAAGGCATAATGAACTATAATAGAATTTCGTAGAAACGGAGTGCATAAAACGGTAAAAGTGTGCTTAAAATCGAACTGTAATTCGGGAAACCCTAATATGTGAAGTTTGAAGTACGTGCTCACAAAAACGACTCACGGTCGACGTTTTTACAAACTTTTGTGGGGAATGATCAGGGACAAGGATTTAGATTACAATTTCGAAGAAACGGAGTACATCAACCAGTAAAAGAGTGATTCAAGTCGAACCCTAATCTGGGACGTTTGAAGTACGTGCTCAAAAAACTGAGTCGCGGTCGAGATTTTTTGAAACTTTCGTTGCGAATGATCAGGCTTGGTGATTTAGAATAGAATGTCGAAGAGACGGAGCGTAAAAAACAGTAAAAGAGTGCTTAAAATCGAAACCCTTATTCGGAAACCATAATCTGTGACGTTTGAAGTACATGCTAAAAAACCGAGACACGGTCAACGTTTCTCGAAATTTCTATGGGTAGGCATAATGAACTAGAATAGAATTTCGTAGAAACGGAGTGCATAAAACGGTAAAAGTGTGCTTAAAATCGAACTCTAATTCAGGAAACCCTAATATGTGAAGTTTGAAAAACGTACTTACAAAACCGACTCACGGTCGACGTTTTTACAAACTTTTGTGGGGAATGATCAGGGACAAGGATTTAGATTACGTAAAATTTCGAAGAAACGGAGTGCATCAAACAGTAAAAGAGTGATTAAAGTCGAACCCTAATCTGGGACGTCTGAAGTACGTGCTCAAAAAACTGAGTCGCGGTCGAGGTTTTTTGAAACTTTCGTTGCGAATGATCAGGCTTGGTGATTTAGAATAGAATGTCGAAGAGACGGAGCGTAAAAAACAGTAAAAGAGTGCTTAAAATCGAAACCCTTATTCGGAAACCATAATCTGTGACGTTTGAAGTACATGCTAAAAAACCGAGACACGGTCAACGTTTCTCGAAATTTCTATGGGTAGGCATAATGAACTAGAATAGAATTTCGTAGAAACGGAGTGCATAAAACGGTAAAAGTGTGCTTAAAATCGAACTCTAATTCGGCAAACCCTAATATGTGAAGTTTGAAGTACGTGCTTACAAAACCGATTCACGGTCGACGTTTTTACAAACTTTTGTGGGGAATGATCAGGGACAAGGATTTAGATTACAATTTCGAAGAAACGGAGTACATCAACTAGTAAAAGAGTGATTCAAGTCGAACCCTAATCTGGGACGTCTGAAGTACGTGCTCAAAAAACTGAGTCGCGGTCGAGGTTTTTCGAAACTTTCGTTGCGAATGATCAGGCTTGGTGATTTAGAATAGAATGTCGAAGAGACGGAGCGTAAAAAACAGTAAAAGAGTGCTTAAAATCGAAACCCTTATTCGGAAACCATAATCTGTGACGTTTGAAGTACATGCTAAAAAACCGAGACACGGTCAACGTTTCTCGAAATTTCTATGGGTAGGCATAATGAACTAGAATAGAATTTCGTAGAAACGGAGTGCATAAAACGGTAAAAGTGTGCTTAAAATCGAACTCTAATTCGGGAAACCCTAATATGTGAAGTTTGAAGTACGTGCTCACAAACCGATTCAGGGTCGACGTTTTTACAAACTTTTGTGGGGAATGATCAGGGACAAGGATTTAGATTACAATTTAAAAGAAACGGAGTACATCAACCAGTAAAAGAGTGATTAAAGTTGAACCCTAATCTGGGACGTCTGAAGTACGTTCTCAAAAAACTGAGTCGCGGTCGAGGTTTTTTGAAACTTTCGTTGCGAATGATCAGGCTTGGTGATTTAGAATAGAATGTCGAAGAGACGGAGCGTAAAAAACAGTAAAAGAGTGCTTAAAATCGAAACCCTTATTCGGAAACCATAATCTGTGACGTTTGAAGTACATGCTAAAAAACCGAGACACGGTCAACGTTTCTCGAAATTTCTATGGGTAGGCATAATGAACTAGAATAGAATTTTGTAGAAACGGAGTGCATAAAACGGTAAAAGTGTGCTTAAAATCGAACTCTAATTCAGGAAACCCTAATATGTGAAGTTTGAAAAACGTGCTTACAAAACCGACTCACGGTCGACGTTTTTACAAACTTTTGTGGGGAATGATCAGGGACAAGGATTTAGATTTCAATTTTGAAGAAACGGAGTGCATCAAACAGTAAAAGAGTGATTAAAGTCGAACCCTAATCTGGGACGTCTGAAGTACGTGCTCAAAAAACTGAGTAGCGGTCGAGGTTTTTTGAAACTTTCGTTGCGAATGATCAGGCTTGGTGATTTAGAATAGAATGTCGAAGAGACGGAGCGTAAAAAACAGTAAAAGAGTGCTTAAAATCGAAACCCTTATTCGGAAACCATAATCTGTGACGTTTGAAGTACATGCTAAAAAACCGAGACACGGTCAACGTTTCTCGAAATTTCTATGGGTAGGCATAATGAACTAGAATAGAATTTCGTAGAAGCGGAGTGCATAAAACAAAAAAATTGTGCTTAAAATCGAACTCTAATTCGGGAAACCCTAATATGTGAAGTTTGAAGTACGTGCTCACAAAACCGACTCACGGTCGACGTTTTTACAAACTTTTGTGGGGAATGATCAGGGACAAGGATTTAGATTACGTAAAAATTCGAAGAAACGGAGTGCATCAAACAGTAAAAGAGTGATTAAAGTCGAACCCTAATCTGGGACGTCTAAAGTACGTGTTAAAAAAACTGAGTCGCGGTCGAGGTTTTTTGAAACTTTCGTTGCGAATGATCAGGCTTGGTGATTTAGAATAGAATGTCGAAGAGACGGAGCGTAAAAAACAGTAAAAGAGTGCTTAAAATCGAAACCCTTATTCGGAAACCATAATCTGTGACGTTTGAAGTACATGCTAAAAAACCGAGACACGGTCAACGTTTCTCGATATTTCTATGGGTTGGCATAATGAACTAGAATAGAATTTCGTAGAAACGGAGTGCATAAAACGGTAAAAGTGTGCTTAAAATCGAACTCTAATTCGAGAAACCCTAATATGTGAAGTTTGAAGTACGTGCTCACAAAACCGACTCACGGTCGACGTTTTTACAAACTTTTGTGGGGAATGATCAGGGACCCAGGATTTAGATTACGTAAAAATTCGAAGAAACGGAGTGCATCAAACAGTAAAAGAGTGATTAAAGTCGAACCCTAATCTAGGACGTCTAAAGTACGTGTTAAAAAAACTGAGTCGCGGTCGAGGTTTTTTGAAACTTTCGTTGCGAATGATCAGGCTTGGTGATTTAGAATAGAATGTCGAAGAGACGGAGCGTAAAAAACAGTAAAAGAGTGCTTAACATCGAAACCCTTATTCGGAAACCATAATCTGTGACGTTTGAAGTACATGCTAAAAAACCGAGACACGGTCAACGTTTCTCGAAATTTCTATGGGTTGGCATAATGAACTAGAATAGAATTTCGTAGAAACGGAGTGCATAAAACGGTAAAAGTGTGCTTAAAATCGAACTCTAATTCGAGAAACCCTAATATGTGAAGTTTGAAGTACGTGCTCACAAAACCGACTCACGGTCGACGTTTTTACAAACTTTTGTTGGGAATGATCAGGGACAAGGATTTAGATTACAGTTTCGAAGAAACGGAGTGCATCAAACAGTAAAAGAGTGATTAAAGTCGAACCCTAATCTGGGACGTCTGAAGTACGTGCTCAAAAAACTGAGTAGCGGTCGAGGTTTTTTGAAACTTTCGTTGCGAATGATCAGGCTTGGTGATTTAGAATAGAATGTCGAAGAGACGGAGCGTAAAAAACAGTAAAAGAGTGCTTAAAATCGAAACCCTTATTCGGAAACCATAATCTGTGACGTTTGAAGTACATGCTAAAAAACCGAGACACGGTCAACGTTTCTCGAAATTTCTATGGGTAGGCATAATGAACTAGAATAGAATTTCGTAGAAGCGGAGTGCATAAAACGAAAAAATTGTGCTTAAAATCGAACTCTAATTCGGGAAACCCTAATATGTGAAGTTTGAAGTACGTGCTCACAAAACCGACTCACGGTCGACGTTTTTACAAACTTTTGTGGGGAATGATCAGGGACAAGGATTTAGATTACGTAAAAATTCGAAGAAACGGAGTGCATCAAACAGTAAAAGAGTGATTAAAGTCGAACCCTAATCTGGGACGTCTAAAGTACGTGTTAAAAAAACTGAGTCGCGGTCGAGGTTTTTTGAAACTTTCGTTGCGAATGATCAGGCTTGGTGATTTAGAATAGAATGTCGAAGAGACGGAGCGTAAAAAACAGTAAAAGAGTGCTTAAAATCGAAACCCTTATTCGGAAACCATAATCTGTGACGTTTGAAGTACATGCTAAAAAACCGAGACACGGTCAACGTTTCTCGATATTTCTATGGGTTGGCATAATGAACTAGAATAGAATTTCGTAGAAACGGAGTGCATAAAACGGTAAAAGTGTGCTTAAAATCGAACTCTAATTCGAGAAACCCTAATATGTGAAGTTTGAAGTACGTGCTCACAAAACCGACTCACGGTCGACGTTTTTACAAACTTTTGTGGGGAATGATCAGGGACCCAGGATTTAGATTACGTAAAAATTCGAAGAAACGGAGTGCATCAAACAGTAAAAGAGTGATTAAAGTCGAACCCTAATCTAGGACGTCTAAAGTACGTGTTAAAAAAACTGAGTCGCGGTCGAGGTTTTTTGAAACTTTCGTTGCGAATGATCAGGCTTGGTGATTTAGAATAGAATGTCGAAGAGACGGAGCGTAAAAAACAGTAAAAGAGTGCTTAACATCGAAACCCTTATTCGGAAACCATAATCTGTGACGTTTGAAGTACATGCTAAAAAACCGAGACACGGTCAACGTTTCTCGAAATTTCTATGGGTTGGCATAATGAACTAGAATAGAATTTCGTAGAAACGGAGTGCATAAAACGGTAAAAGTGTGCTTAAAATCGAACTCTAATTCGAGAAACCCTAATATGTGAAGTTTGAAGTACGTGCTCACAAAACCGACTCACGGTCGACGTTTTTACAAACTTTTGTTGGGAATGATCAGGGACAAGGATTTAGATTACAATTTCGAAGAAACGGAGTGCATCAAACAGTAAAAGAGTGATTAAAGTCGAACCCTAATCTGGGACGTCTGAAGTACGTGCTCAAAAAACTGAGTAGCGGTCGAGGTTTTTTGAAACTTTCGTTGCGAATGATCAGGCTTGGTGATTTAGAATAGAATGTCGAAGAGACGGAGCGTAAAAAACAGTAAAAGAGTGCTTAAAATCGAAACCCTTATTCGGAAACCATAATCTGTGACGTTTGAAGTACATGCTAAAAAACCGAGACACGGTCAACGTTTCTCGAAATTTCTATGGGTAGGCATAATGAACTAGAATAGAATTTCGTAGAAGCGGAGTGCATAAAACGAAAAAATTGTGCTTAAAATCGAACTCTAATTCGGGAAACCCTAATATGTGAAGTTTGAAGTACGTGCTCACAAAACCGACTCACGGTCGACGTTTTTACAAACTTTTGTGGGGAATGATCAGGGACAAGGATTTAGATTACGTAAAAATTCGAAGAAACGGAGTGCATCAAACAGTAAAAGAGTGATTAAAGTCGAACCCTAATCTGGGACGTCTAAAGTACGTGTTAAAAAAACTGAGTCGCGGTCGAGGTTTTTTGAAACTTTCGTTGCGAATGATCAGGCTTGGTGATTTAGAATAGAATGTCGAAGAGACGGAGCGTAAAATACAGTAAAAGAGTGCTTAAAATCGAAACCCTTATTCGGAAACCATAATCTGTGACGTTTGAAGTACATGCTAAAAAACCGAGACACGGTCAACGTTTCTCGAAATTTCTATGGGTTGGCATAATGAACTAGAATAGAATTTCGTAGAAACGGAGTGCATAAAACGGTAAAAGTGTGCTTAAAATCGAACTCTAATTCGAGAAACCCTAATATGTGAAGTTTGAAGTACGTGCTCACAAAACCGACTCACGGTCGACGTTTTTACAAACTTTTGTGGGGAATGATCAGGGACAAGGATTTAGATTACAATTTCGAAGAAACGGAGTGCATCAAACAGTAAAAGAGTGATTAAAGTCGAACCCTAATCTGGGACGTCTGAAGTACGTGCTCAAAAAACTGAGTAGCGGTCGAGGTTTTTTGAAACTTTCGTTGCGAATGATCAGGCTTGGTGATTTAGAATAGAATGTCGAAGAGACGGAGCGTAAAAAACAGTAAAAGAGTGCTTAAAATCGAAACCCTTATTCGGAAACCATAATCTGTGACGTTTGAAGTACATGCTAAAAAACCGAGACACGGTCAACGTTTCTCGAAATTTCTATGGGTAGGCATAATGAACTAGAATAGAATTTCGTAGAAGCGGAGTGCATAAAACGAAAAAATTGTGCTTAAAATCGAACTCTAATTCGGGAAACCCTAATATGTGAAGTTTGAAGTACGTGCTCACAAAACCGACTCACGGTCGACGATTTTACAAACTTTTGTGTGGAATGATCAGGGACAAGGATTTAGATTACGTAAAAATTCGAAGAAACGGAGTGCATCAAACAGTAAAAGAGTGATTAAAGTCGAACCCTAATCTGGGACGTCTGAAGTACGTGTTAAAAAAACTGAGTCGCGGTCGAGGTTTTTTGAAACTTTCGTTGCGAATGATCAGGCTTGGTGATTTAGAATAGAATGTCGAAGAGACGGAGCGTAAAAAACAGTAAAAGAGTGCTTAAAATCGAAACCCTTATTCGGAAACCATAATCTGTGACGTTTGAAGTACATGCTAAAAAACCGAGACACGGTCAACGTTTCTCGAAATTTCTATGGGTTGGCATAATGAACTAGAATAGAATTTCGTAGAAACGGAGTGCATAAAACGGTAAAAGTGTGCTTAAAATCGAACTCTAATTCGAGAAACCCTAATATGTGAAGTTTGAAGTACGTGCTCACAAAACCGACTCACGGTCGACGTTTTTACAAACTTTTGTTGGGAATGATCAGGGACAAGGATTTAGATTACAATTTCGAAGAAACGGAGTGCATCAAACAGTAAAAGAGTGATTAAAGTCGAACCCTAATCTGGGACGTCTAAAGTATGTGCTCAAAAAACTTAGTAGCGGTCGAGGTTTTTTGAAACTTTCGTTGCGAATGATCAGGCTTGGTGATTTAGAATAGAATGTCGAAGAGACGGAGCGTAAAAAACAGTAAAAGAGTGCTTAAAATCGAAACCCTTATTCGGAAACCATAATCTGTGACGTTTGAAGTACATGCTAAAAAACCGAGACACGGTCAACGTTTCTCGAAATTTCTATGGGTAGGCATAATGAACTAGAATAGAATTTCGTAGAAGCGGAGTGCATAAAACGAAAAAATTGTGCTTAAAATCGAACTCTAATTCGGGAAACCCTAATATGTGAAGTTTGAAGTACGTGCTCACAAAACCGACTCACGGTCGACGTTTTTACAAACTTTTGTGGGGAATGATCAGGGACAAGGATTTAGATTACGTAAAAATTCGAAGAAACGGAGTGCATCAAACAGTAAAAGAGTGATTAAAGTCGAACCCTAATCTGGGACGTCTAAAGTACGTGTTAAAAAAACTGAGTCGCGGTCGAGGTTTTTTGAAACTTTCGTTGCGAATGATCAGGCTTGGTGATTTAGAATAGAATGTCGAAGAGACGGAGCGTAAAAAACAGTAAAAGAGTGCTTAAAATCGAAACCCTTATTCGGAAACCATAATCTGTGACGTTTGAAGTACATGCTAAAAAACCGAGACACGGTCAACGTTTCTCGAAATTTCTATGGGTTGGCATAATGAACTAGAATAGAATTTCGTAGAAACGGAGTGCATAAAACGGTAAAAGTGTGCTTAAAATCGAACTCTAATTCGAGAAACCCTAATATGTGAAGTTTGAAGTACGTGCTCACAAAACCGACTCACGGTCGACGTTTTTACAAACTTTTGTGGGGAATGATCAGGGACAAGGATTTAGATTACAATTTCGAAGAAACGGAGTGCATCAAACAGTAAAAGAGTGATTAAAGTCGAACCCTAATCTGGGACGTCTGAAGTACGTGCTCAAAAAACTGAGTAGCGGTCGAGATTTTTTGAAACTTTCGTTGCGAATGATCAGGCTTGGTGATTTAGAATAGAATGTCGAAGAGACGGAGCGTAAAAAACAGTAAAAGAGTGCTTAAAATCGAAACCCTTATTCGGAAACCATAATCTGTGACGTTTGAAGTACATGCTAAAAAACCGAGACACGGTCAACGTTTCTCGAAATTTCTATGGGTAGGCATAATGAACTAGAATAGAATTTCGTAGAAGCGGAGTGCATAAAACGAAAAAATTGTGCTTAAAATCGAACTCTAATTCGGGAAACCCTAATATGTGAAGTTTGAAGTACGTGCTCACAAAACCGACTCACGGTCGACGTTTTTACAAACTTTTGTGGGGAATGATCAGGGACAAGGATTTAGATTACAATTTCGAAGAAACGGAGTGCATCAAACAGTAAAAGAGTGATTAAAGTCGAACCCTAATCTGGGACGTCTGAAGTACGTGCTCAAAAAACTGAGTAGCGGTCGAGGTTTTTTGAAACTTTCGTTGCGAATGATCAGGCTTGGTGATTTAGAATAGAATGTCGAAGAGACGGAGCGTAAAAACAGTAAAAGAGTGCTTAAAATCGAAACCCTTATTCGGAAACCATAATCTGTGACGTTTGAAGTACATGCTAAAAAACCGAGACACGGTCAACGTTTCTCGAAATTTCTATGGGTAGGCATAATGAACTAGAATAGAATTTCGTAGAAGCGGAGTGCATAAAACGAAAAAATTGTGCTTAAAATCGAACTCTAATTCAGGAAACCCTAATATGTGAAGTTTGAAGTACGTGCTCACAAAACCGACTCACGGTCGACGTTTTTACAAACTTTTGTGGGGAATGATCAGGGACAAGGATTTAGATTACGTAAAAATTCGAAGAAACAGAGTGCATCAAACAGTAAAAGAGTGATTAAAGTCGAACCCTAATCTGGGACGTCTGAAGTACGTGTTAAAAAAACTGAGTCGCGGTCGAGGTTTTTTGAAACTTTCGTTGCGAATGATCAGGCTTGGTGATTTAGAATAGAATGTCGAAGAGACGGAGCGTAAAAAACAGTAAAAGAGTGCTTAAAATCGAAACCCTTATTCGGAAACCATAATCTGTGACGTTTGAAGTACATGCTAAAAAACCGAGACACGGTCAACGTTTCTCGAAATTTCTATGGGTTGGCATAATGAACTAGAATAGAATTTTGTAGAAATGGAGTGCATAAAACGGTAAAAGTGTGCTTAAAATCGAACTCTAATTCGAGAAACCCTAATATGTGAAGTTTGAAGTACGTGCTCACAAAACCGACTCACGGTCGACGTTTTTACAAACTTTTGTGGGGAATGATCAGGGACAAGGATTTAGATTACAATTTCGAAGAAACGGAGTGCATCAAACAGTAAAAGAGTGATTAAAGTCGAACCCTAATCTGGGACGTCTGAAGTACGTGCTCAAAAAACTGAGTAGCGGTCGAGGTTTTTTGAAACTTTCGTTGCGAATGATCAGGCTTGGTGATTTAGAATAGAATGTCGAAGAGACGGAGCGTAAAAAACAGTAAAAGAGTGCTTAAAATCGAAACCCTTATTCGGAAACCATAATCTGTGACGTTTGAAGTACATGCTAAAAAACCGAGACACGGTCAACGTTTCTCGAAATTTCTATGGGTAGGCATAATGAACTAGAATAGAATTTCGTAGAAGCGGAGTGCATAAAACGAAAAAATTGTGCTTAAAATCGAACTCTAATTCGGGAAACCCTAATATGTGAAGTTTGAAGTACGTGCTCACAAAACCGACTCACGGTCGACGTTTTTACAAACTTTTGTGGGGAATGATCAGGGACAAGGATTTAGATTACAATTTCGAAGAAACGGAGTGCATCAAACAGTAAAAGAGTGATTAAAGTCGAACCCTAATCTGGGACGTCTGAAGTACGTGCTCAAAAAACTGAGTAGCGGTCGAGGTTTTTTGAAACTTTCGTTGCGAATGATCAGGCTTGGTGATTTAGAATAGAATGTCGAAGAGACGGAGCGTAAAAACAGTAAAAGAGTGCTTAAAATCGAAACCCTTATTCGGAAACCATAATCTGTGACGTTTGAAGTACATGCTAAAAAACCGAGACACGGTCAACGTTTCTCGAAATTTCTATGGGTAGGCATAATGAACTAGAATAGAATTTCGTAGAAGCGGAGTGCATAAAACGAAAAAATTGTGCTTAAAATCGAACTCTAATTCAGGAAACCCTAATATGTGAAGTTTGAAGTACGTGCTCACAAAACCGACTCACGGTCGACGTTTTTACAAACTTTTGTGGGGAATGATCAGGGACAAGGATTTAGATTACGTAAAAATTCGAAGAAACAGAGTGCATCAAACAGTAAAAGAGTGATTAAAGTCGAACCCTAATCTGGGACGTCTGAAGTACGTGTTAAAAAAACTGAGTCGCGGTCGAGGTTTTTTGAAACTTTCGTTGCGAATGATCAGGCTTGGTGATTTAGAATAGAATGTCGAAGAGACGGAGCGTAAAAAACAGTAAAAGAGTGCTTAAAATCGAAACCCTTATTCGGAAACCATAATCTGTGACGTTTGAAGTACATGCTAAAAAACCGAGACACGGTCAACGTTTCTCGAAATTTCTATGGGTTGGCATAATGAACTAGAATAGAATTTTGTAGAAATGGAGTGCATAAAACGGTAAAAGTGTGCTTAAAATCGAACTCTAATTCGAGAAACCCTAATATGTGAAGTTTGAAGTACGTGCTCACAAAACCGACTCACGGTCGACGTTTTTACAAACTTTTGTGGGGAATGATCAGGGACAAGGATTTAGATTACAATTTCGAAGAAACGGAGTGCATCAAACAGTAAAAGAGTGATTAAAGTCGAACCCTAATCTGGGACGTCTGAAGTACGTGCTCAAAAAACTGAGTAGCGGTCGAGGTTTTTTGAAACTTTCGTTGCGAATGATCAGGCTTGGTGATTTAGAATAGAATGTCGAAGAGACGGAGCGTAAAAAAGAGTAAAAGAGTGCTTAAAATCGAAACCCTTATTCGGAAACCATAATCTGTGACGTTTGAAGTACATGCTAAAAAACCGAGACACGGTCAACGTTTCTCGAAATTTCTATGGGTAGGCATAATGAACTAGAATAGAATTTCGTAGAAGCGGAGTGCATAAAACGAAAAAATTGTGCTTAAAATCGAACTCTAATTCGGGAAACCCTAATATGTGAAGTTTGAAGTACGTTCTCACAAAACCGACTCACGGTCGACGTTTTTACAAACTTTTGTGGGGAATGATCAGGGAAAAGGATTTAGATTACGTAAAAATTCGAAGAAACGGAGTGCATCAAACAGTAAAAGAGTGATTAAAGTCGAACCCTAATCTGGGACGTCTAAAGTACGTGTTAAAAAAACTGAGTCGCGGTCGAGGTTTTTTGAAACTTTCGTTGCGAATGATCAGGCTTGGTGATTTAGAATAGAATGTCGAAGAGACGGAGCGTAAAAAACAGTAAAAGAGTGCTTAAAATCGAAACCCTTATTCGGAAACCATAATCTGTGACGTTTGAAGTACATGCTAAAAAACCGAGACACGGTCAACGTTTCTCGAAATTTCTATGGGTTGGCATAATGAACTAGAATAGAATTTCGTAGAAACGGAGTGCATAAAACGGTAAAAGTGTGCTTAAAATCGAACTCTAATTCGAGAAACCCTAATATGTGAAGTTTGAAGTACGTGCTCACAAAACCGACTCACGGTCGACGTTTTTACAAACTTTTGTGGGGAATGATCAGGGACAAGGATTTAGATTACAATTTCGAAGAAACGGAGTGCATCAAACAGTAAAAGAGTGATTAAAGTCGAACCCTAATCTGGGACGTCTGAAGTACGTGCTCAAAAAACTGAGTAGCGGTCGAGGTTTTTTGAAACTTTCGTTGCGAATGATCAGGCTTGGTGATTTAGAATAGAATGTCGAAGAGACGGAGCGTAAAAACAGTAAAAGAGTGCTTAAAATCGAAACCCTTATTCGGAAACCATAATCTGTGACGTTTGAAGTACATGCTAAAAAACCGAGACACGGTCAACGTTTCTCGAAATTTCTATGGGTAGGCATAATGAACTAGAATAGAATTTCGTAGAAGCGGAGTGCATAAAACGAAAAAATTGTGCTTAAAATCGAACTCTAATTCGGGAAACCCTAATATGTGAAGTTTGAAGTACGTGCTCACAAAACCGACTCACGGTCGACGTTTTTACAAACTTTTGTGGGGAATGATCAGGGACAAGGATTTATATTACGTAAAAATTCGAAGAAACAGAGTGCATCAAACAGTAAAAGAGTGATTAAAGTCGAACCCTAATCTGGGACGTCTGAAGTACGTGTTAAAAAAACTGAGTCGCGGTCGAGGTTTTTTGAAACTTTCGTTGCGAATGATCAGGCTTGGTGATTTAGAATAGAATGTCGAAGAGACGGAGCGTAAAAAACAGTAAAAGAGTGCTTAAAATCGAAACCCTTATTCGGAAACCATAATCTGTGACGTTTGAAGTACATGCTAAAAAACCGAGACACGGTCAACGTTTCTCGAAATTTCTATGGGTTGGCATAATGAACTAGAATAGAATTTCGTAGAAACGGAGTGCATAAAACGGTAAAAGTGTGCTTAAAATCGAACTCTAATTCGAGAAACCCTAATATGTGAAGTTTGAAGTACGTGCTCACAAAACCGACTCACGGTCGACGTTTTTACAAACTTTTGTGGGGAATGATCAGGGACAAGGATTTAGATTACAATTTCGAAGAAACGGAGTGCATCAAACAGTAAAAGAGTGATTAAAGTCGAACCCTAATCTGGGACGTCTGAAGTACGTGCTCAAAAAACTGAGTAGCGGTCGAGGTGTTTTGAAACTTTCGTTGCGAATGATCAGGCTTGGTGATTTAGAATAGAATGTCGAAGAGACGGAGCGTAAAAACAGTAAAAGAGTGCTTAAAATCGAAACCCTTATTCGGAAACCATAATCTGTGACGTTTGAAGTACATGCTAAAAAACCGAGACACGGTCAACGTTTCTTGAAATTTCTATGGGTAGGCATAATGAACTAGAATAGAATTTCGTAGAAGCGGAGTGCATAAAAGGAAAAAATTGTGCTTAAAATCGAACTCTAATTCGGGAAACCCTAATATGTGAAGTTTGAAGTACATGCTCACAAAACCGACTCACGGTCGACGTTTTTACAAATTTTTGTGGGGAATGATCAGGGACAAGGATTTAGATTACGTAAAAATTCGAAGAAACGGAGTGCATCAAAAAGTAAAAGAGTGATTAAAGTCGAACCCTAATCTGGGACGTCTGAAGTACGTGTTAAAAAAACTGAGTCGCGGTCGAGGTTTTTTGAAACTTTCGTTGCGAATGATCAGGCTTGGTGATTTAGAATAGAATGTCGAAGAGACGGAGCGTAAAAAACAGTAAAAGAGTGCTTAAAATCGAAACCCTTATTCGGAAACCATAATCTGTGACGTTTGAAGTACATGCTAAAAAACCGAGACACGGTCAACGTTTCTCGAAATTTCTATGGGTTGGCATAATGAACTAGAATAGAATTTCGTAGAAACGGAGTGCATAAAACGGTAAAAGTGTGCTTAAAATCGAACTCTAATTCGAGAAACCCTAATATGTGAAGTTTGAAGTACGTGCTCACAAAACCGACTCACGGTCGACGTTTTTACAAACTTTTGTGGGGAATGATCAGGGACAAGGATTTAGATTACAATTTCGAAGAAACGGAGTACATCAACCAGTAAAAGAGTGATTAAAGTCGAACCCTAATCTGGGACGTCTGAAGTACGTGCTCAAAAAACTGAGTCGCGGTCGAGGTTTTTTGAAACTTTTGTTGCGAATGATCAGGCTTTGTGATTTAGAATAGAATGTCGAAGAGACGGAGCGTAAAAAACAGTAAAAGAGTGCTTAAAATCGAAACCCTTATTCGGAAACCATAATCTGTGACGTTTGAAGTACATGCTAAAAAACCGAGACACGGTCAACGTTTCTCGAAATTTCTATGGGTAGGCATAATGAACTAGAATAGAATTTCGTAGAAGCGGAGTGCATAAAAGGAAAAAATTGTGCTTAAAATCGAACTCTAATTCGGGAAACCCTAATATGTGAAGTTTGAAGTACGTGCTCACAAAACCGACTCACGGTCGACGTTTTTACAAACTTTTGTGGGGAATGATTAGGGACAAGGATTTAGATTACAATTTCGAAGAAACAGAGTGCATCAAACAGTAAAAGAGTGATTAAAGTCGAACCCTAATCTGGGACGTCTGAAGTACGTGCTCAAAAAACTGAGTCGCAGTCGAGGTTTTTTGAAACTTTCGTTGCGAATGATCAGGCTTGGTGATTTAGAATAGAATGTCGAAGAGACGGAGCGTAAAAAACAGTAAAAGAGTGCTTAAAATCGAAACCCTTATTCGGAAACCATAATCTGTGACGTTTGAAGTACATGCTAAAAAACCTGGACACGGTCAACATTTCTCAAAATTTCTATGGGTAGGCATAATGAACTAGAATAGAATTTCGTAGAAACGGAGTGCATAAAACGGTAAAAGTGTGCTTAAAATCGAACTCTAATTCGGGAAACCCTAATATGTGAAGTTTGAAGTACGTGCTCACAAAACCGACTCACGGTCGACGTTTTTACAAACTTTTGTGGGGAATGATCAGGGACAAGGATTTAGATTACAATTTCGAAGAAACGGAGTGCATCAAACAGTAAAAGAGTGATTAAAGTCGAACCCTAATCTGGGACGTCTGAAGTACGTGCTCAAAAAACTGAGTCGCAGTCGAGGTTTTTTGAAACTTTCGTTGCGAATGATCAGGCTTGGTGATTTAGAATAGAATGTCGAATTGACGGAGCGTAAAAAACAGTAAAAGAGTGCTTAAAATCGAAACCCTTATTCGGAAACCATAATCTGTGACGTTTGAAGTACATGCTAAAAAACCGAGACACGGTCAACGTTTCTCGAAATTTCTATGGGTAGGCATAATGAACTAGAATAGAATTTCGTAGAAACGGAGTGCATAAAACGGTAAAAGTGTGCTTAAAATCGAACTCTAATTCGGGAAACCCTAATATGTGAAGTTTGAAGTACGTGCTCACAAAACCGACTCACGGTCGACGTTTTTACAAACTTTTGTGGGGAATGATCAGGGACAAGGATTTAGATTACAATTTCGAAGAAACGGAGTGCATCAAACAGTAAAAGAGTGATTAAAGTCGAACCCTAATCTGGGACGTCTGAAGTACGTGCTCAAAAAACTGAGTCGCAGTCGAGGTTTTTTGAAACTTTCGTTGCGAATGATCAGGCTTGGTGATTTAGAATAGAATGTCGAATTGACGGAGCGTAAAAAACAGTAAAAGAGTGCTTAAAATCGAAACCCTTATTCGGAAACCATAATCTGTGACGTTTGAAGTACATGCTAAAAAACCGAGACACGGTCAACGTTTCTCGAAATTTCTATGGGTAGGCATAATGAACTAGAATAGAATTTCGTAGAAACGGAGTGCATAAAACGGTAAAAGTGTGCTTAAAATCGAACTCTAATTCGGGAAACCCTAATATGTGAAGTTTGAAGTACGTGCTCACAAAACCGACTCACGGTCGACGTTTTTACAAACTTTTGTGGGGAATGATCAGGGACAAGGATTTAGATTACAATTTCGAAGAAACGGAGTGCATCAAACAGTAAAAGAGTGATTAAAGTCGAACCCTAATCTGGGACGTCTGAAGTACGTGCTCAAAAAACTTAGTCGCAGTCGAGGTTTTTTGAAACTTTCGTTGCGAATGATCAGGCTTGGTGATTTAGAATAGAATGTCGAAGAGACGGAGCGTAAAAAACAGTAAAAGAGTGCTTAAAATCGAAACCCTTATTCGGAAACCATAATCTGTGACGTTTGAAGTACATGCTAAAAAACCTGGACACGGTCAACGTTTCTCAAAATTTCTATGGGTAGGCATAATGAACTAGAATAGAATTTCGTAGAAACGGAGTGCATAAAACGGTAAAAGTGTGCTTAAAATCGAACTCTAATTCGGGAAACCCTAATATGTGAAGTTTGAAGTACGTGCTCACAAAACCGACTCACGGTCGACGTTTTTACAAACTTTTGTGGGGAATGATCAGGGACAAGGATTTAGATTACAATTTCGAAGAAACGGAGTGCATCAAACAGTAAAAGAGTGATTAAAGTCGAACCCTAATCTGGGACGTCTGAAGTACGTGCTCAAAAAACTGAGTCGCAGTCGAGGTTTTTTGAAACTTTCGTTGCGAATGATCAGGCTTGGTGATTTAGAATTGAATGTCGAATTGACGGAGCGTAAAAAACAGTAAAAGAGTGCTTAAAATCGAAACCCTTATTCGGAAACCATAATCTGTGACGTTTGAAGTACATGCTAAAAAACCGAGACACGGTGAACGTTTCTCGAAATTTCTATGGGTAGGCATAATGAACTAGAATAGAATTTCGTAGAAACGGAATGCATAAAACAGTAAAAGTGTGCTTAAAATCGAACTCTAATTCGGGAAACACTAATATGTGAAGTTTGAATTACGTGCTCACAAACCGACTCACGGTCGATGTTTTTACAAACTTTTGTGGGGAATGATCAGGGACAAGGATTTAGATTACAATTTCGAAGAAACGGAGTGCATCAAACAGTAAAAGAGTGATTAAAGTCGAACCCTAATCTGGGACGTCTGAAGTACGTGCTCAAAAAACTGAGACGCGGTCGAGGTTTTTTGAAACTTTCGTTGCGAATGATCAGGCTTGGTTATTTAGAATAGAATGTCGAAGAGACGGAGCGTAAAAAACAGTAAAAGAGTGCTTAAAATCGAAACCCTTATTTGGAAACCATAATCTGTGACAATTGAAGTACATGCTAAAAAACCGAGACACGGTCAACGTTTCTCGAAATTTCTATGGGTAGGCATAATGAACTAGAATAGAATTTCGTAGAAACGGAGTGCATAAAACGGTAAAAGTGTGCTTAAAATCGAACTCTAATTCAGGAAACCCTAATATGTGAAGTTTGAAGTACGTGCTCACAAAACCGACTCACGGTCGACGTTTTTACAAACTTTTGTGGGGAATGATCAGGGACAAGGATTTAGATTACAATTTCGAAGAAACGGAGTGCATCAAACAGTAAAAGAGTGATTAAAGTCGAACCCTAATCTGGGACGTCTGAAGTACGTGCTCAAAAAACTAAGACGCGGTCGAGGTTTTTAGAAACTTTCGTTGCGAATGATCAGGCTTGGTGATTTAGAATAGAATGTCGAAGAGACGGAGCGTAAAAAATAGTAAAAGAGTGCTGAAAATCGAAACCCTTATTCGGAAATCATAATCTGTGACGTTTGAAGTACATGCTAAAAAACCGAGACACGGTCAACGTTTCTCGAAATTTCTATGGGTAGGCATAATGAACTAGAATAGAATTTCGTAGAAACGGAGTGCATAGAACGGTAAAAGTGTGCTTAAAATCGAACTCTAATTCGGGAAACCCTAATATGTGAAGTTTGAAGTACGTGCTCACAAAACCAACTCATGGTCGACGTTTTTACAAACTTTTGTGTTGAATGATCAGGGACAAGGATTTAGATTACAATTTCGAAGAAACGGAGTGCATCAAACAGTAAAAGAGTGATTAAAGTCGAACCCTAATCTGGGACGTCTGAAGTACGTGCTCAAAAAACTGAGTCGCGGTCGAGGTTTTTTGAAACTTTCGTTGCGAATGATCAGACTTGGTGATTTAGAATAGAATGTCGAAGAGACGGAGCGTAAAAAACAGTAAAAGAGTGCTTAAAATCGAAACCCTTATTCGGAAATCATAATCTGTGACGTTTGAAGTACATGCTAAAAAACCGAGACACGGTCAACGTTTCTCGAAATTTCTATGGGTAGGCATAATGAACTAGAATAGAATTTCGTAGAAACGGAGTGCATAGAACGGTAAAAGTGTGCTTAACATCGAACTCTAATTCGGGAAACCCTAATATGTGAAGTTTGAAGTACGTGCTCACAAAACCGACTCACGGTCGACGTTTTTAAAAACTTTTGTGGGAAATGATCAGGGACAAGGATTTAGATTACAATTTCGAAGAAACGGAGTGCATCAAATAGTAAAAGAGTAATTAAAGTCGAACCCTAATCTTTGACGTCTGAAGTACGTGCTCAACAAACTGAGTCGCGGTCGAGGTTTTTTGAAACTTTCGTTGCGAATGATCAGGCTTGGTGGTTTAGAATAGAATGTCGAAGAGACGGAGCGTAAAAAACAGTAAAAGAGTGCTTAAAATCGAAACCCTTATTCGGAAACCATAATCTGTGACGTTTGAAGTACATGCTAAAAAACCGAGACATGGTCAACGTTTCTCGAAATTTCTATGGGTAGGCATAATGAACTAGAATAGAATTTCGTAGAAACGGAGTGCATAAAACGGTAAAAGTGAGCTTAAAATCGAACTCTAATTCGGGAAACCCTAATATGTGAAGTTTGAAGTACGTGCTCACAAAACCGACTCACGGTCGACGTTTTTACAAACTTTTGTGGGGAATGATCAGGGACAAGGATTTAGATTACAATTTCGAAGAAACGGAGTGCATCAAATAGTAAAAGAGTGATTAAAGTCGAACCCTAATCTGGGACGTCTGAAGTACGTGCTCAACAAACTGAGTCGCGGTCGAGGTTTTTTGAAACTTTCGTTGCGAATGATCAGGCTTGGTGATTTAGAATAGAATGTCGAAGGACGGAGCGTAAAAAACAGTAAAAGAGTGCTTAAAATCGAAACCCTTATTCGGAAACCATAATCTGTGACGTTTGAAGTACATGCTAAAAAACCTGGACACGGTCAACGTTTCTCAAAATTTCTATGGGTAGGCATAATGAACTAGAATAGAATTTCGTAGAAACGGAGTGCATAAAACGGTAAAAGTGTGCTTAAAATCGAACTCTAATTCGGGAAACCCTAATATGTGAAGTTTGAAGTACGTGCTCACAAAACCGACTCACGGTCGACGTTTTTACAAACTTTTGTGGGGAATGATCAGGGACAAGGATTTAGATTACAATTTCGAAGAAACGGAGTGCATCAAACAGTAAAAGAGTGATTAAAGTCGAACCCTAATCTGGGACGTCTGAAGTACGTGCTCAAAAAACTGAGTCGCAGTCGAGGTTTTTTGAAACTTTCGTTGCGAATGATCAGGCTTGGTGATTTAGAATAGAATGTCGAATTGACGGAGCGTAAAAAACAGTAAAAGAGTGCTTAAAATCGAAACCCTTATTCGGAAACCATAATCTGTGACGTTTGAAGAACATGCTAAAAAACCGAGACACGGTGAACGTTTCTCGAAATTTCTATGGGTAGGCATAATGAACTAGAATAGAATTTCGTAGAAACGGAATGCATAAAACAGTAAAAGTGTGCTTAAAATCGAACTCTAATTCGGGAAACACTAATATGTGAAGTTTGAATTACGTGCTCACAAACCGACTCACGGTCGATGTTTTTACAAACTTTTGTGGGGAATGATCAGGGACAAGGATTTAGATTACAATTTCGAAGAAACGGAGTGCATCAAACAGTAAAAGAGTGATTAAAGTCGAACCCTAATCTGGGACGTCTGAAGTACGTGCTCAAAAAACTGAGACGCGGTCGAGGTTTTTTGAAACTTTCGTTGCGAATGATCAGGCTTGGTTATTTAGAATAGAATGTCGAAGAGACGGAGCGTAAAAAACAGTAAAAGAGTGCTTAAAATCGAAACCCTTATTTGGAAACCATAATCTGTGACAATTGAAGTACATGCTAAAAAACCGAGACACGGTCAACGTTTCTCGAAATTTCTATGGGTAGGCATAATGAACTAGAATAGAATTTCGTAGAAACGGAGTGCATAAAACGGTAAAAGTGTGCTTAAAATCGAACTCTAATTCAGGAAACCCTAATATGTGAAGTTTGAAGTACGTGCTTACAAAACCGACTCACGGTCGACGTTTTTACAAACTTTTGTGGGGAATGATCAGGGACAAGGATTTAGATTACAATTTCGAAGAAACGGAGTGCATCAAACAGTAAAAGAGTGATTAAAGTCGAACCCTAATCTGGGACGTCTGAAGTACGTGCTCAAAAAACTAAGACGCGGTCGAGGTTTTTAGAAACTTTCGTTGCGAATGATCAGGCTTGGTGATTTAGAATAGAATGTCGAAGAGACGGAGCGTAAAAAATAGTAAAAGAGTGCTTAAAATCGAAACCCTTATTCGGAAATCATAATCTGTGACGTTTGAAGTACATGCTAAAAAACCGAGACACGGTCAACGTTTCTCGAAATTTCTATGGGTAGGCATAATGAACTAGAATAGAATTTCGTAGAAACGGAGTGCATAGAACGGTAAAAGTGTGCTTAAAATCGAACTCTAATTCGGGAAACCCTAATATGTGAAGTTTGAAGTACGTGCTCACAAAACCAACTCATGGTCGACGTTTTTACAAACTTTTGTGTTGAATGATCAGGGACAAGGATTTAGATTACAATTTCGAAGAAACGGAGTGCATCAAACAGTAAAAGAGTGATTAAAGTCGAACCCTAATCTGGGACGTCTGAAGTACGTGCTCAAAAAACTGAGTCGCGGTCGAGGTTTTTTGAAACTTTCGTTGCGAATGATCAGGCTTGGTGATTTAGAATAGAATGTCGAAGAGACGGAGCGTAAAAAACAGTAAAAGAGTGCTTAAAATCGAAACCCTTATTCGGAAATCATAATCTGTGACGTTTGAAGTACATGCTAAAAAACCGAGACACGGTCAACGTTTCTCGAAATTTCTATGGGTAGGCATAATGAACTAGAATAGAATTTCGTAGAAACGGAGTGCATAGAACGGTAGAAGTGTGCTTAACATCGAACTCTAATTCGGGAAACCCTAATATGTGAAGTTTGAAGTACGTGCTCACAAAACCGACTCACGGTCGACGTTTTTAAAAACTTTTGTGGGAAATGATAAGGGACAAGGATTTAGATTACAATTTCGAAGAAACGGAGTGCATCAAATAGTAAAAGAGTAATTAAAGTCGAACCCTAATCTTTGACGTCTGAAGTACGTGCTCAACAAACTGAGTCGCGGTCGAGGTTTTTTGAAACTTTCGTTGCGAATGATCAGGCTTGGTGGTTTAGAATAGAATGTCGAAGAGACGGAGCGTAAAAAACAGTAAAAGAGTGCTTAAAATCGAAACCCTTATTCGGAAACCATAATCTGTGACGTTTGAAGTACATGCTAAAAAACCGAGACATGGTCAACGTTTCTCGAAATTTCTATGGGTAGGCATAATGAACTAGAATAGAATTTCGTAGAAACGGAGTGCATAAAACGGTAAAAGTGAGCTTAAAATCGAACTCTAATTCGGGAAACCCTAATATGTGAAGTTTGAAGTACGTGCTCACAAAACCGACTCACGGTCGACGTTTTTACAAACTTTTGTGGGGAATGATCAGGGACAAGGATTTAGATTACAATTTCGAAGAAACGGAGTGCATCAAATAGTAAAAGAGTGATTAAAGTCGAACCCTAATCTGGGACGTCTGAAGTACGTGCTCAACAAACTGAGTCGCGGTCGAGGTTTTTTGAAACTTTCGTTGCGAATGATCAGGCTTGGTGATTTAGAATAGAATGTCGAAGAGACGGAGCGTAAAAAACAGTAAAAGAGTGCTTAAAATCGAAACCCTTATTCGGAAATCATAATCTGTGACATTTGAAGTACATGCTAAAAAACCGAGACACGGTCAACGTTTCTCGAAATTTCTATGGGTAGGCATAATGAACTAGAATAGAATTTCGTAGAAACGGAGTGCATAAAACGGTAAAAGTGTGCTTAAAATCGAACTCTAATTCGGGAAACCCTAATATGTGAAGTTTGAAGTACGTGCTCACAAAACCGACTCACGGTCGACGTTTTTACAAACTTTTGTGGGGAATGATCAGGGACAAGGATTTAGATTACAATTTCGAAGAAACGGAGTGCATCAAACAGTAAAAGAGTGATTAAAGTCGAACCCTAATTAGGGACGTCTGAAGTACGTGCTCAAAAAACTGAGTCGCGGTCGAGGTTTTTTGAAACTTTCGTTGCGAATGATCAGGCTTGGTGATTTAAAATAGAATGTCGAAGAGACGGAGCGTAAAAAACAGTAAAAGAGTGCTTAAAATCGAAACCCTTATTCGGAAACCAAAATCTGTGACGTTTGAAGTACATGCTAAAAAACCGAGACACGGTCAACGTTTCTCGAAATTTCTATGGGTAGGCATAATGAACTAGAATAGAATTTCGTAAAAACGGACTGCATAAAACGGTAAAAGTGGGCTTAAAATCGAACTATAATTCGGGAAACCCTAATATGTGAAGTTTGAAGTACGTGCTCACAAAACCGACTCACGGTCGACGTTTTTACAAACTTTTGTGGGGAATGATCAGGGACAAGGATTTTGATTACAATTTCAAAGAAAAGGAGTGCATCAAACAGTAAGAGTGATTAAAGTCGAACCCTAATCAGGGACGTCTGAACTACGTGCTCAAAAAACTGAGTCGCGGTCGAGGTTTTTTAAACTTTCATTGCGAATGATCAGGCTTGGTGATTTAGAATAGAATGTCGAAGAGACGGAGCGTAAAAAACAGTAAAAGAGTGCTTAAAATCGAAACCCTTATTCGGAAACCATAATTTGTGACGTTTGAAGTACATGCTAAAAAACCGAGACACGGTCAACGTTTTTCGAAATTCCTATGGGTAATGATCAGGCATAATGAACTAGAATTGAATTTCGTAGAAGTGGAGTGCATAAAACGGTAAAAGTGTGCTTAAAATCAAACTCTAATTCGGGAAACCCTAATATGTGAAGTTTGAAGTACGTGCTCACAAAACCGACTCACGGTCGACGTTTTTACAAACTTTTGTGGGGAATGATCAGGGACAAGGATTTAGATTACAATTTCAAAGAAACGGAGTGCATCAAACATTAAGAGTGATTAAAGTCGAACCCTAATCAGGGACGTCTAAAGTACGTGCTCAAAAAACTGAGTCGCGGTCGAGGTTTTTTAAACTTTCATTGCGAATGATCAGGCTTGGTGATTTAGAATAGAATGTCGAAGAGACGGAGCGTAAAAAATAGTAAAAGAGTGCTTAAAATCGAAACTCTTATTCGGAAACCATAATCTGTGATGTTTGAAGTACATGCTAAAAAACCGAGACACGGTCAACGTTTTTCGAAATTCCTATGGGTAATGATCAGGCATAATGAACTAGAATAGAATTTCGTAGAAGTGGAGTGCATAAAACGGTAAAAGTGTGCTTAAAATCAAACTCTAATTCGGGAAACCCTAATATGTGAAGTTTGAAGTACGTGCTCACAAAACCGACTCACGGTCGACGTTTTTACAAACTTTTGTGGGGAATGATCAGGGACAAGGATTTAGATTACAATTTCAAAGAAACGGAGTGCATCAAACATTAAGAGTGATTAAAGTCGAACCCTAATCAGGGACGTCTAAAGTACGTGCTCAAAAAACTGAGTCGCGGTCGAGGTTTTTTAAACTTTCATTGCGAATGATCAGGCTTGGTGATTTAGAATAGAATGTCGAAGAGACGGAGCGTAAAAAACAGTAAAAGAGTGCTTAAAATCGAAACCCTTATTCGGAAACCAAAATCTGTGACGTTTGAAGTACATGCTAAAAAACCGAGACACGGTCAACGTTTCTCGAAATTTCTATGGGTAGGCATAATGAACTAGAATAGAATTTCGTAAAAACGGACTACATAAAACGGTAAAAGTGGGCTTAAAATCGAACTATAATTCGGGAAACCCTAATATGTGAAGTTTGAAGTACGTGCTCACAAAACCGACTCACGGTCGACGTTTTTACAAACTTTTGTGGGGAATGATCTAGGACAAGGATTTTGATTACAATTTCAAAGAAAAGGAGTGCATCAAACAGTAAGAGTGATTAAAGTCGAACCCTAATCAGGGACGTCTGAACTACGTGCTCAAAAAACTGAGTCGCGGTCGAGGTTTTTTAAACTTTCATTGCGAATGATCAGGCTTGGTGATTTAGAATAGAATGTCGAAGAGACGGAGCGTAAAAAACAGTAAAAGAGTGCTTAAAATCGAAACCCTTATTCGGAAACCATAATTTGTGACGTTTGAAGTACATGCTAAAAAACCGAGACACGGTCAACGTTTTTCGAAATTCCTATGGGTAATGATCAGGCATAATGAACTAGAATTGAATTTCGTAGAAGTGGAGTGCATAAAACGGTAAAAGTGTGCTTAAAATCGAACTCTAATTCGGGAGGCCCTAATATGTGAAGTTTGAAGTACGTGCTCACAAAACCAACTCACGGTCGACGTTTTTACAAACTTTTGTGGGGAATGATCAGGGATAAGGATTTAGATTACAATTTCGAAGAAACGGAGTGCATCAAAGAGTAAAAGAGTGATTAAAGTCGAACCCTAATCTGGGACGTCTGAAGTACGTGCTCAACAAACTGAGTCGCGGTCGAGGTTTTTTGAAACTTTCGTTGCGAATGATCAGGCTTGGTGATTTAGAATAGAATGTCGAAGAGACGGAGCGTAAAAAATAGTAAAAGAGTGCTTAAAATCGAAACTCTTATTCGGAAACCATAATCTGTGATGTTTGAAGTACATGCTAAAAAACCGAGACACGGTCAACGTTTTTCGAAATTCCTATGGGTAATGATCAGGCATAATGAACTAGAATAGAATTTCGTAGAAGTGGAGTGCATAAAACGGTAAAAGTGTGCTTAAAATCGAACTCTAATTCGGGAAACCCTAATATGTGAAGTTTGAAGTACGTGCTCACAAAACCGACTCACGGTCGACGTTTTTACAAACTTTTGTGGGGAATGATCAGGGACAAGGATTTAGATTACAATTTCAAAGAAACGGAGTGCATCAAACATTAAGAGTGATTAAAGTCGAACCCTAATCAGGGACGTCTAAAGTACGTGCTCAAAAAACTGAGTCGCGGTCGAGGTTTTTTAAACTTTCATTGCGAATGATCAGGCTTGGTGATTTAGAATAGAATGTCGAAGAGACGGAGCGTAAAAAACAGTAAAAGAGTGCTTAAAATCGAAACCCTTATTCGGAAACCATGATCTGTGACGTTTGAAGTACATGCTAAAAAACCGAGACACGGTCAACGTTTTTCGAAATTCCTATGGGTAATGATCAGGCATAATGAACTAGAATAGAATTTCGTAGAAGTGGAGTGCATAAAACGGTAAAAGTGTGCTTAAAATCGAACTCTAATTCGGGAAGCCCTAATATGTTAAGTTTGAAGTACGTGCTCACAAAACCGACTCACGGTCGACGTTTTTACAAACTTTTGTGGGGAATGATCAGGGACAAGGATTTAGATTACAATTTTGAAGAAACGGAGTGCATCAAAGAGTAAAATAGTGATTAAAGTCGAACCCTACTCTGGGACGTCAGAAGTACGTGCTCAACAAAGTGAGTCGCGGTCGAGGTTTTTTGAAACTTTCGTTGCGAATGATCAGGCTTGGTGATTTAGAATAGAATGTCGAAGAGACGGAGCGTAAAAAACAGTAAAAGAGTGCTTAAAATCGAAACCCTTATTCGAAAATCATAATCTGTGACGTTTGAAGTACATGCTAAAAAACCGAGACACGGTCAACGTTTCTCGAAATTTCTATGGGTAGGCATAATGAACTAGAATAGAATTTCGTAGAAACGGAGTGCATAAAACGGTAAAAGTGTGCTTAAAATCGAACTCTAATTCGGGAAACCCTAATATGTGAAGTTTGAAGTACGTGCTCACAAAACCGACTCACGGTCGACGTTTTTACAAACTTTTGTGGGGAATGATCAGGGACAAGGATTTAGATTACAATTTCGAAGAAACGGAGTGCATCAAACAGTAAAAGAGTGATTAAAGTCGAACCCTAATCAGGGACGTCTGAAGTACGTGCTCAAAAAACTGAGTCGCGGTCGAGGTTTTTTGAAACTTTCGTTGCGAATGATCAGGCTTGGTGATTTAGAATAGAATTTCGAAGAGACGGAGCGTAAAAAACAGTAAAAGAGTGCTTAAAATCGAAACCCTTATTCGGAAACCATAATCTTTGACGTTTGAAGTACATGCTAAAAAACCGAGACACGGTCAACGTTTCTCGAAATTTCTATGGGTAGGCATAATGAACTAGAATAGAATTTCGTAGAAACGGAGTGCATAAAACGGTAAAAGTGTGCTTAAAATCGAACTCTAATTCGGGAAACCCTAATATGTGAAGTTTGAAGTACGTGCTCACAAAATCGACTCACGGTCGACGTTTTTACAAACTTTTGTGGGGAATGATCAGGGAAAAGGATTTAGATTACAATTTCGAAGAAACGGAGTGCATCAAACAGTAAAAGAGTGATTAAAGTCGAACCCTAATCAGGGACGTCTGAACTACGTGCTCAAAAAACTGAGTCGCGGTCGAGGTTTTTTGAAACTTTCGTTGCGAATGATCAGGCTTGGTGATTTAGAATAGAATGTCGAAGAGACGGAGCGTAAAAAACAGTAAAAGAGTGCTTAAAATCGAAACCCTTATTCGGAAACCATAATTTGTGACGTTTGAAGTACATGCTAAAAAACCGAGACACGGTCAACGTTTCTCGAAATTTCTATGGGTAGGCATAATGAACTAGAATAGAATTTCGTAGAAACGGAGTGCATAAAACGGTAAAAGTGTGCTTAAAATCGAACTCTAATTCGGGAAACCCTAATATGTGAAGTTTGAAGTACGTGCTCACAAAACCGACTCACGGTCGACGTTTTTACAAACTTTTGTGGGGAATGATCAGGGACAAGGATTTAGATTACAATTTCGAAGAAACGGAGTGCATCAAAGAGTAAAAGAGTGATTAAAGTCGAACCCTAATCTGGGACGTCTGAAGTACGTGCTCAACAAAGTGAGTCGCGGTCGAGGTTTTTTAAAACTTTCGTTGCGAATGATCAGGCTTGGTGATTTAGAATAGAACGTCGAAGAGACGGAGCGTAAAAAACAGTAAAAGAGTGCTTAAAATCGAAACCCTTATTCGGAAATCATAATCTGTGACGTTTGAAGTACATGCTAAAAAACCGAGACACGGTCAACGTTTCTCGAAATTTCTATGGGTAGGCATAATGAACTAGAATAGAATTTCGTCGAAACGGAGTGCATAAAACGGTAAAAGTGTGCTTAAAATCGAACTCTAATTCGGGAAACCCTAATATGTGAAGTTTGAAGTACGTGCTCACAAAACCGACTCACGGTCGACGTTTTTACAAACTTTTGTGGGGAATGATCAGGGACCAGGATTTAGATTACAATTTCGAAGAAACGGAGTGCATCAAACAGTAAAAGAGTGATTAAAGTCGAACCCTAATCAGGGACGTCTGAAGTACGTGCTCAAAAAACTGAGTCGCGGTCGAGGTTTTTTGAAACTTTCGTTGCGAATGATCAGGCTTGGTGATTTAGAATAGAATGTCGAAGAGACGGAGCATAAAAAACAGTAAAAGAGTGCTTAAAATCGAAACCCTTATTCGGAAACCATAATCTCTGACGTTTGAAGTATATGCTAAAAAACCGAGACACGGTCAACGTTTCTCGAAATTTCTATGGGTAGGCATAATGAACTAGAATAGAATTTCGTAGAAACGGAGTGCCTAAAACGGTAAAAGTGTGCTTAAAATCGAACTCTAATTCGGGAAACCCTAATATGTGAAGTTTGAAGTACGTGCTCACAAAACCGACTCACGGTCGACGTTTTTACAAACTTTTGTGGGGAATGATCAGGGACAAGGATTTAGATTACAATTTCGAAGAAACGGAGTGCATCAAATAGTAAAAGAGTGATTAAAGTCGAACCCTAATGTGGGACGTCTGAAGTACGTGCTCAACAAACTGAGTCGAGGTCGAGGTTTTTTGAAACTTTCGTTGTGAATGATCAGGCTTGGTGATTTAGAATAGAATTTCGAAGAGACGGAGCGTAAAAAACAGTAAAAGAGTGCTTCAAATCGAAACCCTTATTCGGAAACCATAATCTATGACGTTTGAAGTACATGCTAAAAACCCGAGACACGGTCAACGTTTCTCGAAATTTCTATGGGTAGGCATAATGAACTAGAATAGAATTTCGTAGAAACGGAGTGCATAAAACGGTAAAAGTGTGCTTAAAATCGAACTCTAATTCGGGAAACCCTAATATGTGAAGTTTGAAGTACGTGCTAACAAAACCGACTCACGGTCGACGTTTTTACAAACTTTTGTGGGGAATGATCAGGGACAAGGATTTAGATTACAATTTCGAAGAAACGGAGTGCATCAAACAGTAAAAGAGTGATTAAAGTCGAACCCTAATCGGGGACGTCTGAAGTACGTGCTCAAAAAACTGAGTCGCGGTCGAGGTTTTTTGAAACTTTCGTTGTGAATGATCAGGCTTGGTGATTTAGAATAGAATGTCGAAGAGACAGAGCGTAAAAAACAGTAAAAGAGTGCTTAAAATCGAAACCCTTATTCGGAAACCATAATCTGTGACGTTTGAAGTACATGCTAAAAAACCGAGACACGGTCAACGTTTGTCGAAATTCCTATGGGTAATGATCAGACATAATGAACTAGAATAGAATTTCGTAGAAGTGGAGTGCATAAAACGGTAAAAGTGTGTTTAAAATCGAACTCTAATTCGGGAAACCCTAATATGTGAAGTTTGAAGTACGTGCTCACAAAACCGACTCACGGTCGACGTTTTTACAAACTTTTGTGGGGAATGATCAGGGACAAGGATTTAGATTACAATTTCGAAGAAACGGAGTGCATCAAATAGTAAAAGAGTGATTAAAGTCGAACCCTAATGTGGGACGTCTGAAGTACGTGCTCAACAAACTGAGTCGAGGTCGAGGTTTTTTGAAACTTTCGTTGTGAATGATCAGGCTTGGTGATTTAGAATAGAATTTCGAAGAGACGGAGCGTAAAAAACAGTAAAAGAGTGCTTCAAATCGAAACCCTTATTCGGAAACCATAATCTATGACGTTTGAAGTACATGCTAAAAACCCGAGACACGGTCAACGTTTCTCGAAATTTCTATGGGTAGGCATAATGAACTAGAATAGAATTTCGTAGAAACGGAGTGCATAAAACGGTAAAAGTGTGCTTAAAATCGAACTCTAATTCGGGAAACCCTAATATGTGAAGTTTGAAGTACGTGCTCACAAAACCGACTCACGGTCGACGTTTTTACAATCTTTTGTGGGGAATGATCAGGGACAAGGATTTAGATTACAATTTCGAAGAAACGGAGTGCATCAAACAGTAAAAGAGTGATTAAAGTCGAACCCTAATCGGGGACGTCTGAAGTACGTGCTCAAAAAACTGAGTTGCGGTCGAGGTTTTTTGAAACTTTCGTTGTGAATGATTAGGCTTGGTGATTTAGAATAGAATGTCGAAGAGACAGAGCGTAAAAAACAGTAAAAGAGTGCTTAAAATCGAAACCCTTATTCGGAAACCATAATCTATGACGTTTGAAGTACATGCTAAAAACCCGAGACACGGTCAACGTTTCTCGAAATTTCTATGGGTAGGCATAATGAACTAGAATAGAATTTCGTAGAAACGGAGTGCATAAAACGGTAAAAGTGTGCTTAAAATCGAACTCTAATTCGGGAAACCCTAATATGTGAAGTTTGAAGTACGTGCTCACAAAACCGACTCACGGTCGACGTTTTTACAATCTTTTGTGGGGAATGATCAGGGACAAGGATTTAGATTACAATTTCGAAGAAACGGAGTGCATCAAACAGTCAAAGAGTGATTAAAGTCGAACCCTAATCTGGGACGTCTGAAGTACGTGCTCAAAAAACTGAGTCGCGGTCGAGGTGTTTTGAAACTTTCGTTGCGAATGATCAGGCTTGGTGATTTAGAATAGAATGTCGAAGAGACGGAGCGTAAAAAACAGTAAAAGAGTGCTTAAAATCGAAACCCTTATTCGGAAACCATAATCTGTGACGTTTGAAGTACATGCTAAAAAACCGAGACACGGTCAACGTTTCTCGAAATTTCTATGGGTAGGCATAATGAACTAGAATAGAATTTCATAGAAGCGGAGTGCATAAAACGGTAAAAGTGTGCTTAAAATCGAACTCTAATTCGGGAAACCCTAATATGTGAAGTTTGAAGTACGTGCTCACAAAACCGACTCACGGTCGACGTTTTTACAAACTTTTGTGGGGAATGATCAGGGACAAGGATTTAGATTACAATTTCGAAGAAACGGAGTGCATCAAACAGTAAAAGAGTGATTAAAGTCGAACCCTAATCTGGGACGTCTGAAGTACGTGCTCAAAAAACTGAGTCGTGGTCGAGGTTTTTTGAAACTTTCATTGCGAATGATCAGGCTTGGTGATTTAGAATAGAATGTCGAAGAGACGGAGCGTAAAAAATAGTAAAAGAGTGCTTAAAATCGAAACCCTTATTCGGAAACCATAATCTGTGAGGTTTGAAGTACATGCTAAAAAACCGAGACACATTAAACGTTTTTCGAAATTTCTTTGGGTAATGATCAGGCATAATGAACTAGAATAGAATTTCGTAGAAGCGGAGTGCATAAAACGGTAAAAGTGTGCTTAAAATCGAACTCTAATTCGGGAAACCCTAATATGTGAAGTTTGAAGTACGTGCTCACAAAACCGACTCACGGTCGACGTTTTTACAAACTTTTGTGGGGAATGATCAGGGACAAGGATTTAGATTACAATTTCGAAGAAACGGAGTGCATCAAACAGTAAAAGAGTGATTAAAGTCGAACCCTAATCTGGGACGTCTGAAGTACGTGCTCAAAAAACTGAGTCGCGGTCGAGGTTTTTTGAAACTTTCGTTGCGAATGATCAGGCTTGGTGATTTATAATAGAATGTCGAAGAGACGGAGCGTAAAAAACAGTAAAAGAGTGCTTAGAATCGAAACCCTTATTCGGAAACCATAATCTGTGACGTTTGAAGTACATGCTAAAAAACCGAGACACGGTCAACGTTTTTCGAAATTCCTATGGGTAATGATCAGTCATAATGAACTAGAATAGAATTTCATAGAAGCGGAGTGCATAAAACGGTAAAAGTGTGCTTAAAATCGAACTCTAATTCGGGAAACCCTAATATGTGAAGTTTGAAGTACGTGCTCACAAAACCGACTCACGGTCAACGTTTTTACAAACTTTTGTGGGGAATGATCAGGGACAAGGATTTAGATTACAATTTCGAAGAAACGGAGTGCATCAAAACAGTAAAAGAGTGATTAAAGTCGAACCCTAATCTGGGACGTCTGAAGTACGTGCTTAAAAAACTGAGTCGCGGTCAAGGTTTTTAAAAACTTTCGTTGCGAATGATCAGGCTTGGTGATTTAGAATAGAATGTCGAAGAGACGGAGCGTAAAAAACAGTAAAAGAGTGCTTAAAATCGAAACCCTTATTTGGAAACCATAATCTGTGACGTTTGAAGTACATGCTAAAAAACCGAGACACGGTCAACGTTTCTCGAAATTTCTATGGGTAGGCATAATGAACTAGAATAGAATTTCATAGAAGCGGAGTGCATAAAACGGTAAAAGTGTGCTTAAAATCGAACTCTAATTCGGGAAACCCTAATATGTGAAGTTTGAAGTACGTGCTCACAAAACCGACTAAAGGTCGACGTTTTTACAAACTTTTGTGGGGAATGATCAGGGACAAGGATTTAGATTACAATTTCGAAGAAACGGAGTGCATCAAACAGTAAAAGAGTGATTAAAGTCGAACCCTAATCTGGGACGTCTGAAGTACGTGCTCAAAAAACTGAGTCGCAGTCGAGGTTTTTTGAAACTTTCGTTGCGAATGATCAGGCCTGGTGATTTTGAATAGAATGTCGAAGAGGCGGAGCGTAAAAAACAGTACAAGAGTGCTTAAAATCGAAACCCTTATTCGGAAACAATAATCTGTGATGTTTGAAGTACATGCTAAAAAACCGAGACACGGTCAACGTTTTTCGAAATTTCTATGGGTAGGCATAATAAACTAGAATAGAATTTCGTAGAAACGGAGTGCATAAAACGGTAAAAGTGTTCTGAAAATCGAACTCTAATTCGGGAAACCCTAATATGTGAAGTTTGAAGTACGTGCTCACAAAACCGACTCACGGTCGACGTTTTTACAAACTTTTGTGGGGAATGATCAGGGACAAGGATTTAGATTACAATTTCGAAGAAACGGAGTGCATCAAAACAGTAAAAGAGTGATTAAAGTCGAACCCTAATCTTGGACGTCTGAAGTACGTGCTCAAAAAACTGAGTCGCGGTTGAGGTTTTTTGAAACTTTCGTTGCGAATGATCAGGCTTGGTGATTTAGAATAGAATGTCGAAGAGACGGAGCGTAAAAAACAGTAAAAGAGTGCTTAAAATCGAAACCCTTATTCGGAAACCATAATCTGTGACGTTTGAAGTACATGCTAAAAAACCGAGACACGGTCAACGTTTTTCGAAATTCCTATGGGTAATGATCAGGCATAATGAACTAGAATAGAATTTCGTAGAAGCGGAGTGCATAAAACGGTAAAAGTGTGCTTAAAACCGAACTCTAATTCGGGAAACCCTAATATGTGAAGTTTGAAGTACGTGCTCACAAAACCGACTCATGGTCGATGTTTTTTCAAACTTTTGTGGGGAATGATCAGGGACAAGGATTTAGATTACAATTTCGAAGAAACGGAGTGCATCAAACAGTAAAAGAGTGATTAAAGTCGAACCCTAATCTGGGACCTCTGAAGTACGTGCTCAAAAAACTGAGTCGCGGTCGAGGTTTTTTGAAACTTTCGTTGCGAATGATCAGGCTTGGTGATTTAGAATAGAATGTCGAAGAGACGGAGCGTAAAAAACAGTAAAAGAGTGCTTAAAATCGAAACCCTTATTCGGAAACCATAATCTGTGACGTTTGAAGTACATGCTAAAATATCGAGACACGGTCCACGTTTCTCGAAATTTCTATGGGTAATGATCAGGCATAATGAACTAGAATAGAATTTCGTAGAAGCGGAGTGCATAAAACGGTAAAAGTGTGCTTAAAATCGAACTCTAATTCGGGAAACCCTAATATGTGAAGTTTTAAGTACGTGTTCACAAAACCGACTCACGGTCGACGTTTTTACAAACTTTTGTAGGGAATGATAAAGGACAAGGATTTAGATTACAATTTCGAAGAAACAGAGTGCATAAAACAGTAAAAGAGTGATTAAAGTCGAACCCTAATCTGGGACGTCTGAAGTACGTGCTCAAAAAACTGAGTCGCGGTCGCGGTTTTTTGAAACTTTCGTTGCGAATGATCAGGCTTGGTGATTTAGAATAGAATGTCGAAGAGACGGAGCGTAAAAAACAGTAAAAGAGTGCTTAAAATCGAAACCCTTATTCGGAAACCATAATCTGTGACGTTTGAAGTACATGCTAAAAAAACGAGACACGGTCAACGTTTTTCAAAATTCCTATGGGTAATGATCAGGTATAATGAACTAGAATAGAATTTCGTAGAAGCGAAGTGCATAAAACGGTAAAAGTGTGCTTAAAATCGAACTCTAATTCGGGAAACCCTAATATGTGAAGTTTTAAGTATGTGCTCACAAAACCGACTCACGGTCGACGATTTTACAAACTTTTGTGGGGAATGATCAATGACAAGGATTTAGATTACAATTTCGAAGAAACGGAGTGCATCAAACAGTAAAAGAGTGATTAAAGTCGAACCCTAATCTGCGACGTCTGAAGTACGTGCTCAAAAAACTGAGTCGCGGTCGAGGTTTTTTGAAACTTTCGTTGCGAATGATCAGGCTTGGTGATTTAGAATAGAATGTCGAAGAGACAGAGCGTAAAAAATAGTAAAAGAGTGCTTAAAATCGAAACCCTTATTCGTAAACCATAATCTGTGACGTTTGAAGTACATGCTAAAAAACCGAGACACGGTCAACGTTTTTCGAAATTCCTATGGGTAATGATCAGGCATAATGAACTAGAATAGAGTTTCGTAGAAGCGGAGTGCATAAAAAGGTAAAAGTGTGCTTAAAATCGAACTCTAATTCGGGAAACCCTAATATGTGAAGTTTGAAGTACGTGCTCACAAAACCGACTCACGGTCGACGTTGTTACAAACTTTTGTGGGGAATGATCAGGGACAAGGATTTAGATTACAATTTCGAAGAAACGGAGTGCATCAAACAGTAAAATAGTGATTAAAGTCGAACCCTAATCTGGGACGTCTGAAGTACGTGCTCAAAAAACTGAGTCGCGGTCGAGGTTTTTTGAAACTTTCATTGCGAATGATCAGGCTTGGTGATTTAGAATAGAATGTCGAAGAGACGGAGCGTAAAAAACAGTGAAAGAGTGCTTAAAATCGAAACCCTTATTCGGAAACCATAATCTGTGACGTTTGAAGTACATGCGAAAAAACCGAGACACGGTCAACGTTTTTCGAAATTCCTATGGGTAATGATCAGGCATAATGAACTAGAATAGAATTTCGTAGAAGCGGAGTGCATAAAACGGTAAAAGTGTGCTTAAAATCAAACTCTAATTCGGGAAACCATAATATGTGAAGTTTGAAGTACGTGCTCACTAAACCGACTCACGGTCGACGTTTTTACAAACTTTTGTGGGGAATGTTCAGGGACAAGGATTTAGATTACAATTTCGAAGAAATGGAGTGCATCAAACAGTAAAAAAGTGATTAAAGTCGAACCCTAATCTGGGACGTCTGAAGTACGTGCTCAAAAAACTGAGTCGCGGTCGAGGTTTTTTGAAACTTTCATTGCGAATGATCAGGCTTGGTGATTTAGAATAGAATGTCGAAGAGACGGAGCGTAAAAAACAGTAAAAGAGTGCTTAAAATCGAAACCCTTATTCGGAAACCATAATCTGTGACGTTTGAAGTACATGCTAAAAAACCGAGACACGGTCAACGTTTTTCGAAATTCCTATGGGTAATGATCAGGCATAATGAACTAGAATAGAATTTCGTAGAAGCGGAGTGCATAAAACGGTAAAAGTGTGCTTAAAACCGAACTCTAATTCGGGAAACCCTAATATGTGAAGTTTGAAGTACGTGCTCACAAAACCGACTCATGGTCGATGTTTTTTCAAACTTTTGTGGGGAATGATCAGGGACAAGGATTTAGATTACAATTTCGAAGAAACGGAGTGCATCAAACAGTAAAAGAGTGATTAAAGTCGAACCCTAATCTGGGACCTCTGAAGTACGTGCTCAAAAAACTGAGTCGCGGTCGAGGTTTTTTGAAACTTTCGTTGCGAATGATCAGGCTTGGTGATTTAGAATAGAATGTCGAAGAGACGGAGCGTAAAAAACAGTAAAAGAGTGCTTAAAATCGAAACCCTTATTCGGAAACCATAATCTGTGACGTTTGAAGTACATGCTAAAATACCGAGACACGGTCAACGTTTCTCGAAATTTCTATGGGTAATGATCAGGCATAATGAACTAGAATAGAATTTCGTAGAAGCGGAGTGCATAAAACGGTAAAAGTGTGCTTAAAATCGAACTCTAATTCGGGAAACCCTAATATGTGAAGTTTTAAGTACGTGTTCACAAAACCGACTCACGGTCGACGTTTTTACAAACTTTTGTGGGGAATGATAAGGGACAAGGATTTAGATTACAATTTCGAAGAAACAGAGTGCATAAAACAGTAAAAGAGTGATTAAAGTCGAACCCTAATCTGGGACGTCTGAAGTACGTGCTCAAAAAACTGAGTCGCGGTCGAGGTTTTTTGAAACTTTCGTTGCGAATGATCAGGCTTGGTGATTTAGAATAGAATGTCGAAGAGACGGAGCGTAAAAAACAGTAAAAGAGTGCTTAAAATCGAAACCCTTATTCGGAAACCATAATCTGTGACGTTTGAAGTACATGCTAAAAAAACGAGACACGGTCAACGTTTTTCAAAATTCCTATGGGTAATGATCAGGCATAATGAACTAGAATAGAATTTCGTAGAAGCGAAGTGCATAAAACGGTAAAAGTGTGCTTAAAATCGAACTCTAATTCGGGAAACCCTAATATGTGAAGTTTTAAGTATGTGCTCACAAAACCGACTCACGGTCGATGATTTTACAAACTTTTGTGGGGAATGATCAATGACAAGGATTTAGATTACAATTTCGAAGAAACGGAGTGCATCAAACAGTAAAAGATTGATTAAAGTCAAACCCTAATCTGCGACGTCTGAAGTACGTGCTCAAAAAACTGAGTCGCGGTCGAGGTTTTTTGAAACTTTCGTTGCGAATGATCAGGCTTGGTGATTTAGAATAGAATGTCGAAGAGACAGAGCGTAAAAAATAGTAAAAGAGTGCTTAAAATCGAAACCCTTATTCGGAAACCATAATCTGTGACGTTTGAAGTACATGCTAAAAAACCGAGACACGGTCAACGTTTTTCGAAATTCCTATGGGTAATGATCAGGCATAATGAACTAGAATAGAATTTCGTAGAAGCGGAGTGCATAAAACGGTAAAAGTGTTCTTAAAATCGAACTCTAATTCGGGAAACCCTAATATGTGAAGTTTGAAGTACGTGCTCACAAAACCGACTCACGGTCGACGTTTTTACAAAATTTTGTGGGGAATGATCAGGGACAAGGATTTAGATTACAATTTCGAAGAAACGGAGTGCACCAAACAGTAAAAAAGTGATTAAAGTCGAACCCTAATCTGGGACGTCTGAAGTACGTGCTCAAAAAACTGAGTCGCGGTCGATGTTTTTTGAAACTTTCATTGCGAATGATCAGGCTTGGTGATTTAGAATAGAATATCGAAGAGACGGAGCGTAAAAAACAGTAAATGAGTGCTTAAAATCGAAACCCTTATTCGGAAACCATAATTTGTGACGTTTGAAGTACATGCTAAAAAACCGAGACACGGTCAACATTTTTCAAAATTCCTATGGGTAATGATCAGGCATAATGAACTAGAATAGAATTTCGTAGAAGCGGAGTGCATAAAACGGTAAAAGTGTGCTTAAAATCGAACTCTAATTCGGGAAACCCTAATATGTGAAGTTTGAAGTACGTGCTCACTAAACCGACTCACGGTCGACGTTTTTACAAACTTTTGTGGGGAATGATCAGGGACAAGGATTTAGATTACAATTTCGAAGAAACGGAGTGCATCAAACAGTAAAAGAGTGATTAAAGTCGAACCCTAATCTGGGACGTCTGAAGTACGTGCTCAAAAAACTGAGTCGCGGTCGTGGTTTTTTGAAACTTTCATTGCGAATGATCAGGCTTGGTGATTTAGAATAGAATGTCGAAGAGACGGAGCGTAAAAAACAGTAAAAGAGTGCTTAGAATCGAAACCCTTATTCGGAAACGATAATCTGTGACGTTTGAAGTACATAATAAAAAACCGAGACCGAGACACGGTCAACGTTTTTCGAAATTCCTATGGGTAATGATCGGGCATAATGAACTAGAATAGAATTTCGTAGAAGCGGAGTGCATAAAACGGTAAAAGTGTGCTTAAAATCGAACGCTAATTCGGGAAACCCTAAAATGTGAAGTTTGAAGTACGTGCTCACAAAACCGACTCATGGTCGATGTTTTTACAAACTTTTGTGGGGAATGATGAAGGACAAGGATTTAGATTACAATTTCGAAGAAACGGAGTGCATCAAACAGTAAAAGAGTGATTAAAGTCGAACCCTAATCTGCGACGTCTGAAGTACGTGCTCAAAAAACTGAGTCGCGGTCGAGGTTTTTTGAAACTTTCGTTGCGAATGATCAGGCTTGGTGATTTAGAATAGAATGTCGAAGAGACGGAGCGTAAAAAACAGTAAAAGAGTGCTTAAAATCGAAACCCTTATTCGAAAACCATAATCTGTGACGTTTGATGTACATGCTAAAAAACCGAGAAACGGTCAACGTTTTTCGAAATTCCTATGGGTAATGATCAGGCATGTTGAACTAGAATAGAATTTCGTAGAAGCGGAGTGCATAAAACGGTAAAAGTGTGCTTAAAATCGAACTCTAATTCGGGAAACCCTAATATGTGAAGTTTGAAGTACGTGCTCACAAAACCGACTCACGGTCGATGTTTTTACAAACTTTTGTGGGGAATGATCAGGGACAAGGATTTAGATTACAATTTCGAAGAAACGGAGTGCATCAAACAGTAAAAAAGTGATTAAAGTCGAACCCTTATCTGGGTCGTCTGAAGTACGTGCTCAAAAAACTGAGTCGCGGTCGAGGTTTTTTGAAACTTTCGTTGCGAATGATCAGGCTTGGTGATTTAGAATAGAATGTCGAAGAGACGGAGCGTAAAAAACAGTAAAAGAGTGCTTAAAATCGAAACCCTTATTCGGAAACCATAATCTGTGACGTTTGAAGTACATGCTAAAAAAACGAGACACGGTCAACATTTTTCAAAATTCCTATGGGTAATGATCAGGCATAATGAACTAGAATAGAATTTCGTAGAAGCGAAGTGCATAAAACGGTAAAAGTGTGCTTAAAATCGAACTCTAATTCGGGAAACCCTAATATGTGAAGTTTTAAGTATGTGCTCACAAAACCGACTCACGGTCGATGATTTTACAAACTTTTGTGGGGAATGATCAATGACAAGGATTTAGATTACATTTTCGAAGAAACGGAGTGCATCAAACAGTAAAAGATTGATTAAAGTCAAACCCTAATCTGCGACGTCTGAAGTACGTGCTCAAAAAACTGAGTCGCGGTCGAGGTTTTTTGAAACTTTCGTTGCGAATGATCAGGCTTGGTGATTTAGAATAGAATGTCGAAGAGACAGAGCGTAAAAAATAGTAAAAGAGTGCTTAAAATCGAAACCCTTATTCGGAAACCATAATCTGTGACGTTTGAAGTACATGCTAAAAAACCGAGACACGGTCAACGTTTTTCGAAATTCCTATGGGTAATGATCAGGCATAATGAACTAGAATAGAATTTCGTAGAAGCGGAGTGCATAAAACGGTAAAAGTGTTCTTAAAATCGAACTCTAATTCGGGAAACCCTAATATGTGAAGTTTGAAGTACGTGCTCACAAAACCGACTCACGGTCGACGTTTTTACAAAATTTTGTGGGGAATGATCAGGGACAAGGATTTAGATTACAATTTCGAAGAAACGGAGTGAATCAAAAAGTAAAAGAGTGATTAAAGTCGAACCCTAATCTGGGACGTCTGAAGTACGTGCTCAAAAAACTGAGTCGCGGTCGAGGTTTTTTTAAACTTTCGTGGCGAATGATCAAGCTTGGTGATTTAGAATAGAATGTCGAAGAGACGGAGCGTAAAAAACAGTAAAAGAGTGCTTAAAATCGAAACCCTTATTCGGAAACCATAATCTGTGACGTTTGAAGTACATGCTAAAAAACCGAGACACGGTCAACATTTTTCAAAATTCCTATGGGTAATGATCAGGCATAATGAACTAGAATAGAATTTCGTAGAAACGGAGTTCATAAAACAGTAAAAGTGTGCTTAAAATCGAACTCTAATTCGGGAAACCCTAATATGTGAATTTTGAAGTACGTGCTCACTAAACCGACTCACGGTCGACGTTTCTACAAACTTTTGTGGGGAATGATTAGGGACAAGGATTTAGATTACAATTTCGAAGAAACGGAGTGAATCAAAAAGTAAAAGAGTGATTAAAGTCGAACCCTAATCTGGGACGTCTGAAGTACGTGCTCAAAAAACTGAGTCGCGGTCGAGGTTTTTTGAAACTTTCATTGCAAATGATCAGGCTTGGTGATTTAGAATAGAATGTCGAAGAGACGGAGCGTAAAAAACAGTAAAAGAGTGCTTAAAATCGAAACCCTTATTCGGAAACCATAATCTGTGACGTTTGAAGTACATGCTAAAAAACCGAGACACGGTCAACGTTTTTCGAAATTCCTATGGGTAATGATAAGACATAATGAACTAGAATAGAATTTCGTAGAAGCGGAGTGCATAAAACGGTAAAAGTGTGCTTAAAATCGAACTCTAATTCGGGAAACCCTAAAATGTGAAGTTTAAAGTACGTGGTCACAAAACCGACTCACGGTCGATGTTTTTACAAACTTTTGTGGGGAATGATCAGGGACAAGGATTTAGATTACAATTTCGAAGAAACGGAGTGCATCAAACAGTAAAAGAGTGATTAAAGTCGAACCCTAATCTGCGACATCTGAAGTACGTGCTCAAAAAACTGAGTCGCGGTCGAGGTTTTTTGAAACTTTCGTTGCGAATGATCAGGCTTGGTGATTTAGAATAGAATGTCGAAGAGACGGAGCGTAAAAAACAGTAAAAGAGTGCTTAAAATCGAAACCCTTATTCAGAAACCATAATCTGTGACGTTTGAAGTACATGCGAAAAAATCGAGACACGGTCAACGTTTTTCGAAATTCCTATGGGTAATGATCAGGCATGTTGAACTAGAATAAAATTTCGTAGAAGCGGAGTGCTTAAAACGGTAAAAGTGTGCTTAAAATCGAACTCTAATTCGGGAAACCCTAAAATGTGAAGTTTGAAGTACGTGCTCACAAAACCGACTCATGGTCGATATTTTTACAAACTTTTGTGGGGAATGATCAGGGACAAGGATTTAGATTACAATTTCGAAGAAACGGAGTGCATCAAACAGTAAAAGAGTGATTAAAGTCGAACCCTAATCTGGGACGTCTGAAGTACGTGCTCAAAAAACTGAGTCGCGGTCGAGGTTTTTTGAAACTTTCATTGCAAATGATCAGGCTTGGTGATTTAGAATAGAATGTCGAAGATACGGAGCGTAAAAAACAGTACAAGAGTGCTTAAAATCGAAACCCTTATTCGGAAACAATAATCTGTGATGTTTGAAGTACATGCTAAAAAACCGAGACACGGTCAACGTTTTTCGAAATTCCTATGGGTAATGATCAGGCATAATGAACTAGAATAGAATTTCGTAGAAGCGGAGTGCATAAAACGGTAAAAGTGTGCTTAAAATCGAACTCTAATTCGGGAAACCCTAAAATGTGAAGTTTGAAGTACGTGCTCACAAAACCGACTCACGGTCGATGTTTTTACAAACTTTTGTGGGGAATGATCAGGGACAAGGATTTAGATTACAATTTCGAAGAAACGGAGTGCATCAAACAGTAAAAAAGTGATTAAAGTCGAACCCTAATCTGAGACGTCTGAAGTACGTTCTCAAAAAACTAAGTCGCGGTCGAGGTTTTTTGAAACTTTCGCTGCGAATGATCAGGCTTGGTGATTTAGAATAGAATGTCGAAGAGACGGAGCGTAAAAAACAGTAAAAGAGTGCTTAAAATCGAAACCCTTATTCGGAAACCATAATCTGTGACGTTTGAAGTACATGCTAAAAAACCGAGACACGGTCAACGTTTTTCGAAATTCCTATGGGTAATGATCAGACATAATGAACTAGAATAGAATTTCGTAGAAGCGGAGTGCATAAAACGGTAAAAGTGTGCTTAAAATCGAACTCTAATTCGGGAAACCCTAAAATGTGAAGTTTAAAGTACGTGGTCACAAAACCGACTCACGGTCGATGTTTTTACAAACTTTTGTGGGGAATGATCAGGGACAAGGATTTAGATTACAATTTCGAAGAAACGGAGTGCATCAAACAGTAAAAAAGTGATTAAAAGCAAACCCTAATCTGCGACGTCTGAAGTACGTGCTCAAAAAACTGAGTCGCGGTCGAGGTTTTTTGAAACTTTCATTGCGAATGATCAGGCTTGGTGATTTAGAATAGAATGTCGAAGAGACGGAGCGTAAAAAACAGTAAAAGAGTGCTTAAAATCGAAACCCTTATTCGGAAACCATAATCTGTGACGTTTGAAGTACATGCTAAAAAACCGAGACACGGTCAACGTTTTTCGAAATTCCTATGGGTAATGATCAGGCATAATGAACTAGAATAGAATTTCTTAGAAGCGGAGTTCATAAAACGGTAAAAGTGTGCTCAAAATCGAACTCTAATTCGGGAAACCCTAATATGTGAAGTTTGAAGTACATGCTCACAAAACCGACTCACGGTCGACGTTTTTACAAACTTTTGTGGGGAATGATCAGGGACAAGGATTTAGATTAAAATTTCGAAGAAACGGAGTGCATCAAACAGTAAAAGAGTGATTAAAGTCGAACCCTAATCTGGGACGTCTGAAGTACGTGCTCAAAAAACTGAGTCGCGGTCGAGGTTTTTTGAAACTTTCGTTGCGAATGATCAGGCTTGGTGATTTATAATAGAATGTCGAAGAGACGGAGCGTAAAAAACAGTAAAAGAGTGCTTAGAATCGAAGCCCTTATTCGGAAACCATAATCTGTGACGTATGAAGTACATGCTAAAAAACCGAGACACGGTCAACGTTTTTCGAAATTCCTATGGGTAATGATCAGGCATGTTGAACTAGAATAGAATTTCGTAGATGTGGAGTGCATAAAACGGTAAAAGTGTGCTTAAAATCGAACTCTAATTCGGGAAACCCTAATATGTGAAGTTTGAAGTACGTGCTCACAAAACCGACTCACGGTCGATGTTTTTACAAACTTTTGTGGGGAATGATCAGGGACAAGGATTTAGATTACAATTTCGAAGCAACGGAGTGCATCAAACAGTAAAAGAGTGATTAAAGTCGAACCCTAATCTGGGACGTCTGAAGTACGTTCTCAAAAAACCGAGTCGCGGTCGAGGTTTTTTGAAACTTTCGTTGCGAATGATCAGGCTTGGTGATTTAGAATAGAATGTCGAAGAGACGGAGCGTAAAAAACAGTAAAAGAGTGCTTAAAATCGAAACCCTTATTCGGAAACCATAATCTGTGACGTTTGAAGTACATGTTAAAAAACCGAGACACGGTCAACGTTTCTCGAAATTTCTATGGGTAGGCATAATGAACTAGAATAGAATTTCGTAGAAACGGAGTGCATAAAACGGTAAAAGTGTGCTTAAAATCGAACTCTAATTCGGGAAACCCTAATATGTGAAGTTTGAAGTACGTGCTCACAAAACCGACTCACGGTCGACGTTTTTACAAACTTTTGTGGGGAATGATCAGGGACAAGGATTTAGATTACGTAAAATTTCGAAGAAACGGAGTGCATCAAACAGTAAAAGAGTGATTAAAATCGAACCCTAATCTGGGACGTCTGAAGTACGTGCTCAAAAAACTGAGCCGCGGTCGAGGTTTTTTGAAACTTTCGTTGCGAATGATCAGGCTTGGTGATTTAGAATATAATGTCGACGAGACGGAGCATAAAAAACAGTAAAAGAGTGCTTAAAATCGAAACCCTTATTCGGAAACCATAATCTGTGACGTTTGAAGTACATGCTAAAAAACCGAGACACGGTCAACGTTTCTCGAAATTTCTATGGGTAATGATCAGGCATAATGAACTAGAATAGAATTTCGTAGAAATGGAGTGCATAAAACGGTAAAAGTGTGCTTAAAATCGAACTCTAATTCGGGAAACCCTAATATGTGAAGTTTGAAGTACGTGCTCACAAAACCGACTCACGGTCGACGTTTTTACAAACTTTTGTGGGGAATGATCAGGGACAAGGATTTAGATTACGTAAAATTTCGAAGAAACGGAGTGCATCAAAAAGTAAAAGAGTGATTAAAGTCGAACCCTAATCTGGGACGTCTGAAGTACGTGCTCAAAAAACTGAGTCGCGGTCGAGGTTTTTTAAAACTTTCGTTGCGAATGACCAGGCTTGGTGATTTAGAATAGAATGTCGAAGAGACGGAGCGTAAAAAACAGTAAAAGAGTGCTTAAAATCGAAACCCTTATTCGGAAACCATAATCTGTGACGTTTGAAGTACATGCTAAAAAACCGAGACACGGTCAACGTTTCTCGAAATTTCTATGGGTAATGATCAGGCATAATGAACTAGAATAGAATTTCGTAGAAACGGAGTGCATAAAACGGTAAAAGTGTGCTTAAAATCGAACCCTAATCTGGGACGTCTGAAGTACGTGCTCAAAAAACTGAGCCGCGGTCGAGGTTTTTTGAAACTTTCGTTGCGAATGATCAGGCTTGGTGATTTAGAATATAATGTCGACGAGACGGAGCATAAAAAACAGTAAAAGAGTGCTTAAAATCGAAACCCTTATTCGGAAACCATAATCTGTGACGTTTGAAGTACATGCTAAAAAACCGAGACACGGTCAACGTTTCTCGAAATTTCTATGGGTAATGATCAGGCATAATGAACTAGAATAGAATTTCGTAGAAGTGGAGTTCATAAAACGGTAAAAGTGTGCTCAAAATCGAACTCTAATTCGGGAAACCCTAATATGTGAAGTTTGAAGTACGTGCTCACAAAACCGACTCACGGTCGACGTTTTTACAAACTTTTGTGGGGAATGATCAGGGACAAGGATTTAGATTATGTAAAATTTCGAAGAAACGGAGTGCATCAAACAGTAAAAGAGTGATTAAAGTCGAACCCTAATCTGGGACGTCTGAAGTACGTGCTCAAAAAACTGAGTCGCGGTCGAGGTTTTTTGAAACTTTCGTTGCGAATGATCAGGCTTGGTGATTTAGAATAGAATGTCGAAGAGACGGAGCGTAAAAACAGTAAAAGAGTGCTTAAAATCGAAACTCTTATTCGGAAACCATAATCTGTGACGTTTGAAGTACATGCTAAAAAACCGAGACACGGTCAACGTTTTTCGAAATTCCTATGGGTAATGATCAGGCATGTTGAACTAGAATAGAATTTCGTAGATGTGGAGTGCATAAAACGGTAAAAGTGTGCTTAAAATCGAACTCTAATTTGGGAAACCCTAATATGTGAAGTTTGAAGTACGTGCTCACAAAACCGACTCACGGTCGATGTTTTTACAAACTTTTGTGGGGAATGATCAGGGACAAGGATTTAGATTACAATTTCGAAGCAACGGAGTGCATCAAACAGTAAAAGAGTGATTAAAGTCGAACCCTAATCTGGGACGTCTGAAGTACGTTCTCAAAAAACCGAGTCGCGGTCGAGGTTTTTTGAAACTTTCGTTGCGAATGATCAGGCTTGGTGATTTAGAATAGAATGTCGAAGAGACGGAGCGTAAAAAACAGTAAAAGAGTGCTTAAACTCGAAACCCTTATTCGGAAACCATAATCTGTGACGTTTGAAGTACATGCTAAAAAACCGAGACACGTTCAACGTTTTTCGAAATTCCTATGGGTAATGATCAGGCATAATGAACTAGAATAGAATTTCGTAGAAGCGGAGTGCATAAAACGGTAAAAGTGTGCTTAAAATCGAACTCTAATTCGGGAAACCCTAAAATGTGAAGTTTGAAGTACGTGCTCACAAAACCGACTCACGGTCGATGTTTTTACAAACTTTTGTGGGGAATGATCAGGGACAAGGATTTAGATTACAATTTCGAAGAAACGGAGTGCATCAAACAGTAAAAGAGTGATTAAATTCGAACCCTAATCTGGGACGTCTGAAGTACGTGCTCAAAAAACTGAGTCGCGGTCGAGGTTTTTTGAAACTTTCGTGGCGAATGATCAGGCTTGGTGATTTAGAATAGAATGTCGAAGAGACGGAGCGTAAAAAACAGTAAAAGAGTGCTTAAAATCGAAACCCTTATTCGGAAACCATAATCTGTGACGTTTGAAGTACATGCTAAAAAACCGAGACACGGTCAACGTTTTTCGAAATTCCTATGGGTAATGATCAGGCATAATGAACTAGAATACAATTTCGTAGAAGCGGAGTGCATAAAACGGTAAAAGTGTGCTTAAAATCGAACTCTAATTCGGGAAACCCTAATATGTGAAGTTTGAAGTACGTGCTCACAAAACCGACTCACGGTCGACGTTTTTACAAACTTTTGTGGGGAATGATCAGGGACAAGGATTTAGATTACAATTTCGAAGAAAACGGAGTGCATCAAACAGTAAAAGAGTGATTAAAGTCGAACCCTAATCTGGGACGTCTGAAGTACGTGCTCAAAAAACTGAGTCGCGGTCGAGGTTTTTTGAAACTTTCGTGGCGAATGATCAGGCTTGGTGATTTAGAATAGAATGTCGAAGAGACGGAGCGTAAAAAACAGTAAAAGAGTGCTTAAAATCGAAACCCTTATTCGGAAACCATAATTTGTGACGTTTGAAGTACATGCTAAAAAACCGAGACACGGTCAACATTTTTCAAAATTCCTATGGGTAATGATCAGGCATAATGAACTAGAATAGAATTTCGTAGAAGCGGAGTGCATAAAACAGTAAAAGTGTACTTAAAATCGAACTCTAATTCGGGAAACCCTAATATGTGAAGTTTGAAGTACGTGCTCACTAAACCGACTCACGGTCGACGTTTTTACAAACTTTTGTGGGGAATGATCAGGGACAAGGATTTAGATTACAATTTCGAAGAAACGGAGTGCATCAAACAGTAAAAGAGTGATTAAAGTCGAACCCTAATCTGCGACATCTGAAGTACGTGCTCAAAAAACTGAGTCGCGGTCGAGGTTTTTTGAAACTTTCGTTGCGAATGATCAGGCTTGGTGATTTAGAATAGAATGTCGAAGAGACAGAGCGTAAAAAACAGTAAAAGAGTGCTTAAAATCGAAACCCTTATTCGGAAACCATAATCTGTGACGTTTGAAGTACATGCGAAAAAACCGAGACACGGTCAACGTTTTTCGAAATTCCTATGGGTAATGATCAGGCATAATGAACTAGAATAGAATTTCGTAGAAGCGGAGTGCATAAAACGGTAAAAGTGTGCTTAAAATCGAACTCTAATTCGGGAAACCCTAATATGTGAAGTTTGAAGTACGTGCTCACAAAACCGACTCACGGTCGACGTTTTTACAAACTTTTGTGGGGAATGATCAGGGACAAAGATTTAGATTACACTTTCGAAGAAACGGAGTGCATCAAACAGTAAAAGAGTGATTAAAGTCGAACCCTAATCTGGGACGTCTGAAGTACGTGCTCAAAAAACTGAGTCGCGGTCGAGGTTTTTTGAAACTTTCGTGGCGAATGATCAGGCTTGGTGATTTAGAATAGAATGTCGAAGAGACGGAGCGTAAAAAACAGTAAAAGAGTGCTTAAAATCGAAACCCTTATTCGGAAACCATAATTTGTGACGTTTGAAGTACATGCTAAAAAACCAAGACACGGTCAACGTTTTTCGAAATTCCTATGGGTAATGATCAGGCATGTTGAACTAGAATAGAATTTCGTAGAAGCGGAGTGCATAAAACGGTAAAAGTGTGCTTAAAATCGAACTCTAATTCGGGAAACCCTAAAATGTGAAGTTTGAAGTACGTGCTCACAAAACCGACTCACGGTCGATGTTTTTACAAACTTTTGTGGGGAATGATCAGGGACAAGGATTTAGATTACAATTGCGAAGAAACGGAGTGCATCAAACAGTAAAAGAGTGATTAAAGTCGAACCCTAATCTGGGACGTCTGAAGTACGTGCTCAAAAAACTGAGTCGCGGTCGAGGTTTTTTGAAACTTTCGTTGCGAATGATCAGGCTTCGTGATTTAGAATAGAATGTCGAAGAGACGGAGCGTAAAAAACAGTAAAAGAGTGCTTAAAATCGAAACCCTTATTCGGAAACCATAATCTGTGACGTTTGAAGTACATGCGAGAAAACCGAGACACGGTCAACGTTTTTCGAAATTCCTATGGGTAATGATCAGGCATGTTGAACTAGAATAGAATTTCGTAGAAGCGGAGTGCATAAAACGGTAAAAGTGTGCTTAAAATCGAACTCTAATTCGGGAAACCCTAATATGTGAAGTTTGAAGTACGTGCTCACAAAACCGACTCACGGTCGACGTTTTTACAAACTTTTGTGGGGAATGATCAGGGACAAGGATTTAGATTACAATTTCGAAGAAACGGAGTGCATCAAACAGTAAAAGAGTGATTAAAGTCGAACCCTAATCTGGGACATCTGAAGTACGTGCTCAAAAAACTGAGTCGCGGTCGAGGTTTTTTGAAACTTTCGTTGCGAATGATCAGGCTTGGTGATTTAGAATAGAATGTCGAAGAGACGGAGCGTAAAAAACAGTAAAAGAGTGCTTAAAATCGAAACCCTTATTCGGAAACCATAATCTGTGACGTTTGAAGTACATGCTAAAAAACCAAGACACGATCAACGTTTTTCGAAATTCCTATGGGTAATGATCAGGCATGTTGAACTAGAATAGAATTTCGTAGAAGCGGAGTGCATAAAACGGTAAAAGTGTGCTTAAAATTGAACTCTGATTCGGGAAACCCTAATATGTGAAGTTTGAAGTACGTGCTCACAAAACCGACTCACGGTCGACGTTTTTACAAACTTTTGTGGGGACTGATCAGGGACAAGGATTTAGATTACACTTTCGAAGAAACGGAGTGCATCAAACAGTAAAAGAGTGATTAAAGTCGAACCCTAATCTGGAATTTCTGAAGTACGTGCTAAAAAAACTGAGTCGCGGTCGAGGTTTTTTGAAACTTTCGTGGCGAATGATCAGGCTTGGTGATTTAGAATAGAATGTCGAAGAGACGGAGCGTAAAAAACAGTAAAAGAGTGCTTAAAATCGAAACCCTTATTCGGAAACCATAATTTGTGACGTTTGAAGTACATGCTAAAAAACCGAGACACGGTCAACATTTTTCAAAATTCCTATGGGTAATGATCAGGCATAATGAACTAGAATAGAATTTCGTAGAAGCGTTGTGCATAAAACAGTAAAAGTGTACTTAAAATCGAACTCTAATTCGGGAAACCCTAATATGTGAAGTTTGAAGTACGTGGTCACTAAACCGACTCATGGTCGACGTTTTTACAAACTTTTGTAGGGAATGATCAGGGACAAGGATTTAGATTACAATTTCGAAGAAACGGAGTGCATCAAACAGTAAAAGAGTGATTAAAGTCGAACCCTAATCTGGGACGTCTGAAGTACGTGCTCAAAAAACTGAGTCGCGGTCGAGGTTTTTTGAAACTATCGTTGCGAATGATCAGGCTTGGTGATTTAGAATAGAATGTCGAAGAGACGGAGCGTAAAAAACAGTAAAAGAGTGCTTAAAATCGAAACCCTTATTCGGAAACCATAATCTGTGACGTTTGAAGTACATGCGAAAAAACCGAGACACGGTCAACGTTTTTCGAAATTCCTATGGGTAATGATCAGGCATAATGAACTAGAATAGAATTTCGTAGAAGCGGAGTGCATAAAACGGTAAAAGTGTGCTTAAAATCGAACTCTAATTCGGGAAACCCTAATATGTGAAGTTTGAAGTACGTGCTCACAAAACCGACTCACGGTCGACGTTTTTACAAACTTTTGTGGGGAATGATCAGGGACAAGGATTTAGATTACACTTTCGAAGAAACGGAGTGCATCAAACAGTAAAAGAGTGATTAAAGTCGAACCCTAATCTGGGACGTCTGAAGTACGTGCTCAAAAAACTGAGTCGCGGTCGAGGTTTTTTGAAACTTTCGTGGCGAATGATCAGGCTTGGTGATTTAGAATAGAATGTCGAAGAGACGGAGCGTAAAAAACAGAAAAAGAGTGCTTAAAATCGAAACCCTTATTCGGAAACCATAATTTGTGACGTTTGAAGTACATGCTAAAAAACCGAGACACGGTCAACATTTTTCAAAATTCCTATGGGTAATGATCAGGCATAATGAACTAGAATAGAATTTCGTAGAAGCGGAGTGCATAAAATAGTAAAAGTGTACTTAAAATCGAACTCTAATTCGGGAAACCCTAATATGTGAAGTTTGAAGTACGTGCTCACTAAACCGACTCACGGTCGACGTTTTTACAAACTTTTGTGGGGAATGATCAGGGACAAGGATTTAGATTACAATTTCGAAGAAACGGAGTGCATCAAACAGTAAAAGAGTGATTAAAGTCGAACCCTAATCTGGGACGTCTGAAGTACGTGCTCAAAAAACTGAGTCGCGGTCGAGGTTTTTTGAAACTTTCGTTGCGAATGATCAGGCTTGGTGATTTAGAATAGAATGTCGAAGAGACGGAGCGTAAAAAACAGTAAAAGAGTGCTTAAAATCGAAACCCTTATTCAGAAACCATAATCTGTGACGTTTGAAGTACATGCTAAAAAACCGAGACACGGTCAACGTTTTCGAAATTCCTATGGGTAATGATCAGGCATAATGAACTAGAATAGAATTTCGTAGAAGCGGAGTGCATAAAACGGTAAAAGTGTGCTTAAAATCGAACTCTAATTCGGGAAACCCTAAAATGTGAAGTTTGAAGTACGTGCTCACAAAACCGACTCACGGTCGATGTTTTTACAAACTTTTGTGGGGAATGATCAGGGACAAGGATTTAGATTACAATTGCAAAGAAACGGAGTGCATCAAACAGTAAAAGAGTGATTAAAGTCGAACCCTAATCTGGGACATCTGAAGTACGTGCTCAAAAAACTGAGTCGCGGTCGAGGTTTTTTGAAACTTTCGTTGCGAATGATCAGGCTTGGTGATTTAGAATAGAATGTCGAAGAGACGGAGCGTAAAAAACAGTAAAAGAGTGCTTAAAATTGAAACCCTTATTCGGAAACCATAATCTGTGACGTTTGAAGTACATGCGAAAAAACCGAGACACGGTCAACGTTTTTCGAAATTCCTATGGGTAATGATCAGGCATAATGAACTAGAATAGAATTTCGTAGAAGCGGAGTGCATAAAACGGTAAAAGTGTGCTTAAAATCGAACTCTAATTCGGGAAACCCTAATATGTGAAATTTGAAGTACGTGCTCACAAAACCGACTCACGGTCGACGTTTTTACAAACTTTTGTGGGGAATGATCAGGGACAAAGATTTAGATTACACTTTCGAAGAAACGGAGTGCATCAAACAGTAAAAGAGTGATTAAAGTCGAACCCTAATCTGGGACGTCTGAAGTACGTGCTCAAAAAACTGAGTCGCGGTCGAGGTTTTTTTAAACTTTCGTGGCGAATGATCAGGCTTGGTGATTTAGAATAGAATGTCGAAGAGACGGAGCGTAAAAAATAGTAAAAGAGTGCTTAAAATCGAAACCCTTATTCGGAAACCATAATCTGTGACGTTTGAAGTACATGCTAAAAAACCGAGACACGGTCAACATTTTTCAAAATTCCTATGGGTAATGATCAGGCATAATGAACTAGAATAGAATTTCGTAGAAACGGAGTTCATAAAACAGTAAAAGTGTGCTTAAAATCGAACTCTAATTCGGGAAACCCTAATATGTGAAGTTTGAAGTACGTGCTCACGAAACCGACTCACGGTCGACGTTTCTACAAACTTTTGTGGGGAATGATCAGGGACAAGGATTTAGATTACAATTTCGAAGAAACGGAGTGAATCAAAAAGTAAAAGAGTGATTAAAGTCGAACCCTAATCTGGGACGTCTGAAGTACGTGCTCAAAAAACTGAGTCGCGGTCGAGGTTTTTTGAAACTTTCATTGCAAATGATCAGGCTTGGTGATTTAGAATAGAATGTCGAAGAGACGGAGCGTAAAAAACAGTAAAAGAGTGCTTAAAATCGAAACAATTATTCGGAAACCATAATATGTGACGTTTGAAGTACATGCTAAAAAACCGAGACACGGTCAACGTTTTTCGAAATTCCTATGGGTAATGATCAGGCATAATGAACTAGAATAGAATTTCGTAGAAGCGGAGTGCATAAAACGGTAAAAGTGTGCTTAAAATCGAACTCTAATTCGGGAAACCCTAAAATGTGAAGTTTGAAGTACGTGGTCACAAAACCGACTCATGGTCGATGTTTTTACAAACTTTTGTGGGGAATGATCAGGGACAAGGATTTAGATTACAATTTCGAAGAAACGAAGTGCATCAAACAGTAAAAGAGTGATTAAAGTCGAACCCTACTCTGGGACGTCTGAAGTACGTGCTCAAAAAACTGAGTCGCGGTCGAGGTTTTTTGAAACTTTCGTTGCGAATGATCAGGCTTGGTGATTTAGAATAGAATGTCGAAGAGACGGAGCGTAAAAAACAGTAAAAGAGTGCTTAAAATCGAAACCCTTATTCGGAAACCATAATCTGTGACGTTTGAAGTACATGCTAAAAAACGAAGACACGGTCAACGTTTTTCGAAATTCCTATGGGTAATGATCAGGCATGTTAACTAGAATAGAATTTCGTAGAAGCGGAGTGCATAAAACGGTAAAAGTGTGCTTAAAATCGAACTCTAATTCGGGAAACCCTAAAATGTGAAGTTTGAAGTACGTGCTCACAAAACCGACTCACGGTCGATGTTTTTACAAACTTTTGTGGGGAATGATCAGGGACAAGGATTTAGATTACAATTGCGAAGAAACGGAGTGCATCAAACAATAAAAGAGTGATTAAAGTCGAACCCTAATCTGGGACGTCTGAAGTACGTGCTCAAAAAACTGAGTCGCGGTCGAGGTTTTTTGAAACTTTCGTTGCGAATGATCAGGCTTGGTGATTTAGAATAGAATGTCGAAGAGACGGAGCGTAAAAAACAGTAAAAGAGTGCTTAAAATCGAAACCCTTATTCGGAAACCATAATCTGTGACGTTTGAAGTACATGCGAAAAAACCGAGACACGGTCAACGTTTTTCGAAATTCCTATGGGTAATGATCAGGCATAATGAACTAGAATAGAATTTCGTAGAAGCGGAGTGCATAAAACGGTAAAAGTGTGCTTAAAATCGAACTCTAATTCGGGAAACCCTAATATGTGAAGTTTGAAGTACGTGCTCACAAAACCGACTCACGGTCGACGTTTTTACAAACTTTTGTGGGGAATGATCAGGGACAAGGATTTAGATTACACTTTCGAAGAAACGGAGTGCATCAAACAGTAAAAGAGTGATTAAAGTCGAACCCTAATCTGGGACGTCTGAAGTACGTGCTCAAAAAACTGAGTCGCGGTCGAGGTTTTTTGAAACTTTCGTTGCGAATGATCAGGCCTGGTGATTTAGAATAGAATGTCGAAGAGACGGAGCGTAAAAAACAGTAAAAGAGTGTTAAAATCGAAACCCTTATTCGGAAACCATAATCTGTGACGTTTGAAGTACATGCTAAAAAACCGAGACACGGTCAACGTTTCTCGAAATTTCTATGGGTAATGATCAGGCATAATGAACTAGAATAGAATTTCGTAGAAGCGGAGTGCATAAAACGGTAAAAGTGTGCTTAAAATTGAACTCTGATTCGGGAAACCCTAATATGTGAAGTTTGAAGTACGTGCTCACAAAACCGACTCACGGTCGACGTTTTTACAAACTTTTGTGGGGAATGATCAGGGACAAGGATTTAGATTACAATTTCGAAGAAACGGAGTGCATCAAACAGTAAAAGAGTGATTAAAATCGAACCCTAATCTGGGACGTCTGAAGTACGTGCTCAAAAAACTGAGTCGCGGTCGAGGTTTTTTGAAACTTTCGTTGCGAATGATCAGGCTTGGTGATTTAGAATAGAATGTCGAAGAGACGGAGCGTAAAAAACAGTAAAAGAGTGCTTAAAATCGAAACCCTTATTCGGAAACCATAATCTGTGACGTTTGAAGTACATGCTAAAATACCGAGACACGGTCAACGTTTCTCGAAATTTCTATGGGTAATGATCAGGCATAATGAACTAGAATAGAATTTCGTAGAAGCGGAGTGCATAAAACGGTAAAAGTGTGCTTAAAATCGAACTCTAATTCGGGAAACCCTAATATGTGATGTTTTAAGTACGTGATCACAAAACCGACTCACGGTCGACGTTTTGACAAACTTTTGTGGGGAATGATCAGGGACAAGGATTTAGATTACAATTTCGAAGAAACAGAGTGCATAAAACAGTAAAAGAGTGATTAAAGTCGAACCCTAATCTGGGACGTCTGAAGTACGTGCTCAAAAAACTGAGTCGCGGTCGAGGTTTTTTGAAACTTTCGTTGCGAATGATCAGGCTTGGTGATTTAGAATAGAATGTCTATGAGACGGAGCGTAAAAAACAGTAAAAGAGTGCTTAAAATCGAAACCCTTATTCGGAAACCATAATCTGTGACGTTTGAAGTACATGCTATAATACCGAGACACGGTCAACGTTTCTCGAAATTTCTATGGGTAATGATCAGGCATATTGAACTAGAATAGAATTTCGTAGAAGCGGAGTGCATAAAACGGTAAAATTGTGCTTAAAATCGAACTCTGATTCGGGAAACCCTAATATGTGAAGTTTGAAGTACGTGCTCACAAAACCGACTCACGGTCGACGTTTTTACAAACTTTTGTGGGGAATGATCAGGGACAAGGATTTAGATTACAATTTCGAAGAAACGGAGTGCATCAAACAGTAAAAGAGTGATTAAAATCGAACCCTAATCTGGGACGTCTGAAGTACGTGCTCAAAAAACTGAGTCGCGGTCGAGGTTTTTTGAAACTTTCGTTGCGAATGATCAGGCTTGGTGATTTAGAATAGAATGTCGAAGAGACGGAGCGTAAAAAACAGTACAAGAGCGCTTAAAATCGAAACCCTTATTCGGAAACAATAATCTGTGATGTTTGAAGTACATGCTAAAAAACCGAGACACGGTCAACGTTTTTCGAAATTTCTATGGGTAGGCATAATGAACTAGAATAGAATTTCCTAGAAACGGAGTGCATAAAACGGTAAAAGTGTGCTTAAAATCGAACTCTAATTCGGGAAACCCTAATATGTGAAGTTTGAAGTACGTGCTCACAAAACCGACTCACGGTCGACGTTTTTACAAACTTTTGTGGGGAATGATCAGGGACAAGGATTTAGATTACGTAAAATTTCGAAGAAACTTAGTGCATCAAACAGTAAAAGAGTGATTAAAGTCGAACCCTAATCTGGGACGTCTGAAGTACGTGCTCAAAAAACTGAGTCGCGGTCGAGGTTTTTTGAAACTTTCGTTGCGAATGATCAGGCTTGGTGATTTAGAATAGAATGTCGAAGAGACGGAGCGTAAAAAACAGTAAAAGAGTGCTTAAAATCGAAACCCTTATTCGGAAACCATAATCTGTGACGTTTGAAGTACATGCTAAAAAACAGAGACACGGTCAACGTTTCTCGAAATTTCTATGGGTAATGATCAGGCATAATGAACTAGAATAGAATTTCGTAGAAGCGGAGTGCATAAAACGGTAAAAGTGTGCTTAAAATCGAACTCTAATTCGGGAAACCCTAATATGTGAAGTTTGAAGTACGTGCTCACAAAACCGACTCACGGTCGACGTTTTTACAAACTTTTGTGGGTAATGATCAGGGACAAGGATTTAGATTACAATTTCGAAGAAACGGAGTGCATCAAACAGTAAAAGAGTGATTAAAGTCGAACCCTAATCTGGGACGTCTGAAGTATGTGCTCAAAAAACTGAGTCGCGGTCGAGGTTTTTCGAAACTTTCGTTGCGAATGATCAGGCTAGGTGATTTAGAATAGAATGTCGAAGAGACGGAGCGTAAAAAACAGTAAAAGAGTGCTTAAAATCGAAACCCTTATTCGGAAACCATAATCTGTGACGTTTGAAGTACACGCTAAAAAACCGAGACACGGTCAACGTTTCTCGAAATTTCTATGGGTAATGATCAGGCATAATGAACTAGAATAGAATTTCGTAGAAACGGAGTGCATAAAACGGTAAAAGTGTGCTTAAAATCGAACTCTAATTCGGGAAACCCTAATATGTGAAGTTTGAAGTACGTGCTCACAAAACCGACTCACGGTCGACGTTTTTACAAACTTTTGTGGGGAATGATCAGGGACAAGGATTTAGATTACAATTTCGAAGAAACGGAGTGCATCAAACAGTAAAAGAGTGATTAAAGTCGAACCCTAATCTGGGACGTCTGAAGTATGTGCTCAAAAAACTGAGTCGCGGTCGAGGTTTTTCGAAACTTTCGTTGCGAATGATCAGGCTAGGTGATTTAGAATAGAATGTTGAAGATTCGGAGCGTAAAAAACAGTAAAAGAGTGCTTAAAATCGAAACCCTTATTCGGAAACCATAATCTGTGACGTTTGAAGTACACGCTAAAAAACCGAGACACGGTCAACGTTTCTCGAAATTTCTATGGGTAATGATCAGGCATAATGAACTAGAATAGAATTTCGTAGAAACGGAGTGCATAAAACGGTAAAAGTGTGCTTAAAATCGAACTCTAATTCGGGAAACCCTAATATGTGAAGTTTGAAGTACGTGCTCACAAAACCGACTCACGGTCGACGTTTTTACAAACTTTTGTGGGGAATGATCAGGGACAAGGATTTAGATTACAATTTCGAAGAAACGGAGTGCATCAAACAGTAAAAGAGTGATTAAAGTCGAACCCTAATCTGGGACGTCTGAAGTATGTGCTCAAAAAACTGAGTCGCGGTCGAGGTTTTTCGAAACTTTCGTTGCGAATGATCAGGCTAGGTGATTTAGAATAGAATGTTGAAGATTCGGAGCGTAAAAAACAGTAAAAGAGTGCTTAAAATCGAAACCCTTATTCGGAAACCATAATCTGTGACGTTTGAAGTACACGCTAAAAAACCGAGACACGGTCAACGTTTCTCGAAATTTCTATGGGTAATGATCAGGCATAATGAACTAGAATAGAATTTCGTAGAAACGGAGTGCATAAAACGGTAAAAGTGTGCTTAAAATCGAACTCTAATTCGGGAAACCCTAATATGTGAAGTTTGAAGTACGTGCTCACAAAACCGACTCACGGTCGACGTTTTTACAAACTTTTGTGGGGAATGATCAGGGACAAGGATTTAGATTACAATTTCGAAGAAACGGAGTGCATCAAACAGTAAAAGAGTGATTAAAGTCGAACCCTAATCTGGGACGTCTGAAGTACGTGCTCAAAAAACTGAGTCGCGGTCAAGGTTTTTTGAAACTTTCGTTGCGAATGATCAGGCTTGGTGATTTAGAATAGAATGTCGAAGAGACGGAGCGTAAAAAACAGTAAAAGAGTGCTTAAAATCGAAACCCTTATTCGGAAACCATAATCTGTGACGTTTGAAGTACATGCTAAAAAACAGAGACACGGTCAACGTTTCTCGAAATTTCTATGGGTAATGATCAGGCATAATGAACTAGAATAGAATTTCGTAGAAGCGGAGTGCATAAAACGGTAAAAGTGTGCTTAAAATCGAACTCTAATTCGGGAAACCCTAATATGTGAAGTTTGAAGTACGTGCTCACAAAACCGACTCACGGTCGACGTTTTTACAAACTTTTGTGGGTAATGATCAGGGACAAGGATTTAGATTACAATTTCGAAGAAACGGAGTGCATCAAACAGTAAAAGAGTGATTAAAGTCGAACCCTAATCTGGGACGTCTGAAGTATGTGCTCAAAAAACTGAGTCGCGGTCGAGGTTTTTCGAAACTTTCGTTGCGAATGATCAGGCTAGGTGATTTAGAATAGAATGTCGAAGAGACGGAGCGTAAAAAACAGTAAAAGAGTGCTTAAAATCGAAACCCTTATTCGGAAACCATAATCTGTGACGTTTGAAGTACACGCTAAAAAACCGAGACACGGTCAACGTTTCTCGAAATTTCTATGGGTAATGATCAGGCATAATGAACTAGAATAGAATTTCGTAGAAGCGGAGTGCATAAAACGGTAAAAGTGTGCTTAAAATCGAACTCTAATTCGGGAAACCCTAATATGTGAAGTTTGAAGTACGTGCTCACAAAACCGACTCACGGTCGACGTTTTTACAAACTTTTGTGGGTAATGATCAGGGACAAGGATTTAGATTACAATTTCGAAGAAACGGAGTGCATCAAACAGTAAAAGAGTGATTAAAGTCGAACCCTAATCTGGGACGTCTGAAGTATGTGCTCAAAAAACTGAGTCGCGGTCGAGGTTTTTTGAAACTTTCGTTGCGAATGATCAGGCTAGGTGATTTAGAATAGAATGTCTAAGAGACGGAGCGTAAAAAACAGTAAAAGAGTGCTTAAAATCGAAACCCTTATTCGGAAACCATAATCTGTGACGTTTCAAGTACACGCTAAAAAACCGAGACACGGTCAACGTTTCTCGAAATTTCAATGGGTAATGATCAGGCATAATGAACTAGAATAGAATTTCGTAGAAACGGAGTGCATAAAACGGTAAAAGTGTGCTTAAAATCGAACTCTAATTCGGGAAACCCTAATATGTGAAGTTTGAAGTACGTGCTCACAAAACCGACTCACGGTCGACGTTTTTACAAACTTTTGTGGGGAATGATCAGGGACAAGGATTTAGATTACCATTTCGAAGAAACGGAGTGCATCAAACAGTAAAAGAGTGATTAAAGTCGAACCCTAATCTGGGACGTCTGAAGTACGTGCTCAAAAAACTGAGTCGCGGTCAAGGTTTTTTGAAACTTTCGTTGCGAATGATCAGGCTTGGTGATTTAGAATAGAATGTCGAAGAGACGGAGCGTAAAAAACAGTAAAAGAGTGCTTAAAATCGAAACCCTTATTCGGAAACCATAATCTGTGACGTTTGAAGTACATGCTAAAAAACAGAGACACGGTCAACGTTTCTCGAAATTTCTATGGGTAATGATCAGGCATAATGAACTAGAATAGAATTTCGTAGAAGCGGAGTGAATAAAACGGTAAAAGTGTGCTTAAAATCGAACTCTAATTCGGGAAACCCTAATATGTGAAGTCTGAAGTACGTGCTCTCAAAACCGACTCACGGTCGACGTTTTTACAAACTTTTGTGGGGAATGATAAGGGACAAGGATGTAGATTACAATTTCGAAGAAACGGAGTGCATCAAACAGTAAAAGAGTGATTAAAGTCGAACCCTAATATGGGACGTCTGAAGTACGTGCTCAAAAAACTGAGTCGCGGTCAAGGTTTTTTGAAACTTTCGTTGCGAATGATCAGGCTTGGTGATTTAGAATAGAATGTCGAAGAGACGGAGCGTAAAAAACAGTAAAAGAGTGCTTAAAATCGAAACCCTTATTCGGAAACCATAATCTGTGAACATGCTAAAAAACCGAGACACAGTCAACGTTTTTCGAAATTTCTATGGCCAATGATCAGGCATAATGAACTAGAATAGAATTTCATAGAAACGGTGTGCATAAAACGGTAAAAGTGTGCTTAAAATCGAACTCTAATTCGGGAAACCCTAATATGTGATGTTTGAAGTACGTGCTCACAAAACCGACTCACGGTCGACGTTTTTACAAACTTTTGTGTGGAATGATTAGGGACAAGGATTTACATTACAATTTCGAAGAAACGGAGTGCATCAAACAGTAAAAGAGTGATTAAAGTCGAACCCTAATCTGGGATGTCTGAAGTACGTGCTCAAAAAACTGAGTCGTGGTCGAGGTTTTTTGAAACTTTCGTTGCGAATGATCAGGCTTGGTGATTTAGAATAGAATGTCGAACAGACGGAGCGTAAAAACAGTAAAAGAGTGCTTAAAATCGAAACCCTTATTCGGAAACCATAATCTGTGACGTTTGAAGTACATGCTAAAAAACAGAGACACGGTCAACGTTTCTCGAAATTTCTATGGGTAATGATCAGGCATAATGAACTAGAATAGAATTTCGTAGAAGCGGAGTGAATAAAACGGTAAAAGTGTGCTTAAAATCGAACTCTAATTCGGGAAACCCTAATATGTGAAGTCTGAAGTACGTGCTCTCAAAACCGACTCACGGTCGACGTTTTTACAAACTTTTGTGGGGAATGATAAGGGACAAGGATGTAGATTACAATTTCGAAGAAACGGAGTGCATCAAACAGTAAAAGAGTGATTAAAGTCGAACCCTAATATGGGACGTCTGAAGTACGTGCTCAAAAAACTGAGTCGCGGTCAAGGTTTTTTGAAACTTTCGTTGCGAATGATCAGGCTTGGTGATTTAGAATAGAATGTCGAAGAGACGGAGCGTAAAAAACAGTAAAAGAGTGCTTAAAATTGAAACCCTTATTCGGAAACCATAATCTGTGAACATGCTAAAAAACCGAGACACGGTCAACGTTTTTCGAAATTTCTATGGCCAATGATCAGGCATAATGAACTAGAATAGAATTTCATAGAAACGGTGTGCATAAAACGGTAAAAGTGTGCTTAAAATCGAACTCTAATTCGGGAAACCCTAATATGTGATGTTTGAAGTACGTGCTCACAAAACCGACTCACGGTCGACGTTTTTACAAACTTTTGTGGGTAATGATCAGGGACAAGGATTTAGATTACAATTTCGAAGAAACGGAGTGCATCAAACAGTAAAAGAGTGATTAAAGTCGAACCCTAATCTGGGATGTCTGAAGTACGTGCTCAAAAAACTGAGTCGTGGTCGAGGTTTTTTGAAACTTTCGTTGCGAATGATCAGGCTTGGTGATTTAGAATAGAATGTCGAACAGACGGAGCGTAAAAAACAGTAAAAGAGTGCTTAAAATCGAAACCCTTATTCGGAAACCATAATCTGTGACGTTTGAAGTACATGCTAAAAAACAGAGACACGGTCAACGTTTCTCGAAATTTCTATGGGTAATGATCAGGCATAATGAACTAGAATAGAATTTCGTAGAAGCGGAGTGAATAAAACGGTAAAAGTGTGCTTAAAATCGAACTCTAATTCGGGAAACCCTAATATGTGAAGTCTGAAGTACGTGCTCTCAAAACCGACTCACGGTCGACGTTTTTACAAACTTTTGTGGGGAATGATAAGGGACAAGGATGTAGATTACAATTTCGAAGAAACGGAGTGCATCAAACAGTAAAAGAGTGATTAAAGTCGAACCCTAATATGGGACGTCTGAAGTACGTGCTCAAAAAACTGAGTCGCGGTCAAGGTTTTTTGAAACTTTCGTTGCGAATGATCAGGCTTGGTGATTTAGAATAGAATGTCGAAGAGACGGAGCGTAAAAAACAGTAAAAGAGTGCTTAAAATTGAAACCCTTATTCGGAAACCATAATCTGTGAACATGCTAAAAAACCGAGACACGGTCAACGTTTTTCGAAATTTCTATGGCCAATGATCAGGCATAATGAACTAGAATAGAATTTCATAGAAACGGTGTGCATAAAACGGTAAAAGTGTGCTTAAAATCGAACTCTAATTCGGGAAACCCTAATATGTGATGTTTGAAGTACGTGCTCACAAAACCGACTCACGGTCGACGTTTTTACAAACTTTTGTGTGGAATGATTAGGGACAAGGATTTACATTACAATTTCGAAGAAACGGAGTGCATCAAACAGTAAAAGAGTGATTAAAGTCGAACCCTAATCTGGGATGTCTGAAGTACGTGCTCAAAAAACTGAGTCGTGGTCGAGGTTTTTTGAAACTTTCGTTGCGAATGATCAGGCTTGGTGATTTAGAATAGAATGTCGAAGAGACGGAGCGTAAAAAACAGTAAAAGAGTGCTTAAAATCGAAACCCTTATTCGGAAACCATAATCTGTGACGTTTGAAGTACATGCTAAAAAACAGAGACACGGTCAACGTTTCTCCAAATTTCTATGGGTAATGATCAGGCATAATGAACTAGAATAGAATTTCGTAGAAGCGGAGTGCATAAAACGGTAAAAGTGTGCTTAAAATCGAACTCTAATTCGGGAAACCCTAATATGTGAAGTCTGAAGTACGTGCTCTCAAAACCGACTCACGGTCGACGTTTTTACAAACTTTTGTGGGGAATGATAAGGGACAAGGATGTAGATTACAATTTCGAAGAAACGGAGTGCATCAAACAGTAAAAGAGTGATTAAAGTCGAACCCTAATATGGGACGTCTGAAGTACGTGCTCAAAAAACTGAGTCGTGGTCGAGGTTTTTTGAAACTTTCGTTGCGAATGATCAGGCTTGGTGATTTAGAATAGAATGTCGAAGAGACGGAGCGTAAAAAAAAGTAAAAGAGTGCTTAAAATCGAAACCCTTATTCGGAAACCATAATCTGTGACGTTTGAAGTACATGCTAAAAAACAGAGACACGGTCAACGTTTCTCGAAATTTCTATGGGTAATGATCAGGCATAATGAACTAGAATAGAATTTCGTAGAAGCGGAGTGCATAAAACGGTAAAAGTGTGCTTAAAATCGAACTCTAATTCGGGAAACCCTAATATGTGAAGTTTGAAGTACGTGCTCACAAAACCGACTCACGGTCGACGTTTTTACAAACTTTTGTGGGTAATGATCAGGGACAAGGATTTAGATTACAATTTCGAAGAAACGGAGTGCATCAAACAGTAAAAGAGTGATTAAAGTCGAACCCTAATCTGGGACGTCTGAAGTATGTGCTCAAAAAACTGAGTCGCGGTCGAGGTTTTTCGAAACTTTCGTTGCGAATGATCAGGCTAGGTGATTTAGAATAGAATGTCGAAGAGACGGAGCGTAAAAAACAGTAAAAGAGTGCTTAAAATCGAAACCCTTATTCGGAAACCATAATCTGTGACGTTTCAAGTACACGCTAAAAAACCGAGACACGGTCAACGTTTCTCGAAATTTCAATGGGTAATGATCAGGCATAATGAACTAGAATAGAATTTCGTAGAAACGGAGTGCATAAAACGGTAAAAGTGTGCTTAAAATCGAACTCTAATTCGGGAAACCCTAATATGTGAAGTTTGAAGTACGTGCTCACAAAACCGACTCACGGTCGACGTTTTTACAAACTTTTGTGGGGAATGATCAGGGACAAGGATTTAGATTACAATTTCGAAGAAACGGAGTGCATCAAACAGTAAAAGAGTGATTAAAGTCGAACCCTAATCTGGGACGTCTGAAGTACGTGCTCAAAAAACTGAGTCGCGGTCAAGGTTTTTTGAAACTTTCGTTGCGAATGATCAGGCTTGGTGATTTAGAATAGAATGTCGAAGAGACGGAGCGTAAAAAACAGTAAAAGAGTGCTTAAAATCGAAACCCTTATTCGGAAACCATAATCTGTGACGTTTGAAGTACATGCTAAAAAACAGAGACACGGTCAACGTTTCTCCAAATTTCTATGGGTAATGATCAGGCATAATGAACTAGAATAGAATTTCGTAGAAGCGGAGTGCATAAAACGGTAAAAGTGTGCTTAAAATCGAACTCTAATTCGGGAAACCCTAATATGTGAAGTCTGAAGTACGTGCTCTCAAAACCGACTCACGGTCGACGTTTTTACAAACTTTTGTGGGGAATGATAAGGGACAAGGATGTAGATTACAATTTCGAAGAAACGGAGTGCATCAAACAGTAAAAGAGTGATTAAAGTCGAACCCTAATATGGGACGTCTGAAGTACGTGCTCAAAAAACTGAGTCGTGGTCGAGGTTTTTTGAAACTTTCGTTGCGAATGATCAGGCTTGGTGATTTAGAATAGAATGTCGAAGAGACGGAGCGTAAAAAACAGTAAAAGAGTGCTTAAAATCGAAACCCTTATTCGGAAACCATAATCTGTGACGTTTGAAGTACATGCTAAAAAACAGAGACACGGTCAACGTTTCTCGAAATTTCTATGGGTAATGATCAGGCATAATGAACTAGAATAGAATTTCGTAGAAGCGGAGTGCATAAAACGGTAAAAGTGTGCTTAAAATCGAACTCTAATTCGGGAAACCCTAATATGTGAAGTTTGAAGTACGTGCTCACAAAACCGACTCACGGTCGACGTTTTTACAAACTTTTGTGGGTAATGATCAGGGACAAGGATTTAGATTACAATTTCGAAGAAACGGAGTGCATCAAACAGTAAAAGAGTGATTAAAGTCGAACCCTAATCTGGGACGTCTGAAGTATGTGCTCAAAAAACTGAGTCGCGGTCGAGGTTTTTTGAAACTTTCGTTGCGAATGATCAGGCTAGGTGATTTAGAATAAAATGTCTAAGAGACGGAGCGTAAAAAACAGTAAAAGAGTGCTTAAAATCGAAACCCTTATTCGGAAACCATAATCTGTGACGTTTCAAGTACACGCTAAAAAACCGAGACACGGTCAACGTTTCTCGAAATTTCAATGGGTAATGATCAGGCATAATGAACTAGAATAGAATTTCGTAGAAACGGAGTGCATAAAACGGTAAAAGTGTGCTTAAAATCGAACTCTAATTCGGGAAACCCTAATATGTGAAGTTTGAAGTACGTGCTCACAAAACCGACTCACGGTCGACGTTTTTACAAACTTTTGTGGGGAATGATAAGGGACAAGGATGTAGATTACAATTTCGAAGAAACGGAGTGCATCAAACAGTAAAAGAGTGATTAAAGTCGAACCCTAATATGGGACGTCTGAAGTACGTGCTCAAAAAACTGAGTCGTGGTCGAGGTTTTTTGAAACTTTCGTTGCGAATGATCAGGCTTGGTGATTTAGAATAGAATGTCGAAGAGACGGAGCGTAAAAAACAGTAAAAGAGTGCTTAAAATCGAAACCCTTATTCGGAAACCATAATCTGTGACGTTTGAAGTACATGCTAAAAAACAGAGACACGGTCAACGTTTCTCGAAATTTCTATGGGTAATGATCAGGCATAATGAACTAGAATAGAATTTCGTAGAAGCGGAGTGCATAAAACGGTAAAAGTGTGCTTAAAATCGAACTCTAATTCGGGAAACCCTAATATGTGAAGTTTGAAGTACGTGCTCACAAAACCGACTCACGGTCGACGTTTTTACAAACTTTTGTGGGTAATGATCAGGGACAAGGATTTAGATTACAATTTCGAAGAAACGGAGTGCATCAAACAGTAAAAGAGTGATTAAAGTCGAACCCTAATCTGGGACGTCTGAAGTATGTGCTCAAAAAACTGAGTCGCGGTCGAGGTTTTTTGAAACTTTCGTTGCGAATGATCAGGCTAGGTGATTTAGAATAAAATGTCTAAGAGACGGAGCGTAAAAAACAGTAAAAGAGTGCTTAAAATCGAAACCCTTATTCGGAAACCATAATCTGTGACGTTTCAAGTACACGCTAAAAAACCGAGACACGGTCAACGTTTCTCGAAATTTCAATGGGTAATGATCAGGCATAATGAACTAGAATAGAATTTCGTAGAAACGGAGTGCATAAAACGGTAAAAGTGTGCTTAAAATCGAACTCTAATTCGGGAAACCCTAATATGTGAAGTTTGAAGTACGTGCTCACAAAACCGACTCACGGTCGACGTTTTTACAAACTTTTGTGGGGAATGATCAGGGACAAGGATTTAGATTACCATTTCGAAGAAACGGAGTGCATCAAACAGTAAAAGAGTGATTAAAGTCGAACCCTAATCTGGGACGTCTGAAGTACGTGCTCAAAAAACTGAGTCGCGGTCAAGGTTTTTTGAAACTTTCGTTGCGAATGATCAGGCTTGGTGATTTAGAATAGAATGTCGAAGAGACGGAGCGTAAAAAACAGTAAAAGAGTGCTTAAAATCGAAACCCTTATTCGGAAACCATAATCTGTGACGTTTGAAGTACATGCTAAAAAACAGAGACACGGTCAACGTTTCTCGAAATTTCTATGGGTAATGATCAGGCATAATGAACTAGAATAGAATTTCGTAGAAGCGGAGTGAATAAAACGGTAAAAGTGTGCTTAAAATCGAACTCTAATTCGGGAAACCCTAATATGTGAAGTCTGAAGTACGTGCTCTCAAAACCGACTCACGGTCGACGTTTTTACAAACTTTTGTGGGGAATGATAAGGGACAAGGATGTAGATTACAATTTCGAAGAAACGGAGTGCATCAAACAGTAAAAGAGTGATTAAAGTCGAACCTTAATATGGGACGTCTGAAGTACGTGCTCAAAAAACTGAGTCGCGGTCAAGGTTTTTTGAAACTTTCGTTGCGAATGATCAGGCTTGGTGATTTAGAATAGAATGTCGAAGAGACGGAGCGTAAAAAACAGTAAAAGAGTGCTTAAAATCGAAACCCTTATTCGGAAACCATAATCTGTGAACATGCTAAAAAACCGAGACACGGTCAACGTTTTTCGAAATTTCTATGGCTAATGATCAGGCATAATGAACTAGAATAGAATTTCATAGAAACGGTGTGCATAAAACGGTAAAAGTGTGCTTAAAATCGAACTCTAATTCGGGAAACCCTAATATGTGATGTTTGAAGTACGTGCTCACAAAACCGACTCACGGTCGACGTTTTTACAAACTTTTGTGGGGAATGATTAGGGACAAGGATTTACATTACAATTTCGAAGAAACGGAGTGCATCAAACAGTAAAAGAGTGATTAAAGTCGAACCCTAATCTGGGATGTCTGAAGTACGTGCTCAAAAAACTGAGTCGTGGTCGAGGTTTTTTGAAACTTTCGTTGCGAATGATCAGGCTTGGTGATTTAGAATAGAATGTCGAACAGACGGAGCGTAAAAAACAGTAAAAGAGTGCTTAAAATCGAAACCCTTATTCGGAAACCATAATCTGTGACGTTTGAAGTACATGCTAAAAAACAGAGACACGGTCAACGTTTCTCGAAATTTCTATGGGTAATGATCAGGCATAATGAACTAGAATAGAATTTCGTAGAAACGGAGTGCATAAAACGGTAAAAGTGTGCTTAAAATCGAACTCTAATTCGCGAAACCCTAATATGTGAAGTTTGAAGTACGTGCTCACAAAACCGACTCACGGTCGACGTTTTTACAAACTTTTGTGGGGAATGATCAGGGACAAGGATTTAGATTACAATTTCGAAGAAACGGAGTGCATCAAACAGTAAAAGAGTGATTAAAGTCGAATCCTAATCTGGGACGTCTGAAGTACGTGCTCAAAAAACTGAGTCGCGGTCGAGGTTTTTTGAAACTTTCGTTGCGAATGATCAGGCTTGGTGATTTAGAATAGAATGTCGAAGAGACAGAGCGTAAAAAACAGTAAAAGAGTTCTTAAAATCGAAACCCTTATTCGGAAACCATAATCTGTGACGTTTGAAGTACATGCTAAAAAACAGAGACACGGTCAACGTTTCTCGAAATTTCTATGGGTAATGATCAGGCATAATGAACTAGAATAGAATTTCGTAGAAGCGGAGTGCATAAAACGGTAAAAGTGTGCTTAAAATCGAACTCTAATTCGGGAAACCCTAATATGTGAAGTCTGAAGTACGTGCTCTCAAAACCGACTCACGGTCGACGTTTTTACAAACTTTTGTGGGGAATGATAAGGGACAAGGATGTAGATTACAATTTCGAAGAAACGGAGTGCATCAAACAGTAAAAGAGTGATTAAAGTCAAACCCTAATATGGGACGTCTGAAGTACGTGCTCAAAAAACTGAGTCGCGGTTAAGGTTTTTTGAAACTTTCGTTGCGAATGATCAGGCTTGGTGATTTAGATGAGAATGTCGAAGAGACGGAGCGTAAAAAACAGTAAAAGAGTGCTTAAAATCGAAACCCTTATTCGGAAACCATAATCTGTGAACATGCTAAAAAACCGAGACACGGTCAACGTTTTTCGAAATTTCTATGGCTAATGATCAGGCATAATGAACTAGAATAGAATTTCATAGAAACGGTGTGCATAAAACGGTAAAAGTGTGCTTAAAATCGAACTCTAATTCGGGAAACCCTAATATGTGAAGTTTGAAGTACGTTCTCACAAAACCGACTCACGGTCGACGTTTTAACAAACTTTTGTGGGGAATGATTAGGGACAAGGATTTACATTACAATTTCGAAGAAACGGAGTGCATCAAACAGTAAAAGAGTGATTAAAGTCGAACCCTAATCTGGGATGTCTGAAGTACGTGCTCAAAAAACTGAGTCGTGGTCGAGGTTTTTTGAAACTTTCGTTGCGAATGATCAGGCTTGGTGATTTAGAATAGAATGTCGAACAGACGGAGCGTAAAAAACAGTAAAAGAGTGCTTAAAATCGAAACCCTTATTCGGAAACCATAATCTGTGACGTTTGAAGTACATGCTAAAAAACAGAGACACGGTCAACGTTTCTCGAAATTTCTATGGGTAATGATCAGGCATAATGAACTAGAATAGAATTTCGTAGAAACGGAGTGCATAAAACGGTAAAAGTGTGCTTAAAATCGAACTCTAATTCGCGAAACCCTAATATGTGAAGTTTGAAGTACGTGCTCACAAAACCGACTCACGGTCGACGTTTTTACAAACTTTTGTGGGGAATGATCAGGGACAAGGATTTAGATTACAATTTCGAAGAAACGGAGTGCATCAAACAGTAAAAGAGTGATTAAAGTCGAATCCTAATCTGGGACGTCTGAAGTACGTGCTCAAAAAACTGAGTCGCGGTCGAGGTTTTTTGAAACTTTCGTTGCGAATGATCAGGCTTGGTGATTTAGAATAGAATGTCGAAGAGACAGAGCGTAAAAAACAGTAAAAGAGTTCTTAAAATCGAAACCCTTATTCGGAAACCATAATCTGTGACGTTTGAAGTACATGCTAAAAAACAGAGACACGGTCAACGTTTCTCGAAATTTCTATGGGTAATGATCAGGCATAATGAACTAGAATAGAATTTCGTAGAAGCGGAGTGCATAAAACGGTAAAAGTGTGCTTAAAATCGAACTCTAATTCGGGAAACCCTAATATGTGAAGTCTGAAGTACGTGCTCTCAAAACCGACTCACGGTCGACGTTTTTACAAACTTTTGTGGGGAATGATAAGGGACAAGGATGTAGATTACAATTTCGAAGAAACGGAGTGCATCAAACAGTAAAAGAGTGATTAAAGTCAAACCCTAATATGGGACGTCTGAAGTACGTGCTCAAAAAACTGAGTCGCGGTTAAGGTTTTTTGAAACTTTCGTTGCGAATGATCAGGCTTGGTGATTTAGATGAGAATGTCGAAGAGACGGAGCGTAAAAAACAGTAAAAGAGTGCTTAAAATCGAAACCCTTATTCGGAAACCATAATCTGTGAACATGCTAAAAAACCGAGACACGGTCAACGTTTTTCGAAATTTCTATGGCTAATGATCAGGCATAATGAACTAGAATAGAATTTCATAGAAACGGTGTGCATAAAACGGTAAAAGTGTGCTTAAAATCGAACTCTAATTCGGGAAACCCTAATATGTGAAGTTTGAAGTACGTTCTCACAAAACCGACTCACGGTCGACGTTTTAACAAACTTTTGTGGGGAATGATTAGGGACAAGGATTTAGATTACAATTTCGAAGAAACGGAGTGCATCAAACAGTAAAAGAGTGATTAAAGTCGAACCCTAATCTGGGACGTCTGAAGTATGTGCTCAAAAAACTGAGTCCCGGTCGAGGTTTTTTGAAACTTTCGTTGCGAATGATCAGGCTAGGTGATTTAGAATAGAATGTCGAAGAGACGGAGCGTAAAAAACAGTAAAAGAGTGCTTAAAATCGAAACCCTTATTCGGAAACCATAATCTGTGACGTTTGAAGTACACGCTAAAAAACCGAGACACGGTCAACGTTTCTCGAAATTTCTATGGGTAATGATCAGGCATAATGAACTAGAATAGAATTTCGTAGAAACGGAGTGCATAAAACGGTAAAAGTGTGCTTAAAATCGAACTCTAATTCGGGAAACCCTAATATGTGAAGTTTGAAGTACGTGCTCACAAAACCGACTCACGGTCGACGTTTTTACAAACTTTTGTGGGGAATGATCAGGGACAAGGGTTTAGATTACAATTTCGAAGAAACGGAGTGCATCAAACAGTAAAAGAGTGATTAAAGTCGAACCCTAATCTGGGACGTCTGAAGTACGTGCTCAAAAAACTGAGTCGCGGTCGAGGTTTTTTGAAACTGTCGTTGCGAATGATCAGGCTTGGTGATTTAGAATAGAATGTCGAAGAGACGGAGCGTAAAAAACAGTAAAAGAGTGCTTAAAATCGAAACCCTTATTCGGAAACCATAATCTGTGACGTTTGAAGTACCTGCTAAAAAACAGAGACACGGTCAACGTTTCTCGAAATTTCTATGGGTAATGATCAGGCATAATGAACTAGAATAGAATTTCGTAGAAGCGGAGTGCATAAAACGGTAAAAGTGTGCTTAAAATCGAACTCTAATTCGGGAAACCCTAATATGTGAAGTCTGAAGTACGTGCTCTCAAAACCGACTCACGGTCGACGTTTTTACAAACTTTTGTGGGGAATGATAAGGGACAAGGATGTAGATTACAATTTCGAAGAAACGGAGTGCATCAAACAGTAAAAGAGTGATTAAAGTCGAACCCTAATATGGGACGTCTAAAGTACGTGCTCAAAAAACTGAGTCGCGGTCAAGGTTTTGTGAAACTTTCGTTGCGAATGATCAGGCTTGGTGATTTAGAATAGAATGTCGAAGAGACGGAGCGTAAAAAACAGTAAAAGAGTGCTTAAAATCGAAACCCTTATTCGGAAACCATAATCTGTGAACATGCTAAAAAACTGAGACACGGTCAACGTTTTTCGAAATTTCTATGGCTAATGATCAGGCATAATGAACTAGAATAGAATTTCATAGAAACGGTGTGCATAAAACGGTAAAAGTGTGCTTAAAATCGAACTCTAATTCGGGAAACCCTAATATGTGATGTTTGAAGTACGTGCTCACAAAACCGACTCACGGTCGACGTTTTTACAAACTTTTGTGGGGAATGATTAGGGACAAGGATTTAGATTACAATTTCGAAGAAACGGAGTGCATCAAACAGTAAAAGAGTGATTAAAGTCGAACCCTAATCTGGGATGTCTGAAGTACGTGCTCAAAAAACTGAGTCGTGGTCGAGGTTTTTTGAAACTTTCGTTGCGAATGATCAGGCTTGGTGATTTAGAATAGAATGTCGAAGAGACGGAGCGTAAAAAACAGTAAAAGAGTGCTTAAAATCGAAACCCTTATTCGGAAACCATAATCTGTGACGTTTGAAGTACCTGCTAAAAAACAGAGACACGGTCAACGTTTCTCGAAATTTCTATGGGTAATGATCAGGCATAATGAACTAGAATAGAATTTCGTAGAAGCGGAGTGCATAAAACGGTAAAAGTGTGCTTAAAATCGAACTCTAATTCGGGAAACCCTAATATGTGAAGTCTGAAGTACGTGCTCTCAAAACCGACTCACGGTCGACGTTTTTACAAACTTTTGTGGGGAATGATAAGGGACAAGGATGTAGATTACAATTTCGAAGAAACGGAGTGCATCAAACAGTAAAAGAGTGATTAAAGTCGAACCCTAATCTGGGACGTCTGAAGTACGTGCTCAAAAAACTGAGTCGCGGTCGAGGTTTTTTGAAACTTTCGTTGCGAATGATCAGGCTTGGTGATTTAGAATAGAATGTCGAAGAGACAGAGCGTAAAAAACAGTAAAAGAGTGCTTAAAATCGAAACCCTTATTCGGAAACCATAATCTGTGACGTTTGAAGTACATGCTAAAAAACTGAGACACGGTCAACGTTTCTCGAAATTTCTATGGGTAATGATCAGGCATAATGAACTAGAATAGAATTTCGTAGAAACGGAGTGCATAAAACGGTAAAAGTGTGCTTAAAATCGAACTCTAATTCGGGAAACCCTAATATGTGAGGTTTGAAGTACGTGCTCCAAAAACCGACTCACGGTCGACATTTTTACAAACTTTTGTGTGGAATGATCAGGGACAAGGATTTAGATTACAATTTCGAAGAAACGGAGTGCATCAAACAGTAAAAGAGTGATTAAAGTCGAACCCTAATCTGGGACGTCTGAAGTACGTGCTCAAAAAACTGAGTCGCGGTCGAGGTTTTTTGAAACTTTCGTTGCGAATGATCAGGCTTGGTGATTTAGAATAGAATGTCGAAGAGACAGAGCGTAAAAAACAGTAAAAGAGTGCTTAAAATCGAAACCCTTATTCGGAAACCATAATCTGTGACGTTTGAAGTACATGCTAAAAAACCGAGACACGGTCAACGTTTCTCGAAATTTCTATGGGTAGGCATAATGAACTAGAATAGAATTTCGTAGAAACGGAGTGCATAAAACGGTAAAAGTGTGCTTAAAATCGAACTCTAATTCGGGAAACCCTAATATGTGAAGTTTGAAGTACGTGCTCACAAAACCGACTCACGGCCGACGTTTTTACAAACTTTTGTGGGGAATGATCAGGGACAAGGATTTAGATTACAATTTCGAAGAAACGGAGTGCATCAAACAGTAAAAGAGTGATTAAAGTCGAACCCTAATCTGGGACGTCTGAAGTACGTGCTCAAAAAACTGAGTCGCGGTCGAGGTTTTTTGAAACTTTGGTTGCGAATGATCAGGCTAGGTGATTTAGAATAGAATGTCGAAGAGTCGGAGCGTAAAAAACAGTAAAAGAGTGCTTAAAATCGAAACCCTTATTCGGAAACCATAATCTGTGAACATGCTAAAAAACCGAGACACGGTCAACGTTTTTCGAAATTTATATGGGTAATGATCAGGCATAATGAAATAGAATAGAATTTCGTAGAAACGGAGTGCATAACACGGTAAAAGTGTGCTTAAAATCGAACTCTAATTCGGGAAACCCTAATATGTGAGGTTTGAAGTACGTGCTCACAAAACCGACTCACGGTCGACGTTTTTACAAACTTTTGTGGGGAATGATCAGGGACAAGGATTTAGATTACAATTTCGAAGAAACGGAGTGCATCAAACAGTAAAAGAGTGATTAAAGTCAAACCCTAATCTGGGACGTCTGAAGTACGTGCTCAAAAAACTGAGTCGCGGTCGAGGTTTTTTGAAACGTTCGTTGCGAATGATCAGGCTTGGTGATCTAGAATAGAATGTCGAAGAGACGGAGCGTAAAAAACAGTAAAAGAGTGCTTAAAATCGAAACCCTTATTCGGAAACCATAATCTGTGACGTTTGAAGTACATGCTAAAAAACCGAGACACGGTCAACGTTTCTCGAAATTTCTATGGGTAGGCATAATGAACTAGAATAGAATTTCGTAGAAACGGAGTGTATAAAACGGTAAAAGTGTGCTTAAAATCGAACTCTAATTCGGGAAACCCTAATATGTGAAGTTTGAAGTACGTGCTCACAAAACCGACTCACGGTCGACGTTTTTACAAACTTTTGTGGGGAATGATCAGGGACAAGGATTTAGATTACAATTTCGAAGAAACGGAGTGCATCAAACAGTAAAAGAGTGATTAAAGTCGAACCCTAATCTGGGACGTCTGAAGTACGTGCTCAAAAAACTGAGTCGCGGTCGAGGTTTTTTGAAACGTTCGTTGCGAATGTTCAGGCATGGTGATCTAGAATAGAATGTCGAAGAGACGGAGCGTAAAAAACAGTAAAAGAGTGCTTAAAATCGAAACCCTTATTCGGAAACCATAATCTGTGAACATGCTAAAAAACCGAGACACGGTCAACGTTTTTCGAAATTTCTATGGGTAATGATCAGGCATAATGAACTAGAATAGAATTTCGTAGAAACGGAGTGCATAACACGGTAAAAGTGTGCTTACAATCGAACTCTAATTCGGGAAACCCTAATATGTGAGGTTTGAAGTACGTGCTCACAAAACCGACTCACGGTCGACGTTTTTACAAACTTTTGTGGGGAATGATCAGGGACAAGGATTTAGATTACAATTTCGATGAAACGGAGTGCATCAAACAGTAAAAGAGTGATTAAAGTCAAATCCTAATCTGGGACGTCTGAAGTACGTGCTCAAAAAACTGAGTCGCGGTCGAGGTTTTTTGAAACTTTCGTTGCGAATGATCAGGCTTGGTGATTTAGAATAGAATGTCGAAGAGACGGAGCGTAAAAAACAGTAAAAGTGTGCTTAAAATCGAAACCCTTATTCGGAAACCATAATCTGTGACGTTTGAAGTACATGCTAAAAAACCGAGACACGGTCAACGTTTTTCGAAATTTCTGTGGGTAATGATCAGGCATAATGAACTAGAATAGAGTTTCGTAGAAACGGAGTGCATAACACGGTAAAAGTGTGGTTAAAATCGAACTCTAATTCGGTAAACCCTAATATGTGAGGTTTGAAGTACGTGCTCACAAAACCGACTCACGGTCGACGTTTTTACAAACTTTTGTGGGGAATGATCAGGGACAAGGATTTAGATTACAATTTCGAAGAAACGGAGTGCATCAAACAGTAAAAGAGTGATTAAAGTCGAACCGTAATCTGGGACGTCTGAAGTACGTGCTCAAAAAACTGAGTCGCGGTCGAGGTTTTTTGAAACTTTCGTTGCGAATGATCAGGCTTGGTGATTTAGAATAGAATGTCGAAGAGACGGAGCGTAAAAAACAGTAAAAGAGTGCTTAAAATCGAAACCCTTATTCAGAAACCATAATCTGTGACGTTTGAAGTACATGCTAAAAAACCGAGTCACGGTCAACGTGTTTCGAAATTTCTGTGGGTAATGATCAGGCATAATGAACTAGAATAGAATTTCGTAGAACGGAGTGCATAAAACGGTACAAGTGTGCTTATAATCGAACTCTAATTCGGGAAACCCTAATATGTGAAGTTTGAAGTACATGCTCACAAAACCGACTTAGGGTCGACGTTTTTACAAACTTTTGTGGGGAATGATCAGGGACAAGGATTTAGATTACAATTTCGATGAAACGGAGTGCATCAAACAGTAAAAGAGTGATTAAAGTCAAACCCTAATCTGGGACGTCTGAAGTACGTGCTCAAAAAACTGAGTCGCGGTCGAGGTTTTTAGAAACTTTCGTTGCGAATGATCAGGCTTGGTGATTTAGAATAGAATGTCGAAGAGACGGAGCGTAAAAAACAGTAAAAGAGTGCTTAAAATCGAAACCCTTATTCGGAAACCATAATCTGTGATGTTTGAAGTACATGCTAAAAAATCGAGACACGGTCAACGTTTTTCGAAATTTCTGTGGGTAATGATCAGGCATAATGAACTAGAATAGAGTTTCGTAGAAACGGAGTGCATAAACACGGTAAAAGTGTGCTTAAAATCGAACTCTAATTCGGGAAACCCTAATATGTGAGGTTTGAAGTACGTGCTCACAAAACCGACTCACGGTCGACGTTTTTACAAACTTTTGTGGGGAATGATCAGGGACAAGGATTTAGATTACATTTTCGAAGAAACGGAGTGCATCAAACAGTAAAAGAGTGATTAAAGTCGAACCCTAATCTGGGACGTCTGAAGTACGTGCTCAAAAAACTGAGTCGCGGTCGAGGTTTTTTGAAACTTTCGTTGCGAATGATCAGGCTTGGTGATTTAGAATAGAATGTCGAAGAGACGGAGCGTAAAAAACAGTAAAAGAGTGCTTAAAATCGAAACCCTTATTCGGAAACCATAATCTGTAACGTTTGAAGTACATGCTAAAAAACCGAGACACGGTCAACGTTTTTCGAAATTTCTGTGGGTAATGATCAGGCATAATGAACTAGAATAGAATTTCGTAGAAACGGAGTGCATAAAACGGTAAAAGTGTGCTTAAAATCGAACTCTAATTCGAGAAACCCTAATATGTGAAGTTTGAAGTACGTGCTCACAAAACCGACTCAGGGTCGACGATTTTACAAACTTTTGTGGGGAATGATCAGGGACAAGGATTTAGATTACAATTTCGAAGAGACGGAGTGCATCAAACAGTAAAAGAGTGATTAAAGTCGAACCCTTATCTGGGACGTCTGAAGTACGTGCTCAAAAAACTGAGTCACGGTCGAGGTTTTTTGAAACTTTCGTTGCAAATGATTAGGCTTGGTGATTTAGAATAGAATGTCGAAGAGACGGAGCGTAAAAAACAGTAAAAGAGTGCTTAAAATCGAAAGCCTTATTCGGAAACCATAATCTGTGATGTTTGAAGTACATGCTAAAAAATCGAGACACGGTCAACGTTTTTCGAAATTTCTGTGGGTAATGATCAGGCATAATGAACTAGAATAGAGTTTCGTAGAAACGGAGTGCATAACACGGTAAAAGTGTGCTTAAAATCGAACTCTAATTCGGGAAACCCTAATATGTGAGGTTTGAAGTACGTGCTCACAAAACCGACTCACGGTCGACGTTTTTACAAACTTTTGTGGGGAATGTTCAGAGAAAAGGATTTAGATTACAATTTCGAAGAAACGGAGTGCATCAAACAGTAAAAGAGTGATTAAAGTCGAACCCTAATCTGGGACATCTGAAGTACGTGCTCAAAAAACTGAGTCGCGGTCGAGCTTTTTGGAAACTTTCGTTGCGAATGATCAGGCTTGGTGATCTAGAATAGAATGTCGAAGAGACGGAGCGTAAAAAACAGTAAAAGAGTGCTTAAAATCGAAACCCTTATTCGGAAACCATAATCTGTGACGTTTGAAGTACATGCTAAAAAACCGAGACACGGTCAACGTTTTTCGAAATTTCTATGGGTAATGATCAGGCATAATGAACTAGAATAGAATTTCGTAGAATTGGAGTGCATAAAAAAGTAAAAGTGTGCTTAAAATCGAACTCTAATTCGGGAAACCCTAATATGTGAAGTTTGAAGTATGTGCTCACAAAACCGACTCAGGGTCGACGTTTTTACAAACTTTTGTGGGGAATGATCAGGGACAAGGATTTAGATTACAATTTCGAAGAAACGGAGTGCATCAAACCGTAAAAGAGTGATTAAAGTCGAACCCTAATCTGGGACGTCTGAAGTACGTGCTAAAAAAACTGAGTCGCGGTCGAGGTTTTTTGAAACTTTCGTTGCGAATGATCAGGCTTCGTGATTTAGAATAGAATGTCGAAGAGACGGAGCGTAAAAAACAGTAAAAGAGTGCTTAAAATCGAAACCCTTATTCGGAAACAATAATCTGTGACGTTTGAAGTACATGCTAAAAAACCGAGACACGGTCAACGTTTTTCGAAATTTCTGTGGGTAATGATCAGGCATAATGAACTAGAATAGAATTTCGTAGAAACGGAATGCATAAAACGGTGAAAGTGTGCTTAAAATCGAACTCTAATTCGGGAAACCCTAATATGTGAAGTTTGAAGTACGTGCTCACAAAACCGACTCAGGGTCGACGTTTTTAAAAACTTTTGTGGGGAATGATCAAGGACAAGGATTTAGATTACAATTTCGAAGAAACGGAGTGCACCAAACAGTAAAAGAGTGATTAAAGTCGAACCCTAATCTGGGACGTCTGAAGTACGTGCTCAAAAAACTGAGTCGCGGTCGAGGTTTTTTGAAACTTTCGTTGCGAATGATCAGGCTTGGTGATTTAGAATAGAATGTCGAAGAGACGGAGCGTAAAAAACAGAAAAAGAGTGCTTAAAATCGAAACCCTTATTCGTAAACCATAATCTCTGACGTTTGAAGTACATGCTAAAATACCGAGACACGGTCAACGTTTTTCGAAATTTCTGTGGGTAATGATCAGGCATAATGAACTAGAATAGAATTTCGTAGAAATGGAGTGCATAAAACGGTAAAAGTGTGCTTAAAATCGAACTCTAATTCGGGAAACCCTAATATGTGAAGTTTGAAGTACGTGCTCACAAAACCGACTCACGGTCGACGTTTTTACAAACTTTTGTGGGGAATGATCGGGGACAAGGATTTAGATTACAATTTCGAAGAAACAGAGTGCATCAAACAGTAAAAGAGTGATTAAAGTCGAACCCTAATCTGGGACGTCTGAAGTACGTGCTCAAAAAACTGAGTCGCGGTCGAGGTTTTTTGAAACTTTCGTTGCGAATGATCAGGCTATGTGATTTAGAATAGAATGTCGAAGAGACGGAGCGTAAAAAACAGTAAAAGAGTGATTAAAATCGAAACCCTTATTCGGAAACCATAATCTGTGACGTTTGAAGTACATGCTAAAAAACAGAGACACGGTCTATGTTTTTCGAAATTTCTGTGGGTAATGATCAGGCATAATGAACTAGAATAGAATTTCGTAGAAATGGAGTGCATAAAACGGTAAAAGTGTGCTTAAAATCGAACCCTAATTCCGGAAACCCTATTATGTGAAGTTTGAAGTACGTGCTCACAAAACCGACTCACGGTCGACGTTTTTACAAACTTTTGTGGGGAATGATGAGGGACAAGGATTTAGATTACAATTTCGAAGAAACGGAGTGCATCAAACAGTAAAAGAGTGATTAAAGTCGAACCCTAATCTGGGACGTCTGAAGTACGTGCTCAAAAAACTGAGTCGCGGTCAAGGTTTTTTGAAACTTTCGTTGCGAATGATCAGGCTTGGTGATTTAGAATAGAATGTCGAAGAGACGGAGCGTAAAAAACAGGAAAAGAGTGCTTAAAATCGAAACCCTTATTCGGAAACCATAATCTGTGACGTTTGAAGTACATGCTAAAAAACCGAGACACGGTCAACGTTTTTCGAAATTTCTATGGGTAATGATCAGGCATAATGAACTAGAATAGAATTTCGTAGAATTGGAGTGCATAAAACAGTAAAAGTGTGCTTAAAATCGAACTCTAATTCGGGAAACCCTAATATGTGAAGTTTGAAGTACGTGCTCACAAAACCGACTCACGGTCGACGATTTTACAAACTTTTGTGGGGAATGATAAGGGACAAGGATTTAGATTACAATTTCGAAGAAACGGAGTGCATCAAACAGTAAAAGAGTGATTAAACTCAAACCCTAATCTGGGACGTCTGAAGTACGTGCTCAAAAAACTGAGTCGCGGTCGAGGTTTTTTGAAACTTTCGTTGCGAATGATCAGGCTATGTGATTTAGAATAGAATGTCGAAGAGACGGAGCGTAAAAAACAGTAAAAGAGTGATTAAAATCGAAACCCTTATTCGGAAACCATAATCTGTGACGTTTGAAGTACATGCTAAAAAACCGAGACACGGTCAACGTTTTTCGAAATTTCTGTGGATAATGATCAGGCATAATGAACTAGATTAGAATTTCGTAGAAACGGAGTGCATAAAACGGTAAAAGTGTGCTTAAAATCGAACTCTAATTCGGGAAACCCTAATATGTGAAGTTTGAAGTACGTGCTCACAAAACCGACTCACGGTCTACGTTTTTACAAACTTTTGTGGGGAATGATCAGGGACAAGGATTTAGATTACAATTTAGAAGAAACGGAGTGCATCAAACCGTAAAAGAGTGATTCAAGTCGAACCCTAATCTGGGACGTCTGAAGTACGTGCTCAAAAAACTGAGTCGCGGTCGAGGTTTTTTGAAACTTTCGTTGCGAATGATCAGGCTTGGTGATCTAGAATAAAATGTCGAAGAGACGGAGCGTAAAAAACAGTAAAAGAGTGATTAAAATCGAAACCCTTATTCGGAAACCATAATCTGTGACGTTTGAAGTACATGCTAAAAAACCGAGACACGGTCAACGTTTTTCGAAATTTCTGTGGGTAATGATCAGACATAATGAACTAGATTAGAATTTTGTAGAAACGGAGTGCATAAAACGGTAAAAGTGTGCTTAAAATAGAACTCTAATTCGGGAAACCCTAATATGTGAAGTTTGAAGTACGTGCTCACAAAACCGACTCACGGTCTACGTTTTTACAAACTTTTGTGGGGAATGATCAGGGACAAGGATTTAGATTACAATTTCGAAGAAATGGAGTGCATCAAACAGTAAAAGAGTGATTAAAGCCGAACCCTAATCTGGGACGTCTGAAGTACGTGCTAAAAAAACTGAGTCGCGGTCGAGGTTTTTTGAAACTTTCGTTGCGAATGATCAGGCTTGGTGATTTAGAATAGAATGTCGAAGAGACGGAGCGTAAAAAACAGTAAAAGAGTGCTTAAAATCGAAACCCTTATTCGGAAACAATAATCTGTGACGTTTGAAGTACATGCTCAAAAACCGAGACACGGTCAACGTTTTTCGAAATTTCTGTGGGTAATGATCAGGCATAATGAACTAGAATAGAATTTCGTAGAAACGGAGTGCATAAAACGGTAAAAGTTGCTTAAAATCGAACAATAATTCGGGGAACCCTAATATGTGAAGTTTGAAGTACGTGCTCACAAAACCGACTCACGGTCGACGTTTTTACAAACTTTTGTGGGGAATGATCAGGGACAAGGATTTAGATAACAATTTCGAAGAAACGGAGTGCATCAAACAGTAAAAGAGTGATTAAAGTCGAACCCTAATCTGGGACGTCTGAAGTACGTGCTCAAAAAACTGAGTCGCGTCTGAGGTTTTTTGAAACTTTCGTTGCGAATGATATGGCTTGGTGATTTAGAATAGAATGTCGAAGAGACGGAGCGTAAAAAACAGTAAAAGAGTGCTTAAAATCGAAACCCTTATTCAGAAACCATAATCTGTGATGTTTGAAGTACATTGTAAAAAACCGAGACACGGTCAACTTTTTCGAAATTTCTATGGGTAATGATCAGGCATAATGAACTAGAATAGAATTTCGTAGAAACGGAGCGCATAAAACGGTAAAAGTGTGCTTAAAATCGAACTCTAATTCGGGAAACCCTAATATGTGAAGTTTGAAGTACGTGCTCTCAAAACCGACTCACGGTCGACGTTTTTACAAACTTTTGTGGGGAATGATCAGGGACAAGGATTTAGATTACAATTTCGAAGAGACGGAGTGCATCAAACAGTAAAAGAGTGATTAAAGTCGAACCCTTATCTGGGACGTCTGAAGTACGTCAAAAAACTGAGTCGCGGTCGAGGTTTTTTGAAACTTTCGTTGCAAATGATTAGGCTTGGTGATTTAGAATAGAATGTCGAAGAGACGGAGCGTAAAAAACAGTAAAAGAGTGCTTAAAATCGGAAACCCTTATTCGGAAACCATAATCTGTGACGTTTGAAGTAAATGCTAAAAAACCGAGACACGGTCAACGTTTTTCGAAATTTCTATGGGTAATGATCAGGCATAATGAACTAGAATAGAATTTCGTAGAAACGGAGTTCATAAAACGGTAAAAGAGTGCTTAAAATCGAACTTTAATTCGGGAAACCCTAATATGTGAAGTTTGAAGTACGTGCTCACAAAACCGACTCACGGTCGATGTTTTTACAAACTTTTGTGGGGAATGATCAGGGACAAGGATTTAGATTACAATTTCGAAGAAACGGAGTGCATCAAACAGTAAAAGAGTGATTAAAGTCGAATCCTAATCTGGGACGTCTGAAGTACGTGCTCAAAAAACTGAGTCGCGGTCGAGGTTTTTTGAAACTTTTGTTGCGAATGATCAGGCTTGGTGATCTAGAATAGAATGTCGAAGAGACGGAGCGTAAAAACAGTAAAAGTGTGATTAAAATCGAAACCCTTATTCGGAAACCATAATCTCTGACGTTTGAAGTACATGCTAAAATACCGAGACACGGTCAACGTTTTTCGAAATTTCTGTGGGTAATGATCTTGCATAATGAACTAGAATAGAATTTCGTAGAAACGGAGTGCATAAAACGGTAAAAGTGTGCTTAAAATCGAATTCTAATTCGGGAAACCCTAATATGTGAAGTTTGAAGTACGTGCTCACAAAACCGACTCAGGGTCGACGTTTTTAAAAACTTTTGTGGGGAATGATAAGGGACAAGGATTTAGATTACAATTTCGAAGAAACGGAGTGCATCAAACAGTAAAAGAGTGATTAAAGTCGAACCCTAATCTGGGACGTCTGAAGTACGTGCTCAAAAAACTGAGTCGCGGTCGAGGTTTTTTGAAACTTTCGTTGCGAATGATCAGGCTTGGTGATCTAGAATAGAATGTCGAAGAGACGGAGCGTAAAAAACAGTAAAAGAGTGCTTAAAATCGAAACACTTATTCAGAAACCATAATCTGTGATGTTTGAAGTACATTGTAAAAAACCGAGACACGGTCAACATTTTTCGAAATTTCTATGGGTAATGATCAGGCATAATGAACTAGAATAGAATTTCGTAGAAACGGAGCGCATAAAACGGTAAAAGTGTGCTTAAAATCGAACTCTAATTCGGGAAACCCTAATATGTGAAGTTTGAAGTACGTGCTCTCAAAACCGACTCACGGTCGACGTTTTTACAAACTTTTGTGGGGAATGATCAGGGACAAGGATTTAGATTACAATTTCGAAGAGACGGAGTGCATCAAACAGTAAAAGAGTGATTAAATTCGAACCCTAATCTGGGACGTCTGAAGTACGTGCTCAAAAAACTGAGTCGCGGTCGAGGTTTTTTGAAACTTTCGTTGCGAATGATCAGGCTCGGTGATCTAGAATAGAATGTCGAAGAGACGGAGCGTAAAAAACAGTAAAAGAGTGATCAAAATCGAAACCCTTATTCGGAAACCATAATCTGTGACGTTTGAAGTACATGCTAAAAAACCGAGACACGGTCAACGTTTCTTGAAATTTCTGTGGGTAATGATCAGGCATAATGAACTAGAATAGAATTTCGTAGAAACGGAGTGCATAAAATGGTAAAAGTGTGCTTAAAATCGAACCCTAATTCCGGAAACCCTATTATGTGAAGTTTGAAGTACGTGCTCACAAAATCGACTCACGGTCGACGTTTTTACAAACTTTTGTGGGGAATGATGAGGGACAAGGATTTAGATTACAATTTCGAAGAAACGGAGTGCATCAAACAGTAAAAGAGTGATTAAAGTCGAACCCTAATCTGGGACGTCTGAAGTACGTGCTCAAAAAACTGAGTCGCGGTCGAGGTTTTTTGAAACTTTCGTTGCGAATGATCAGGCTTGGTGATTTAGAATAGAATGTCGAAGAGACGGAGCGTAAAAAACAGGAAAAGAGTACTTAAAATCGAAACCCTTATTCGGAAACCATAATCTGTGACGTTTGAAGTACATGCTAAAAAACCGAGACACGGTCAACGTTTTTCGAAATTTCTGTGGGTAATGATCAGGCATAATGAACAAGAATAGAATTTCGTAGCAACGGAGTGCATAAAACGGTAAAAGTGTGCTTAAAATCGAACTCTAATTCGGGAAACCCTAATATGTGAAGTTTGAAGTACGTGCTCTCAAAACCGACTCACGGTCGACGTTTTTACAAACTTTTGTGGGGAATGATCAGGGACAAGGATTTAGATTACAATTTCGAAGAGACGGAGTGCATCAAACAGTAAAAGAGTGATTAAAGTCGAACCCTAATCTGGGACGTCTGAAGTACGTGCTCAAAAAACTGAGTCGCGGTCAAGGTTTTTTGAAACTTTCGTTGCAAATGATTAGGCTTGGTGATTTAGAATAGAATGTCGAAGAGACGGAGCGTAAAAAACAGTAAAAGAGTGCTTAAAATCGGAAACCCTTATTCGGAAACCATAATCTGTGACGTTTGAAGTAAATGCTAAAAAACCGAGACACGGTCAACGTTTTTCGAAATTTCTATGGGTAATGATCAGGCATAATGAACTAGAATAGAATTTCGTAGAAACGGAGTTCATAAAACGGTAAAAGAGTGCTTAAAATCGAACTTTAATTCGGGAAACCCTAATATGTGTAGTTTGAAGTACGTGCTCACAAAACCGACTCACGGTCGATGTTTTTACAAACTTTTGTGGGGAATGATCAGGGACAAGGATTTAGATTACAATTTCGAAGAAACAGAGTGCATCAAACAGTAAAAGAGTGATTAAAGTCGAACCCTAATCTGGGACGTCTGAAGTACGTGCTCAAAAAACTGAGTCGCGGTCAAGGTTTTTTGAAACTTTCGTTGCGAATGATCAGGCTTGGTGATTTAGAATAGAATGTCGAAGAGACGGAGCGTAAAAAACAGTAAAAGAGTGCTTAAAATCGAAACCCTTATTCGGAAACCATAATCTGTGACGTTTGAACTACATGCTAAAAAACAGAGACACGGTCAACGTTTCTCGAAATTTCTATGGGTAATGATCAGGCATAATGAACTAGAATAGAATTTCGTAGAAACGGAGTGCATAACACGGTAAAAGTGTGCTTAAAATCGAACTCTAATTCGGGAAACCCTAATATGTGAAGTTTGAAGTACGTGCTCACAAAACCGACTCAGGGTCGACGTTTTTAAAAACTTTTGTGGGGAATGATAAGGGACAAGAATTTAGATTACAATTTCGAAGAAACGGAGTGCATCAAACAGTAAAAGAGTGATTAAAGTCGAACCCTAATCTGGGACGTCTGAAGTACGTGCTCAAAAAACTGAGTCGCGGTCAAGGTTTTTTGAAACTTTCGTTGCGAATGATCAGGCTCGGTGATCTAGAACAGAATGTCGAAGAGACAGAGCGTAAAAAACAGTAAAAGAGTGATCAAAATCGAAACCCTTATTCGGAAACCATAATCTGTGACGTTTGAAGTACATGCTAAAAAACCGAGACACGGTCAACGTTTTTCGAAATTTCTGTGGGTAATGATCAGGCATAATGAACTAGAATAGAATTTCGTAGAAACGGAGTGCATAAAATGGTAAAAGTGTGCTTAAAATCGAACCCTAATTCCGGAAACCCTATTATGTGAAGTTTGAAGTACGTGCTCACAAAATCGACTCACGGTCGACGTTTTTACAAACTTTTGTGGGGAATGATGAGGGACAAGGATTTAGATTACAATTTCGAAGAAACGGAGTGCATCAAACAGTAAAAGAGTGATTAAAGTCGAACCCTAATCTGGGACGTCTGAAGTACGTGCTCAAAAAACTGAGTCGCGGTCGAGGTTTTTTGAAACTTTCGTTGCGAATGATCAGGCTTGGTGATTTAGAATAGAATGTCGAAGAGACGGAGCGTAAAAAACAGGAAAAGAGTACTTAAAATCGAAACCCTTATTCGGAAACCATAATCTGTGACGTTTGAAGTACATGCTAAAAAACCGAGACACGGTCAACGTTTTTCGAAATTTCTGTGGGTAATGATCAGGCATAATGAACAAGAATAGAATTTCGTAGCAACGGAGTGCATAAAACGGTAAAAGTGTGCTTAAAATCGAACTCTAATTCGGGAAACCCTAATATGTGAAGTTTGAAGTACGTGCTCTCAAAACCGACTCACGGTCGACGTTTTTACAAACTTTTGTGGGGAATGATCAGGGACAAGGATTTAGATTACAATTTCGAAGAGACGGAGTGCATCAAACAGTAAAAGAGTGATTAAAGTCGAACCCTAATCTGGGACGTCTGAAGTACGTGCTCAAAAAACTGAGTCGCGGTCAAGGTTTTTTGAAACTTTCGTTGCAAATGATTAGGCTTGGTGATTTAGAATAGAATGTCGAAGAGACGGAGCGTAAAAAACAGTAAAAGAGTGCTTAAAATCGGAAACCCTTATTCGGAAACCATAATCTGTGACGTTTGAAGTACATGCTAAAAAACCGAGACACGGTCAACGTTTTTCGAAATTTCTATGGGTAATGATCAGGCATAATGAACTAGAATAGAATTTCGTAGAAACGGAGTGCATAAAACGGTAAAAGTGTGCTTAAAATCGAACCCTAATTCCGGAAACCCTATTATGTGAAGTTTGAAGTACGTGCTCACAAAACCGACTCACGGTCGACGTTTTTACAAACTTTTGTGGGGAATGATGAGGGACAAGGATTTAGATTACAATTTCGAAGAAACGGAGTGCATCAAACAGTAAAAGAGTGATTAAAGTCGAACCCTAATCTGGGACGTCTGAAGTACGTGCTCAAAAAACTGAGTCGCGGTCGAGGTTTTTTGAAACTTTCGTTGCGAATGATCAGGCTTGGTGATCTAGAATAGAATGTCGAAGAGACGGAGCGTAAAAAACAGTAAAAGAGTGCTTAAAATCGAAACACTTATTCAGAAACCATAATCTGTGATGTTTGTAGTACATTGTAAAAAACCGAGACACGGTCAACATTTTTCGAAATTTCTATGGGTAATGATCAGGCATAATGAACTAGAATAGAATTTCGTAGAAACGGAGCGCATAAAACGGTAAAAGTGTGCTTAAAATCGAACTCTAATTCGGGAAACCCTAATATGTGAAGTTTGAAGTACGTGCTCTCAAAACCGACTCACGGTCGACGTTTTTACAAACTTTTGTGGGGAATGATCAGGGACAAGGATTTAGATTACAATTTCGAAGAGACGGAGTGCATCAAACAGTAAAAGAGTGATTAAAGTCGAACCCTAATCTGGGACGTCTGAAGTACGTGCTCAAAAAACTGAGTCGCGGTCGAGGTTTTTTGAAACTTTCGTTGCGAATGATCAGGCTCGGTGATCTAGAATAGAATGTCGAAGAGACGGAGCGTAAAAAACAGTAAAAGAGTGATCAAAATCCAAACCCTTATTCGGAAACCATAATCTGTGACGTTTGAAGTACATGCTAAAAAACCGAGACACGGTCAACGTTTTTCGAAATTTCTGTGGGTAATGATCAGGCATAATGAACTAGAATAGAATTTCGTAGAAACGGAGTGCATAAAATGGTAAAAGTGTGCTTAAAATCGAACCCTAATTCCGGAAACCCTATTATGTGAAGTTTGAAGTACGTGCTCACAAAATCGACTCACGGTCGACGTTTTTACAAACTTTTGTGGGGAATGATGAGGGACAAGGATTTAGATTACAATTTCGAAGAAACGGAGTGCATCAAACAGTAAAAGAGTGATTAAAGTCGAACCCTAATCTGGGACGTCTGAAGTACGTGCTCAAAAAACTAAGTCGCGGTCGAGGTTTTTTGAAACTTTCGTTGCGAATGATCAGGCTTGGTGATCTAGAATAGAATGTCGAAGAGACGGAGCGTAAAAAACAGTAAAAGAGTACTTAAAATCGAAACCCTTATTCGGAAACCATAATCTGTGACGTTTGAAGTACATGCTAAAAAACCGAGACACGGTCCACGTTTTTTCGAAATTTCTATGGGTAATGATCAGGCATAATGAATTAGAATAGAATTTCGTAGAAACCGAGTGCATAAAACGGTAAAAGTGTGCTTAAAATCGAACTCTTATTCGGGAAACCCTAATATGTGAAGTTCAAAGTACGTGCTCACAAAACCGACTCACGGTCGACGTTTTTACAAACTTTTGTGGGGAATGATAAGGGACAAGGATTTAGATTACAATTTCGAAGAAACGGAGCGCATCATACAGTAAAAGAGTTTATTAAAGTCGAACCCTAATCTGGGACGTCTGAAGTACGTGCTCAAAAAACTGAGTCGCGGTCGAGGTTTTTTGAAACTTTCGTTGCGAATGATCAGGCTTGGTGATTTAGAATAGAATGTCGAAGAGACGGAGCGTAAAAAACAGGAAAAGAGTACTTAAAATCGAAACCCTTATTCGGAAACCATAATCTGTGACGTTTGAAGTACATGCTAAAAAACCGAGACACGGTCAACGTTTTTCGAAATTTCTGTGGGTAATGATCAGGCATAATGAACAAGAATAGAATTTCGTAGCAACGGAGTGCATAAAACGGTAAAAGTGTGCTTAAAATCGAACTCTAATTCGGGAAACCCTAATATGTGAAGTTTGAAGTACGTGCTCTCAAAACCGACTCACGGTCGACGTTTTTACAAACTTTTGTGGGGAATGATCAGGGACAAGGATTTAGATTACAATTTCGAAGAGACGGAGTGCATCAAAAAGTAAAAGAGTGATTAAAGTCGAACCCTAATCTGGGACGTCTGAAGTACGTGCTCAAAAAACTGAGTCGCGGTCAAGGTTTTTTGAAACTTTCGTTGCAAATGATTAGGCTTGGTGATTTAGAATAGAATGTCGAAGAGACGGAGCGTAAAAAACAGTAAAAGAGTGCTTAAAATCGGAAACCCTTATTCGGAAACCATAATCTGTGACGTTTGAAGTACATGCTAAAAAACCGAGACACGGTCAACGTTTTTCGAAATTTCTATGGGTAATGATCAGGCATAATGAACTAGAATAGAATTTCGTAGAAACGGAGTGCATAAAACGGTAAAAGTGTGCTTAAAATCGAACCCTAATTCCGGAAACCCTATTATGTGAAGTTTGAAGTACGTGCTCACAAAACCGACTCACGGTCGACGTTTTTACAAACTTTTGTGGGGAATGATGAGGGACAAGGATTTAGATTACAATTTCGAAGAAACGGAGTGCATCAAACAGTAAAAGAGTGATTAAAGTCGAACCCTAATCTGGGACGTCTGAAGTACGTGCTCAAAAAACTGAGTCGCGGTCGAGGTTTTTTGAAACTTTCGTTGCGAATGATCAGGCTTGGTGATTTAGAATAGAATGTCGAAGGGACGGAGCGTAAAAAACAGGAAAAGAGTGCTTAAAATCGAAACCCTTATTCGGAAACCATAATCTGTGACGTTTGAAGTACATGCTAAAAAACCGAGACACGGTCAACGTTTTTCGAAATTTCTATGGGTAATGATCAGGCATAATGAACTAGAATAGAATTTCGTAGAAACGGAGTGCATAAAACGGTAAAAGTGTGCTTAAAATCGAACCCTAATTCCGGAGGGACGGAGCGTAAAAAACAGGAAAAGAGTGCTTAAAATCGAAACCCTTATTCGGAAACCATAATCTGTGACGTTTGAAGTACATGCTAAAAAACCGAGACACGGTCAACGTTTTTCGAAATTTCTGTGGGTAATGATCAGGCATAATGAACAAGAATAGAATTTCGTAGCAACGGAGTACATAAAACGGTAAAAGTGTGCTTAAAATCGAACTCTAATTCGGGAAACCCTAATATGTGAAGTTTGAAGTACGTGCTCTCAAAACCGACTCACGGTCGACGTTTTTACAAACTTTTGTGGGGAATGATCAGGGACAAGGATTTAGATTACAATTTCGAAGAGACGGAGTGCATCAAAAAGTAAAAGAGTGATTAAAGTCGAACCCTAATCTGGGACGTCTGAAGTACGTGCTCAAAAAACTGAGTCGCGGTCAAGGTTTTTTGAAACTTTCGTTGCAAATGATTAGGCTTGGTGATTTAGAATAGAATGTCGAAGAGACGGAGCGTAAAAAACAGTAAAAGAGTGCTTAAAATCGGAAACCCTTATTCGGAAACCATAATCTGTGACGTTTGAAGTACATGCTAAAAAACCGAGACACGGTCAACGTTTTTCGAAATTTCTATGGGTAATGATCAGGCATAATGAACTAGAATAGAATTTCGTAGAAACGGAGTGCATAAAACGGTAAAAGTGTGCTTAAAATCGAACCCTAATTCCGGAAACCCTATTATGTGAAGTTTGAAGTACGTGCTCACAAAACCGACTCACGGTCGACGTTTTTACAAACTTTTGTGGGGAATGATGAGGGACAAGGATTTAGATTACAATTTCGAAGAAACGGAGTGCATCAAACAGTAAAAGAGTGATTAAAGTCGAACCCTAATCTGGGACGTCTGAAGTACGTGCTCAAAAAACTGAGTCGCGGTCGAGGTTTTTTGAAACTTTCGTTGCGAATGATCAGGCTTGGTGATTTAGAATAGAATGTCGAAGGGACGGAGCGTAAAAAACAGGAAAAGAGTGCTTAAAATCGAAACCCTTATTCGGAAACCATAATCTGTGACGTTTGAAGTACATGCTAAAAAACCGAGACACGGTCAACGTTTTTCGAAATTTCTATGGGTAATGATCAGGCATAATGAACTAGAATAGAATTTCGTAGAAACGGAGTGCATAAAACGGTAAAAGTGTGCTTAAAATCGAACCCTAATTCCGGAGGGACGGAGCGTAAAAAACAGGAAAAGAGTGCTTAAAATCGAAACCCTTATTCGGAAACCATAATCTGTGACGTTTGAAGTACATGCTAAAAAACCGAGACACGGTCAACGTTTTTCGAAATTTCTGTGGGTAATGATCAGGCATAATGAACAAGAATAGAATTTCGTAGCAACGGAGTACATAAAACGGTAAAAGTGTGCTTAAAATCGAACTCTAATTCGGGAAACCCTAATATGTGAAGTTTGAAGTACGTGCTCTCAAAACCGACTCACGGTCGACGTTTTTACAAACTTTTGTGGGGAATGATCAGGGACAAGGATTTAGATTACAATTTCGAAGAGACGGAGTGCATCAAAAAGTAAAAGAGTGATTAAAGTCGAACCCTAATCTGGGACGTCTGAAGTACGTGCTCAAAAAACTGAGTCGCGGTCAAGGTTTTTTGAAACTTTCGTTGCAAATGATTAGGCTTGGTGATTTAGAATAGAATGTCGAAGAGACGGAGCGTAAAAAACAGTAAAAGAGTGCTTAAAATCGGAAACCCTTATTCGGAAACCATAATCTGTGACGTTTGAAGTACATGCTAAAAAACCGAGACACGGTCAACGTTTTTCGAAATTTCTATGGGTAATGATCAGGCATAATGAACTAGAATAGAATTTCGTAGAAACGGAGTGCATAAAACGGTAAAAGTGTGCTTAAAATCGAACCCTAATTCCGGAAACCCTATTATGTGAAGTTTGAAGTACGTGCTCACAAAACCGACTCACGGTCGACGTTTTTACAAACTTTTGTGGGGAATGATGAGGGACAAGGATTTAGATTACAATTTCGAAGAAACGGAGTGCATCAAACAGTAAAAGAGTGATTAAAGTCGAACCCTAATCTGGGACGTCTGAAGTACGTGCTCAAAAAACTGAGTCGCGGTCGAGGTTTTTTGAAACTTTCGTTGCGAATGATCAGGCTTGGTGATTTAGAATAGAATGTCGAAGAGACGGAGCATAAAAAACAGTAAAAGAGTGCTTAAAATCGAAACCCTTATTCGGAAACCATAATCTGTGACGTTTGAAGTACATGCTAAAAAACCGAGACACGGTCAACGTTTCTTAAAATTTCTATGGGTAATGATCAGGCATAATGAACTAGAATAGAATTTCGTAGAAACGGAGTGCATAAAACGGTAAAAGTGTGCTTAAAATCGAACTCTAATTCGGGAAACCCTAATATGTGAAGTTTGAAGTACGTGCTCTCAAAACCGACTCACGGTCGACGTTTTTACAAACTTTTGTGGGGAATGATCAGGGACAAGGATTTAGATTACAATTTCGAAGAGACGGAGTGCATCAAACAGTAAAAGAGTGATTAAAGTCGAACCCTAATCTGGGACGTCTGAAGTACGTGCTCAAAAAACTGAGTCGCGGTCGAGGTTTTTTGAAACTTTCGTTGCAAATGATTAGGCTTGGTGATTTAGAATAGAATGTCGAAGAGACGGAGCGTAAAAAACAGTAAAAGAGTGCTTAAAATCGGAAACCCTTATTCGGAAACCATAATCTGTGACGTTTGAAGTACATGCTAAAAAACCGAGACACGGTCAACGTTTTTCGAAATTTCTGTGGGTAATGATCAGGCATAATGAACAAGAATAGAATTTCGTAGCAACGGAGTACATAAAACGGTAAAAGTGTGCTTAAAATCGAACTCTAATTCGGGAAACCCTAATATGTGAAGTTTGAAGTACGTGCTCTCAAAACCGACTCACGGTCGACGTTTTTACAAACTTTTGTGGGGAATGATCAGGGACAAGGATTTAGATTACAATTTCGAAGAGACGGAGTGCATCAAACAGTAAAAGAGTGATTAAAGTCGAACCCTAATCTGGGACGTCTGAAGTACGTGCTCAAAAAACTGAGTCGCGGTCGAGGTTTTTTGAAACTTTTGTTGCGAATGATCAGGCTTGGTGATCTAGAATAGAATGTCGAAGAGACGGAGCGTAAAAACAGTAAAAGAGTGATTAAAATCGAAACCCTTATTCGGAAACCATAATCTCTGACGTTTGAAGTACATGCTAAAATACCGAGACACGGTCAACGTTTTTCGAAATTTCTGTGGGTAATGATCATGCATAATGAACTAGAATAGAATTTCGTAGAAACGGAGTGCATAAAACGGTAAAAGTGTGCTTAAAATCGAATTCTAATTCGGGAAACCCTAATATGTGAAGTTTGAAGTACGTGCTCATAAAACCGACTCAGGGTCGACGTTTTTAAAAACTTTTGTGGGGAATGATAAGGGACAAGGATTTAGATTACAATTTCGAAGAAACGGAGTGCATCAAACAGTAAAAGAGTGATTAAAGTCGAACCCTAATCTGGGACGTCTGAAGTACGTGCTCAAAAAACTGAGTCGCGGTCGAGGTTTTTTGAAACTTTCGTTGCGAATGATCAGGCTTGGTGATCTAGAATAGAATGTCGAAGAGACGGAGCGTAAAAAACAGTAAAAGAGTGCTTAAAATCGAAACACTTATTCAGAAACCATAATCTGTGATGTTTGAAGTACATTGTAAAAAACCGAGACACGGTCAACATTTTTCGAAATTTCTATGGGTAATGATCAGGCATAATGAACTAGAATAGAATTTCGTAGAAACGGAGCGCATAAAACGGTAAAAGTGTGCTTAAAATCGAACTCTAATTCGGGAAACCCTAATATGTGAAGTTTGAAGTACGTGCTCTCAAAACCGACTCACGGTCGACGTTTTTACAAACTTTTGTGGGGAATGATCAGGGACAAGGATTTAGATTACAATTTCGAAGAGACGGAGTGCATCAAACAGTAAAAGAGTGATTAAAGTCGAACCCTAATCTGGGACGTCTGAAGTACGTGCTCAAAAAACTGAGTCGCGGTCGAGGTTTTTTGAAACTTTCGTTGCGAATGATCAGGCTCGGTGATCTAGAATAGAATGTCGAAGAGACGGAGCGTAAAAAACAGTAAAAGAGTGATCAAAATCGAAACCCTTATTCGGAAACCATAATCTGTGACGTTTGAAGTACATGCTAAAAAACCGAGACACGGTCAACGTTTCTTGAAATTTCTGTGGGTAATGATCAGGCATAATGAACTAGAATAGAATTTCGTAGAAACGGAGTGCATAAAATGGTAGAAGTGTGCTTAAAATCGAACCCTAATTCCGGAAACCCTATTATGTGAAGTTTGAAGTACGTGCTCACAAAATCGACTCACGGTCGACGTTTTTACAAACTTTTGTGGGGAATGATGAGGGACAAGGATTTAGATTACAATTTCGAAGAAACGGAGTGCATCAAACAGTAAAAGAGTGATTAAAGTCGAACCCTAATCTGGGACGTCTGAAGTACGTGCTCAAAAAACTGAGTCGCGGTCGAGGTTTTTTGAAACTTTCGTTGCGAATGATCAGGCTTGGTGATTTAGAATAGAATGTCGAAGAGACGGAGCGTAAAAAACAGGAAAAGAGTACTTAAAATCGAAACCCTTATTCGGAAACCATAATCTGTGACGTTTGAAGTACATGCTAAAAAACCGAGACACGGTCAACGTTTTTCGAAATTTCTGTGGGTAATGATCAGGCATAATGAACAAGAATAGAATTTCGTAGCAACGGAGTGCATAAAACGGTAAAAGTGTGCTTAAAATCGAACTCTAATTCGGGAAACCCTAATATGTGAAGTTTGAAGTACGTGCTCTCAAAACCGACTCACGGTCGACGTTTTTACAAACTTTTGTGGGGAATGATCAGGGACAAGGATTTAGATTACAATTTCGAAGAGACGGAGTGCATCAAACAGTAAAAGAGTGATTAAAGTCGAACCCTAATCTGGGACGTCTGAAGTACGTGCTCAAAAAACTGAGTCGCGGTCAAGGTTTTTTGAAACTTTCGTTGCAAATGATTAGGCTTGGTGATTTAGAATAGAATGTCGAAGAGACGGAGCGTAAAAAACAGTAAAAGAGTGCTTAAAATCGGAAACCCTTATTCGGAAACCATAATCTGTGACGTTTGAAGTACATGCTAAAAAACCGAGACACGGTCAACGTTTTTCGAAATTTCTATGGGTAATGATCAGGCATAATGAACTAGAATAGAATTTCGTAGAAACGGAGTGCATAAAACGGTAAAAGTGTGCTTAAAATCGAACCCTAATTCCGGAAACCCTATTATGTGAAGTTTGAAGTACGTGCTCACAAAACCGACTCACGGTCGACGTTTTTACAAACTTTTGTGGGGAATGATGAGGGACAAGGATTTAGATTACAATTTCGAAGAAACGGAGTGCATCAAACAGTAAAAGAGTGATTAAAGTCGAACCCTAATCTGGGACGTCTGAAGTACGTGCTCAAAAAACTGAGTCGCGGTCGAGGTTTTTTGAAACTTTCGTTGCGAATGATCAGGCTTGGTGATTTAGAATAGAATGTCGAAGGGACGGAGCGTAAAAAACAGGAAAAGAGTGCTTAAAATCGAAACCCTTATTCGGAAACCATAATCTGTGACGTTTGAAGTACATGCTAAAAAACCGAGACACGGTCAACGTTTTTCGAAATTTCTGTGGGTAATGATCAGGCATAATGAACAAGAATAGAATTTCGTAGCAACGGAGTACATAAAACGGTAAAAGTGTGCTTAAAATCGAACTCTAATTCGGGAAACCCTAATATGTGAAGTTTGAAGTACGTGCTCTCAAAACCGACTCACGGTCGACGTTTTTACAAACTTTTGTGGGGAATGATCAGGGACAAGGATTTAGATTACAATTTCGAAGAGACGGAGTGCATCAAACAGTAAAAGAGTGATTAAAGTCGAACCCTAATCTGGGACGTCTGAAGTACGTGCTCAAAAAACTGAGTCGCGGTCGAGGTTTTTTGAAACTTTCGTTGCAAATGATTAGGCTTGGTGATTTAGAATAGAATGTCGAAGAGACGGAGCGTAAAAAACAGTAAAAGAGTGCTTAAAATCGGAAACCCTTATTCGGAAACCATAATCTGTGACGTTTGAAGTACATGCTAAAAAACCGAGACACGGTCAACGTTTTTCGAAATTTCTATGGGTAATGATCAGGCATAATGAACTAGAATAGAATTTCGTAGAAACGGAGTTCATAAAACGGTAAAAGAGTGCTTAAAATCGAACTTTAATTCGGGAAACCGTAATATGTGAAGTTTGAAGTACGTGCTCACAAAACCGACTCACGGTCGATGTTTTTACAAACTTTTGTGGGGAATGATCAGGGACAAGGATTTAGATTACAATTTCGAAGAAACGGAGTGCATCAAACAGTAAAAGAGTGATTAAAGTCGAACCCTAATCTGGGACGTCTGAAGTACGTGCTCAAAAAACTGAGTCGCGGTCGAGGTTTTTTGAAACTTTCGTTGCGAATGATCAGGCTTGGTGATCTAGAATAGAATGTCGAAGAGACGGAGCGTAAAAAACAGTAAAAGAGTGATTAAAATCGAAACCCTTATTCGGAAATCATAATCTGTGACGTTTGAAGTACATGCTAAAAAACCGAGACACGGTCTCCGTTTTTCGAAATTTCTGTGGGTAATGATCAGGCATAATGAACTAGAATAGAATGTCGTAGAAACGGAGTGCATAAAACGGTAAAAGTGTGCTTAAAATCTAACCCTAATTCCGGAAACCCTATTATGTGAAGTTTGAAGTACGTGCTCACAAAACCGACTCACGGTCGACGTTTTTACAAACTTTTGTGGGGAATGATGAGGGACAAGGATTTAGATTACAATTTCGAAGAAACGGAGTGCATCAAACAGTAAAAGAGTGATTAAAGTCGAACCCTAATCTGGGACGTCTGAAGTACGTGCTCAAAAAACTGAGTCGCGGTCGAGGTTTTTTGAAACTTTCGTTGCGAATGATCAGGCTTGGTGATTTAGAATAGAATGTCGAAGAGACGGAGCGTAAAAAACAGGAAAAGAGTGCTTAAAATCGAAACCCTTATTCGGAAACCATAATCTGTGACGTTTGAAGTACATGCTAAAAAACCGAGACACGGTCAACGTTTTTCAAAATTTCTGTGGGTAATGATCAGGCATAATGAACAAGAATAGAATTTCGTAGCAACGGAGTGCATAAAACGGTAAAAGTGTGCTTAAATTCGAACTCTAATTCGGGAAACCCTAATATGTGAAGTTTGAAGTACGTGCTCACAAAACCGACTCACGGTCGACGATTTTACAAACTTTTGTGGGGAATGATCAGGGACAAGGAATTAGATTACAATTTCGAAGAAACGGAGTGCATCAAACAGTAAAAGAGTGATTAAAGTCGAACCCTAATCTGGGACGTCTGAAGTACGTGCTCAAAAAACTGAGTCGCGGTCGAGCTTTTTTGAAACTTTCGTTGCGAATGATCAGGCTTGGTGATCTAGAATAGAATGTCGAAGAGACGGAGCGTAAAAAACAGTAAAAGAGTGCTTAAAATCGAAACCCTTATTCGGAAACCATACTCTGTGACGTTTGAAGTACATGCTAAAAAACCGATACACGGTCAACGTTTTTCGAAATTTCTATGGGTAATGATCAGGCATAATGAACTAGAATAGAATTTCATAGAAACGGAGTGCATAAAACAGTAAAAGTGTGCTTAAAATCGAACTCTAATTCGGGAAACCTTAATATGTGAAGTTTGAAGTACGTGCTCACAAAACCGACTCACGGTCGACGATTTTACAAACTTTTGTGGGGAATGATGAGGGACAAGGATTTAGATTACAATTTCGAAGAAACGGAGTGCATCAAACAGTAAAAGAGTGATTAAAGTCGAACCCTAATCTGGGACGTCTGAAGTACGTGCTCAAAAAACTCAGTCGCGGTCGAGGTTTTTTGAAACTTCCGTTGCGAATGATCAGGCCTGGTTATTTAGAATAGAATGTGGAAGAGACGGAGTGTAAAAAACAGTAAAAGAATGCTTAAAATCGAAACCCTTATTCGGAAAACATAATCTGTGAAGTTATAAGTACATGCGAAAAAACCGAGACACGGTCAACGTTTCTCGAAATTTCTATGGGTAATGATCAGGCATAATGAACTAGAATAGAATTTCGTAGAAGCGGAGTGCATAAAACTGTAAAAGTGTGCTTAAAATCGAACTCTAATTCGGGAAACCCTAATATGTGAAGTTTGAAGTACGTGCTCACAAAACCGACTCACGGTCGACGTTTTTACAAACTTTTGTGGGGAATGATCAGGGACAAGGATTTAGATTACAATTTCGAAGAAACGGAGTGCATCAAACAGTAAAAGAGTGATTAAAGTCGAACCCTAATCTGGGACGTCCTAAGTACGTGCTCAAAAATTTGAGTCGCGGTCGAGGTTTTTTGAAACTTTCGTTGCGAATGATCCGGCTTCGTGATTTAGAATAGAATGTCGAAGAGACGGAGTGTAAAATACAGTAAAAGAGTGCTTAAAATCGAAACCCTTATTCGGAAACCATAATCTGTGACGTTTGAAGTACATGCTAAAAAACCGAGACACGGTCAACGTTTTTCGAAATTTCTGTGGGTAATGATCAGGCATAATGAACTAGATTAGAATTTCGTAGAAACGGAGTGCATAAAACGGTAAAAGTGTGCTTAAAATCGAACTCTAATTCGGGAAACCCTAATATGTGAAGTTTGAAGTACGTGCTCACAAAACCGACTCAGGGTCGACGTTTTTACAAACTTTTGTGGGGATTGATCAGGGACAAGGATTTAGATTACAATTTCGAAGAAACGGAGTGCATCAAACAGTAAAAGAGTGATTAAAGTCGAACCCTAATCTGGGACACCTGAAGTACGTGCTCAAAAAACTGAGTCGCGGTCGAGCTTTTTTGAAACTTTCGTTGCGAATGATCAGGCTTGGTGATCTAGAATAGAAGGTCGAAAAGACGGAGCGTAAAAAACAGTAAAAGAGTTCTTAAAATCGAAACCCTTATTCGGAAACCATAATCTGTGACGTTTGATGTACATGCTAAAAAACCGAGACACGGTCAACGTTTTTTTGAAATTTCTATGGGTAATGATCAGGCATAATGAACTAGAATAGAATTTCGTAGAAACAGAGTGCATAAAATGGTAAAAGTGTGCTTAAAATCGAACTCTAATTCAGGAAACCCTAATATGTGAAGTTTGAAATACGTGCTCACAAAACCTACTCACGGTCGACGTTTTTACAAACTTTTGTGGGGAATGATCAGGGACAAGGATTTAGATTACAATTTCGAAGAAACGAAGTGCATCAAACAGTAAAAGAGTGATTAAAGTCGAACCCTAATCTGGGACGTCTGAAGTACGTGCTCAAAAAACTGAGTCGCGGTCGAGGATTTTTGAAACTTTCGTTGCGAATGATCAGGCTTGGTGATCTAGAATAGAATGTCGAAGATTCGGAAAAGTGCTTAAAATCGAAACCCTTATTCGGAAACCATAATCTGTGACGTTTGAAGTACATGCTAAAAAACCGAGACACGGTCAACGTTTTTCGAAATTTCTGTGGGTAATGATCAGGCATAATGAACTAGAATAGAATTTCGTAGAAATGGAGTGCAAAAAACGGTAAAAGTGTGCTTAAAATCGAACTCTAATTCGGGAAACCCTAATATGTGAAGTTTGAAGTACGTGCTCACAAAACCGACTCAGGGTCGACGTTTTTACAAACTTTTGTGGGGATTGATCAGGGACAAGGATTTAGATTACAATTTCGAAGAAACGGAGTGCATCAAACAGTAAAAGAGTGATTAAAGTCGAACCCTAATCTGGGACACCTGAAGTACGTGCTCAAAAAACTGAGTCGCGGTCGAGCTTTTTTGAAACTTTCGTTGCGAATGATCAGGCTTGGTGATCTAGAATAGAAGGTCGAAAAGACGGAGCGTAAAAAACAGTAAAAGAGTGCTTAAAATCGAAACCCTTATTCGGAAACCATAATCTGTGACGTTTGATGTACATGCTAAAAAACCGAGACACGGTCAACGTTTTTTTGAAATTTCTATGGGTAATGATCAGGCATAATGAACTAGAATAGAATTTCGTAGAAACAGAGTGCATAAAATGGTAAAAGTGTGCTTAAAATCGAACTCTAATTCAGGAAACCCTAATATGTGAAGTTTGAAATACGTGCTCACAAAACCTACTCACGGTCGACGTTTTTACAAACTTTTGTGGGGAATGATCAGGGACAAGGATTTAGATTACAATTTCGAAGAAACGAAGTGCATCAAACAGTAAAAGAGTGATTAAAGTCGAACCCTAATCTGGGACGTCTGAAGTACGTGCTCAAAAAACTGAGTCGCGGTCGAGGATTTTTGAAACTTTCGTTGCGAATGATCAGGCTTGGTGATCTAGAATAGAATGTCGAAGATTCGGAAAAGTGCTTAAAATCGAAACCCTTATTCGGAAACCATAATCTGTGACGTTTGAAGTACATGCTAAAAAACCGAGACACGGTCAACGTTTTTCGAAATTTCTGTGGGTAATGATCAGGCATAATGAACTAGAATAGAATTTCGTAGAAATGGAGTGCAAAAAACGGTAAAAGTGTGCTTAAAATCGAACTCTAATTCGGGAAACCCTAATATGTGAAGTTTGAAGTACGTAATCACAAAACCGACTCACGGTCGACGATTTTACAAACTTTTGTGGGGAATGATCAGGGACAAGGATTTAGATTACAATTTCGAAGAAACGGAGTGCATCAAATAGTAAAAGAGTGATTAAAGTCGAACACTAATCTGGGACGTCTGAAGTACGTGCTCAAAAAACTGAGTCGCGGTCGAGGTTTTTTGAAACTTTCGTTGCGAATGATCAGGCTTGGTGATCTAGAATAGAATGTCGAAGAGACGGAGCGTACAAAACAGTAAAAGAGTGCTTAAAATCGAAACCCTTATTCGGAAACAATAATATGTGACGTTTGAAGTACATGCTAAAAAACCGAGACACGGTCAACATTTTTCGAAATTTCTGTGGGTAATGATCAGGCATAATGAACAAGAATAGAATTTCGTAGAAACGGAGTGCATAAAACGGTAAAAGTGTGCTTAAAATCGAACTCTAATTCGGGAAACCCTAATATGTGAAGTTTGAAGTACGTAATCACAAAACCGACTCACGGTCGACGTTTTTACAAACTTTTGTGGGGAATGATCAGGGACAAGGATTTAGATTACAATTTCGAAGAAACGGAGTGCATCAAATTGGAAAAGAGTGATTAAAGTCGAACCCTAATCTTGGACGTCTGAAGTACGTGCTCAAAAAACTGAGTCGCGGTCGAGGTTTTTTGAAACTTTCGTTGCGAATGATCAGGCTTGGTGATCTAGAATAGAATGTCGAAGAGACGGAGCGTAAAAAACAGTAAAAGAGTGCTTAAAATCGAAACCCTTATTCGGAAACCATAATCTGTGACGTTTGAAGTACATGCCAAAAAACCGAGACACGGTCAACGTTTTTCGAAATATCTGTGGGTAATGATCAGGCATAATGAACTAGAATAGAATTTCGTAGAAACGGAGTGCATAAAACAGTAAAAGTGTGCTTAAAATCGAACTCTAATTCGGGAAACCCTAATATGTGAAGTTTGAAGTACGTAATCACAAAACCGACTCACGGTCGACGTTTTTACAAACTTTTGTGGGGAATGATCAGGGACAAGGATTTAGATTACAATTTCGAAGAAACGGAGTGCATCAAACAGTAAAAGAGTGATTAAAGTCGAACCCTAATCTGGGACGTCTGAAGTACGTGCTAAAAAAACTGAGTCGCGGTCGAGGTTTTTTGAAACTTTCGTTGCGAATGTTCAGGCTTGGTGATTTAGAATAGAATGTCCAAGAGACGGAGCGTAAAAAACAGTAAAAGAGTGCTTAAAATCAAAAACCTTATTCGGAAACAATAATCTGTGACGTTTGAAGTACATGCTAAAAAACCGAGAAACAGTCAACGTTTTTCGAAATTTCTGTGGGTAATGATCAGACATGATGAACTAGAATAGAATTTCGTAGAAATGGAGTGCATAAAACGGTAAAAGTGTGCTTAAAATCGAACTCTATTTCGGGAAACCTTAATATGTGAAGTTTGAAGTACGTGCTCATAAAACCGACTCACGGTCGACGTTTTTACAAACTTTTGTGGGGAATGATAAGGGACAAGTTTTTAGATTACAATTTCGAAGAAACGGAGTGCATCAAACAATAAAAGAGTGATTAAAGTCGAAACCTAATCTGGGACGTCTGAAGTACGTGCTCAAAAAACTGAGTCGCAGTCGAGGTTTTTTGAAACTTTCGTTGCGAATGATCAGGCTTGGTGATCTAGAATAGAATGTCGAAGAGACGGAGCGTAAAAAACAGTAAAAGAGTGCTTAAAATCGAAACCCTTATTCGGAAACCATAATCTGTGACGTTTGAAGTACATGCTAAAAAACCGAGACACGGTCAACGTTTTTCGAAAATTCTGTGGGTAATGATCAGGCATAATGAATTAGAATAGAATTTCGTAGAAACGGAGTGCATGAAACGGTAAAAGTGTGCTTAAAATCGAACTCTAATTCGGGAAACCCTAATATGTGAAGTTTGAAGTACGTGCTCACAAAACCGACTCATGGTCGACGTTTTTACAAACTTTTGTGGGGAATGATTAGGGACAAGGACTTAGATTACAATTTCGAAGAAACGGAGTGCATCAAACTGTAAAAGAGTGATTAAAGTCGAACCCTAATCTGGGACGTCTGAAGTGGTTAGTTATGGAGTCTGCTCCCTGTATTTATAGCTTGGTCAATGGCTATATCCGGTAAAGCTATATATGGTACATAACTATGTATAGTAGATGGTTAAATCTGGTAAAGCTATATTTAGTAGACTGAACCATATATATATCCCGTCCAGTAAAGCTCTTAAATGTACCGTTCTATTCTCTGTACTCTCTTGTTGTACATGCCTGAAGTCATCAATAAAAAATCCTTTTAGCAAGAGTTCTCCTTGCAACTTCTCTCTATCCTTCTCTTTGTGTTCATCTAGATCGAGCGTGTGCGTTGTTGTGCGATCCTAACAACTGGTATCGATCCTAACAACTAGTATCAGAGCCAGGCCGAAGTCAGAGCCAGGCCGAAGTCAGAGCCAGGCGGAAGTCAGAGCATGGCAAAATTCACCACGATCTGTGAAGATGGAAAGTTCAAAGATTGGAATTGAGAAGTTCGATGGATCCGATTTCGGTTTCTGGAAGATGCAGATTGAAGATTATCTGTACCAGAAAGATCTTCACGAACCTTTGTTGGGGGTGAAGCCGGATACCATGACCACAGAACAGTGGAAGCTCAAGGATCGACAAGCCTTAGGGATGATTCGGTTGACGCTATCCAGAAATGTGGCGTTTAACATCATCAAGGAGAAGACAACGTCAGATCTGATGAAGGCGCTGTCAAATATGTATGAAAAACCGTCGGCTATGAACAAGGTGTATTTGATGCGGAGATTGTTATGAGTCCTTGTGAGAACTTTGTTATGAGCAAACATAAACGAGTTAGCTTCACAAAGACTGTTAGAGAATTAAAGAAAAGTACCGGAAGAAGCGTCGCTGAAGCTCCAAAGGGGGTTGTGTCGGTCGGAAGCGTCACTGAAACTCCAGAGGGGGTTGTGTCGGTCTGAAGCGTCCCTAAAACTCCAGAGGGGGTTGTGTCGGCCGGAAGCGTCGCTGAAACTCCAGAGGGGGGTTGCGTCGGCCGGAAGCAGCGTCGCTGAAACTTCAGAGGGGGTTGCATCGGCCGGAAGCGTCGCTGAAACTCCAGAGGGGGTTGTGTCAACCGAAAGCGTCGCTAAAACTCCAGAGGGGGTTGCGTCGGCCGAAAGCGTCGCTGAAACTCCAGAGGGGGTTGCGTCGGCCGGAAGCGTCGCTGAAACTCCAGAAGGGGTTGTGTCGGCCGAAAGCGTCGCTGAAACTCCAGAGGGGGTTGTGTCAGCCGAAAGCGTCGCTAAAACTCCAGAGGGGGTTGCATCGGCCGAAAGCGTCGCTGAAACTCCAGAGGAGGTTGCATGGGCCGGAAGACTCTTGCTGAAACACCTAAGGTGAAGCAAGTGGGAGTTGAGGTTGAGTTGCTCAAAGATTCACAGAGTGATGTTGTAGCGGATACTCAAGAAACTCCTGAGACCCTTGCTGAAACACCAGAGGTGAAGCAAGTGGGAGTTGATGTTGAGTTGCTCAAAGATTCACAGAGTGATGTTGTAGCGGATACTCAAGAAACTCCTGAGACTCTTGCTGAAACACCAGAGGTGAAGCGAGTAGGAGTTGATGTTGAGTTGCTCAAAGATTCACAGAGTGATGTTGTAGCGGATACTCAAGAAACTTCTGAGACCCTTGCTGAAACACCAGAGGTGAAGCAAGTGGGAGTTGAATTTGAGTGGCAAGAAAATTCACACAGTGATGGTACAACAGAAGCTCAAGAAACTCCTGATCCTATTGCTAAAGAACCAGACGTGGCTGATCCTATTGCTGAAGAACCAGACGTGGAGCAAGTTGCACCTGAACAGGTGTTGAGAAGATCATCCAGAACTACCAGAGCACCAGACAGATATTCAACCTCATTACACTATCTGTTGCTGACTGACGAAGGAGAACCAGAGTCCTTTGATGAGGCCCTACAAGTGGAAGATTCAACTAAGTGGGAGCAAGCCATGGATGATGAGATGAGCTCACTTGAAAGGAATAATACGTGGGTGCTGACTGAGTTGCCTACAGGAAAGAGAGCTCTGTTGAACAAATGGGTGTTCAAAATCAAGGTTGAACCAGATGGCAGAAGGAGGTTTAAGGCTCGGTTAGTAGTTAAAGGATATTCACAAAGAAAAGGCATTGATTATGCTGAGATCTTTTCTCCAGTTGTGAAATTAACTACTATCCGAATTCTACTGAGTATTGTTGCATCGGAGAATTTGCACCTTGAGCAAATGGATGTAAAAACGGCATTTTTACATGGAGATCTAGATGAGGAGATCTATATGCAACAACCCGAAGGATTTGCAGCTCCAAGCAAGGAGCACATGGTGTGTAAGCTCAATAAGAGCTTGTATGGACTGAAACAAGCACCGAGACAATGGTACAAGAAATTTGACTCCTTCATGAGCAAGAGTGGTTTCCACAGAAGTGAAAAGGATCAGTGTTGCTACCTCAAGAAATACACTGATTCTTATGTGTTTCTACTCCTGTATGTGGATGATATACTAATTGCTGGATCAAGTATGAGGGAGATAAACCACCTGAAGGCAAGCTTGTCTTCAGTATTTGAGATGAAAGATTTAGGTGCAGCGAAGCAGATCCTTGGGATGAGGATTTCTCGAGATAGATCTGCTGGCACATTAAATCTATCCCAAGAGCAGTACATTGAGAAGGTGTTGTCCAAATTCAAGATGAATAACGCTAAACCCAGGACTACCCCCTTGGCAAATCATATTAAATTGTCAAAGGGGCAATCTCCCAAGACAGTTGAGGAACGTGAGCACATGGCATCAGTTCCGTACGCTTCTGCAGTTGGGAGTTTGATGTATGCTATGGTCTGCACTAGACCTGACATAACACATGTAGTGGGAGTTGTTAGCAAGTACATGGCAAATCCAGGGAAGGAACATTGGGAAGCTGTGAAGTGGCTTTTGAGATATCTGAGAGGTACATCCAATACTACACTTTGTTATGGCAATGGCAAAGTAGTTCTGCAAGGTTTTGTGGATGCTGATCTGAGTGGAGATGTAGACTCCAGCAAGAGCACATCTGGGTATATCTACACTATAGATGGAACAGCAGTGAGTTGGATGTCTAAGCTTCAGAAATGCGTTGCTCTTTCATCTACTGAAGCTGAGTACGTGGCCATAGCTGAAGCTGGAAAGGAGATGATATGGATGATAGACTATCTAGAAGAATTAGGCCGGAAGCAGTGCAAGAAGATCCTTTATACAGATAGTCAGAGTGCCATACAGTTGGTGAAAAACCCAGTCTATCATTCAAGAACAAAACACATTAGAAGACGGTACCATTTCACTCGCAGGTTAGTGGAAGAAGGCGATATGTGTTTGGAGAAGATAGAGGGTGCAAAGAATCCAGCAGACATGTTGACAAAATGTGTTGATGTTGGAAAATTAAAGCTATGCAAAGCATTAATTGGTATGGTGTAGGATCAGTCTCCAAGTGGGAGAATTGTTGAGTTATGGAGTCTGCTCCCTGTATTTATAGCTTGGTCAATGGCTATATCCGGTAAAGCTATATATGGTACATAACTATGTATAGTAGATGGTTAAATCTGGTAAAGCTATATTTAGTAGACTGAACCATATATATATCCCGTCCAGTAAAGCTCTTAAATGTACCTTTCTATTCTCTGTACTCTCTTGTTGTACATGCCTGAAGTCATCAATAAAAAATCCTTTTAGCCAGAGTTCTCCTTGCAACTTCTCTCTATCCTTCTCTTTGTGTTCATCTAGATCGAGCGTGTGCGTTGTTGTGCGATCCTAACAACTGGTATCGATCCTAACATGAAGTACGTGCTAAAAAAACTGAGCCGCGGTTGAGGTTTTTTGAAACTTTCGTTGCGAATGATCAGGCTTGGTGATCTAGAATAGAATGTCGAAGAGACGGAGCGTAAAAAACAGTAAAAGAGTGCTTAAAATCGAAACCCTTATTCGGAAACCATAATCTGTGACGTTTGAAGTACATGCTAAAAAACCGAGACACGGTCAACGTTTTTTGAAATTTCTATGGGTAATGATCAGGCATAATGAACTAGAATAGAATTTCGTAGAAACGGAGTGCATAAAACGGTAAAAGTGTGCTTAAAATCGAACTCTAATTCGGGAAACCCTAATATGTGAAGTTTGAAGTACGTGCTCACAAAACCGACTCACGGTCGACGTTTTTACAAACTTTAGTGGGGAATGATCAGGGACAAGGATTTAGATAACAATTTCGAAGAAACGGAGTGCATCAAACAGTAAAAGAGTGATTAAAGTCGAACCCTAATCTGGGACGTCTGAAATACGTGCTCAAAAAACTGAGTTGCGTTCGAGGTTTTTTGAAACTTTCGTTGCGAATGATTAGGCTTGGTGATTTAGAATAGAATGTCGAAGAGACGGAGCGTAAAAAACAGTAAAAGAGTGCTTAAAATCGAAACCCTTATTCAGAAACCATAATCTGTGATGTTTGAAGTACATGGTAAAAAACCGAGACACGGTCAACGTTTTTCGAAATTTCTATGGGTAATGATCAGGCATAATGAACTAGAATAGAATTTCGTAGAAACGGAGCGCATAAAACGGTAAAAGTGTGCTTAAAATCGAACTCTAATTCGGGAAACCCTAATATGTGAAGTTTGAAGTACGTGCTCACAAAACCGACTCACGGTCGACGTTTTTACAAACTTTTGTGGGGAATGATCAGGGACAAGGATTTAGATAACAATTTCGAAGAAACGGAGTGCATCAAACAGTAAAAGAGTGATTAAAGTCGAACCCTAATCTGGGACGTCTGAAATACGTGCTCAAAAAACTGAGTTGCGTTCGAGGTTTTTTGAAACTTTCGTTGCGAATGAGTAGGCTTGGTGATTTAGAATAGAATGTCGAAGAGACGGAGCGTAAAAAACAGTAAAAGAGTGCTTAAAATCGAAACCCTTATTCGGAAACCATAATCTGTGACGTTTGAAGTACATGCTAAGAAACCGAGACACGTCAACGTTTTTCGAAATTTCTATGGGTAATGATCAGGCATAATGAACTAGAATAGAATTTCGTAGAAGCGGAGTGCATAAAACGGTAAAAGTGTGCTTAAAATTGAACTCTAATTCGGGAAACCCTAATATGTGAAGTCAGAAGTACGTGCTCACAAAACCAACTCACGGTCGACGTTTTTACAAACTTTTGTGGGGAATGATCAGGGACAAGGATTTAGATTACAATTTCGAAGAAACGGAGTGCATCAAACAGTAAAAGAGTGATTAAAGTCGAAAACTAATCTGGGACGTCTGAAGTACGTGCTCAAAAAACTGAGTCACGGTCGAGGTTTTTTGAAACTTTCGTTGCGAATGATTAGGCTTGGTGATTTAGAATAGAATGTCGAAGAGACGGAGCGTAAAAAACAGTAAAAGAGTGCTTAAAATCGAAACCCTTATTCAGAAACCATAATCTGTGATGTTTGAAGTACATGGTAAAAAACCGAGACACGGTCAACGTTTTTCGAAATTTCTATGGGTAATGATTAGGCATAATGAACTAGAATAGAATTTCGTAGAAACGGAGTTCATAAAACGGTAAAAGAGTGCTTAAAATCGAACTTTAATTCGGGAAACCCTAATATGTGAAGTTTGAAGTACGTGCTCACAAAACCGACTCACGGTCGATGTTTTTACAAACTTTTGTGGGGAATGATCAGGGACAAGGATTTAGATTACAATTTCGAAGAAACGGAGTGCATCAAACAGTAAAAGAGTGATTAAAGTCGAACCCTAATCTGGGACGTCTGAAGTACGTGCTCAAAAAACTGAGTCGCGGTCGAGGTTTTTTGAAACTTTCGTTGCAAATGATTAGGCTTGGTGATTTAGAATAGAATGTCGAAGAGACGGAGCGTAAAAAACAGTAAAAGAGTGCTTAAAATCGGAAACCCTTATTCGGAAACCATAATCTGTGACGTTTGAAGTACATGCTAAAAGACCGAGACACGGTCAACGTTTTTTCGAAATTTCTATGGGTAATGATCAGGCATAATGAACTAGAATAGAATTTCGTAGAAACGGAGTTCATAAAACGGTAAAAGAGTGCTTAAAATCGAACTTTAATTCGGGAAACCCTAATATGTGAAGTTTGAAGTACGTGCTCACAAAACCGACTCACGGTCGATGTTTTTACAAACTTTTGTGGGGAATGATCAGGGACAAGGATTTAGATTACAATTTCGAAGAAACGGAGTGCATCAAACAGTAAAAGAGTGATTAAAGTCGAACCCTAATCTGGGACGTCTGAAGTACGTGCTCAAAAAACTGAGTCACGGTCGAGGTTTTTTGAAACTTTCGTTGCAAATGATTAGGCTTGAAGATTTAGAATAGAATGTCGAAGAGACGGAGCGTAAAAAACAGTAAAAGAGTGCTTAAAAATGGAAACCCTTATTCAGAAACAATAATCTGTGACGTTTGAAGTACATGCTAAAAACCGAGACACGGTCAACGTTTTTTGAAATTTCTATGGGTAATGATCAGGCATAATGAACTAGAATAGAATTTCGTAGAAACGGAGTGCATAAAACGGTAAAAGAGTGCTTAAAATCGAACTCTAATTCGGGAAACCCTAATATGTGAAGTTTGAAGTACGTGCTCACAAAACCGATTCACGGTCGACGTTTTTACAAACTTTTGTGGGGAATGATCAGGGACAAGGATTTAGATTACAATTTCGAAGAAACGGAGTGCATCAAACAGTAAAAGAGTGATTAAAGTCGAACTCTAATCTGGGACGTCTGAAGTACGTGCTCAAAAAACTGAGTCGCAGTCGAGGTTTTTTGAAACTTTCGTTGCGAATTATCAGGCTTGGTGATTTAGAATAGAATGTCGAAGAGACGGAGCGTAAAATACAGTAAAAGAGTGCTTAAAATCGAAACCGTTATTCAGAAACCATAATCTGTGACGTTTGAAGTACATGCTAAGAAACCGAGACACGGTCAACGTTTTTCGAAATTTCTATGAGTAATGATCAGGCATAATGAACTAGAATAGAATTTCGTAGAAGCGGAGTGCATAAAACGGTAAAAGTGTGCTTAAAATCGAACTCTAATTTGGGAAACCCTAATATGTGATGTTTGAAGTACGTGCTCACAAAACCGACTCACGGTCGATGTTTTTACAAACTTTTGTGGGGAATGATCATGGACAAGGATTTAGATTACAATTTCGAACAAACGGAGTGCATCAAACAGTAAAAGAGTGATTAAAGTCGAACCCTAATCTGGGACGTCAGAAGTACGTTCTCAAAAAACTGAGTCGCGGTCGAGGTTTTTTAAAACTTTCGTTGCGAATGATTAGGCTTGGTGATTTAGAATAGAATGTCGAAGAGACGGAGCGTAAAAAACAGTAAAAGAGTGCTTAAAATCGGAAACCCTTATTCGGAAACAATAATCTGTGACGTTTGAAGTACATTCTAAAAACCGAGACACGGTCAACGTTTTTCAAAATTTCTATGGGTAATGATCAGGCATAATGAACTAGAAAAGAATTTCGTAGAAACGGAGTGCATAAAACGGTAAAAGAGTGCTTAAAATCGAACTCTAATTCGGGAAACCCTAATATGTGAATATTGAAGTACGTGCTCACAAAACCGACTCACGGTCGACGTTTTTCAAACTTTTGTGGGGAATGATCAGGGACAAGGAGTTAGATTACAATTTCGAAGAAACGGAGTGCATCAAACAGTAAAAGAGTGATTAAAGTCGAACCCTAATCTGGGACGTCTATAGTACGTGCTCAAAAAACTGAGTCGCGGTCGAGGTTTTTTGAAACTTTCGTTGCGAATGATTAGGCTTTGTGATTTAGAATAGAATGTTGAAGAGACGGAGCGTAAAAAACAGTAAAAGAGTGCTTAAAATCGAAACCCTTATTCGGAAACCATAATCTGTGATGTTTGAAGTACATGGTAAAAAACCGAGACACGGTCAACATTTTCCGAAATTTCTATGGGTAATGACCAGGCATAATGAACTAGAATAGAATTTCGTAGAAACGAAGCGCATAAAACGGTAAAAGTGTGCTTAAAATCGAACTCTAATTTAGGAAACCCTAATATGTGAAGTTTTAAGTACGTGCTCACAAAACCGACTCACGGTCGATGTTTTTACAAACTTTTGTGGGGAATGATCATGGACAAGGATTTAGATTACAATTTCGAAGAAACGGAGTGCATCAAACAGTAAAAGAGTGATTAAAGTCGAACCCTAATCTGGGACGTCAGAAGTACGTTCTCAAAAAACTGAGTCGCGGTCGAGGTTTTTTAAAACTTTCGTTGCGAATGATTAGGCTTGGTGATTTAGAATAGAATGTCGAAGAGACGGAGCGTAAAAAATAGTAAAAGAGTGCTTAAAATCGGAAACCCTTATTCGGAAACAATAATCTGTGACGTTTGAAGTACATTCTAAAAACCGAGACACGGTCAACGTTTTTCAAAATTTCTATGGGTAATGATCAGGCATAATGAACTAGAAAAGAATTTCGTAGAAACGGAGTGCATAAAACGGTAAAAGAGTGCTTAAAATCGAACTCTAATTCGGGAAACCCTAATATGTGAATATTGAAGTACGTGCTCACAAAACCGACTCACGGTCGACGTTTTTACAAACTTTTGTGGGGAATGATCAGGGACAAGGATTTAGATTACAATTTCGAAGAAATGGAGTGCATCAAACAGTAAAAGAGTGATTAAAGTTAAACCCTAATCTTGCACGTCTGAAGTACGTGCTCAAAAAACTGAGTCGCGGTCGAGGTTTTTTTAAACTTTCGTTGCGAATGATTTGGCTTGATGATTTAGAATAGAATGTCGAAGAGACGGAGCGTAAAAAACAGTAAAAGAGTGCTTAAAATTGGAAACCCTTATTCGGAAACAATAATCTGTGACGTTTGAAGTACATTCTAAAAACCGAAACACGGTCAACGTTTTTCAAAATTTCTATGGGTAATGATCAGGCTATAATGAACTAGAATAGAATTTCGTAGAAACGGAGTGCATAAAACGGTAAAAGAGTGCTTAAAATCGAACTCTAATTCGGGAAACCCTAATATGTGAAGTTTGAAGTACGTGCTCACAAAACCGACTCACGGTCGACGTTTTTACAAACTTTTGTGGGGAATGATCAGGGACAAGGATTTAGATTACAATTTCGAAGAAACGAAGTGCATCAAACAGTAAAAGAGTAATTAAAGTCGAACCCTAATCTGGGACGTCTGAAGTACGTTCTCAAAAAACTGAGTCGCGGTCGAGGTTTTTTAAAACTTTCGTTGCGAATGATTAGGCTTGGTGATTTAGAATAGAATGTCGAAGAGACGGAGCGTAAAAAACAGTAAAAGAGTGCTTAAAATCGGAAACCCTTATTCGGAAACAATAATCTGTGACGTTTGAAGTACATGCTAAAAATCGAGACACGGTCAATGTTTTTCGAAATTTCTATGGGTAATGATCAGGCATAATGAACTAGAATAGAATTTCGTAGAAACGGAGTGCATAAAACGGTAAAAGAGTGCTTAAAATCGAACTCTAATTCGGGAAACCCTAATATGTTAAGTTTGAAGTACGTGCTCACAAAACCGACTCACGGTCGACGTTTTTATAAACTTTTGTGGGGAATGATCAGGGACAAGGATTTAGATTACAATTTCGAAGAAACGGAGTGCATCAAACAGTAAAAGAGTGATTAAAGTCGAACCCTAATCTGGGACGTCTGAAGTACGTGCTCAAAAAACTGAGTCGCGTTCGAGGTTTTTTTAAACTTTCGTTGCGAATGATTAGGCTTTGTTATTTAGAATAGAATGTCGAAGAGACGGAGGATAAAAAACAGTAAAAGAGTGCTTAAAATCGAAACCCTTATTCGGAAATTATAATCTGTGACGTTTGAAGTACATGCTAAAAAACCGAGACACGGTCAACGTTTCTCGAAATTTCTATGGGTAATGATCAGGCATAATGAACTAGAATAGAATTTCGTAGAAACGGAGTGCATAAAACGGTAAAAGAGTGCTTAAAATCGAACACTAATTCGGGAAACCCTAATATGTGAAGTTTGAAGTACGTGCTCACAAAACCGACTCACGGTCGACGTTTTTCAAACTTTTGTGGGGAATGATCAGGGACAAGGAGTTAGATTACAATTTCGAAGAAACGGAGTGCATCAAACAGTAAAAGAGTGATTAAAGTCGAACCCTAATCTGGGACGTCTATAGTACGTGCTCAAAAAACTGAGTCGCGGTCGAGGTTTTTTGAAACTTTCGTTGCGAATGATTAGGCTTTGTGATTTAGAATAGAATGTCGAAGAGAGGGAGCGTAAAAAACAGTAAAAGAGTGCTTAAAATCGAAACCCTAATTCGGAAACCATAATCTGTGACGTTTGAAGTACATGCTAAAAAACCGAGACACGGTCAACGTTTCTCGAAATTTCTATGGGTAATGATCAGGCATAATGAACTAGAATAGAATTTCGTAGATGCGGAGTGCATAAAACGGTAAAAGTGTGCTTAAAATCAAACTCTAATTCGGGAAACCCTAATATGTGAAGTTTGAAGTACGTGCTCACAAAACCTACTCACGGTCGACGTTTTTACAAACTTTTGTGGGGAATGATCAGGGACAAGGATTTAGATTACAATTTCGAAGAAACGGAGTGCATCAAACAGTAAAAGAGTGATTAAAGTCGAACCCTAATCTGGGACATCTGAAGTATGTGCTCAAAAAACTGAGTCGCGTTCGAGGTTTTTTTAAACTTTCGTTGCGAATGATTAGGCTTTGTGATTTAGAATAGAATGTCGAAGAGACGGAGCGTAAAAAACAGTAAAAGAGTGCTTAAAATCGAAACCCTTATTCGGAAACCATAATCTGTGATGTTTGAAGTACATGGTAAAAAACCGAGACACGGTCAACGTTTTCCGAAATTTCTATGGGTAATGACCAGGCATAATGAACTAGAATAGAATTTCGTAGAAACGGAGTGCATAAAACGGTAAATGTGTGCTTAAAATCGAACTCTAATTTAGGAAACCCTAATATGTGAAGTTTGAAGTACGTGCTCACAAAACCGACTCATGGTCGATGTTTTTACAAACTTTTGTGGGGAATGATCAGGGACAAGGATTAAGATTACAATTTCGAAGAAACGGAGTGCATCAAACAGTAAAAGAGTGATTAAAGTCGAACCCTAATCTGGGACGTCTGAAGTACGTTCTCAAAAAACTGAGTCGCAGTCGAGGTTTTTTAAAACTTTCGTTGCGAATGATTAGGCTTGGTGATTTAGAATAGAATTTCGTAGAAACGGAGTGCATAAAACGGTAAAAGAGTGCTTAAAATCGAACTCTAATTCGGGAAACCATAATATGTGAAGTTTGAAGTACGTTCTCACAAAACCGACTCACGGTCGACGTCTTTACAAACTTTTGTGGGGAATGATCAGGGACAAGGATTTAGATTACAATTTCAAAGAAATCGAGTGCATCAAACAGTAAAAGAGTGATTAAAGTCGAACCCTAATTTGGGACGTCTGAAGTACGTACTCAAAAAACTGAGTCGCGGTCGAGGTTTTTTGAAAGTTTCGTTGCGAATGACAAGTCTTGGTGATTTAGAATAGAATATCGAAGAGACGGAGCGTAAAAAACAGTAAAAGAGTGCTTAAAATCGAAACCCTTCTTCGGAAACCATAATCTGTGACGTTTGAAGTACATGCTAAAAAACCGAGACACGGTCAACGTTTCTCGAAATTTCTATGGGTAATGATCAGGCATAATGAACTAGAATAGAATTTCGTAGATGCGGAGTGCATAAAACGGTAAAAGTGTGCTTAAAATCAAACTCTAATTCGGGAAACCCTAATATGTGAAGTTTGAAGTACGTGCTCACAAAACCTACTCACGGTCGACGTTTTTACAAACTTTTGTGGGGAATGATCAGGGACAAGGATTTAGATTACAATTTCGAAGAAACGGAGTGCATCAAACAGTAAAAGAGTGATTAAAGTCGAACCCTAATCTGGGACATCTGAAGTATGTGCTCAAAAAACTGAGTCGCGTTCGAGGTTTTTTTAAACTTTCGTTGCGAATGATTAGGCTTTGTGATTTAGAATAGAATGTCGAAGAGACGGAGCGTAAAAAACAGTAAAAGAGTGCTTAAAATCGAAACCCTTATTCGGAAACCATAATCTGTGATGTTTGAAGTACATGGTAAAAAACCGAGACACGGTCAACGTTTTCCGAAATTTCTATGGGTAATGACCAGGCATAATGAACTAGAATAGAATTTCGTAGAAACGGAGTGCATAAAACGGTAAATGTGTGCTTAAAATCGAACTCTAATTTAGGAAACCCTAATATGTGAAGTTTGAAGTACGTGCTCACAAAACCGACTCATGGTCGATGTTTTTACAAACTTTTGTGGGGAATGATCAGGGACAAGGATTAAGATTACAATTTCGAAGAAACGGAGTGCATCAAACAGTAAAAGAGTGATTAAAGTCGAACCCTAATCTGGGACGTCTGAAGTACGTTCTCAAAAAACTGAGTCGCAGTCGAGGTTTTTTAAAACTTTCGTTGCGAATGATTAGGCTTGGTGATTTAGAATAGAATGTCGAAGAGACGGAGCGTAAAAAACAGTAAAAGAGTGCTTAAAATCGGAATCCCTTATTCGGAAACAATAATCTGTGACGTTTGAAGTACATGCTAAAAACCGAGACACGGTCAACGTTTTTCGAAATTTCTATGGGTAATGATCAGGCAAAATGAACTAGAATAGAATTTCGTAGAAACGGAGTGCATAAACTTGTAAAAGAGTGCTTAAAATCGAACTCTAGTTCGGGAAACCCTAATATGTGAAGTTTGAAGTACGTACTCACAAAACGGACTCACGGTCGATGTTTTTACAAACTTTTGTGGGGAATGATCAGGGACAAGGATTTAGATTACAATTTCGAAGAAACGAAGTGCATCAAACAGTAAAAGAGTGATTAAAGTCGAACCCTAATCTGGGACGTCTGAAGTACGTGCTCAAAAAACTGAGTCGCGGTCGATGTTTTTTGAAACTTTCGTTGCGAATGATTAGGCTTTGTGATTTAGAATAGAATGTCGAAGAGACGGAGCATAAAAAACAGTAAAAGAGTGCTTAAAATCGGAAACCCTTATTCGAAAACCATAATCTGTGACGTTTGAAGTACATGCTAAAAAACCGAGACACGGTCAACGTTTTTTGAAATTTCTATGGGTAATGATCAGGCATAATGAACTAGAATAGAATTTCGTAGATGCGGAGTGCATAAAACGGTAAAAGTGTGCTTAAAATCGAACTCTAATTCGGGAAACCCTAATATGTGAAGTTTGAAGTACGTGCTCACAAAACCTACTCACGGTCGACGTTTTTACAAACTTTTGTGGGGAATGATCAGGGACAAGGATTTAGATTACAATTTCGAAGAAACGGAGTGCATCAAACAGTAAAAGAGTGATTAAAGTCGAACCCTAATCTTGGACATCTGAAGTATGTGCTCAAAAAACTGAGTCGCGTTCGAGGTTTTTTTAAACTTTCGTTGCGAATGATTAGGCTTTGTGATTTAGAATAGAATGTCGAAGAGACGGAGCGTAAAAAACAGTAAAAGAGTGCTTAAAATCGAAACCCTTATTCGGAAACCATAATCTGTGATGTTTGAAGTACATGGTAAAAAACCGAGACACGGTCAACGTTTTCCAAAATTTCTATGGGTAATGACCAGGCATAATGAACTAGAATAGAATTTCGTAGAAACGGAGCGCATAAAACGGTAAATGTGTGCTTAAAATCGAACTCTAATTTAGGAAACCCTAATATGTGAAGTTTGAAGTACGTGCTCACAAAACCGACTCACGGTCGATGTTTTTACAAACTTTTGTGGGGAATGATCAGGGACAAGGATTTAGATTACAATTTCGAAGAAACGGAGTGCATCAAACAGTAAAAGAGTGATTAAAGTCGAACCCTAATCTTGGACGTCTGAAGTACGTTCTCAAAAAACTGAGTCGCGGTCGAGGTTTTTTAAAACTTTCGTTGCGAATGATTAGGCTTGGTGATTTAGAATAGAATGTCGAAGAGACGGAGCGTAAAAAACAGTAAAAGAGTGCTTAAAATCGGAATCCCTTATTCGGAAACAATAATCTGTGACGTTTGAAGTACATGCTAAAAACCGAGACACGGTCAACGTTTTTCGAAATTTCTATGGGTAATGATCAGGCATAATGAACTAGAATAGAATTTCGTAGAAACGGAGTGCATAAAACTGTAAAAGAGTGCTTAAAATCGAACTCTAATTCGGGAAACCCTAATATGTGAAGTTTGAAGTACGTGCTCACAAAACCGACTCACGGTCGATGTTTTTACAAACTTTTGTGGGGAATGATCAGGGACATGGATTTAGATTACAATTTCGAAGAAACGGAGTGCATCAAACAGTAAAAGAGTGATTAAAGTCGAACCCTAATCTGGGACGTCTGAAGTACGTGCTCAAAAAACTGAGTCGCGGTCGATGTTTTTTGAAACTTTCGTTGCGAATGATTAGGCTTTGTGATTTAGAATAGAATGTCGAAGAGACGGAGCATAAAAAACAGTAAAAGAGTTCTTAAAATCGGAAACCCTTATTCGGAAACCATAATCTGTGACGTTTGAAGTACATGCTAAAAAACCGAGACACGGTCAACGTTTTTTGAAATTTCTATGGGTAATGATCAGGCATAATGAACTAGAATAGAATTTCGTAGATGCGGAGTGCATAAAACGGTAAAAGTGTGCTTAAAATCGAACTCTAATTCGGGAAACCCTAATATGTGAAGTTTGAAGTACGTGCTCAGAAAACCGACTCACGGTCGACGTTTTTACAAACTTTTGTGGGGAATGATCAGAGAAAAGGATTTAGATTACAATTTCGAAGAAACGAAGTGCATCAAACAGTAAAAGAGTGATTAAAGTCGAACCCTAATCTGGGACGTCTGAAGTACGTGCTCAAAAAACTGAGTCGCGGTCGAGGTTTTTTGAAACTTTCGTTGCGAATGATTAGGCTTGGTGATTTAGAATAGAATGTCGAAGAGACGGAGGATGAAAAACAGTAAAAGAGTGCTTAAAATCGGAAACCCTTATTCGGAAACAATAATCTGTGACGTTTGAAGTACATGCTAAAAACCGAGACACGGTCAACGTTTTTCGAAATTTCTATGGGTAATGATCTGGCATAATGAACTAGAATAGAATTTCGTAGAAACGGAGTGCATAAAACGGTAAAAGAGTGCTTAAAATCGAACTCTAATTCGGGAAACCCTAATATGTGAAGTTTGAAGTACGTGCTCACAAAACCGACTCACGGTCGACGTTTTTACAAACTTTTGTGGGGAATGATCAGGGACAAGGATTTAGATTACAATTTCGAAGAAATGGAGTGCATCAAACAGTAAAAGAGTGATTAAAGTCGAACCCTAATCTGGGACGTCTGAAGTACGTGCTCAAAAAACTGAGTCGCGGTCGAGGTTTTTTGAAACTTTCTTTGCGAATGATTAGGCTTGGTGATTTATAATAGATTGTCGAAAAGACGGAGCGTAAAAAACTGTAAAAGAGTGCTTAAAATCGGAAACCCTTATTCGGAAACAATAATCTGTGACGTTTGAAGTACATGCTAAAAACCGAGACACGGTCAACGTTTTTCAAATTTCTATGGGTAATGATCAGGCATAATGAACTAGAATAGAATTTCGTAGAAACGGAGTGCATAAAACGGTAAAAGAGTGCTTAAAATCGAACTCTAATTCGGGAAACCCTAATATGTGAAGTTTGAAGTACGTGCTCACAAAACCGACTCACGGTCGACGTCTTTACAAACTTTTGTGGGGAATGATCAGGGACAAGGATTAAGATTACAATTTCGAAGAAATGGAGTGCATCAAACAGCAAAAGAGTGATTAAAGTCGAACCCTAATCTGGGACGTCTGAAGTACGTGCTCAAAAAACTGAGTCGCGGTCGAGGTTTTTTGAAACTTTCGTTGTGAATGATTAGGCTTGGTGATTTAGAATAGAATGTCGAAGAGACGGAGCATAAAAAACAGTAAAAGAGTGCTTAAAATCGGAAACCCTTATTCGGAAACCATAATCTGTGACGTTTGAAGTACATGCTAAAAAACCGAGACACGGTCAACGTTTTTTGAAATTTCTATGGGTAATGATCAGGCATAATGAACTAGAATAGAATTTCGTAGAAACGGAGTGCTTAAAACGGTAAAAGTGTGCTTAAAATCGAACTCTAATTCGTTAAACCATAATATGTGAAGTTTGAAGTACGTGCTCACAAAACCGACTCACGGTCGACGTTTTTACAAACTTTGTGGGGAATGATCAGGGACAAGGATTTAGATTACAATTTCGAAGAAACGGAGTGCATCAAACAGTAAAAGAATAATAAAAGTCGAACCCTACTCTCGGACGTCTGAAGTACGTTCTCAAAAAACTGAGTCGCGGTCGAGGTTTTTTGAAACTTTCGTTGCGAATGATTAGGCTTGGTGATTTAGAATAGAATGTCGAAGAGACGGAGCGTAAAAAACAGTAAAAGAGTGCTTAAAATCGGAAACCCTTATACGGAAACATCAATCTGTGACGTTTGAAGTACATGCTAAAAAACCGAGACACGGTCAACGTTTCTCGAAATTTATATGGGTAATGATCAGGCATAATGAACTAGAATAGAATTTCGTAGAAACGAAGTGCATAAAACGGTAAAAGAGTGCTTAAAATCGAACTCTAATTCGGGAAACCATAATATGTGAAGTTTGAAGTACGTTCTCACAAAACCGACTCACGGTCGACGTCTTTACAAACTTTTGTGGGGAATGATCAGGGACAAGGATTTAGATTACAATTTCAAAGAAATCGAGTGCATCAAACAGTAAAAGAGTGATTAAAGTCGAACCCTAATTTGGGACGTCTGAAGTACGTACTCAAAAAACTGAGTCGCGGTCGAGGTTTTTTGAAAGTTTCGTTGCGAATGACAAGTCTTGGTGATTTAGAATAGAATATCGAAGAGACGGAGCGTAAAAAACAGTAAAAGAGTGCTTAAAATCGAAACCCTTCTTCGGAAACCATAATCTGTGACGTTTGAAGTACATGCTAAAAAACCGAGACACGGTCAACGTTTCTCGAAATTTCTATGGGTAATGATCAGGCATAATGAACTAGAATAGAATTTCATCGAAACGGAGTGCATAAAACGGTAAAAGTGTGCTTAAAATCGAACTCTAATTCGGGAAACCCTAATATGTGAAGTTTGAAGTACGTGCTCACAAAACCGACTCACGGTCGACGTTTTTACAATCTTTTGTGAGGAATGATCAGGGACAAGGATTTAGATTACAATTTCGAAGAAACGGAGTGCATCAAACAGTAAAAGAGTGATTAAAGTCGAACCCTAATCTGGGACGTCTGAAGTACGTGCTCAAAAAACTGAGTCGCGGTCGAGGTTTTTTGAAACTTTCGTTGCGAATGATTTGGCTTGCTGATATAGAATAGAATGTCGAAGAGACGGAGCGTAAAAAACAGTAAAAGAGTGCTTAAAATCGAAACCCTTATTCGGAAACCATAATCTGTGACGTTTGAAGTACATGCTAAAAACCGAGACACGTTCAACGTTTTTCGAAATTTCTATGGGTAATGATCAGGCATAATGAACTAGAATAGAATTTCGTAGAAACGGAGTGCATAAAACGGTAAAAGAGTGCTTAAAATCGAACTCTAATTCAGGAAACCCTAATATGTGAAGTTTGAAGTACGTGCTCACAAAACTGACTCACGGTCGACATTTTTACAAACTTTTGTGGGCAATGATCAGGGACAAGGTTTTAGATTACAATTTCGAAGAAATGGAGTGCATTAAACAGTAAAAGAGTGATTAAAGTCGAACCCTAATCTTGGACGTCTGAAGTACGTGCTCAAAAAACTGAGTCACGGTCGAGGTTTTTTGAAACTTTCGTTGCGAATGATTTGGCTTGGTGATTTAGAATACAATGTCTAAGAGACGGAGCGAAAAAAACAGTAAAAGAGTGCTTAAAATCGAAACCCTTATTCGGAAACCATAATCTGTGACGTTTGAAGTACATGCTAAAAAACCGAGACACGGTCAACTTTTTTTGAAATTTCTATGGGTAATGATCAGGCATAATGAACTAGAATAGAATTTCGTAGAAACGGAGTGCATAAAACGGTAAAAGTGTGCTTAAAATCGAACTCTAATTCGGGAAACCCTAATATGTGAAGTTTGAAGTACGTGCTCACAAAACCGACTCACGGTCGACGTTTTTACAAACTTTTGAGGGGAATGATCAGGGACAAGGATTTAGATTACAATTTCGAAGAAACGGAGTGCATCAAACAGTAAAAGAGTGATTAAAGTCGAACCCTAATCTGGGACGTCTGAAGTACGTGCTCAAAAAACTGAGTCGCGGTCGAGGTTTTTTGAAACTTTCGTTGCGAATGATTTGGCTTGGTGATATAGAATAGAATGTCGAAGAGACGGAGCGTAAAAAACAGTAAAAGAGTGCTTAAAATCGAAACCCTTATTCGGAAACCATAATCTGTGACGTTTGAAGTACATGCTAAAAACCGAGACACGGTCAACGTTTTTCGAAATTTCTATGGGTAATGATCAGGCATAATGAACTAGAATAGAATTTCGTAGAAACGGAGTGCATAAAACGGTAAAAGAGTGCTTAAACTCGAACTCTAATTCGGGAAACCCTAATATGTGAAGTTTGAAGTACGTGCTCACAAAACCGACTCACGGTCGACGTTTTTACAAACTTTTGTGGGGAATGATCAGGGACAAGGATTTAGATTACAATTTCGAAGAAATATAGTGCATCAAACAGTAAAAGAGTGATTAAAGTCGAACCCTAATCTGGGACGTCTGAAGTACGTGCTCAAAAAACTAAGTCGCGGTCGAGGTTTTTTTAAACTTTCGTTGCGACTGATTTGGCTTGGTGATTTAGAATAGAATGGCGAAGAGACGGAGCGTAAAAAACAGTAAAAGAGTGCTTAAAATCGAAACCCTAATTCGGAAACCATAATCTGTGACGTTTGAAGTACATGCTAAAAAACCGAGACACGGTCAACGTTTTTTGAAATTTCTATGGGTAATGATCAGGCATAATGAACTAGAATAGAATTTCGTAGAAACGAAGTGCATAAAACGGTAAAAGTGTGCTTAAAATCGAACTCTAATTCGGGAAACCCTAATATGTGAAGTTTAAAGTACGTGCTCACAAAACCGACTCACGGTCGACGTTTTTACAAACTTTTGTGGGGAATGATCAGGGACAAGGATTTAGATTACAATTTCGAAGAAACGGAGTGCATCAAACAGTAAAAGAGTGATTAAAGTCGAACCCTAATCTGGGACGTCTGAAGTACGTGCTCAAAAAACTGAGTCGCGGTCGAGGTTTTTTGAAACTTTCTTTGCGAATGATTAGGCTTCGTGATTTAGAATAGAATGTCGAAGAGACGGAGCGTAAAAAACAGTAAAAGAGTGCTTAAAATCGGAAACCCTTATTCGGAAACAATAATCTGTGACGTTTGAAGTACATGCTAAAAACCGAGACGCGGTCAACGTTTTTCGAAATTTCTATGGGTAATGATCAGGCATAATGAACTAGAATAGAATTTCGTAGAAACGGAGTGCATAAAACGGTAAAAGAGTGCTTAAAATCGAACTCTAATTCGGGAAACCCTAATATGTGAATATTGAAGTACGTGCTCACAAAACCGACTCACGGTCGACGTTTTTACAAACTTTTGTGGGGAATGATCAGGGACAAGGATTTAGATTACAATTTCGAAGAAACGGAGTGCATCAAACAGTAAAAGAGTGATTAAAGTCGAACCCTAATCTGGGACGTCTGAAGTACGTGCTCAAAAAACTGAGTCGCGGTCGAGGTTTTTTGAAACTTTCTTTGCGAATGATTAGGCTTCGTGATTTAGAATAGAATGTCGAAGAGACGGAGCGTAAAAAACAGTAAAAGAGTGCTTAAAATCGGAAACCCTTATTCGGAAACAATAATCTGTGACGTTTGAAGTACATGCTAAAAACCGAGACGCGGTCAACGTTTTTCGAAATTTCTATGGGTAATGATCAGGCATAATGAACTAGAATAGAATTTCGTAGAAACGGAGTGCATAAAACGGTAAAAGAGTGCTTAAAATCGAACTCTAATTCGGGAAACCCTAATATGTGAAGTTTGAAGTACGTGCTCACAAAACCGACTCACGGTCGACGTTTTTACAAACTTTTGTGGGGAATGTTCAGAGAAAAGGATTTAGATTACAATTTCGAAGAAACGGAGTGCATCAAACAGTAAAAGAGTGATTAAAGTCGAACCCTAATCTGGGACGTCTGAAGTACGTGCTCAAAAAACTGAGTCGCGATCGAGGTTTTTTAAAACTTTCGTTGCGAATGATTAGGCTGGGTGATTTAGAATAGAATGTCGAAGAGACGGAGCGTAAAAAACAGTAAAAGAGTGCTTAAAATCGGAAACCCTTATTCGGAAACAATAATCTGTGACGTTTGAAGTACATGCTAAAAACCGAGACGCGGTCAACGTTTTTCGAAATTTCTATGGGTAATGATCAGGCATAATGAACTAGAATAGAATTTCGTAGAAACGGAGTGCATAAAACGGTAAAAGAGTGCTTAAAATCGAACTCTAATTCGGGAAACCCTAATATGTGAATATTGAAGTACGTGCTCACAAAACCGACTCACGGTCGACGTTTTTACAAACTTTTGTGGGGAATGATCAGGGACAAGGATTTAGATTACAATTTCGAAGAAACGGAGTGCATCAAACAGTAAAAGAGTGATTAAAGTCGAACCCTAATCTGGGACGTCTGAAGTACGTGCTCAAAAAACTGAGTCGCGGTCGAGGTTTTTTGAAACTTTCTTTGCGAATGATTAGGCTTCGTGATTTAGAATAGAATGTCGAAGAGACGGAGCGTAAAAAACAGTAAAAGAGTGCTTAAAATCGGAAACCCTTATTCGGAAACAATAATCTGTGACGTTTGAAGTACATGCTAAAAACCGAGACGCGGTCAACGTTTTTCGAAATTTCTATGGGTAATGATCAGGCATAATGAACTAGAATAGAATTTCGTAGAAACGGAGTGCATAAAACGGTAAAAGAGTGCTTAAAATCGAACTCTAATTCGGGAAACCCTAATATGTGAAGTTTGAAGTACGTGCTCACAAAACCGACTCACGGTCGACGTCTTTACAAACTTTTGTGGGGAATGATCAGGGAAAAGGATTTAGATTACAATTTCGATGAAATGGAGTGCATCAAACAGTAAAAGAGTGATTAAAGTCGAACCCTAATCTGGGACGTCTGAAGTACATGCTCAAAAAACTGAGTCGCGGTCGAGGTTTTTTGAAACTTTCGTTGCGAATGATTAGGCTTGGTGTTTTAGAATAGAATGTCGAAGAGACGGAGCGTAAAAAAAAGTAAAAGAGTGCTTAAAATCGGAAACCCTTCTTCGGAAACAATAATCTGTGACGTTTGAAGTACATGCTAAAAACCGAGACACGGTCAATGTTTTTCGAAATTTCTATGGGTAATGATCAGGCATAATGAACTAGAATAGAATTTCGTAGAAATGGAGTGCATAAAACGGTAAAAGAGTGCTTAAAATCGAACTCTAATTCGGGAAACCCTAATATGTGAAGTTTGAAGTACGTGCTCACAAAACCGACTCACGGTCGACGTTTTTACAAACTTTTGTGGGGAATGATCAGGGACAAGGATTTAGATTACAATTTCGAAGAAACGGAGTGCATCAAACAGTAAAAGAGTGATTAAAGTCGAACCCTAATCTGGGACATCTGAAGTATGTGCTCAAAAAACTGAGTCGATTCGAGGTTTTTTTAAACTTTCGTTGCGAATGATTAGGCTTTGTGATTTAGAATAGAATGTTGAAGAGACGGAGCGTAAAAAACAGTAAAAGAGTGCTTAAAATCGAAACCCTTATTCGGAAACCATAATCTGTGATGTTTGAAGTACATGGTAAAAAACCGAGACACGGTCAACGTTTTCCGAAATTTCTATGGGTAATGACCAGGCATAATGAACTAGAATAGAATTTCGTAGAAACGAAGCGCATAAAACGGTAAAAGTGTGCTTAAAATCGAACTCTAATTTAGGAAACCCTAATATGTGAAGTTTGAAGTACGTGCTCACAAAACCGACTCACGGTCGATGTTTTTACAAACTTTTGTGGGGAATGATCATGGACAAGGATTTAGATTACAATTTCGAAGAAACGGAGTGCATCAAACAGTAAAAGAGTGATTAAAGTCGAACCCTAATCTGGGACGTCTGAAGTACGTTCTCAAAAAACTGAGTCGCGGTCGAGGTTTTTTAAAACTTTCGTTGCGAATGATTAGGCTTGGTGATTTAGAATAGAATGTCGAAGAGACGGAGCGTAAAAAACAGTAAAAGAGTGCTTAAAATCGGAAACCCTTATTCGGAAACAATAATCTGTGACGTTTGAAGTACATTCTAAAAACCGAGACACGGTCAACGTTTCTCGAAATTTCTATGGGTAATGATCAGGCATAATGAACTAGAATAGAATTTCGTAGAAACGGAGTGCATAAAACGGTAAAAGAGTGCTTAAAATCGAACTCTAATTCGGGAAACCCTAATATGTGAATATTGAAGTACGTGCTCACAAAACCGACTCACGGTCGACGTTTTTACAAACTTTTGTGGGGAATGATCAGGGACAAGGATTTAGATTACAATTTCGAAGAAATGGAGTGCATCAAATAGTAAAAGAGTGATTAAAGTTAAACCCTAATCTTGCACGTCTGAAGTACGTGCTCAAAAAACTGAGTCGCGGTCGAGGTTTTTTTAAACTTTCGTTGCGAATGATTTGGCTTGATGATTTAGAATAGAATGTCGAAGAGACGGAGAGTAAAAAACAGTAAAAGAGTGCTTAAAATTGGAAACCCTTATTCGGAAACAATAATCTGTGACGTTTGAAGTACATGCTAAAAAACCGAGACACGGTCAACGTTTCTCGAAATTTCTATGGGTAATGATCAGGCATAATGAACTAGAATAGAATTTCGTAGAAACGGAGTGCATAAAACGGTAAAAGAGTGCTTAAAATCGAACTCTAATTCGGGAAACCCTAATATGTGAAGTTTGATGTACGTGCTCACAAAACCGACTCACGGTCGACGTCTTTACAAACTTTTGTGGGGAATGATCAGGGAAAAGGATTTAGATTACAATTTCGATGAAATGGAGTGCATCAAACAGTAAAAGAGTGATTAAAGTCGAACCCTAATCTGGGACGTCTGAAGTACGTGCTCAAAAAACTGAGTCGCGGTCGAGGTTTTTTGAAACTTTCGTTGCGAATGATTAGGCTTGGTGATTTAGAATAGAATGTCGAAGAGACGGAGCGTAAAAAACAGTAAAAGAGTGCTTAAAATCGAAACCCTTCTTCGGAAACCATAATCTGTGACGTTTGAAGTACATGCTAAAAAACCGAGACACGGTCAACGTTTTTCGAAATTTCTATGGGTAATGATCAGGCATAATGAACTAGAATAGAATTTCGTAGAAACGGAGCGCATAAAACGGTAAAAGTGTGCTTAAAATCGAACTCTAATTTAGGAAACCCTAAAATGTGAAGTTTGAAGTACGTGCTCACAAAACCGACTCACGGTCGACATTTTTACAAACTTTTGTGGGGAATGATCAGGGACAAGGATTTAGATTACAATTTCGAAGAAACGGAGTGCATCAAACAGTAAAAGAGTAATTAAAGTCGAACCCTAATCTGGGACGTCTGAAGTACGTTCTCAAAAAACTGAGTCGCGGTCGAGGTTTTTTAAAACTTTCGTTGCGAATGATTAGGCTTGGTGATTTAGAATAGAATGTCGAAGAGACGGAGCGTAAAAAACAGTAAAAGAGTGCTTAAAATCGGAAACCCTTATTCGGAAACAATAATCTGTGACGTTTCAAGTACATGCTAAAAACCGAGACACGGTCAATGTTTTTCGAAATTTCTATGGGTAATGATCAGGCATAATGAACTAGAATAGAATTTCGTAGAAACGGAGCGCATAAAACGGTAAATGTGTGCTTAAAATCGAACTCTAATTTAGGAAACCCTAATATGTGAAGTTTGAAGTACGTGCTCACAAAACCGACTCACGGTCGATGTTTTTACAAACTTTTGTGGGGAATGATCAGGGACAAGGATTTAGATTACAATTTCGAAGAAACGGAGTGCATTAAACAGTAAAAGAGTGATTAAAGTCGAACCCTAATCTTGGACGTCTGAAGTACGTTCTCAAAAAACTGAGTCGCGGTCGAGGTTTTTTAAAACTTTCGTTGCGAATGATTAGGCTTGGTGATTTAGAATAGAATGTCGAAGAGACGGAGCGTAAAAAACAGTAAAAGAGTGCTTAAAATCGGAATCCCTTATTCGGAAACAATAATCTGTGACGTTTGAAGTACATGCTAAAAACCGAGACACGGTCAACGTTTTTCGAAATTTCTATGGGTAATGATCAGGCATAATGAACTAGAATAGAATTTCGTAGAAACGGAGTGCATAAAACTGTAAAAGAGTGCTTAAAATCGAACTCTAATTCGGGAAACCCTAATATGTGAAGTTTGAAGTACGTGCTCACAAAACCGACTCACGGTCGATGTTTTTACAAACTTTTGTGGGGAATGATCAGGGACATGGATTTAGATTACAATTTCGAAGAAACGGAGTGCATCAAACAGTAAAAGAGTGATTAAAGTCGAACCCTAATCTGGGACGTCTGAAGTACGTGCTCAAAAAACTGAGTCGCGGTCGATGTTTTTTGAAACTTTCGTTGCGAATGATTAGGCTTTGTGATTTAGAATAGAATGTCGAAGAGACGGAGCATAAAAAACAGTAAAAGAGTGCTTAAAATCGGAAACCCTTATTCGAAAACCATAATCTGTGACGTTTGAAGTACATGCTAAAAAACCGAGACACGGTCAACGTTTTTTGAAATTTCTATGGGTAATGATCAGGCATAATGAACTAGAATAGAATTTCGTAGATGCGGAGTGCATAAAACGGTAAAAGTGTGCTTAAAATCGAACTCTAATTCGGGAAACCCTAATATGTGAAGTTTGAAGTACGTGCTCACAAAACCTACTCACGGTCGACGTTTTTACAAACTTTTGTGGGGAATGATCAGGGACAAGGATTTAGATTACAATTTCGAATAAACGGAGTGCATCAAACAGTAAAAGAGTGATTAAAGTCGAACCCTAATCTGGGACATCTGAAGTATGTGCTCAAAAAACTGAGTCTCGTTCGAGGTTTTTTTAAACTTTCGTTGCGAATGATTAGGCTTTGTGATTTAGAATAGAATGTCGAAGAGACGGAGCGTAAAAAACAGTAAAAGAGTGCTTAAAATCGAAACCCTTATTCGGAAACCATAATCTGTGATGTTTGAAGTACATGGTAAAAAACCGAGACACGGTCAACGTTTTCCGAAATTTCTATGGGTAATGACCAGGCATAATGAACTAGAATAGAATTTCGTAGAAACGGAGCGCATAAAACGGTAAATGTGTGCTTAAAATCGAACTCTAATTTAGGAAACCCTAATATGTGAAGTTTGAAGTACGTGCTTACAAAACCGACTCACGGTCGATGTTTTTACAAACTTTTGTGGGGAATGATCAGGGACAAGGATTTAGATTACAATTTCGAAGAAACGGAGTGCATCAAACAGTAAAAGAGTGATTAAAGTCGAACCCTAATCTTGGACGTCTGAAGTACGTTCTCAAAAAACTGAGTCGCGGTCGAGGTTTTTTAAAACTTTCGTTGCGAATGATTAGGCTTGGTGATTTAGAATAGAATGTCGAAGAGACGGAGCGTAAAAAACAGTAAAAGAGTGCTTAAAATCGGAATCCCTTATTCGGAAACAATAATCTGTGACGTTTGAAGTACATGCTAAAAACCGAGACACGGTCAACGTTTTTCGAAATTTCTATGGGTAATGATCAGGCATAATGAACTAGAATAGAATTTCGTAGAAACGGAGTGCATAAAACTGTAAAAGAGTGCTTAAAATCGAACTCTAATTCGGGAAACCCTAATATGTGAAGTTTGAAGTACGTGCTCACAAAACCGACTCACGGTCGATGTTTTTACAAACTTTTGTGGGGAATGATCAGGGACATGGATTTAGATTACAATTTCGAAGAAACGGAGTGCATCAAACAGTAAAAGAGTGATTAAAGTCGAACCCTAATCTGGGACGTCTGAAGTACGTGCTCAAAAAACTGAGTCGCGGTCGATGTTTTTTGAAACTTTCGTTGCGAATGATTAGGCTTTGTGATTTAGAATAGAATGTCGAAGAGACGGAGCATAAAAAACAGTAAAAGAGTTCTTAAAATCGGAAACCCTAATTCGAAAACCATAATCTGTGACGTTTGAAGTACATGCTAAAAAACCGAGACACGGTCAACGTTTTTTGAAATTTCTATGGGTAATGATCAGGCATAATGAACTAGAATAGAATTTCGTAGATGCGGAGTGCATAAAATTGTAAAAGTGTGCTTAAAATCAAACTCTAATTCGGGAAACCCTAATATGTGAAGTTTGAAGTACGTGCTCACAAAACCTACTCACGGTCGACGTTTTTACAAACTTTTGTGGGGAATGATCAGGGACAAGGATTTAGATTACAATTTCGAAGAAACGGAGTGCATCAAACAGTAAAAGAGTGATTAAAGTCGAACCCTAATCTGGGACATCTGAAGTATGTGCTCAAAAAACTGAGTCGCGTTCGAGGTTTTTTTAAACTTTCGTTGCGAATGATTAGGCTTTGTGATTTAGAATAGAATGTCGAAGAGACGGAGCGTAAAAAACAGTAAAAGAGTGCTTAAAATCGAAACCCTTATTCGGAAACCATAATCTGTGATGTTTGAAGTACATGGTAAAAAACCGAGACACGGTCAACGTTTTCCGAAATTTCTATGGGTAATGACCAGGCATAATGAACTAGAATAGAATTTCGTAGAAACGGAGCGCATAAAACGGTAAATGTGTGCTTAAAATCGAACTCTAATTTAGGAAACCCTAATATGTGAAGTTTGAAGTACGTGCTCACAAAACCGACTCACGGTCGATGTTTTTACAAACTTTTGTGGGGAATGATCAGGGACAAGGATTTAGATTACAATTTCGAAGAAACGGAGTGCATCAAACAGTAAAAGAGTGATTAAAGTCGAACCCTAATCTTGGACGTCTGAAGTACGTTCTCAAAAAACTGAGTCGCGGTCGAGGTTTTTTAAAACTTTCGTTGCGAATGATTAGGCTTGGTGATTTAGAATAGAATGTCGAAGAGACGGAGCGTAAAAAACAGTAAAAGAGTGCTTAAAATCGGAATCCCTTATTCGGAAACAATAATCTGTGACGTTTGAAGTACATGCTAAAAACCGAGACACGGTCAACGTTTTTCGAAATTTCTATGGGTAATGATCAGGCATAATGAACTAGAATAGAATTTCGTAGAAACGGAGTGCATAAAACTGTAAAAGAGTGCTTAAAATCGAACTCTAATTCGGGAAACCCTAATATGTGAAGTTTGAAGTACGTGCTCACAAAACCGATTCACGGTCGATGTTTTTACAAACTTTTGTGGGGAATGATCAGGGACATGGATTTAGATTACAATTTCGAAGAAACGGAGTGCATCAAACAGTAAAAGAGTGATTAAAGTCGAACCCTAATCTGGGACGTCTGAAGTACGTGCTCAAAAAACTGAGTCGCGGTCGATGTTTTTTGAAACTTTCGTTGCGAATGATTAGGCTTTGTGATTTAGAATAGAATGTCGAAGAGACGGAGCATAAAAAACAGTAAAAGAGTTCTTAAAATCGGAAACCCTAATTCGGAAACCATAATCTGTGACGTTTGAAGTACATGCTAAAAAACCGAGACACGGTCAACGTTTTTTGAAATTTCTATGGGTAATGATCAGGCATAATGAACTAGAATAGAATTTCGTAGATGCGGAGTGCATAAAATGGTAAAAGTGTGCTTAAAATCAAACTCTAATTCGGGAAACCCTAATATGTGAAGTTTGAAGTACGTGCTCACAAAACCTACTCACGGTCGACGTTTTTACAAACTTTTGTGGGGAATGATCAGGGACAAGGATTTAGATTACAATTTCGAAGAAACGGAGTGCATCAAACAGTAAAAGAGTGATTAAAGTCGAACCCTAATCTGGGACATCTGAAGTATGTGCTCAAAAAACTGAGTCGCGTTCGAGGTTTTTTTAAACTTTCGTTGCGAATGATTAGGCTTTGTGATTTAGAATAGAATGTCGAAGAGACGGAGCGTAAAAAACAGTAAAAGAGTGCTTAAAATCGAAACCCTTATTCGGAAACCATAATCTGTGATGTTTGAAGTACATGGTAAAAAACCGAGACACGGTCAACGTTTTCCGAAATTTCTATGGGTAATGACCAGGCATAATGAACTAGAATAGAATTTCGTAGAAACGGAGCGCATAAAACGGTAAATGTGTGCTTAAAATCGAACTCTAATTTAGGAAACCCTAATATGTGAAGTTTGAAGTACGTGCTCACAAAACCGACTCACGGTCGATGTTTTTACAAACTTTTGTGGGGAATGATCAGGGACAAGGATTTAGATTACAATTTCGAAGAAACGGAGTGCATCAAACAGTAAAAGAGTGATTAAAGTCGAACCCTAATCTTGGACGTCTGAAGTACGTTCTCAAAAAACTGAGTCGCGGTCGAGGTTTTTTAAAACTTTCGTTGCGAATGATTAGGCTTGGTGATTTAGAATAGAATGTCGAAGAGACGGAGCGTAAAAAACAGTAAAAGAGTGCTTAAAATCGGAATCCCTTATTCGGAAACAATAATCTGTGACGTTTGAAGTACATGCTAAAAACCGAGACACGGTCAACGTTTTTCGAAATTTCTATGGGTAATGATCAGGCATAATGAACTAGAATAGAATTTCGTAGAAACGGAGTGCATAAAACTGTAAAAGAGTGCTTAAAATCGAACTCGAATTCGGGAAACCCTAATATGTGAAGTTTGAAGTACGTGCTCACAAAACCGACTCACGGTCGATGTTTTTACAAACTTTTGTGGGGAATGATCAGGGACATGGATTTAGATTACAATTTCGAAGAAACGGAGTGCATCAAACAGTAAAAGAGTGATTAAAGTCGAACCCTAATCTGGGACGTCTGAAGTACGTGCTCAAAAAACTGAGTCGCGGTCGATGTTTTTTGAAACTTTCGTTGCGAATGATTAGGCTTTGTGATTTAGAATAGAATGTCGAAGAGACGGAGCATAAAAAACAGTAAAAGAGTTCTTAAAATCGGAAACCCTTATTCGGAAACCATAATCTGTGACGTTTGAAGTACATGCTAAAAAACCGAGACACGGTCAACGTTTTTTGAAATTTCTATGGGTAATGATCAGGCATAATGAACTAGAATAGAATTTCGTAGATGCGGAGTGCATAAAACGGTAAAAGTGTGCTTAAAATCGAACTCTAATTCGGGAAACCATAATATGTGAAGTTTGAAGTACGTGCTCAGAAAACCGACTCACGGTCGACGTTTTTACAAACTTTTGTGGGGAATGATCAGAGAAAAGGATTTAGATTACAATTTCGAAGAAACGAAGTGCATCAAACAGTAAAAGAGTGATTAAAGTCGAACCCTAATCTGGGACGTCTGAAGTACGTGCTCAAAAAACTGAGTCGCGGTCGAGGTTTTTTGAAACTTTCGTTGCGAATGATTAGGCTTGGTGATTTAGAATAGAATGTCGAAGAGACGGAGGATAAAAAACAGTAAAAGAGTGCTTAAAATCGGAAACCCTTATTCGGAAACAATAATCTGTGACGTTTGAAGTACATGCTAAAAACCGAGACACGGTCAACGTTTTTCGAAATTTCTATGGGTAATGATCAGGCATAATGAACTAGAATAGAATTTCGTAGAAACGGAGTGCATAAAACTGTAAAAGAGTGCTTAAAATCGAACTCTAATTCGGGAAACCCTAATATGTGAAGTTTGAAGTACGTGCTCACAAAACCGACTCACGGTCGATGTTTTTACAAACTTTTGTGGGGAATGATCAGGGACATGGATTTAGATTACAATTTCGAAGAAACGGAGTGCATCAAACAGTAAAAGAGTGATTAAAGTCGAACCCTAATCTGGGACGTCTGAAGTACGTGCTCAAAAAACTGAGTCGCGGTCGATGTTTTTTGAAACTTTCGTTGCGAATGATTAGGCTTTGTGATTTAGAATAGAATGTCGAAGAGACGGAGCATAAAAAACAGTAAAAGAGTTCTTAAAATCGGAAACCCTTATTCGGAAACCATAATCTGTGACGTTTGAAGTACATGCTAAAAAACCGAGACACGGTCAACGTTTTTTGAAATTTCTATGGGTAATGATCAGGCATAATGAACTAGAATAGAATTTCGTAGATGCGGAGTGCATAAAACGGTAAAAGTGTGCTTAAAATCGAACTCTAATTCGGGAAACCATAATATGTGAAGTTTGAAGTACGTGCTCAGAAAACCGACTCACGGTCGACGTTTTTACAAACTTTTGTGGGGAATGATCAGAGAAAAGGATTTAGATTACAATTTCGAAGAAACGAAGTGCATCAAACAGTAAAAGAGTGATTAAAGTCGAACCCTAATCTGGGACGTCTGAAGTACGTGCTCAAAAAACTGAGTCGCGGTCGAGGTTTTTTGAAACTTTCGTTGCGAATGATTAGGCTTGGTGATTTAGAATAGAATGTCGAAGAGACGGAGGATAAAAAACAGTAAAAGAGTGCTTAAAATCGGAAACCCTTATTCGGAAACAATAATCTGTGACGTTTGAAGTACATGCTAAAAACCGAGACACGGTCAACGTTTTTCGAAATTTCTATGGGTAATGATCAGGCATAATGAACTAGAATAGAATTTCGTAGAAACGGAGTGCATAAAACTGTAAAAGAGTGCTTAAAATCGAACTCTAATTCGGGAAACCCTAATATGTGAAGTTTGAAGTACGTGCTCACAAAACCGACTCACGGTCGACGTTTTTACAAACTTTTGTGGGGAATGATCAGGGACAAGGATTTAGATTACAATTTCGAAGAAATGGAGTGCATCAAACAGTAAAAGAGTGATTAAAGTCGAACCCTAATCTGGGACGTCTGAAGTACGTGCTCAAAAAACTGAGTCGCGGTCGAGGTTTTTTGAAACTTTCTTTGCGAATGATTAGGCTTGGTGATTTAGAATAGATTGTCGAAAAGACGGAGCGTAAAAAACTGTAAAAGAGTGCTTAAAATCGGAAACCCTTATTCGGAAACAATAATCTGTGACGTTTGAAGTACATGCTAAAAACCGAGACACGGTCAACGTTTTTCAAATTTCTATGGGTAATGATCAGGCATAATGAACTAGAATAGAATTTCGTAGAAACGGAGTGCATAAAACGGTAAAAGAGTGCTTAAAATCGAACTCTAATTCGGGAAACCCTAATATGTGAAGTTTGAAGTACGTGCTCACAAAACCGACTCACGGTCGACGTCTTTACAAACTTTTGTGGGGAATGATCAGGGACAAGGATTTAGATTACAATTTCGAAGAAATGGAGTGCATCAAACAGCAAAAGAGTGATTAAAGTCGAACCCTAATCTGGGACGTCTGAAGTATGTGCTCAAAAAACTGAGTCGCGGTCGAGGTTTTTTGAAACTTTCGTTGTGAATGATTAGGCTTGGTGATTTAGAATAGAATGTCGAAGAGACGGAGCATAAAAAACAGTAAAAGAGTGCTTAAAATCGGAAACCCTTATTCGGAAACCATAATCTGTGACGTTTGAAGTACATGCTAAAAAACCGAGACACGGTCAACGTTTTTTGAAATTTCTATGGGTAATGATCAGGCATAATGAACTAGAATAGAATTTCGTAGAAACGGAGTGCTTAAAACGGTAAAAGTGTGCTTAAAATCGAACTCTAATTCGGGAAACCATAATATGTGAAGTTTGAAGTACGTGCTCACAAAACCGACTCACGGTCGACGTTTTTACAAACTTTGTGGGGAATGATCAGGGACAAGGATTTAGATTACAATTTCGAAGAAACGGAGTGCATCAAACAGTAAAAGAATAATTAAAGTCGAACCCTACGCTCGGACGTCTGAAGTACGTTCTCAAAAAACTGAGTCGCGGTCGAGGTTTTTTGAAACTTTCGTTGCGAATGATTAGGCTTGGTGATTTAGAATAGAATGTCGAAGAGACGGAGCGTAAAAAACAGTAAAAGAGTGCTTAAAATCGGAAACCCTTATACGGAAACATCAATCTGTGACGTTTGAAGTACATGCTAAAAAACCGAGACACGGTCAACGTTTCTCGAAATTTATATGGGTAATGATCAGGCATAATGAACTAGAATAGAATTTCGTAGAAACGGAGTGCATAAAACGGTAAAAGAGTGCTTAAAATCGAACTCTAATTCGGGAAACCATAATATGTGAAGTTTGAAGTACGTTCTCACAAAACCGACTCACGGTGGACGTCTTTACAAACTTTTGTGGGCAATGATCAGGGACAAGGATTTAGATTACAATTTCGAAGAAATCGAGTGCATCAAACAGTAAAAGAGTGATTAAAGTCGAACCCTAATTTGGGACGTCTGAAGTACGTGCTCAAAAAACTGAGTCGCGGTCGAGGTTTTTTGAAAGTTTCGTTGCGAATGACCAGGCTTGGTGATTTAGAATAGAATATCGAAGAGACGGAGCGTAAAAAACAGTAAAAGAGTGCTTAAAATCGAAACCCTTATTCGGAAACCATAATCTGTGACGTTTGAAGTACATGCTAAAAAACCGAGACACGGTCAACGTTTCTCGAAATTTCTATGGGTAATGATCAGGCATAATGAACTAGAATAGAATTTCGTAGAAACGGAGTGCATAAAACGGTAAAAGTGTGCTTAAAATCGAACTCTAATTCGGGAAACCCTAATATGTGAAGTTTGAAGTACGTGCTCACAAAACCGACTCACGGTCGACGTTTTTACAATCTTTTGTGAGGAATGATCAGGGACAAGGATTTAGATTACAATTTCGAAGAAACGGAGTGCATCAAACAGTAAAAGAGTGATTAAAGTCGAACCCTAATCTGGGACGTCTGAAGTACGTGCTCAAAAAACTGAGTCGCGGTCGAGGTTTTTTGAAACTTTCGCTGCGAATGATTTGGCTTGGTGATATAGAATAGAATGTCGAAGAGACGGAGCGTAAAAAACAGTAAAAGAGTGCTTAAAATCGAAACCCTTATTCGGAAACCATAATCTGTGACGTTTGAAGTACATGCTAAAAACCGAGACACGGTCAACGTTTTTCGAAATTTCTATGGGTAATGATCAGGCATAATGAACTAGAATAGAATTTCGTAGAAACGGAGTGCATAAAACGGTAAAAGAGTGCTTAAAATCGAACTCTAATTCGGGAAACCCTAATATGTGAAGTTTGAAGTACGTGCTCACAAAACCGACTCACCGTCGACGTTTTTACAAACTTTTGTGGGGAATGATCAGGGACAAGGATGTAGATTACAATTTCGAAGAAATATAGTGCATCAAACAGTAAAAGAGTGATTAAAGTCGAACCCTAATGTGGGACGTCTGAAGTACGTGCTCAAAAAACTAAGTCGCGGTCGAGGTTTTTTTAAACTTTCGTTGCGAATGATTTGGCTTGGTGATTTAGAATAGAATGGCGAAGAGACGGAGCGTAAAAAACAGTAAAAGAGTGCTTAAAATCGAAACCCTAATTCGGAAACCATAATCTGTGACGTTTGAAGTACATGCTAAAAAACCGAGACACGGTCAACGGTTTTTGAAATTTCTATGGGTAATGATGAGGCATAATGAACTAGAATAGAATTTCGTAGAAACGAAGTGCATAAAACGGTAAAAGTGTGCTTAAAATCGAACTCTAATTTGGGAAACCCTAATATGTGAAGTTTGAAGTACGTGCCCACAAAACCGACTCACGGTCGACGTTTTTACAAACTTTTGTGGGGAATGTTCAGAGAAAAGGATTTAGATTACAATTTCGAAGAAACGGAGTGCATCAAACAGTAAAAGAGTGATTAAAGTCAAACCCTAATCTGGGACGTCTGAAGTACGTGCTCAAAAAACTGAGTCGCGGTCGAGGTTTTTTGAAACTTTCGTTGCGAATGATTAGGCTTGGTGATTTAGAATAGAATGTCGAAGAGACGGAGCGTAAAAAACAGAAAAAGAGTGCTTAAAATCGGAAACCCTTATTCGGAAACAATACTCTGTGACGTTTGAAGTACATGCTAAAAACCGAGATACGGTCAACGTTTTTCGAAATTTCTATGGGTAATGATCAGGCATAATGAACTAGAATAGAATTTCGTAGAAACGGAGTGCATAAAACCGTAAAAGAGTGCTTAAAATCGAACTCTAATTCGGGAAACCCTAATATGTGAAGTTTGAAGTACGTGCTCACAAAACCGACTCACGGTCGACGTTTTTACAAACTTTTGTGGGGAATGTTCAGAGAAAAGGATTTAGATTACAATTTCGAAGAAACGGAGTGCATCAAACAGTAAAAGAGTGATTAAAGTCGAACCCTAATCTGGGACGTCTGAAGTACGTGCTCAAAAAACTGAGTCGCGGTCGAGGTTTTTTGAAACTTTCGTTGCGAATGATTAGGCTTGGTGATTTAGAATAGAATGTCGAAGAGACGGAGCGTAAAAAACAGTAAAAGAGTGCTTAAAAACGGAAACCCTTATTCGGAAACAATAATCTGTGACGTTTGAAGTACATGCTAAAAACCGAGACACGGTCAACGTTTTTCGAAATTTCTATGGGTAATGATCAGGCATAATGTACTAGAATAGAATTTCGTAGAAACGGAGTGCATAAAACGGTAAAAGAGTGCTTAAAATCGAACTCTAATTCGGGAAACCCTAATATGTGAAGTTTGAAGTACGTGCTCACAAAACCGACTCACGGTCGACGTTTTTACAAACTTTTGTGGGGAATGATCAGGGACAAGGATTTAGATTACAATTTCGAAAAAATGGAATGCATCAAACAGTAAAAGAGTGATTAAAGTCGAACCCTAATCTTGGACGTCTGAAGTACGTGCTAAAAAAACTGAGTCGCGGTCGAGGTTTTTTGAAACTTTCGTTGCGAATGATTTGGCTTGGTGATTTAGAATAGAATGTCAAAGAGACGGAGCGTAAAAAACAGTAAAAGAGTGCTTAAAATCGAAACCCATATTCGTAAAACATAATCTGTGACGTTTGAAGTACATGCTAAAAAACCGAGACACGGTCAACGTTTTTTGAAATATCTATGGGTAATGATCAGGCATAATGAACTAGAATAGAATTTCGTAGAAACGGAGTGCATAAAACGGTAAAAGTGTGCTTAAAATCGAACTCTAATTCGGGAAACCCTAATATGTGAAGTTTGAAGTACGTGCTCACAAAACCGACTCACGGTCGACGTTTTTACAAACTTTTGTGGGGAATGATCAGGGACAAGGATTTAGATTACAATTTCGAAGAAACGGAGTGCATCAAACAGTAAAAGAGTGATTAAAGTCGAACCCTAATCTGGGACATCTGAAGTACGTGCTCAAAAAACTGAGTCGCGGTCGAGGTTTTTTGAAACTTTCTTTGCGAATGATTAGGCTTCGTGATTTAGAATAGAATGTCGAAGAGACGGAGCGTAAAAAACAGTAAAAGAGTGCTTAAAATCGGAAACCCTTATTCGGAAACAATAATCTGTGACGTTTGAAGTACATGCTAAAAAACCGAGACGCGGTCAACGTTTTTCGAAATTTCTATGGGTAATGATCAGGCATAATGAACTAGAATAGAATTTCGTAGAAACGGAGTGCATAAAACGGTAAAAGAGTGCTTAAAATCGAACTCTAATTCGGGAAACCCTAATATGTGAAGTTTGAAGTACGTGCTCACAAAACCGACTCACGGTCGACGTTTTTACAAACTTTTGTGGGGAATGATCAGGGACAAGGATTTAGATTACAATTTCGAAGAAACGGAGTGCATCAAACAGTAAAAGAGTGATTAAAGTCGAACCCTAATCTGGGACGTCTGAAGTACGTGCTCAAAACACTGAGTCGCGGTCGAGGTTTTTTGAAACTTTCGTTGCGAATGATTAGGCTTGGTGATTTAGAATAGAATGTCGAAGAGACGGAGCGTAAAAAACAGTCAAAGAGTGCTTAAAATCGGAAACCCTTATTCGGAAACAATAATCTGTGACGTTTGAAGTACATGCTAAAAACCGAGACACAGTCAACGTTTTTCGAAATTTCTATGGGGAATGATCAGGCATAATGAACAAGAATAGAATTTCGTAGAAACGGAGTGCATAAAACGGTAAAAGAGTGCTTAAAATCGAACTCTAATTCGGGAAACCCTAATATGTGAAGTTTGAAGTACGTGCTCACAAAACCGACTCACGGTCGACGTTTTTACAAACTTTTGTGGGGAATGATCAGGGACAAGGATTTAGATTACAATTTCGAAAAAATGGAATGCATCAAACAGTAAAAGAGTGATTAAAGTCGAACCCTAATCTTGGACGTCTGAAGTACGTGCTAAAAAAACTGAGTCGCGGTCGAGGTTTTTTGAAACTTTCGTTGCGAATGATTTGGCTTGGTGATTTAGAATAGAATGTCAAAGAGACGGAGCGTAAAAAACAGTAAAAAAGTGCTTAAAATCGAAACCCATATTCGTAAAACATAATCTGTGATGTTTGAAGTACATGCTAAAAAACCGAGACACGGTCAACGTTTTTTGAAATATCTATGGGTAATGATCAGGCATAATGAACTAGAATAGAATTTCGTAGAAACGGAGTGCATAAAACGGTAAAAGTGTGCTTAAAATCGAACTCTAATTCGGGAAACCCTAATATGTGAAGTTTGAAGTACGTGCTCACAAAACCGACTCACGGTCGACGTTTTTACAAACTTTTGTGGGGAATGATCAGGGACAAGGATTTAGATTACAATTTCGAAGAAACGGAGTGCATCAAACAGTAAAAGAGTGATTAAAGTCGAACCCTAATCTGGGACGTCTGAAGTACGTGCTCAAAAAACTGAGTCGCGGTCGAGGTTTTTTGAAACTTTCTTTGCGAATGATTAGGCTTCGTGATTTAGAATAGAATGTCGAAGAGACGGAGCGTAAAAAACAGTAAAAGAGAGCTTAAAATCGGAAACCCTTATTCGGAAACAATAATCTGTGACGTTTGAAGTACATGCTAAAAAACCGAGACGCGGTCAACGTTTTTCGAAATTTCTATGGGTAATGATCAGGCATAATGAACTAGAATAGAATTTCGTAGAAACGGAGTGCATAAAACGGTAAAAGAGTGCTTAAAATCGAACTCTAATTCGGGAAACCCTAATATGTGAAGTTTGAAGTACGTGCTCACAAAACCGACTCACGGTCGACGTTTTTACAAACTTTTGTGGGGAATGATCAGGGACAAGGATTTAGATTACAATTTCGAAGAAACGGAGTGCATCAAACAGTAAAAGAGTGATTAAAGTCGAACCCTAATCTGGGACGTCTGAAGTACGTGCTCAAAACACTGAGTCGCGGTCGAGGTTTTTTGAAACTTTCGTTGCGAATGATTAGGCTTGGTGATTTAGAATAGAATGTCGAAGAGACGGAGCGTAAAAAACAGTCAAAGAGTGCTTAAAATCGGAAACCCTTATTCGGAAACAATAATCTGTGACGTTTGAAGTACATGCTAAAAACCGAGACACAGTCAACGTTTTTCGAAATTTCTATGGGGAATGATCAGGCATAATGAACAAGAATAGAATTTCGTAGAAACGGAGTGCATAAAACGGTAAAAGAGTGCTTAAAATCGAACTCTAATTCGGGAAACCCTAATATGTGAAGTTTGAAGTACGTGCTCACAAAACCGACTCACGGTCGACGTTTTTACAAACTTTTGTGGGGAATGATCAGGGACAAGGATTTAGATTACAATTTCGAAGAAACGGAGTGCATCAAAGAGTAAAAGAGTGATTAAAGTCGAACCCTAATCTTGGACGTCTGAAGTACGTGCTAAAAAA